>NC_040904.2:80793002-82268627 GCF_004126475.2 Phyllostomus discolor
TACCTCAGGTCCTGGCCTGCAACCCAGGCATGTGCCCTGACTGGGAATCAAACCAGCGACCTTTCTGTTTGCGGGACAATGCTCCAACCCACTGAGACACACCAGTCAGGGTGCTTATGTTACCTTTTAACATGTAGGTAAGAAAGTAGTTTTTTAAAAAATTGGTTTAATATACATAGGCATATTTTAATATTTTACATACTATCATTTTAAAGGTAGTTTGTAATAGAATTATTTTATAGGTCTACCAAAATGGTCATATCAATTTATTGATCGATAAATACAAATTTCAAATAAATATACAACTTTAGTTATTCTAGCCCCCCTTTCATTCTCAAATGTGCACCAGTTCAGAGCAAAAATTACATAGTCACCCTAATTTTAGATGAAGTAACAAGTTTCTTAAAACACTGTGTTATTACTAAGGTAAATGAAGGAAGCCAGGCACCAATGTTTCATGTTTCTCATAGGTGTGTGACAGATGTGCTCGCGGGGAGGGAGAGTGAGAACAAAAAGGAAGTCAACAGAGAGGGAAACATGGAGGAATCATAAGTATCTCCCCACACACAAAACCCAAAGTTTCTATAAAGAAATAAAAAATATTAGTGTATGGATCTTACCTGCAAATGCACTAGGAAGATTATTGGAATTTGGATTCTGAAACTTGATGAACTTATCTGTCCACCATGTAATTCCATTCGATAACATTGGGACTTTGATACGTACAGATGAGGTAAGGTTGTATGAAAGAATAATGGTGTCTGTAGGGAAATGAAAAGTGTCAGAGATTCAAACAAGCATTTTTGCCACCTTTTGACACACAAAACTAGACATGAAAAATAAACCAAGGTTTTAGCAGACTCCACCTGCTTACATGCCACTGATGCTGGAATTACAACACTATTTTTATTTGAAACTTCTTGCTAAGGTCCCAATTATTGAAAAACACTCTTAAGCTCCATTTAACCCATGCTCCAAACTACTTTGAATCTCTGGTAAGGAAGGACTTACTTGCAAATGAAATACCATAAACCAGTGGATAATGGATACAAAATTTTTAAAGAAAACTGCCACTTGGCTGCAGAGATGATCTTCTGGACTTTTGGGTTCCACACTTATGAAAGGGCACACCACGGAGACAGAAAATGTCACCTACCATTGAATATGCTGTTGGCAATAGCTCCACATGGACAGATGGGGGTCCCATTGTGGGTCTTTCTGAATGAATCACAGTTTCCAACATCCTGAAGGCAAGATGACACATGATTGAGAAGTGCTTTTATAACCTCCTTTAGAATGATGAAAGTGAGCATGACAGCAATGTAAATCAACCCACACTGGTTTGTTGACTCAGACTAAGATTATGGACTACTAACTGATTTTGCCCAGGCTTCACTTAGACTAGAACAGTTTTGTGTTTTGGAGAGAGGTGTGTGTGTGTGTAGTTTTTTTCTCCTTAACAGTATGTACCACACCAAATACATCTGTAGGAAGGAAATTACCTTGCTGGCTGTGTTAAATATCACTCTAATTCTACAATGGAATAAATTTTAAAACATGTTTTTATTGAAGTATAATTTATATTCCAAAAGCTACCAAAATCATGAGTCTATAGCTAGATGATTTACTATAGGGAATCCATCTACCTAAAAACCAGAATACATTTTTAGAAGAATTGTTGCTAAAAATAATTTTTGTTATGTTCATATAATAACGTCAGTATGGAAAAAGGGTTTCTTTCTAGCTTTTCTGGTCAAGATGCTGAATATCATTTATCAAGAATTAAATTTTGCAATCCTAGATTTGCAAGGGTATTCAATTAAACCAAAGGCTTTTGTTCAAGTAGACCCCAATTTCTTAAAGTTGTCTGGATTGAAGACCCCAAGTATAGGAAAGACAATGCTAGACAGAGTATGACCCCGACTAAGATGAAACTGCTCAAAGTTACCTTCAAAATGGATAGTGAATTGATTGACTATACTGAGCAACTTTAAAGATGACTACAGATAGTATGTATAAAGAAATAATATTGAAATCAATGTGTCCATTGACTATGCCATCAACTTTATGAACAGAAACATAAAATCCTGAATTGTGGTTGAAAGGTACTTAAAGATTTGCCCTTCTGACACATTCATTATTATTAAGATTTGAACAACCCAATGAGTATCCAATTTTAGTATGAAATGAGGTCAAATAAAAAAAATGGTTGGTACATGAAAGCATAACCTTTTGATGGAACAAGATTCACACTACTGCTCCAAAGAGGGGAAGTACTCATTTTTTCAACAGCAGGTATCTTGATTACCCAGCCTCTTCAATTATGCAAGAATGAAATGAACATTTCTGTCTTGAATTTATTTTCCATACTCTCTTTTAGACTGAAAGATCCATCTGTTTTTAAAAAAGGAGTGTTGCATTATGCCAAAGCAAATGAAGCCTTACCTACCTTTACATCTCTACCCATCAGTTGGCTATTACTTCTGGATAGAATGTATCGATAGAGGTTCTGATGGAAGCCATACAATTTGTAGTACATATAAACATTACCCTGTAAAGGAGAAAAGGGAAAAGTAACAGAGTAAGAAAAATACATTGGAGTATTAATATACATGGCTAGAATTTTCAAAATATGAAAAGTAGTAAAGAAAAAAGTGATGGGAACTGAAAAGTTTCTTTATATTAAATGGAAACCCAAGAAATCAGTTTTTTTGTTCAAGTTGTCTCCATTCCCTCCCTACCACTGCACCACTCCCCCCTCCGCCCACCCATCCCTGCCTCCCCCCCTTGATGCTACCCACTTTGGCTTTGTCCATGTGTCCTTGATACATGTTCCTTGACAACACTTCCTCTTTTCCCCCAGTTATTCCCAGCCCCCCTCCTTTCTGGTTACTGTCAGTTTGTTCTTTATTCCAATGTCTTTGGTTATATTTTGCTTGCTTGTTTGTTTTGTTGATTAGGTTCCACTGATAGGTGAGATCATGTGGTATCTGTCTTCTACCACCTGGCTTATTTCACTTAGCATAATGCTCTCCATTTCCATCCATGCTGTCATGAAGGGTAGGAGCTCCTTCTTTCTTTCTGCTGTGTAGTATTCCATTGTGTAAATGTACCCTAGTTTTTGATCCATTCATTTGCTGATGGGCACCTAGGTTGCTTCTAGCACTTGGCTATTGTAAGTTGTGCTGCTAAGAAATCATTTTTAAAACTCAGTGTTGGATGTAATATTGAATGCCAATTGGAATTGAAAAATATTAAAATATAAAAATAAAAATCAGTGTTGAAATATCCTGGTCTATAAAGAATTATTAAAATGACTAAATAACTTATTTTTAGTTTTTATAAGGGTTACTACACTCCTGCCTTGAAAAAAAATTTTTATAACCAGGTTTTGTATCCTCAAATTATATAAAATTTGACTTTAAAAATGTTGTTATTTCCCAGTAATACTAGAAAAATGTTTTGTCCAGGGTTGTAGTAGGTGTCAAAGTCACATGATTTCAAAGAAAGCCCACAAAGCACAAATTAAAATTGGACCCACTGTGATGTGTGTGCTGGCTCTTTGTGGCCTAGTTCCCATTGTTTTTGGGTTTTTATCCCTAGGATCTAGCACAGTACCTGGCACATAGTTCTCGTTTAAGAAATTGTGAACCACTTGTCATGGCAAAAAAAACAGATGGAATAATTCACTTGACCCCAAAAAGGTGATTTTCACTTTAGCTACAAGCAGACTTGTTGCTGTGAGGGTTGTGTCTTCTCACACATGCTGCTGTGTGAAGCTGCTTGGGCATAGGCTACTATCACGCTTCTACCTGGATGGTAATGTGATGTATCAAGGCTCTGGAAATTCTCTAGAATAATTCTGCAGACTTGATGCAGATTTTACTGACAGCATATATAATGCAAAAGAAATGGCCAGTGTAGCTGTTTATAATTAATATATGAGCTACCTCTAAAATAAGGAGGCCTGCATCCAAAAATATATGATGGCTTAACATTTATTTAAAGTGCCTCACAAATGTCAGGTGCTATACTCAGTGCCAGAAACACAAAAGTATTCTTTGCAATTCCCCGAGTCAACTGATTTTCTTACACTCTGTGAAACAGCACTTGGATAGGCTTTTGGCCCCACCCTTAGGATCTTTAGGAGGCTGAGTATGGAAAATGGGAACTGGTACCTAGGGCCGGCTGGAAATAAAGACAATGGGAAGTGTGGCCAGTTAGAGAAACAACAAAAGCTGGCAAGCTCATTCACTTGTGAGAGAAAAATCTCTGGGCGCTGAGAGGGGGAGGTGCTGGGCCCTGACAAAGAGGCAGGGGCAACGCACTAAACACAGAGCAGGGATGTGAAGGTGAACAAGCCAGGCATGGCGGGAATGGCTGATTGCATTTCCTCACCCAAGGAGGAAACCTCTGTTGTTGACCCTTGACTATAAAAAACATGAAATCCACAGAAAGGAATTTACCATACATTTTCTTGGAAGCTAAAAAGAGAATTCTACTTACCCAAAGTTATATATTCATATAAATGATGAAATAAATAGGCAGAGAACACTTACCACACTAGGGGAGTGTTTTTATAATCTTTTTTCAATGATTCTTTGCCCAGGATTTAGTTTAACAAGGCCTCAAAGATCATCATCATTTCGATTAGTCCTGGAGGCATGTACTTCACTAAGGAGTTCCCTGTTTACACCAGCAGCACGTAGTGCAGGATCCCGAGTTCAGGGCCACGAGTCTCACGTGGACTCGTCACCAAGCACAGGCCTTGTGTGCTGACTGCAGAGTGGAAGGCCCTGTCTGCCTGAAGTAATGGGTTGCATTTTTATGGGAAAGCCATTGCCTGAAAGGAATGGTTAGCAACTGGTAATGCTTCATTTGCCTTTAGGGTTTCAAAGAACACAGACAGATGAGAACCGAAGCCCTTTGGGTCTTTTTCTTCAAAAATGTAAGTACTCTGAGCCCCCAAGAAGGAACAACCCTGTTTGACATATTGACTCCAGTTTTCTAACTTCCTGTACTGTGAGAGAATACATTTCTGTTGTTTTAAGCCTCCCCTCTTCCAAATTAAATGACACTCACTTTTACTTTGGGGTGGGGGGAGCTGAGGAAGGCAAGAGAGGGTTTAGCTGTAGAGAACTAGAATTTTGACCTACAATAAAAGAACACATTTGTAAAACTTCCCCCACTGACTTTATATAGATTTCAGTTATAACTGAAGTACAACTCAATAATTTCCTTATAATTTATATCTGACTTACAAAAATGATCAGAGCTACCCATAATCAATACAGATGTATTTAGAATAATACTGACACCAACATACTTTCTTCTGGGATTAAGCGGGGCAGAAAAAAACAGACACATAAAACCAAAGCTTCCCAGAACATAACGCCATATAGAACTTTATCTTTCTTCCGTTCATCTAATATTTTAGCAAACATTTTCGGCACATCTACCATGTGAAATGAACTGTGCTGTGCAGGGTGGAGGAGGAGAAGATTCATATGCTCAGTCAATAAACATAATCAAGCACCTACCATGTGTCAGACACTGTTACAGGTGCTTACGATACAACAGTGAGAGACAACAAACAACACATGTTCATAATAAACTGCTAATTTCTACAGCATACTAGAAGGCGATAGGTACTATGGATAAAATAGAAACCACAACAAGGTAACAAAGACCAGGAGTGCAGGGGTGGGGTGCGTCTACAGGCTGTAGCATGAGGCAGGTTGGCTAGCACAGGCCTTGCTAAGGTGAGAGTTGAGCCAAGACCTGAAGGAGGTCGGAAGTTAGCCGAGCAGACATCAGGCTCAGGGCGCAAGGCAAGAGCATGTGCGACTTATTTGAGAAACGAGGAGGCAGTGTGGTGGGTGTATTGGTAGGTGGAAGAGAATGGAGAGATCGGGTCATGCAGGGCCTTGTAAAGCCATAGGCTTTTTCATTGAGCAGAAAGAAGTGCCATTGCAGGAATTTCTAAGCAAAGGAATAACATAATATGGCTTATGCTTTAGAAAGCTTACTCTAGCTGCTCTGTTGAGACACAGATACAAGCAGGAAGACCTATTAGGAGACTATTGCAGAAATTCAGGTGCGAGTTGAATGTGGCATGGAGCTAGGTAGCAGTAGCAGAGGTATGAAGTGGGCAGACTGGATATACAGGGTCTGGCACAAATAGTGGCCCTTTTTTATTACAAAATATTCTGTTACAAAATCATGTAATTCTGTAACATAACAATTTCCTACTCAAGTATATCATATGACATTTTAGGTGACATGTTCAAATTGAAACAATAAATTATTACACCTATATTATTACTCTACCAACCACACTCAAGCAGGCATTACTTCTGCTGGGCCCTGTATTTTGAAGAAAGAGTAAACAGGAGTAAAAAGGGAGAGTGGGTGTGAGGTGGTAGAGAGCAGAAGGAGTTAAGAATGGCTCCTGGGCCCTTGGCCTGGGCACCAGAAGGATGGAGCTGCTATCAGCTGAGAAGTCTGTGGGTGGAATGGGTTGCTTTCGGAGGGAAGAAGTGGGTGTCAGGAGTTCAGTTTTGGAAATGTTGAGCTTCACATATCTGTTAGTCATCCAAATTTAGGTATCAGGAAGGCAATTGGAAATACACGTGTGGCTACTGGAAGAGAAGTTTGGGCCAGAGATATAAAAGAGTGTTGGTAACAGATGGCATTTAAAGCCAGGAGGTTGATGACATTTTCAAGGAAGTGAGTGCACATAGGGAGGAGAAGGCCGAAGACTAAGACTAAAACCCTGCAGCTCTTAACACAGAGTTTGAGGAAAGCAGGAGGAACAGCAAGAAACCACAGAAGGGCAGGCCAGAGAGCTAGGAGGAATTTCAAGAGAGTGTGGTATCCTTAAAGCCAAGAGAAGAAAGTGTGTCAAGGATGAAGGAGTGATCCATCACTTTGTCCGGTGGGCTGACAAGGCAGCAAGGACTCACTGTTGGGTTTATCCACATGGAAGTCATCAATAACCTTGCAATTTCACTGAGCCTTGCTGAAGCTTTCTTAAGAATACACTACTGTCTAAGATCTAGCTTCCATCCTTCTTTTCAGTTCCCTCTCCTTCATAGGGGTCAGAGCTGTGTAGTGGCCTGACAGCTCTCTCAGCCTCCACCAGCACCCTCCCCATTTTTCCTTACAGTCAGTTCCCACAGTAAATCTCTTGCATGTCTAATCCTGTTTTGGCATCAGCTTCTCAGAGGACCTGGACTAGCTAACACATGATTTTAATCATCCCAAGAGTAGAGACTCTCTTACTATTTCTTTGGCATTTCTCACAGTGCCTGAGAGCCAGGCCAAGACTTGCCTTAGGGATTCGGCAGTTGCATGTGTAGAATGACTTGGGGAGACCCAAGGAGAGTCCCACCAGGTGTGACCCCTGACACTTACTGTGTGACCTTGGTCAAGTCACTTAACCTCTCAGCCCATTAATTTTCTCACTATAAAATGAGTGGTTAGATTGCATGATCTCTATAATCCCCTCTTGTGCTGACACTGGAATAAAACTTGTTTGATTGATGTTAAGAATTGTGTTACAAAGTTGGGTAAGTAAAGAACCTGGAAACTTAAAAACAAAGGAGAACAAAATTCCAAAGGACAAAAAAGGGAGGAAGAGTCATACATGAACCCAAAACTTTGTAAGACCCCCCTACCCCCACCCTGTCTTATTTTTTGTATTTTCAGTTTGGAGAAGCATTTGACAGAAATCATGAACTTACTGCCAGGTCTGAAATAGGAAGAGATCAGCATATAGCCAGTTGAAGTCCCTTGAATTTCACTTACCTGCATTGTGTCTGGCAGGTAAAAAGGAATGGAACAGGTGCATTCTTTGTCAAAATTAATGGCGTTTTCCCGCAGTTCTGCACAATTTGCACATATATTTGTGTAATTAATCTATCAGGTAGGGAAAAGAAAAATTAGGAAAATTTGACTTTGGACCCTGGTTGGGTAGCTCAGTTGCTTAGAGTGTCATCCTGATACACCAAGGTTGTGGGTTCTATTGTATCTTCGTTCTATATAAAAATCAACCAGTGAATGCCTAAATAACTGGAGTAACAAACCAATCTTTCTCTCTCCCTCTCCCCACTTCCTCTTTCTCTCTCTAGAATCTATAAAATTTAAAAAAGAATTTAATGAAGAAATTCCTTTATTAAAAAAGATTTAACTTTGAGTGGTGGACACACAATGCAACATACAGATGATGTATCATAGAACCCGTATACTGGAAACCTATATAATCTTACTAACCATTGTCACACCAATAAATAAAAAGAAATAAATTAAAAATAAAAAGAAATTACATGAATATATATCTTAAAATTCAGTCTGTGAGTTCACCAAAGCCTCCACGCTGTCTGGGTCAAGGGCATGCTGTGTGGCCATGAGTACAGAGCAGCCCACTGTGGAGGAGGGGTGTTTCTGCAGATGCTCTGGGGGAATGGGCCTTCATGTGGCCTTTCATTTTGGGGCCTGCAGCATTTTGCCACTGACCTGGAATTCACTGTTTGTATTGCATATTTATGTAACCTGTTGTGAAGAAGTTTTATGCATGGATCATAAAGAGGTGTTGTTAGGAAAGTATTAGTCAATGTCTCAGAAGAGCTGGGCCTACGGCCTGAGTCTAATCAGCTTTATGGGGAAGTCACTTCACTGTTTTTCCATTTTATTGTATGGAAAATATTTATACTAATGAATTCTCCTATGTGGCATATAGAAGAAGATAATAAAAATGACCAAAGGTGGAAAAAGAACTGTTCCCCAAATGTAGGGTTGTTGACGTGTGTGGAATCATTCTGGTTTTAAAATGTTGTTACACCTGTTTTTTAAAAGTTGGATTCTGTGAAAATGGTAGAGTGGACACTATAAAAAAGGACAGTATGTCCCAAATGAGCAAATCCTGTGCGCTTTGGCTGAGGGACTCAGTCACGTGAAGGTGCAGCTGGGGGAAGAGGAAGGAAGGGAGGCTTGGGGAGAGGCCACAGAGGCTGCACACCTCCCTGCTACAGAAAATGCTCATCTCAGGCACCCAGGGTTGTTGTGGGTGCTGCTGTGAGCTCCTGCTTTTCTCTGTGTATTGGAAAGTACTTAGAAGACAACACTGAAGACCTTCAGAATGGTACCCTCAGAAAGGAAAGGGATCCCAATGCATCCAGACCAAGTGATTTTGAATACTCAACATACTGAAGGAACCAGTCATGCCACCAGTAAGGTTGTTATCCAAGGACCTAGGAATAATGTACATTGGGCCCAAGGTCATCCAACACCTTCTCAGCATTTCCACATGCTGACTCAAGATTTGCAATAGTCAGTAAGAAAATGTTAAAAAACTTGGAACATTTATGAGAGAGGCCATAACCCTGTCAGCCTCCCTGGAAAGGACTGTTCACCAAGCACAGTGGAATGTAAAGCCAAACGCCAGGTGAGCAGTCCAGAATGAAAGGGGTGTCTGGGCTGTGACAATGGACTATTCTACCCAGCCTGTTGTGGGTAGACCAAGTGACACAAGCCCCTGCTGGAGCTCCATCTGGAGACAGCAGGACTGAAGAGAGCTGGGATGACTTTTTACAAGATCAGGTCAAATGAGGTTTATAATCTATTTTATTTCTCCCTTATGTGTTCAAACTTAAAGAAAAAACATTGATTCTTAACTCTGCTGATGAACTTGCAGTATTTGCAACTGTTGTTCCAGTTTTAAACTTTCTAAAAGGAAGATATTATTTTAGAACTGATGAAGTAAAAAGGAACATATTTTCTGGAAAAAAAAGATTATGGGAATGGGGAGGAGCAGAGAAGCAAGGGAGTGACTTTATCCTTGGTAAGTGGCCAATGGGATTTAGGGTTCTTTGGGAGGGAAGACTAACAAGACTGTAGGAATTTTAGCTCCTTGCAAAACCACTGGGAATTTTGAAGCCAAATAGGTAAAATGTTAGTACTAAATTAAAGATTAGGCAAAAGGCTACTTAATTGTATTTAGATGCCTATATTTACTTAATTCATTCTTTAAACAGGCAGCAATGTAATGTGGAGTGGGGATCCCCCCAAATAGCAGTACATATTCCCCACAAACCTGGACTGGGAGAAGGGGGAGTAGACACACAGTGTTTGAGGTACTTTGCATAACCATGGCAAGTTAATAGCTGTGCTGCCTCAGGAGTATATGGAAAAGAAGTACGTGACTTTAAGAACGTATAGTGACTTGTGAGACAGCTAGGGGAGGCAGATGCCCCTGTGTCATGGGGAACCCTTGCCATGACTAAAGATGGCAGCCAAAAGAAGGTAAAGCATATGGGGAAACTGGCAAAGTAGCACATCATAGGAGGGTTGGATATGAGGTCACATAACAAGTTCCAGGCCAAGCATTTATAATAAGGTTTGGCTGAAAGGGAAGGAAATACCACCATGCCACCTAGTGTAGGAAGGAAGGAGCCATGTGGTCTGTAGTGAAGTAGTGGAAGCCATGTGGGAGGGAAGGGTGTAAGGGGAGAGCTGATGGAGCTGTGCAGGGACCAGGCAGAGCTGAGGGAGCTGTGTGGGACCGGCCTAACCAAGCACAGATCTGTGGGAGATGCTTGGAGCATGGACTGAACTGTGACCAGGAATGCTGAGCTGCAGACTTCTGCTTCTCTGAAGGACATACAGAGAAGCCTATCTCTTGGGACATGTGCCTCCCTGGACTCACCATGATTCAGTGCAACACAGCACACATTTCCCTGAACCATTATATGGAGGCAGAGGACAACATACTCTAGACCCTGAAGGAGAGAGTTGCTAGGAGAGGATGGTGACCCTGTAACCCACGAATGTACGTTCCAGAGGGAATGGAGACCTGTTTGCTGACTTAAGAACAGATAAGGATAGGGGGAACTTCTGGGCATTGTTTTGGCTTATAGCTGGGTAGGGAGCAGGGGAAGTGCTGGGTCTTGTGGGAGAGCAGGGCTCTGCGCAGGAGTGCTCTCAGCAACCACTCCTTGCCACCCTCAGGTTGGAATCCTGTTTCCTTCAACACTAATTGTTGGGTCACACATCAAGGCACCATGAGGATGAGCCCCAGTTTGTAAGGCTTGAATGATTATTTTGTAAAATATTGATGTCTTCTCTGTTGGTGAAGGTGCATTCTAATTTTTATAAAGCATTACAGAACCGTGTTGTTATTGCAATTGAGAGCTAGCATACTGAACTGTGACTGAGGAAACTAGGATTCTAGTTCAGCCAGTCCCTGACCTGAGTTAAATACTTAAACTCCAGGGCCCACATTCTGTTCTTCAGCATCATTTCATCTAGCAATTAATTGGTCTGTGAGGTCTGTGGAAGAAAAAGGGGCCACATGCAAGACCTGACAAGCTCGGGGGAGGGGAAGGACCTGCGTGGCAGCCTTACAAACTCGGAGACCTAACCACATAGGATCGTCTGAAATTAAAACTTTCTAACTAAAGCAGTTCATGGCAGGTAGTCATTCCAGTATTTTTCCCTAACAAAGGCCAGTTTTTACATTAACTGAGCCTGTCAGTTGTCTTTTAGCATCTATGATAACATACATTTGGAATGTCAAATTTCTTCTTTCTGGACCCCTCAAAGCACAGGCAATGCACCAAGGGGGAGACCACAGATCCCCTTATCGTTAGTATTACCATGTTAATTATTGACTGTTACCTATCCTGTGCCCATCTATGTAGAAGATGGCCTACCATTTCATCTTCATTTTATCCAATTCCAGAGGTTCCCCCCACCTTTGCTTTCTCCTGCTTCCCTAATCACCAACGGATTTCTTGCAACCCCCTTGCATCCTCTTTTGGTTGTAATGTATAAAATAGGTGCTAAACTGCCATTCTCCAGGGCTGTTCTCAGTCCATTGAGATTTTGCTTCCCTGCAGTTGTCATCAGTTGCTTGACCAAAAATTCTGTACAGGTTTGAATGTTTCTTATGTCTACAGACCATTGTAGTACACATTCTACTCCATGGATTCTGTCAATGCAGAGTTAGAAAAAGGAATGTTTCATGGTCAAATGATTCTTGAGTAGATGATACCTAGGGTGCTTTCTAGCTCCAAAAATTTTATGAGGACAACATAACTCTTACCTATTGTCTACTTTGGTGCTCAAGTGGATTGGTAAGCCTATAGCTCTAAAATGACAGCACAGATTCTAGTGGGTTCCTCTTGCCCCTCCAAAATCCTCCAAAAAGGGCATTTCCTTGTTGTGCCCCAGGGCTAAGTGAGAAGAGCAAAGCCCACTCAGAATTTCTTTCAACTCGGTCTGTGCTTGACCTCACAGCTTGGGGTATGCACTTCACCCTATCACCCGGTATGATGAAACACTTTCATGTGCAGAAGGGGATCCCATTCTCTGGGTGGTTTCTGGTTTTCTTGTATAAAAGCAAAGTGTTAGAAACAGTTCTGTCCAAAGTGACTAAACAACGACAACAACAACAACAATAAAACAACTGGAACTCCCCCTTAACATTATGATAAAAGCATTCTGTTGAAAGCTGTTTGCAGAGTGGCCTTAGAGAACCGTGAGGTGAGGTCCTCCTCACATGCAGGAGGCGACATCATTCAACAGCGGCTGCCTCTTCATGGAGGCTGCACTTCACAGTGGGTGGGGAGGCAACCAGAAGGAAAGAAGCAGGGAGGACATGGCGGGGGAGAACCAGAAAGGGGTTGGTGAAGAAGAAAACAGAAGAGTTAACAGGTGGAGCTGTTTGTGGAAATGAATATTAACCTTGTAAGCCAATTACTTTGTTATCCATTTCCACAAGGCAAGTTTAATTTCTTCCTGCCATTTTGCCACTGCCACCTGGTGGGGACTGCTGGTTTCCAAATCACACTCGAGGACTTAAACGATTTAGGGGCACCTGATTCCTGGAGAGATAAGATGGGGGCAGCTGGGAGGGGCAGCAGAAAATATTAAGTAGAAAGGCAATAGGAGTAGGACCTGAACTGACATTCTCCTTTTTGAAGTCCTCACTATTTGCAATAATTAATTATTTCAGTACATTTGTGCCTGTTATGCACTGGTCAATGTACCTGGAAGGAGCTGTGTATATTGTGAACAAGTCAGCCATCGCTGAGGTCTCTGTTCCTACCACACAGTCCCACCTACTCTATCATTATTAGCTCATTGAGGGCAGAAATCCGCTTTTACTTATCTGACTCATCTTCATACCCAACAGAACTCATAGCACTATCACATACTCATGAATATGAAATCAATGTTGACATACTTGGCTTTAATAATTTCATCACTAGACACGTGGGAAGACGGAACAGGTCAGCTTCCCATGACTGCCTTTGGAGGGAAGGTCATACAGTTTGGGATGTCTGGTAATCTGCTCAGAGCTGATTTAAGTAAGACATTTGCTTAATTCATTTGACTGACTATGAGCATGGCTGATTTAGCTTTAGACCAGCTCTTGTCCCCCCTCCCCAGACCAGCTTCCAGGGCAAGGGTCTCATCCTTCAGCAGCTTGTTAGTCATATTGGCAAAAGGCTTGTGACTGAGGCGTATGCTCTTAGCTTCAGCTTTACTCACTGAGTAGAACTTGTTTTATTTTGCTAAGTGTCCTTAATAGGCCAGAAAGATTTGGGTTCTTGCCTTTCCTAGACGGTGATGATCTCAGAGAGGGTTCATTTGCAAACACGTAGTCACTATACTTGAAAGTGGGGCAAAATTGAAGACCTCTATCTTTGGCTCTTCACACTCATTAGCATGGTTCATGGGTACCTGGCAGGCATTTGGCCTTGCCTCTCCTCCTCCCACCTCTACCAACTGCTCCTTCAGTCCTCTGCCAGCATAAAAACCTTCTGACTTCCCAAACCCCTGTAAACAAGCATGGCTGAGCCAACCAGTGTGACAGTGACAGGGACTGTTATCAAGAGGGAATGGAGATGAATGAAGCCACCAAACAGAAGCTCTGTCACCATCTGCACCTGCCAGCTGAAACAGGATGGTGTAGTCTCATTTAGTTTCCTGTTGAGAGGCTGTGTTCTTAAATGGATCACTCACTTATAGTCCCAGAACAGAAAATTCTTAGAAATTGCATTAGACATATAAGAGGAGGCAGACCTCTATCTCCTTGATGCTCTTTGCAGACAATATAAGGACGATGCCCATGCCAAGGCAGAATGCTCCTGTGGCAAAAAAGCCAGAGAGGACTTTGGTGGCTGAGAGCTGCAGGCGGTAGGCAGGCAATCGCTGCTGCTTCAAGGCAGTGTTGTCCGGCAATCTGGACCGGCAGCTCTGGGATGTCCTGTCCATTTTGGTCCTGCAGGTGACCGAGATGTATTTTTAAGTCATTTACATTACTACTCATAGTAATCCCACTTAATGGTAATATTAACTTAAGAATGTTGTGAACCTCCCTTTCTAGTTGCAGTCTTTTGAATTCCTGAATTATTTCTTAACCAGATCTGACATTTAGCAGGAGCACAGCTCTCTTCAATCAGCCACTACATGGTATATTTTACTTAGGCTCAAAAAGATTGAGCTAAATGCCATCCTGAGGAGGAAACTCTGCAGCACGGTCTGGGTACACCAGCATCTGTCGACACTGGGAAGCAGTTCCAATGGGCTACTGCTAGGATGTGGTGACTAATTCAAGGCAAGAGCTTCCTGAGAGGGGGAAAATGAATTCATCTTTCAAACTCACCTAAGTCCTTGGAAATTTATACCAAAAATAAAAGTTAGGATTGTGAGCTTTTTTCCAAATGTGGCTATCCGATAACATGAATACAAATTAACTTGGGAAAATGCTCTCAGATTACAGCTAATTTTTCTATTCGCATAATCAGAGAGCTGCAAACAGGAGTTGTAGAATACAGATGTCTAATCTCAACAGCTTTCATTTTTTCATCCACAAGAAATACTATAGTAAAAAAAATGTAGACTAAAATATCTCTCCTTTTTCGCAAGTGCATGCTTTGGAATAGCCCAAATGAGGCAAAAGAAAAAGATAACAATTAAATGTTCAACATTATAATATGTATTATTGTTTCTTTTTTCTCACATATTAGAAATCCACTAACATTTTCATTTGGCTGTTAATTATGTCCTTTTCTTAAGATGCATTTAAGGTGTAGAATTAGGATTCTTAAAAGATTAGGTGAGTTTCTAGTCCTCCTCTTTTATTTTCATTAGACAGGGAAGTCACACTGGACTATTTTTATATTAAGGAAGGCAATAACTTTGGCAAATGTACCTAGTTTAAAAGAATACAAAATAAATGCAACCAATTCAGAGTCAAAGCTTCCCACTTGCGGAATGGGAAAAAAACGCACTGCCATTGGAAACTCTCCAGTGCGTCATTTGAATCTGGCCGGGAGGCGGTGAGGAGGGTGGTGTGGCTGTTGGTATCAGGCAGCCTGTGTAAGGAGGCAGCAATGAACACTTCTCGTTTACGTCTATGACTTGTTTTACTAAATAAACATGGTCAAAAGCTTGGGTTTAAAAGCTCGTAACAGCCCATAAGATGAGGTTATATGTACAAGGTTAGCCCAGAAATTACCAGGTGTGTTTGCCTTCTAGGTACCTGATCCAACATTGGTTGGGATTATACTACATAGCTAAATGCATAGCAAAATGGTTGCTACGGTAACAAATCAAGAACTGTATTTCTTAGACTTTTTATAAAATAACAAAACCAAACTAACCAAAACCCCAAACTAAAGGAGGTTCAGAGAGAGAGAGAAAGAGAGAGAGCGAGAGAGAGAAATTGGCTCACGTGATTATGGAAGAGGCTGGAAAGTCCAAAATTTGCAGAGCTCATGTCCCTGCTCGAAGGCCATCAGCCAGGAAGAGCTGATGTTTCAGTTGGAAGGCAGAATTCCTTCCTGCTTGGTGGGGGGATGGGAGAGGGAGGACTTGACCTTTGTTCTACTTAGGCCTTCAACAGACAGAACGAAGCCCACCCCCATTATGGAGGGCTGTCTGCTTCTCTAGTCCACCAATTTAAATATTAACTTTATCCAAAGGCACTCACAGAAACAGCCAGAATATTTGACCAGTTATCTGGGCACTCTGTGGCCCAGTCAAGTTGGCACAGGTGATAAGAAAAACATTTTTTGGGCAACATTCTTGAGAGATAGCCAGATACACATTTTATAAGTATTTTTGTATTTATATATTTCTTGCTTCTATATAAGCCTGTCTCAAGCGTACAATGCTTCATATACTCTGCTTTTCAAATTTCTAGAACAGAGCTCCTCAACTTCAGCAACACTGACATTTTGGGCCGGAGACCTTTGTTGTGAGGGGCTGCCTGGCAGGGTTGTAGGATGTTGAGTAGCGTCCCTGGCCTGTGCCCACTAAACGCCAGTCACGACTCTCTCACTAGGTGCCAGTAGCCCCCTGGTTGTGACAACAAAATGTGTCTCCCGACATGGCAATGGCCCCTGGGGGACAAAATCGTCTTGGGTTGAGAACCATTGCTCCAAACTGATATGGATATGACGATCTGTTAGCAGCTGTTGCATTGTGTCAGTTGAAACTTCAGAGAGTGATTTTTTAAGACCTTGCTTTCAATTTTCTTTTCTTGCTGTGTAGATAGATAGCCTCCTCAGGCAATGCCAGTCATTTTGTATGCATGGAGTTGCCCCATATTTCACTGCCTTTTCCTATTAACTGCTGGGATGCAAATGCACTAAACAGGAGCTTGGAATCAGGAAGTGGTTGTTTGTGTGTGGTACACTCACACCCACATATACTTATGTGCAAACCTAATAATCATGATGGTCTCATTCTTTGGTTTTGGTGTATCGTAGTGGTTTAGTGGATTGGTCTGAATTCTGAAATGCACATGCTACATGTCTCAATTTGCACATCTGTCCTCTTATGCAATTGTGCTTGATGCTTTCTTCCAGATTAATCTAAGACATATTAATTGACAGGAAATTAAATGCCTATAATGGGAAGGCATGTGATCCACTTTTTTTTCTTACCATTGGCCAAGAACATCTCACATGTTAGGATTAAACGGATGAAAATAATAGGGCTAAGTTTAGCCATAGCTAAATAAATCTTTATATTGTGGTGGCTTTTTTCTTTTTCCTCTAACTTGCCAGGACTGAGGCAGGGTCCTACAGAATAGAGCTTGCTTTTCTTGAGTCCCTGCGTGTGGCTTCCAGACAAGAGAAGTGCACCAGCTGCAAGTCACTGGTGTGTAGAAATGTGTGCGTGCTGAAGTTTGATTTGCTAGACTGCCAGACTCACTTAAAATTTCACAGTATTCAAATGTGGAATTTTATATGCCGCTAGTGGCATCTATGTACCTTAAAAAAAAATCTCTTATTTGATTTCCATGCCTAAATCCCCAAACAGGCAATCATGGTGTCCAGAAGTGAATATGGGAGATCTGGGGACTTCTGGTTCTGCTTCCTAAAACTACTCTATGTTTTCTGAGAGTCCCTTTCAACATCAAAAAATGTGAATAATACTCTGTCTTCAAGACTGTGTCAATGATTAAATACAACAGACTATGTGTAAGTGAAAGCCCTAAACAATGCTCGACACAGATGATTAATCAACAAACATTATTTAAATGAGTGAAAAAGTGAATCTGAGCAACTAAATCAAAACCAATAGTATCAGGTTATAACCCATAGAACAAACTAAATATTCATGTACCCACACTGATGTAAATAAACAAGTGAACAAGAAGCAAATGGGGAAGAGAGACAGTTCTTTTTTGCAGAATTCCAATGAATACAGCTGAAGCAATGAGGGAAAGAGAAAAATCACCATGTAATAATGATTTCAGAAGAGAACTACCAATGTTGCTAAAATTAGTAGTAAAGTATGAGGGAAAACAGGATATCGGTATAACTTCAAAGTATTTCTCCCAAGATATATATTAATTACAAAGGGAGAAATAGAGACCTCATGGGGAGAAATACAGCAGAAACCACTCTATCCAGGTGGATGAGGTTGACATCACCAGTAGGAAGACTGGTCAACACTCTGTCTCCCTGCTGTGATGCCACAGAAAGGAGATAGCAAGTCTGTGGTATTCTGGACAAACAATGCAGAAAACAACGGACAAACTCACACTGAGGGACATTCCACAAACTACCTGATCGGTACTCTTCAAGTGTCAAGATCATGAAACAGAGGAAAGACTGAAGAACAGTCACAGTCTGAGGAAGCTAAGGAGATGTGACAGCTACACACAGCGTGAGACCCTTGACTGGATCCTGGAATATAAAATAGAAAATGGACATTGGTGGAAAAACTGGTGAAATCAAAGTCTCTAGTTCCATTAACTGTACTATATTGTACCAACATTGATTTCTTAGTTTGGTAACTGTATCATGGTTATATATGCTGTTAACATTGGAAGAAGCATATGGAAATTCTCTATATCATTTTTGTGACTTTTCTGTAAGTTTGAAATTATTTTAAAATAAGTGAAATAATAAATGAGTAAGACAGGTGTAGTTATAGTGTTGTCTTTTATGTTTATAAAGTGCCACACGCTTGCAGCTCTTCCCACTACTGCTGCTGCCAGTTTCATGCTGGGACCAGGCTTTGCAGCTGACAGATCTGCTCCACAAGTCCCATCAGATGGAATCCTCAACAGTACTGTGAAATGTCATTCCCGTTTCGCAGCTGCTGAAACTGTGGCTCACAAAGGAAAGCACTTTGCTCTTTGCTTTCTCTTGTGCAGTCACATCAGAGGCCAGTCAGTGAGAGGAAAACAAGCTGGTGACACTTTATTATGCAGGGAGTTGGCAAAGGACACGCTCATTTTTTAAAAAAGATTTTATTTATTTATTTATTTTTAGAGAGACAGGAGGGAGGGAGAAAGAGAGAAACATCATTGTGTGGTTGCCTCTTGTGTGCCCTCTACTGGGGACCTGGCCCACAACCCAGGCATGTGCCCTGACTGGGAGGGAATCCAACTGGCGACCCTTTGGTTTGCAGACTGGCACTCAATCCACTGAGCCACATCAGCCAGGAGGACACGCTCATTTTGGTCAAAGGATCCCCATCAAATATTCCCAGCAATCGACGTGGTGATGCAGCTCACACAGGAACACAATAGCTGATATGCACCGAGTGTATGCAGTGTGCCAGAGCCATTAAATGAGATGCAAACCCCACAATGAAAACTGGGGATTCTCATGAGGACACAGACTTAGAAAAGGCCCAGCTTCAAAGATTCTGACTTGCACAGATTGAGGACTCCTGTTTCCAGAAGTTCAAAAACCTCCTTTCTTATCTAAATGAGAGAAAAGAAAAAAAAGGTTAAGATCAAGAAAAGATGGTCTAGGTGGATCAATTCAACCATTTGGACTCCCTGGTATTTATGCAGCTGTTATGGACAGAGTCAGGGATGACAAAATCCTAACCCATGTTTTACCCAGAGTTGGAATATTCAGATAAATAAAGGAGGAGGTATTATACAAAGCATCAGTTTCATTAAAGTGCTCTTTTGTGTGCAGCCACTCAGAACAAAACCTTATACAAGGAAATCTCATACAAAGATATCCAAAGAGTGTCCAGATTATACACAATATTTCGATACAGGATAACTGATAATAACATCAACATAATGAAAATAGCTATGGGCAACAACGTTTTTTTGTTACTATTTCTCCTTATTATCGTAATTAGAAAACTAGTGTTGGATTACTCAGATTTAATATTAAAAGTGAAATAATCAAATATGGCCTCATGTGCTGGACATCAAATTGATTAAACCAGTTTTACAAAACCAGTCAGCGCAGGGGACAGAGTGCGTGCACACACGTGCAAGTGGGTAGGAAACAGAAAATTCTCTCTTAACGTGAACTGATATCTGATATAATTCGCTGATCAATTATAATCAGGTGTGGTCACTCTGGGACTGTAGACTGAACGAATGCCTTCAGCATGGCTGGAGGAGTGACTCTGAGTCTCCTCTCCTGTTACTGCTGTGATTTGTTCCCGGCTGCTGATGGGCGGTCGTGTCTGCTACTGCACGGGCCCTTTTCTCTGCAACAGCTACTTGTAAACAATCAACTGGCTACCTGAAAAACTAACCTCACGATAACATGGTTGGTGGCAAGTGAATTTTTTCACACGGTGATGATAATGAATTGCTTTCATAAATATATGAGCTAATGCTGTGCCCACAAAGGCATTCAGTTTTAATCCACTGAAAATGTCAAAAATTTCCCTGTGCCCCCAAATCAAAATAGCCTCTAAATTAAGTAAGTGGGTTTAGGGGAATGTAGAGATGTGGGCCGTGAGGCATATTTGTGTCCCCACCTCCAAGTACACTTAAAAGGATAAAAAGCCAAGGTGATCGTGACTCTAAAGTGAGGCACAGGGAAATGTGCCCTGTCCTCCAGATCTTCCTGTTTCTGAAAGGCCCAGTAGAGATGTGGTAGCTGGGGAAGAAGCCACCGGCCATTTAGTGAAGGAACGAAGCTGATTCCTAGAAAACACGTGGAAAGGACAGACATGTATGTAAGGGGTGAGACAGCTGCTGTAATTGTTACGTAAAAGTAACTGTCAAAGGCCAGGATGTGCTGGTTTCTCATGTCAAAGGCTTTGTTATGGTGTTTGAACTCAAGTTCAAATTAAAAAAAAAAAGATTAAAGGCAATTGCTGGTTATACGGTACCTCGGGAATGTCCATCATCCTCCTCAACTTCTGATCTCTCCAATTCCAGTCAAAAATCAGAAACTTTAAGGGGTTCAAGTTAAGGCCACCTGAAACAGACAGGGAGAGAGTTACTGCAGTAAAGATGTTGTGACATAGGCTCAATAAAATGATTTTTTTGTTCTCCTGGATGTTTTTTGCTTCATTTGCTGTCCTCTCCCCCGGTAACTAATCTTTGCTCATTAAACGCTGCTCTTGCCCGACAGAAAACAAATGTGGCTCTGAGACGACACTTATTCTCCTTATAATCTTATCACTAATTCTGAGAGCAGCAAAGAAGCCGCTCTTGCTAAGCTTGTCGAGTGCTCAAGTACTGGCAAAGAATCAATCCTGAGCCTCCAGGAAGTCCCAGAGGGTGATGTCTCATTCCCGACAGGGATTTGATAAGATTCCTGCAGTTTGGGGTAGCGGCCCTTCAGGGGAGTTGAGTCCACTGGAGTCTGTGTGACTGAGGAGGTGAGTGGGCAAGAGGATGAGGACAGGACTGGGAGGTAAATTTTAGGAAGACAAGGAAGTTGAGGCAGATGGATCCTCTGCGGAGGCTGCTCTCCTTTGGGGAGACTGCTAAACTGCTTACGGACTCCACTTCCACGGTGGTCCTTTCTGTCTAGAGAAAATAATGGAATGTGGCTCCGGGAGACCTCCAGGATTGTCTGAGTCTCAGAGGCCTCAGAGTTGGACACAGTGAGCTCTTCTAATTGCCCATGAGCTGCCCCAGCCCCAAGCTGTTCTGTGTTTCAGTTGTGTGGAAATACAACTGAAGCCCTCCTTTACAGAGCCACAGCACTTCCCTTCACCTTTTCCCTGTGATTATATTTCAATATTTTCCTCTCTGCCCAAAAGCATTTTTCATGGTTCTTATGATTACAATGCCTCCTATAAAGCTCTCTGAAAAATTAAAAATAATAAAGAATGACAATGGGTTGATAGTCTTCCCTTAAAAATAATTCACTGCTGGTAGCAGAGCAAACATACAACCTCTCTAGAAGGCAACCAGGCATTACAGAATAGAAGCTTTAAAATGTTTCCCACTTGATAGAATAATTTTCTATGATATATCCCAATAGAAATAGCAGAAATTTAAACATAGTTACTTGCAAAGATGATCACTGCATTATTATTTATAATAGCAAAAAATCAGAAACAATCCAAATATTCTAGCATAAGAGAATTGTAAAAAAAAAAGTCTAACTTGGTTTTAACATACAAAATATACAAAGAACTTGTCTAACTCGATAGCAAAAAAAAAATTTTGATTTAAAAATGAGCAGAGGAACTGAATAGACATTTTTCCAAAGAAGACATCCAAATGGTGAAGAAGTACAGGAAAAAGTGATCAACATCATTAATAATCAGGGAAATGTGAATCAGTACCACAATGAGACATCACCTCCCACCTGTTATCAAAAAGATGAAAGACAATAAGCGCTGGCAAGGATGTAGAGAAAAGGAAACCCTTGTACACTGCTAGTGAGGATGTAAATTGGTGCAGCTGCTATAGAAAACAGTATGGAAGTTCCTCAAAACACTGAAAAGATTATTACCATAAGATCTGGCAATACCACTTCTGGGTATATAGTCAAAGGAAATAAAATCACTACCTCGAAAAGATATCTGCACCCCCGTGTTCACTGTGGCATTATTACAATAGCCAAGAAATAAAAACTATCATATTGTCTATCAATGAGTGAGTGACTTTAAAAAATGACAAGCATATAGAATAGAATATTATTCAGCCATAAAAAAAGGGAAATCCGCCCTGGCTGGTGTAGCTCAGTGGATTGAGCATGGGCTGCAAAGCAAAGTGTCGCAGGTTCGATTCCCAGGCAGGGTACATGCCTGGGTTGCAGGCCATGACCCCCAGCAACCGCACATTGATGTTTCTCTCTATCTCCCTCCCTTCCCTCTCTAAGAAGAAATAAATAAAAATCTTAAAAAAATGTTAAAGAAAGAGGAAATCCTGTCATTTGCAATGACATGGATGAACCTTAAGGGCATTATACTAAGTGAAATAAATCAAACAGAGGAAGACGAATAGTGTATGACCTCACTTATATGTGGAGTCTTGAAAAACCAAACTTACAAATACAGAGAACAAACTGATGTTTGCCAGAGGTGGGGGCAGGGGGAATAGGCGAAGGTGGTCAAAAGACAAAAATTTCTAGTTATAAGATAAAAAATAAGTTCTGGGATGTAATGTACAGCATGGTGGTATAATTAACTGCATATTTGAAAGTTGTTAATAGAGTAGATCTTAACAATTATCACAAGAAAAGAAATGTAACTGTGAAGTGACTGGTGTTAACTAAAGTTGTGGTGGTAATCATTTTGCAAATATACATGTATTGAATCACTATGACATACATCTCAGACTAATACAATGTTATATGTCAATTATAGCTCAATGAAATGAGAAAAAACCATAACTTTATAATAGAAGATTATATAGCCATTAAAAATAAAAACTGAAACTACTTCATGACAAGGAAAGTCCTCATGAGATACAGTGTGTGGCAAAGGGAGGTCACTAGGTAATGATACAGTATGAGCCCTACCTACAAAAATAAAGGAAATGCCCAGGAAAAAGACTAAATGGACATATATTCAATATTAGCTAACAAGATATTATCTCTAAAGTGAATGATTTTCTTTTCTGTATCTTTTTGCATTTTCAAAGGCCATTATGGTAAAAAAATCCCCTTCATTATTACATTAAAACAGTATAGTTCTGTCTATAATTGTACAGATCCCAATGTCATGAGATATCTGACATCTGGAACCTCTTCTTGATATATGATACACATAAAAACTTAAGTCATAAATAGCTACACACAATGAGTTATGTGCTCCTTGTCTTGCTTTGTTAGATTTTCAGTTTGTAGAGTGTTGGAATTTGTTCTCTTTAAACACTTTGTATGTAGCCTATCACCTCTGGTTAATACATATTATACCATTCATTCAACCAGAATCAGAAGTAAAAATTATCTTTATTAGTATCCTAAATTATTTTCCTACTTCTTAAATGAAATAATCTTTCATATTGAGTTCTCACAGAAATCTAATTTCAATAATCTGTACAACTTTGGTTTCCCACCTCCCTCTCTTTTAAATACAAAGAAGAGGACCCCCATTGCATGGGGGCCCGGGAAACACTAAAAACCATCTGTACTCCAGGAAAGGGAGAGGCGAATCTTTGGCTGGAGCCCGTGGGAGACAGGTGTCCATCCCTGGCCTCCCCTGGGGCCCAGCCAAGCTCTGCCAATTCTGTATCTCACAGGTGGACTATGAGCACATCTCATCTGTTCTTTCATTTTCATCGACTTTTATGTTCACAAGATGAAAATGCAAACTTCTGCCCTCGCTGGTGTGGCTCAGTGGATTGTCAGTCTCTGAACTGAAAAGTCACCGGTTTGATTCCCAATCAGGGCACATGTGTGGGTTGTGGGCCAGGTCCTGCAGGGGGTGTATGTGAGGCAACTGATCAATGTATCTCTTGCACATCAGTGTTTCTCCCCCTCTCTTTTCCCTCTCTCTAAAAATAATAAATAAAAAAGATACCTGAATTCTCATACCTATTAGAAAAAAATCCAAACTCCTTAGCTTACTGTTGCAGGTCCTTCCTCCACAACCTTTCTTTCCTGCTCAATCACTGGCTAGTACAGCCCACGAAGTCTCCAAGTGAGAAAGACGGTCTCTTTCATACAAATAACAACTAATATTTGTTGCATTCTTAAGGTATAACACTCACTGTGCTGAGCTCTTTATTGGCATTCAATTTTCATAATAATCCTTTGAGAAAGGTACAATTATTATCTCTGTCATTTGGATAGAGAAATAAGTTTGGAAAGGTTAAGGAGCTTGCCATGGTCACAGAGCCAGTATGGTAAGTTGCTGGGCACAGGATCTAGGTCAGGAGGCCCGAGTCCATAACAGGGGCTCTTAAACCCAACACAGGTTTGCTTACTTACCGCCTTCTCCAGATACACACACACCTCTGCCTGCCCTCCTCTGGTCCAGCTGTTCTCCCACTCCTGAATGCTCTCCTCACATCTGCACAACTCAAAAATCCTATCTCCATCCTCCCCATGCTTTAAAGATTATTCAGCCATAAAAAAAGGAAATCCTGTCATTTGCAACAACATGGATGAAACTTAAGGGCATTATACTAAGTGAAATAAATCAAACAGAGGAAGACGAATATTGTATGACCTCACTTATGTGTGGAGTCTAGAAAAACCTAACTTTCCTCTGTAAAGCTTTCCCTGCAGATTCAGGAACCTCATCAATCTCTCCCTCATTTCAACTCCTCTAGCCTCAAAGTGCTCACTGGGCCCTTGGGCCTTACTGTCTCCTTTGTCAGTCTAATTCTACGAGCACTTATCTCTTCAAAGGGATCAGCAGCTACCCGACCAGGAAAGCCTCAGGAACCAGAAAGGCCTAGACTGAGTGACTTTGGAAGGGGCACTTAACCCTTGAGAGCTTTAGTTTTCTCTCCTATGAAATAAGAACGCCAGCCTGCAAGGATGATGTGAATGATAAAGGAGATCAATGTATGCGTGTCAAGAATACCATTAAGTACAAATAAGAACTCAAAAAATATTAGTTTCCCTTCCTCATCTGAAGCCTCCAGTTTGTTACTTGTAATTGTAAAAAGCTCTGTATACAGTGTGTTCAATAACTGAATAGCTTTTATCTGGAGAGAAACGCTACTGTACTGGAAACATGACTGCTACATATTTTAAAAAACATGGAATAGCTCCTGTCAGTTATAAAACAATGTTGTATTACTATATTAAATAAGTAATTTGGAATGAGTAATGACAAGAAATCTTTAATCTGCCTGGCAGGTATAACAGGTAATAAGATCATCAGCAGGTTAGCAGGTAGATGTTGTCTGGAACAATACTTTCTGGGTAAAGCACTAAAAGAAAAATGCATTTGAGAGAAATATTCTAGAATACCAGTATTTCATCCACAGGAACTGCATTTTTGTTTCAACATGGTTTAAATACCAGCTCTTAAGTGGAACGGGAGTCTGGGAGAACAAAGCCTCGATTAAGTAAGGGGGAAATACTCAACACATCCAGTTCTACAAATTCCAGAGGGTGCAAACTGATGGAATTAACTGTAGATCCACTAACCTGCTTGAAGCAGTTGAAACCTGAATTTATTCAGGTGGGCACAGGTACTGCCATTTGCCCCAGTCCTTATCATTCCCTATTCCACCTGCTGGCTGACTCTAGAGACTGAGAGCAGAGTTTCCAACTTCCGAATTAACACAGAGATCTGGTTTCACACATCATACATCACACATGTGGTATCCCAAAGCTCACATGGGGATAAGGCAAACTCCCAGCTCTGAAGAGTATCACTGGCTCTTTTCATACCTTGTTTAACGAGTTCTTTAATCCTCCCTGGAGTTCCTACACCCAGGTGCACGGCACGCTTCTCCAGCAACTTTACCTGCTCCTGGACCTATTCCAAGATGGAAGAGAATAAAGAGAAGTGTGATCTGAGGCATGCTACCATTTATTCTCATATAAATGTGGCCTTCATCCACAGTTCCTGACTCACAACTCCCCAAGCCCTTGCAATTTCCTAAGTGTTGAGAGTGATAAAACTGTCTTTTGTTATTTGAATGAGGTGACTTTTGGGAGCACTGGAGGATGGGGGCTGATTCCAGGAGAACCAACCATGTAATTAGAGGGTTGGAACTTTCAGTCCCACCCCCAACCTCCAGGGAGAGGAGAGGGGCTGAAGGTTGAATCAACTGCCAATGGCCAGTGATTTAATCAATCATGGCTATGTATTGAAACCTTCATAAAATATTGGAGAGGAAGGGGTGTGAAGAAGTTCCGTGTTGGTGAGCACGTGGAGACTGGGGAGAGTGTTGCGCCTGGAGAGGGCACGGAAGCTCATGCTCTTTACCATACCTTGCCCTGTGCATCTTCCATCTGGCTGTTCCCGAGTTACATGCTTTTATAACAATCTGGTGATCTAGTAAGTAAAATGTTTCCTGAGTTTTGTGAGCTGCTTTAGCAAATTAAGTGAATTTGAAGGAGGGGGTGGTAGGAACCTTTGATTTATAACGAGTTGGTCAGAAGTATAGGTAACAGCCTGGGCTTGCTACTGGCACGTGAAATTGGGGGTTGGGGATGTATATGCAGTCTTGCAGTGCTGAACCCTTAACCTGTGAAATCTGATGTGTCTCTAGGTAGATAATATCAGAACTGAGTTGCATTGCAGGACATCAAGCTAGTGTCCAGAGCATTTCTTGGATGTATGAGGAAGTACCTCTCCCATATATTTCAAAGAGTCATTAGAAAGTATAATTAATCATAGGCCAATTTTGAGTATTTTATCTAAAAGTTAAGAAAGTTAAACAGTGAAAGGGTCTACCCTTATTTAGGGTCAACTTCTAGGGCAAAGAAGGTTAACATCAAGATAGAAGAAAACTGGTAGATCTTCAAAGAATCCAGGAGTCAAACCTCAGCTTCTGTAGAGGAATCCTGGAGCATGGAGGAGTAGAGTAGTGCTTGTTGTGGGGAGAGGTGGGAGTGCAGAGGCAGGAATGCAAAGAAAGGCAGAATGGTTAAGTATGTTATGTAAGGAGGCACCAAAGAAAATGCTTGCCAAGGAGATAAGTAGAGATTGCAGGGAAAACCTGGGGTCTACAAATGGCCCATAAAGATCACTAACATCACCCACCAAGAACCACAGGCTCTTTGCTTACCTTTATGTGTTTTGCAAATAATTTCATAACTTTGCTGTCTCCCCTGAATGATGTCATTGACCTAATGAAAAAGAATAGATTAATCCATACAAAAAGTCACTCATTCTGGGCTATGTTGACAACTTAAGTATTATATCTTACTTTATTCAAAAGAATATGTGCATTTATGTATGTATATATGCACATATGTACCTGTATTTTATGTGTACACACACATAAACATTCTGAGATTTTCAGGTTAGCCATCTCTGAATTGGAAGTGGGGTAGCCTTTTAATTAGGCCTGTCACTCTCACACTTAAGGTTGGCTTTACTTAGTTTCCCTGGATTATTGAAACAGACCTATACTTTACTTGCAAAACAGAATTTCTGTATTTCAGGTCCCTGGCAGAGAATTTATTTTCAACTTCTGCAGTATACTTGTCATATAATATTTGGTTGTGAGAATGATTGGGTTGGCCAAAAGGTCCGTTTAGTTTTTTTCTGTAAAATAAAAGATATAATTTTCATTTTTACCAATAACTTTATTGATTTGGATATTTTGAGTATGTCAGCTATCTCTTGCTATTGGCTTTTAGTGGATAGAGGCCAGGGCTGCTGCTAAACATCTTCCAATGCACAAGACAGCCCCACAGCAAAAACTTCGCAAACCACTTTTGACATGTTCAATCAGTCACCCCACCTTCTCCATATACTGCACAAATCTTTTTTTAAATGTTTCAGTTGTGTTTTCACCTTGCTTGAGATAATAAAGCATAATACACCGAAACTGTTGTGTACTTCGTCCATTTCAATATTTAAATGGCCACACAAAAATTCACCAATTTTTTAAAATTTATTTTCTAAAAAATATTTTATTTATTTTTAGAGAGAGGGAGTGAGGGAGAAAGAGAGGGAGAAAAACATCAATGTGTAGTCATTTCTCATACAGCCTCCAAGTGGGGATCTGGCCTGCAACCCAGGCATTTTCCCTGACTGGGAATTGAACTGGTGACCCTTTGGTTTGCAGGCTAGCACTCAATCCACTGAGCCACACCAGCCAGGGCTGATTTTTAAAAAAAATGCTTGTGGATATGACAACTGTCACAATACAATCTAACAAAATTGTTCTGAATGAAGTTAAAGACAACAAAGCACTGCTAGAGCCTTCACATGGAAAAAACGGAACGAACTTTTTGGCCAGACCAGTATCTTACAGCAGTGGTGCCAGCCTGTGCTCTGTGGAGCCCAGGGGTGTGTACAAAAGTTGTTTGTGGTTGAGGGGGAGACAGGGATGAGATGACTGGGAGTGGCAGGACAGCTCATGTCTTTCATCAGAGGAACCTACTTCTGTTTACTTTGCAGAGTGAGCTTTTCCCTAAAATTTTATATGTAGATATGTTCGGATATAAATGGGTATAAAATAATAAAATCTCTTAGTTGATGTTTGGGGCAAGAACCACTATGGTAAAACTGCTCAAGAGTATTTCTTTCCTTTATATATTATTATTATGTTTTGGGAAATAGTATTGACCAGTAGGAATCTATGAGTTCGCAAGCAGTAAATCACGTTATACAGTTCTGTTGCACTTGATTTTTTACTTATACATAAGCTTTCTCCATGGCAAGGTTAAGTAGAAAGACAATTTAGGGGACATATTTAACATAACTCATGGTTCTCAAGGGAGCAGATTCTTACAAAAGTCAGAATTATTCACCATTGGTCTTTATGAATAGGGCTCATTGTGCTTGCTCAAAAATCACCTTTTACAAATCACCTAACCTAGAAATGGATCATAGTATTTGCTTGGGGACACAGAAAAACACTGAGAATTGGTAAATGAGGTGCGACAACATAGTGCTTTTATGCCCTTCAGAAAGGCATTTATGTATAGTGAACATTCAAATCAACTTGACAACTTGCTTTTAAGAGGCCACCTTGAGGCCAATGTCTTTGCCATTAGTGTTTGAATATGAAATAAGTTTTGTGGTTGTAGATTTTAAAACACTGAAAAGTCTATGTAAACTCCTATGATTTCAAATACAATTTCCCAGGAGCAGATGGAGTCGTGAATATCAATTATGTTTAAAACAGAAATAGTTGAAAGATCACTTTTGTGTGTGCCTAATGGGAAATGGAGAGTTTGAATGACTATTAACAAAGCTTAATAATGACTACTTTTCTAAATTTATGATCAGATTTGTTCATTTAGAAAAACAGATTCTGAATAACTACCGAGTGTCTACATTTGCACCTTAGTCTACTTGATAAAGTTCCTCTTTTTCAGGACTTAAATTTTCCCTTACTTTATCTTGTGTCAAAACCTGGCACAGAGCCCACCCGTGGGAGAGGGTGAGTCTCAGTAAATCCCCTTTTACTCTGATGGCTCTTCTCTGAAGGCTGAGTGTCGCTGGGATCCAGCAGGGGCCTTTGTGTTGATTCTACACAACTACAGTAAGGGGAAAAGTACATGAAAGAAATAGTAAAAGCACTGACAAATTATCTTTAAAGCCTAATTTTCACATTTAAATTTTGGCATTCCTACTTGGAATTTATCTTGATCTAAGAAGTGAGATATGAATCCAACTCTTTGTTTCCTGATGGCTGCCTACTTGTTCAGCACAGTGTATTAAATAATCCATCTTTCCCTACCGATTTGTCACCTTTGCCATAGGCTACATTTTCATATATATGGGTCTATTTCTGAAGCTTCAGATCTGTTCCACTGATCTGTCTGTCATGCATGTGCTAGTCCCATACAGTTTTAATTATTAAGACTTTGTAATATATTTTTTAAAAATCTGATGTTATAGGCACAGTATCTGCTCATAGTATCTTTTTCAGAATTTTCCCGAGGACCTATTTCTTCTCATATGAACTTAGATACAGTTTAGTATAAAAATAATTCTTTTTGAGCCTCTTTGGGAATCTGTGGAACTTGTAGATTATCCTAGGTAAAACAATCTTCACAACATTGAGTCAGATTATTCAAGAATCCAGTATGGCTTTTTGTTTGTTCAAGGTCTTCTGCATCGCTTCTTGTACAGTATACAGGCTTTGTATTTCCTTTATACAGACTTTGGTAAGTTTATTTCTTGGTGTTCTTTCTTTTCTTATTTTAAATTAGATCTTCCTTCTATTTTTTCTTCTGACTGGTTATTGCTCCTATGATCTCTGTTTTCACATGGCCCTCTGCAACGTGTGTTCCCCACACAGCAGCCAAAGCGATCCTTTAGAATGATTATTCAGATCGTCCTAACTGTCCCCTCTGCCTGGAGTGCTCTTACATATCTGCTTGGCTTTCTCCTTCACTTTGTTTAAGGCTCTGCTCAAATGTCTTCTCTGTGGATAAGCTTTCTGGGACCACTCTTTTAAAAGAAGCCCCCATTCACTTCTATCCCTTTGTCATGCTGTACTTTTCCTTATATAACTTATCGCTACCTGACATTATAATGTATATTGATTTTTTATTGTCTGTGTTCCGCACAAAGAGTTCTACAAGACAGCGGACTCTGTTTGGTTCACGCTGTGTAGTCCATCTCCAGCACACAGAACACATCAGTTCAGCACAGATTGGTTATTCAGAAAACATTTACGAGTAATAGGTGAACCTTCCAACCTAATGAGCTCCAGGGCTCGGACGGCGGAGCTGCAGATGATCAGCATTAGGACTGATTTCTTCTCAGTGTGGTTTTTCCGCAGCTTTGCCCACTTAGGACAGACTGAAAAAAAGACCATAAGGAAAATGTTATTCTAAACGTGGCAAAATAGGGCCACCAAAGTTGAGTGTTCTCCAATTACTTCTTTGTTAGTGTTTAAGTAAAATAAAACATAGTGAGCACTATTTAGATTCTATTCACTGGTTATTCTAGGTATTAGATTAAAATGAAGTATCATTAACTTACAACACAAAACATATTATGCCAAGTAGCTAAATGTGGCTAGTTTTAAGACTAAGTAAAAAAAGTTTGGAATGATGCATTTGCAATATTTTAATCTGTTTGATGCTTGAAGGCAAGATTGAGTAGGAGAAGAAATGTGATTCAATATTTACTTTTAAAGGGACACAGCATAAAATATAAAATGAAAATGACATTAAAATAATAGCAACATTTAACATTTAACATTTGTTAAACTGTGACTTGTATCAGGCACTTTACATGCATTCTCGTTTGATGCTAACCCAGTGAGGTTGATTTATCTACATTTATATTTGCTGAATTTGGGGCTGAGAAAGGTGTATAAACTCAACCTGAGTGTCATCAGAATTGATTAGAGTTTGAAAGAAGAATGCTAAATCTCTGAATGTTATATCTATACTATTTCATTGTTGGTTACAAATAAATGACTAGCTCATGTGAATAATGTAGTTATTACTGACTACAACACAATCCATATTGAAAAAAATCAAATTAGATTGACTCTGTAATACCCAAGGTCTGAGTTCTAAAGATGTGAACAGAATTCCAGAATCTCCTGGCTGGAGCGGAGGTCAGACAGTCCACGTCCTTATCTTTCAGATAAGAAAACAAGTCCCAAGTATCAGTGACTTATCCCAGGTCAAACAGAAAATTAGTGGGGGCCTGAGATTAGAACAGTAATTAGCATTTAGATTCCTAGACCAATACTTCCAATGTGTTACAAAACAAAATGAGACAAAATCCCAAATTGCCAAAGCCAGAATAAAACAAGAATAAACTTAAATAAATAAAAATTAATATCAAGAGGGACATAAAAAATCCTCCATTGGAAGTCCATTTAAGGTTCTGCATTTAAAATCCATTTAAGGTGGAAACTTTATTTTAAAAAAGGTGGAAACTTTATTTTAAATGTAGTTTTGACAGTTTTTAAAGAGACTGAACTTATGTTTTAATGTAAAAACAACTTGGTGAATAATTTTTTAAATGAGAGTTTACTTACTTTCTTTTAGGTATGATGAAAGACTATGAGTCAAATCATTGACCTTGAGGAAACAGGAGTCTAGAAAGATAAGAAACATGTTTTGTACAGAATTTTGCAAACACCCACATAATAAAAATAGATTAAATGTGAAGTGTTTTCTTGAACACAGTTGTACAAATTAGTGATTTGGGGGCTCATTATGTATTTTAAAGTGTTGTCTAGTATTTAAGACAATAGCAGCAGCAACAACAATTAAACTTTATCCCTAGTTTCTTAGAGTAGTGAAATAAAAGCTATTGTATTATTCATTGGAGTAATGAAGCATCTTTATTTTTTAAATCCATAAAACAGACAATGTACAAAGGCAAAGCTGAAACAGCTAACATACCTATGTAGAGGTGTTCAAACTCACTAGTCATCACAGGTGTGCAAATTAGGGCATGATAACTTTTACACACACATGAGGAGGGCAACTGTTGGATGTGCAACACCAAGTGCTGTCTAGAGTGCAGGGTGACAGAAACTCTTGTGAATGGTAGGTGAAGGTGCAAGTTGGTGTAGCTATTCTGGAAAGTAGTAAAAATAGGATGCATACCACCCCATGACCCCAGGATTACATTTCTGAGTAAATAACAGAAAGAAATTCTTGTGTGGTCTGTAAAGAGACATACACAAGTATATTCACCCCAGCATTATTTGTGATAGTAGGGAACTGGAAGTGACCTAGGTGTCCATATCTGAGAACATGGGTGAATAATAGATAATAGATGAAGTCGTTGGAATACTATGTAGCATTTAGAAGCACTCAGCTAGATGTACATAAAGCCATATGGGAATATATCAAAAAAGTGTTAAGTCAGGAAGACACAGAATGAGTAGTTCAGTACAATATCATTTAGAACAATTGTAAAATGTACACACCTACAGCAATGTGACATATTTTACATTTAAAACCACTGATACAGAATGAATGCCTACAGGGAAAGGAAACTGGAGTGCATGTTAGGAAATAATATGTCAAATGCAATATAAGACCACAATAAAAGACAGTATAACACCAAAACACGGGGCTTGCTCAACCAATGACAATATGGTCTAGCAGTTATACAGTATTATTAACTCTGTAACTGAGATGGATGAAAAGCAGCGTCATGTTTTTGTCCTAATTTTTTCTACAAGGAAACATTTGTCTATAAATGCAGCAGACTAAATTATTACTAAATTAAATGACATTTACATTGTAACCTAGCATTTATACATTATGTGAGTAATGGACTTCAAAGATACTGCCTCCTGTACTGTTGCGGAGCCTTCAATGGTCTTTAAAACTATTTTTCCAAGCCTGGACGTGGTGAGATTCACCTGGAGAGCTTTACAGAAGATGCAGATTCCTGGGATGGACTCCTTTTTTCATAGTGACTTCGAGTTCCTTGGGGGTGAGCCTGGGGATTTGCTTTTAAAGTTGCCAGGTGGTTCAGGTGCAGCTAGCACTGATCTAAACCACAACAGAGCCCTCAGGAGGACAGCAGGTTCGCTCCGAGTGACTCCTGCCTTGAAACCCTAATCAAGTGCCCCTGTGTGTGACATTAACAATGCACAGTGACCGCACTAACTGAAAAGACACGCTCCTGTCCTACAGACACAAACCACCTCAAATCAAAACCAAGTCACACACTCGGCAAACTAAGAAGAAAAAGTACTTTATTATTTTTAGCCCCCTTATATTCGTGCCCCTTCCTGAGCCTGCACCAAATAACACATGGCGTGTCCCTCCTCTCACCTAGCATGGACTTCCTCTCTCTCCTTGGTCCTGTGCATGTAGTGACGGGCCTTTTCTCCACAACCTTCCTACGATGCCTTCGATTACTGTGAGTCAGAATGGCCTAATGTCTTAGCGGAAAATGAAAACCTGTTCTTGTTGGCTGTAACAGTATTTGAAACATATTTATCATTTTTTCCTTCCTCCCTAAACCAACACACGACCGCACATTCTTGCCTATTGCATTACTGAACTCTAATTCAGCAATGATATAATGTAAACTCACTATGGAACTCAAATGACTCCTCAAAGGTATCTTCTGACCTTCATCTCTCTACAGCTCTAGTAAATTAAGGGTTATGATGTTCCATGAGGTTACAGAGTTGAGGTGGTCCCATTATCTCCTGGGTCCTTCCAAAGTTGGAGGTTTGCCCCCACAAAAAACTAGAAAGAAAAATTGACCCACAGCAAAACCAAACTTTCACTTGAACCTTGCAAAGAGGCTTTGTTATAACACTTGCTTCCTGAGAAACAGCAGTCAGAACCTCTGCTCCAGAGGAACTGCTGAGTGGAGAAGACTGGTTTCTCACTGCTGGTGGAGCTGTCTGGGCTCAGCAAGTCAACAACTCTGGGTCTCGCTCACGGGGAGGTGCACCCCTTCAATTCCCTGACGGCCGTCCCTCTTGGAAAGTAAACAAATGGGCACTCACGCCTCCAATCCAACGTGCATTTAAACAAAAAAGCGTATCATGAAGGAATTATGAAAATTCATGGAATGGGCTGTTTTTCAGCTTCTCAAGCCTCTATAAAGCATAAAGTTGAAATGGAAAAAGGAAATCAAACTACCCTTGGCTTTTTCCAGAAGCAGCTTAGATATCCCTCGGAGTCTATAGAACAGCCCATCTCAGGCATGGCACCCAGACTGCATGTGTCTTGAGCTTAGGACAGCGTCTCTGCCATCTCTGCCCAAGAGAACAGGATGTTTCATAGATTTGAAATTAGTTAAAATATGTTGTTTTAAGAATTTGCAATATCTTATGCAGAATTTTGACCCTATCTTTAGATGGTTTGCTTGAAAAGCTCTGGGCTGGGACTCAAAAACTATCCTAAAAACAAAAGTATAATTAGATATCCATGATAACAGCAGCAACCAAGCTGCTTATTAAAGCTAACATTCTTGTCCATAAAAAATGAATAAATCCATGTTTCATATCTGTACTTTTAAATGCATGGTTTGACTTTATTTTTATTTAACATCTATCCTCCTTAGGAATTCTTACTCCTTGAAGATCCTGCTAAAACAATGCATGACCAACAATTAGCCTTTTGAGAAAAAAATACAATTAAAATCTTTCTATCAGATTGAACAAACATTATTTAGCATATTAACAAAGAAATCCTCCAAGAATTACAACTACGAGGCTGAGGAAAAGAGTATTAGCACAGCAAATATATAGGGTCTGGCAAAAATAATGCCCCCTTTTTATTATACAATCTTTTATTTCAAAATCATAAGCATGTAATTCTGTAACATAACAATATCACAGTCAAACACACCATATGACAAGTTGGTGAAATGTTCAAGTTAAAGCTATAGATTATTACACCCATATTATTACCCTACCAACCACACTCAAGCAGGCCTTACTGCTGCCAGACCCTGTATTGTTAATGTCTGGCTGAGGTACCTTGCATAGCATAAAGATGAGTCTGTTTTGCTCCTCCTCATCAGAAAAACTGTTAGCAATAACAATGGGTCCTTCTGAATGACTAACCTCTGAACAGTAAGAAAAAAAAGAGGACCCCCCTCCATCCTCAAACCAAACCAAACCAAACCAAACCAAACCAAAGAAGCCTGGCTGTACCTGGTAGCTTAAGTTCTTCTAATTCAATCACTGAGCGATTGCTGCTGTAATAGTCCTTCATTAGTTTCTGCAGGTCTTCAGGTGTCCCTGGTTTTGGCTCTGATTTTGCGAGAATGTCAGTAATTTTCTTCTAAGACACAAGAAGAAAGAAAATGAGGGAGGAAAGATTTTAGAATGGCATCTGGCTTAGGAGAGATCGATTCCTCTGGCATTTAAACTGCACGTAGTTCGGTGATGGCTGAGGATGAATGTGAATAAACAGATTTGAGAAAACCGAACAGATATTTCTTGGACATTACTGCTCTGAAAAATGAATGGATGATCTCAAAGACTCCTTGCAACTGTTAGTTACAAAGACTCCTAGGAGAACTGATGTTTTTATAGGAGTCTCCAAAACAGGGTATTATTTTCTGGTAAAAGTCAAGAAATCTTGTTGTTGTTGAACCCTCCCTTAGCCTGGGAGAACAGAATTTTGAGAGCTGCTTGCCTAACCTGGTCTTTAAGGCACTGACTCTCAGTTTGGATTTCTGGGGTTAAAGTAAAAGCTGCAGAGCCACCTGAGCACAAGACCCACTGAAAAGGGGAACTTTAGACCCTCAATTTTCAAGTCTTGGGAGACAGTCTTAAAGTGGTCCTTGGGAAATAAGAACAGAAAATATTGTAAACATCTATTTTGCCCTGGACTTATTTGTGCAGCACTTTCTGAATGCCTGCAATGTACTAGGAACACACAATCTTTCATCATAAACTTCCCTTCTCATTTCCTTCTAATGTTTCACCAAAGATCTAGAAAGAGCCATTCCCCATCCTCCCGGAGCCCCCAGCTTTTTTTTTTCCTCCTTCCACAATATCCTCATTTTTACACCACTGCCAAGAATGGTCAGAGTCCTGTCACATGAAGTAACTTTTAAAAATATGTCATCAGTGGGCACACATTAGCATGACCTCATCCAAGGCTAAACTATCTAGCTAGAGCTCTGACCTTGAGCCGCCAAGAACTTAACACTCCTGAAGGCCATTAATGCACAAACTATCAAAGAGAAGTTAAAGTTACTTCTTTAAGGACTTGCCAAACCTCAGCCAATTTGGCATTTCCTATCTTCCTATTTGGCCATTTGCAAGCAAAGAAAACATATGCACACACACTACAGTTTTCTAAAAGCTTGCTGTTAAGTAATTGGTTTGAGTCCATCCTCTTTCCTCTAATCTCAATCATATTTCCTCTGCTGACTTCAGCAGTAGACCCTTCTTGGCAGGGAGAGAATTGCACTCCTGTTTTCACAACTGTGGTGGAAGGTCAAAGCTAACCACACTTTCTCCACGTCTGAGCCATAAGAAAGTTTGTATAGGAGCAACGGAGTCTTCCTTCCATATGCTCACAGCCAAGTATTAAAATACAAGGGGGCCCTTTTGCTTTAAATTATGGTTCCAAGTGAGAGTCAGAAATGCCTTATACTACCTTCATCTGCTTATTATTTTCTCTGTTAATACTCTAAGATAAAAGGTTTCAAAACTTGAAATGGTTAAGAAATGGAGGTTGGTGTACTTCTTTCCTTGGACAGAGCCAGAGGGGCCAGAGGGCAGGACAGCTCTGGGCCCCTGCTAGAATTAGAAACCCATGTCTGACTGCGAACCACAGGGAAAACACAGGGTGGGTAAGAAAGATGTTTAGTGCTCCGCAAAACTGAAATAGGAATCAGAAGGACTTATTTTTAACTCCAGCAGAAACTCTTATTACAAGTGACCTTAGGAAAGTCACCAAACCTCACTGAATCTTGCAATTTTTGCCTCACTAAAGTGGTGATTACAATAACTGCCTCATCAAAGTACTCTATAAAAATAGGCAATGTAAACCACGTAGGGCCACACCATTGTAAGGAATTATTAGTATTACCTTTTTCCTCTTCCTGGTTTTGGTGGTGTCTTCATTTGTTTCCTTTGGTTGTACCAAGAAACATTCCTTAGGCTATAAAAAATACAAACGAGAAAACTTTCCTCTTAGTATGATGAGGAGTCAACTAATGGTAACAATCCCAAAATACCTACTGCCATAAACATATTCTCCAGTGTATCTTGGTAATATTCTACATACAGAGAGATGCTGGAAGATCCACTATAGGCTGTTATACAGACTGGAAGATCTCGGAACAAAGGTCTGAATGTGCAAGTGCACATGTGTGTTTGGGTGGGGGTGCAGGGTCTTACAGATTAAAGACAATAGCCAGGTTTGTAAATATAGGCAGAAATAAATGTGATTAAAATGAAGATATAGTAAGAAATTTGACTGTTTGGCATTTTCCATGAGCTATCAATGTGTGAGCCTATATTTTCAAGTCACTGGTTTATTATTTTGTTTATTATTTTTATTCTTAACTTTTCTCAATAAGCGTAGAAAATCTGAAGTAGAATATATTTACTTATATTTTTATAAAACCTGCAACAAATGTCTTATCTGTCTACAGTGACTATAAAATGAATGTTTCTATTGATGGTCTGAGAAGTCTTGGCGCCATGGCATCTTGAGTAGTCAATTCTGCCTGTTGCCTTGACCTGAGTAGTCTATATAGTTTAGTGCTATTTTTACCCTGTCTTTTTTTAAAATGTAGAAAAACAGGAAATCTGGACTAAGGCTTCAATTTATAAAATAGAATGCCTCAGATTCCATATTTATTAATCATAAGCAGGAATATAAAATGTTTCCTGTGTTGGATCTTTTATGCAACATTTTCAAACAAGTTGCCAAGTAAGATATAAAATGTAAGTGAAAACTTATTCTGAATTTTTCCTTAAATTTCCATTCCAACTAGAGAGTAGTCAGTTTAAGCTGGTAAGCTACTAACTAAAGCAATCTTGTTTCCACTGGCTCTGTTTAAAATGATTACAGATGAAGCTTTCTATTAAAGTTTGCAGACAGTCTACAGATTAAGAATGTTTATGGCCTGAAGCCAGAGAGAGATATATAATGCTACATAATTTCTTCAAGACATGGGATCAGGATCCGTGGTTTCTAGACTCTGTTTCAGTTAGCAGAGAAGTAGATTCAAAGGCTCAAGATTAAAGTAACATGGAATCTTGAAATTTTAGCTTCTTCTCAGTTAAAACGAAAAACCTGCAAAGAGCAATTGCATCATAACTAAAGAATAAAAAGATATTATGACCTCTCTTGCTTAGAAAGTTAAGCTGTCCTGTGGATGCAGCAGATACACGCCAATTAGAAACTGGGCCAAGGCCACTAATATGTCACAGACGCTGCCAGATGGTTCTAAGAGTCCAATTACACACCAGGCCAACATGCAGCTCATGTTCCTAAGGCAAAGGCCTGGATGTGATCAGCAGATCCATTACGGCATACTGCAGTATCTTGTCACTGGTATCAAGGTGTTTGGGAAGCAGACACTGGTAGAAACTTGTTCCACTTTCCTATTTAGCAATTGGAGGTGCTCTTTAAGGTACGTTCAAAGTGCTGGGTTGCATTTATGCTAGGTTTGCAAAGCCAATCAACTCAACGTGACACAAATCTGGAAATGAAATCAGCTATAAGGATACAGACTCTGGAAGAAAAATAAAAATGTAATTCTGAATCATGCATGGGAAAAACAAACATGTTTGATGAATTGTTCTAGTCAAGATACAGAATCAGGTTACACATTAGGTTCAAATTCTTTGATCATTCTAAAGAAAATGCAGTTTAATATTTGTTTTCTGGGAGCAGTTACCTTAGCTGGTTGAGGTAGGGTGCTAATGAGGAAGCCACATTTATTGAGTCAATTTCCACAGTGGCGAGATGGTTTTATGAGAAAATACAAATCTATAGTATTAAAAATGGAATTGCCTGTTGACCTGGCAATTCCACTGCTGTTATACCCTAAGAACCCTGAAACACCAATCCAAAAAACCTATGCACCCCAATGTTCATAACAGCACAATTTACAATAGCCAAGTGCTGGAAGCAACCTAAGTGCCCATCAATAAATGAGTGGATCAAAAAACTGTGGTGCATTTACACAATGGAATACTACACAGCAGAAAGAAAGAAGGAGCTCCTACCCTTTGGGACAGCATGGATGGAAACTGGAGAGCATGATGCTAAGTGAAATAAGCCAGGTAGTGAAAGACAAACACTATATGATCTCACCTATAAGTAGAACCTAAGCAACACAAGAAACAAGCAAGCAAAATATAACCAGAGACACTGAAATTAAGAACAAACTGACAGTAACTAGAGAGGATGTGGGTGGGGATAGTGGGGGAGGGGAAGGGGGAGAGTTTGTTAAGGAAAATGTATAAAGGACACATGGACAAAGCCAGAGGGAAGTCGGGTTGAGGGTGGAAGGTAAAGACGGTTGGGGTGGGGAGTAGTGGTGGGGGGAAAATGGAGACAAATGTACTTGAACAATAATTAAAAAACAATAAATTTTAAAAAGGAAAATAAAAATCAATCAATAATAATAATAATAATAATAAAAAAGAAAATTCCTTACAGGAACAAGTATAAAGGACACATGGTCAAAAACTGGGGGGGGGTGGAAATGGGAGGAAGGTGGGGAGGGCTGGGGGGTGGGCTGGGATGGGCGTAAAAGACAAAAAATTGTACTTGAACAATGATTAATATAAAAAAAATTCCTAAATTTAACTGTCTTATGAGTGCTGATATTTATACTCAGAGAGACTAGGTAAGAAGATGTAGAAGATGCAGGCCAGGCTAACTAACCATTTCTGGAAACCAATTCCAACAGTATATGTTTTTGATAGTTGATAAGTAATGTCATTATATGAAATGTAGTGATTTTTAATATGTAGCAAAATATGTAGTTTATTAAAAAAGCTTTTGTAATCTCTATTGTATTTTCCCATTACCATTTAGTCCCCTTATACCTTACTCCCCCTAGCAATGCCCACTCTGTTGTCCATGTCCATGAGTCTTTTTCCCTTTTTTCTCAGTCCATCTACCCCCTCACTTTCCCCCTCCTACCAGCTGTCACCCTGCTCTCCATGTATGAGTCTGTCCCCATTTTCCTTGTTAGTTCAGTTTGTTCATTAGATTTCACATATGAGTGAAATCATATGGTTCTTTCTCTGACTGGCTTATTTTACTTAGCATAATTTTCTCTAGGTCTATCCATACTGTCACACATGGTAAAATTTTCTTCTTCTTCTCCTTTTTTATGGCTGAGTAGTATCCCATTGTGTAAATGTCCCATAGTTGTTTTATCCACTCATCTGTTGATGGACATTTAGGCTGCTTCCATATCTTGGTGATTGTAAATGTTGTAATGAACATAGGGGTGGCTTATGTTCTTTCAAATTAGTGTTTTGGGTTAATTAGGGTATATTACCAAAAGTGGGATCACTGAGTCAAAAAGCAGATCCATTTTTGATTTTTTGAGGAATCTCCATACTCGTTTCTACAGTGGGAGGTGGGGGTGACTGGGGTAGCGGGAAAGTTGTGGCTGCACCAATCTGCATTCCCAGAAACTGCAGTTCATAGCAGTGTGGTCAGAGAAGAGGCTTGATATGATTTCAATCTTCTTAAATTTACTGAGATTTGTTTTGTGTCCTAGCACGTGGTCTATCCTAAAAAATATTTCATGTGCACTTCAAAAGTATGTATATTCTGCTGCTTTGGGGTGACATGCTCTGAAGGTATCAATGAATCCATTTGATCTAGTGTGTGGTTTAAGGCTGCTGTCTCTCATTGATTTTCTGTCAGGAAAAATCTATCCTTTGAAGTCAATGGGGTGTTAAAATCCCCAATTATGACTGTATTTCAGTCAATCTGTCCCTTTATATCCATCAAGATTTGCTTTACATATTAAATGCTCCTATGTTGGGTACATAAATATTTACTAGGGTTACACCCTCTTGGTGGATTATTCCCTTTGTATGTAGTGCCCTTCTTTGTTTTTTACTATAGAGCCTTGGTTTTAAAGTCTATTTTGTTGGATATAAGTACTGCTACCCCAGCTTTTTGTTTCTTTCCATTTGTCTGAAATATCTTTTTTCATCCTTTTACTTTTTTATCCATTCAGCTACCCTATATCTTTTGGTTGGAACATTTAAGACATTTATATTTAAGGTGATAGATTATTGATAGATATGTACGTAGTGCCATTCTATTGTTAGACTGTTTTCCTCTTTTTTTTTTCTTTCTCCTTTTCTTCTTAAAGCAAGCCCTTGATATTTGTTGCAGTATTGCAACAAGTGTTAAACATCTAGATGTTAACATACACATCTAGATGTTATCTGGGTTCCTTTCCGGCTCTGGCGGTATTGGCTGGGGAGCTCAGTTTGGCGTCTTGAATTCCACTCTTCTTAGGGGAATCTCCTGGCTGCTGAAATATTCCTCTGGAACTTCAACTGCTACTTGTGGGAGCCCAGCCAGCCCTCTTGTGCCTCCTATGCACTCCCCGCCAGTCACATTGTGGTGAGTGGTTTCTTCTGTCTGTCCTTGGTTATAAGGTTTCTCTCTTGCTAGTGTTCAGTTGGTTATTCAGGATTATTTCTCTAAAATTTAGTTGTAATTCCAGACTGGTCCTGGGAGGAGGTTAGTGTAGCTTCCACTTACTCCTTTACCATCTTGGATCTCGCCTATGTAGTTTAAATATTAGAGAAATCATACTTCCTAAAAATGTATTTTAAAAATGAAGCTTTTACATGAAGCAATTGGGGCATATACTGAATTCCTTAAATTATCAAAATTTATATTCTTGCCCTGACCAGTATGGCTCAATTGGTAGTAAAGTGAGGAGCCACTGGTTGGTTCCCTGGGTTGCAGGTTTGGTTTCCAGTCCGAGACATGTATGAGAGGCAACCAATTGATGTTTCTCTCTCACATAAATGTATCTGTCTCTGTATTTTTCCCCTTCTTTCTTTAAAAATAAATAAATAAATCTTTAGAAAAATTATATTCTTTAATAATAATTCTGAGCCCTGGTGGGGTAGCTCAGTTGGTTAGAGCATTGTACCAATACTCCAAGATTGTGGGTTCGACCCCCATTCAGGGAACATACAAGAATCATCCAAGGAATGCATAAATAAGTGGAACAATGCATTGATCTCTCTCTCTCTCTCCCTCAAACCAATAAAAAAATTCTTCTGGTTAAATATGGCAGATCAACCACAAAATAGCAATATACTGAAAATAAAGAAGAGTGGAAAGGTACAAACCTATAATATAACAACTAAAAAACAAGGAGAGAGGATAATAATAGTGGAGATATTTCAACATGTTTTTGGGAAATAGAAAGTGATTAAGATTGGATGGAAGTGATTCAACAGAAAGAGGAAGCTAGAACCTGGGTTTCTAGAGAGATGGAAGCTAATAATAAGTGAGTCTGACCTGTTGAATTTTGAAAAGGTTTAGTGGTTGGAGGAACAAGGTGCTATAGAGAGTGAAGTGTTTAAAAAAGAAGAGGTTTTTTTGAAAGTTTATGTTTAGATAGATTATACTCCTTCATACCTCCCACTGAGCTGTATTTCCTGTCTAGGCAACCAAGCAACACTCTTATTACTGCTTCTTCTCAGCTGTATCTCCTGTCTAGGCAACCAAGCAACACTCTTATTACTGCTTCTTCTCATTATGGCATCAGACTGGATGTTTGTTCTCTGGAGAGAACCAAAGGACCAAGAAGTCTGGTATAGGAGAGAGAGAACAGAGGCTGAAGCTCACTTCCTTTCCCCGTCCCTCTTTTAGAATGTTTCAAGCCAGGCTTACATATTATAGGCAAGAGACCACCAAATTCTTCTCTGGAGAAATGAAATGGCTTAAGAGAAATGCCACAAAAGAGTGACATTTGGGGGTGCCATACTAAGAATCTAAATTGTTACCCTATCACCCTATCACAAAGTCTCATAATCAACAAGACTTACTATGTACTAAAATTTTCTATCAGCTGTTTAGTGTATTTCTTTTTAATATGAATAGATAGCTAAAGTTCATCAGACAGCTAAAGGAAGTCTCCACCCTAAGAGAGAATAAACAACAAAAAAGAATCCTGAGGAAAGAGGAATGTTTCTTTGAAATAATTACAATTAATATTCTCAGACAGATAAGGGAGGAATTTGCATCCATAAAAGAAAAACCAAGATGCTATACAAAAGATACAATCAGAAAACATTTAAACATTAAAGCAAATTAAAAAGTTGGAATAAAAATGTATGAGGAAGGCTTAAAGATAGAGGAAATCTCCAAGATTTTTAAAATGGTAAGAAAATGAAAGTATCAGCCCAAGAGAGCTAACATCCTGATAAAAGGTATTTTTATCAGATAAAGGGGTCATATATAATAGTGAGGAAGGAGTGATAAAAGAAATAATATAAGAAAAAGTATATAGGAATGAAGCAAACTTCCTAGAACATGAAACTCAAAATTGAAGCCCCATTAGGTATAGAATATAATAAATACAAAAATACCCACACCAAGGAGCATCATTGTGAAATCTGAAAACATTATGGACAAATAAGAGATTCTAAAAATTTCCAAAGCGCAAAATAATAGCACACAAAACAAAAAAGGCTCAGAAAAAAAACAGTGGTTCCAGATCTTGTAATAGCATTACTGGATGCTAGAACTCATTGAAACAATGCCTTCAAAATTATGAGGAAAATTTATTTTCACATTACACTTTTATACCCAGCCAAACTATCAATCAATGGTAAATTAAGGTCTCAAAAATTTTACTTTCCATTCAGAGATACTAAAATTTGTAGCCCAGCAAAATAAAGGCTTAAACCAATACAAAGAAAGATATGGGATTCATCAGATAGGGAGACTAACCCAGAAGAGTGTTGAAGGGGCAGTAAAGAAAAGTCTCAATTGCTCAGCAGGCCTGGAGAATAACCAATTCAGAGTGGAATATAAGCATGGAGGTCTGCATAAAAGAACAATAATCTATTTGAGCATATGGAAAATATTATGCATGGGCATGTAGAAGAGATGTTGAAATATATGGGAACAATTAAAAATAGGGACACAGCAAGCTAGACTAATGAAGAAATGCAGTAATTATTAATGTCATTAAAATAAAGAGTTATATAAGAAAGGAGGAATGATTATAGCCTCTCTTTTTTTTCAGGATTGGACTGTATTTCCATGGTCATAATATGAAATAATGACAACTATTTTAACCAAAGTGTGATATTGTGTTGGCAGGACATGTAGCAGTTGGAGAGGGATTACAGGGTAGATGGGAGAGCTATGTCCTCATACGCTACTTTGAGAAGTTAAATATCATGTCAGAAATTGATAAATCAAGGAAGAGCAGTAAAAAAGTATAAGGTAGCAAATAAAAAAAACAACTAAAAGTTGAGGGTGACTGCCTCTGAGAAAAGACCTAAGGTAACAGCAGGGAAAGGGATTGCTGTTTTTTTTTTTATTAAAAACTTTATTAGTGTTTGAGTATTGCTTTGGTAAAAAAAATTTAAATTGCCATTTTATAACAAAAACAAGAATGTTCATTGTAAAAAGAAAAACAATTTAGAAGTAGCTTTTTCATTTCTTTTGGGTTTGGTCAAAAGTTATTCAAAACACACCCATTAAAATCTTTAAAATTAAAAGACTGATAACTCTAAATGCTGATAAGGATATAAAGCAACCAAAAATCTCACATTCTGGTCGTGGAAATGAAAGAATGGCACAATCATTTTGGGGAAAAAGCCTAGCAGTTTTTATAAACCTAAACATAATTCAGCAATTTCATTTCTAGGTATCTACTCAAGAGAAATAGCTGGTGTTGCTGAGTTGGTTGAAGTGTCTGCCCATAGACCGAAGGGTTGCAGGTTTGATTCCGAGTCAGGGCACATACCCAGGTTGCAGGTTCAACCCCTGGTTGGAGCACATACGAGAAGGCAACAATCAATGTTTCTCTCTCACATTGATGTTTCTCTGTCCCTTCCACTCTCTTCAAAAGCAATGAAAAAATGTCTGTAGGTGAGGATAAAAAATATATATATGTTTACTATATATAAAATATATTCGTTATATGTAAATATATATATATAAATATTCACTAAAAGACATATACGAATATTCATGGAAAATTTATTCATAAGAACCCCAAACAGGAAATATCCCCAGGAATCCATCATAGAAAAGTATATAAACAAACCGTAGTATATTTATATAATTGAATATTACTCAGTGTTTTGGCCTGAATTGTGTCACCCCCAATTCATATGTTAAAGTCCTAACTCTCCTATACAACTGTATTTGTAGATAGAGCCTTTAAAGAGGTAACTAAGGTTAAATGAGATTATGAGAATGTGGTCCTAATCCAATAGGACTTGTCTTTTTATGAGGAGGATGAGAAACCAGGGATGCACACACAGGAAAGACCATGTGAAGACACAGTAAGGAGGCCATCTACGAGCCAAGGAGAGAGCCCTCACGAGAACTCAAATCTGCCCACACCTTGATCTGTGACTTCTAGCCTCTAGATCTGTGAGAGATATAGACATATAAAAAGATCCTGAATATCACTCATCTTCAGAGAAATGCAAATTAAAGCCACAATGAGATATCACCTTACACCTGTCAGAATGGCCATCATCAATAAACCAACAAACAACAATTGCTGGTGAGATTGTGGAGAGAAGAGAACCTTCATGCACTGTTGGTGAGAATGCAGACTGGTGCAGCCACAATGGAAAATGGTATGGAGTTACCTCAAAAAATTAAAAATGGAGCTGCCTTGTAACACAGCAATTCCACTTTTAGGAATATATCAGAAGAAACTTGAAACAGGGAAATCACCAGGGTGGATTTGGAACCAAGAGAGTGGCTTAATAACCAACTCAGTTGCTTTTTTCAGTGGTTAGAAATGATTGAATAATCAGAAAAAAATAGTTCCTGTGAAGAGGGACACACAGGTCAAAGTTCTCCTGAGAAAAATTGTCAAACTGGACAAAAGCAACTGCAACAGATAGAGTGGCAGTTATAATGCTTGACCTTTCAAACCCTGGACCCCAGGGAGCAGACTTTAGTCCTGAAGCATGACAGGATAATAAGAAAGCACGAATGTCAACGGTGAATGAGTATTTTTCTGTAAAATACAAAGTTAAGAAGAATGACGAAAGCCGCAGGCTGATCTGTAACAATGTGGGCCTGTGCCACTGCCTGGGGAAGAACTGCCGGGGCTGCTTCTAGCCCTGCCCCAAGTGCAACTCCAATAGGTGTGGGCCTGAGTGCCGCTGCAGCCGGAAGTGGGCGTATGATGCCACTGTCATCCATCCAATCTGAAGAGATCATCAGCACGTGGCAATTTATGTCTCCCACTAGGAGCTGTTAATTGTAATTGATAGGTTTCTTCTTTATATTTATGTCAACCCCTTTCTTCTGGTGAATTCTAGGGTTTGGGGGGAAATGCTGATAAAACATACTTAAGAGGCATGTTCTCCAAAGCTGCAGAACAATGTAGAATGGGTAGTCATTCTATAACCTTCTTCCTGTGTCTTCTCAAATTCCTTCACTTGTAACTGAAGAGTGTGACAGTGAATGGATCTCATTTTCTCTCACCAATACTCCAATCTCTACTCTGCCCTCAAATTAAAAATCTTTCTCCTCTTTGCTGGTATTTGAAAAATGTAATTTAACATTTTCCAAATTTTGCAGCTGAGAGTTTTTTAAATACAGAATTATAAATTTATAATACCTAGTTATACTGAAAATACTCCACCTCACTAGTTCAAAATCAGAATTGCTATTTGGACTTAAAAAAAAAACACCCTAAACTTGTGAGTTCGCATTGTATATTCATAGTCTCATTTTATTGTTATTTTAATAACATTAAAATTAAATTTGGTAAAAAAAAAGAAGAAACCTGAAACACTGATTCTAAAGAGTATATGTGTCCCCAAGTTCATGGCAGCATTATTACAACAGTTAAGATTTGGAAGTAGCTGAAGTGCCCATCAGTATAGATGAGTAGATAAAATAGCTATGGTACATTTACACATTGGAATACTGCTTGGCCATAAAAAAGAAGGAACTCTTACCCTTTGCAACAACATGGATGGACCTAGAGATTACTATGCTAAGTGAAATAAGCCAGTCAGAGAAAGACAAATATCATATAATTTCACTTACATGTAGAGTCTAATGAATAAAACCAACTAACAAAATAGAAACAGACTCATACAGAGAATAGACTGGCAGCTGTCAGAGGGGAGTTGGGGCTGGGTGAGAAAGGTGAAGGTATTAAGCTAAAATAAAAAACCCTCATAAACACAGACAATAGCATGATGATTACCTGATGAAAAGGAAGGTGGGGGGAGGTAGAAGAGGGTAAAGGGGAGATAAATGGTGATGAAAGGAGACTTGACTTTGGGTGGTGAACACACAATACAATATACAGGTGATGTATTATAGAATTGTACATTTGAAACCTATCATTTTATTAACCAATGTCACCCAATAAATTCAATAAATTTTTTTACAAAGCCACCCAGTTAAAAAAAGAGCCACTATACATCAACATTGTGCTGAATAAAAGAAACCTTGAACAAAGACCATATCCTATATACTTTTACTTTCATGAGATTCTAGAACAGGAGAAACTGACTGGGGGGGCGGGGGCGTCAGAACAGTGGCTGCCTCTGGGATAAGAAGTTAGGAATGGTGACTGCCTGGGAGGTTGCCTGAAAGGGTTCTGGGGTGATGGCAATGTTCATGACCCTGTAGGAGTCTGTGTTAAGGAACTGCAAAAATTTGACAAAACTCATTGAATGGTAAATTTGATGTTTGTGCATTTTATTGTATGTTAAGTTTACTTCAAAAGGACAAAAAAATCTTTAAATATTAAAATTTGTTAATGATGTGCATGGTGAAGTGTCTGGGAGGAGTGTACTGATTTTGCAAATTTCTGAATTTTGAGGACACTGAGGGTGAGGACTTAGAGAAAATGAAGAAAATATTACTGAAAATGGAGGAAGACAGAATCTTTGTTTGTAGTGGTAGAAATTTTAGCAATACTAGTGTCTGCACTTGCATGAAACGTAGTAAATATCAAATGCTATGGGTTATCTAGTGAAGAAGATCCAAATATCGTTGAAGGTGTCACCTGACTTCTTCCTGTGGCTTAGAGTATAAATGCAAAAGGAGAGAGTTCAGCTGGGAGAAAGGTTATCAAAGAAGTCATGAGTATGGCTGCAAATCCATTTGTTAAGACCTCAGGAAGACCTCAGAGTACTATTAAGCCACATTAGGGCTCTGTAAAGGAATTAAAGGTTTGCCTTACAGATTTTCTCAAACATATCTCTAGCAAGCTTAAGGGGTTTTGTTCCTCAATTCCCTTGACAGGTAGAGAAGAGCTTATCTGGAAAAGACTTGTGGTTGTGGCAGTGGCAATGTTGTGAAGCACCCCTGTGGAGAGGGCTCACATGGTGAGGGACTGAGGCCTGCCTACAGTGAGGCTGAGTTCCCCAATCCCTGGCACCTGGTGACTGGCACCTGATGAGAGATGTAGAGCCAGAAGAACCAGGCTAAGTCATGTCTGCCAGATATGAGCAAGTATGAGGTAAAGAATTTTTTATGTTTTAAGCTACTAACTTCTGTATCGATTTATTTTATAATAAATTGCTATAAAGAGGGACAGAATTGCTATAAAGAGGGACAGCATGGAAACAATGAAGGTAAATAAGAGAGTGGATAAGACATAGTCTTTTCACTTAAAATCATCAAGAGTAATCTTAAAGAGTGGGGGTGGTTTAAATTGATCAATGTTGAAATAGGAAATAGTAAGAAAATACAACAGTAGAGAAAGGTGAATAAAGAGAAAAAGGGTTAAGTACCCTTGCTGAAGATTCTTTTATAAACCAAGGAGATAAACAAAAGGCTAGTTTAAGAAAAAAGAAGTACAGTGTGGTCTTTGAGGGGGAAAGGATGGGTTATGGAATCATGAAAGGACACTGACATCAGGGAGGCATCAATGAAAAGTCACAAAATCCCTCCTAAGAGATTATATTCTGTCAGGGAACCATAATTACAAAGTCACTAGGGCTGGCTCTGAAATGACTGATGTTGAGGAAGGAAGAGGGTGATGCAATCTCTAGGAGTAGGAGAATTCATCATTTATTTTGGAAGCAATATCTGGAAAAACAAGAACTGCTGGCAAATCTTTATACTTACATTATTAAGTAGGCCAAGGATGATTATTTAGATGTGAAATGGTTGCTAGAGATGATGTAGTTGCATGGGTAAAAAACTTTTATAAAGTTATAAATCTGGGGCTTGAAATGTTGGACAGATGAGAGGTATGAGCTCAGTAATGAAAATGTGAGGCCAGCTACGGCACAGGAGGGAATACTATCTAACCTGACAGGTACTCACCTGGTGAAATCAAAGCCTAAGTGTATATTACAGCTGGCAGCATAACTCCACGCAGTTCCTATGCAAGCATAAAACTCCCTCAAAATATAAAGAATGGTAAGCAACTAAGCTAATTTAAAAAAAGTTAAAAATTTAGCCCTGGCTGGCATAGCTCAGTGGATTGAGTGCGGGCTGCAAACCAAAGTGTCACAGGTTCGATTCCCAGTCAGGGTACATGCCTGGGTTGCAGGCCATGACCCCCAGCAACTGCACATTGATGTTTCTCTCTTTCTCTCTCTTTCTCCCTCCCTTCCCTCTCTAAAAATAAATAAAAAATAAAATCTTAAAAAATTTAAATAGAGCATAAAATACTTTTCTTTTGATTCTGGAAAAAAATTAATTACTATTAAAAAACATATCCAGTCACATCTACCAAATGAGTCAACTGCCTAGCACTGTGCTAGGTACTGTAGTGAACACAATTGCCCTGGCCCCCAAGGTGCTTATTAACTAGTTTGACACTCAAGCTATATGTGCATAAACATTTAAAGGAAGATTCAAGAAAGGACGATCTGTCTGGCATAAAAGTCATCTGTGGGGGTGGTAAGATGAAGCCTGGAGGGAGAAGGTAGGGAGCCATAGAGGAGCCAATGGGCAGTCAGGTAGAGGAAGAGACACCCCAGCTCTGAATGTTCAGGTGGGGAAACCTTTCCAGGAGGTGGACTGGAGGCACACTGGATCTCCAGGGTCTGAAAGACCTCTGCAGGCAGCAGTGTCAGAGAGCTGATGACTGGGACACAAATCATTGAGAGGGAAAGAATGGTGAGAAAACTGGAATACTGCTACATCCACTCATTCCTTCATTTCACAAATAATAAGCATCAATTCAGGGCAAGATTCTGTGCCAGGTGTTGTGGAGATGCAGATAACTCCTTCCCCAAGATGCAGAGCCATGTTGGGGGCTAAATGGTTAACACTCACGAGACAGAAGGACACAGAAGACTCCCTTGTAAATTCTCTGGCAAGGGGAATGAGAAGAGACTTGAAGGAAGGAGTTAGGGCATTTTGTCTACCTATGGCTTGAATTCTTTAAAGCAAATTGATAGCAAAAAAAAAAAAAAAATAGAGCAAGAGGAAGATAGATAAAATGGGCCATAAAATAAGCCTTTGTAATTTTTTTGTTCTTAGCAGAAAATAGCAGTGGCATGTGATCAATGAAGTACATGAGGACCTGGTGAATCCAGTGTTTCCAAGTTGAAAGAGAAAGGTGAAAAGGGAGGTGGAAGTAGAAGCATCTTCAGCACCTGGCACATAGCCACCCAAGTGGGCCATGACCCCAAGAACTCAGCTCTCTGTTGCAGGTAATTTGTCAAATGAGGTACCTTGTACTTCATAGGGTAGCTGTGAGGATTATGTGAGTTACAGTGCTTTGCATGTTGCTTGCATTAAATGTCTAATAAGTGGTCTTTATTATTGAAAACTGGGCCGCAGAAAGATAGGTGAATGCTCAAGAAATGAAGAACATATTTAACTTTTTCCTCCTCTATTTTGTCCTCTGTTTCCTATGGTTCCCAGCCATTTATCTTAATGTGACAGTTGTGGGCAAAGAAGAGGCTAAGAAGAAGCAGCTAAACACAGCAAATTTAGCAACATAGATGGCTCCACCAGTGAAAAGATGGGAAAGATGTAGCCATGGGCAAATTTATCAATGCAAACTTCTTTTAGCAATGAGTCCAGAAAATGTGAGCAGCAGGCAAGAAGAATATCAAAGGAGAAAGTAAAGAAAAAGAAAGCCAAATGAGGTATGAAGACTATTTGGAAACAAGTTCTCCAGCAAGGTCATGACTATTGCATAGTCAGTGTGATGTAGGGAAAAATCAAACCCCACCTTTCTGAAAGCTAAGGATGTTAACCTGCAGGTCTTTGAAAGAATGGTTAAAAGTAACACTGATGTAAGGCCTTTGGGCAAAAACTTTAATGGCCAGAGAGAAAACCAAGATGACTATAAATAAAATATCTTTCTGCCTTCCTCCTTCCATGAAGAAAGAAATAATGACTCAAATAAGAGAGACTTGAAGTATGTATTTCACTATAATTATGAACACTTCAGTGTTTACTCTTTTTGCCAACAATTATTGAAAGTGCTTTATGAGTATTAATCATTTAGTACCCACTACAACTTTATGAGGAAAATACAATTATTATCATCATTTTGCCAGTAAGGAGACTGAGGCACAGAGAGTTTAATTTCTTTAAGGCTTCACATCTTGTAGGTAGGTAACCACTATGCCATCTGCTTCACAAAGTGGTCACACACTTTGGGTAGAGTCACCCCCTAGTGGAAAGAGTTTAGGGTTACCTACAATAAGACCACAAATCATTATTACAAAGGTGGTAACTTTGGATTGACAATAGATAGTCCCGTAAAAATCAAAGATGGGGAGTTTCTGATCAATGGCAGTGCAAGTGAATGTGGTACCGGCTTCATTCCACAACCACATCAAAGTTATCACCAAACTACAGAACAACCATCATTTAGAACTGCTCAAAATGTAGCTGAACGGAAGTCCAATAGGACTAAAGACACAAAGAAGAAGACACTGAGACTGATAGGAGGGGCAGGGATGCCAACCGGCTGGTCCCACATTCATGTGAGGCAGGTAAAAATTGGGAGGGATGTCTTTGCTGCAGAAGTCTGCTGGGAAACTAGCGGCCTCAACCCCACACCTGAACCCCCAACCCAGGATTCTAGGGCTTGAAAGAGAAGACCCCATAACTTCTGGCTATGAAAACCAGCAGGGATTGTAGCTGAGTAAGAGAAGGTTTTTGGAGCCCCAGGCAGTTTTTCTTACAGGGCCTCAGCATGGACTTACTCAGATTCACTTGCTCTGAGCTCCAGTGCAAGGGCTGTGGCATGAAAGGTGTCAGGACAAATGGCAAGGAGCTGAATTGTTTGACTTTAGGCTGAAGGGGCAGCTTTCTCTCAGACAGAAGTGCAGGCAGAGGCCTTTGTTCCTTTGCTGAGCCCTCCCTACACAGGGCCTGCCTGTGGGTGCCATATACGTCTCCATCAACCTACCTAACACTGTTGACCTTTCCTGGTGATTCCCTGAGATCCTGCCCCACCCAATGTTCGAGCCCATCCAAATCGTTTCTAATGGCTTTTCCATGTTTTGGTTCATGTTGCTGACTTTTCTAAAACTTCTCAAATAAGCAGCATCTAGCCTCTGTGTACCCTGTACCTTTTGTTAAATGGCTCCAGGCCTAGCACCAGCAGCAGCCAAACCTGGTTCACAGCTTGGCTTCTCCTAGGCACCCCCAAGTCCAACACACATTGCAGTTGCCTAAGGATTGCTTTGTAGCTCATGCCAGGTGGCCCCTGGCAAGGTATAGGCAGCAGCTGACCTTGGTCTGAAATTCCCAGGAGGCTCCAGAGCCAGTGCACCAAGTGGGCATCTTCAGACCATGCCAAAGCACCATGCCACCACCTCCAGAAGTGACACCCAAGGAGTGAACTTGGCAGGGAACCTGAGCCCTGATAAAGTGAGTTCTCTGTGGGGTCAGTTCCTGCACAGCAGATCCTCCACTGTGGTCTCACCTAGTCCTTGCAGCCCATCAGGCTGGGGGTAAACTCCTCCCATTGATGTGCCAACAGAAATCCAGGCTCAACTACAACAGGGTGCACATAGCCCACATTGGGGGACACATTTGGAATGCCCATCTCAGGTGACTGGGGAGGCTGTACCTCTGGGCTCTACAAGACACCTAGTACATAAGGCCATTCAACCAGGACTTGGAGATGTAGTAACTCTACCTAATATGTAGAAATGAACACAGTGAGGCAGCCAAAATGAGGAGACAAAGAAACATGTCCCAAATGAAAGAACAGAACAAAACTGAAAAAGAACTAACAAAATGTAGACAAGCAATCTAACAGATATAGAGTTCAAAACACTGGTTATAAGAATGCTCAATGATCTTAGGGAAGGAGTACATGAACATAGTGAGAACTTCAACAAAGAGATAGGAAACATAAAAGTGGAGACAGAAAACATAAAGAAAGAACCAGTCAGAAACGAAGAGCATACTAACTGAAATAAAGAATACAGTACAGAGACTCGGTAGTAGAGTAGATTATGCAAAGGATCAAATCAATGATTTGGAAAATAAGGAAGTAGAAAACACCCTTTCAGAACAGCAAAAGAAAAACAAATTTAAAAAATGGGGATAGTGTAAGGATCCTATGGGACAACTTCAAGTGTTACCAACATTTGCATCATGGGGGTGCCACAAGGAGAAGAGAGAGTGCAAGAAATAGAATAAATTCAAAATGGATCAAAAACTTAAATGTTAGAACTGAAACCATAAAAATCCCAGAAGAAACTATAGGCAGAAAATCTGGGACAATGCTCATAGAAATTTTTTATGGGATATATCTCCCCAGGCAAGGAAAACAAAAGAAAAAATAAACAAATGGGGTTACATCAAACTAAAAAGTTTTTGCAAAGCAAAGGAAAACATCAACAAAATAAAATGACAACCCACAGAATGGGAGAACATATTCGCCAATACATCTGATAAGGAGTTAATATCCAAAATTTATAAAGTACTTACAAAACTTGATACCAAAAAAATAAAAAATCCAATTAAAACATGGGCAAAGTACCTGAGCAAACAAATAAACAAGTATTGGAGAGGATGTGGAGAAAAGGGAACCCTAGTGCACTGTTGGTGGGAATGAAGACTGGTGCAGCCATGGTGGAAAACAGTCTGGAATTTCCTCAAAAAGCTAAAAATGGAACTGTCTTTTGACCCAGCAATTCCACTGCTGGGATTATACCCTAAGAATCCTGAAACACCAATTCAAAAAAACCTAGGCACCCCAATGTTCATAGCAGCACAATTTACAACAACCAAGTGCTGGAAGCAACCTAAGTGCCCACCAGTAAATGAGTGGATCAAAAAACTGTGGTGCATTTACACAATGGAATACTATGCAGCAGAAAGAAAGAAGGAGCTCCTACCCTTCATGAAAGCATGGATGGAAATGGAGAGCACTATGCTAAGTGAAAGAAGCCAGGAGGTGAAAGACAAATACCATATGATCTCACCTATAAGTGGAACCTAATCAACAAAACAACCAACCAAGCAAAATATAACCAGAGACATTGAAATTAAGAGCAAATTGACATTAACCAGAGGGGAGGTAGGAGGGGATAATGGGGGGAAAAGGGGGAAGGGTTTCTAGGAACACCTATAAAGGACACATGGACAAAGACAAAGGTGGGGAGGGTCAAGGGTGGGAAGTGGGGATGGCTGGGGTAGTGGGGAGAGTTGGGGAAAAAATGGAGATACCTGTACTTGAACAACAATAAAGAAAAGTTAAAAAAAAAAAACCCAACAACTATGGGACATTTACACAATGGTAATGGAAAAAATAATGAAGATTATATATTTTAAAAATTACTTGAAAAAAATATAATGGAAAACTTCCCTAACCTGGTGAAGGAAATAGACCTAAAAGTCCAGAAAGTAGAGTCCCAGACAAGATGAACCTAAAGAGGGCCCATATTAAGACACATCATAATTAAAATGCCAAAGGTAAAAACAAAGAGTGAATATTTTAAGCAGCAATAGAAAAGCACTTACAAGGCTGTAGCTGATTTCTTTTTTTTTCATTTTTTAAATAATTTATTTTTATTTTTTTTAAGCATATTTTATTGATTATGGTATTACAGTTGTCCCATTTTCCCCCTTCATTCCCCTCCACACTGCACACCCCCTCCCACCCACATTCCCCCTCTATAGTTCATGTCCATGGGTCATAAGCTTTTTAGCTCCTACATTTCCCATACTCTTCTTGCCTTCCTGCTGTCTATTTTCTCCCTACCATTTATGCTACTTATTTTCTGTACCTTTTCCCCCTCTCTTCTTCTCCCACTCCCCTGTTGCTAACTCTCCATGTGATCTCCATTTCTGTGGTTCTGTTCTTGTTCTAGTTATTTGCTTAGTTTGTTTTTGTTTTAGGTGTGGTTGTTAATAATTGTGAGTTTGCTGTCATTTTACTATACGTGTTTTTTATCTTCTTTTTCTTAGATAAGTCTCTTTAATATTTCATATAATAAGAGCTTGGTGATGAGGAACTCCTTTAACTTGACCTTATTTGAGAAGCACTTTATCTGTCCTTCCATTCTAATGAAAGCTTTGCTGGATAAAGCAATCTTGGATGTAAGTCCTTGCCTTTCATGACTTGGAACACTTCTTCCCAGCCCCTTCTTGTCTGCAAGATCTCTTTTGAGAAATCAGCTGACAGTCTGATGGGAACTCCTTTGAGGTTATTGTCTCCTTATCTCTTGCTGCTTCTAGAATTCTTTCCTTCATTTTAATCTTGGCTAATGTACTTATGATGTGCCTTGGTGTGTTCTTCCTTGGGTCCAACTTCTTTGGGACTCTCTGAGCTTCCTGGACTTCCTGGAAGTCCATTTCCTTTGCCAGGTTGGGGAAGTTCTCCTTTATTATTTGTTCAAATAAGTTTTCCACTTGATGCTCTTCCTCTTCTCCTTCTGGTATCCCTATAATTCGGATATTGGAACATTTAACGATGTCCTGGAGGTTCCTAAGCCTCTCCTCATTTTTCTGAATTTTTATTTCTTCATTCCTTTCTATTTGGTTGTTTCTTTCTTTCCTTTGGTCCACTCCATTGATTTGAGTCCCAGTTTTATTCCCATCACTATTGGTTCTCTGTGCATTTTTCTTCATTTCACTTAGTGTAGCCTTCATTTTTTCATCTAATTTGTGACCAGATTCAACCAATTCTGTGAGCATCCTGATCACCAGTGCTTTGAACTGTGCATCTGATAGGTTGGCTATCTCTTGGTCGCTTAGTTGTATTTGCTCTGGAGCTTGGATCTGTTCTTCCGTTTGGGCCCTTTTTTTTTTTTTTGTCTTGATGCATCTGTTACATATGAGGGGCGGAGCCTTAGGTGTTTACCAGGGCGGGTCAACCCAGTCACTGGGTTGTGATGTTGTATGTGGGGGTGGGGTCTGAGAGGGAACAATGGTGGTTGCTGTGCTCTCAGTTGGATTTCAGTCCCTTCAGCTGCTTCCCCCAAGCAAATTGGGCTCTTCTGGTGCTGATTCCTGGGTGGGTGGGCTTGTGTATGTTCTAGGACCCTGTGGGTCTCTCCAGTGAACTCTCCTGTGAGGCTGGGAGGCTCTCCCTGTGCCTCAATCCCACAGGTGTCCCCAATTGGTGCCTTGAGGCTTTATTTCTCGGTGCCGGGACCCTGGGTTGTGTTGTCTGTCTCGCTCCCCAGCCTCTCCTGGTTTACCTGGGCACAAATGTGCGACTGCCTGGTCAGCCAGCTGCCTGGCACACAGTGCCTCGCTTCACAATCACCATCTCACTGGGTCTGCCAGCCGCCCCCTGTGCGCCCAGGGACTGCCTGCTTCCATCTTGCGTACCCAGTGCCATCATTTTTTGTGCCATGACCCCTTTCGTCCTGGCCAACTCTGCCCCGCCTACCGGTCTGGATGAACGTGTGTATTTTAACTCCTTGGTTGTCGGACTTCTATACAGTTCAATTTTCTATCAGTTCTGGTTGTTATTTTGTTTTTAAATTGTTGTTGTCCTTGTTTTGGTTGTGTGAGGAGGCACAGTGTGTCTACCTATGCCTCCATCTTGGCCAGAAGTCCTGTAGCTGATTTCTTAACAGAAACTTTGCAGGCTGTAGGGATTGGCAAGAAATATTCAAAGTGATGAAAAGCAAGGACCTACAAGCAAGATTACTCTGTTGAGCAAAGCTATTGTTTACAATCGAAGGACAGATAAAGAGCTTCCCAGACAATAAAAAGCTAAAGGAGTTTTTCACCACCAAACTAGTATTACATAGAAATGTTAAAGGGTCTTCTTTAAGAAGAAGAAAAAAGATAAAGAATATAAACAAAAAAATGGCAATAAAAACCTATCCATCAACAATTACTTTAAATGCAAATGGATTAAATGCTCTAATCAAAAGACATGGTGGTGCTCTGGCAGGGTGGCTCAGTTGGTTAGAATGTCCTGTACACGAAAAGGTGCAGGTTCCATTCTTGGTCAGGGTACATACCTAGCTTGTGGGTTTGATCTCTGATCAGGGCACATATGGGAGGCAACTGATCAATGTTTCTCTCTTACATCGATGTCTCTCTCTCTCCTTTCCTCTCTTTCTAAAATCAGTGAACATACCTTTGGTTGAGGATTTCAAAAAAAGATATACAGTGGCTGAATGCATAACAAAACAAGAGCCTTACATATGTTGTCTACAATAGATTCATTTTAGATAGAAATACACACGCAGACTGAAAGTAACAGGAAGGGAAAAGATATTTCATGAAAATGCAAACAGACAAACAAAGCTGGGATGGCAATACTTATACAAGACAAAATAGACTTTAAAACAAAGGCTATAGCAGGAGACAAATCAGGACCTAGCAATTCCATTTCTAGGCATTTATCCAAAGAAACCTAAAACTCTAAATCAAAAAGCCATATACACTGATATGTTTATTGCAGCACTATTTATAGTAGCCAAGATATGAAAGCAACCTAAGTGTCCATTGATAGATGAAAGGATGAAGTAGTGGTGCATATATGCAATGGAATATGGCTCAGCCGTACAAGAGAATGAAATCTCGCCATCTGCAACAACATGATGGACCTAGAGGGTATTGTGCTGAGTGAAGTCACACAGAAAAAGACAAATACCATATGATTTCTCTTATATGTGGAATCTAAAAATCAAAATAAACCAGCAGAACAGAAACACACTCATAGATACAGAGAACATTCTGATGGTTGCCAGATAGGAGGGGTGTTAATGGACTGGGTGAAAACGGTGAAGGGACTAAGTACAAATTGGTAACTACAGAATAATTATGGGGATGTAAAATATAGCATGGGGAACATAGTCAATAATATTGTAATAACTATAGGATGTCAGATGGGTACTAGATTTATTGGGGTGATCACTTTGTAAGTTATATAACCTTAATGTCTAATCATGGGGTTGTACACTTCAAAGTAATATAATATTGTATGTCAACTGTAATTTGAAAATAAGAAATATTAAAAACAAAATAAAATTTCCAGAGAAAAATCACACATGGTAATCAATCAGGTTTGAGGGTCATGTGAAAAAGCTGCAAATGGATGTGACTAGGTAGTAGGAAGATTAAAAAGAAATAGGTTATAGGTCCAAGAAATAAAGTTTATCAAATGGCCACTTGTGGTTCTGTGAAGGTGGCAGATCCTGTGATAAGAATTCATCCAATGGACCATAGTGCCGGGTGGCATGTGGGCCTGGGAGCCTGCTGGCAGCATGGCAGGATGCTGCAGTCACGCACTGGTGTGTGCGTGGGGAGCGGATAATCTTGAATATTTTTATGAAGATCTTTCTCCTTCTAGGAACTGTACCTAAAAGAATAAGACTGGATTTTCGGTGAAAACGTGACACAGAGATCTAAGATACCATTGTTGTAAAAATACATTTATAGTGTAAAAAAATGTATTAGGGGAAAAAATAAACCTTGCATGTTTATAATTGGTGAAGCATGGCTTTTTCAAAGGCAGAGAAGGTAAAAGTTTCCCTGGAATATGACCAACAACTGATGTTAAGGGACAGGAAATACTGTAGAGGGTAGAAGAGGGTGACTGCAGAATCTAACAGCTGTGACTTTCCCACAGTTACTGTCACCTGTTTGGGTTTCTTTGACGGGACAGAAACTGGAGCTGTCTCCGGCTGCATCATTTCTATGTCTTCTCCTCCTTCACCATCTGATGCTTCTGGAAGATATAAAGTTTAAAAATTACAAAAGCCTCTCCCTTCCCCCACAATTGCTACCACTGCTAGTACAATCTTGGTATATCACCTTTCTAGAAGGTTCTATTCCTTAGCAACTCCATCTCTAGGAAGATATAGTTAAGGAAATGATTCAAAATGAAGATAGAGATTTCAGCACCAAGATGGCAGTCTTATTTATAAAGCTGCAAAACTGAAGGTTATCCAGATGTCTAACATTAGAGAATGTTTAATTATGGAACACTCACATTCACACTCATTTTACAGATATAAAACACCTCCTTTTCAGATAAGAAAGCTGCTGCTTAGAGAAGACCATAGTTCATGAGAAATTCTTATTTTAAATTTTTAAAATCTTTCAACAAAGAGATACATTTTTACTCAAAGAATTGGGAAAAATAAAAGCTTTAATGGTTTTCCTGTTTATAAAGTTCTCTCAAAGAAACATGGCAACCATAAATTTCTTACTTTCCATAATGTCATACTGCCTTCCAGATTATAGCAGTTGCTCTCTGTGTATACATTTTTGAATCTTTGAAAGGCTTTACTCATTCCCTTTGAGTTTCTCTATATATCTCAGAGGCAGCCCAAAAGAGTATTTGGTGAGTAAACATTGGTCAGAATTCATATTAAGATCCAAATTAACCCATTTGGTAGTCTTGAGTTTTTAAATGTTTGCATACCATGATGATTAATTTTGTGTCAACTTGATGGAGTCTTGGGATGCCTGGATACTAGGTCAAACGTCATTCTGGGTGTTTCTCGAGATTAACATTTCCATGGGCATACTGAATAAAACATCAGATGAAAGCCTGAATTGGCTGACCTTCCTCTAAGAATATTTCCTGCTTTTGCACTTGAACTGAAACATGGGCTCTTCCTGGATCTGGAGTATGACAGCCCAGATCTCAGGCTGGAACTACACCATGAGCTCTCCTGGGTCTCCAGCTTGCCAATTCATCCTGATGATTTTGGGACCTGTCAGCCTCTATAATTGCATGAACCAATTCCTTACTTTATATCTACATCTACCTCTATAGATACAGATAGATATATATATATAGATTTCTACCTCCTATTGGTTCTGTTTTCCTGGAGACCCCTGATCAACACACATACTTTCAACTGTGTAACATGAAAAAAAAAAAAAACTCTCTGCAATGGAGTAGTAGCAGGTAGAGGGTTAACAAGGAATTTTCAATGACTGAATTAAGTTGGTATTAAAAGTATTTATAGAACTTCTCCCTTTGGGGAGATAGTATTAGTAATCATATTTCCCCACATTCTTCCTGCTAAGTACAGCTAAAAATCCTGGGCATTATATGGGTTGGCCAAAAAGTCTGTATTTTTTTCTGTAAAATAGGGCACATTTTTCATTTTCACCAATAACTTTATTGATTTGGTTATTTTGAGTATGTCAGTTATCTCCCACATGGTATAATATTGTTTTCAATTAATGTCTTGATTTGATTGCTATCAACTTCAACTGGTCTGACTGTGGAGCATCATCCAGCAATAAATCTCCAGCACAAAACTTGGAGAACTACTTTCGACATGTTCAATCAGTCACAGCACCTTCTCCATTAACTGCACAAATCTTTTTTTTTTTGCATTTCAGTTGTGTTTTTATCTTTCTTGAAATACTAAAGCATAATACATGAAAAATGTTGCTTATTTTCTTCCATCTTCAATATTAAAATGGCCACACAAGAATTCACCAGTTTTGAAAAGTTCTTTAAAAATGAACTCTTGCCCTGGCTGGTGTGGCTTAGTGAATTGAGCGCAGGCTGCGAACTAGGCATCACAGGCTCGATTCCCAGTCAGGGCACATACTGGGTTGCAGGCCCTGGCCCCCAGCAACCGCACATTGATGTTTCTCTCTCTCTCTCTCTTTAAAAAATGAACTCTTATATGACAGCCGTCACAATGTAATCTAACAAAATTGTTTTGAATGAAGTTAAAGACAACTAAGCACTAGTAGAGCCATCTTATGGAAAAAAACCAAATGAACTTTTTGGCCAACCCAATATATAAAACAAAACAGGATGTCTCAGAAACGGGTGTGACTATAGAAGACCAACAAGTAATATTATTGTTGGGATGGAAATATTCGGTATCCTAACTGTATTCATGTCAATATCCTTATTTTGATATTGTCCTATAGTTTGGCAAGTTGTTATCACTGAGGGAATCTCAGAAAGGGGACATGTGATCTCTCTGTATTGTTTTTAACAACTGCATGTGAATTCACAATTATTTCAAAATAAAAAGTTCAATTAAAATACTCTTTAAAGGAAATCCATTCTCTTCTTCAGGAAGCCCAAAATTATTATGCTGGAAAAGCTAAGAAGCATGTGGTTGGCTGCAGCCCGGACTACAGCAGCATCCCCACTGCTGGGTTCAGAGCACTGCAGTCAGCCCAGGGAAGTCACGTGGTGTCTTAAAAAAAAAGTCTGAGGGCTAGGGTGAGATAAAATACAGGATTCCCTATTAAATTTGAATTTCATAGAAACGCTGATAATGTTTTAGTATAGGCAACTCTCAAATATTACATGGAGAATATCTAAATTACTGTTTATCTAAAATTCAAATTTAACAGGTTGTTGTACATTTTTACTTGTTAAATCTGGCAATCTGACCTGGGGAATATCCTTTCCCAGAAATGACAACCTTCATTTGGTCCTGTGAAATTCCTTATACTGAGTTCTATTCATGGCGTTCCCTTTCTCTGAACACCCTCCAACCCATCTTCATTGGGAATCATTCAGGTAAGCCTCTGCTAGAACTACACAGCCCTCCTTTCTTCTGCCTCTGTACTTACACTTACTGTACCTTATAAATTCAGCACATAGTTTTATCCTTCCTCACAGTGTGTGCTGGTACTGCATAAATGTTTGGCTTTTTCTCCACCTCAGTTGTAAACAGTTTGAGAGTTACCCATGAGTACCTCAAGTACTTGACCCAGTGTTGATTACAAGTAAATGGCACTCCTGTCTAATGCTTTATTTATATTTCTATTATAAAAGTAATATGTATTATCTGTAAAACATTACACCCTTACTTAAAGCTTCTATACCTTTATTAGCTTTAACAACACTTTAAGATAAAAAGATGAAATACAAATAGGTAACTGTCAGTATGAAACCCATAAATATTTAAAAACCAAGCAATGTTCTTTAAAAAAAATTCTGAATTCTGTATTTCTCCATTGCCCAGAGTCTGAAAACTGAAGTGTACACAGTCTGTGTTTAAGCAATTTAGCTGAAAATAGCACATTTTTAAAGGTATGTGACTCTTACACAACAAAAACCCATGGGAAATATTTAAAATACCTTGTTAATCAAGTGCTTTAAATCTGAGTTACTTCTTGTTCCAAAACATTATTTCATCTTCAACCTTTTAATATATAAAATGACATCATCTCATATCACCATAGATTGAATATATTAGTTGTTTTTTGGTTCTAAAAGAGTAAAGTGGTTTCCTGAATTAAGGATGCTGGTTCTGTGATTTCCACTAAGAAAATACCAAGAGAAAAGTATGGAGACCCAAGCTATCCAGCCCGGGTCCAGCACCAGGGTTGCTCTAGAATTGCTGGCATTTGAAGAGGGACACCAGACCTGTACCAATCAGACCCAGAGGCTGACTGAGCCCATGGAATGGAACCACCAAGATGGTGCCACCTAGTCTCCAAATCACTCAGTGTACTTTAAAATATTTAAAAAGATCAAAAATTTGTTGAATTCTTCCAAAAGAGTACTCAAGTACACTGTTCTTTTTAAATATACGGCAAAAAGAGCAGGCTGAAATTAAAAGGTTCCTTTCCTTCAATCCCTGTCTTTGTCCTCTTAATGAGAAATATCAAGTCCAGTTTCCCAGCAATTTCCTTAAGCTTCCAAGTGCTTGCTTGAATGAACCCTTTCTAGGTTCTTGGAGGAACCCTGGCAGTAAATCATAGAGTCAAATTTTCTTGAAAAATTTGCAAAAGAAAGGTATTTTAACTACAATATGTTATGACCACTGTTATTTCCAGTTAGAATTCTCCTTTGTCACATATCTCTAGTGAGTGGTGTCGGGGTGGGAGTGGGACTTTTGGGGATACAGAGGAAGTTGGTTGAACACACATTTAGTATGAGTATGATGGGATATTATGTGGTTCACAATCATATAGTCTATAGTTAAATTATTGCTAGCTGTCCTAGGGCAGGACTGCTTCAAGGAATAAACAATCCTTCCATCCTGTGCTAACAGACACCCTGCTACAAAGAGAGTGGGACCAGATGTTATGGATCGGGGACGAATGTGCCTGTAGCACTCATCCTAGAACCATGTGGGAGGAGGAAGAGAAGCCAGGTTTGGCAAGCACTGAACCAGAAACTAGTTAGTGAAAAATTCTTCCAATCATCAAAAAATGTAAAACTAAGCAGAAAATTTTTGTCTATTAAAAATGGAAGATCTTTCCTGTAGGAATAGATGGTATATTTTGCATAGTTTTTAAAGAAATCATATTTTTAATTTCTTATTTTGTTTAAAGATTTTATTTATTTATTTTTAGAGAGGGGAAAGGAGGGAGAAAGACAGGGATAGAAATATCAATGTGTGGTTGCCTCTCACATGGACCCCTCCTGGGGACCTGGCCTGCAACTCAGGCATGTACCCTGACTGGGAATTGAACTGGAGACCCTTTGGTTTGCAGGCAGGCACTCAATCCACTGAGTCACACCAGCTAGGCTAATTTCTTATTTGATGAGGTGAGTAAAAGAAAAGTTTTCAGAATTCTTTTGTTTCTAGCAATACAGTTGTGATTTCTTAAAATAACTTCTCTCATACCTAATTTTGTATGAGTAATTTTATATTTTTTTCCTAAGAGATGGATCCCAAATCATATAAGCTTCAAGATTCACAAAGCCTAGATCTGCCCTGATGAGCAACCTACCAAATCCTCTTATTAGTTCTCATGGTTTCTCACAAAACAAATTACTAAAACATACAACAACATGAATAAGTTCTTAAAGCCTAATGCTAAACAAAAGAAGACTGATTCAAGAGGTCACATGATGTGTGATTCCATTTATTTAACACTCTAGTTTATTTAAAACTATAGGGACAAAAAACAGGTCAGCAGTCACTGAGCACTGGAGATGGGAGATCTCTGGCAGGGTGGTGATGGAAATGTTCTCCAACTTGTCATGGTGGCCACACAACTGTATGAGTTAAGCAAAATTTATAAACTGTACATGGCAAAAGGTTAATTTTACTATATGTAAATTACTTGTCAATAAACCTTGCTTAAAAATAATACAAGCTAACTCTCATAAACAATTTGTAATGATTGTACAATATAACACAACTAGTAATTGGCAGGGATAGGATTTGAATCTCAGGTATGCTTAAACCTAGAGTCCACAATCTTAATATTGTCCTGCATGAAAAGATGCCTCTTACAGCATAGTAACATTTTTTTTTAAATTTTGATTTTTTTCAATTATAGTTGACATTGAATATTACATTAGTTTCACGTGTACAGCATAGTGGTTAGACACATATAACTTGTGAAGTGATCCTGGCACCATACATAATTATTACAATATTACTGACTGTCTCCCCTATGCTGTATTTCACATCCTCTTGACTATTTTTTAACTCTCAATTTATAGTTAATCCCTTCACATTTTTACCCAGCCTCCTAAATTCCCTCCCATCTGGCAACCATCAGTTTTTTTTCTCTGTATCTATGACTCTGTTTTTGTTTTGTTTGTTCATTTACTTTACTTTTTAGATTCCACAAATAAGCAGAACCATGTGGTATTTTTCTTTCTCTGTCTGACTTATTTCCCTTAACATAAAACCCTCTAGGTCTATGCATGTTGGCGCAAATGGTAAGATTTCATTTTTTATGACCAAGTACTATTCCACTGTATATGCAGGGTGGGGCAAAAATAGACATAGTTATTAGTGTGCAAAACAGAGTTTATTCTTGTATTACTATTTATTAACTATTGTATTTTTTCTGCATGAACTCAACCCTACTTTTGCCCACCCTGTATATACTACACCTTTATCCAGTTGTAATGATGTTTCCTTTTATTCCTTGTTTGCTAATTCATTTTTATCCCTTTAAATCATGACTATATGTTAAATTTAATGCAGTGATTTTTGTTTTTTCATTTACTAAGATGATCATATTTTTTCCCCTATATTCTGTTAATGTGATGAATTATAAAGACAGGATATTATTCCTAGGATAAATCCCAATTGGTCATTATATATTTGTTTTTTATAATTTTTTGGGGGGGTTAGCATTTTATTTAGACTTTTTTCATCAATGTTTAACAGTGAGGATGACATAGTTTTCATTTCTAGTACTATTCTTTGTCTAGTTTAAGTCTTGAGGTTATATTAGAAGTTGGAAATATCTACTTGTTTTCTATCCTCTGAAACAGTATATATAGTTGAGATTAATCTGTTCCTTGATACTTGGTAAAATTTGTCAGTAAAACAAGCAAAGGGTTTTTTTTTTTTTAGTATATTTTATTGATTATGCTATTACAACTGTCCCATTTTCCCCCCTTTGGCCCCGTCTGCCTAGTACCCGCCTTCCCTCCACAATGCCCCCCCCCCTTAGTTCATGTCCATGGGTCATACATATAAGTTCTTTGGCTTCTCCATTTCCTATACTATTCTTAACCTCCCCTGTCTATTTTGTGCCTACCAATTATGCTTCTTAATTCTTGCACCTTTTCCCTGTTCTCCCCCTTCCCCCTGCCAGCTGATAATCCTCCAAATGATCTCCATATCTATGATTCTGTTCCTGTTCTGGTTGTTTGCTTAGTGTGTTTTTGTTTTTTAGATTCAGTTGTTGATAGTTGTGAATTTGTTGTCATTTTAATGTTCATAGTTTTGGTCTTCTTTTCCTTAAATAAGTCCTTTTAACATTTCATGTAATAATGGCTTGGTGATAATGAATTCCTTTAGTTTTACCTTGTCTGGGAAGCACTTTATCTGCTCTTCCATTCTAAATGACAGCTTTGCTGGATAGAGTAATCTTGGTTGTAGGTCTTTGCTTTTCATCACTTTGAATACTTCTTGCCAGCCCCTTCTTGCCTGAAAAGTTTCTTTTGAGAAATCAGCAGACAGTCTTATGGGAACTACTTTGTAGTGAGTAACTGCTTTTCTCTTGCTGCTTTTAAGATTCTCTCTTTATCTTTAACCTTTGGCATTTTAATTATGATGTGTCTTGTTTGGGTCCAAGTTGTTTGGGACTCTCCCTACTTCCTCGAATTCTATGTCTGCTTCTTTAACCAAATTAGGTAAGTTTTCTTTCATTATTTTTTCAAATAAATTTTCAATTTCATGCTCTTCCTCTTCTCCTCTTGGTACCCGTATGATTCAGATGTTGGCATGTTTAAAGTTGTATAGTGTCCCTCCCCTCATTTTTTTGAATTCTTGTTTCTTCTTTCTGTTCTGGTTGAATATGTATTTCTTCCTTTTGTTCCCATTCATTAATTTGAACTCTGGTTTCTTTCCTTTCACTCTTGGTTCCCTGTATATTTTTATGTCACTTACCGTGTCCCTCATTTCTTCCTTTATTTTGTGGCCATACTCCATGAGTTCTCTGAGCATCCTGATTACCAGTGTTTTGAACTCTGATAGGTTGGTTATTTTCATTTCACTTAGTTCTTTTTCTGGGGTTTTGTTCTGTTCTTTCATTTGGGCAATATTTCTTTGCCTCCTCAATTTGGCAGTCTTCTGTGTTTGTGTCTGTGTATTAGGTAAAGCTGCTTTTACTCCCTGTCTTAGTAGCATGGCCTATATAGAAAAGGCACTTGCAAATCGTGTGGGGCAGAGTCTTAAGTAATTGCCAGGGTAAGGCAATCTGCTTACTACTTTGTGGCAGTGTGTGTATGTGGTGGGGACAGGGCTCAGAGAGGGTCAGTGGCACTCCCTGGCTTCTAGAGGCCTTCCAGGTCCTTGTCCCACTTTCAGTATGCCCCACCTCACTCACCTCCTGTATTTGATTGGTGCCCTTCCAGCTGCTACTGTGGGATTTGTGTACCTTCTAAGCCCATATGGACCCTTTTAAGTGGTGAAAATCTGTCAGTTTCTTCTGCTGCCCTAACTCCCATTGGTACCTACAGCCAGAGGAAATGGGGTGCTGGAACCCTGGGTTGTGTGATCTGACCTGGGGCTGGGATCATTCACTCCCAAAGTATCCCTCCCAATTTTTATTCACCACATGAGTATGTGGGACCATCTGTTATGCTGTTGCTGCCACCACTTCTGTGCCTTACTGTGCCCTCTCTGCCCTGGCTTTACAACTCCACTCCTCCTACCTGTCTGGATGAATGTGGCTTCTTTAAATCCTTGGTGTTGGCCATTCATACAGCTTGATTTTCTGATGGTTCTGGGTGTTATTTGTTTTTGAGATCTGGTTGTACTTCTTTCTATGCCTGTGCAAGAAGGTGAAGCATGTCTACCTATGCCTCCATCTTGACTGGAAGTCCTCAGAGTGGTGTGTGTGTGTGTGTGTGTGTGTGTGTGTGTGTGTGGCAGGAAGGTATTGTTTAATAAATGCTTCAATTTCTAATGATTATATGATTATTTTGTCTTTTCTAGTTATTTTTCACTGTTTGGGTAATATTTTTCTAGGTAATTGGTTGTTTTCTCTAACTTTTCAAATTCATCAGTAAGAGTTGATCATTACATATAGCTATGTCTCCTTTTCTCCCATTTTTAAAATTGCATCTTCTTTTTTTTTGCCCAACCTTGGAGAAAGCTTTAAGAAAAAACAGGTTCTCTGTTTATAGATACTTTGCATTACATCTTTGACTTTTATTACACTAATTAATGTTCTTTACTTTCTTAAGGTTTACTCTACTGATTTTATAACCTTTGAAATTGGGTATTTAGCCCACTAAGTTTTCCTTTTTGTGATGTAATAAGCATTATGGTATATTAGGTGCATGCAAGTTGAGAATTGTTTAAACTTTCTGTTGGTTGTATTGTTCCTTTTATTACTATGTTGTGACCCAGTTTTAAAAAATTGTTCCTGTTTAATGTAGTTCAATTTCACTTACTGTGGGGGTATTCTATATCTCTAGAGGTGGTCAGCTGTTCTCTGAGAAATTGAACTATACACACTGAAAACTAATGCTGGAGACACAGCTGTACTTCAACAGTCTAAAGTGTTTTGCTAAAATTACTCATCCCTTGGAGTCAGAATGTTTTATTTGGCTGGGAGAAGCAGGGCTGGGAACTACTCTTTAAGAACCATGTTCCCAGCTCATTAAGGGACTCCCACCAGCATCACTAAGAAAGAATACAATTCCCACATTCCAAAGAACAGGACTCTGAAGAGTGAGCTTAGTGAAGGTCCTAAGGCCACGCCAGCAAAACAGAACACAGGGCAGTGGAGGGAAGAAGAGGGGAGGACCTATGGTTGTGTTCTATCCTTTACTGCTTCTGCACACTCTTCAAAATAATTACTACAGCTATGTCATGACCAAAGAATAAGGGCTTATAATCAATCAGTCCAAACCAGAAGACAATCATAAAGTCTGTAAATGTATCTCTCATTTAACTGTTCAGAATGCCACCTCTCCCTTTATCCTTGTCATTTCTGCTTTTCTATCAAAATATTACTCTTTCCTCTCAAATTCAGCTCAAGTTTCACCCCCTTTGTAAAGACCTTCTGAGTAGCCACAATTTTCACTGAGAAAGAAAAATGTGGAGAAAAGAAGACTAGGATCTAGTGTACAGATGAAGAATTCAGTGACAGGCAGCAGGAGGAGCAGCAAATCCAAGGCCAAGTTTGTGATGCCTAATGCAGGGCCTCTGGCCGCTTTGAAGGGGCTGCTCAGAGAAGCTTGGGCAGGCTCAGTCTCACAGCTTTTCCTGGCCATGCAGTCCCAGGTCCAGGTGTGGGAACACTGGACTACTCAAAGTCTTTTGCAGGCTGTGGTGGTTCATCAGGCTTTACACTAGCAAAACCTCTCTGGTTTTGTTTTGTTCTTCCTAACTACCATCTTTTCCTTTTTGCTTTTGTACTCCATATCCAGCAAGAAACTAGGCATGATTTACCTCTTCCATCTCTTAAGCTCTTTAAGTTGCCTTCTCCCTCTCTCTGAAAGATTTGACAAAACAAGTATTTCTGAATGTGAGTGGGTTCTATCAGAAATTTTGTTGTCATTCTGAACTGGAATGGGGAATGAGGGACTCTATTACGACCTTTAATTTTGCCATTTCTAGTCTCAACTGCTACAGCCTGATCTTACCTTCCAAAAAGGCTTTTTTCACAGCTGAAGATGTTCCTAGCAAAGGACCCAGACCTGGCTTACAAAATATATTGCCAGTTCCCACAGAAAACTTTAAAGTTAGTGAATATGGAATAAGATGGCAAAACTCTAAACTGGAGTTGCTTTATAGTTCCTGAAACTCTGAAAGAAGATAAAAATACTAAGACCAGTAAGATCATCTCAAAAATACATGACTGAAGAAAACTGTTTCACCTCCTTTCTGTGGGGAGCTTAAATGCTACAAGATTTGTGTCACCAGTTAAATGTCAGCAGAATTAAATCTTGAGTGTTGTTTCTCAAAATTTTGGCTTCTGGGTTAGTAATAGTTCATTTACTAATTTCTAAAAATGTACATAGGATAGCATCCTCAGGAATCATCAGTCCGCATCAGAACAAAGCACCCAGAGTCATAGGAGCCTGACCTCTTGCATAAAGGCTCACACTTAAGCCTGGCTGCAGTGCCAGTGGAGGGGCCTTGGAGGCCAAGTGTCAAGGTGCTATAGGACCTGTCTTATCTTTACATTACATCAGTGCACTGGAGATCATACAGCTCTCAGAGGACAACTTTGCAGGAAGAACAGCTACCCATGTGCTGTGTGTTCTGCAATAAGGCATTTTTCTTTTATCCTATTTAATATTAGCTTAAGGAAAGAAATTAGGAAAGTCAATTTAAGCAGCAGGACCTCAGCTTTAGTCTTGAGTGTTAGAGCTCCACTCTTCTTCCTTTCTGGTTTGTTTTAAATGTTGGAACATTTATATACAGTAGTCCTTCCTTGTCCATAGTTTTGGTTTCTGCGGATTCAGTTACTTAGGGTCAGCCATGGTCCAAAAACAGTAATTCATCAGTGCTAAACTGTGTGCCATTCTGAGCAGTGCTATGAAATCTTGCTCCAACCTTCCCAGGACAGGAAGCATCCCTTTGTCCTGTGTAGCACACTGTACATTCCATCCATCCAGTAGTCACTCAGTAATGGTCCTTCACTCTTAGATTCATTGGCTGGGTATTGCAGTGCTTGTGTTCAAGTCACACTTAGTTACTTAATAATGGCCCAAAACCACAAAGATAGTGATGCTGGCAATTCGATATGACAAAAAGGAGCCTTTAAGTGAAAAGGTATGTATAGAAAAACATAGTACATACAGGGTTCAGTACTATTTGAGGTTTCAGGCATTCATTGGAAATCTTAGAACATACCCCTTCAGAAAAGGAGGGGGGGGAACTACTGTATTTGAAGGCAGTTTTCAAACTATGAGTAATTTCAATGTCACCTTTTCTGGTCACCCTGTGTAGCTGGAGCTCGGCGGAGAGCCTCGAATGCTGGCAGTGGCATTTTGGGTAATATAACTGTTGCGTTAATTGGACGAGCATACTTGATACACTTGGAAGCAGTGCTATATAAATTCCCTATTCCTAGAATAAACTAATAATGATTATGATACCTCTAACATATTTTGTGCAAGACGCTTCTAAATGCTCTACATACACTGACATTTAACTCTCACATCAATCTTAAGAGATAGGTACTATTATTATAATGTTTTTCAGAGGTGGAAACCTGAGGCACTTGCCCAAAGTTAATAAAAGTCAGCGCCAGGGTTTAGATCTAGGCAGTCTTGATTCAGAGTCTACTCTTAATCGCTGTGCAATGCTGCCCCTCTAACTTTAAAAAAGCAAATTAAGTAGCTCTCCAGGGGTCCTGGTCTCTAAGCATTGTATTGGAATTCATGTAGTAGAGCATAGTTTAACATGATAAAGTATGTATTCTTTTTAAATAAATAACACTCATCTAACTGAAGCTGCTGTAAGTGCTGAGCTACACTCCACTACAACAAACAAACCCACCCAATTTGTCCAGATGTGTTAGTAACTCTCCCCCCCACCCCACCCCAGCCCATCCTACATTTTACCTGGGGAGAAAATACATTCTGCTTTGCCTAGGCCAGTCTTGGTTTATGCTTGTCATTCCCACATCTTATCTGGCTTAGTATCTGTCTTATTGCAAGGATTCTTTAATATATTAACATGTGTTACCATCCAAGTGCCGGACTGAAAATGTCATCCTCAGACTTTTCGGACCCCTGACCTCTGCTCCGCACAGCATGACTGTAACTCCCAGAACAGTCCTCTGTGTACGCATTTTTGGAAGTACCAGTGGAGAAGAGTGAGGAAGGTGGTCCTAGAAGGCTTAAATCCTAGTTCCAACTTTTGTGTTTTCCCATTTGTGAACTGAAATCATACTGCTGTGATTTATGATTCTCTTCTGGTTCAGGCCAATTTCTATTAAAAATGCTGTATCCCTGGACAAGTCAAAATTTCCAGAGTGAGGTGGAATGCTGAAGTACAGAGGCATAAGGTAAAATTAAAAATATATATAGGAGAACATGGCCTGTTATATGGGTGAGTTACATCATGTCCTCTGAGCAGAAATTTCATAAGGAAAAAGCCTATGAGGCTGCAGTTAGAGCTGCTGCACACTCACCCTTGCTATAAAGTGCGACCCCAAGGAAGAGAAATGTTACAATGGAAAAGCACACTGTTTCTATTAATACTGCCCTACAGCCTTCATAGAGACTTCAACTTCCTACTACATTACTTAACGTATGCCCTTAATGTACCTTTTGTGAATTGTTAAAAGTGGGTGTAATGCTCACATGCTCTGCTTCAGAATGCTTAACTTTCTTACCTAGCTTCTCAATGGAAAAAACAAGATCTTAACTGCCTTTTTGTGTAGCTTAGGGCAAGGTACTTTACTGTTTCATTCTTAGAGTTTCTTATTAGCAAACTAGGCTTAGAGATAGTTACCTATCACATAATTACCCACTACATTGGAAATACACAGAGAGGGATTTGTATTCGGAATGACCTTCAAGAACCACAGCTCTGAGCTCTTACATGATGATGTAGGATAAAGCTGAGATGTAACAGTCTAATGAGGTAAATAGAGAAACTAAAATAAAATTTGAATTGTCAATATTATACTACCAATTTGATGGGGTCATCATTAAATTCTTTTTTACCTTTTCCCTGATATAAAGGCAATAAATACTAACTGTAGAGATTGAGAAAATAAAGAAAAGTAAAAAGAAACAAAAATATGGTACTACTTTAAAAAGATGGTCCCACTATAAAAAGAAATCTATTATAATTTTGACACATTTACTTCTACCTTTTTCTTCTCTGTGCATATGAATATATGTATGTATATATACACATATGCACACAACTTCACAGATCTGGAATTACATAGCCTATACAAATACTTTAATATTCTATCATGAGCACTCTCCCACGTCCACTAGTCTTGGAAAACTTTTTCAACGGCTGTATAACAAAACACTATTTGCCTACATTACATTTATTTGTTCTTTTATCACTACTTAGATTATTTCCAAAAATTTTGCTTTTGCAAATATGTTGTAATACATATTTTTGTAACACTTTATGTATTTCTGACTACAATAGATTTTTAGAAGAAAATACATTGTAAAATTTTATGCATGTTCTTAAGGGTTTTAACTTAGGGAATATTTACAAAAGGTTTTGGATCCATTTTCAAGTCATCAACATGTGTAAAAAATACCTTGTTGCAACACCCACCACAAACACTGAATTTTTAACCATTGCTAAGAGATTAAAATAATATTGCATTTTAATTTATATTCACTGAAGGGTAAATATTTTATTGTTTTTATTGGCCGTGTTCCTTATATGAATAGAATGTACTTAACTTTTGTTCATTTATCAAAAAGAGTTTTAATGGTTTCCTTATCAATGATATGAGTCTTTTAATGTTAAGGTTAATTTAAAAATTATTTTTGATCTACAGATGTTTTAAATTGTAATGAGATCAAATATATCCTATTTTTCATTGCAATTATGCTTAGAAAAATTCTCCCCATTCCAAAACAGACACTTTAATCTAGTTTTCTTACAAATTATTATAACAAATATTATTGTTTTATTATCAGAAAGTCTTGGTATTAAAAGCAGTAATTTATAAGAAGGAACACAGGTTTTGAAAGACAGAGATTTGAGGGAAGCAAAAAGTGATAGCACATATCCTTAAGTCGAGGGAGAGAAGGGAAAACTATAAAAATAAATAGATACAAAAACTCAAGTGAGCACAGCAGTTTGGACAATGACATAGTACAGCAATCAATATCCACATCAATGATTCAGATCTCAATAATGAATGGTTAAATTTTATTTTTTTAAAAATGTGTTAATGTTTTTAAAATAAAAAAAGACTTTATCTATTTATTTTTAGACAGAGGGGAAGGGAAGGAGAAATAGAGGGAGAGAAACATCAATGTGTGGTTGCTTCTCGCATACTTCCCCACTGGGGACCTGGCCCACAACCCAGGGATTGTGTCCTGCCTGGGAATTGAACTGGTGACTCCCTGGTCCGCAGGCCAGTGCTCAATCCACTGAACCATGCTAGCTAAGGCCAAAATTGAAATAATCTTTTTTTTTTAACATTTAATTTTAATCCTATGAAGTCTATTTTGTTGTATGGTGTAAAGTGAAACTCTAACTTTATTATTTTCCCAAATAGTTAATCAACTGTCCTGACATCTTCCTGAATGATGCTTCCCTACCTTCACTGTTTTGTCATAGCATTTCCATTTAATTAAAATGTAAAGCATACACCCTGGCTGGGTAATTTGGTTGGAGTGTCATCTGATATACCAAGGTTGTGGGTTTGATCCCTGGTCAGGGCACATTAAAGAATTAACCAATGAATGCATAAATAAGTGTAACAAGAAATCAATGTTTCCGTCTCTTAAAAAAATGAATAAACTCTTTGAAATAAACAAATAAAAACATAAAGCATAACTAGGCTCTGGTTCCACTGATCTGCCTCTGAGTCTTCTGTGGGCACCATACTATAATATTATTTAAAAAAATATATTAAAAGCCCTGGCTGGCATAGCTCAGTGGATTGAGCGTGGGCTGCAAACCAAAGCATCTCAGGTTTAATTCCCAGTCAGGGCACATGCCTGGGTTGCAGGCCATGGCCCCCAGCAACTGCACATTCATATTTCTCTCTCTCTCTTTCTCCCTCCCTTCCCTCTCTAAAAATAAATCAATAAATAAAAATCTTAAAAAAATTTTAAAATTCAGTATTCTATCAAAAAACAACTCTCTAAAAATATATATATATTGAGTTTCCTTCTCTTTTGTATCCCTACATGGCTATCACATTAGGGTACAGTGAATAGCTAGAAAGGCTGGAGCTCCAGATTCAGGCCATAATCTTTGAAAGAGCTGGGAAAGTGCCAGGGACAGATGAAGGTCAGTAAGGATGTAGGTGTGGAGGGTAAGCAATTTTGCTCCAGATGTTCGAATATACCTCTGTCACTCAATAACTCTTCAGCTTAGAATAAGTAAATTCACCCTCCTGTGCCATGGTTTCCTTATATAATGAGGTTGTTGAGAGGATAAAGTGAATTAGTTTAAAACTCTTAGACCAATGTGTAGCCCATGGCAAACATCATTATCACTTATTTGAAGCCATCTTCCACCTTCATCATGCTACTGAAATTACTCTTGCAAAGGACATCAATGATTCCCTAAATGTCAAATCAATGTGGCACAAGGATTAAAATTACAGGTTGCCTATAATTTTAGAATCAGGTTGCCTGCATTAAAATGCCTTCTCTGCCATTTATAAGCTGTGTGACCTGAGAAAAGTTACTTGCTCATTCTGTGCCTTAATTTCCTCATTTATAAAATGGAGGTATTAATAGTTCATACCTTATAAGGCTGTTAAACGGAATCCTGATATGAATGTAAATTGCTTTGCACACAGTCTGGCACACAAGTTAATTCTCAGGACATGGTCCCCATAACCATCATTTTAGTTGATTGCTCTGAATATTTGACAATATTGTTGACCTTCAACTTTTTGACACTCCTCCTTTGTTTTCTGGAATACTATGGTTTGGTTCTCAAACATCACTTTGCACACTGTCTTCTTTTACCTATCCCTAAAATTGCTGGCATTCTCCAAGTTGCCCTATTCTTTAATGACCATACACTTTCTTCATGTTCCTTCTCCTAAGATAGAAGTTGGCAACTTTTTATTAGAAGACCAAATAGTTAATACTTCAGGCTTCTGGGCCACACAATCTCCACACATTGAATCATGAAACCATCCACTGAAAATATATATATGACTATAGTACAATAAAACTATAGTACAATAAAACTTTATATACAAAATAGGCAGCCAGCCCATGGGCCACAGTTTGCCAGCACCTCCTCTAGGTATCGTTACAGCTCAGGCATCACCTAATTAGACCACTCTACATAGCACATCTGTCCTTCCTCCTGGACTGCAGGCTATCTGAGCTCCGGGTGTCTTTTCATCCCCGTGTGCTTTGCATGTAGCAGAGAATCTGGAGGACACAGTCAAAGAACATTTCCTGAAACACAGGATAAGACGACCACATAATATCAATCTTAACAGTTAAAAACTTTGTTGTGCTACAAGGAACAAGGAATTTCTTTCATGTGAGCCCTTCAGTAGCTACCAAGACAAACTACAGAGAAGACCTCATAGTCTGTATAACACATCGAAACATCTAATAGAATTAATCTTTCTTTTCCAAATGTGAGAGGGAAATTCAGGTCTGGGAAATTCAGGTCCAGAAAATTCACAATTTCAAGGACCAAGTAATACTGCAGACATCAAAATAGAGCTGTCCAGCATGATCTATAAAGCAGGACACACTTTATAGGAACTGAGAAACAGCTGTTTCTCCATTTCTGTTTTAAAAAAGGAAGTGGCTACAGGGTTCAGGAGTATATGCTAAACATATGGAGAGAATTTACTTGCTTGAAATGTGATGTGGAGTTGACAAAGGGCTCAGTTTGTAAGAGATAATGTCTTGGTGGGTGAAATTAAGAGGACAAAAAGTAAGTATACAGAGTCATTTCAGCATTGTGATGAATGGAAAAGGAAACTCCAATAAACACTGAAGGGAAAAAAAGAAAAGTTGAAGCTGAACGGAACTGAATATACCCCAGGGAAGGCACTAATGACAAGAACCATGTATCACTTGCAATAATAATGGATTTATTAAAATAAATTTCAGATAAAGATGACACTGGTTTAGGAGAACATATGGAAACCAAGATGTCACTCAAAAGTAAGTGTGAATATTGAGTTTCTCTAAATATAGTGTAGAGAATCCTGTGGAGCTAAGAATGCCTGGGAAATATATTGAAGACTCTGAAGGAGAATTTTAGAGTTCTGGAATACACTTAAAAGTAGGTAGTAAGTAGACAAAAAGAACCATGTTAAACTTATTCCTTTTAATTTCCGTGTTCAAACTTAACCAGCAGTGATATATTTAGTATAATTAAACATTTGCTGAACTCCTTTTATGGCCAATTACTCATTTTGTGTGACTCAACATATTCTCTCAAGTGGCAGTTACCAGGCAGCACTCTTTAGAATGCTTTCAAATCATAAAATCATTATTGTCAAAAAAGGACCCAAGATTTTCTTAAAAAGAACAAAATGTTGGTTCCTTTAGTTTTCTACTTCCCCTTCCCTCTTAGGAATTATGAAAGGACTCATTAGGTGGCCACATGGACAGTAACTCATTCATCCTTCAAATATTTAATGAGCACCTGCTATGTACCTGGTACTGTGCTAAGCCCAGAGGCAAGAGCAAGATGAATAAAATATGGTCCTTATTCGGGAAGCTGGCAAGTGAGAATGACAGATTTGCATAAGTAATTGAAATGCAATGTGATGTTATAGTGATGGAGAAAAAATATGAAGTGATGAGGTGCTTTGGGGAGGAGCGTGGCACTAGAAAGAGATAGATAGCACTAGGGAATTTTCTAAGGCGATGAAACTGTGTGTACAGTACTGCCCGTGGCGGTGGTCACAGAAATCTATGGGGGCATTGAATTCATAGAGCCTGTACGTCAAAACAAAAAGAGGCTAATTTTACTGTATGATGACTTAAAATAAAAAATACAATGTGAGAGATGCCTGTCAACAGAAACTCAGAAAATAAACTATGGTATATTTGAATAGTGGAATGCTACTGAGTAATAAAAGGAATAGACTACTGGTAAATGCAACAACATGGATAAGCCTCAAAATCATTACCAAGAAAAGCAGGATAAAGTGAAGTACATCCTGTATGACTCCATTCATGTGAACCTCTAGAGTAGGCAGCACTAACACGGAGTGACAGAGGTAGAGCAGTGGTCGCACCACACGGGGTGCGATGGGGTAGGGACCGACTGGGAAGGGATCTCAGGGAACTTTCAAGTGTGACTGAAATGTCCTAGATCTTGGTAAAAACTGATTGAAAAGTACACTTAAGACTTATTGAGTACTTCAATTTAAATTATACCTCAATAAAAAAATATGTATTCTGTGGTCTTGGCTTATCTTTCACAGCATACAATTTCTTATGGTGTTAACTTACAGTTGTAAGCAACACTAACCACCTCTGTATCATATCTTATCATTTCCCTTTTAAGAGGAATTATATTTTTTGATTTCTTAATCAAATCAACATATTTTCCAGTAATAAATCTTGTGATATACAATTAAAATGCAATGTGCAGAGTATGAAGCAGTAGAGGGGTAAGGAGGATAGAACTCGACTCTCTTTTGGTGAGGACCTGCTGGTGTATATCAGACACTTTCAAACCCATGGGTGTAGCCATAGCCTTAAACAACTACTAAACAATGTATTTCTCAGAAATATGATGATTTAATGTTTTAATAAATACAACAGAGGCCATGATACACAGCAACTCCCTTTGATAATTTCACAGCTTTGAACTAGGCCTTAAAAGGTGATTCTGGCCCCTTTCCTCAGCTGCTGGTAAGGTGCTGGGTCCTTCCGAGGAAGCTAGGGCTGCAATGGGGTGAAGCTCTCACTGCATCTGGGGACCAGCACTGCACCTAGCAGCACTCGCCTTTGCACTTGCTCACACCATGGCCTCCATTTCTCAGAGCTCGGAGCTCATCTGCACCTACTCAGCCCTTATCCTGCTTGATGATGAGGTGATGGTGACAGAGGATAAGATCAATGCCCTCATTAAAGCAGCTGGTGTAAATGTTGAACCTTTCTGGCCAGGCTTGTTTGCAAAGGCTCTGGCCAATGTCAACATGGGGGGCCTCATCTGCAAGGCAGGAGCTGGCGGACCTGCCCCAGCAGCTGGTGTGGCTCCAGTAGGAGGTCCCTCCCTTGTCACCACTGCTACCCCAGCTAAGAAGAAAGTGGAAATAAAGAAAGAAGAATCTGAGGAGTCCAATGATGACTTTTGTCTTTTTGATTAAACCTCTTTTGTAACACACTCAATAAAAAGCTGAACTCAAGGCAGGGGGGGGAGGTGATTCTGGGTTTCACAGAGTTTTGACAGTATACAACAGTCTCCAAACTCCTGTAGCAAACCCCATTTATGGAATCAAAGCAGGTAAGACCTCATTGACGTCGCTGGTTGTTGAAATAGTTTCAGGACCCAGGGAGATGGGACCGGTGACTGTTTCCATACTGGCTGAAGGAGAAGAGACAAAAACCAACCCACGGTGCTGCGGAAATAAACAGGTCTTCATAGAGATGTTTTATTTCACTTTGTGACATGTTTTGACTTCATGATTAGGACATGGTGGCAAAAATTAACAGGACCTGACACATGTTATGTTTCTGATGACTGTTTTTAGTACAGAAAACCATTATTCCCGAATGCCATTTCCTATGCTACACATCTTGCTGCGTTCAGGCCACATGGCCAGGCTTTATTTACATTGGCTATTTTATCCTTTCCTCACTCAACCCTCTAGTTTCCCTTACTTTTATGCCAAGGAACAGACACAGAGTTTTTCCTTTTTATAATTTATATATGCAGAAAATACATCCAAGTCAGGTATGCCCCTTTCATCCACAGGAAGAGTCTGGGGCCATCTGACTCATGGACAGGACAAGCCCAGAAATAGAATAAGCAATCTGGCTGAAAGGGAGAGACGAATGGAAACTTCTAAGCCAGCACACTGCTAAGGTGCTATGTCATATGAAATTAATTTTCTGAGGTCAGCAATTAGAGTCAGGTTACAGCCTAAACATCATTCTGCTTGCTAATTACTTGACCCATTACAATATTTATTTCACTGAGAAAGATGCCCAGCCAGGATTTCCAAGGGTGGGCTCGGGGGCAGGTAGAAGACAGCAAACAGTCAGAGAAATAGCTTTCTTTTATAAATAGATATGTCTCCCAGGCCCATAAGTGAAATGACTTCCTGCCTCTTTAAGTGGGGGATCAGATGTATCATGCTCCTCCTTTTCCAGCAAAATGAGATCTCAGAGCTCTTTAGCAAAGTGCAAAAGATGACTGAAGAAATTAATTGAGTTATGTTCCATCATGAGAAGCCCGGAGGTGAAATGGTAACAAAACAACCCACTGTGTAAGAAAGAGGAGGAAGCCAGGGCATGAACAGTGTGGCTAGAATGGTACAGGTATGTACCTTTGAATCTCTGAAGCCTTATCTTTCCCCAACAAAGACATTCAGAGTGGCAAGAGAAGAAATGCCAATTTCCAGATGGAGATGTTGGAATCACAAGAGTACCATGAACAGGAATGACTCTAAAATATAAGGAATAAATAAGGACAATAGCTCCCTTACTTAAAGAATGCCCAAGGGGTTGGTGGGCATGAGAAACAGTGGAAACAGTGGGTCTGAAAGCTGGTCTCCGACAACGTGAGACTACTCATGTACACTGTTATCAATTTATAAACCACTCATCAATAATAAAAATGGCAGCGGCAACTGCTGTCACCATACATTAAGTGACTGCTCTGTGCCAGGGACTGCACCGAGAGCTTCATGTCCACGACCTCACTGACAAGTGCTGGCTCTTCCCTTCCCACATAGCTCCCAGGTGGCCCTTTGCCATTTGGGGAAGTAATTCACCTTCTGGGATGTCCTTGAAGTTCAAGGAAGCTAATGACACATGAATAACAAAGGGGATGGTGAGGACTGTGAGGAAGGGAAGAGAGCGACCCTGTAACTGGTTTGCCCATGGGCTCTGAATCACATGAAGCTGCTGAGAAGGTCAGGGTCACCAGCTTTGACCTGGGGGCTAATGGGAAGGTTCCACAACCTCTAGCTTTCTCCCACCCTTCTTGTTCTGCCCCCAAATTGACACATGGTTAAAGAAAAGAAGGGAAAGACTGATGCCTATAGCTGAAGTGTGCAGTTCAGTGGCCAGAAACCGGACTTGTCACATGCAATCAAATCATCATAGTGTCGGTGACAGAGTTAAGACAGTTGAAAAAACAGTTACTATTCCAACTTCCAATTTTCAAGTTATTGTTGGGGCTGAAATTTCTCTCACCTCAAGTGTTTTTATTTTGGAAAATCTCCAAAGCACACTTTAGTCATATTTGCGTAATTGAAACATGAAAAAAATAGAGATGTTTTCAGCCACATTAAACTCTAACCAGATGCTCTTTAAAAGCTTTTTTGAATGTACATTACACCTTTTATTCTAGCAGAGTCATTTTATTCACCCCTGAACTGCATCCACCATAGACTAAAAATACTAACTCTTAAGAGTGATGGCAACCCACTCACACATACAATCTCCAGAGCAGATGTAAAGATCCCATTAGCCTTTCTAAGTCTCCCTCTCTACTCACACCACTGGGAATCCAAGTCCAAACCAACTTAACAAACATGCAGTGAATACTTTCTGTGTACCAGGAGCAAAGTTGAAGGGCGATAAGAAGTTGGCATGAATATAACTGACTTGCAAAGTGAAAATGACACATAAGATTCCTATGAAAAGTGTTGGGGCCAGCACCCTACCTGGCTGACCTGAAGACAGTGCCTCTGGAATTGTTTCTTCCAGTATCTATCAAGGAGAGAAGTGGTTTGGGCATTTAGAGGAAAAGCAGTGCAAAGAAAAATTGACTGGTTTCCTAGAGCCCAAGAACTCTCACGTCACCAACCTCAGGAAAAGCCTAGAGTGAGACCCGGTAGTTCATCACTCCCACAGTGTTGGATCCTCCAGCAACCACTCTGACCCTTGCCATTCTCCACAGGAGCCAGAAAGATCTTTTTTGAATGTAAATAGGATTATGTAACCTTCCAGGTTAAAACTCCACAGTAGTTTGATTTTATACTTGGAATAACACCCATATTCCCTACCACAAACCACAAGGCCCTGCCCTGACTGGGCTTCTATTGACCCCTTGGCCTCCCTGGATCCTCCTACTTGCCCCACTACACCCCAAGCCACACTGACCTCCTGGGGTTCCTAGAACTCCTTTCTTACCTCAGAGCCCTTTGGCTTACTGTTCCCACACCTGGACTGCTCCCGGTCTCGCTCCTTCACACTACTCCGGTCTCCTCTGTCATCAAAAGTAGGCCATGATTTTCTTTTACTTTTTTCTCCTGGTGCTGTTACAAATTGTAATTATCTGACTTATTTGTTAACTTGTTTTTATTTGATTCGTCCCATAGACTTTAAAACTCTAAGACAGCTGGAACCAATAACAACCGCCTTTTAACGCCATATCCCTAGTGTGCGGGACAGTGCCCCAGCACAGCAGAGTTGTAGTAAACCATCGTTAAATGGATGAGAGACGTGAATTAAATTGCAAATAATAAATTAAAAAGAAACAATATAAGAGGGACATCTTTTTATTTTATTTTATGTCTTTACCACCATAAATACTGTTATACTAAAGTAAAGCTTCGAATTCCGTTGGAAGTTTTTCATGTATTCATTTAACCAGGACCACCCTGCCTGAACTTGAGAGGCTGAGAGAATGGAGACCTAACTTATGGCTACAATTAGAAAGTTTCAAAGGGATTGCCTGAAACCACCAGGTCTGGCATATAATGCACTTTGAATAGGGGGGATTAGCCCTTTCTCATTTCATTTGTGGTTGAAAGCAGAATTGCTCTTATGTATGTATTATGTAGTTCCTTAAGAAAAATCACAAAAGAACCTTAACGTCAATCAGAACACTTAGAATGAAGACCTCACAATGTTTTCCTGGGAAGTTAGTGTGAAACTGGGCTGAATGGAGCACCTTGTTCACCCTGCCATTTAGCCCTAGTCTGGGATGATAGACCAAGGAGTTGGGAAAACTGAGAAGTGCCCTGGGTGCCTGTCCCTGCCTCCCAACCCTGCCCAATAGCTAAAAATAAGGATCTGCAATCTTCAGGCTGTGCCCTGTCTGGTTCTTCGGTCAGTAAGGACCAAGTCTGGCAGGCTTCTAGGAGTCTGGCCACACCACAGAAGGGGGCCTAGAATTGTTTTCCTGCTTAGGGATGCTCTCTGGAGCCTGGACAGGGCTCCGGGTGCTTGTCTACCAGGGGAACAGCAGCCTTTCTCCAGTGGCCTGGTTTGCTCAGCCCTTAGGATCGCTCTTTCTCCTTGGTGTGTTTACTTTCTCTGCTAGGACCATAGTTGCTCAGCATCCACTTTATTTGGATGGGGTTTAGCTTTCTTGCACAATCTTGTCTTTCCATGTTACCTGCTCCCCATTCCCTAGCTGGTACTTGGGATCTGCCCCCAATTTAGGCAACTTACCTGGAATAATACGGCAGCCACCTGCTCACATTCTCCCTGCAGGGTTGAAACACCCACTTGTAATCTAGACCACTCATCCCCATGCTGGGGCAGACTCACCCATTCTTCATCTGCACCTCAGAGCTGGCCTCTGAGGTTCCAGCATGCTTCATCAGTAACAGTGCATAGAGACACTAGTGGCCCCTTCAGCGCACAGGATAGCCTTGCTTAAACTTGGCCATTACTCTGGGGACGCTGTGACACAGCGGCTTCTCCAAGGCTTATGTTAAGTACAGGGCACCCAATGGTGTGAAATTTAAAGCCAGGTCACACAGTTTTCAAGAGTAAGACAAGAGGCTAAAATTAGATGAGCCCAGAGTTTCTTTTCAGGTGTAACATTCCAGTATCCCAGAAAAAGTCATCGGGTTCCAAATGCTATGTGTTTCCCACTGAACCTCCTTGACCATGCTTTCCTGCAAAAACACCCCTGGTGGTTCCCCACTGTCCATGGAGTATAGTTACAGCTTCTAGCATCAAAGCACCTAAGGTCTTTAACATCCTGGGAGCAAATAAAGATTGCACTTTACCTCATTCCAAGCTGGACACCGCACCCCTGACCTCCAGGCACAGGAGTAGCTTGCCACTGCTAAACACAGCACGTGCTCTCCTGCCACGTGCTTACATCACGTCCTCTGCCGAGAACGTCCTCCTGGCCCTTCCCTGGCAGAAATCACTACCCCTCCCCCAAGGTGTCCAGTTTAAATATTTCTACCCCACCCCCACCCTGTGAAGCTTCCCTACTCTGCAGCTCAGGTACACTCGGGCAGACTTATGTTTAGCCATATGTTATGACACTGGCTCAGTAAAATCAGAATTTTGATGTCTTACTAGACTGTTTTTGAGGAGCAGGATGGTGTAACATTTTATCTATACAGCACCGAGACCTTGCACAGCACATAGACCTTGCATGGCATATTGAGGGCACTTAGCAAATATCTGAGTTGAAAATTGGGTACCTATGGATGTGTATATCTGTCCTTTAGGCTATCAGAGACAACAGTTAGTAAGGCAAGCTTTGAGCTGAAAAATTAAATAGGTTCTTTGCTGATACAATGTCTCTCCTTATAAATCTTTATCAGAGGACATCTTTTAATTTCCTTTTTTTTTAGAGAGAGAGAGAGGGAGGAGGGGGAGAGAGAGAGAGAGACCGAGAGAGAGAAACAACAATGTAAGACAGCAACATTGATTGGTTGCCTTCTTGTATATGCCCCAACCGGTAATCGAACCCATGACCTTTTGGTCCACGGGGTGATGCTCCAACCAACTGAACCACGCAGGCCAGGGTGATACAATATCTCTTAATAAGATATAAAATTTACAAGAAAAAGAAAAGACAAGAATGAACTAACATTTTTAAAGAGAAGAAGGGCTGAGAGGGGATAAAGACTTCTAACTCATATTTTCCTGTTCACAAAGGAACGTCTAGCCAAGGAGAAAATATTGGTCCATTTTGAGATGTTGCTGGTATTCCTTCTCTCCTTTTTTCTCTAGTTTTCAGAGAACCCATGCCCATTTGGAAAAGGAATATAGACTTAAAACTGAAGAGAGCCATGCAATGATATATATCAACAAAGCTATTGAGTGATGATAGCCATGCCAAGAGAAAAACATTACATAATGACATCAAAATAGGACACTTGAGGAATGTCTTAGAGCTTAAGCAGCTGTCACCTGGTATTTTGGCATTCTTGAAGTATATGAAGAAATAGCCCCTGGAAACTGAAGAGTACAAATTATTTGCAAAAACAAGATTCCAAGGCCAAGAATATGTTTTCCTCATCTATCTCTATCTCTCACTTTCTTGAAGTTAAAGTGTTAGTGTCATTTTCACTTTAGAAAAACATGAAGCCCCAAAATATGTAAAATTCCAAAACATTGTGTACATGTTGGTTTCAAAGGAAGAGAGCAGCATGCCTAATTATACCACATTTTCCTAAACATACTTGTTTATTTGGAGATACTTTTTTATTTTGTGGGTTATCTAGACCTTTTATTTTTATGTATAGGTCATTAATCCCATCAGCAGAGAAGGTGAAGGAGAGGATAATATGTGACATTTAAATCTGTCAGTTTTGCTGCTGGTAAAATGTCTGTTAGGAAAAAAGTTTAACACCCTGGAATTTAAAAATGATGGATAGGTTTAATATCTGTGTTTTTCTTATTTCTTTACCTTTCAGCTCACTGAGGTGCTGTTCCAAAATTGCTTTATTCTAGGATCACTTCTTTCCTTTGTCCACTTGGTCAAAGTGGTCAGTGATGCTTCCGCTAGTTAATACACATTTATTGTGCACTGGCCGTCGGCTAGGAGCTGGGGCCGCTGTGTCGGAGGGTGCACTCTGCACTTCAGGAGCTCCCAGTCTATCAGGGGAGCGCTAAGTACGCTGGCAATTGCAATAAAGTGAGATTGAGGGCAAGGCATGGTTAAACTCTGGGTGCCTTGGGAACACTATGGAGGAACATAGCCCACCTGGGGGCGGGGGAAGAGGACAGTAGGAAGGATGGGATCTGGAATCTGGGTCAAGAAAAAGTGAGGCATGCTAGGGAGCATGGTTTCTGGTGTGCTGTGATCTAGCTCTGCTATCAAGAACCCCAAATGTCTTTTGAAAATTTTTTTTGCAACTCATCAAAACAAACAAAAGGACAAATTAGTTTAAACTTTACCATATATTTTCAAGAACTAGTACTATTTATCTCTTTCTACACTTTCCAGACATGCAGTAGTAACTGTTAGTAAAAGTTGAGCAAACAGGTTTAGGTTTTCCTGGATCATTTTCAAGTCATCAACTGACAGACTCACAGAATGTTAGTGCCCGAATGGCAGTAAGATATGACCTTTTTCAGTGCAAAACCTTTACAGAAGAGAAGTTTAGAGTCAATGAAAAAATGACTGCTAAAGGAGTAGGAATATTTTTTCTTCATATTTCTCTTCTTGGTTGCTTGCTTGCCCATGAGTAGGCAGGAGGAATATAAACTTTTAGAGAATCTGTTCCCTTTCCTTGAGGGACTAGGGCTGATGGAGCTAAAAACTGTCAGAACTGAGAAAGTAGCTGACAGGGTGGGAAGACGGGCTGCACACAGGGGCAATGAACAAATAAGAGTTTGAAGATAATAGAAACCACTGTTGGGTAAGGGAGTTACAGATGTGGAAAGGGGAAACAGCTGGACTACTCCCACAGTATTAGATTGGAACTGGAGCTCTCAGGATGCATTAATCATTGTATTTAATACAGGTAGGCAGAGTAATAGATATGGCTATGTGTGTATGTGGGGGTCTATTCCCTAGTTCTTCCGGTTGAGAGGGTCGGTAAGCAATGGGCACGTTCTAGTTCAGTGAGCACACTCGAGGCCCAGATCTTGCTTTCCATATACTGTTTTCCATAATGGACCCAGGTCTCCTTGAAGATGTAGCTAATTCCAAGGCTGGTAGAGAAAGTACAACATGCATATAGAACATTTTCTTCTGCCAGAAAGTAAGAAAGTACTCAGAAAATGTGAGGACTTGTCAAAACACAGCTTGAAGGGGTTCCCACTGAACAAATCTGAGATCATTTGGGCATCAAAATAAATAATGGTATTAGTTGATTATAGCCCATTGATTAAAATAGGAATCTGTACATGCACACTGATTAAATAAATACAAAAATAAATAGGGGAGAAGGGAAAGCTCTTTCTTGCAGTAGACAGTTTATTTGGGAGCAATATATTTACAGTCTCAAAGTATCTTTCCACAAAGATACTTTGCAAAGATATTAATTGCAAAGGGAAAAACTAACTTCACAGTGGAGAAATATGTCAGATACACCTTAACCAAGTAGGGCTGGTATGGACCAACTCCATTTATGTGTCTCCTGATACAATTAACTAAGAAGAGTGCAGCATTGCTGCTATAGCAGGGGTGTCAAACTCATTTTCACCGGGGGCCACATCAGCCTCGAGGTTGCCTTCAAAGGGCCGAATGTAATTTTAGGACTGTATAAATGTAACTGCTCCTTAACTAGGGGCAAGGAACTCTATGCTCGGACCTTTGAAAGCAACTGCGGGGCTGATGTGGCCTCTGGTGAAAACGAGTTTGACACCCCTGTGCTACAGTATTCCTGCCAAAACAATGCACAAATGCTGTCTTATTATGAGGAAACATCATTTGACCCTAAATTTGATGAACATTTTACTCTTCAAAAATATCAAATCACAAAAGACAAGGAAAGGCTGCAGAACTGTTTAAGATTCAAGGAGACCCATGACAACTAGCTGTAACACATAATCCTGGACCAAAGGAAAAAATAATTTTTCCCTTAAAACATATTATTATCACTATTATTATTTTGGTAAAAAGTTGAATGGGAACTATGGATTGGAAGTTAATACTATATCAATGTTAATTTACTGGATTTGATTGTGGCTATGTAGAAGACTGTACTTATCTTTTAGAATAGTAACCCTAAAATATATAAATTGATTCAGAGAAATATAAACACACAGACACACACACATACATATGTATACAGGGAGGTGGGGGAAGGGATGGAAGAAAGGGAGAAAGCAAATGTAAACTGCTAAAAACTGGAGAACCTGAGAAACATGTATATGGTGATTCTTTGTTATTTTTATATATTTTCTGTGTTTTAAGTTATTTTAATGGTTAAGAGTTAAAAATAAAGAGCATGGGTTTTGGTTGACTCAGATCCAATTCTGAATTCTCAGTCTAATATTTATCATCCATGAGACTCCAGGGAAGTTATTTAATTACTCTGAGCTTCGGTTTCCTTATTTCATCACCAATAAAGGACTAACATAAAGGAATGCTGTGAAGATTAAATAAGATAATGCATAAATTGAGCACTGGTCAGTGGTGGGTTTATCTGGTAGAGGACCTGATACCCAAGGAATGGCACAATACATACTTGCTGAAAAAATGAACAAGTTCCTTATTCCTGCCCCTTTCGCTCCAAATGGACCAAGTAATACTACTTAGAGAAAAGTATACTCTTCAACTTTTAGCAATCTAAGGTATGCGATTTATGAATAATATTAAACAAAAACTTGAATAATAATAAATGTCACCACACATTTGGATGTTGCTTCAAAGTTTGCTCAGCACTTTGTACTCATATTTCATGTGACACTGAATGGAACAGGCAGCCATTCAAGTGAAAGTTCAACACTGTGTTAATAATAGCGAATCTCTACAGTGCCTTGGGTTGACTGTCAAAGAAGAGGTCATGCCCTTGCTACTTAAATATCAAACAAGGCTTGCAGTGGTTCATGGCTGCAAGGTACAAAATGAGGTGCCATTTAATGTCCATCTGGGCATCTGTTCCTAAGATGCTGGCACTGCTGTGTTTGTGGTTCACAGTGTATTTGGGGAAGTGAAGGTCAGAGAAGGGGACCCAGGTTGTGACTGGGAAGTTTCTTCTCTCGGCCAAGATGTGCACATGAATTTGAAATTACCCAAGAGGGTGTTTCAGAGCTGCCTGCCAACGAGTGGTGTGTTCTAAACTGGAGAACAGCTGCTGGGCACAGGCATGCAAACACACACACAGACATACTCACAGAGCCTATACCTGCCTCAACTTGTCTGCTCTGCACAGATGGCTCCTGGCTTTTGGGTTGCCTCATTCTGAAGCCCCGTCCAGTTAGACCCTTTCTTCAGTGGAGACTGGCAAGCCGTGGGGTGAGAGATTCTGCAAGGTCGCCTGTCCTCAGAGCATGAAGGACGCTGCCCCGAAAGTGAAGAGGCTTATATTTAGTGTTTGGGCCCAGTCAGCGCTGGGCTCCCCACTGCCTCTCCTTTACAGAACTATCAGTGGCCCCTGGTTGCAAATCCTCTGTGGCTTTGAAGTTCACAGAACAAAAACTGAGAGAGTGTCCAAAAAGAAGAGAAGAAAACATTGGTGTTGGTTCCTGGATTCCACTATTGGATCTTGGTGGGAATGAGAAGAGAGGACTGCCAGGCTTGATCAAGCAAAGGTGCCTGAACAGTAAGGTAAGTGTCCCTACTGCTGCTGAGGATGGGCTTTGGGGACATTTCTGCACAATGTGACATCTGGAAACTGACACCACCACTCTCCAATAGCAGGATCTTCTGGATATTATACAAAGGGATGCATTAATCTCAGGTACAATTAAGAGCTTATGAGGATGATGACTTTTAAACTGATATGAATAAGAGCTGTTTGCAAAATAGAAGGACTATTCAGACAATAAGTTTTGCCAGAATGGTAGGCTTGAAAGGAAACCAAAATAAAAATTTAAATTATTATCCTCTTAAGAATAAGACAAATGGTTAAAAATTTAAAAAATGGTTCAGGCAAATAATCTTCCTTGTTAATAGCTTGATTTTATAAGCTGATGTGAATGATCAATATATAATTTCCAAACCATCATGATGTGATGAAAATAGAGAATTATACTGGGTAGGCTAGATTAGAGAAAAGAATTCTCTTTTCATGGAAAGACAGAAGGAACTAGTATCTTAAAACTGCAAATACATTGCATTCTTTTTTTCTTTACCTTTCTTCATATTTCTTTGATACTAAGATTTCATTAATTGTAGCCAGAATACAGAAGCATATTTTTGAGGTAGAGTTTTTGGAAGGTCTTCAGGGTTACCACCTCAAAGGACATGATTGGATATCCTTGGCACATCACATCTCAATGTCAATAGGAAATGATGCTGAATTGCTGCCAAATGATAGGGGAGAAAGTTCTGCTCACTGTATTTGCTCAAAGGGAGTACTCTTGTCAATGTTTAGGGTGACTGCATGGTTTTGAATACTGGAGCCCCAATCAACGGAGAATATATATATATGTTAGTTAAAATGCTCGACATAATGATTCTTATTTCTCTTCAAAATATATGTGACAGATGATCACATATATTTTTTTTCAATATCTGTGCAAGTCTCAAGAACTTCAAGACATGCAGTGTATACACCATACATTCATGACGTTTATGTGTGTGTTAGGTTTGTATAAAGGAGGGCAAGGAGTATCGTACTAGTGGAGAGCGCTCTCAAGTTAAGGCAATGTTCCTCTAGGTGCAACAAAAAATGCCTTTCTTGTGGTGACACTTTCCAGTATACAGGCATACCTCGTTCGATTGTGCTCTGCTTTATTGCACTTCACAGATGCCATGGTTTTTTAAAATTTTAAACTGAAGGCAAGATCCTCCACTAGCAAAATGATTATGACCCACTTCAGTGTGATACTCGCTGTATTGCAGTGGTCTGAATCTGAACTTGCAATATCTCTGAGATGATCAATCATCCCTCAGAAACAAATATTCCAAGTAAATACACCTCCACAGTATCAACTGATACTACTATGAAACTCCCATTATACTTAATTAAAAGTTAGCATACTTTATGAGCTGTTTGCTCTTGAAAATTTGTAAAGGCAGATGATGGTCACAGGTTATTCCCACTTCTTTAAAACAAATATGTAGGGCAATTAAGACAGGACTATTCTTGATGAGCATTTTCCAGAGCAATGTGGTTCGGGTTTATATGATAATGCAAAAATACCCTGTAAAAATTCTGGGCAAAGCAAAGTATTGATTATAAACAAAGAAATGTAATTTTTTAAAAGAGCTTCGTTTTGAAAAATGGGGAGAAAGTAAAGGGCCTTGTATTCTCCCTTCAGGATAGAGTTCATATTATTCTTTCTTTTAATTTAAAGCACAATTTTCAATACCAGTGACAACAGCTCCTTGCTTTTCTAAGATGTCACATTACAAAACATTTAAAAAATGTTATTTGCTTTTATTTGCTTTAGGATAGGAACTACTGACCACCAGCATTTAATAATCATTCACAATAAGCACAAAATAGCCTTCTTTCTGTTTCATTATAATTAAGGGAAGCATATTTGTAGTAAAGGGCTTAATTTGTTTTCTCATTTGTTTATTCATTCAGCAAATGTTTGAGAGCACCTACTATGTGCAGTACATGAGGCAAATATGGTTTCTATGTGCCAAGTGTAGGAATCTTCACAGAGGGGCCAATTACTAGTGCTTTGAACATATATATTGTTCATATTGTTGACCATGTAAGTGCTTTCTCCCTCCTTTCTGATTAAAAGAAAAGTTAAGGACACTCCCATAATTACATTTCCTACTTTTTGAAGGTTATTTAGTGTCTGTGAGATATGGAGACAAAGTTACACATCAAATAACCAAATAATCAAGTTGAATATACATTTTAGTGCAAGTACCTGAGCCTTCTTTGAAGGGTGTTGACATTTCTGCTGACCTAAACTACACAAAAGGCTCACATACCGATAGGTGTTCCTTTAGAATTGGCTCAGAGAGGAAGACCATAAAGAAGACATTAGGACAAAATTTGCGCTATAATCTCATAGCTATATGGGGTTCAAATATGATGGAAATTTAAGATGTTTCTATCTAATCTGTCTGTTAAAATTAGTCAATCACTGGAGGCCACATCTGACAGAGGGGCAGTATTTGGTTGGGGATACTACTCATAACAACATTGCCATTTTTATACCTATAAGTGTTAACATTGTTTATAAATCGCAGTATCAGTCACTCACCTGAGCCTATGGTGACCCTGCACAAAAGGAAAGGCAGGTCTTATTCCTTGTTCAGCAGGTGGAAAAACTACGTTTTATATGTTTAAGGGACTAGCCCAGTTAATTTCTTTCTGATGCAGTCTCATTAAGTAATTTCTCAAATGAAAGACTAGAAGAATTCTGAGTTCTCAACATCAGTACTCACAGCTCTAACCTACTTATGAGGGCGGCAGACACTGGAAACTATGCCACAAGAGGAGAGTGTCAGGCTTCTTCCCACAACCCACCCTCTTCCTGCCTCCATTTCCCTTCTAGGTAGGTACTCACACTTCAGTTCTTTCCTCCGACCTGTAAAAAATCAGGTTAGTTGATAAAACAGATAAAAGCTCCTGCTTTTTTCCTTTTGGGGGGGGGGGGGGCGGTGCAGAAACTGTATAGTATATTAGTATCTTCACCTGGATGTGAACGCAAGTGGAGTTTTAAACTGCTCATAAGTGCTACCACCGTCCTGGCAACAAAAAACACTGTCTCATCAGATCAGACCAACTGCCACCCAGTTTTGATTCTGTGTGTGGTGGAAGCATAAGTCTGTCCTTGTGAAAAGCAGTGTATTATGGGTAAGAGGGAACACAGCACAGGAAAAAAAATTCACTATGTGGAAAAATAGTAAGCATCGTTAACCAAGAGCAATATCAGACAGGCAGAGAAGAGACTGCTTAAGAGCAGTCTTAAGTGGATGAAGATCTTTTTGATAGATTTTGAGAGAGTACACTGATCTGGCAACTAAGCTCCTGAGGGTAACAGTGTATAGGCTACCAGACATATAGTTAGTACTACGTTACTAGCAATGGCCAATTAGACACACAAGACTTCATTTCTTCCTTGCATTTTTCCTGGAATTTACTGAGTACTTATTTAAAGTTTGCTGTCATTGTTTGGAGATAAGCTGCATTGTAAGCTACTGTCATTGTTAAGCTACTTTTCTCTTGTTTTGATGGCTTAAAATGAATGTCTTAGGTCTTCAAAAAGGGTCTAGAGATAATCCCTTGACTAGGAAAACAGACTCAGGGGAGGAGAACAAGGTGGACCGAGAAGAGGCTGCATCTGTGTGCTTCTTCGAGCTGCTGCTCTGTCCTGGAAACGAAGAGAGAGAGGCAGCTGCCTTTGAGCCATGGTATTAAACTACCAGGTTGTGACTAGCGACACCAACATCTTGGTTTTCAGCTACTCTGAACATCTTCACACGAAGCTATTTTAAGAACCTTTGCGTTTGATCAGGGGGCACATGGGGTTTAAGCCTTGTGTTTTCCATTTCAGTTTTAGATCCTAAGCAGGTGCAGTTAGTAGTTCAGAATTTTGAAAATTATTATTGTATATCACCCCAGCTAATACAAAAATAACATTATAATAAAGAAGAAAAGTATGTTATGGAGACGGAGACATGTTTCTTAAATAAAATTAAAAGTTTTTAGGACTTGAATTTTAGAAATCACTGATATTTTCCATCATAATTATTGTTTAGCAATTTTGGTTAAAAATATATAAAAAATAAAACCATTTGGCTAGAATTAGGATAATATATAACTATGCTCAGGCCCATTATATCCTATTTATTATTCTTAGAATATTGCTGACAAGGATACCACTGTATATTATGGACATTTAGGATTGTCTGACAACATCTAACTGTGGTTTCCATCTTTTTTTTTGTTTGCCAATGTCTACTTTACTTTTTTGATTTAATCTTTATTGTATTTTTTTCCATTACCTTGGTCCTCTTATGACTCCACATCCCCCAACTCACCACATTGTTGTCCATGAGTTCTTTCCTTTTTGCTCAATCCCTCCACCCTCTCACCTCCCACCTCCAGCTGTCATCTGCTCTCCATCTATAAATCTGTCCCATTTTCCTTGTTAGTTCAGCGTGTTCATTAGATTCCACATATATGAGCGAAATTTAGTGGCATTTGTTTTTCTCTGACTGACTTATGTCACTTAGCATAATGTTCTCCAGGTCCATCCATACTGTTGAGAAGGGTAAAGTTTTCTTTTCTCAGGCCAAGTATAATTCCATTGTGTAAATGTCGCCTAGTTATTTTATCCACTCACCTGCTGATGAACACTGGGACTGCTTCCATATCTTGGCAATTGTAAATAATGCTGCAATGAACACAGGGGTGTTTATGTTCCTTCAGATTAGTGTTTTGGGTTCTCTCAGATATATTTCCTGAAGTAGGGTTGCTGTGTTAAAACATAGTTCCTTTCTTAATTTTTTGAGGTATCTTTCCATACTGCTTTCCACAGGTGCTGCACCAATCTGCATTCCCACGAACAGTGCAAAATGGTTGCCCTTTCTCCACATAATTGCCAGCACTTGTTGTTTGTTGATTTATTGGTGATAGCCATTCTGACAGGTGTGAGATGATATCGCACTGTGGTTTTAATTTGCATTTCTATGATGATTAGTGATGTTGAGTATCTTTTCATTTGTCTATTGGCCATCTGTATGTCCTCTTCGAAGAAGTATCTATTCAGGTCCTTTGCCCATTTTTCAATTGGGTTGTTTGTTGTTTTGGTGTTGAGATTTGTAAGTTCTTGATAAATTTTGGACATTAACCCTTATCAGATGTATTGGCAAATATGTTCTCACATCCTGTGGGTTGTCTTTTTATTTTGTTGATGGTTTTCTTTGCTGTGCAAAAACTTCTTAGTTTGATATAGTCCCATTTGTTTATTTTTTCTTTTGTTTCTCTTGTTTAGGGAGATACGTCCTATAATATATCTAAGAGCAATGTACCAGAGTCTGGTGCCTATGCTTTCTTCTACAATTTTTATGGTTTCATGTCTAACATTTACGTCTTTGGTCCATTTTGAATTTATTCTTGTGTGTGGTGTAAGAAGGTGGTCTAGTTTCATTTTTCTGCATGTATCTGTCCAATTTTCCAAACATTATTTATTAAGTAGACTATATTTAGCCCATTGTACATGCTTGCTTCCTCTGTTGAGTATTCATTGATTCTAAAGGTGTGGGTTTATTTCTGGGTTCTCTATTCTGTTCCATTGATCTATGTGTCTGTTTTTATGCCAGTGCCATGCTGTTTTGATTTCTATGGCCTTATAGTATAGTTTGATATTAGGTAGGGTGAGTCCTCCAACTTTGATCTTCTTTTTCAGAATTGCTGTTGCTATACAGGGTCTTTTGTGGTTCCATATAAATTTTTGAAATATTTGTTCTGTTTCTGTGAAATACATCATTGGAATCTTGATAGGAATTGTGTTGAATCTATAGATTGCTTTGGGTAGTACGGACACTTTAATGTTAATTCTTCCTATCCATGAACACAGTATGTGCTTCCACTCAGTGGTATCTTCTTCAGTGTCTTATAATTTTCCAAGTACAGGTTTTTTTTACATCCTTGCTTAGTTTTATTCCTAGGTATTTTATTCTTTTTGTAGCAATTGTGAATGGGATTGTTTTCTCAGTATCCCTTTCTGTTAGCTCATTAACTGGCATATAAAAATGCAACTGATTTCTGATATTAAGTTTGTATTCTGCTACTTTGCTGAATCCATTTATTAGTTCTAGAGTTTCCTGGTGGAATCTTTGGGGTTTTCTATGCACAGTATCATGTCATCTGCAAATAATGACAGTTATACTTCTTCCTTTCCAATTTAGATGCCTTTTACTTCCTCTTGTTTGATTGCTGTGGCTAGGACTTCCAGTACTACGTTGAATAAGAGGTGAAAACAGACATCCCTGTCTCATTCCCAATCTTCAGGGGGACACTTGTAGTTTTTGCCCACTGAGTAAGATGCTGGCAGTGGGTTTGTCATATATGGCCTTTATTATGTTTAGGTGTGTTTCCTCTTTCCCACTTTGCTGAGAGTTTTTATCATAAACGGATGCTGGGTTTTATCAAATGCTTTTTCTGCATCTGTTGATATGCTCATGTGGTTTTTATTCTTCCTTTTGTTTATGTGGTGAATCACAATAATTGATTTGTGCATGTTGTACCAACCTTGCTTTCCCGATATAAATCTCACTTGATCACAGTGTATGATCCTTTCGATGCATTGTTATATTTGATTTATTAATATTTTGTTGAGGATTTTAGTGTGTATGTTCATCAGTGATATTGGCCTATACTTTTCTTTCTTTGTAGGTCTTTATCTGGTTTTGGAATTAGGATAACGCTGGCCTCATAAATGAGTTTGGGAGCCTTCCCTTCTTTTGAATGTTATGAAATAGTTTGAGAAGGAGAGGTATTAGTTCTTAGAATATTTGGTAGAATTCATCTGGTCCAGGGCTTTTGTTTGTTGGGAGTTCTTTGATTACTGCTTCAATTTTACAAGGTGTAATCTGTCTATTCAGATTCTCTGATTCTTCCTGATTTAGTTTTGAAAGATTGTATGTTTCCAGAAATTTAATCATTTCATCCAGGTTGTTCAATATGTTAGTATATAGTTGTTCCTAGTATTTTCCTAAAATCTTTTGTATTTCTTTGGTATCACTTGTTATTTCTCCTCTTTCATTTCTGACTTTATTGATTTGGTCATCTGTCTTTTTCTTGATGAGTTTGGTTAAAGGTTTGTCAATCTTGTTTTTCTTTTCAAAGAACCATATCTTGGATTCATTGATCTTTTGTACCACTTTAAAAAGACTCTTATTTTGTTTATTTCAGCTCTGATGTTTATTATTTCCTTCCTTCTACTCATTTTGGGCTTTGGTTTTCTTTTTAAAATTTCTTTATGTGTAAAATTAGATTGCTTAGAGCTTCCTCTTGTTTTTGGGATTTTTTTTTTTTTTGAGATAGGCCTGTAATGCTATGAATTTCCCTCCTAGGATTGCTTTCCTAGTGTCCCACAGATTTTGCAATGTGTCCTCATATTCATTTGTTTCAAGGTATCTTTTGACATCTTCCTTGATCTTGTTATTGACCCATTCATTGTTTAATAACATGTTATTTAACTTCCATGTCTTTGTGTGTTTTTCAGTTTTCTTCTTGAATCTCATTTCTAGTTTCATAGCATTACGGTCAGAGAAGATGCTTGACATGTTTCAATCTTCATAAATTTATTGATATTTATTTTGTGTCCTAACCTGTGGTCTATCCTAAAAAACGTTTCATGTGCACTTCAAAAGTATGTATATTCTATTGCTTTGGGATGAAATGCTCTGAAGATACCAATTAAATCCATTTGATCTAGGGTGTTGTTTAAGGCGGCTGTTTCCTTATTGATTTTTTTGTCAGGAATATCTATCCATTGAAGTTGATGGGATGTTAAAATCTCCAAGTATTACTTTATTTCTGTTGATCTCTCCCTTCATGTCCATCAAGATTTGCTTCACATATTTAGGTACATCTAAGTTGAGTGTGCAAATGTTTACTAGGGTTATATCTTCTTGTTAGGTTGTTCCTTTTATTATTAGGTAGTGCCCTTCTTTGTCTCTTACTACAGCCTTGGTTTTAAAATCTATTATGTTGGATGAAAGTATTGCTAGTCCCACTTTCCATTTGCATGAAATAATCTTTTTCCATCCCTTCACTTTTATTGTGTGTATCTTTCAATCTGAGATGGGTTTCTTGAAGGCAGCATATATATGGGTCTTGTTTTCTTATCCATTCAGCCACCCAGTGTCTCATGGATGGAGTAGATAAGCCATTTATATTTAAGGTGATTATTGATAAATATGTATTTAGTGCCATTTTATTGTTAGACTATTTTCCTCTCTTTTTTTCTTTCTTTCTCTCCTCTTCCTCCTCTTCCTCTTTCTTCTTCTTGAAGCAAACCTTTTAACATTTATTGCAGTACTGGTTTGTTATTAACAAACTCCTTTAGCTTTTTCTTCTCTGGCAAACTTCTTTTTTTTCTAGTGATTTTAAGTGATAGCCTTGCTGGGTAAAGTAGCCTTGGTTATAAGTCCTTGCTTTTAATCACCTTGAATATTTCATGTCACTCCCTTCTGGCCTGAAATGTTTCCTTTGAAAATCAGATCACAGTCTAATGGGTGCTCCCTTGTAGGTAACTATCTGCTTTTCTCTTGTGGCTTTTAGGATTCTCTCCTTGTCTTTAAAAGTTGTCATTTCATTTATGATGTGTTTTGGAGCAGGTGTATTTGGGTCCAAATTGTTTGGGACTCTCTGAGCTTCCTGGACTTGTGTGTCTTTTTCCTTTATCAGATTAGGGAAGTTTTCAGTCATTATTTCTTCAATAGGTTCTCGATCCCTTGCTCTCTCTCCTCTCCTTCTGGTATTTCCATGATGAGGATGTTGTTATGCTTCATGTTGTCAAAATGTTTCTTAAGCTTTTGCTTTTTTAAAAAATTTTTGTTTTCTTTTTGCTGTTCTGCCTGGGTATTTTTTCCTACCTTGTCTTCTAAATCATTGATTCTATCCTTGGCTTCATCTAACCTATGCTTTATTTTTTCCAGTGTATTATTTATTTCAGATATTGCATTCTTTATTTATGACTGGTCCTTTTTTATGGTTTCTATGCCTTTTTTCATGCCGTTGAGTATCCTTATAATCATTACTCTAAACTATCTGATAAATTGCTTGCCTCCATTTGTTCTAGTTCTTCTTCTGGGGAATTCTCTTGTTTTTCATTTGGGGTCTGTTTCTCTGCCTTCCCATTTTGGCTGCTTCTGCGTATCCTTCTCCTCTGCCCCCAGCAGTGGGAATGGCTGATCAGCGATATTCCCTCAAGCTGTAATCTGCAATTGAGTTTAAGCACCACAGGGCAGGACAGAGTATTTCTTGTAGGTGAGGCTATTGCTTCCCCTCAGGCTGATGCCACTTGGAGAGGAGTGCTCTCCCAGAGAAAGATGGCTTCTGCAGTATGGGGAATGACTCAGCACAGGGATCCTGGTGGCTCTTCCTTCAGTTCTCTCCATAGAGCCACCGGCCCCTGATTGTTCTGAAATATCTCTAGTCTTCTCTGCTCTCCCTCTTCTGAAGCCCAGTATAAGTGCCTGCAAATAAAATTTTGTGTGTTGGCCCTTTAAGAGGCTCTCTGTGTCTCCATCTGTCTCCCCCTGGCAGACAGAAACACCACTGATTTTCAAAGCTGGATGTTATGTAGGTTCCTTTCCAGCTCTGGTGCTATCGGGTTGGGAGCCCTGCTTGGGTTTAGACCCCACACTTCTCTGAGGGAATCCCCGGCCACTGAAACATCCCTCCTGCACTTCAGCTGCTGGGAGCTCAGCCTGCCATTTCATGTCTCCTCCACTCTCCCTACCAGTCTTGTTGTGGTGAAGTGGTTTCTTCTGTCTGTCCTTGGGTATAAGGCTTCTCTCCAGCTAGTGTTCAGTTGGTTATTCAGGATGATTTCTCTACAATTTAGTTGTAATTCCAATTGGTCCTGGAGCAGGTTAGTGTAGCGTCCACTTAACTTCTTTGCCATCTTGGATTCTGCCATCGTTTCCCTCTTGAATTTTGACAGTTAGAGACAAAGATCCACTCCCTGAAGCTACACAGAGTTGAAACAAAAGTAAATGCAATACAAAACAAAACCCATTTCTTTTAAAACGTTTTAAGCTAAATATTTGCAAATTTCTCTGAAATTTATATGTTTTCCCTGCATATAAATCAAACCTTAATAAAATAAATGCAAAAGAGATATTAAGAATCACCATCTTTGTTGTTCTACATTAAAAGCCTTCCATTGCAAACTTCAACCAGCATATTCTACTTTTTTGTTGATATATGGAATTCTTGCCAAGGTTTTCAGTGGGAAGAAAATAAAACACAATTATAGAGTACTAAAATAAACAAAGAAAAAACAATCTGTGGCAAATAACTGACATACTCCACTCCTACCGCTCATTTTACAGATAATGAATTGAGAGCTGTGGGAGTTTTCCCAAAGTCTCGGGACTAAATATACTTGTTTTTCTAGAGATAGTTAAAAATGATGAAGCTACAGAAATTCAACTCTCTAACTACTCTCATGTGACACTGATTTAGTTAAAACTGCACTGTCTGATGAAAAAAGGCATGGGTAAAACTATGCAAAAAACTCTAAGTAGCTGCCTTCCAAATGCTGTGTTGAGAAACTGGCCAAAGGCTGCTGGCTTCTGACAAATCCATAATTACGAGGGAAAATCAGCTGGTTTTAGTAGTTGCTAGGCATTATTGTATACATGGTATCTGTCAAAAATAACAGTCACCACCCTGCCACCACTAGCACCACAGCCCTTACTCACTGTGGGAGGTTGTCACAAAAGAAGATGACCCTGGTCATATTTGGGAGGGGCAACCACTTGTTCATTTGTTTACTTATTTATGTAACAAACAAATGCCAGGCACTTTCTGGGTCCTACAATCCAATGCTGATCTTGGAATGACAACATAGTAGCATCTAGATAAAGAGCAATGCTCATGATTAGAACATAGTAAGGGCTGTTTGAATACAGAATTATTAGACAAAATCCCAGTTAGAACTAAACCAGTAAATGCATGTGTTTATTATAATGCATAATGCCTAAGAGCATGGGTTTTCCCAGATGGCATCATCAGTTCTAATGTCAGTTCTGTGCAATCTGAAGTTACTTAACCTCTCAAAGCCTTCAGTTTCCTCAATCATAAAATGGTGATAAGAATGTACTTGCCTTGTGGGGAGCAATAAACGAGAAATACAAGTATGGTCACTGGCACATAAGTGTTCGACAATCAGGAGCTATTATTATTAAGACAGAAAACTCCCATCATGGTGGTATAGATTGGGTCTAACAAGATTCAGCCTTAAGAATGTAGTATGCCAGATCCTTCTGAGAAACAAATAATGCTACAAGGCCCAGAATACACAAAGATACAAAACCTTGGATCCCTTGGACCAAATTAAGAAGACTGGGGCTAGAAACATCATTTAGAAACCAAGGGAACTGGCAGTGAAATGATGTGTTTTCTTTGGGACCCCAAGAACCACTTCTCCAAACACTACACACCCATGCACAGGTATGAATTTAAAATGCCAAATTTTGTGGTGTTTCCATTCAAAAAAAACCAGGAAGTTTATTATTAAACACAGACCATACATTTCCTTGATCTATGTTAAAGAAGTAGAACTATTCTTTTCTATTCCCTGAGATTCTCTAGCCACAATCAAGTAACTATTTTTTTTTTCCAATTATCTTGCTCTCTCCTGCCATAAAATTTAAATCATGTAATGAAAGTTCCACACTCACAATGTGATAATTTATGGGCTTATGGCCCAGAGGATTCTGAGGAGACAATGAAATTCCTAAATGTGTGTAAATTATTTCAGAATGGGAAATGACTCTTCCTGTGTAGCCATGATTATTTATATAACACCACCTTGGGAGAATGTTAATGGGAAAGCATTAAATTACTCCTTTTAAAACAAGGCACTTCCACAGGGTTTTACTTGTTCTTTCCTAATTTGGAAAGACAGCAATTGTACACACAAAACAGCAATTTTTGCTATCCTATTGGTAAGTGGCTAGGTCAGCTTTCAGAAAAACTGTACTGATGCATTAAAAACCTGCCCAGTGTGTGGAAGGAGGGCTCCAGCTCAAACTGTATTGTATCTTGCGCAATCCTGAGATTAAGAAATCAGGCCAGATGGGAGCTGTAGGTCCATCACTTTTTTTTTCATGTTGTATTATCTTTAAGTAAAAAGACTTTTCCAGTCCTGTCACCTAGAGATATCACCCACTGTCTGTTTTTCTGCCAGTCTTGTCTTTCTCTTCAGCAATGGTGAGGCAGATACCCTTAAAGTAAGCAAAATGACCAGGAAGTTGGACTCCTAGCTAAGTGTTGAAAGAGGCCATCACGCCTCTTTAGTTTACCTCAAATTCATACGCACTTTGTAATTTTCCCAGATGGTATCATAAAACTGCAACCATGACCTAAGTAATATAGTTATTTCAATGAGAATTCTATTATTATATTCCCATGTACATCTGGATAGTTCATTTGTACAAGGCAATTTCTGCTGAAAAGAGAATTCAAAAGGTCCAGGTAGGTCTAGTGGAACTAATCTGTATAAAAACAAGACTTTTTTTTTAACACCAGGAAAGAACATAAAGATTTTCACTTGTACTTGTAACTCTAAAACAGTAGTTCAGCTTGAACTGGTAGCTACAAATTTACATCTCTTGGCTGTGTTACAAAATACACAGGTATTTAATGAATTCAGAGTTAGATCAGATACATTCTAGTGGCAAAATGCCAGTTGCCATATTAATGGGGTTTTGCATTTCTACCCTTTGCCCCACTGACCAGAAAACATTTTTCTCAGAGTTTCCTTTAGCATACTTTGGCTATATTACTAATTTTCAGTAAATTCACACCTCAGTATCCACAGGGGATTGTTTCCAGGACCACCATACCAAAATCTGTGGATGCTCAAATCCCTTACATAAATTGGCACAGTATTTGTATATAACCCTGTATACTTTAAATTATCTCTAGATTACTTATAATACCTAAAAAAATGTAAATGCTATATAAACAGTTGTTAGACTGTATTGTTTACGTAATGACAAAACAAAACGTCTCTACATGTTCAGATGCAAATGTCATAGGCCTAACTATAATAGTACTCATCAGCAACGATGTCACATTTTTCTTCTAGTATTTTTCTTCCAGGATGAGGAACCTGTGGTTACAGAGGGCCAAATGTAGGTTTTTTAAAGCAGCAAAATAGCCTCTGGTGTTTAAAATTTTCCAAATGTGAAAATATATGACAGGATCAGAGTACAGGGATTAGTGAAACAACTAGTCAGGCACCACATAAATGAATCAGATGAGATTTAACTCATCTGAATGATTCCAGAGGAAGCTTACATTCTCAGCAGAACGTGAGCGACATACCCTAGAACAGTCAAAGGTGCAAGCTTCTGGATCCTAAAGCACTTACTAGGGAAACAGAGTCACAGAGGATGTTGCCCATGCACAAAAAGAGATCCCCTTGTTCAGCTAAGGACTCATTCTTCAGTTCTCAACCATTCTTTGGGTAAAGAGCCAAAGTGGGGCTTTGTAAGACAGCCCTTCACCGACTGGCTCTGGATCCTTTGCCACCATTTCCTGCTATCTTTACAAGAGTTCTTCCTGCTCTAGAAGTCATACTGTATCTCGAGTAATGCTGAGATTAATAAACCTGGCCAGATGGGAGGGTCACTGGAACAGATCCCGATCAGCCAACATGCAGAATGGGTACAGCCTAGGCTGGCCTGGAGGAGAACTGAGCTCCCACCAAGTCTGACATCATCACCTGTAAGCGTATGTCTCTGGGATATTCCACCACCTGGAAGGCTATGCTTTTGCTTATAATGGTGTCCTGACTGTCCCAACTTGTTTCTGTGTCCCTTTAAAGAGCCAACCCCTTCTGACTTACTGAAGTGTCCAGGTCTGATTGTTCCTCAATCCCAGTCTTCCACTGACAGAAATTTTGTATTTTCTGCAGATCTTGTGCATAGCACACACAGATTTCTCTTCAAAACTGACCTGATTTCTAGATTCCCAAGCACAATTCTTTCTAAACAAAATAAATCTGATGGTGAGGAGCTATGTAAAATGAATGACTTCCAAGATGGGTTTTAAGTAAGAAAGAGTGAGAAGAAATAGCTCACTGATAAAAAAGAGAGAGTGAGTACAAGCTACTTTCAAAAGCTTAATTGCAGCACAGGAGGCTGCACACCTGAGTCTAAAGTATGCCATGTGGAGAAGGGGGAGTGAGGACAGTAGCAAGTATGGGCTTCCGAAGAGGGAACTGCTCTTCTGGAACGCCTCCCGGGATGGCAGCATCTTGACCAGCAGTTGTTTTTCATTTCCACTTTCCAAACCACCTTTGGGTAAGGATTAATGACCTCCCCTCAGCGCACTGACCTGGAGTGTCATTAATCTCCAGGTAATGCCATGTTGGCCCTGCTTAAATGATACATGAGAAATTCTGCATGTTAGGTTAAAAATGGTTAATCTTACAGCCACTTAACTACCCCTTTCAGTGATTACTGAGACTTCCCGGAATTCCTTTTTGCCTCAGAATTCATTAACATTTTAATCATAGTTTAAAAAAGAAAAATTCTTCTTGGAGGGTAAACTGAATTTTCAAAAACATATGTCAAAAAGGATGTTACTAGTCTAAATTCCTAAAATTAGTATGTGTTTCATGTACTTGGAAATTGAATGTTGCCACCCCTAAATCAGTATTATTGGTCAGGTTCAATCATAGGCTATTTCAATTTTAATTTTTGGTAGGAGAATACATTATGTACTAAAACAGCTTTGTAAATGGGCTAGAAAAAGTGATATAGGCATGAATATTTGTATGCTGCTAGAAGAATATTCGAGACTTATAATACTTGTTAAGATTTCTTGTGAACACTCTGTGCAAGACAATAGCTACAGCTAACTATAGCAGAAGAAACAAATCACATGCCAAATATAAATCATTTCATGAGGAGAGAGTTAGAAACAAATATTTTAACAGAGAGATTAGAATGACAGCACAGGTGAAGTGTGGCTGTTCCAGACAGAAGTGACAACAGAGGTGGAAAATGTGAAGAAATGAGGGAGGCAGTGGCAGGACAGCAAGCCCACCAGCGACAAAAACAGTTGTCCTCAGCCACTCTCTAGGGGAAAGGAACACAACAGAGGTGACTGATTTCACCCCCACTTTTCCTGAGTTTCTTTCCACTTGAGGAGAGTTAAAAGGTAAGGGCACTTACTGACACTTTTTAGTGTCAATCACTAAATCAACAGGGCTACACCTTCTGCCACTCCTGCGGACTGGGAAGAGGTCCTCAACCCTAACCTTTGGATTCCTAGGGCCTGCAAAAGCAGGCCTTGCTCACTGCACTGCATTCTTCTCTGCCTTGGTCACTGTCCTCTTGGTCTTTAGAAGACAAGCCTGTGCTCCAAGACATTGTCCTTTAAATGAAGTTGTGAATTGCTAACAGTTTTGTTTAAAAGTTTATAACAATGGTAACCACATTGCTAATTCTCTTTGGGGTATCTCAAACAAAATCTGGTTCAAATTTCTTGTTAAAAAAAAGCAGCAGCTCAGAGTTTTTAAACAAACACATAAAGATAATCAGCATAGTTAACAGTCTGTGTGACCACAGAAGATCTTGGTCTTCTGATACTTGCTTGGGCAGAGGTCAGGGCGGGTCACTCAGTAAAAGAGCCTCCAACCAGTCTGGATGCTCTGCCAGAGCCAGCTTCTCTGCAGCCCCCACCATGCAACTTGCGTGACTGTGGGGTGGGAGTGGCTAGGGAGGGCTGTGTCCGCTACAGCCTACCTCTCCAACCCCAACACACACAGACAGTAGTTATCTTCACTTCAGGGAAATAAGAAGCAACCTCTCCTCAGAGGATGACTAGAAGCCCCTATATGGTTACCAGGCCTCTGGGCCTACAAGTAAAAAAGGGGTATAAATGGACACTTCTAATAATAGAAAATCTCTGCATTAAGGCAGCTGATTAAACAAGTTACTGGGAATCTTGGCAGTGCCATCCTCATGGTTCTGATTAGTTGGGGTTCATCTTTACACAAAGATCATCAATTCTTTAATAATGTCTCCAGCATTCAGGGTACAAAGGCCTTTCTCTTTAGGGTAAAGAGGCAGATCCATTTTGATGCAACAAGCTATTTGAACAAACCTGCTTATTGTAAAGCCAGTCAGGCCAAACCCAGAGGTTTTCCTGTTTCAGTTTCCCAGGGGGACGTTTGTAACAGCCACTGGAAGTGTCTGTGCTGTGGCTTCTAGTTCAGTCCATGGTGGCAGCCAGCATGCATCTCCACATCCCTGCTACAGCCCTTCTCTGCCCATACCTCCTTTGTGCTCAACACTCAAAATGGTTTCGTCACCTGCCAAATCCATGCTTCCAACTTTCCTAGAAAAACCTGATTCAAGATTTGGGGAACAAACCCCTAAACACTCTAGATCTTTAGGTACATAGAGGGCTCATGCTGAGAGTAGATTTTGGAAAAATTGAAGTGTTTATTCTTCACTGGTTTGGTTCCATGCCAATACCTGTGTGGCATCTCTAAAAGAGCAATGATAGCCTTCAGAACGGAGCTGTTCTGCTCAGGACTCACGGTTCCCTGCTTGTCTTTCTGGCCAGCCCTTGCATCCATTCTGAGCTGCTGCCTTCTCCATGGCCTGACTGGGTTCCACTTAAAGAGCCACTCTGTTCATGTGGTGAGACTTCTAATCACTAGTTGCCTTTCAGAGACTCTTGGCGTAGGATCACAGAGTGCACAGGAATACACAAAAGCTGGAGAAGGTCTTTCACAAAGTATAGATCTATTCACCTCCTACTCAGTGTTTGGCTTCATTTTTATAGCATTTAGCATCCCAAGCCTCAACCACATGTATTTTTCTCCCCCACTGGCACCTGCATAGCCATGAGCAGAAGGCATTGCATTGCCTTTTCCTTTAAACTGCCTGTGCCAATCTGCTCTGCCTTGGCAGAGCTTGAAGGTAGAAGGAAAGGCTATTTTTGATGAGAGGGCTTAGCAACATTCCCTAAACAGAAAATATCTTTCCTATATACTCAAAGTATTATAGAACATTTAAAAAATATAATTCAGTCTCTGATCCCAGAAAAAGGAGAAAGTAGGCTTTGCAAGGTGTTGTCTTTGGTAGCCAAGTAAAGACCTAACAAATTCAGAAGATTCACAGTGTCCCTGGGCTTGTTCTGTCAGTCAATCACTGAATAGCGACTGAACGCAAAGCACTGTGGGAGAGACAAAATGGAATGCAGCACTAATCCTTGCCCTTGAGGGGCTATAAGTTTAGTAGAAGAACTAGGAAAAACATCAAAACTATAAAACAGTATAGAATATGAAAAGTGTCGCAAGAGATATAAAGTGCTGGGGTGATTCAAAGGGAAGGAGAACGCCCATTGGTGGAGAAACAGAAATCGCATTTACTACATGGATCTGATTCCCTCCACAAGCACCCTATGCAGAGGGAAGGCCTTTAAGGTTACTTCTTCTGCTCTCCTTCTCATCCCCTCTCTGAGGACACTTATGCATTCTTTCACCGCCCCAACCCCTCCTGTCCTGGCGTGGATCAGATGGCACAGGAGTTATGTTGCAGGGCATATTTATTTTCACTACAATCAGGAATTCCGATGGAAGCACTTTGCTGAAAGCAAGGTTGTAACTTTTCTTCAGCTGCTTACCCTGTGCCCTTTCTTTGCGTTTTCTAACCTGATCCCCCTACCTGAGGCCATTCTCACCCAGCTGCAGAGCTGGACTGCTCCTCCTGGCCAAGGAGCAAAGTCCAGTTTCAGAAGAGTCTCTCTGGTCCTGTCTTGTGCTTATAGACAAGGTACCACCTCTTCTTGAGGACAAGGAGGAGTTGCCATTTCAGCTGTAGCATTAATTGTTCCTTAGTCAAGGAAAGGGGGACAACAGCTGTGTCTGGATGGTGAGGAAGGAAAAATATTTCCTTCCCCAGTCTCTGTATAAAGCTGTCTCAGATAGTAATTGGTAACCAACATTCAGGAGAAATTGTTGCTTGTGTTTGCCTTTCACCATAGTCTAATGAGAATTCCAATTTGCACCACACAACTCCAGAGGTCCCCAAGTACAAAGCAGCCAAGGTATTCCAAAGTCTGATTGGCTCCCTACATGCAAGTGAGAGGCCAGCATCATCCCACACTTCCTTCTCTGCTCCGCATTAGCTGGGCTAAAAGCCTGACTCCTGACACCTCAGAAGCTAACTAAGCCTCTTTGGACCACTCCATCAGAATGGGAGAGTCAGGAAAGGGAGGTCCTCTTTACTAATGCCTAGGACACCTTCACAGCAGCAGTCCACCTGAACCTGCACCAAGGCAATCATTAACCTCATTGGGCCCCAGACTCCACCAGAGACCTCACAGCCTACATTCTCAGCCAGCAGCAAAGTGTAGCCATCTCTAGTCAATCATCCTCTCTTCTACTGTATTTTCATTCCCATACAACTCTGCTTTCTCCCTCAGGTTCTTCCCTTCCTCTCTGACTTCCCTTCAAATTCTCCCCATGGTACTGACTTTCAAGACATGTGGAATAGTGCAAAAGCACAGCTATGCAGTCAGGCAGATCTGGGTTCATTAATTCTAATATCGACTTTCTGTGTGACTCTAAATGATGAACATAGCCACTCTATGCTGTATGTCCTCACCAGCAAAATCCAGATGACAGTAATTAGTCTGTAGGGTCCTGTGAAAACTAAATGCATAAAACAGTTAAGTACAGTACCTGGCTTATCCTAGGTGCTTAATAAATGACAGATATTGCTGTTACGGGAGTCTCCACATGCTTACCCTTCTCACAGACTCTTCTTCCCTCCTCTGATTTCATTTCTTGTCCAATCCTTCCTCCAGGACGTACAACATCGCAGTCTCTCAAGAGAAGAATTCATGCTCCCACAGCCTAAGCGTCGGAGCACGGGGAGCACCAAGCATGGGGTAGCAGCATTCTGTAGGCCCCACAGTGCTGCTTCCAGGCCATTCCTTTCCATATCAAAACCCATCCTCTCTCAAGACTCCAGCCATCAACTCATGCCACACTTGTCCAGTTCCCAGTTCTGCCTACTGACCTCTCATCATTCCACCTACTTAATAAGGACTGGCAACTGGGTCAAACTTTTCCTTCCTAATTCCCTCCCCATTGTGAGTAGCCTCAACTTCTTGAATATGGATGATCTTTATAATGATGAGATTTAGAGTTTCTTGACTCTAAAGTCCTGTGCACACTCCACCTCAGCAATTCAGTTTCACAGCTACACATGGAAGGTTCTACCTCTGCCCACTTGTGTTACTTGACTGTACTTAAGTGGTTCACAAGTCTGTCTCTCCTTTGTGAACTTCAGCTCCTCACTGCTGGATACCACATTTTATTTGACTTTTATCCTTATTTCTAGACAGAGTCTGGTATGCAGTGAGTGTTTAATAAGTATTTATGGAATGAATAACATGGTGCATTTTTACCTTTTTTCCAGTTTACAATATGTTTCTCTGTTACTTACTTTGATTATTGCTTTAGGAAGGTAGAAACAGTATTATAATTCCTCTCTGTAAATACAGAATTAAGGCTCAGAAAAATTAAGTGACTTACTCAAGGTTAAATGGTACAAGAACCACCTAAAGGCCAGCTGAGGTTTTTCCTACCATCCCAGCTACAAGAAAACTCCCTTCTTCCCTTCCCTTCCTTACTCTTGTATACTTTTTGTGTGTGTGTGTGAAAATGAAAAAGAAAAATCGGAAAGGTGATAGCTTCTTCATCTCATGTACATATGAGTAGTTCTGAGAAGATTATGCATCTCTGTGCTCCTGAGGTCTCCTGCCATCAGACTGTACGTTAAACTCTCAGGATCTTCTTAAAAGAAACATGTAATGTTATATTTCATTGCCTCTAGTGTGAACACTAACATGATAAATGTTCAGTCTATTACTCACATTAAGTAGATTGTAAAACTGGAAAATGCAGAAATCTAATCTTGTGTTCTCTGATTTAATTTAATCCTGGATTTACGCTTTCTGAAAAAGCCCACAAAATGACAATTCAAAACTCCTCTGGGTTACCGATGAAACATGGTCATTGGCCATAATTTGAAAACTCCCTTTTAATATATATAACTCCCTCATGAAATTGGCAAAACAAAAACTGCCCGCTGAACCAGTTTACGCAACGTCCCATACATGGATGAATCCTAAATTCTTAACTGGAATCTGATTTACAGTCCCAAATTGTGAAGTATGTAGTTTCAGGAGTGAATGAAAAATCTTTCTTACCTGAGGCATTTGTGATCTTTAAAATATTTTCCTAGTTAAAGGAAGCCATATAAAAAAGGGGGGACTATAGCTAATGGTTTCTTTTAATGTTATGTTTCCACTCCTGTATATGGCAATGATTTTTGTGAAATTCAACATTCTTTAAAAAGGGACTAGTTATAGGGACTTAAAAGGTTTCTAGTTATAGGGACTTACACTCCAGTAGTGAAGAAAGATATGCACAAACATATGCATACTATAAGCAATTTTCCTTGGCATGTATTGATATCTATTGGCAGCAAGAGCCAAAGTTCAATTATCATTAATAAAAATAAATGACAGTAACAGCTAACATCTAAGTGCTCACTATATGTCAAGTGCTGTGCTGAATACTTTAATATAGTAACCTATTCAATTCTAAGAATGTTATGAGGTAGGTATTACAATCACCATGTTGCAGATGAGGAACCTGAGCTTGAGAGATTCAGTAACTTGTCTAAAGCCAAAGAGCTGGTTAAATGGTAGAATTGGGACTAAAACACAGTGCTTATTCCATTCTATCTAATTATCTCCTGCTAAAGTGTCTCACCACCAACCCACTTTATTTTTCTTGTCTGCTGTCAGTATGAACCTGCTAACTGCTGAGGGACACACAGGTGGGTTTTCAGCAGCCTGTGCTGCCATCAGCCCAGCAGAAGCTGATGGTGTGGCAATGACAAATTATAACACAGCCAAGAGTCAAAGCAGTCGCTGACCTATGGTCTTGTTGCTATTTTGATTTTACTAGATTTTTCAAATAGCAATGTAGCATGTACGTCACTGGGCCTAGCTAAACACTCAAAATTATTACCTGACAAGAGATGCCATTGTTGATAAAATTTTAAAAAGCAACAAATTAACTGATAAAGGTTCCTATTGAGTAAAAAAAAAATTCATGAAGCTATTCAGAAAAAAAAATGCAATAAAACCATTGCAACTTCGAGGGTAGCAAATATCCTAGCTGAATAGTTTTTTGGAACAGAGGCCCAATCTTGGGTTGAAGAAAATTTTAAAACCAAGGAATAAATCTTTGTGATATTAGCTGAATAATGAAGAATATTCAAACCCAGAGCTAACTATTAGTGTCAATGAAAAATGATGTGAAAAGGAATGGTTTGGAAAATATTTATGATATACATGCTCATAAAAAAGTGGGTCTGAAACAGAGTGTGATCCCATTTTTTTTACATATAAATCCAATAAAACATGTACAGTACTTGCATGCTGAAAACTATAAAATGCTAATGAAAATTATCAAAGACTTAAATGGAGAGACACACTACCCCTCACTGGTGTGGCTCAGTGGGTTGGGCATCATCCTGCAAACTGAAAGGTCACCGGTTCAATTCACAGTCAGGGCACATGCCTGGTTTCAGGCCAGATCCCTGGCTGTGGGTGTGCAAGAGGCAACTGGTGGATGTTTTTCTTGCACACTGAAGTTTCTCTCCCTCTCTTTTCCCTCCCCTCCCCTCTTTCTAAAAACAAATAAATAAAACCTTTAAAAAATGTTTAAAAAGTGAATGGAGAGACATACTATGTTCATAGTGTGAACACAACACTATGGATTCATAGGATTAGAACACAACATAGCAAATATGTCTCTTTGCCCCAAATTAATATACAGGTTTAACACAATTTCAACAAAAACTATAGCAATTTTTTGAATACACAGACAAGATAATTCTAAGATTTATATGGGAAGGCAAAGGAAATAGAATAGCTAAAACAATGTTGAAAGATAAGGAAAAAGTGGGATGAAACAATGTACCTAATTTCAAAAATTATGTGTACACTAATCAAGACTGTGTATATTGGTGCACAGACAGACACATGTTTAGATGGAACAGAACAGAGAACTCAGAAATAACTCATATGAATACACCTGATTTTTGAAAATGGTGGAAATGCAACTCCACCAAAAAAAGAAAAAGAAGATAAGCCTTTTCAACAAACAGTGTTAGAGCAATTGAACACACAGACAAAATAAAAAAAGAGAACTACAATCTCAGTCTACCATCTTACATGAAAAGGTAACTAAAAACAGATATCGACTTAAATGTAAAGTATAAAACTGTAGAACACTGAAAAAAAAAGTGAGAAAAAAATCTTTGGGATCTAAGGCTACATAAAGTATTGCTCCACTTGATACTACAAGCACAATCCATGGGGGGAAAACCCCAGATAAATTAGATTTAACCAAAATGTCAAATATTTGCTCTGCAAAAGACCCTTTTATTTAAGAGGATGAAAATAAAAGCTTGACATTGGGAGAAATTATTTGCATACCACATATCTGACAAAGGACATCCATCTAGAATACATAAAGAAACCTTAAGATTTAACAGTAAAAGATAATCCAATTAGAAAATGGGCAAAAAGCAAAAACAGACATTCTACAAAGGGATACAGAGATGGAAGATTGGCATATGAAAAGATAGTCCACATCATTAGTCATTAAGAAAATGCAAATAAAAATGAAAATGAGATGTACTACACACTTATCAGAATGGCTAAAATTAAAAAATAGTGACAATACCAACTGCTGGTGAGGTTTTGGAAAAACCAGATTACTCATACACAGCTAGCTGTGGGAATGTAAATTGGTGCAGTCACTCTGGAAAAATTTGGCAGCTTATTAAAAAACTAAAATGTGATCCAGCAATTGGAGCTCTGGGCGCAGATCTCAGAGAACTGAAAATTTATGTTCACATAGCAGCCTGTACACAAAAGTTTATGGCAACTTTATTTTAATGGCCCCAAACTGGAAACAACCTAGATGTTCTTTAATGATAAATGATATGGTTATACCCATATTGTAGATTATTACTCAACAAATAAAAGGAACAGACTACCGCTACACATAAGAACCTAGATGAATCTCCAGAGAATTATTCTGAGTGGAAAAAGTCAATCCCAAAGGTTATAGCTTACGTGATTCCATTCACAGAGATGCATAATAGAATAGCAGTTGCACGGGTTTAAAGAGATGGTAGACTTCCAGCCAAGATGGAGGCATAGGTGGATGCACTGCACCTCCACGCACAACCAAGATTGGAACAACAACAATTTAGAGGCAGAATAACATCCAGAACTGACAGAAAATTTATCTGAATGGAAGTCGGACAGCCAATAAGTTGAAGTAGACTCATTCATCCAGACCGGTAGGAGGGGCAGAGAGGAGCTGCTGGGTGCGGGGAGTGGCTGGGGTCGTGGCGCAGAGAGCAGAGAGAGTTGGGTGCATAAGGCAACTGGGGGCGCGTAAGGCATCTGGGGCACGCAAGATCGCAGTGGGTGGACCCTGAGTACGCAAGCAGCAGCGGGGCAGAGTGCGCAACCCAGGATCCCAGAGAAGGGACTGAGGTCCCGAGGAGAACAGAGCTACTGCCATTGTTCCCTCCCGCCCCTGCCCCCACATACAATGTCACAATCTAGCGACTGGGGTACCCAGCCCTGGTGAACACCTAAGGCTCCGCCCCTCATGGTAACAGGAGCAACCAGACCAAAAAAAAAAAAAAAGAGAGAGAGAGAGAGAGAGAGAGAGAGAGAGAGAGAGAGAGAGAGAGAGGGACATGTCTCAAATAGAAGAACAGATCAATGCCCCAGGACTCATCATTTTAAGCGACCGAGAGATAGTCAATTTATCAGATGCACAGTTCAAAACACTGGTGATCAGGAAGCTCACAGAATTGGTTGATTTTGGGTGCAAATTAGATGAAAAAATGCAGGTTACCATAAAAGAAATGAAGGAAAATGCACAGAGAACCAATAGTGATGGGAAGGAAACTGGGACTCAAAACAATAGAGTGGGCCAGAAGGAAGAAAAAAACAACCAAACAGGAAAGAATGGAGAAATAAGAATTCAAAAAAATGAGGAGAAGCTTAGGAACCTCCAGGACATCTTTAAACGTCCCAACATCTGAATTATAGGGGTACCAGACGGGGAAGAAGAAGAGCAACAGATTGAACACATATTTGAACAAATAATAAAGGAGAACTTCCCCATGCTGGCAAAGGAAATAGACTTCCAGGAAATCCAGGAAGCTCAGAGAGTCCCAAAGAAGTTGGACCCAAGAAGAATCACACCAAGGCACATCATAATTACATTAGCCAAGGCAAAAATGAAGGAGGGAATCCTAGAAGCAGCAAGAGATAAGGGGATAGTCACCTACAAAGGAGTTCTCATCAGACTGTCAGCTGATTTCTCAAAAGAGACCTTACAGGCAAGAAGGGGCTGGAAAGAAGTATTCCAAGTCATGAAAGACAAGGACCTATATCCCAGATTACTCTATCCAGCAAAGCTTTCATTTAGAATGGAAGGGCAGATAAAGTGCTTCTCAGATAAGGTCAAGTTAAAGGAGTTCATCATCACCAAGCCCTTATTTTATGAAATGTTAAAGGTACTTATCTAAGAACAGAAGATTAAAAAAAATGTATAGTAAAAGATCAGCAAGCTCACAATTATTAACAACTACACCTAAAGCAAAACCAAAAGAAACTAAGCAAACAACTAGAACAGGAACAGAACCACAGAAATGGAGATCACATGGAGCGTTAGCAACAGGGGCGTGGGAGGAGGAGAGAGGGGGAAAAGGTGCAGAGAATAAGTAGCATAGATTGCAGGTTGAAAATAGATAGGGGGAGGGTAAGAATAGTGTGGGAGATGTAGAAGCTAAAGAACTTACAAGTATGACACATGGACACGACTAAAGGGGGGGATGTGGGTGGGAGAGGGTGTACAAGATGGAGGGGAGTGAAGGAGGAAATGGGACAACTGTAATAGCATAATCAATAAAATATATATATAAAAAAAGAGATGGTAGAGGTGTGAGGGAAATGGCTGTGGCCTTAAGAGGTTATAAACCCTGGGGCGATGGACATGTTCTGTATCTTGACTGCATCAATGTTAATATCTTTGTTGTGATACTGTACGGTGGTTTTGCAAGATACTACCATTGGAGGAAACTGAATAAGGAATATACATGGGTTCTGGCTACATGATTTCTTACAATTGAACGACACTGCAAGTGTCTCAAAGTACACTGTTTAATTAAAAATATCAAAAGTGCATGTTTTTGTCTTTACAAAAACATGCTAAGAAAAAGAATGTGTAGATATATATCAATCTTTTCCTTTGGTAGTAGTGAATCAGCGACTTTTATTTTCTCCTACAATGAACATACATTGTTTGCTAATTAAAAAGTTAAGAAAGACATCGGCTATGAGAACACACCTAAGTTCTAGTGATCTAAGCAAACTCGGAATTCTCACTATTATATGTTAGGCCAGGCCCTGTCTTGATTTTGAGATTTTAAGGGGTCCAGTGGCTTGCATAGAATGTTTAAAATGAGTTGCCCTTTCCTTTTAAACTTAACATTTCAATTTTCCCCCCATTCTGTATTCTGTTTCTTCAGTTATCCAGTAATTTCTAATCTCTCAAGGTACTTATGAAATCACAGAGTCCCAATTTATGGGACCTCAGCATCAGGCTAGATCCATTCATAGAGAAAGTTAAGTGTATCCATGAAAATAGCACATTTATGGATAGCCAAACTGAAAGGAATTTGACCAGAAAGTTCCATACCTTATCCTTGGAATGAATTTCTCTCATGAGAAGAATGGAACTGTGATTCAAATACTGAGGTAACAGATTTTTCTGATACTTAGTCACTTCTAACAAATGCTGAATGCAGGCAGAGAAGACCTGAGGACAAGGTAGGAACTTGAAATATGCTAAGCACAAAAAATTATTTCTGAAGGGGAGCCTAACAACAACAACAACAACAACAACTTCCTTTTGCTCAGTGCTTACTGGGTAACAGGAATTGTTCTGGGAGCTCATCTGACCCATTTAATCATTGTCACTAGTAGTTTTCAAACTGGGCTGTGTACATTGCATACATCAATGTCTTGCAAGATGTGCCCATGCAAGGGTATTTTAAGGAAATTAGTCTCTAGACCTTTTAATTCTCTTAATTTTCTTTTGTACTTTGCTTTTTAACATCCTGAGAACCTACCATTCATATCTACCTTTTCACTTTACTAAAAGGTGAAGTCCTCATCAAACACTAATTTTACTGTAGTTCATTCTCTCGGGGTACACAAACCTCCTGGAATTCAACAAATGTTATGGTTAGAAATACTACTGGTTTTATAATCAGTGTTGGGTTGTTCTACATTCTTAACAACAGTCAGAGTGAAATATGTTAAGGATGTTAACTCTTTTACATGTTATGTATGTCTTCTGGGAATGCTAAATTACTCAAAACACATACCTAAAACATATGGATAACTTTTTTTCATTTCTTTCCAATTCCCTTTGAGTTATCCAACAAAGCAGGTAAAACTTAGTTTTGCGAGTCATGTCAACTATTTCAGCCACAACCAATCCTCATCTTATTTCATGTTATGTAATATTTATTCCTTTCTATCTTTACCAAAAATAAATTAAAGCCTATGATGAAACGTTTTATTTTTCAACTAATTTTTTTTAGAAAGTATGGAATTTTTCTAAATTATTTTGAAAGTACATTTTTGAAGACCACTGCTCCTAAAAATCCTATAAGGTAGATATTAATATCTTCATCTCCATTTTACAGATGTTGCACTAATGAGGCTCAGAGAGGTTAAGCAATTTGCACTAGAATGCATAGTTGTTAAAGGTCAGCATTAAGATTCTAACCTGAGAAATCTGGCCCCAGATCCAGAGTCCTTAACCACCCCCTAACATATACTATATTGTCTTCCGAATTTCAACTTAGTCCTGCCACGAAATCAGAACAATGTACCTCTGATTCATGACAGAAAATGCTGAACAAAAATTCTGTCTTAAGAAAATATTAGAAAATGTTCACAAAAGCAAGTTTAGCTTGATTCTGGTAGAAAATCATTAGTTTTCCAATATTATTTTTATTCTCTTCCAGAGATGGCAGGAACAGGGATTTGGGATGCTCAAGTAGGTTCAAATACATAGATTATCTGGAAAATTGAGGAGCCATTATGTTTTTTAAAAGTCAGTCAGGCTCTGGCTGGCATAGCTCAGTGGATTGAGCGCAGGCTGCGAACCAAAGTGTCGCAGGTTCGATTCCCAGTCAGGGCACATACCTGCGTTGCAGACCACAGCCCCCAGCAACCGCACATTGATATTTCTCTCTCTTTTTCCCTCCCTTCCCTCTCTAAAAAATAAATAGATAAAATCTTTTTAAAAAAGTCAGTTGGACATTGACATCAGAACATGTTTATATCTGCAGTGACAGAATAACTTATGATCTGCTTATCACTTGGGAATATGGTAGGAGCCTTTTACTCTTAAGTATCTTTAAAACTGAATGCTCTTTCCAGGTTTCTGTAATTTCTCATACTGTCCTTCCCTTACATAACAAGAAGTCTTTCTAATCAAATTCCACGGAATTCATTTATTAAAGCATTTTATTTGGGGAGAAGAGCACACAACACACACACACTTCCCAAAGGTAGGGTAAGGTTGCAAGAATGACATTTTCTAAATGACCCTGTGTTAAAATTACCTGTAAGCCTGGGTTGTTTTGCCAAAGTTAAACCTCTACACTAAGTCAAGTGTTCTTAAAATACACTTTAGACTACATGGGACGGAATGCAGCAGGCAAGCTCTGGGGAGGACCGGAGACACTGTACTCCCAGGGTGAGCCGGGCCTGTCAGCACTGGCACACCTGCAAACTGCTCCTCAGAGTGATGGTGGGACAGTTTGTGCAGTTCTTTGGAGGCATTTTCCTTTGCATTCAGGTGGGTTAATGATGAAAATCCTGTTTCCCCCTTTGGTGAAACTCACACTCAGAGTGGGTCAGGGGAGGGAAAGCTCGAGTCAGTATGACTGACTGTAACCCCAGGATGGTCTGCATGGCTTAGATAGGCAGGCTGGTAAGGCAGAGAAAGCCCAGGGAGGGGTCCTGGGAGAGCTTTACAACCTACCAGCTGGAGGCCCTGGGGAAGTCACACGTCTCTATGGCCTGTCTTGCTCCGAAAGTCTATGACTCAGAAAATCTGAGGTGAGACTGCTTCTCGAAATTTATTAGAAAATATTACATGGTAGAGAAATAACCTCTTCCCTGAAAACCACGATCAGCATGACTGAATCTCATGCTTGCATTCCCAGCTGCACTTTTCCAAAAGGTGTTTTCAATTATTTTCAGTGAGCTAATGTTCCCTTGACTATCTTAAAGAGTTAGAAGGGCAGGACAATTAAATGTGAATCTTGAAGAAAACAACAGCAAACAGCTGCACCGTGGACCGAAGCGAACAAAGTTGCCTGGGGCTCTACTGGACAGGGTGCTCACAGGGTGTGTCAGAGTCCGGGGAGTCATTGCCCTGGACTGAACTGGGGCAACCACGAGGATGCAACAGTGAACTAAAGAGCTTTGAGAAAATCTGAATAAGGTTTTCTGTGGCTACAGGCACTACTACGTCTATTATGAGAAAAACTGGCTGGCTTTGGGGCGGGGAGGGTATGGAACATAAGTGTGTGAATTTCACCCGCCTGGAATTCTGTTTAGAACTAAGAGACCTTAGAGATCATCTAATTTAATTCCTACATTTCAGTTGAGGTAATGGAAAATCAGAGACAAGCTAACTTGCTCTAGGTCAGCTATCAAACTAGTTAGTAGGTAGCAAAATGGAGACTAGACCCCAACTGTTTCTACTTCACATGTAACTTAAAAAGTCTGTCCAAATCTTCCTCAGTTATACACTTGGTGTCTTCTTGTTGGGAACCGCCCTGACTGGTTCCAGAAGCTGTAATCCCCCATGGCTAAGGCTGAGTAAAAAGACCTTGGGACCATAAGCCATTAAGGAAACAAAGCTTATGTTCCTTTTAAGGGCGCTGCCTCTGTCCCCTTTTACTTTACCCTGCTTGGCCCTGGGCAGATGACTGGTTAACCAATGACGGGTAAGCTTCCTCAAGGGAGGGACGACCTAAGACAGGCATGGTCATGAAGGGGCCCTCAGGGAAGGACTTGGGGGGCTATAGAAAAAGGGGGTGATGGACCCCCGCCCCCTCGGCTTTGACATAGCCTGAGTCCTCATTCTGTCTGCAAAAGTCTCCTAATCTCTTGGCTGCCTTATTTCCCCTGCCTAACTTAAGCCTAAAACAATGCCTTAAGCCTGAAATAATACGGGAGGTAGGTATGGTCCTGTGCTGGAAAGGGCAGGTTCCCTGGATGATCAGGCCTAAGAAAGAAAGCATAAAATCCTGTGAAACCTGCTTTGCTAATATTCTCAATTTAAATGGTAAGGGTCCAAGCATGAAATGAGTTTGTTCCCCAAAGTTTTATGACCCTCTAGCTCTCTGACAGTGACTCAAAATAAGCCCTCAGAGTTCTTTGAATGTTATCTATTGTTTGATAATTACTGCCTGACAATGACTGATGAGCTTTACATATACCCCCTGTATTCCTATGCAAATTAAACCCAATAAAAACCCTTTGAGCAACAGGCTCCTGGCCCTTGTCCTTTGAGAGATCCACCACCTTCCCTCCCCAAGCATATCATGTCTTGGTAGACTTATTCTCATCTATGGCAGCCAGGGAGGGGGGCCTGCAGGCAGAGCCCCTCCCACCACCCCCACATCTTCTCCTCCAGATACTAAGGAATAGGGATTTCTTACTTTATACATATGTTTAATGAAATTGCTATTTATATTATACCAGTTCTGTAGAGAGGTATCATTCCCCTCAAAGATAAGATTAAAAAAATGACTGGGTTACAGAATACCATATAAAGAACCATAATAAAGAATGCTTCATTCCATTCTGTTAAACTAAAGCATAATTATTTAAAAACTCTTTCCTGTTTCATTATGTTTTTTTGCCTGACCATAAGGCTTTGACATATAGTTGACTGCAGAAAAATCTTTCTATCTCCTCTTCAAGGCTTTTAATTATTTGTTCCAACAGTTTTGAAAATGTAACCATTTCTCAGTAATTTATTATGAATTATTAGTGAATAAAGTATTTTCCACAAATGTTAGTATTTTGGGTATGTAATCTGCCTGTATATGAGTTATGTCTGACATATTCTCTTTGATAATAGGAATTTTCTCCATTGAATTATTTTTAATTTGGGAAGCCTTCATTCCATAGTGAGATGTGCTCATTCCATAATGTCTGAAGGCTATATGGCAACCTATATTAGTTTCAAATGTGAAACTAATTTTTCACATCAAATTAAGCTTTTGATTTAGTTAAGAGATATTCAGGGAACACATGTAATGAGAACCTCTTTTTCTGTACTGCCTCCTAGCTCCCAATAAGCTCCTAAATTTAACTTTAAAAACCTATAAAAATACTTTACAATTTTTTTCAGTTGAAAACAGAAAACCTTTGTGACCTTGGGTTCAATAAAGATTTTTAAAAGGATTTTATTTATTTATTTTTAAAGAGGGGATACAAGGAGAAAGAGGGAGAGAAAGAGAAACATCAAAGTGTGGTTGCTTCTCATGTGCCCCTTTCTGGGCACTTGGCCCACAACCCAGGCATGTGCCCTGACTGGGAATCAAACCGGCAGCCCTCTGGTTCACAAGTCAGCACTCAATTCACTGAGCCACACCAACCATGTCTCAAATAAAGATTTCTTAGGTGTGATACCAAAATCTATAAAAGAAAACACTGATAAACTGGACTTCATCAAAATTAATAACTTCTCTTTTATGAAAGACACTGTTAAGAAAAGAAAAAGTCAAGACAGACTGGGGAAAATTCTTGGCAAATCACTTATCTGAAAGACGCTTCTATTCAGGATATCTAAATACATCTCAAAACTCAATAAGACAAACAAGCAACTTAAAAACAGGTAAAAGATCTGAATAAATGTTTCACTAAAAATATGCATGGATAAATAAGTACATGAAAAGATCCTGTGTATCATTAGTCATTAGGGAAATGCAAATTAAAACTGTAAGGAGCAAAGATAAGAACACCTAAAAGATAATGCCTAAAAAAACCAAAAGAAAACAAATGAAAGCAACCCAAAACCCTCCAAAACCCCAAAGCAAACACTGACAACACCAAGTGCCAGTGAAGATTGGGAGCAATTGGAATTCTCATACAGTGCCTGTGGCCTGTAGTATAGCCACTGTGTAAAACAGTTTGGCAGTTCTTTATAAAATGCTGAACATACATTTAGAGTAAAACATAGTAATCTCACTTCTAGAGAAACATCTCAGAGAAACAAAAAGTCACATTCATCCAAAAAACCTGTCCATGAACAGTGTTTTTATTCATAACTGCAACAAACAGGTAACAATCTAAATGTCCTCCAACTGGTGAGTAACTAAACTAGGATACATCTGTATCATGGAATATTACACAGCAGTAAAAGCAACAAACTATTGGTATACATAAAAACTTGGATGAATCTCAAGTATGTTATGTTAAGTGAAAGAAACAAAATTTAAAATACTATGACTCTAAATATGACATTAAGGAAAAGGTGAAATTAGAGGAGAAGAAAACCAAGTGATTGCCAGGGGTTGAGAGTGGGGAAAACCATTAAAAAATCCAGCATGAGAGAATTTTTAGGAGTGATGAAAGTGTTCTGTGTTTTGGTTGTGGTGGTGGTACATCATTGTATGCATCTATCTAAATCACAGAACTAGGAGACTTCCGGCCAAGATGGAGGTATAGGTAGATATACTTTGCCTCCTCGCAAAACCAAAAGGACAACAAATTTAAAAACAAAGACAACCAGAACTGTCAGAAAATTGAACTGTATGGAAGTCAAACAACCAAGGAGTTAAAGAAGAAACATTCATCCAGATTGGTAGGAAGGGTGGAGATGGGCAGCCAGGGCAGAGAGGATGTGTAGCAATGTGGCAGCTGGAAGACCGAGCAGATGAGGTGGTGGCTGATGGACCAGGCTGTCCCACATTTGTGTGCAGATAAGCTGAGAGGAACAACTGAGGAGTGAGACAGACCAGGAAACCCACGGTTCCAGTGTGGAGAAATAAAGCCTCAAAATCTCTGGCTGTAATAACTTGTGGGTATTGCAGCAGTGGAAGAAACACCCAGCCTCACAAGAGAGTTGTTGGAGAGACCCACAGGGTCCTAGAATGTACACAAACCCACCCAACTGGGAATCAGCACCAGAAAGGCCCAATCTGCTTAGGTAGTGGGGGAAGTGACTGAAAGCTACCAAGAGCCAAGCAAGTGGCATTGTTCCCTCTCTGACCCCTCCCCCACATACAGTGCCACAACACAGCTGCATGGTTTGCTCCGCCCTGGCAAATACCTAAGGCTCTACCCCTTATGACATAAAAGGTGCACCAAGACAAAGAGATATGGCCCAAATGAAAGAACAGATCAAAATCCAGAAAAAGAACTAAGCGAGGAAGAGATAGTCAACCTATTAGATGCAGAGTTCAAAACACTGGTAATCAGGATGCTCACAGAAATGGTTGAGTATGGTCACAAAATAGAGGAAAAAGTGAAGACTATGAAAAGTGAAATAAGAAAAAATATACGGGGAACCAACAGTGAAGGGAAAAAACCAGGACCGAAATCAATGATTTGGAGCAGAAGGAAGAAACAAACATTCAACCAGAACAAAATGAAGAAACAAAAATTCAAGAAAATGAGGAGAGGCTGAGGAACCTATGGGGCAACTTAAAAAATTTCAACTTCTGGATGAATGCCAGAAAGAGAAGAGGAAGAGCAAGAAATTGAAAACTTATTTGAACAAGTAATGAAGGAGAACTCCCCATTTCCTGGAAGGAAATAGACTTCCAGGAAGTCCACGAAGCTCAGAGAGTCCCAAAGAAGTTGGACCCAAGGAAGCACACAGCAAGGCACATCATCATTACATTACCCAAGATTAAAGAGAAGGAGAGAATCTTAAAAGCAGCAAGGGGAAAGGAGACAGTTACCTACAAAGGAGTTCCCATAAGACTATCAGCTGATTTCTCAAAAGAAACCTTACAGGCAAGAAGAGGTTGGAAAAAAGTCATGAAATTATACTGATTTCATTCCAAGTCATTGATTTCATTCCAAGTCATGAAAGGCAAGGATCTACATCCAAGATGACTCTATCCAGCAAAGCTATCATTTAGAATGGGAGGGCAGATTAAGTGCTTCCCAGACAAGGTCAAGTTAAAGGAGTTCATTATCAGCTACCCTTATTATATGAAATATTAAAGGGACTTATCTAAGAAAAAGATGATCAAAACTATGAACAGTAAAATGACAACAAACTCACAACTACCAACAATTGAACCTAAAACAAAAACTAAAACAAAGTAAGCAAACAACAGGAACAGAATCACAGAAATGGAGACCACATGGAGGGTTATCTGTGAGGAGGTAGGTGGGGAGAATGTGGTAAGGTACAGGGAATAAGAAGCATAAATGGTAGGTACAAAATAAACAGGGGGAGGTTAAGAATAGTATGGGAAATGAAGAAGCCAAAGAACTTACATGCATGTCCCATGGACATGAACTAAGGGGCAGAGGAATGCTAGTGGAAGGGTGTGCAGGGTGGGGGGTGGATAAAGGGGAAAAATGGCACAACTGTAATAGCATAATCAATAAAATATACTTAAAAATAAATAAATTGATGGTTGCTAAAAGAAATAAGTCACAGAACTATACACTAAAAGTAAATTTTAATGTATGTCAATTTTTAAAAAGTGGAAAAATGTTAGTCATTGTTCCCAATTCTCCAGGGATTTTTGTTAAAGATTTTAAGGGGACAGCCCTGACTGGTGTGGCTCAGTGGGTTGGGCATTGTCCCACATACCGAACGGTCGCGGTTCAATTCCCACACTGGGCACGTGCCTGGGTTGTGGGACAGGTCCCTGGTTGGGGTGTGTGAAAGGCAACAGATGAATGTTTCTCTCACATATCGATGTTTCCCTTCCTCTCTTTCTCCTTCCTTTGCCCTCTAAGTAAATCAAATCTTTATAAAAAAATGTTAAGAAATACATGGTGATAGGAGACTTGACTTAGGGTGGTAAACACATAGATGATGTATTATAAAATTGTACACCTGAAACATGTAATTTTATTAACCAATGTAAACCCAATAAATTTTTTAAGTGGTTCTATATTAAATGGTTGTAATGATCCACAGAAATAGACACTATATTTTAGACTGTAGACTGGTGGATAATAAATTTTATAGAATTTTAATTATTTAAATTTTAAAAAGTATTAAGGGTGTCAGTAGGGGTCAGCTACTGTTACAAGTGATCAAAACAGACAAGAGAACTTGTTTCTCATCCTAAATGGTGTTAGAGGTATAAGTGGCTGTGCACACACAGAGAAGCTGACTCGTCAGCAGGAGCACTTAAAATAATCAGTGATGCTGATGTCCAAACAGATACAACTAACTTTGGGACTTTTCTATTCCTTTCATCCGTGGTGCTGACAATGGCTCCAAATTGTTCTGCTAATCAGCTAACCAGGTTAAATACTTGAGACTAAATAAAATGAAGCGGCCTGCCACAGGTCTAAGATTTCCCACCACTGCCAATGAGGAAATGTAACCATGCTATACGCTTTATGCAGGTTTGCTGCAGGAAGGTACGTATTTATTTCATTAGAAGTTATTTCATTACCTGTGGAAACCAAATGTCAAGGTTAGCTCTCTAACACAAATCATATTTTATCCAAATGCAGATAAGTACTTTTGAACTGCAACCATTTGAGTGACTCGTCCAGTGATGAACTCATGACACTCCACATTAAATGTACTGACCTTTTTGCCCAAGAATCTAACCAGGAGCTAAGTTATCCATTAAAATCCAACATGGAGGTATGTTACTTTCACAAAAAAGTAACCACCTTTGTTCCTGCTAGTGGAGATCTCCAGAGAAACACTGAATAAAAGACATACAATTTCTTCTATTTGGCTACTACGGAAGACCTTAGGTGACAGACAAAAATGACTGAACACTTAGGTGGCTGAAGAATACTTGAGAAACATTTCAGTCTGAGGATAGGTACTTAGTCCCCTCATTAGAGTTGGGAAGAATATTTGTGAGGATGTTATCTGCCCATACCTTAGGGCTGTGCTGACAGGCATGATGGAAGAGGATCATAGAAGGGTTTTAGTGAGGAGAGAGGAAGGAATAGGAATACTTTCGCTTCTGAGTAAAAGGGAAAAGAAAATTTGGATTGGCATTCAGTTTCAAGAAATTACAAGGACTTAGAAAAAAAAACATACTCCCAGATTGGCAACAAATGTGTAAAATGATTCTGCCACATAGTGAAACATAGTCATTTTTCCATAATGAGAAAACATAATAAGACATGAAGTTTTAAAGGAGGGAAGATACAAAAACATCAGCTGTCTTGGTGTGAAATACTCTCATTAGTTTATGGTCACATCACATGGCTGTCCAAAAATATCAACATTCTCTTCAGATACATGGTTATCAACTCTGCCTGCACAGTGGAATGGAATCACCTTAAACACTCTTTAAACAATTCCATCCCTAGTGATTCCAATTCCGCTGATTAGGGTTGTGATCAGGCATCAGTAGTTTTAAAAGTTCCTTTTGTGATTCTGTCGAGTAGAGGGGGCTGTGAACTAGTGCCTTGGGGATATGATTTGGTTAGGAGAATCAGCTAAGACCTTCAACCATATATACATATTTGAAAATGTGCCATAATTCAACAAACTTTACAGAAAAATCTGAAGCTAAAGAGATGGACCAGGACCCTGGCTGGTGTGGCTCAGTGGATTGAGTGCCAGCCTGTGAAACAAAAGGTCACTGGTTTGGTTCCCAGTCAGGGCACATGCCCAGGAGGTTGCAGGCCAGGTCCCCAGTTGGGGACATGTGAGAGCAACTGATCAATGTATCTCTTACACATCAATGTTTCCCTCCCTGCCCCTCTGACTAAAAATAAATAAATAAAATATTTTTTAAAAAACAGAGATGGACCTGGAATGAATTTCTACATTATGAAATAATTTTCTCGAGTCATTCTTTAAATGGTGGCTACTTTACAATTCTCTCACTTGACGCTAAGCTTGGGTTAACTGGGGATAGGTAGGTATTTGGTAGCTGTATCTCACCTAGGCTAGCAGAAGAGAAGATGCAGCATCTCTTAGATAATATGAACCAACTGAAAACTATGATTTGACTTATAAACATTCTGTTTTCATCTGACATTTTAGGAACCCATCTAAGTGGAAAAAGTTAGGTCCAACTGTATATGCTGGTGCTTATATACAAGTAATAATTTCTGTAACTAATAATTTTTATGGCCAAATCCTTTGGATATGTAGAATAAAACCAGAGCAGTTCCTGTTTATAAAGCTCCCTGAATAGACACAGGACCCACAAGGTACTTATTTCCCATAGTATCATATTGTCTTCTAGTTTTAGTGGATGCTTCCTTTAAACAAATCTGAATAACCTGACAAATTTTCTTTTAATTTTTTAATGTATCTCAAAGTAAGCCCAAAGTGTGAGTTTATAAGCAACCTTGATCAGAATTCATATTTAGGATCTAGTTAACCAGTTAAGTTGACCTGAGCTTATAAATACTTGCATACTTTTAAGAGTGTACTATAAAAAAAATCTCTTCCCTATGGGTTAGTAAAAAATATGATGAAGGAGATTAACAGGGCCTTTTAAAATGAGCCATTCAAAAGGTTGGCATTAAACTATACACATGTATGGTTAATTCATCCAGTGACTTAACTGGGCTGAGCACGCACTAGAAGCCCAGACATGCAGCAAGTGAGGTGGGATGCACTGTCTGATTTTCCGTAAATACTGAGCACCTTCCTGCTGGCGTGAAGACAGCAGGGCAACTAGAGTCTTAACACGATATTATTATTTTGTGAAAGGAAGAAATAACACAAATTACTCATGACTTAGTGAAATGTTTTTTGTAAACCAGTTGTCAATTTCAGGATACACAATTTTTATTGTAATAATTATGCTCACAATCTTAATACTTCAGTTCAACAGCCAGAGTAGAATATCTATGGCAAGAATCAAAGAAATGGTGATGTTTAAAAATCTTTTATAAAGTTGAAAACAGAACTCAGTTAAGACTAATTATTCTAGTACTTTTTTAATGTTACAGTAAATGTAGACCTCATAAAGGGAATAAAGAAGTATGCTTCTAAGCAAATAATATTTCCTTCTTAGTTAAAACCATCCACTTTATATGGTATCAGAGAGAACAACCATCAAATCAGCCAGAAAAAAATACCACAATGAGTATGATAGTCTAAAACAATGGTTGTCAAATTTTGTTGTATATCAGAATTACCTGGAGAGCCTGTTGAACTACAGGCTCTGGGGATGAGGCCCAGAAATGTATGTTTATTTTAAAAAATATTTATATATTTTAGAACGAGAGGGAGAGAAACATTGATCAATTGCCTTTCATATGCACGCTGCCCCCCCCCCCCCCCAGGACTGAACTGGTAACCAGGCATGTGCCCTGACCAGAATCGAACCAGCGACCTTTCAGTTTGCAGAATGGTGCCCAACAAACTGAGCCACACCAGTCAGGGGTAGAAATGTACATTTCCAACTAGTTACTAGGTAATGCTAATGCTGCCATTCCAGGCAACATACTTTGAGAACTGCTCATCTCAGAAAAACCCTTTAGCAATTAGCTAGTTGGTAAAGATTAAAAAAAAAAAAAGTTGCTATAGGTACTACTACTCTTGAGATTGAGTAAAATTCCCTTTTTTGAATCATTTTCTAGACAATTTTGACTCTGTCAGGTACTGCTGCCAACATGTCTGACCCTGAACAATAAAACCCACACAAGTTTTTAGAGTTTTAAACTACTACCAAAGAACTGTAATTTCATAAATATAGGCAGTCAAACATACACATTCTAAATTACTAGATTAAACTTGAACTTTTCTAAACATTAAATAAAACCACAAGGGCAAGAGTTCTCCATTTATTCTTATTTCAAAACCACAAGCAAGCTAATTCTGCAGACTGAAAGATGTACAATAAGCCATTCTCACAAAATAAATCCTGAGAGTGAATTATATCTCTTCAAACTAGGTGGCATCTTAAATCAGTAAGAGCAAGTCTTTGACTATCACGCTGAGAAGCAGATTTTGTGACATTTATGGACCTCACAGAAACAGAAACACATAACAATAAATTTAGACAAGGGTATACGAAGTGGGTGTGTTTGAGTGTGGCCTGTAAAGTTTTGCTGCAGAAAAGTTGTTGGAGCTTGTAAAAGGCGGCTACCCTGGAGGACGTCTTCCAGATCTGCATTCTTCTGACCAGAAATGCAGATTCCACGCTGCTAAGGCCCAGCATAGGTGGCTCAAGCCTTACCCAGATATCATATGCCACCTTCTCCCAGACATTTCTGTAAATGAATAATATCTTACTGATAAAAGAGGATCAGAACTATTAACTAATTACTACTCTTAAGCTATAAGTTTTATGAATAAAATTTCTCATCTGTAATGGTTATTTTTTCTCCCTAACAGTATAGAAGAGCTCTTTTAAGTTTTTGCTACATTGTATTTATAAATCCTTGCCTACAAATTATTAGTACTAACTAGTATTTACTTTTTACATGTCTGGTTTTAGTATGTTACACAGAATAGTTTCTAATCTATGAATGCTATGTAGCATAATTTATTCTATCATTATAGGACTCCTTAGTTTAATAATGTTCTTGGCTTGTTGTGAATAACATAATGAAGAATCAAGAGGCTCTTGTACTTTGCAATTCCATTCTAACGATGCAGTGGAACTTATGTCTAGAAGCATGCCATCTTTGTGCAATCATACTTTCAGAATGTTATGTAGTAGTTTTTCAAAGATGGAGAGGGAATATTACAAGATATCGGCACAGTTCTTTTGCAGATAGCCTAAGGTCTGAATATGCCAGGCCTCCTACTTTACAACAGTGGTTTAGAAAATAAGGTAATTTTGTCCCTGGGAGACAGTTGGGAATGTTAGGAGATATTTTTTATTGTCACAGTGGAGGGTGCTACTCACATCTGGTAGGTGAGGGCCAAGGATGCTGCTAAATCTCCTACAATGCATAGGACAACCCCCCAAAACTAAGATCTACCCAGTACAAAAGGCCAATAGTGCTGTTGCTGAAAAACCCTGCTCTTAAAACAACTAAGAAATCACATTAATAATAAAAAGACATGATATAAATAATAATATAGCCAGCTTGACCATTCTGGTAAACATTCTATTTTCTTGTATTACTGTTTAAAAAAATTCATTTTCTTGAGAACTTTTTGTGACAGTTACATTAATAAAATCAAACTACACTGGCACATAGGTTTTAAGATGCAAAAATTAGGGTGCAGAGGCCAAGCTATAAGATCTCAGCCCCAAACCAAGGAATCTTCATAAATTCTTAATCCCTAAGCTTAGAGAGATCCTTCTACACAAATAATCATGGAAGATAAGGGGTACCAAGTACAGTCAGACTCTTTTAAGAGGCCAGCATTGAGAAGCAACTGTAGAGGCTGCCCAAGAGAATGACATTGGGCTTTCAAAAAATATTGTTAGGTTTCCAAGGACATATATTAACCATCAGTATGTCTGCTGAATCATAATGATAAATGGTGGTACATAATCTGTTTTATATAAAAGGTGATCCACTGTTCTCCATCTTTATTGCTGACAAAAAAAGTGTTCTTTAATTGTACTAGCATGGATTAAGATTAGGTAGAAGACAGGCAGAGATTGTGAAAAATGTCAGACTATAAATTGTACCAAGGAATCTTGAAAATGTTGAGACCAGAAAAAGGACTCTTGGGTGGCTTGGTAAAACTCCATCTCATGAAAGAGAATTATGGACAATGGAAGGGGTTTGAGGTCCTGCAATCTTTTTTTTGTCTAAAATTGCGGAGCATCAGATGGAGGGCTAGAATATCAGCGAGACTAGTGGAGATAACACTGGCTGTGAGCAGTGCCTGAACAATGCCTTCCTCATGAAACATGCCCAATAGATGATTCCTGAATAAGTAAATGAAGAATGACAGAAACACACAATTCTATCCTTTGCAAATACAGACCTCAAACCAATTTGTATGCTAAACTCATACTTTAGGATACCAGTAAGGGCCAGCTTCAAATGGATTGTTTTGGTAACTCTGGTAGGAAAGCATACATACGTATCTCAAAATAGGATCAAGCATGAAAATTCAGCCCATGCCTTATTTGGGTAATAACTGACTGGTAAAAAAATATAACATTCCATATCTGTTCTCACAGGCCTTCCCTATCCGACACAAATAAAGAATTAGCTGATATTGCCCAAGAAATGACATCAGTTCTAATTATTCCTGAAGCCAGGCATTGCCTTTCTGCCACCTCAGTCACTTCTTGCCAGTGGAGGAACAGGACAGGTCTCCCTCCCTCCCTTCCCTTCCCTCCTTCCTTGCTTCCTTCCATTCTTCTTTCCTTCTTTCTTTATTGTTGTTTACTTACATTTGTTCCCATTTCCCCCCATTACTCTCCCCTGCCCTACCTACTCCCACATTCAATCCCCCCATTGTCTTTGTCCATGGGTCCTTTATATATGTTCCTCGACGACTCTTCCCTTCTTTCCCCGTTATCCCCCTCCCCGCCCAGTCTACCTTTCAAACCTAACTGGTTTAACCTTTCTAGGGTTGGTAGGAGAAGATCTAAGCTGGAATTCTTAACATTTGATCTACAGACTACCTTTATCTGTATTACCCGTGGTACTAAATTCAGATTCCCGTGTTCCATCTCTCACTATAGAATTGGAATTGTCTAGATATATGTCCAGGAATCTGCATTTTAACATGTTCTCTGGGTATTTTTTGATGAAACTCTTTGTATAGAGTCTGTTTAGGGAGAATTAGAACCCTAGAGTTACAGTTTCCCTTTAAGCTAGTTTATGAGAGGTTTAAGAATAGAGGTGAGCTCATTTCAACAGAGGGATGAAGTAAAGGTTAAGACAGACTGTGGAAGACCAAGGTTGAGACTAAGTTTCTGATGCACTGAATTTCTCACATGGTGAGTTCTGAGTTGCTTGATCCATCTCCGCCAAGCTTTTACTCTGTTTCTCAACATGCCATGGAAATCTTTGATAGAGATTACACCATATATGAGTTTACTATATTTTAACAAAATAAATAAAAATATATTCATATCTATTTTATTCTGTGTGATTTCTTTTAAATAATGTAGTTATCAAAACTTGATTTTTTTTAAGTTACCATAAGAGTAATGAGCCATAGAAATTATAAAATGGCAGTAACTTTTCCAACCTGGGTTTTATCATGAGATTAACTTTTGTTCTGAAATGTGCATATAGATATCTAATATTCTGGGAATTTACAATTTCATATAAAATAACACAACCCCACAATGAAGAGAAAATCAGAAGGATTTGAAGGACTTTTCATTGTATACCCTTACAAAGAGTAATAATATTTACTATATCTACCCCCCCAAAAAAGAACTTTTTTTTGCTGACATGGTAAAATATTTCTTTTGATTTTTCATGAAGTATAAAATAATTCTGCAGTACAACATCACTTCAGATACAATCAAGGACATAAGGAATTTCAAACAGAGTATCTGTACAATCAATCAACAAATACTAAGTAACTAGATGGTAAATTAAAGATTGTCACCAATTCTTTGCCATTTGTCCTGTCCAGAGGTGAGAGGTATTGGCTACTTCCTCTCCTTTTGGATCTAGACTGGCCTTATAATTGTTTTGACCAACAGGAAGTATAAAGAATGACCCCTTGTCACTTCCTGGCTGTAAGTTAGCCTTAAAATGGCCTGGCAGGTTTCACTTTTGTGCTCTTGCAAGCCAGTCACCATGCTGTAAGGAGCCTGCCCTAGACTGCTGGGTGTTGAGAAGACCTCAGGAGAGAGGCCTTGGAAGAGAAGGGGCTATGTAATATATTTCAGCCTCAGCTGAACTCTCAGATGAATGCTGCTGCAAGAGAGCTTGGCCATGCCATGTGGAAGAGAAGAGACATTTAGCTGAGCCCAGTCAATAAAAAATAAATTGCTATTTTAAACCACTACACTTTGGAGTCGTTTGCTTTGCAGCAATAAGGATCCAAAACAACTATGCATTATATTAGTTACTGTTCTAAGTCTTAAAATTAAAACAGAGAAAAATATAAAGTTTTATATTTGTTCTGGATTAGTCAATTGCTGGCAAAAATACAAATAGATTAATATTAAAGATTGTATTTCTCATGGGTATTTCATTTCAATAAGAACTGTTATTTTTTTTTTGCAATATACTTTGAGGCTTTGAGAATCCCACTTATTTTCTGTTTCTTTAGTTGTTCCAATTGAGAAGTGGGACTAAATATATTTCCATCAATATAGTGTTTATTCCAAATGCTGAGATGAAATTTTTATCAAACTAGTAAGTACTGTTACCTGCTAAAAAGTCCCATTCTAAGTTATAAGTAGAATAACTCAATACTCTTAATTAATAATCTTTTAGCTGGCCAATCTTTTTTTTAACAATTTATTATTCTTAATTAACTTATTTCATTCTGGGTTATTTACATTCCAAATTAACCTTCAGGGATGAACATTATTTTGTAATTCTTTTACCTGGAATGTTATTCTTCTCCCCTCTCCATTTGCCTAAATATTCTTAATCTTAAATACACACTGATTCACATGAATTTTTTATGCTATAAGCTCCTTAAAAGCTGGATCTAGCCATGGTCTAGTAGCTAAATACCACTTGTTTAACTGCTTTCACATTTTGAATCTTGTTGCTGCCCGGAAACACAAGCAAGGTGCAAACACTTCTGCTTCTCAGGTTCCAAGAGAGGGGCTGTGGGGACAGCCCTTTCCTCAGGGCCCACTCCTTAGAAACACAATGCACCACTGTGTGGGAAATCACAAGAATGACAGAAACACAGGATGTGTTGCCACTTGCTCCTATTAACCTATAAACCTAGGAACAATGTGTTAATGTCTGGTATTCACATATCAAATAAGAGCTATTCCAGCATCTACTCTTCTTTCAAAGGATGCAAATTTCATAACAGTTGTCTGTGACCTTGGAAGACCTAACCAGAATTTGCAAACAAGCTTATGTAAGCATACCCTGGCCAACCTTGTACTAAAAGGCCTAAGTAAATGATGGTTTTGATTTCCAATGTGGAACGGCAAAGGGTTTTCTGGGAAGAGGCGTCTCTTGTCTGAACCATAATTTTAAAAGTATCTTTTGTATGTACTATACCTGTAACTATACAGGACACAATGCTAGACATGAAACAATAACAGAGCTGTAAAAAATTAAGCCTGCATAATGTCCAGGTTGCATAATGATCTCATTATACAACTTTATTAATGATCTGGAAACTTGAGTGGACATTACATTAATAAGTTCCCCAGACAGCAATAAACGTGGAGATGGTGGGAAAGACAGGTGAGGCCAAATATTAACAAATCCATGGAGATTACAAACATAGGCAGTAAAGTAAGTACACCATGAGTTCAGTCTGGCAAAATACAATGAAGTACAAGAATTCAGGAAAAACTAACTCAGAAGACTGATATTCACTGGGGGGGGGTAGAGGGGAAAGACAATGTGGATAAAACCTCAAAAGTAGGAAAAGCAACTGGATGAACATTGTAACCTGCAGAACAGATAGGATTTTGTGATATAACAGAAATAGCAAAACATAAATTCTATCTCAAGCTGCCCATCAGAGAGCCTCAGAAAATGATAATGTTAGGTGGTTAAAAAAAATGAGGTGAGTAGAAACAACTCAGTTTTTGGGTCCAAGAGTGTGGATACCTGGACTTCTTCTTTGGATTTAAACATATTTTCAGCAAGAAGAAAAATACCTGAGAGACATTTAGAGGAAAAATTTTATACAGAAATAGGCATATGATGAGAGATTAAAAGAATGAAACAAAAACTCTGCTGAGCAATGACAAAAAGAGGTATTTAACTCTGATCAAATTATTGTTTACGTTTAAGGGTTTTCCAGGCAAGACAATGAACAAATATATTTTTTGGTTATACATACAGTGATGAAAAAGTGAATTTACAGGAAGCATCAGGCACAAAACCATGTAATTAAAAGAAGTCTCGCCTGACTGGGGTGGCTCAGTTGGTTGGGTTTTGTCCTGTGGACCAAAAGGTTGCACATTCGATTCCTGGTCCGGGCACATGTTGGAGCCCAGTCCCTGGTTGGGGCGTGTAGGAGAGGCAGCTGAGCGATGTTTCTCTCCAACTCTCTAAAAATACATAAATAAAATCTTAAAAAAGAAAAAAACTAAGAAGTCTCATGATCATGTAATCTTTTTTCAAGCTAGAGATGATCTAGTTTGGTGCCTTCAAAGTGAGGTCTGCAGGCCACCTAACAGAACTGCCGGGAGAGCTTGTTAAAAACGAAGCTTTCCCAGCCATCCTGGACCCTAATATGCAAGGGGGATTGGCCTGAGAAGTTTGTAGTGTTTAAGGGCATCTTCCTACTGATAAGTAAACCCAGGCCCAGAGAGGTTAAGTTGTGCAGGGTTAGGTACTAGTAAGTCCTGGTTCCTGGTCCAAGGCTGTTACCACCAGTCTGGGTTGAAACTTTCTTCAAATCTATAAATTGCCTTTATTATTGTATTATGTAATTTTCTGAGAATTTAATTCATATTCTAGATGTTGTTTCATTTAATACTTGGGTAGTAAGGGAGGGGAGATGAAAGAAAATAGAGAACAAAGATAGGGAAATAGGAAAAACTCAGCTAGTCAGAAATGACTAGCCTCTGATAAAGGTACCATAATATTTAAATGCATGAAGTTAAAACACTGTCTGAATAGGAAGGCCTTTAGTCCTTCTGTAATCCCTTCCCCTTCCTCCCATCAGCCAAACATACACTTAGAGGAAAAAAAAATGGAAAGAAATTGGCCCTAAAAGGACACTGAGGTTAATAGGTAGGTTTGGCTTAATCCCATAGACCTTGTATAAATTCATCTTCAAAGAGGCGCCAGGTGATTTCAGGAATGGCTGTGCAATCCCGCCCCCCAACCCTGCTCCCGGGCCCACCTCTGAATCTGCCATCTTGGAAGAGATGGCATGAGATGGGTAAATGGAAATGTTCCCTCTGGGCCACCACATAGGGATGGCACTGTGAGGACCCCTTCTCCAAGTGCGAAATGACTTCTGAATACAGAGTGCCATGTAAATCAGTGAAAGACAGAACCACACACTGTCCTGTACTCGAAGGTTTTCCTTATAGTTTCTCAACTCTCATAGACTTACTGTTTCAACAACTCAAAAACTGCCCACAGGATTTAAAGAAATTAGACCAAACCTTTCACATTCCTTGTTCCTATAATTGTGTGACAGTTTTAGAATTCCAGCACCTTTTAGATTCCCTGATTTACAATGGCTTTTAACTTCTGTCTTCTTTTACTTTGACTATTAGAAAAAAGTATAATAAAGCTTCCATAAAAAGAGAACATGAAAAAGGAAGAGAAGTTCAAAGAATAAATTTCGGTCATTCCTAACATTTTAGTTTCCTAAAAAATGTAAAATCTCTGCCTTGTTATGACAAGCCTATAGGGTGAAGGACATATGGATGAGAACCAGATTGTGGGTTGTATCCGTAACTTTCTGTGGAATAGATGCAGCGATAGGCATATTCTGGACAGCTCTCTCATCTCATTAGGGATCTGTTATTTGAAAAGCAATCATGTTGCACCAGAATGCCCTCTTTTAGCAAGAGTTGGCCAGGGAATGTCTCAGGTTGGCCATTACTGGCTTGACAATTTCTTATCTTGTAATGGGAATCTCGGTTTGCCCTCAAGGCAAACCAACCTGAAAGAGAACTAACGGGGATCAATAAAGTATATTATTGAAAATTTTAACAGGTTAAATTATCCTTATATAAACATAGCTTTATAATAAAAATCATTATTATAAAACAGAGTATGCTTTTTTGACATGCACAGAAAATTAGATGATCAAAAAACACAAGAAGAAATTGGAAAGTAAATTTCAAAAGAAAGACATATTCCCAAAGCACAGTTTGACTAGTCTTCAGGGAAAAGCTCATTTTATTACAATTTGCCAAATTTATTGGCTATAGAATTGACTTACAAAGTGATTTCTGGAACATGATTAAAGATCCATAGAGAAAGCAGTGGAAGGAAGATTATGCATTCAAGTTACATTTTGGAGTGCAAAAGGCTCTGGAAAACAGATTTCAAAGAACAAGTTAATACAAAGGAAGAAGGCCCCTGATTTCTTATAAAGGTACAACTCTGTTGATGTCTTGGTTGTTGCCAGAGCGGAGGAAGCAGATTCAGTAGCAGAAATGTTGCCTTTCATTTTGCAGCAGCTTTGGGAGAGAGGCAAAGAGCTCTCCACAGTCTGCCTGGAGGGCCCAGGGGGGCTTTCCGATTTAGAGCTTTGCTGCTCCTCTTCAGGATAAACAGCTCTGGATTCTTCTTTAATGACAACAGCATATCGGCTCATTCGTTTGAGGTTAGAGCATACATAAACAGGATCTGCCTCATATTTTCCAGTTGTGGAGGAGGGTAGGCAAGGAAAGAAGGCTCCCACAAACCTTTTCCTGCAGTTATTGTGGAAGACTTGCTTTGACTCACATACAGGACTGAAAAAAGGAGAGTAGAACCACAGTATGCTAAATGTCCCCAGAAAGGAAACAGGAAAAACATTACTTCCTCTGTGTGTGGGTAATCAAAGGGAGAGAGGTAATGCTGAACTCTAGGCTTTTAAAAGAAAAGAGTTGCAAGCTTCAGAAGAATAAATGAATAGGAGGGCTCTTAATACTGTCTTCCTGGTGCCACAATCCACAGAGGCATCAAACGGCAGCTCTTGCCTGGCATGAACTGCTCTTCACTTTGAATGTTAAAGTGAATACTAGCTGTCAAGTTAGTAGGGAAACGAGCAGGCTATTTCCCAGGATCCCCTGAGGTCAGAGCTTGGCACTGAACATTTCCTGGCCTTCGAGAAGCCCTAACAACATGCGCCAAATGAAGATATTTGCTCACAGAATTCACTTTCTTGCATCCTGGGCCCAAATTCCTTATTTAGTTTTGGACTAAAGGTCAAAAGGAAAAAATCTCAAGATTTGTTTTCATAACCTAGGCCTACAAATTTCCCCTTTTGCCTCCCCTACCCCAATGTTTTCCAGGAAGCTTCAAATAAAGCCTACATTATTTGTATTTAAATGTGTAAGTTAGTGATGTGAAAGCTTGTTTCATTTTGCTGTCAGTCAGAGATGAGCAAACATTTTCTTCATCATTCAAAACACTAAGTTGACAAATTCAGAGTCACAAGAAAAGAGCAGAAACAGTTAGTTAGGACCACAGTTAGAGGAGAAATCAGGAAACTGGCCAGAGACAGCTCGTATCTAGGTCCCAAGCTTGAGCCAGTGGGAGCCCATGATTATGCTCAAGTTTGAGTCTAGATCTGAATATTCAGAGAATCAACTAAGGCAGGTGGTCATTGATAAAACTATCTCCCATTAATTCTAGGCACATTGTCTTTTCAACTGAGTAATCCACGGGTTTGGGGAAATAAGAGCTGAGGGAACTTGCAGACAAGATTTAAAATGGCTGAGACCAGTGGATCTTTAATTCAGAGCTTACTGCTTGGTGCTTTGCCTTCAAATATGGTCCACGCATCACTCGAGTGAGTGGTAAATCCCATGGAAGAATGACAGTCCTAAGACCATCAGAGAGGACTTTTATCACAATGTGCTAGTTACCTTTCCCATTTTGTGGGAAGAATGGCCTATGAAACCTCTGTAGGTAAGTTCTCTATATTTCAGTTTTAGTCTGTGGATTAAGATGTCAAATTATAAAAAGGTAATTAACTAGCTGGCATGGCAGAGCCCCCCTAAAGACACGTGATGACAGGACACTGGTTCAAACTTGGGGAATAATGCAGTTGGGCTCCTAATGAGTGTGAACCTTGAGAGCTATCACCTCTTCAGGCTGAAAGCTGTCACAGACTCTCTCTTCAGGGGGAAACCAAGAGCCAGTGGCAGCTATGAGGAAAATATAAGATAGAAGAAGAGGATGACAACAGTTGAATGCAAGGGGGGAAGCTAGACAGGATTATTTGAGTAGGAATAGTCTTGGACAGGACAGGGCAATTTTGAAGCAGTGTGAAAGAAAGGCCTGAACACAGACCAAGAAAGATCTGTCCATGGTCAGCCTCCATGGCTGCTGGCCCCGGCACATTCAAAATGGGGCTTGGTTCTGGATGGAATCAGAAGTATGAATTCACACTCCTGGGCTTTTCTGAACTTCCTCTGTGCCTTCCTCCAAGAAAGTTTTAGTGAATGCTTTGAAAACTGGAAGAGCTTAGGCAAGGAAAAAATATCCACTCTGATTGCTTTTTTCGGGTAGGGTCCCGGCAACAGCAAGATGGAAGAAGCTGACAGTCTTAGCAGTGACTGAACATCTTCTGAGGCAACTCTACCCCAGGGAACAGGAGGTCCTAGTCCCTGTTCTCGGCTTTCTTCTTGACCTATAAACTTCTCCATTATATCCAGCAAGTTGTGTACCAAATGCAGGCTCTTAATTAAAAGATAGAGTGGGTGACAGAAAACCAAGATAAAATCTATTTTTCCCTTACTGCCCCAACATAAACTGATAGTGATATGTCTGAAATAGAGGCAATTATAAGGACTTGACATAAAAAGGAAGACTGGAAATGCTAGTCCAACCAATAAGAAGAGTACATTCTCTTTAAAACCAAATAGACAAGCAAAAAATTCTTTTAATTAAAAAAAAAGGACATTGCATGGGACAGACTTTAATAAGGAAAATCACACACAGATAAAACCACAGTATTGCTGATCTTTACTCATAGGTAACTTTTGATGGGTTTGGGGAAGCCTCTTATTACAACCCCATACATACATCTGTTAAATTGGTATAAGGTTTAATCTTTAAGTTATACATCTTGCATTGTATTTAGGTTGAAGCTTAAACTGATTTGGAGAGTAAAGCATTATTATTTAAAACTCTAGTCCTAAGAAAAAGCAGAGTATTCAGAAATTCAGCACTAGTGTGAAAAAATATTTTTAATTCACTGGTTAGAAAACAGGACACAATCATATCCAATGTCCCATCAGTTTTGCTCTTAGCACATTCTTTTAGTATTGTGATGATCAACTTTCCTCAAAAACTTTCAAGGGAGTAACAACTGAACTCCCCCCACCCCACTCCGCAAAATAAAACCACACTAATTTCAATGTCCTCGAGCAATATTCATTGTTTCTCACATTAATGGGATTCAGATTCAGGCTCTGGCCACCACAGGTCTGTGCAAAGAGCAGCTGGCATTGGCCATTTGGTAATCATTATCCGAAGCCATGGCCTCTTTTCTGCATCCCTTATGGCAATGCCACGTGTGCATCCACATCCAGCGCTGTTGATTTTCATGCGTGCATTTTTTTTGAGGATCAAAAGAGTTAAAAATTGTGCTTGAAATGAAAAGGAAAAAAATGAGATAAATCTCCTAATGTACCATAGACTTGAACTGCCCTCCCAAATCAGACTTGTTTTTAGTTTTCCAAAATGGGCTGGGATTCCTTTTTAGCTTTAGAGCTCTTTCTGTGCCATGTCTAGGGCAGCTATCACCCCCCTTTCTAATGGCAAATCCACAATTTCTCCTCATGTCCTCACAAATGGACTGGTTTACCACTCCTCCTCCACCTTCACCCGGCACCCCAATTCTGAAATTTCTGGAAGAAAAAAAGATCTGTCAAAACAGGTTACTTGTATTTTTATTGGTTCCTCCAGATCATGACGACATTTCCTGAAAGGCAGTGCCAGGAAACTATTAATGTCTGTGAAAAAGAAGTGAAAGTTCTTATGAGCATAAACTGCCTGGTGCCCCAGGAGACTGCAGCCTGAAGGAACCACTGGGCTTTAGGCTATGACACTGATTTGACTGGCTGCTGTATCAGAGCTCTAAAACCCCACTATTTAGCAGAGAAAAGGAAAATGAATTTCCAAAAAGAAAGGTCCAGGAGACACAACAGAGTTTTTCTTCCCTTTTGCTTAATCACTTTCTTGCCCAGAGTAGAGTAGCTGAGCAGGCAGCTGACGGCTGGCTCAGTGAAGGCTGTTCCACAGATCAGTTAATTCATTCAAATAGTTAATAGATCCTTTCCTAAGCAGGAGCGGTATAAAGGCCTGCACCTGGAAGAGGAGAGCGTGGCTTTCCCCCACACATAGGAAGAAAGGATCCATTCTAACATCCAGGTGCAGAAACAATTTTACCTTTTTAAAGGACCTTAGTGATTCTGCTAATGCTAGAGACACCCTGTGAGCACTTGACACAGCTGATCTTGAAGCAGGAGCTTTATAGGAGACTGGAAACTAAATTAAATAAGACTCGTTGAGGCATTGGACCTACAGGATACTTTCAGCTGATACGTTATTAAAATGCAAAAGTCATGTGGGTATTTGCTAGGTCCTGACTGGGTTTGTGGAGCAGAAAGGCAGCTAGCTCAAAGCAATGTCACTTCCCTCTACTTCACAGCACCACCTGCTGGGTGACAATGGAAGGAGCTGAACTTTGTTTCTTGGATTGATACAAGCATAACCTACGAAGTCAAAGAAAGGAGAAATGTCTTCACTCTGTCCACTGTACACAAAACACTGAGAAGCAGTGCTTTCTATGATGGAAAATTCACAACAAAGGAGATGGCCGTCCTCATTGCTGCTGCTGTCCTAGCCATCCACAGCCCAGTGATGAGTATTTCCTTTGCGATGTCCAAACAGGAAATAGGAGCATTAAAACCAAGATCATAAAATATGGGACTTGCATGATGAATAGCTACACACTCATCTTAACAGATAGATCATCTGAATCATAACCTTTAAAAGTTGAATGGTTTTCTCATTACCTTTAATAGAGCAGAGAGCAATGTAAGTGTCCCTTCTAAATGAAGTTAATTAAATCCTCATAATTAACCCTCTTCAGGAAAACATTTAATATCCAGAGGTCAACATAGTAAACACCTAAACTCTGGGCAGCTAAAAAAAAAGAGAAAAGTATGGCTAAAGATTCACTGTACATAAAGCATTAGGTTCTATCCCAGAAATGTTAAGAAGAAATTAGGTCATATCCTAAGCATTGTTCATTTAACCTTAAATAGATAGTTATGTTGATTTCTCCTTGTTGGAGCAGCTAAACGCCCAAAATGCTTCATCAGAAACTTCTTGGCCGAAAGTGTTTCAGAATTTTTTAGATTTTAGAAATGTAAGATAGAATGTATTGTGTAAAACTTCTAGTGGGATCTTGGGCAGTGCCCAGTAATCAAACATTAATATTCCTGCAGTAAGTTATAGTCACACTAAATGGGAAGAGATTCTACATGGACTCGTGGCAGTTCAGATCAGGTTTTATTGCAAAGAAGTATGTATAAAACTTCTTAACAGGTTTGCGTTTCAGGGGATTTTTGGGTTTCAGAACTGAGGATAGTGGTTTATGGGCCTGAACAAGCTAGTCTTGATTTTTAATGATAAATAGGCAAATCAGTGACCAGCACAGGTGTCCTCAGATGGCTGAAACACTGGTGGTTATCTTGGTTTGGGGATTTTGTGAAAGATACTTAACATTTTTAACCCTGGTTTTCTTACTGTTTGCATTGGAATGAAACAGTGGTAGGAGTGACAGTGGATGGGGTTTCTGAGTAGGTGGGAGAGAATAAGTTATAACCCAATACTGACAAAATTATAGTCCTATGTTAATTACTTCTAGTTTTTCAATATTATAAACAATAGTGTGATAAATAGCCTGGTAGCTAAATCTCTGTATCATGTCCCTTATGATTTCCTTGGGATAAATACCTTAAAATGTAATTGCTGGGTCGAAAGACACTGTAAGTCTGTCTGTCTGTCTATCTGTCATCCATTTGTGTTTATGATAACATTGCAAAATTGCCTTAAAGGTAATTTATACTCACAACAGCAGTGTGCATGAGCATTTATTTCCCTGTATGATCATTAACAGAATTGCCAATTTGATATGTTAAAAATGGTATTTATTCAACTAAACATGCATTTCTCTGTCTGGATTTTGATAGACTCTGTAATCTTCCACAATTTTATGAAGCAGTTATTCCTAATTCCCATGATTAGGGGTAGATCCAGGTCTGACTTCAGAGCTTATCCTCCTTCCAAGACCCCCTGTGAGATTTTGTGTTGTTGAGGCACTTGAAAAGGTCTTTGGAGGTGCCTTGGGCCTTTGGGAAATGACTCAAAGCACAAAAGCATGAAGTGAGTTGTGTGGTATGGGGCAGCTTTCATTGTATCTGTTTACTATATTATGTTTCCATACAGTGCTTCTCTATTACACTAAACCTAGAGGCCTCCAAGGTAGCCAACAAAGCCTCTTTGAAATAGCAGCCCACATGGCTTAAGGCATGGGTAGAAAGCTCAGGGATTATATTTTAAATTACTATTCATCACCTACTCACAGCACAATACACAGTTTATTACCAAAACCAGTACAATACCAACTTGGATAGCCTAGACCATCTGAATTCTGCGTGTTGTTCCTTCCCCATAAGGGCTTACGGTGACCTTAAATAAACCTTATTTGAAGAACATTTGCAAAATGCAGATGATCTGACAACATTTTAGCTAAGTGATTTTAGGTCAGACTTCACCTGCAAATCACTCGCTTTTCTCAGTCATGTGCACCAATGGAGGAACAGGACAAATCAGACCCAGGGACTCAACAGACACTCTAAAATTCCCCTAGCTTATTTACACATAACACTTCCACAGAGTGTTTAGGTCCTAGTTTTCCAATGTATGAGCGTCTATGCTATTTATTCTTTCTATTCTTGCACTTTCACAAGTTACCTGGGTCTCTCCTAGAGAAAAAGCAAGAAGAGAGAGAAAGGGTCAGTATAATTCAGTCTGAATAGGGATCCCTTAATTTAGGTCAACTGTGAGTACTGGAAATTTCCCTATTTTATAAATAAGTTTTGAAAACATAGGCAGAACCCCAAAGCGCAAAGCTCCTGTATTTTACAAGACTGGTGCTCCAAGACTGTGAATGTGGGTGACTCTGTGAAGGACAACCTAATCCTAGTCCAGGCTTGCGTTTATACATACGAAAGACACCTGAGCAGGAAATCTGTGTGGCATACACATTTACAGATGTCTCTCTGAAGAAGGTAAACAGCTCTCTCTTGAAACAAAATATCCTGAGAGAGAAAAAATGAGTGAATGGCTAAAATATAGTCACTCAAAAATCTTCAACCTGGGATTTCAGGAGTCCTTCTGGTCCCGGGTGTTTGGGAAGCACAGCCGTCCCATTGCCCTTGCTTTAATCATCACCGTCCATGACATCACTGTGCAGACTGCTTATTTAGTCCATTTTCAAGCTCACCACATGGCAAATGACTACCTACACAAACAAAACAATTCAGTTCTATAAGAATTCTCTGCAGCTGAGGCCCCTGGAGAAAAAAAAAGTGTAATTGCCATCTAAAACATACTGAAATTTCCGTAAGTGGTTTATAAGTGAGTGACTGACTCTCACAAAAAGAGGAAGAAGAAACAAAACCCACCAAGAGCTGCAGGAGGCATTCCGAATTTTTGAAGATATAGTAAAGAAAAGTCATAATACCCCCATCAGCAGTCAGCCATCTAAAACCTCAGTTTGAATTTAGCCACTGACAGGTGGGCAAGTTAAAATGATAAAATCTTTAAGAGTAAAGACTATCTCTAATTTCTCACATCTCTCACAGCAGTGGTTCTCAAACTGGGAGACTTCAAAACAGGCACTGAGTCCCCACCCACCTATATTGGTGGCACCCGAGCATAGCTACTGGTGGTATCAAGTGACCATCTGATGATAACACGGCAAGCAAAAGAAACCAAAAGTGTCATCTGCACCTCAGCATCACAATGGTGACAACTATGGGGCACTATGTCAGTGGTAAAATTATTAAAGTGAGTACCTTTCTAGATAGGCAGAAAGAGTAACATGAAAAGTGGAAAATCAAGAAAGGAATCTTTAGGAAAATGGTTTCCATGGTTGAGAATAATTTCTAGAATGAGACAACAGGGGAGAGAAAGAGTATAGATTATATGATATGGTTCAACAGGACTGGGATTGGATTTAGACTGGCATAATGTTAGCAGTGTGACTTTTGACAAAATTACTGAAATCTCTGACTCTCCCTTCCTTTGCCTGTGACGTGAATGATAATGCCGATCATGAGAACTGGAATGCCCTGGGAACTGTAATTTAGAACAATGGTTCTCAAACTTTGTCAGGCTTAAGAATGACTTGGAGACTCTGGCTAAAACATAAATACCTTCTAAAATACAGATTGCTGGGTCACACCCCCCGAGATTCAGAACCAGCAGGTCTGGAACGGAGCCTGAGAATCTGCATTTCCGATGCTTTTGCAGCCAGCTTTCAGACTACACTTTGAGCAGCACCTTCCAGCTGCCACTAAACATCACACCGAGTAAATTTCTCAATGTATACCTCAATTACATCACTTTCCATATTTTATCTTATGTCACTTCAGCTCATGGTTTTCAACACTATCAGTCTCACCCTAAAGCAAGGACTGTGTCTTGTTCCTCCTTATGGCACACATAATCCCTAGCACATGTGTGTGTATATGTGTGGGTGTATAACATATGTTGGTGGCTTGATATATACAGCACGTATGGACAGCAACATGAATACATATTTGTTTGTTTATTTAGTTTTTTTTTGCTCAAATCTGCCCTCTATCAATCTCTTCACTGTGTGTAAATCAAACTGCTGAATTTCTTTAAAAATTAGCTGTTTGGCAAAATCAGTCTTATATGGTAGATGGCAACACAGAACTTATTAAAAGTGCTCCTACATATGAGTATGATTTGTCCACATGCCCTCAATGAATCTGAGGCTAAAGAAAATCAGCAAGTGAAAATCACAAGTTCCATTAGGACTGTAAGCATTTTCCAAGGCCTCTGCCAGAGTCTCCCTTCCTCCACTCCAGGGCTTTCTGTCCCTTAGAGAGCTGTAGGGTGTTTAAGTTCTCTGTATTGAATATTGGGCTGCATTTTAAAAGATAAAGAATTAAAATTGGTTTATGCCATAAATTCCATTAAGTTACAACACATAATCTAGCATGGTTCAGGCAAATGCACACACCAGCACCACAGCTGATGAGTGGTTTTAATGTTAAAAAAATGTGTGTGGGGGTTGGGGGAGGGTAGTTGGGAAAAGAGAGTCCGTGGGGTCTGGGAGCAGGTGACAAATTTATCCTTTAAGATACACAGGAAATACTGGGAGGTTTTGTCTACTTAGTAAATTAAACTACAAAATACAAGCTCATATAATGTTTACTTTGATACATCCTCTGTCTTCCCGAATCCACAGCATCCCAAATACATTCTCAGGAGAAAATCTAGTAACTCTTAAGGGAAAGAGAGCCCTTGGACGTTTACACCAGACTCAAATTCACTTTTAACATCTCTTCTGCGATCTCCGACTCAGAAGCAGTGACACAAAGAGCAAAACAAAATAAAACAAGGGCTCTTCCACCTGCTTCTATAAGGTTGAAAGTTGAGCTTTGAGAGGAGGACTAGAAACAACTTTTTCAACCTTAGGTGTGAGCATTCAGTACTAACAATGGTTATGGTTGACAGTATTTATTTGTAATATTCTTGGGGGGCAGACATGTCAAGAGACTTTAACATTTGATTAGGCAGGAAGCCCACTTCAAATAGCAGGATGAGTCAGCTCATTTCTTGAACTGGAGCCTCTTTATAGAAAGAAGAAATGAGATGCTTTTAAAAATTAGTCATCCACTGTGCTCTCAAGTCCAGAATTCTGGTGAGGTGTTATGCAGTGACCTTGTAAACTGAAAAACAAACAAAAACAAGACTAGCTAATCAAGTTATTTAAATGAAAAGTCAAGCCCCCAAATTCAAATAAGTCTTAAAAGAAAGACTGTCAAACTCTAGACAAGAAATATTCCTCTCTGAACATTAGCTGCTAATTGTTCAGAGTCGCGTAGTTCAAGAGTATTTAAGTTTGGTTTATGAAGTTCCTTCACAATTTATATATATATGTGTGTGTGTGTGTGTGTGTATATGTATAGCTCTTAGTTTTACATATATGCATATATATAAAATAAACATATTATATATATAGAATACATATATTATACATATGAATTCACCCAGAGAAAATTAAGGCTGTTACTCTTTGAATTACAGTAATTAGCTATTCAGATAATACAGGGTCAGGCACAAATAATGACCCTTTTTATTATAAAATCTCTCATTACAAAGTCATAAGGATATAATTCTGTAATATAACAATATCACACTCAAGCACACCATATGAAATTTTAGGTGAAATGTTCAAATTGCTGTCCATCTCGTGTGGGACATTCACATACCCTAACCAACCATACTCAAGCAAGCCTTACTTATTCCAGACCCTGTATATTAATAATAATACAGTAATAATAATTATACTCATAGTAATAATATAGCTATATAATACACAGTAACAAGCCATACAGATCCTTAATGGTTGGCTGAAGTCATTATTAATGATAGAGCCAATTTTTTTGTTAAATTTTTTTTTAAATGTGAAAATACAAAAAAAGGAGAAGAAATACCAGGGATTGATTATTTGGGAACAAGTGGAAAGGGGTGAATTCTTGGGGTAAAAAGGTTTTTTAGATGGCCAAAAAGTAGCAGATAAGGGCACTGGTACCCCAGCACTAAAGAAAACAGGGTACCAAGTGATGAAGTAATGACAAAGAAGCATTTAATCCAGATTGAAGTTCTTTTGATTGCGGCAGCAAATACCCTCTTGAGGATCCTTGAGGACTGGAATCTTGGTCTCCTGAATCACAAGGAAACATCTACTTTTGTGCTCTACTCCTGCTGAACGAAAGGTCTACTGGCTCAGGAAGATGAAGCACACTGCTCAAGGTACAGGACTAGAACCAGATTTTGTGATGTCCAGTTTAACCAAGCAACTGAGAAGTAGGAGACCAGTTATGAGAGTAATCTAGGCCAGAGGGGATGAAGCTTGGAACAGAGTTGGGGTGGGGTAAATGTTGAGGAACCAGAACAAAGCTGCTTTGCAGTGACAGGACAGCCTGGAAGAATGCTGGATTTCCTCAAGCTTAAGATACATACATGGCTTTGAAACTTTTATTAAAGATTTCTGATGTTAGGGTAAAGCTAAGAATAAATGTCAAAAGAGAAGCAGGTTAGGTGAAGTAGCTGTCATGGCTAACACACAAATCTCTGGGAAGAGGGGTAGCGTTCTGAAGCATGGTGAGGCTGGTGTGACTAAATGAGGGGCTGGCTGCAATGCACACAGTGGCACAGAGGACACGTGGAGTGAAATGATGCTATGAATGTAAAGGTATTAAACCTTCTGTGTTAAAAGAAGTCAGGATCGCCACAAGTAGCGAACATTTCCAGATCTCTAAGTACTACTGGGAGACAGTAAAAGTGTAGGCTCTCAATTGGGAAAATGTTGTGAAAGTACTTAATACCACTGAATTGTGCAGTTAAAAACAGTTAAAATGATAGACTTTGTTATATATATTTTATCACCAACACAGTTGAAGATACAGATTCAGTTTCTCACCTCAAAATGGGGAGGCTAAAGGCATGTACCTCATAGGTTTGGTAAGAATAAAATGAATCAATATGGATGAAGCATTTAGAACAATGCCTGCCATAATAAATGTTTAAGATATGCTAGTTGTTATAGGTTGTAATTATTATTGTTGCCCTTACTATGCGGTAAAATTATAAATTTTTAAAAAGTTCTGGCCTCTTTCTCTTTTCATTCTCTATTCAAGTACGCATAAAAAATATAATGGGGAAAACGTGGGTAGAAAGAATAAGTAAAACAAGGGCCCTGGAAAATTAACACCCTGCACAACCAAGCCTGGAATAACCAAGAATTGCCTACATCAGCCAAACATTGAAATGCCAACCTCTGAGCAAAATTGTGTAGGGTCCTGAATCACCTGTGAGGATTTTTCAAAAGTCCACCTGCTTGGTCCCATGTCACACTAACCAGCTCTGATTGGCCAGAGGTGGGGTCCAGGCAACGAACTGTCCAGTGATATAGAAGGGTAGCCAACCATCCTGCAAACACACTCACTGGGTACTTAGGGATAATTCATTTTCGATACTTTAGGTTTATCTGGAAGATTGCTATATATTTTAATATCTAAAAATTTGTACCTTTTCTTCCTTAAAAATATATTTGTTTATAACAGTGCCTTTCTGTACTTTCTGTGTGCATCTCTATCAGTTACTTAAGTAAGAGAACTTTACTAATCTATGTTAGCGCAAAGTGTGTGGTTTCAATTGTGGCTATTGCTGAGCTAGTCCTGATCAATGTGTACCTAATGAGAACACAGTTCTGTGCTTTTCCATCCTCATTCTAGAGCCCCTTAAGCCTTGCCTATTAGTTAGATCTTAATGTCTCAAAGAGATGCCCTATCTCTTTTTTAAACAGTGGGTTTTACTCAGCAAAAGGTGGTGGCCTAGGGTTTATTTACTTATTTTCTTGGTGGGGGTGCCATTCTAATTTGGTCTGATTTCACTTTCTTTTTCTGGCTTAGGACATTGGCATGCTTTAAAGCTACCTTGCTAGAGGGAGGCTGCTTCTCCCTAGAAGAAGTGCAAACGAAGGTGGAAGGTTTGGGGATGTGCTGCAGAGAAGTGGAAAAGGAGGTGGGGTGGAAAATGAGAAAGTACTACAGCACGAGACTCCCAATGGTTTTCCTTTGCATGCTACTTTAACCCTCTACCCACCAATAATGTTTATTTTCTAAAAAAGCAAATCAACACATATTTAGTGGCTTCCCATGACATAGAAGATAAAGTCCAACCTCCTCAGTCTGACACTGGAAGCTGTCCAACACATGGCCTCAGTGCGTCTCTCAAACTCCTAACAGACACCCTTCAGTTTCCTCACATCCCCAATGTGCCTGGCAGCGCTGAGGCCTCGGCACCTGGAGCTCATCTTTCTCTTGTCTCCCCCATCCTCCTTCTTCTCTTTCTTCTCCTTTCTCTGAACTCCCCTAGCACGAACTGTCTGTGTCACTCATTAAGACTCTTAGTCATATGGGCCACATTTTAAGTGAATGATTTCATACATGTGTGATTTACCTCACTAACCAGACCAGAACTCCCCAAATTGGAGGGCCATGGGTTGAATTCAGCCCACATACATGTTTTGTTTGGCCCACACAATGTTTTTGAAGAATTTGAATTAGTTGCCAGCATTTTAAAAAAATCAGGAGATGGCACATAATAAAAATCTGGATTTCTGACTTTTCTTGACAAACTGAAAGTCTGACAATACTGGATCAGTGTTCCTGGAGGATTTCAATCAGCTGCAGTTGGGGTGATGATACACTCCTTTGTCCTGCGTCTGGCCCCTTCTGTTCCCTCACGAAACTTACTGTCTCCTACAGTCCTCTAAACTTGCAACCCTGGACACTCTGAGTCCATGGAGGACACTGCCTGTGTCTTCATCTCCTTACTTCTTCAGTGCCTAGCACACTGCTATTTACATACTAGCTGCTAAACACTACTTCCTGAATGGAAGGAGAAAGGCCAGAAGTAAAGAAGCGGCCGAAAGGGACGGATCAGGGAGGTGAGGATAAAAGGAGAACAACAGTAAGGACACAGAGTGAAGCATTTTTCAGTGCCTCAGGAAGAGTGTGAAAGGGAGGACCTTGTTTTTTTACAGTTTCAAATGGGGGTGATGTATAACGCTCTTTTAGAAAATTAAAAGAGGTAATTCATTTAAAAAATAACTTCCTAACTTAGAGGAACAACTTAGGTTATCTAAGGAGGCTCTTCAACTCTGAGTATACTTTACTATGTCAATAGTGAAGTGAGTCACTCTGTCCTTTTTAAAAGGAAAACCACAAAGCTTTATGCCTCACTTTGTACTGCTGACTAGGTAAAAGGGAAATTACCCTAAAGGGTGCATTTGTTTCATGTCTACCTATAAAATCTCAAAAGAAATACACTGTAAGAGATGCATGTTACCAAGGTCCTTTTCCCAAACTTGCACCAACTGCTTCTGTGCGCCCTACGAGCTGTCCCTTTTCACTCAAATGAGAGTGAAGTTCAGAAGGTCAGGAAGAACAGGGTTCCAGAACACTAAACACATCGCCTAATGACTAAACTTTAAGTTAAACATCATGAAATTGTAGCTTCAGTGAAGCTTAAGTCAATATTCTAACACAGGAAGTTTTACAGCTTTCCCCTTCTATTGAAAAGCCTCTGTAATGTTACTGCTGAGCAGAACAGTCAGGAAAAATTTGTCTCACTGATCTGTTGATGCCTGGGTTTGAGGGTATAAAGTGAGTTGAGTTGGTGGTGAGGTGCCGGGGAATTCAGGAGAGTGGAAAGACTTTTCAATTTGTCCATTATGAGAGTTTGTGTTTTGAACTAGAAATTTGAGGAAATAATGCTGAGCAAAGCTTTAGGTTTGAGATGTTTCTCAGGGTGCTGGGACTGAGAGGAGGTCACGAATGGAAAATGTGTGAAAGCATCCAAGAACAGACATCTGCTTCACTTGACTATTTGTCAGGTTTTCTTTGTCTGCCTGCAGAGGTGACCCATTTCATTTCAAGAAATTACAACTTAAAACCCATAAACACTGATAAGTATCTGACTGTGGAAACTTTCATTTCATAGGTCGGGGCTTATCAAAATTTCTAAAATCTCAAACTGTTTGGTGTCTCGTGCAATCTCCTGACAGAGGCATTAGAGCACAGGTGGCAAACACAAGGCCCTTATCTGGCCAGGCACCTGCGTCGAGCTCTTATTTAAGTGTTAAGGAGTAGTTACATTTATACAGTCCTGAAATTACATTCAGCCCTTTGAAGGCAACCACGAGGCTGATGTGGCCCCTGGTGAAAATGAGTTTGACACCCCTGTATTAGAGTGTAGGGGGTAATGTATGGGCTCTGGGGTCAGATGAGTCTAAGCGTGGAGTCCTGACTGTGCCAGTCAGTGGATGTGGGGCCTTAGGAAAGTCATACAACTTCATGCAGCTACAGTTTTCTCACCTACAAAAGGAGGGTAAAAATAGTGCATACTGCATGGAATTACTCTGAGGTGTGAATGAGAAAATGCATGCAGACTACTTAGCACAGCACCTTGCAGAGAGTCAAGCTCTAATAACAGGCTATTTTCATCAGTTTTTTACAACGTAGAAAGATTTAGATGGTCAGTTGGGTGAAAGGTCATCAGGCGCTTCAAATCATACATAAACTGGCTTGGCATTTTGCTCACAGTTGGTAATTCTAAACAAGGTTGAGGTCAATAACCCCTGTCAGAGGAACATGGGCTCTGAGTGATTTTTCCAGTAGGCTGAGCCAGCCATGCTCACACCTCTGCCCTCAGTGATCAAATGCAAGCATTTCTGAATCTGTCGGGCAAGAGGGGATTGTTCTCCATGAAGCCAACTCTCCCATTTGGAGCTGGGTCCCACAGCCTTGGATTTTATCCAGCTGAGCTAACTGGTAACAGATAACCGAAGGCATGGTTCCTGCTTGCAGGAGTTCAGCAGACCTTTACAGGGACACGTCACAAAAACTTTAACAAGATGCAGAACACAAAATGCATTTTAGTAATACCCAAGAACATGTAATGTTTCAGAGTTTGGAAAAACCACAGCTATTCTGTCCACTTTAATTTATAAGCAGATTCTACAACCTGAGAGGTATGGGTTTTTTACTGGCTTCTTTCCCTGATGATGTAATGAGTACCTGAAATTGACATGCCCATGGCTGCATGAAGCTCAGAACTAGAGATCACGTCATCTTTTCTTAAAGTAACATCTCACTGTATTCTTAGCTTTTTAAAGAAAGACACTTGAAGAATACAGAGTCGCAGAATGTTAGAACTAGAAGAGTCTTTTGAGTTCATTTAGTCTACTGAGGAGCAAAGAAACTATGTGATAGGCAAAGATGATACAGCTAAGTGTTGGCTCTGTCAGCACTAGAGTTTCCCTGACTTCAGGTCTGGGCTTCCCACTGCAATCTGCTACCCTGAGCCATTCAATCATCTGTTCCTCTCACAGGGCTACCCAGAAGTTGTGGGACGAATGACTTGTTCAAACTTTTTATAGTCTGGAGCTGCCACCAGGTTGTATGGATGTCCAAAGCAATGAGACATTTGTTTACATCTGCCTATAAATCCAACATCAGCTATGTTGATTATAATGGCACACTTGTTAATCCCTAGCACATAAACCAGCAAGTGCTAGAAGCAATTCTCACCTCGATGCTAAAATGTTGGAATGATATTTCTTTTTCACTCAACTAGAATGTATTATGAACTTTCCTTAACTTTGTATTACCAGCTAATAAGCAGTTAGAAACTGTGATGTATTTATTTTAATATTGAGTTTAATATTTTGTTTAAAATAGATTTCTGGGTTATTAACTAAAAATTTCCTAAAAACTCTCACATAAAATTTTAAAAAGTAGATGTGGAAAAAAAGTAGATGTGAGCCCTGGCTAGTGTGGCTTACATCTACTTTGGGCACTGGATTGGGCGCTGGCCTGTGAACCAAAAGGTTGCTGGTTTGCTTCCCAGTCAGGGCACATACCTGGGTTGTGGGCCAGGTCCCTGGCTGGGGGCATGGGAGAGGCAGCCAACTGATGTTTCTCTCTCACATCAGTGTTTCTCTCCTTCTCTTTCTCCCTCCCTTTCCCTCTTTCTATAAATAAGTAAATAAATACACCTTTAAAGAAAGTAGATGTGAAGTTTAGAAATTTTAATAGTATTTATGGAATGATATATTGGAGATTTGTCAGTTCATCAGCTGGAAATGTTGTGAGGGAATCTCATAAGGAAGAGTTGGATTTGGTTCCCACCCAGGGTCTTGCCACACTCTCAGCCAGTTATAATTCTTGATATTCTAACATTTTCCCATTATAAAATATACTTAAGTAGCTCTCCTCCTCTCAGTCTTTTACTCTCTTCAAGCCCCAGCTTAAGATCTTGGTCCACCCCAGTTGTTACTCATGACCTACCATTTACCTGATACGTACATGCTACTTTGGGCAAGTATGTATCTTCTTATATCTGTGTCTTATGTCCACAACTAGACAGCATTCAAAGAAGGATCTTTCCTTGAGTGCTGTCTTAGTTCCAGCTGCTATAACAGGATATCACAGACCAAGGGTCTTATAAACAACAAAATTTTTTCCCTCACAATTCTGGAGACTGGAAGTCTGAGATCAGGGCATCAGCATGGTCAAACCTGGTGAGGGCATGCTTCTGGGCTGTAGAATGCCAACTTGTCACATCCTCACATGGTAGAGAGCAAAGAGGACAGCAATCTCTCATGATTCTTGTAAGGACACTAATCTCCTTTACAAGAACTCTGCCCTCATGATCTCATCTAATTCTCATTACCTCCCAAAGGAACCCCCTCCTCATACCATCACGTTGTGGGCAGTAGGGAGGGTTCCATTATAAGAATTTGGGGTGAGTAGTACACAAGTCAGATTACAACGAATGCCTAGAACTAAGCCAAGGCTTTGCATCCATGGGTTGTCCATGATATAAATCATCCTATCAGAAAAATGAGGGGACTGTACAGATACTCTTCGGACTCCTCAAACATAGTCATAAAAATCCTAACATTCATCATATTGTTTAAGGATAAAATAATTTAACATAAAACATGCAAGAATGTGTATAATATTAATTAGATTAAGAAATGTTAGAATTAGAATTTTCTTGAGTTACATAATTTCTTTTTTCTAACTTTTTGAGATAACCACAAAAATTACCCTTCTCTCAAGGGTGTTTGAGGACTAAAGAACTGGGCATGGAAGACATTAAAATGTAAATGTGAAAATAAACATATCAATGTGCTAGCAGCAGTTATCTCTTATGGGTAATGCTGTTTTTATCTTTGCATCTTTGTGTATTTCCCACATTCCCTGCAATGAACATACTACTCTTATAATCAAAGAGAAACTCTAAGAAGCTTTAAGACAAAGGTAAATACAAGGTCTCTAGAATTCATGAATATTTGAGGAAGGACAGGTGAGGGTGTTTCCAGCACTAGACGGTGAGTGCCGTAATGACCGCGAGTCTGTGAGTCCCAGGAAGAGCATGTGGCCACGTGGACTGTATACTGAATATCATTTTCCAAGGGCAGAATGGCATGGACGTGCCAATGGGGTTGGGGATAACAAAGAACTAAGAAGGCACTTTAGTGTTACTGATTCTGAGGAAAGCTAGAGAGGTGTTATTCAGGATCGGGAGGTTAGACCTTGGAGTGACAGCCCTCTACTGGTACACTGTGGGTACAAGAAGAAATTATACAAACCCTAACAGGAAGAACTGGCAGACCCTACACCCAGGCTAGGGACTGACCAGATTCTATAGGGCAAGCCAAGTGTCTGTAACCTGAAGTCAAAATACTGTGGACCAAAAGGTAAAGGGTGGATCATAGAAGCAGAATAGATGGGAGCACGAGGGCCAAAAGAGGCTTCACAAGCTATAAAAAGGCATTTAAAAATTTCAGGAAGGGACTGTGCTGTGATTAACAAAATCCAAACTGAAGAAACATGAGGCAGAACTTGAAATCATCTCCCACTTCTGAAAATGTTAGTTCTTGCATTTGAAAGCAACTGTAAATCAGAGACGGAGAGAAAAAGGGTGAGAAGGCTATAGAATCCGGAGGCACTGTGACTGCAGGTGTGCATCTCACCCTGAGCTTAGAGGTATTGGTGGCAATCTGTGAAAAGACAGTGTACAACTGAGGGAAGGGAAAACCACTGATCTGCCCTCCTTTGTTCCAGTGTGTTTAATATAGCTTCTTTGAACTACATTAGGAAGAAAATTAAGGTTGCATTCCTACGTCTTGGGCCAGGGGTGGACAGCTTGGATGTCAACAAGGGCCAGACAGGTGACATAAATGAAGTGGTCCGGTGCAGTGGCCCTGGTGCAGGTGAGAGCACATGCTGTTGGAGGGGACATCTGAGGAAATATGGGCCCAGGGTTGTTAAATCTTCTTAGTTTTCAAAAGACAGATATCTGGATTTCTTTGTGAAATCTGCTATTGTAGGTAAGTAATTCAATTTCTTTAAAAAAACATCATGCAGATCAAAGAAAATATATCTGGGGAGGAATGTTGGGCCTAAGCTAGTTTGTAATCTTTTTCCTGGACACCCCCTCCTCAGTACAATTGCAACTTTGGTTAAGGGAGAGGTTTAAACACTACATGCTATCATGAAAGTACCCAAATATTTGACCTTTGGCCAGCCTTCAGAATGCTAGGAAAGCTCTAGTGGTTAAACAATCTGGGATAATGTAGCTTCTCACAGCTAATGCCCTTGGGGAGATTATCACATGAGTTTAAGCGAGCCTAATGTCCAGATGTACAAAGAACAAAGTACAGAATTTGGGAAGGAGTTAAATGTGGACCAGAGTCAAAGCTTGAAAACACTTGCTCTCGATTTACTTTGATTCCAGTAAGAAGTTGCATATGAATACTGGAGAACAAAACCTGCCCCCCAGGGTCAATTTTTAAAAATGATATGGACATGATACAGACACAGCACGTGCCATGCCAGTGACTAGAGAATTGAATAGTTAAGGTTTCTGAGGCTTTGGATAAATTCTCAGGTAAAAGATATTACCTTGAAAACAAATATCCACATTCCAGTGGATGGAAAACTCAATGATGCTTTATTTGAGACTAGAAAAATAAAAGTGCTGAAGGGTAGACCCCTAAATACTCAGGGTAGTGAAAGAATTTAACAAGATTCTCACTACCTGTACTGGGTGGAATAGTTTGTCACCCTCCCCCGCTCCCCCATTCATTTTCACTGGGAACCTGTGAATTTATTAGAAATTCAGTCTTTGCAGATGCAAACAAGATGAGCTCATATGGGATGAGGGTGGGCTCTAATCAAATGATTGGTGTCCTTACAAGATGGAATTTAGACACAGACACATACTGAAAGAAGACAACCATGAGAAGACAGAGGCAGATTTTGGAGTTACGCTCCTCACCCCCGCCAAAGTGCCAATGATTACTGGCAACAACCAGATGCTACAGGAAAGGAATAGTGCTCCCCAAGAGCCTTCGGAGAAAGGCAATGCCCCATGGGTTCTTTGATTTCAGCCTTCTAGCCTCCAGAACTGGGAGAGAGCAAATTTCTATTGTTACAAGCCACCCGGTTTGTGGTAATTTGTTATGGCAGCCCTAGGAAACTATGTATTTTCAAGCCTCTTCTGGGATGGGAGATTTGCTACGGTGAATTGTACAATGACTTACAGTTATGCCCCAAATTGGAGCAATATGCAGGGTATAAGAGATAAAGGCACAGGAAACATACTGTCAACAGAGCGTAAAAACACTTGTTTCTGGAGAGAATGGAAATAAGAAGTAATGACTGGTAACCAAATGGAGAGCAGGAGAACTCAAACTCCAGTGGTGTTATATGTAACATTTATCCCAAAGTTGCACTACATTTAATTTCATTTAAGGGAGCTTATGTATTACAAATTAAAAAAAAAAACAACAACTGCAGTCATCCTATCCTTGTGCAACTTAGTTTCCTTCCTGTGAAAAAACAAGAAAATAACTACAGGTATTTTACTTTCATTATGTGTGTAAAGAACAAGATTAAGTATTAACTAATTTACTTACAACTTTGCCCCATATGCAGGAAGTTTTCCAGATACAGTATACACTCAAACAACAGGGTTACATGTTGGAGGCGTACCTTTCATTTTGCTTTTGCACCATTTAAAAACATAGAAACAAAACATGAATTTATCTTTGGTTTTCAGTGTCAATACTTTCTCTTTGGTTTTGTATTTTCATGGGGGTCTCACACCCACCATGCCAGCCTGGAATTTCTCATCTAAGCCCAGAGAAAGGGAGTAGAGGCTTCATGAGTCTCATTTACGATGTTCAGTTACCAAAGCCACAATAATACAAACAATGCCATAGAGCCCATCCTCCAACTGGAGCACTCAGTTCTAGGAGGACTAACACACATCCACATTCTCACTACCAGCCACCATTACCAACACTAAACCACCACCCAGATCTCGGACCCAATGCTCCCCCTGCAACTTTGGCACACATAAATAAATCTCTTTTAAATGTGCCATTCATTAGGAAGGGTATTGATCTGTATCAATCTGGTTGATTTCTGGATTGTGGATGTCTGCTCATGTAAAACTCCAACAGAATACATTACTATAGCAAACATGTGCCATGCTTAATTACATGTCAAGAAAAGCTTGAACACATCTGTTTATTACAATTTGTATCACAGGGTCTCTGTGAGAGCTGAATTCTCAGACCATAAATTATGCCCATTGATAGCCTAAATAACCTGACAGATACATATGCCATGATAATACAGGGTAGGGCAAAAGTAGGTTTACAGTTGTTTGTATGGACAATATTATAACAATAAATAATAATATGAGAATGACTGTTTCATGTACGCACAACTGTAAACCTACTTTTGCCTCGCTATGTATTATAGATCATTTCATAGTGTATTGATAAGTTTTGTATTCTTCCTGTTAACATATTTGTATTATATATTTATAATCTATATTTATATAATATATAAAATATTTCATATGGTTTAACAGAAAGTATATTTATAAGATTATATATAATGTTAAATTACACATTTATAATATGTATGTTTTTAGGAATGTGACTAGTTGGTTTTATTAGTTATTTAACTCTGCAATAAAATTATTTCTCTTTTTTCAAGATTCAGGATGAGTCTAATTGCATAGCATACATTGAGGTATCAAAATGAGTTTTTAAAAACTGCAACAAAACAGAATGTGGGGAAAGAATAAGATGCTGGGACTGACAGAAAACAATTATCATGCATTCAAATTTCTGATTTATGAAAAACATTTCATTGGTCTTAGCAAGTGTCTCAATAATAATATGTAACAATTTAAAAAATAAATTTATGTTACTAAAATATCACTTATATATGTTTCCTATATTGAGAGTAAGCATAACATTGTTTGCGAGAAGGGATGTTGCTGCCTAAAACATGTGAAAATGAGTTTAGTATAGGACTGTTCCAGAGCTGCCTTTGAACCCAATTCTGACTCTGTAGACTTTTAACTACTGGGTTCCAAGGAACGTGTCTCACAGAGATGTGCCATCTTTTGGGGTCAAAGGTGGTAATTAAACAAGACCTGGGGGAAGTTGACAAGAGACTTCTCTAAAAAAAGAAAATAGCAAAACTGTCTGATCTGATCTGGATTTGCCCATAAACAGATCAACATTCTATTTTATGTTAAAACATGGTTAAAGTAAATTTTAAAGATTTTACACTTCCACAGAGAACATTTCACACAAATCTAATAAAGATCTGCCTTTCTCAGATATTATCCAAGCTGGCTGTTAATATAAGTACATTAGATGGTGCTCAAGAAATGTTGGTAAATGAACAAATAAAAAACCATTTTCCCCTGAACAATGCCACATGGTGCCCTTAATAAATTTATTCTATAGGATGAGTCTGGGTGATTAAAATAGCATGTTCCTTTTTATCAAGGTCACTAGAAAGCTTACAGCTGAATTTGTAATTTACTGCTAACCACCAAAAAGGACCAGGTAATATTTATTTCTGCTTTCCACTCTTATCTCTGGCTTTATATTCCAATTACCTAAATTTCTTCAACTAATTATTTTATCTTCTGTACTGCATGTTCTTTAGATGGGAAATATAAATTGGTTAATAAATAAAAAGAAGAATCCCTTTTAAAAACATGAAACTCTAGTATCTATTAACTCTCCTACAACAATGTGATTTAAAAAAAAATTCTCCCCAAATTAACTCTTCTACCTTTGGTAAGTTCTGGAAAATCCTAGGGTTTCATGGGCAAGTTAGGAAAGCAATGGCCAAACCTCAAAACGAGGTGATACTCCTTGGAAGTATGTTAAATAAGACAAGAATTGGTCTGTTTGCTACCATGGCTTATGCTTGTCACTGTTCCATAATGTAGAGAAGTCACATATTCCCAGAGACTTGACTTCAAATACAAAAGAGGAAAGAGACCTGTTTGTCAACGTCAGAGGCAAATTTCTGCAGTTCTTTCCAGTTGAATTTAAATATCAACTTTGTTTTTGGTTTAATACATTTATTCCTCCTTTTTTTGCTATGCTCTTTTATTCCCTTAAAGAGGTAATTAATTTAGGTTTGAAAAGAGACTATTGTGTATGTGGTAACTTTCATTCAATGACACGAACAAAATTACTTTCCAGCAATTTGCCAAGTCCATATTTGAGCAATTAGTCTATACTATCATGTCAAGCCTTATATGATTCTGCACAACAGATTTTCTGTAAAGAGTAAAATACAATTTAAAAAGCAAATTTAAATCGCTTTTAAGTAAATTTAACCAGGAGAAAAACCTGGGGCTAAACAGAAAATTCTGGAATCCCAGTCTTTATCTACGCACTGCATAAAGCCCACCTAGACATGACTGCTTGCTTCAGTTGAGGTGTCAACAGTGTGGAATTCCTGACTCCGGTTTTCTTCTCCCTCTCTAAATGGCAGTCTAAAAAAGTAGTGTTAAGAATCATCTGGCACCTTTACTGCCATGTGCAGTTTCTCCCCTCACACCCCATGGTGAAATGTGTCACAATAATTTTGCACCCACAAATATGGCTTCAGGGTGGCCCTGCAACGGAGTGAGCTGTCTGTGTTGGCAGCTTGCTTTGGTTAGCTGCAGCTGCAGGGAAGAACTGGCTCCATTATCCTTCCTCTTTCCCCACCCACCCCAAACAAATGCTTCAGGAGGCTGTCACACTTGAGCCCTGGCAGCGCAAGGCTCTGAGGCTGAGGGGAGAGGAAAAATGAGAGGGGCTCATTTCTAAAGCATAACAAGATTGAGGGGTGAATAGGTGAGCTAACTTTAACTCTACTGCCAGTTTTCCTGGTAAAATAGAGATCATAGAAGGTATGTGGTCCATACCTGTCTGTCCCCTTCCACGTAGGGTCTACTCAGCATTGCTTGGGATCTTGTCCTTTGGGAGGAGGACAGGGCAAGAATGTAAGAAGACAGTGCAAGCAAAAGTGGCCTTGAACTGTGGCTAGGTGGTCTATATATTCCTTTGCCTGAGACACTAATAATTGTGTCTCCTTTCCCTCTTAAAAGCTCTGATTCAATATTTCTTAGGAGGGCACATTATATTACTGGGGAAGAATTCTTCCTTTCATGAGACTGCTCTGCTCACTGTAGAAGGTTTAGCAGACTTCCTTCTGCCCATTAAATCCAGCAGCATACATCCACCCTATCACTTTGACAGCACCAAATGCCCTCCCTCTTCTCAAATGTTTTCTGGGGAAAGCAGTAAAGCCCTGCTGCAGGGCCACCAGGTGCTCTCTCAGTTGCAAAATAAGGAGGATGAAGCTGAGAGAGGTTAAATGATTTCATTAAAGCCATATCTAGAAAGTGGCTGAGGCATTGTTCTTAACATCGTATGCAGTGCTCTTTCTGGGGCAAAATTCTACTAGTCCACAAGAGACACCTGCTGTTGTAGAGGCTAAAACTGCAGGGAAAGAATTTACATGTGGTAACACCTGTGTTTTCTTGTGACCACTTAATCATATGAAGTCAGCAGCTTTACAACTGTTACTAGTTTCAGAGGTTATTAATAACAATAATGATATTTTTCAAGGAGAATCTGATACTTTGATTTTTTAATTTATTTTTTATTGTTGTTCAAGTACAGTTTTCTGCCTTTCCCCCACATCCCAGTCCAACACCCCAGCCCTCCCCACCTCCCTTCCCTGTTTCCACTCCCCCTTGTTATTGTCCATGTGTTCTTTATAATTGTTCCTGCAAAACCCTTCACCCTTTTCCTCTGAAATTCCCTCCCTTCTCTCCTCTGGTCACTGTCAGCCTGTTCTCAATTTCAGTGTCTTTGGTTATATTTTGCTTGTTCATAGCAGCACAATTTACAATAGCCAAGTGCTGGAAACAACCTAAGTGCCCATCAGTAAATGATGGATCAAAAAACTATGGTACACTTTCACAATGGAATTCTATGCAGCAGAAAGAAAGAAGGAGCTCCTACCCTTTGCGACAGCATGGATGGAACTGGACAGCATTATGCTAAGTAAAATAAGCCAGACAGTGAAAGACAAATACCATATGGTCTCACCTTTAACTGAAGCTGAATCAATATAATGAACAAGCATGCAAAATGATACTTTGATTTTTAAGCACATAAAATTTGGTGAAATCATAGAAGCTTTCCAGAAAGGGAGAGAAGAGTTGTCATTTAAAAAAAATTAAAAAATAAACAAAGTTTAAAGAGAGATTAGCAACAATTAACAATAATACCAATAAACATGCTTTGCAAAAATATTTTCATCAAAAATTTTTTCTTTCTTCTAAAAATACTTAAAGATATAGTCTTCTCAAAAGAAGCCAATAATAACACCCTATCCCTTATAGTTATCAGTTTCAATCCTTGATAGGATTTAATCCTAAAAATAACCCTAAGAGGTAGGCAGAGAAAATATTATTACCCCCATTTTATTTACAAAGAAACTGAGGTTTTAAGAAATTTTAGTGGTTTTCTAGAGGGTCAAGTTTCAAACCTCCAGTTCGGTCAGTATTCTCTACATCGTATCTTGAAAACTCAAGTCAAGAGCACTGTTGAGAATCAATAATTACACTGAAATAATTCAGCTTCTTTCTCCAGCAGTTAGTACAAAATACTACTTTTTTTCCTCCACATAACCACTCATGGTCATTTGCACTTGCTAACAATAGCCCTGAGCCAAGAGAGACGGGCACACAGGGTCATGTGCATGCTTACCACTCACTGAGAACTTCCTTTGTGTCAGGCCCTGGCCGAGTCACTGAGGACACAAAGACTAATAAGACCTAGCCTAGCTTTTGAAGGGCTCAAAAACATTTTGGGAACATTCTTAGTATTTTCTTCAATTTTTTTTTTAGATTTTATTTCTTTTTATTGTTAGAGAGAGGAGAAGGGAGGGAGAAACAGAGGGAGAGAAACATCAATGTGTGGTTGCCTCTCAGGTGGCCCCTCCTGGGGACCTGGCCTGCAACCTAGGCATGTGTCCTGACTGGGAATCAAACTGGCAACCCTTTGGTTTACAGCCCACGCTCAATCCACTGAGCTACACCAGCCACGGCAGTATTTTCTTCATTTCAATCAGAGTTGACTCACTTCTACAACCTTGGGCAGATAGGGCCAAATGACTAATTGTGAAGGGCTGGCTGTACCCAGGGTAGGGTCCTTCCCTGGGATGTCAAAGTGACCTCTCTTTCAGCTCTTCTTACAAAACCCTCAACAACAACCAACTGTAACAATAACTCCAAACCATGGGGACATACAGTCATTGTATATATATAAGCTCTGGAAATAAACCTATGCTTCACCAGTTAGACTATTACTGGTAAACTAAAAAAAACATGGTTTATTTATTTTTGGTGATGATATTGAGAAGTGGATGAAGAACAATCTGATGACATTAATTATATTACCAAAAAAATTGTATTTCTAAATTTCTCTTTTTTTTATGCACATTTGAGGCAGAATGAAGAGTGAGCTGTCTAGAATTAGGCTTTTATAGAACTCTAAAGAAGTTACTGGGATCTACATTGTTGGAACATCTGAGCAGTTCCAAAAATTCTAGAGGTCAAATTCATAAGGCTATCAGTACCCTGGAGATCTCATTAGTTCGGTACTGTGAACACTGATACACTGATAGGTGGTGCAGTTTCTTCGGAAAACTGAGCTGTCACTATTTTACAATTCCTCACCATCCACATGCCTTTCCATTCCCGTGTCTTAAAAATAAATGAATGAATAAATAAGTCAAGCACGTGGCAAATATGCTTCTATTTTTCCACCAAGAATGCAGATGTGACGGCTTCTTCCCCTTCTCTCTCCTCCTCCAGAGCTCTGTCTTGCCCCTCCCCACCAAGTGACCTCATATTTGCGCAGAAAGGACACCAGCTGCAGGGAGGGTCTGCCTCCACCAAGTGGGATCATTATCATCATTAGTAATGATGCCAAGAGGCCCAGACAGCCTTGATGGCCTTGTCGACATGTGCAATATGTTACAGCTCTGTGGTCTCCCCACATTCACAAAGAAGTTGCTGTCTGCAAATGTAAGGCTTTGCCTTCCTAAAAATAACGTTACCAAAATAACATTTAGATGTTTCTTAACAAACTCATCAGCAACTGTAGCAACAATGACGAGAACCCACCAAGATGATGAACTTGGTGGTAGCCTCACAGGTCATTTGGGTACAAAAGTCCCATTTTAGAAGACATGAAGGTCCCTGCTTTTTCAGGGGAAGAATTATAGGAACTTGTTTGCAAGAGGAGGGCTGCCTAGAAAATGAAAATTAGGAAAACTGTTTTTAACACAATGTCACAGGAAAAGCTAATGCTTTCATCTCAATTTTTACAGGCATATTCCTATAGATTCATGTTCATTTCTTCATGCATTCATTCACTCTTCTCCACTCTCCTCTCTGTGAATTAGTGCCGACTCACTACAGAGAACAAGGCTGTGAGATTTTATTGGATGTAATAATACTAGCAATTACCATGTACTGAGTGCCTACTATGAGTTGAACACAGGGCTAGGTACTGTATGCATGCCTCTCAACCTCCTCGCACAGACAGGTCACTACTTCCATGTTACAGATGAGACAACTGAGGCTCAAAGAGGTGTCTTGGGCTCTCTTCTGGAGACATGTTCTCTTCCTCGTGGATCTTGTCCATACTCATGGCTTTAAATATTGTCTATCAGCTGTTACCCAATTTATATCTTCAGCCTCTGAGCTTCAAACCTGATTTTCACAATTACCTACATGGCATCTCCACTTGGATGAATCACAAGCATCTAAGATCAAACATTTCTAAAACTCAACTTGGGGTCTACTTATATCCCCCATCTCACTCCACCCCCAGGATAAGCTCCCCTCCAAAAATTTTCATGTCAGGAAACTGGAAGTCATCAGTAACACTCTCCCCTTCTGCTATGCCACCAACCCAAGGAACGAAAGTCCTATAAACTCTACCTCCTAAATCTGCCTTGGATCCATCTGTTTCTCCATTGACACCACCATCATCTCTCATGTGGAAAGTGACATTAGCCTACACTCCTGTAACCCACTTTGGAATGAGATACAACAAAGTGATATGAATATGATCATGCTTTCCCCCGCAAAAACAAAACAACAAAAAAAAAAACTTCCAGTGGCTACTCATTGCTATTAGAAAAGACCAAAATTCTTGCCAGTATCTACAAGGCCATGTTTCTGTACCTTTCTACTTTCCTTTTATTCACTGGGTTTCTGTCCAGCCCATCTTCAGTCATTCCTCTTCCATACCCAAGTTCCTTTCTGACTTTGGGTCTTAGAACAAGCTGCTCTTCAGCTGGTAATGCTCTTACACTCCCTCTTTGATTAGCTAACTCCTAGCTATTCTTTGATCCTCAGCCTAAATATTATTTCACAAAAAATAGTCTTCCCTGCTCCTCTGACTCAGATAGAACTCCCCATTTCATTATTTTTATAAAAACCAAAGAATTTATTTAAAAGTTTTTCTCTAGTTTCCCCAACTGTGGTATAAATTCAATGAGGTAAATTACCGTGTCTGTCTTGTCAATAACTACCCACCATGCCTATCACAATGCCTGGCACTTAGAAATTCTCAGCAAATATTTGTTAAATGAAAGGGGCTTGCTCAAGGTCACACAGTATTTGAACTCAGATCTGTCTTATTCTAAAGCACATTCTCTTTTAAAACCTTTCAAAGCAGAAAAAGGGTTCCTTACATATTCAACATATGATTAGTTTCAGGGATGTCAATTTCCCAAGTTTCAAAGTCCTTTGACTCAAGTAAGTGGATGAATGGATGGATGGAAGGTTAGACAGTGGAAAGGAATGGGGTCTGGGAGTATGCTGGCATGGGGTGAAACCTGCCTCCCATTGTACATGTGACAGAAGAAGCATCTACTGGCCTACATGAGTAGTCGTAATACAGAAATGAGAACACGGATGAGAGAAAGGCATCATTTAGATTGCTGAGCTGCTATAAGGCTGAACAAAATGAGATTTAAAAACCAAGGAAACAAGTCTTTCATAACTCTGAAAAAAGCAAAGGCAAAGAGATTCTGAAAAGACAAAATATAATCTTATTAAGGCGGGAAAAATTTACTACACATATCTTTTCTTCTCTCCTTGCTGAACGTATGCATATGGGGGGGGGGGGGGACTGCAGATAAGGCAGAATGGACTAAGGAAAAAACTATAGGAAATGCCTGAAAAATGCCTCTCTGAGCTTTGAGGACTGGGAAGTTGTTCTTTTCTATATGAGACCTAGGATATTTGCCTCCATCAGTACTATTTTAAAAACGTTTTCTGCTGGGTGGTCTGTCACTGACCCCCAGAGCGCGGTGAGGAGAGATGAGCACAGAAGGGTCTGCCCAGCTTCAACTGCAGGAGGCCTGCAGCCTGGTTCTGTTCGTGTAATCAAGGCGTCTAAAGAGTGCAGGACTTGACATTTTCCCACAATGAATGGGAAGTTCTCACATTTGCTCTAGTTGTCAAAGTCTGGGAACGCTGGCTTTGTTCCTTTGCTTTGCTTGAACTGTCCCAGCTTCTCACAAGAAACACTCAATTATTAGGACATTTAAAAAGTTTCTTTCTTGAATTGCTGTCTTTGTGTGAATGAAATGATAATAATTGGGTGATCAGCTTTCTGACAAAAGAATAAAAAAACCTGTACTCCTCTTCCCCCTCATGTTTTCCATAAAAGGCAACAAAAATTTTCTGTAATTTCAGTATTATTCAACATGTTTGGAATTGCTCTAATTACATATTCTGGTTAATAGTGTCTAAACCACACATTGCATACCAATTGTCAAAGAATTACAATAAAATACACTTATTAATAAAATGATACAGGACCCTAACATGACCTTTCTTTGGTGAGTCAGAAGGTGTGCAAAGATCTTGCAGCACCCTGGGTCACTGTTTTGAACATTTTGCTGCACGATGGTGCTCAAGTGCTGGCTGATGAAACATTAGATAACACAGTACACGCATCTATTACTGCAGGTCACAGAGCCGTCTGTGTTTGTTACTGGCTGGTTTTCTCATTAGCATACCAAAAAATGAAGCTTCACATTGAATTTGAAATTTATGGTAATTGTTCTGTGATCAGATCATTCTGTTTGTTTAGGAGCTTGGGGACTTTTACTAATTTTAGTGACTAATTTTTTTTTCTCCATTGTCAGAATTTTTACTCTTTTTAGTTCCTTTAATATTTAGGAATAACTTCAGAAAACAAAAGTCGAGCATTTCTATTGATCTACATTTTAAGGAGAGACCAAGATCTTGAATTTATGGCAAAAGAAAGGGAAACAGAGGAGTGGGATGTTAAGGAAGAGGAAGAACGAAGACCATGTGACAAAGAAGGGAGAGGAAGGAACAGCTCATATCCTCATGGCTCATGAGCTGCAGTCTGTACCTTCCTTTCATATCTTTCAGCTACTATTATTTTTTAAAAAATAAATTTATAGTTGGAGCCAATATCTACTTTCATTTTGACAGGAGAAAAGGTTGAGTGAAATTAAGGCACAAAGTCAGTTATTCTTCCCCTGGATTTTACAGTTTAAAAAATTCCCAGTAGATTAAATGCATGCCATGTAGGCACAAAATACCCCATTTTGCCCCATAGCTGGTCTGTCTGCACTAATTCCTTGCTCCCCAAAACCAAATGCAACTAATTCTATTTTTTTGGTAGGGCAATTGTTGATTAATGAATCATCTTTCCTGTAATTTTTATTTTTTGTAGACTTAGTTTGGCTAGGTTCCCTAGCATTCTTGTTGAGGTATGTAATGGAAAATTTGACCTCATACTCTTTGCTTTTTTGTAACATCGCAAAACACTGATATAACAGGGCTACAAAAAAGTAGCTTGGAGATGAAGGGATGCACGGAAAGAGTAAGCTTAGTGTGGAAAGGAGCAAAGATAAACTAAATCATCTGTAAACATATAGCTTCACAGACATGAAGTTACACTTATCTTCAAGAACAGCTTGCTTGTTACAGCTTAGGATGTCACAGTGTTTCCATCATAGATTTACTTTTCTAAAGAGACTAGAAACCAGACGTAAAAAGTAATTCTTAAAATTAACTTGGAACACAGGCAGACCATTTTGTAGATCCTATAACTATTCCCCAAAATGGTGATTTAGGGTGGGGCAGGCAGAATAAAGGTGCATTTAGTTATATCTGAATCGAAATAAAACCTTGGCAATCACTTTTCTGTGATCACATCCAACCTATGGAAAATGTAAAAGGTCATACAGTTAACTTTGGTAATTGCTAAATGTGGGACATGGCAGCAGAGGCATGCTTTACAACAGGTCTTTCAGCACAATTCATAGCATAATGAATGAAATAGTTATTAAAATTGTTCTTTTTATTTTTTAAGATAAAAAGGCTTTACTTTTTAAGATGATGAGACTACATTCTCTTCTCTAAGGCAAAGAAACTATTTCTTTAAATGCATAATCCAGCCTCAAGAGAACACGTGCCCAGCCACTGACTCCATGGCTCCCTGAGAAAACAGCTCCCAGCATCACCCTCTTGAAATGCCACAGTGCTCTGGTACAGGGCCCCCAATTGGGTGTTTCATAACAGCACTGCGTGATGTGTATATTATCAACTCTGACAGTCCTTGTGGCCATCAGAATGCACATAAAAACTATTCAGTTTATTAATCACCTAGATGTGCTGAAATAAGGAAGGAGGGAAAGAGCAGATGTAGAGAAGGATGTACAAAACACTACTTTGTCAGTCAGACTGTTGGAAAAAATGTACAGGTGTTTCTTGATGCTATCTAAGTTGTTTCCAAAACTCTTGTCACAACTGTGTACTTTTACCTATTAAAATGCAGAACTATACAAATAAGTCTCAGCAGAGAGAGCTTTGATATGCCATATATATGGGCTGGATGAGTAGTTTTAATTTGAATGACAATAAATTTATGTAAAGAAGGAGTTAAACACCAGAACCATAAAATATATAAATAAGCCACAAAAGTTTCTCTTTGCTTAATTTTATGTTGGTAAATGGCAATAGACTGTTACCTGTTCCAGGGACTGTTTTAGGTTCCTACTTCTGATTGACTTTGGCAGATGCAGGAAGAAAAGGAGTGTTCAGACAACTTGGAGTGATTCTGTTTAACCACTTATAAAATGCAGGTGGACTAAGAAAGAAGGCTGTTAAACTACAAAGATAACCATTAAGGGAAAAAATTACTACAAGCCATTTAATATCCTGTTTAAGATCTTGGCTGAAAAGAAACTGATGATAGATTAACATTTCAATTTCAGGGTGGATGCTCTTCTAGATTCTCTTGGATTCCTAAACATTTCCTCGGTCTTACTTGGTTTCTGAATTTCCTGAGACACTCCTGGCATTCCACATATTATTTAATATTCCACATATTATTTAATATTATGAGAACACTGAATCTTACATGAACTAATTTGAAATAAGTGTTACCCTTCTACTTCCCATGGGGTATTAAACTATACTGGCATTTTGGTAGAACTCTACTGAAATCGGCTTTATACTCTTTAGGTCTTTAATAGACCTGCAGCCTGCAAGTCTTGTCGTCATTCATAGAATGTACTCCTGTGACCAAAAACACTTAAGAAGAAAATGTTGACCAGTTTTCTGAGATCAAGTTAGTAAGTGAACTAGACTAACTGAATCAAATAAAATGCATAATGGTTTTCATCACTATAGTGAAAGGTCTGGGAGTGTTGCTATGTCTTTGGATTATCATGATAGGACAGTAATTTCTATAGCAATAAAACAGTGGTAAAAGTGCAATTTCCTATTTTTTTCCTATTAGTATTCACTTTATGAGTTTTTCAACATGTATTAATGCTAAAATTAATGAACTTTTGCCCCAATGCCATATTCTCATCTCCTTAGGCATACAGTTTTATGTGTATGTATCTTTCTGGAGATATTTTATATATATCTTGGCATAAACACACACATATACATATAGTATATATATTATTTCTTCCTCTTATTATATGCAAAAGGTAGCATTCAATATAGATTGATCTGTACTATACTTTTTGGACTTTACATTACATGTTGGAGATCTTTCCATATCAATATACAAAGACCTTGGCAGTCTTTGTTAATGGAAGCATAGTACTCCACCAGTATTAAACAGTCCCTAAAGAAATACATTTTGGTTACTTGTGCTAATATATTTTGTACTTTTGCTAGTACATACAATGCCTGTAATTTTAAAATTAAAACAAACTGTTTATAAGAAACTACATTTGACTAATTTTGCTTGTTTCACTTCCTACTCTAATTCTCTGAGTGGTGAAATGGTAGAAAAAAAAAAGAAAGCAAAGAGGCAAAACAAGTCCTTGGCTAATCAGCTTTTGGGAAATTGAAGATCTTACTCTTTTTTTGTGACTAGTAATCAATATATATTTGTATGGGTTCAAAATAATAATCTCATAACTTTATTACTCTTCTCATGCCTCCAAAAGTTGTATTTTAATGAGAAGAAAAGAGGTAAAAGGGAAAATCCAAGAGGTTCAGAGACAACTAGTAGAAGGACCAGGTTTCCTAAAACCTGGCTGCAATTGACCTGAAAAGCTATCAGATAGCTGGAAGAGAGAAAACTGAAGTTGAATCTTAGTTCCACAAAGGCCTTGGTTTGTATTTTGGTGCAGGAGACCATCACCATGATTTTCCTCAAAGGCATGTAAGCATGCACTCATACACAGTTCTGTGCAAGGAGCTTTCCAAAGCAAGTTAGGTACATATAGCAACTATTACTGTACCATGACAAAGAAAAACAAATGCAGATGTGATTCCATCTACAGATGGGGGTTTGGAAAACTGCATTTCTATATTTATTAAATTTTTATAGATTTTATAATTTTTGGATAAAGCATGCCATTTAAAAGATTTCTGTTGCAATATTGTTTGAATAAAAATGAACTTCCTCAGTTTGTATTTGGGTATGTGTATAATTTTCAGATTTCTATATTTTGAGTTGGCTTTATTTAAAGTGAAGATAACTCTGTGTACTCATGTGTATGGTGTGTATGCAGGTGTGTGCATGTGCTTTATTTTAGCATTTACAATTTTATTATTTTGTAGTAACTTCAAACTTAAAAGTTGCAAGAACAGCACACTAAATTCTTCTATACTCCACCTATTTTCACCAATTGTTAGAATTTGGTCCTTATGTATTTTATTCTTCCATATATACACATTATTCTTTTAAACCATCTGATTAAGTTGCAGACATCATGCCCTAAATATTTTATGCATATTTCAATGCATATTTCCTAAGAACAGAGATAACCACTTACCTAATGAGAGTACAATGGTCAAAATCAGGAAATGTACATAGTCACAGTATTATTATTTAATCCACAGGCCTTATTCAAGTTTTACACACTGCCCCAATAATGTTCTTTCTTCATATCTTTTCCTAGTCTAGGATTCAACCCAAGATCACACATACATTTAGTTTTCATATCTTTTTGGTTTCCTTTAATCTGAAACAGCTCTTGAGCTTTTCTTTGTGTTTCGGGACATTGCAATTTTTAACATCATCTTTTAGTTTGGACTTGCCTATTTCCTTAATATTAAATTAATTGACCCTTTTTGTGGGTGAGAATATCACTGATGTCTTTCTCAATGCATAACATCAAGAGGTACAGGATGTCAATTTGTTCCATTATTGGTGACTGTAATTTTGATCACTTGATTAAGACGTCACTGTCACACCTCTCTACTTGAAAGCTACTATCCCTAATAATAAGTAATTTGTGCACTCTTTGAAATATGTAAGTATCCTGTACCTCACTTCTACTTCCAAGTTTTAACATCCATTTATACTTCTTGTGATAGACATCATGGTTGCAAAATAATTTTCTATTCTATCATTCATTAATTGGCCTACTGTAAAGTAAGGTTTTCTTTTTTATGCATGTTGCATCTGATTATTATCACTATGAACTCACTCATGGATTCTTATTTTATTCAATGAGCTATATTCCATTATTATTATTAGTTACTGTGTTGCTCAAGTTGTCCCAGATTTGGCCAGTGAGAGTCCTTTCAAACTGGTTCCTTGGTTCTTTTGACATGTCCTCATCATTTTTTCTGACTACTTCCTAACATCCTGGCATGAAAAGATATTCCAAGGCTCATCTTCATTTCCTCCATTGGTGTTGGAGTCAGCCATTTCTCCAAGGAGCACTGGTTCCTTTCAGTGGGGAAGGATATTTAGAAGCCAAAATCCAGGTGATATGTGTGCTCATTGCTACTGGGTGCCATTGCTTCAAGGCCCTTGTGGCAAATGGAACCAGGGAAATTTACATACTTTAAAAATTTTCGTAAATTTGGTTCCAGTAACTCATATTATAAAATTATTCCTTTTATATTAGGTTTGCTAGGTTGAGAGCTGGTTCAAGGGTTTTAGTGTTTTGCCCATGTTACCATGCACTATCATTATAGTTACATTGGATTATAGATGGATTTCATGGCATCTCTAAGAACAAGAACCACGCCTCACTCATTTTTTAAAAAATCAATGCCTAACAAAGTTCAAATCACATAACAGACAATCCATGGAAATTATATGATGTCTGGGACTTGCTTCCTAGGAATGCAGTGTGGGGAAAAGGAATCCAGTGTGGGAGAGATAATGCAGGTGGCCAAGACGCTGCTCCAGCTGCCACAGGGGTTCTTTTGAATAAGAAATTTTGCATAATAATGAAATAACTTAAAGGCAGTCAAGAAATAAATACTCCCTTACCCAAATAAAAAGAAAGTTTCTGCCTCATCTATGCCTCAATTTCTTTATCAGTTTGGTGCGGTGAAAAATGCCGAAGGGTTTGGATTACCTGGAACCAGACAGCAGAGTAAGGTTAAAGTGAACGCCTCTTCATTTAAAATTTAAGAAAATTTTGCTTATAGAAGGCTCACTCATTTATGAATATGACTTTTTAATACATTTGGTCTAAAGGACTTGAAAATGTCTATGATTTTCTATGTCAAACCACTAGTCACTTCATTTTGGAAAGCACCAACTTGAAACACAAATAATTTGTATAGTCATTTTCAATATACAGGGTCTGGCAAAAGTAAGGCCTGCTTGAGTGTGGTTGGTAGGGTAATAATATGGATGTAATAATTTATAGTTTTAATTTGAGTATTTCACCTAAAATGTCATACGGTATACTTGAGTGTGATATTATGTTACAGAAGTACATGCTTATGATTTTGTAATAAAAGACTTTATAATAAAAAAGGGTGTTATTTGTGCCGGACCCTGTACATTTCTGATGCTATGTCAACCCCTAAAAAATATAATAACATAAGGCAAATAGGCCTTAAAGCTAACTAGACAAAGACAAGCCCCAGCATTTTACTGACAAAATATACAAAGATTTGTTTTTTGACATCCCAAGTTGTCTTCTGACACTTAAATTTAACCGACAGTCAAAATACTAAAACAGGAGAGTGGAAAATTGCATTGAAATATCCTACTCTGGCAGGGGTGGCGAGGCAGAGAGTCTCACACAAATATATCTGTATGTATATACTGCTCACTGATGTAAGTGGACCTTCTCCTGAGGCTGCTTATTCAACAGAAAACCTTGGCTCCTTTCCATTAGGAAAACTGACACAGATATTTCTTATCAACTTTTTTTTAAGACAATCTCTTTTGAATTATGAGGTTTCCCCACTATAAATCTAATCTCATCGTCTTACCTAAATAGTATGTATTTTTCTGTCAAATTAAAAGAAATGTGTTTGGTCAGATTTACTGATAAGGAAATATGCTTATGTGACCAAGAGCAGTCAATTCAGATGGGATTTAAAGTTCCAAATAATCTTCTCCATTGTTTACACAACAGAAATAATGCTTTGGGATTACTGGAACTAAATGACAACCTTTTAATCAATGTTGATTCAAAAGGTGCATTCCATACTAAAGTTAGTGAGAAAGTGCTAGTGAGTTCTTTCCATAATGTCTGGGCATACCGAGGTGCTAACATTCGGCAGCCTGCATATAGTAAACAAATACAAACCAAATAATTCCTTGCTGCTGCCATGAACATATACTTTCTCCAGACAATAAGTGGTGCATTAGCACATACATACTTGTCTTCTGGCTGCAGCTTTTTCTCTCCTTAAGTTTCTGGACATATTTGTGGGACAGTCTAGAAAAATAAGTGTTTTGTGATACAAGCAGATCAGGAAATTACCTCTTGATGGAGTCTTGTGTGGGTAATCACCAGCATCCAGTCTTGTTAATTTCAACGGCTGATGATGCAAATTTACTTTTTTCCTTAAGTATACTGGGTCATTAATGTAAGCAAAATAGAGCATGGCAGGGTGAATAATAGCAACCATATTTCTTCAATCAAATATCCACACTGTGTGTCTGGTTGTGGTTTCAAAGAAATCTGGATTAAATAACATGATTCACATATGAAAAGGCTGTTAGAAACTGGATTTTGGTATCACTCAGTCATACATAAAACAGCCGCTTTTGCACTACATTTCCACATTTAAGAAAAATAAAATTGCTTCCTCTGAGACAGGTATGCTGGATACTTGATCTCTGAATTCTAAAAACAATTCATGGAAAGAAAAAAATTTAGAGAAACAAGAACAGGGCTGAGTCACCTCGGATTCTCAATATGACAGGGATTTTTATTCAATTCTGAACTGTCAAAGAAGCACTTTCTGAAATTCATTAAGCTTTCCAGTTTTCCTATTGACTATTTAAAACACTTATATCCTAGTATTTGCTTTCCTGGTCACTAGGTAAGAATTTAGGATAGAGCAGTAAATGTCTTGGTATAGGTAAGTTAACACAGAGCTCAAGTTCAGGAATCTGGGTCTTCCAGACAGTGTGTGCAGTGGAAGTTTTACAATGTTAAAAGCATTAGTTATGACCTTCAAGAAGGTAAGGTAACAGCAAGTTCTAGGAACTGTGATTTTCAAAGGGGATATAGGAATGAGGGTTTTGATGGAAGTTTTCCAGAGCTGCAGCTGCTGAGTTTGTGGGTTTTTCATTGGTTGTTACTTGATAGAGGCAGAGTGGGAGGAAGAATTCTTTGAGGGCAAGTTCAGACAGTGAATAGTTCAAGGCTGCAGCCTACTTAGAAGGTGCCGGCAATGAATGGACACACAAACCACAAATGTTAGACACAAGTGGTTTGATTTTCCAAGGTTTTAAGGGGCTGAAATAATTTTATTACTATATAGTAACCATGCGGAGTAAGATTAGCACAAAGTAATAATAGCCAGAAATGTAGTTGAGGATGGTTTTTCCAAATTCTGTTTGTTTGTCTTGCCACTGTTTCTCATCATGGTAATGGTATAGTGGAAACAGCAAAAACTTTCTAGTGAGGAAGATACAGAGTTGGCCCTGTTACTTAGTGTGTGTGACTGAGCCTCAATTTCATCTTCAAAAGGAGAGTCACAGCTACCTTGCCGGGTTGTTGTGGGAATAAATGAGATAATGTATGTTAGGTGGCAGCAGACAGCTGCTCAAAAAATGCTAATTATATTATCATTATCATAATAATTAATGTTTCTTTGTTATAAATAACCAAACTACCATTTATACAATTATTGGTGATTTGACCTGCAAACAACAAAGCTATATTCAATTGCATGTAAGCATCCATACTATTTTTAAAAATGGTACTTAATGGTTTTGAGTTTATAGGTCTTTTAATTTAAAGTTTATCAATATAGCTTTTATGTCATAAAAATAGAGATTATTATGGGTTCTTTCAGAGTGGCAGAAGACATCTAGGCAGAAGTCTGTCTAGGAGAGTGTTACAATGTTATGAACTAATTTTTGCTAAGGAATAGAGCTAGCTGCCTCCTCCTTGCCTCTGACAGACTTCACAATGATTCACTGATAACAAAAACCACCAGCTGCCATTTCTAATAAACTTTTCTGTTGGCTCTACATACTGTATAGCAAACTCTAAATCACATGTCCTCTTCTTGTATCTGCTTCTCTACGGCCAGCTAAAACCTGCCTTTTGGGAGAGTAAGTAATTTTAGGAGAGTAAATCAAAATAAGCAATCTGGAATTTGACTGAGTACCAACTAAAATTATCTAAAATAGAATCAAGGGCCAGACATCCATCCACTTCTCCCAGCATGCGCACACCCATCAGTTGTTTCCCCTACTGTATTTAAGTCATCTGTCCATCTGACAAAAAGGATCATATTTTGTCCCTTCGTGTTTAACACCCACTGTCTTCCTCATACTTCATTATTTATTTCCTCTAGCACAGGGCTTAGCAAACTATGGCTAGTGGGCCAAAATTTCTATCAGAATCTATTTTTGTAGAACCCATAAGGATAATTTTTACATTTTTAAGTAGTTGGGGAAAAAATCAAGATTAGAATAATTTTTCATGACACATGAAAAGTACACAAAATTGAAATTTAAGTGACCATAAATAAAGTTTTACTGGCTCACAGCCATGCTCACTTGTTCACATTATCACCTGTGGCTACTTTGTGCTATAACAGAGTTGAGTAGTTGCTATGGAGAACATAGGTCTGGCAAACCCTAAAATATTTAATATTTGAAAGTTTACAAAAGTCTGTCAATACTGCCTATGGGGTCTTCTTCTTGGGAGAAAGTGAGGCAAACACACATAAGACACAGGGCCTAACCTTAGCTTTAGAGTCTAGCTTGGCTTATTGGTAGGGATGAAATGGGATCGGGAAAAACAACAACAACAAAAAAGAACTGACACAGGAGCCAGGAGATATGGGTCTCAGGTTTTGTTTTTATCTTCATTCTAGGCCATTGAGTACTCTTCTCTAGTCCTTTACCATGGCTTCTCCCTTGTTGGGCTCTCAGTTTCCTTTATGTTTGAAAAAGCAGAGTCATTCTTTCACTGCCTTCCTGAATCACCATGGTAATATGTGAAACCCTACCATCTTCTCTCCCATCCCACTTCCCAAATCCCAAATTCAGGGTCAGTGAAAGCAAAGGAAATAAAGATATTAGTAATCCTCCCGTAGGACTGCAGGATGAAAGTTTAAAACGGTTTTAAAGCTATGCAGACGGGGGTCCCAATGTGACCACATACACTACAATGAATAATTCACCATGGTCTTCCCCTGGAGAATGGGGATACTTAGTGCATATGAGACTGAATCACTTGTTTTCTGGAAATTCCCTATGATAAATATGACTGCGAAGCACACAGTCTAAAAATGTTAATGTCTGGGAAAATACTTCCGAAATTATAGAGGAAAAAAATAGGGTCTAAAACTAGACGAAGGGATGGAGATGGGATGGCCAGAGATAACTGCATATCCAAAATAGAGCAATATGCAGAGATTTTCTACTCACACAGACATCAGTTGGCAAGTACATTTCTAATCAGAGTTCATATCCTATTTCATGCATTTTATATTGTAATACAAAAATATACATTATCATTTCTAAGCCAAGAATAGGCTATATAGTAGCACAGTAAAAAAATTTTACCATGATATACTTTAAAAATCATTTATACCTTATTGGGTTATGAAATCACCAAAATGTTTATCATTCCAAGGCCTTGTTGTAGAGTAGGAAAGCTGGTTGGCTTCATTGTCACGGGTCTCCCTTTTGCTAATACATAGCTAATTTTGTATTTGTGTGGTAGAAGAAAATCAACAGTTATTGGATACTCATCTAATGCAGAAGGTTAAATTAATTATGGGTAAAATGATTACTTATTATTGCAAGTGGTGAATAGAGCTTGGAGTCTTGGTCTGTTTTTCGGTCATACCACATTACTAAGCAACTTTTGAAGAGGTGCCCTCAAAGGGAAAACAGGTTCTGTGAAAAGACTAGAGTGGATAAGATATGCATGAATGAGAATGAACACTAACTGCTATAAGTATAAAGATCAAATAATTAGACTATTAAAAATATGATGAAAATTATTTAAACTCATTAAAATTAGAGTTGGAACAGCTTTTAAAGGGTTCTGAATCCATTTCCTTCATGGAAAATCAACATGCATATCCAGTAGCCACAGTTCAGCTTCTGACCAATAACTTACTTCCGGTGGCAGAGAGCTCCTTTCCTTACCCAAGCCAGCTCATTTCATTTTAGTATAACTTGAATGACTACAGAGTTTTAAAAAAATGCCCAGAAAAGTAGAGAGAAGAATAGTGAGCTAGAAAACAGGAGTTCCAAATTCCAAGTTTAGTTTCTACATTAACCCTAGTTGTATGATACTGAGTAAGTCTTTGGTCCTCTCTGGGCCTCATTTTCCTCATCTGTACAATCTCTATAGTCCTTTCCAGTTATAAATTTTTCTACTTCTTTAATATCCATTTCATGGTACTGAAATAAAAAAATCAGCTGTGAAAAAGCTATGAAGAGCTATGAAATTTTTCTTCTTATAGTTCTTATAAATGTTGCTATTTTATTGTATTTAAAGTATATTTTATTGATTATGCTATTACAGTTGTCTGATTTTCCCCCTTTGTCTCCCTCTGCTTGGTACCTTCATTTCCTCCAGAAACACCCCACACCTTGGTTCATGTCCATGGGTTGTACATATAAGTTCTTTGGCTTTTCCATTTCCTATACTATTCTTAACCTCCCCCTGCCTATTTTCTCCCTACCATTTATGCTACTTATTCCCTGTACCTTTTGCCCCATTCTTCCCTCTTCCCCTCTTCACTGATAACCTTCCAAGTGATCTCCATTTCTATGATTCTTTTCCTGTTCTAGTTGTTTGCTTAGTTTGTTTTTGTTTTAGGTTCAGTTATTGATAGTTGAGTTTGTTGTCATTTTACTGTTCATAGTTTTGTTGTTCTTTTTCTTTGATAAGTCCCTTTAACATTTCATATAATAAGGTCTTGATGATGATGATGAACTCCTTTAGCTTTACCTTGCTGGGAAGCAGTTTATTTGCCCTTCCTTTCTAAATGATAGCTTTGCTGAATAGAGTCATCTTGGATGTAGCTTCATGCCTTTCATGAATTTGATTACTTCTTTTTAGCCCCTTCTTTTCTGCAGGGTTTCTTTGAGAAATCAGCTGACAGTCTTATGGTAACTGCTTTGTAAGTAACTCTCTCTCTTTCTTTTGCTGTGTTTAAGATTCTCTTTTATCTTTAACCTTTTAATTATGATGTGCCTTTGTGTGGCCCTCTTTGGCTCCAACTTGTTTGGGATTCTCTGACATTCCTGGACTTGTATGTCTATTTCCTTCATCAGATTGGGGAAGTTTTCTTTCACCATTTTTTTCAAATAAGTTTTCAATTTCTTGCTCTTCCTCTTCTCCTTCTGGCACCCTTAGACTTGGATGTTGGTACATTTAAAGTTTTCCCAAACATTCCTAAGCCTCTGGGAAATTCTTGTCCCAGAATTCTTGAATTCTTGTTTCTTAATTCTGTTCCAGATGGATATTTATTTCTTCCTCCTGCTCCAAATGGTTGATTTGAGTCCTGGTTTCCTTCCCTTTACTGTTGGTTCCCTGTACACTTTCCTTTATTTAATTTTGTATAGCCTTCACTTCTTCCTTTATTTTGTAGCCATACACAATCATTTCTGTGAGCATCCCTATTACCAGTCTTTTGAACTCTGCCTCTCCCTTGTTGGCTATCTCCTCATCACTTAGTTATTTTTCTGGAGTTTTGATCTTTTCTTTCATTTGGGCCTTATTTCTTTGTCTTCAATTTGTCAGTGCACCTGTTACACTGGAAGGGGTGGAGCCTTAGGTATTCACGAGGGTGGGTAACCTATTTCATTGTGTTGAGGTGCTGTATGTGGGGGAGGGGTCAGAGAGGGAACAATGCTACTTGCTGGCTCTTGCCCCTCTTTCAGTCACTTCCCTTACTTCCCACAGGCAACTGGTGCCCTTCCAGCTGCTACCTTGGTGCTGATTCCCTGAGTGGCAGGGGCCCTCATATGCACTCTCCTGAGAGACTGGTAGTTTCCTCCACTGCTGCAACTCCCACAGATTTTTACAGACAGAGGTTATTCCCAGTGCTGGAACCCTGGGTTGCACGGTCTGTCTTGGGTCTGGAATTGCTTATTCCCCAGTTGTCGCTCCTGGTTTTTATCCGCACTTGAATGTGGGACTGCCCATTCTGCCAGCTGCCTCACCATGTATCTTCTCCACCCCAGCTGCACATCTTCACCCCTCCTACCTGTCTAGGTGAATGTTTCTACTTGAACTCATTGGTTGTTGGACTTCCATATAGTTCAACTTTTCTGGCAGTTCTGGTTGATTTTTGTTTTTAGGTTGATTGTTATCCTTTTAATGATTATGCGAGGAGGTGGAGCATATTTATCTACACCTCCATCTTGGCCAGAAGTCTCTTTCTTCTTATAGTTCTCACATTACACCTGGGCTACCTCTGAATATTGTAAGACTTTTTAAACTTCAGCTTAACATTTTGTCTTTATATTAGCTTTCCAGTTTATCTATAGCTTGATTTTGCTTTGACTATTGATATTTTAAATGTTATCATGACTCAGAATCTACCCTTTTAGCCAACAGATAGCCAAGGTTAAGCTACAAAATCCCTCCAAGTAGCTCAGTGTGGCCTGCAGAATTCTTTTGTTAAAAAACAACACATGAATAATGTTTTACTATTCTCATGCACTGAACTAAAAAAAAACTTTTGTTCTATCTTCTATGGAATATTAGTATACTGCTTAATATATGATTCTATTTTATGACTGAAACAAATAGGATGGAATAAACCTTGAGCTTTGCCTTTTATAAAAGCCATACCTTTTCTGAAAATTGCAATAAACGTACATTTGGTATAGTGTAAGTATATATATTGGGTTGGCCAAAAAGTCAGTTTCTAGTAAAAAGACATTTTTCATTTTCACCAATAACTTTATTGATTTGGATATTTTAAGTTGTCAGTTATCTCCCACATGGTATAATGTTGATTGTTTTCAATTAATGTCTCGATTTGGTTGGTATCAACTTCAAATGGTCTGTTCAACTATAGAGCATTGTCCAGCGAGAAATCTTCAGCATGAAACTTTGCAAAGCACTTTTGACACATTTGATCAGACACAGCACCTTCTCCATACACTGCACAAATCTTTTTTTGTGTTTCAGTTGCATTTATACCTTTCTTGAAATAATAAAGCATAATATGTCAGAAATGTTGCTTATTTTCTTCCATCTTTAATATTAAAATAGCTATGCAAAAAATTCACCAATTTTGATGTTATTTTAAAATGCATGTTGATATGATAGCTGTGACAATACAATCTAATGAGATTGTTTTGAATGATGTTCATGACAACTAAGTGCTACTACAGCCATCTTACGGAAAAAAAAGCAAATGAACTTTCTGGCTAACCCAATAAAAGTATACTTTTACAAGAAAAAATGTTTTCTTGTATAAGTTACATGTTTTAATGCAATAGTAACTTGGAAAAGATTGGGAATACAACAGTAAAATGAATGACTATCACTTTATTTATGTAACTAAAGTAAATACAATTAAAAAGACTGAATGTGCCTGGGGAACCTTACTTTATTAAATGATCATAATAACCTAACTCTATAGTGTTATGTAACTAAAACAAAGCTTGTTTTATGTACAAATACATTTACTTATTTTAGCAATATATTTTAAAACTTAAATATTTTAGTTATAAATGTGAAAATAAACATTTTTTTCAGCCAATTAAGTACTAAAATTTCTTAAAACAAGGAATGAGGTCTAAATGCTGAAATGACTGACTTGCTTGAAAAACATCACAGGGTATATATACATCATACTTCAGTAAAAAACTATATTTAAAACAATTGCCACTATGAATAGTTCATAAGTTCTGGTCTCCCAATTGGATTTAGTGATAACATCCAATTTTTTTTTACCACAGCCTACAGGATTTGGTTCTGCCTACATTTCTAAAGTACTTTTCCACTTTACTTCCTACTATAGTTTCACATGCTGTCTTCCAAAGCATCAAGGTTTTTTCTACCTGAGTTTTGTCATTACATATGCTCTACCCTCTGTTTGTAGTGCTCTTCTCCTTCCTCATTATTTGTCTAGCTCTAAACTCTGTGTTGTGGAAAGCAAGTTAAATTATTCAAGTGTTTCCTACCTTTAGAGGTTTGAAAATTCACTCAGGAGGCTCAGCTAAATCACAGAACATTCTCCATATTCTACACAGCAATGCACAGGGGAAAATAGTGATGAGACATAAAATAACAAGCATGCATTAAAGGTCAGGACAGTGGGTGCAGAAAGACACAATGTAGGAGTGGAGTAGAATTCTTCTAGGGTTTTCAGAGCAGGGAAGTGTCAGGATGTTGCCATGAAGTCTGTCTCTAAGATATTAGGTGCAACTGGAGAACTGTTTACTCTTCTTTTTGACTCTAGCTCAAAGCAGGTATAAGCTGGGTTTGACCCACTAGAGAGTTCTGTTTGGCCAAGTTGAAAATTTTTTTTTAAAGATTCATTTATTCACCAAAAATTTATTGAACACTTGGTCAAGATGGTGGCTTAGGGAGACATGACTCACCTCTTCACACAACCACATCAAAATTACAATTAAAATATAAAACAACCATCACTCAGGAACGTCAGAAATCAAGCTGAGTGGAAGTCTGAAAACTATGAAAATGAGTTGAATAGAAGTCTGACAACTATGGAATTAAAGAAACCACATCCATCCTGACTGGTAGGAGGGGCACAGATGTGGAACAGGCTGGTCACACACCCATGTGTGGTGAATAATAATTTGGGAAGGATATCTTGGGAGCAAGGATTCCCAGACCCACACCAGGCCCTCCAGCCCAGGATTCCAGAACCAGGAAGATAAGTCCAGATAACTTCTGGATGCAAAAACCAGCAGGGTTTGAGTCGGTGGAAGAAAGTTCTGGAGCCCCAAGCAGTCCCTCTTAAAGAATGCACATAAGGACTCACCTACTCATACTCAATCCCTTTGAGCTCCAGCACTGGGGTAGCAGCTTGAAAAGCACTAATGGTATACAGGGAGAAAATGAAATGTCTGACATCAAGGTGGGCAGAGGCCAATGTCCCTTTGCTGAGCCCTCCTCCCACATAGCTGTTAAGTTGGTGCCATATCTGAGACTCCATCACCCTGCCTAACACTGTTCGAACCACCTTGGAGTTCCCCAGAGGCTCTGCCCCACCCAACTTACAGGCTAACCCAAGCTGCTTTCTCAAAAGAATGGCTGTTCTTGGCTCCTATATTCTCTCAAATGAGCAACAGCTAGCTTCAGTGAGCCCTAGTGGCAGCCAGATTAGATTCACAGCTTGGCTTCACCCGGGAATCTTCAAGCCCAACATAAGTAACAGCTATCTTATATTGATCTACAGCTCAGGGACAATACAGGTGGGGGCTGACCTTGGCCTACACCACTCAGGATACCCCAGGGCCAGCACACCCAGTGGAGAGCTACATACCATGTTGGAGCACAACCACCCAGCCCCTGCACAACTGATCCTCCATGGAGGGTAGAGGTTTGGGGTAAGTGATCACAGCCAGTCTTTGTAGCTGATTGGTCTAGGTGGAACCCTCCCATTGATCTGCCAACAGCAACCAAGGTTCAACTATAAGAGGAGGTTGTACTCAGCTGACACAAAAAGCACACCTCAGATGCCCAGCTTGGTGATAGGGGAGTCTGTGCCACTGGACCTTATAGGACATCTATTACATCAGGCCACACTACCAAAACATGGAGTCAAAGCAGTTCTACCTAATACATGGAAACAAACACAGGGAGGCTGCCAAAATGAGGAGACAAAGAAACATGGCCCAAATGAAAGAACAGATCAAAATTCCAGAAAAGAGCCAAATAAAATGGAGATAAGCAATCTGTCAGAGGCAGAGTTCAAAACACTATTTATAAGGATGGTCAAAGAACTTAGTGAGGATGTCAGCAGGATAAAAAAGACCCATTCAGAAATAAAGGATACAATTGAGATAAAGAATAATTTACAGGGAAATGACAATAGAGTGGATGAGCTGAGAATCAAATCAATGATTTGTAACACAAGAAAGCAAAAAACAACCACGCAGAACAAGAAGAAAAAAGAATCCAAAAAGTTGAGGATAGCATAAATAGCTGCTGGGACAGCTTCAAGAGGTCCAACATTCGCATTATAGAGGTGCTAGAAGGAGAAGAGAAAGAGTAAGAAATTGGAAATCTATCTAAAAAAATTGTGAAAAAAACCCCAAACTTCCCTAATTGGGGGAAGGAAATAGACATGCAAGTCCAGGAAGCTCAGAGATTCCCAAACAAGATGGATGCTGAGAGGCCTACTCCAAGACACGTCATAATTAAAAGGCCAGAGGTTAAAGATAAAAAGAAACTCTTAAAAGCAGCAAGAGAAAAGACGTTATTTACCAAATGACTGCCAGATGGAGGAGGGAGGGGGAGAATGGGTAAAAAGGTGAGGGTATTAAAGAGTACAAATAGGTAGTTACACAATATCCATGGTGATGTAAAGCACAGTTTAGGAAATGGAGTACGGTAGCCAAAGAACTTACGTGTGACCCATGGACATAAACAATGGTGGGGAGTTGCCTGAGGGAGCAGGGGATGCTAGGTGGAGGGGCACAAAGCGGGAAAAATCAAGACAACTGTAGTAGCATAATCAATAAAATGTAATGGAAAAAAACATTTACTGACCACATACCCTGTGTGAGGGACATTTCTAGATGCTAAGTATAGAGCAGTGAACAAATACACAAAAACATACAAACCTATGGTTTTAAAAACTATAGTCTGGAAAAACATGCAGTACACTAGATCATGGTATGTCCTAAAGAGAAAACAGCTGAGAAGGGGAGAGGTAGGGTGTGGAAGTTTGCCCACAAGTTTAGATAGTGAGGCTAAGGAAGGCCTCAGAGAAGATAACGTTAGAGCAAAAGGTTGGAGGGAGTGAATGGGCTGTGGAGACCCCTGAGGAAAGAACATTCAGGCATGGGGACAGCCAGGGCAAAGGTCATGATAAAGAAATGAGCTGGTGTATTTGAGGAACAGGTAGGAGACCACTGGCTGCAGCGATGAGGTTGGACAGCCTCTTAACGTATTGGGAAGCCTTTGGCTTTCACTCTGAGTGAGATGGAAAGCCTTTTAAGGGTTGTGAGCAGAGGAGCACTAAGATATCTCTGACTGTAGGGAGAAAGCATGGAAGAGAGACCAGTTGGGAGGCTACTGCAGTAATCCTGGAGTGAGATGATGGTGGTTTGGGCTACAGTGGTGCAACAGAGATCTGTAAGAAGTGATCAGATTCTGAACATATTTTGAAGGTGGAGGCAACAGGATTTTCAGATGGATTACATGTGGGTTTTGAAAGAAAGAGAGGAGTCAAGGACAACTGTAAGTTTTCTGGCTTGAGCAAGGGAAGAAAGGAATTGTCAACATTTAAAATCAGATTTAATTATCCAGACTTCCAACTACTCTGGAAACACTAGGAGATGTGGTCAACTATATACACATTACAACTAAATAATGTTGTATCTACTAGTAATGTAGATACAACTATATCTACATTATTTAAAGGACAAAAGTCAGCTGAAGCTGGGAAGCAGCTGCCCCCTGAAGAGAGGACACTGGCCTTCTGATGCACTGTATATATTGCTCCCTGGTGTCTTACTCTTGGCCTTCTGGGTAAACAGCTGTTTGGATCTGTTTGACTGCTGCACCTGAGTTTGGGACCCCTACCCAAAGTTTCCTCATAAATTTATTGTCATACAATAGAACATAAACTTGCCCATAACTTTGACTGAAGAAAGGGAAGGTTTGACAAAGTATTTATTTAAAAACAAGATATTAAAAAGGGCACCTATTGTACAGATTTTTATTTCCATAGTGATTTGACAGCAGCCTGGGACAGAGATCCATCCTCTATCTCTCTTCTCAATGAAGAGAGAAGCTCTTTGAAGGAATGACTTTCTGCATATTGTGACTTGGTCAAGTCTAAATCCCACTCACTTGACAGTCTATGTCTGTGGTGCTCTGTAGGGAGATATGGTGCTGGACCATACCAAGTTCAGTAGCAAATCTTACTATACCTGTGATTTCTAAACAAGGGTGCTCAGAGTCCCATGTTGGTGAGGAATATTGGTTCCAGGCTGGTGCTATTACCAACAAGCCTGGTGACTGGTAAATTACTTCTCTTCTCTGGGTTTCTGTTCCTCGTCAACAAACAATGGAGATGGACTACCATAGCGATTCTTAAACTCTACTGTGTATTTGAATCCCCTGCTCTGGATGGTTATTCAGCTTCACTTACATAAGGGTCCCTGGCTTAGAGTAAAGTGCTTAGTACCAATATCTCTGTGGGAAACCTGATAATGTTTTCCTACAACAAATGAAAAGAGCGTGAACCCAAATATCTTGCTTTGCTTTGTCTATCAGGAAGCTCAGAGCTAAATGCAGTCTTTGGTGACCACAAAACCATTTTACCTAAGGGATTTCAGTACAACATTTTCCCCCTTCCTTCATATTCATTTGAATGGTTTTGATTTTATTTTTAACTGCCCAATTGTAGGTACATTTTGATTCTTGGCAATATCAAATATTTTATGAAGACAAGTGGAACAGAAGGGAAGCACTGGAAGGAGTAGAAAAAAGGAAAGTGGTATTAAAAAATCCAACTTTATACTAGAAACATCAGTATACATAGTTTGTGAAAGAGATTAAATACATATAAACCTTAGAGCTCTGCATTACTCCAAAACCAGCTTTGTCTCAGAGGCCTATGGCTTTTAAAAACTGCCTTTAGATGGACAAAAGCAGCCATGAACAAAATGGGGCTACAGATTGGTAAGAAGGACAAACCCTGCTAGAAAATTTCTTCCATGAAGCCTCTCTGTTTCTTATCTAATTATGATTATTTAGAGACAGAAGTAACAAATTTCATGACCTGGATTAACTCCCAATAATAAAAAAGGGTCAGATAATTTCCGGAGTTCTAGCCAAGATGGAGGTGTAGGTAGAAACACTTCACTTCCTCACACAACCAAAAGGATAACAATCAATATAGAAATGATCAACAACCAGAACCGCCAGAAAATCAAACTGCATGGAACTCTGACAACCAAGGAGTTAAAGAAATATTCATCTAGACTGGTAGGAGGGGTGGAGACAGGCAGCCAGACAGAGTGTACCCACAGCAAAGCGGCGGACCACACGGGTGAGGTGGGGCTGGCTGACCCAAAAACTAAAGACTTAAAACTTCTAACTGTAAAATCCCATGGGGGTTGTGAAGGCAGGAGAAACTCCCAGTGTCACAGGAGAGTTCACTGGAGAGGCCCATGAGGTCCTAGAACATACACAAGCCCACCTGCCTGGGAATCAGCACCCAAAAGGGCATGCACAGTCTGTTCATGGGTAGCGGGGGGAAGTGATGGAAAGTGGGGCTAGCATGGAGCAAGGGAGTGGCATTTTTTCCTCTCTGATCTCTCCCCCACATTCAGTGCAACAAAGGAGCAAAGAGGGTTGCCTCACCATGGCAAATACCTAAGGGTCCACCCCCTTACAACATAACAGGTAGGCAGAGACAAAGAAATATGACTCAAATGAAAGAACAGATCAAAACTCCAGAAAAAGAACTAAGTGACAAGGAAATAGACAACCTGTTAGATGCAGAGTTCCAAATATTGGTAATTGGGATGCTCACAGAAGTGATTAAGTATGGACACAAAATGAAGGAACAAGTGAAGGCTTTGCAAAGTGAAATAAAGAAAATTATACAGGGAACCAACAGTGAAGGGCAATAAACCTGGACTCTAATCAACAACTTGGAACAAAAGGAAGAAATTAACATCTAACCAGAACAGAATGAAGAAACAAGAATTCAAAAAAATGAGGGGCTGAGAGACAACTTTAAATGTTCCAACATCTGAATCATAGGGGTGACAGAAAGAGAAGAGGAACAGCAAGAAATAGAAAACATATTTGGACAAACAATGAGGAAAATTTCCCCAATTTGGCAAAGGAAATAAACTTCCAGGAAGTCCAGGAAGCTCAGAGAGTCCCAAAGAAGTTGGACCCAAGGAAGAATACACCAAGGCACATCATAATTATGTTACTCATGATTAAGGATAAAGAGAGAATCTTAAAAGCAGCAATAGGAAAGGAGAGAGTTACCTACAAAGGAGTGCCCATAAGACTATCAGCACACTTTTCAAAAGAAACCTTACAGGCAAAAAAGGGCTGGAAAGAAGTATTCCAAGTATGAAAGGGAAGGTCCTACATCCAAGACTGCTCTATCCAGCAAAGCTTTCTTTAGAATGAAAGGACAAATAAAGTGCTCCCCAGATAAGGTCAAGTTAAAGGAGTTCATCAACGCCAAGCCCTTATTATATGAAATGTTAAAGAGACTTATCTAAGAAAAAGATAAAAAATATGAACAGTAAAATGACAACAAACTCACAACTATCAACAACTGAACATAAAAAACAAAAACAAAAACAAACTAAGCAAACAACTAGAACAGGAACAGAATCACAGAAATGGAGATCTCATGGAGGGTTATCAGCAGGGAGGGATAGAGGGAGAATGGGGGGGGAAGGTACAGAGAATAAGAAGCATAATTGGTAGGCATAAAATAGACAGTGAGAGATTAAGAATAGCATAGGAAATAGAGAAGCCAAAGAACTTATATGTATAACCCATGAACACGAACTAAGCGGTGGGGGTGAGGGAATGCTGGAGGGTGGGGCGTGCAGGGCAGAGGGAGGATAAAGGGGAGAAAAACACTGGGACAACTGTAATAGCATAATCAATAAACTATACTTAATTTCTAAGTAAAGTATTTAAAAATAAGAAAAATAAAGAAGGATCAGTTTTGATATGAAGAAGAATTAAAAGAAAAATGTATGTTTATCAGTAACACAAAAACTATGGGTAAAGGAACTATTAAGACAGATATTTTGTGGTAATAAATCAAAGTTCTGTTTGTAAACCTGTATTCAGCCAAAAGCCAGACAAATACAAAAAAGGGCCAGCATATCAGTTCTTTTCTGGTCCCATGGGAAAATCCTGGCTTGGAAGGCAGAACACCAGCTTGAGGACCAACTAGTTACACAATCTGGGGAAATTCCTGCAACCACCAGGTTACATCTGTGAAATGAAGAGACTGTGGAGCATGAGATACAGGAGTTCTCATAACTGAGCTCCATTTACCCACTTTTATCCCTTTGTTTAAATCAGAACTGAGCCCACACATACTGAATGCTGGAGGCTGGAAGACAATTCTCTAGTACATCCCATGCACTTCTTCCAACTATTTAAAGAGTTGTGTTTGGTTCCAAACCTGTTAATGCCTGTTGGACTTGTTATTACAATTACATAATTTAATCCCATATTATGTGAACTAATGAAATATGACAGTGAAAGGCAAGAATTGTTTTCTATGCAAAGCACATGGAATAGTTTGAGAATACCTGATAAAGGCAAATCTTAAAATAGAATTGTCTAATGAAAAAGAAATTGTATAAAATCCAGAAGGATACCTTATAAAGTATGTTTTACTGTAACAAAACTGAAATGGGAAGGCATAGAAAATGTAATCACTAAGGTATAATTAATGCAAGAAAAATGTTAGGAAATTACAATCAGCAGACCTAGAATCAAAGAAAAGGCCTTGGCCCTACATCGAGGCTCCACTGGAATGGCAGAAGGAACAAGCACCATGGTGAAATGCTACAGAAGTCCATGCTCTTATTGAATACCAGGTGAAAAAGGCAACGATGACACTGGAATGGTTTTCCAGGAAGTGGCTAGGGAGGGAGAGCAAACATGGAGGATGAGTTCAGGGTTGTAACAGAAAAGGGCAGACAGACCCACAGATACGGTATTTGACAGTGTGGCATGTCCTTGCTCGTTCGTCAGTTAAAGAGAGAATGAATCCACTCTGCAGAGGATCCTAGGCTGGTCTTTACTAAGTTCCCAAGATTTCTTACCTACTATAGTTAGTAGTTACACTCTGCCCCTGTCTCCTCAGTTTTTAAAATATACATTTGATAAACTACTTAATGAGTAATAACATACGGAATATACCTGGGCAATGGGCACTGAGAAGGAGAATGAAGAATACTTTGGTTTCGTGAGAGTAAGACATACAGAGTGTGAGTAGTCCTAGGTAGAAATAATAGTTTTCAACGGCAAGACCAGGCCTGTGATTTTCTGCAACATACCATGACATCATGGTTTATTTGAGGCCAACTCTATAAATCAAGCTTTACCTAATTAGAGATTCTTCTGTGGATTTACATTATTAGAGCAAATAATTAAAACTGCTTAGGCAATAATACAAGCCAGATCTGTTTACAAAAATGTTCTTTTTTTCCCCTCTGAACTCTTTTAGTCTCACTACCACTTACAGATCTTTCACATTTAGTAAATTATAGACTCAGAACATTTCTTTTAGTCTGACTTCACTTTCAAGGAATTCTTCAATTAACTTTACGTTGCTTTAAGCTGTTCGTCCAACGAGAAAACAATCTGGTTTCTGACTCCTTTGCTTGCCAATGGCTGCCATCCATGTTTGACTTTCAGACACACTGTCTCTTGAGAGCCAGGCTCTGTTTGTGTAAAACCAGCCAGTTGTCATAGCATTTTGACAAGCACTATAGAAAAACAAGGAACAATACTCCGTGGTGGCTAAACTGGAAGAATTACCACCGCAAGGGTGACTGCAGTAGGGACACACATGACATCCACACCCAACCTCTTGGCCTGAGCCAGAAGGTAACACGTACTCCACTTTCATCCATGACCTTTCCATTTTCAGGTGCCATCTCTTTACCACCAATTCTTTTCCTTTCCCCTCCCCTCTCTTTCCAAAATGGTTAAAACACCCGAAATTCATGGAAAGGTGTGGTTACTCTAACAATAGGCAAAAATGCCGGTAGAAATCCAGGAAGCAAGAGATTGTACTACCTTTGCAATGGTTACAGTGCATCTAGTGTCAAGATCTTCAGCCAAACAGTGTAATAAAAAAGTGTGAGTTTGGAGGTGGGGAGCTCAGTCTGAAACTTTGAATTTTCTCAGACTCTGGTGTAGCATCTCAATTCTCTTTGCCTCTTAAGGCTCCTCACTGATGTTGCAAAACAAATGCAAATAACAACTGGGCAGAAAAAATAACCACAAGAACAAATGATAGAATGGTGATCACTGAAGAAAAATATCCTTAGATTTTCTACCTATTACACCTGAGGCAGGCTGAATGGAATCTCTTTCCTTTCCCCTGTGCTTGGCCAGTTTCTGGGTGTCCCTTACCTATGTCAGTCCTATGGAAGCACCTGTGAAGCCAACAGAATAGTACACGGAGAGTGATGTTTTGAAGGCCTCTTAAATACTCAAGCTCAATGTAAAATGCACGTGCAATTTTTTCCAAAATCATGCTCAATGCTGTTCCTGAATGGGATGTGCAATTGTCGAAACTGCAGACCTTTCCAAAGCAATGGTTGTCAACACTCTGGCACATCCAAGCCATAACAAGTGTGCAGGCAAAGCAGGAAGAGCTAGAATGGCCAGGTAAAACCCATGGGCTGGTAGGGACTTGGCACTGGTTCAACATGGGCTAGCACAGGTGGGAGGGCCACTGGAAGGTCTGCCATTTTCTTCAGAAGAGGATTGTGCTTTGACTCTCCTCTTAATGCTACTGCTACTGACTGTATCTGAATCAAAAGGTCTATAGGATTCCTGAGAGACCCAAAGTTATTCTACTAATACCACTCTTTTTCCCTAGCCTTCCCTCTCAATTCTTATTTAAAATTCCTAAGAAAATTTTATTGTATATTTTGTTTCCAAGTTACTGCAAATGCTTTGTGAAAAAGAAGATGAGCGTAACTAGGTCTGTCTCCTGTCCCCTCTTTCACTAGCGCATACACATGAACACCTGCGAGCTGAAAGCTAGTATCCAAGCTATTCTTTCTCAGAGTTTCATAAAATATTAGATATTCTTTTTCTTTAAACATCAAGAATTAGATATTCTTTCTTTAAAAGGAATGATATTGTCTTCCATTCTTTCTGAGATATTCTCTTTCTGTATATTCTGAGATTTTAAAAATATGAGTGACTAAGAAACCTGATATAAAATTCACTAATTTGTTAAAAGCATTGCTTTATGGAGAACCAGTACTTTTCTAAAATTGAGTTCTAAAATGTTCTCTCCAATGAAGCATTTCTGAAATTCTGGGAAGGGTTCATTTTCTCCTGAAGCTTCTTACCTAATCCTATGCACCAGTAGCTTATTTCTGGAAGTGATGGTGCTAAAGATGTGTAATTTGGAAGGAAACAATAAGCCAAGAAGGATATATTTGAGGGCACAAAAACTTAGTCTCACTTTCTTAGCAATTCCAAAGGAGAATGAACTTATTATATAGAAGGACAGTTTGAGAGAGTGTCACCAGAAATTCAAGTACTGTGACCAGTTTTGTTTAGTGCCTAGAACAGCAGTGACATAGGGATAACTGTTCTCCAATTTTTCTCGGTGAGATCAGTAACCTGGGGAATTCTGCATGGGGATGTCAGGTCTAGGCAATCAATAGGCCTAAAAAAGTAGAACACCCTAATACAAAGAAAATTCAAAATTTTTCATTACCTTCTAATTTATGTCTTAGAAAATAGCAACATATATACTGACTTGGTAAATTTTAAAATAAATCTTTAAAATAAGCACTAAAAAAACTTTTAAGACCATTTGAAAAAATGTTATTCATTATTCATTTTTAATCTTATTTTTTTGAGGGTGTGGTAAAAACAGGGTGAAAGAGAGGCCACCTTCCTGGCAATTTATATTTTTATGTCTTTTAGGTCTTGGCAAAAGATACCCCATCTTGCAGCTCTCGAAAAAAAAAATGACCAAAACAATGCTGGGTCTCACTATCTCAGGCCTTCAAAATACCCAGAAGCTTAAGGAATCAACTTGGTTTCTGTGTAGATGGTATCTGCCTTCTTTTGGAAGCTCAGTGATTACAGAGGAAATATTTTGGCTTTCTAATGTAAACTCGTACAGATTTTGAACTTCAGAAACTTACAGCTTCCCGTTGTAAACTTGTCCTCTACTAAGAAACCACAGGATCAGGCCATAGTGAGACAATCCAGCTTTCAGAAAATCAGCAAAAGGTTTATTTGCAAAATAGCTAAATGAATAGCAAAAATCAGATAAAATAGAAAAAGTGTGTCAGAGCAAAAAATGAAGACACAAAGATTTTAAAAGGTTGCATGGAGAAATGAAGACATTAAATGCCACATAATTTTAGAAAATAAAATTACACGGTACATGATAGGCTAGCAAACTTCTCGATTATAGTAAGACTTTCCAAGGAATAAAACTTGTATGGCTACTGCCCAGGGTGATTATTCAATCAGAGATATTACTCAGAAATAAAATTGCACTTAACATGTAGCGGTTTCAGGCCAGTTTCCTTGTGCCACACTCTCCCTGCCCTCAATCTCGCACTAGCCACTTCCTCTAATTGAAGAAAAAAAAAGAAAAAAAGAACAACTGTAGCTTTCTGGAATTCTCTCCCATAAATTCCAAGTGAATAAAAAAAATCAAATGAAAATAAGCCATAAAGCCTGATGAAAATATGATGAAAATTCTCTCACTCCTTAATGTTGTGATAACAGCTTGAAAGTAAGATTATAGTCCTACAGAATGTGAATCACACTTTTATACAAACACAAATCGCACTCTGATACAAACAAGCATTGGCTTACATTTATATGGTTTAAAAAGGGGAGACTTAAGGTAGAAAAGGAATGGAAAGATAATAGCTGTACTCAAGAAGTCTAGAAGTAATTTTAGAGGAAAAAAAAAGGATCTGCTACACTGTTTAACTAGACCAAAATACCACAATTTAATTTTAAATGGCAGATAACCCAAGATTCTCACATTTCTTAACTGATTTAAAAAAAAATCTCAGTATACATTGCTTATTATAGTGCTTTTTGCTTATTCTCATTCAGTAATATGGGTGCCAGGTAGACCTGGACGTGTAAATACAGCAGAGGGTTAAAGAGGTAAAAAGATGTTGAAGGATGTGATGAGCTAGTTAACAGGGACTAATGAAGAGAGAGGTAATTGCAGAACAGGTATGATCAACATGGTCACTGGGAGGTGCTAAAAACCTCACCTAGCTTTACTCCTCCAATCTGTACCACAGCCTTAGAAACCTTTCCTGACCTAACACGTCAGTCCTTTCAGCTCTGTACAATGTACACGTGAGGCTGGCCTTCACTCCAGCACTCAACTCACTTTCAGCTTAACAGGTATCACAGTCATATAATTTAACAAATATTTTGTAAATATTGATTTTTAGTGATAGCCGTTCTCAAGATACATCAATTTGACAAAGGAGAATATAAAAATGAGCCTGGTATAGAAGCCTTTATTAAGAATTCTATGGCATGTGTGTATATGTAATATGACAAAATGTAAATTTATATATATGTATGTATATATTCACAAACTGTGAATTTGAAAAACTAGTAAGAATGGTTTTAAAGGTCTCCATTATAGTTCAAAATTAATCCAAGTTTCAGGCAAATATGAAATGGCTCATAAGAAAGTTTTGACTATAATTAGATGAAAATATGCTGATTAATATTTTAGACACAACTAATTCTCACTAGGTCATAAGATAACACAGATTGAGGTGATATAAACTGAATCTGTTCCTAGAAGCATTACTAAGGGAAGGGATCGAGGACATGTCTGCTCCATAAATTTATAGCAATTTTTCATATATTTAAAATGTTTGAACAATTTCAGAGTTTCAAGAAATTAGGAAAAGAAGGACTCCTGAGCAGCCAAAATCTACAAATTTCATGGACTTTACACATGAAAGAACTTCCTTATGTGGTTTTGTTTTATTTGCATGTTCATATGGTTGGTCATTTTAGTTTCATACTTATAGAGGAATAAAAGCATCACATTAGAAGGTGAGCTCCAGTGAGGCACCTTCCCAGGTGTCCCTCAGTCTTCACAGCAAGGAACTCAGAAATGCTATAAAAAGTTGACCTGACAGCCCCAAAGCACAGCACTCAGCAGCTGTCTAGTGGTGGTAAACAGACTTCAGTAAACGGAAGAGCCTGGCAGCATCATCACGCACAGGAGGTGTAGAACAAGCACTTGCTGAATGAAATGCAAAGTGAACTAGATCGGGTCATCGAAAAAGTTTAAATTATGGTCAGCATATATGTTCTTTTAAAGCGACTTAGTGGAAATATTTTAGAACCATTTTCATCTAAACCAGTTAAAACAATATATACTTTTGAAGTTTTGGAGTTTATGGTAGTGTTGGGGGAAGTTCCTCTAAGAATTAAGAAAATTTTATTATCTAAAATCACCATTCAAAGATTCTAGAGAGTGGAAGTTTTTCTATAGTGCAAATATCTTCATAACTTATTTTTTCTGAGTGCAGTATTTAAACTTTTAAACTTAATAAGCCATGGTAAAAACATGATAGAAACAATAGCAATTTGTGTATATAAAGTGCAAAAGAAAAGTTCTTCCAATACAGATTTTAACTCCATTTACTATATACAGAAAACACCTTCTTAGGTAATCATTTTTCACTGTTACAGAATCAAAATAAAAATAGAATGAGTGAATTATAAGCTTCTAAATGTATCAATACTATTCTTAGTTTTCTTCCAAGTATATTCCCAATTAAATTAATTCAACAAAGTTAAATTTGTCTTTGTATATAAATATTGTTGAAAATAATTTGTAAATATTTTATAAAATTTATCATATTTTCACCGTGACTCTTCAAGAATATTGATTGCTATTTTTCTTAAATTTACTTGGCTTTTGTTAGTACATGCCACAGGACTGGTGTTGCATAGAACACACTTTGGGAAACACTGCTGGACATCATGGCATCCTTCTTGTTCTAGTATTTGAGGGCTAGAACACAGGGAAAATCTATGCTTTCAGTTTTATGACTCACAAATCGTTATGATTTATGTTACTTGTTGAATCTCATTCCAGGATGCCCACACAATAGACATTTAATGTGTATTTACTGAAACAAACAGTATTTGAAAAAGTATCAAATTAGCTCTCATATTGGTTTTTCCTGATCACTGATGCTACTGTTTTCCATAATATAAAACACAGGGATAGAAGGTGCAAAGTGGACTTCAAGATCAAAACAGGGAATAAGATCAGAAAAAGGTTACCAATCAAACCTAGAGTGGTTAGAAAGTGGCTGATGTATTAAAAATGAGTACAGGTGGCACTTCTTAATCTAATGAAGGTGATCAGTGGGATATATTTGGAGGAAAAATAAACATACTTGAAAAATCAGATAATGACTGGCCTGCAGTAATGGAACTCTCACAGATTAAAAAAAATACACAAACTGGGTTATAAAACCTTGTTAGTTTATCTAGCACTACTCAAAGGGAGTTATAGTCCGAATTTGAAACAGAAACCTTAGAATAAAAAGGGAAATTATAGGCCTGTTTTAATGTATTCCCTTTATTCTCATGTCATATTCAAACAATTTCTGAGTTGTAATTATCTTAAGTAGGTATATTCACTATCAGGGAGAATACATAAGCAACTAGAATATAAGCAACTCTAGCTCTTCTATCAGGTATAAGAAAGAGGTCATCCACTTCAAATTAATAGGGTTGCCCTGGTATGTGTGAATTAGATTAGCATGCATAATATATTTTTAAAAAACCTATTTTTGAGCACTTTTTAAATATATACATCTCTCATTTCTCACAACTCTCATACATGGTGGAGATTATTTGACATTTGATGTATCATTGATCAGATACTCAGTGAGTGCCTACTGTGTACCTGGCAGTGTGGCAAGAGTTCCGAGTACAAAAGCAAGCAAAAAAGCACACAGTCCCTAACTGGAGCTTTCAGCCCAGTGAAGGCAAACTGATGAGGGAAGCTGAGGCATACAGAATTTAAGAGCCAGTGTCTCTTCTGTAATGTCAGTCACAGCTGTAGCAACTTTTACTTCAATAATCTCAGCACTCAGTTTCCAGAGTCATCAGAATTCCAGAAGCAATGAACTTGAGATTGAGAATATTTAAAAATGCTGTTCAACTGTGTAGAAGAAGCTTATTTTAGAACAGAAACAAAAAATTTGGTCATTCTATTTTCTATTAAATTTAATTGCAAGCAGTTTCTGCATATTTTATCTAATACAATGTATTATTGGCCTTGAAATGAGATGGCTATCAGAATATGCTTAGTATCCAGAAATTAATCCATTACTGGTGACTTAGATTTTTTTTTAAAGATTTTATTTATTTATTTTTAGAGAGGGGAGGGAGATAGAGAGAGAGAGAGAAACATCAATGTGCGGTTGCTGGGGGTCATGGTCTGCAACTCAGGCATGTACCCTGATTGAGAATCGAACCTGCAACACTTTGGTTTACAGCCCGTGCTCAATCCACTGAGCTACGCCAGCCAGGGCATTGGTGACTTAGTTTTGATATCAACTCATTTTATAATTGAGGAACCCACATGTCTCTGCCTTTTCTGATGGGAGTTTAGCTGAATTGCATAAAATACTTAATTTGGCACAGGATGGGGTGGGGGGGATCTGAATTCCTCCCTAACGTCTCCCAGTCCTCACAGTATTAGGAAGAATTCTTATCCCAAGTGATCTTGCCTTTTACTAGATGGTATGTATTCTTCCAAGGGCTCCTCATTTTCTCCAAAGTTCTAAGATACTATACTAGAATGCTAGAGTTTTCTCTGGATAGACGATTTCTCAGGAAATACAAAGAATATTTTGTTTGGCTTTGGACTTTTAATGACATTAATAAGAAAATTAGAGAGAGTCTCAGGAAAGAAAAAGGAATAACAGCATTTGAATTAATTTGTTTTTATACAACTCATAATCAGCAGACTTTATGAGTAGTTGACAAGATAGTCATTCTACCAATATCCTTTCTAGTATAAAGATATAAAAGGACCAGAAAGAATTTTTAGGTATTGTATCCTTTTGGAACATAAAAGACAGAGGAAGGTATTAACAATATAATTAAAGTATAGATTCAACCAACACTTTATTTCTAAATTGTTTTTGAATATTTTGAGTTAAAGGATACCATTTAAGCCTTTCTTGCCACCTACCGCTCCCCTCACAAAGATATTCAAAGAAATCTAAAACAGGTATATGACTGTTGATATGGGGATTATCAATATGAAAAATCATCCATACAATAATATATATATATATGTCAAACACAAGGCAACTGTGACTAAAATGTGAAGTTATCTTTTTTAAAGTTTCTAATATTAAAATATTAAAACTCAAAAAGTCTAGTAGGAAGTTTGCTTCAACCACCACATTTTAAAAATAAAGTGTTAATGTCATCCCCTCACTGTTTCATCCAGTGTACAAGGACTGTGACTCTTCTCAATCAGCAACAATAAATGCCAATGTTTCATGGACTCAACAGTATTTATAACTACTAATTACCAGGTATTTCGTTTGAAAAATTAAAACTGGTGAAGGCAAAGAGAAAACAGAATAGTAGAATTGAAGGAATATGGCATCCAGCTGATTCTCTGAGTATTTCATCTTTTTATAAGGTTAATCTCTAAAATAAAACCGACAAAAGATTCCCAGTCAAAAACACTGGGAAAGGCGTGATGTCGGGAGTAGGATTTTTAGGTTGTGGTTGCTCATTACTCAGTAGATTATACATGCCTAGTATAATAGATGTATAAGAGAATGTTTCTCTTTCTCTATAGAAAGAGAAACATTCCCCCAAGGGAAAAGAATTGTTAGGATCCATGACTAACCTACCTACCTTTGTGGAAAGTGGGTAAGTGTATATGGTATAAAACCACATACACACATCTTTCTTACTAGTGAAAAGATCCAGAACATCAGGAAGAAGCCATCTGATGTTTCGATGTGTCCCCTTGTCGCTCTCATTATACTAACTCTCGGAGACTTTGATCTTCTATCATTATGGACCATAGCACTGGTACCATCTGTGTGCCATGAAATCCTGGTTTTATACATCTAAAAGTATGTATTTTGTTTCTTCTATTCAATAACTGTGTTCTAAAATAAACAAATATCTGAAGACTCAAAACTATGATTCAGAAGAAAAGCTCTTTGATAATATAAAATGTTTTTCCCAAGATGTAGAGCAACATTTTGAGGAATGCCAGATTTTCACCAAGAACAAATGGAAATCCACTCTTTTAAACTTGGTGAAGGCTCTACAGTAAGCCCATTTTTCTAAATATATTTAAATATAATAACTTGTATTTCCATTTTCTAAAAGCCAAATTTGATGGAAATAGCTATAAAGAGGTAGGTTTCTTTCCATAGTATTTGTTTGACTTATAAATGTATTTAGTTCTATGCCTTTTTGCTTGTTTCCCAGCCACCCCATCCCCCTTTGCCTTCCATACAGAGTGTACTACAGAGGTCAAAAGTGTGGGAAAATACAGACTGAGAAATCACAAAAATGAAAGTTTACATCATTTGACAAAAATAGTAATACATTACCAAATGGAAAATTCCGTTAAACGAAATGTTATTCTGATCCGATGACTTACCTGAAAACAAGAGAGAATAAAGTGAAAACTGGTATCATAATCAAACCCTAGGTATACTAGATTCCGTAAGAGATGGCAGGTATACTGACTGTCCAAAACAAACAGAAACTATACCAGGCTAGGAAACACCAATTCCTTTAGAAACGGTAATTAACCTTAGAAAGGAAATGGCAAACAGAGAACAAAAGCAAAGGGGAAAGGAAGTGGTATTTGCTTTCAAATCACTTGACTCTCAAATACATTTTAAGAGGCTAATTTTCAAAATGCGGGCACATATGCATTAAAAGCCATAGCTAAACTGTGGCAGTATATGTTTGCCACATTCCCTCCCAATACCTTTGGTTACTGTCTTAAAGAGAGACTGTGAAAGCTGCAAACTTTCAAATATCTTCACCTCATATGACTCAAGAAAAAGGTGCCACTGTATCAAGTGCTACTGCAATTTCCTCTGTTGATTTTCTTTCCACCTTAACACTTAGATGTTTTGGCTGTTTCCTTTTTTTATTTTCCAAAGTGAACACTGATGTTCATGAAAGGTGCCAGATTAACAACCTGAGGAAATTAAGAACTTGCTCTATCAAGAGAAAAGGCTCAGTGTAGTGGAGGTGATGAAAGTTTCCCCTATACTGTGCTCGCCTATGTACCTTAGCTCTGACCCACGGTCACCCCAGCTCTCCAGTTTTCATGGTCCATTAATGCCTTTGACTGCTTAGGTTGCTAACAGGGGCAGGAAATCTTGTTCTTGCTTTTAATGCTACCATTATTATTACCATTACTGTGAGCTCTAACTTGCTCAGAGAAATTACATGGAAATTTACATTAGCTATCATTTTGTTTCAGTACAATACAACAGGAAAATAAACAGAACTGAAGATGAATGTTATGTTCTTAAGTAATATTGCAGGTTTGGTTAAAATCCATTAATTTGTTTAAAACAGGAGGCAAAGACTTGAATGGGCAAGTTGAATTCTCATTCAGGGACATTCTAGTATTTAATGGTCATAGATCTTTTATTTTTCCTTTTGTGCTTACCATGAACCAGTCAATTTTATTATTAATTAGCAAGTATGACAAAGTTTGGTGGATATTGAGGCTAAAATTATCATTATATGAGATCTGAAAATCACTATCAGCCACATTGAGAAAAACAGCTCTATCTTATATTTGTAGGTATACAGGTTTCCAAATTGTCTATTTTGCAATTATTATTCATTAAACAATCTCTCCTAGGCCCAGGAATCTGTGAAATCATTTTGCTTCAACTAGTCAGATACTAACAACTACCTACTGTTGGCATTCCTGCGCTGTGTACTTCTTCATGCAAAATATAAGGGTCGAAGCAAGACAATAATCCTTTTCTTATTTAGAGCACATAACAAAAAAGAAAGCAAAGCTAGCAAACACATGTAAAATATTAATAGAACAATGAAATATAATACTGAATGCTCCTGACTAACAGACCAATAATTACTTAGTAATTATTTGGAAAGATCACAGAATTAATCCCACAGTTGTTCCTTGTCTTTGCCATTGTACTTCATCTTGTCAAAGACCAAATTCTCTAGCTAGAGTAGATTTCCATTGTGACACGGCCTGTACATCCTGTAATGTCTAATCTCTAGAAGTGCTCAAGAATGAGAATTGCAGGGTACCAATGACTACAGCAAACACATGGTAACAATTAGATGAAGGGTGCCCTGGCTGCATCTCATATGGAAATCTTGGAAAATTTTAGCTTAGAAACTTTGGCTGCTTTTTCCCTTTGCCATGCACAGCCTTTATCAAGTGAGTCCTTATGGTATTAAAACATATGGCACTGGCTCAAGTCTATGCTATTGCTGGCAGGGAACTAATTGGGAAGCAGGGGTGGAGTAGTCACCTTTATCAGGAAAAACTTCAACTTTATGGAAAGGCTCCTTCCTCCAAATGACTATATAGAAGAATTTTTTAAAGCTGCTTTAAGCAGCTTTACTGAAAGACTAAAGCCCAGATGTGAGAAAAGAGATTATCTCCAAGGGCAGCGGCGATTTATTGTAATTATGATAGTATAAGGATCAGTAGGGTGGAAAATATTATGACAACTTGGTAGATGATAAGGGCAACACCCTATATATAGATCTCATGGTAAGGTTGTGCTGGGGAAGCCAACTCTGATCCTAACCCCAAGGGAGGCCTGAGTTTCCCAAACTGCAAGAAAATTAGCATGTACCTACTTAGAAAACTAATAACCCCATGCTCTGTAATAACCAGTGGGAGGCCATGATAATCTGCTCACCAAGAGATACCAACAGACATCTGCCCCAACTCCCTCAGTGGCCAGCTCTTGCCAACTCCCTGTTGCCACCAGATTACTAACGTATCTTTCCCAATGATTCCTATCAGTCCCATATTATAATTAATTACAGTGGTACTGAATGCAACAAGGCCTATTTTGCTTATACAACACTCTCCCATTAGTGAAGTGTTTGTTTAACTTAAAGCACTTTGGAGGTTGGCCTTAATTGCATCCAGAACAAAGTCTCTTTCCTTGCCAGTTCTAGGCCTCCCTCTGCCTCTGTTCTTCACTGTGTAATGTATTGCTTATAGTTTACCCTGACTGTACTTTTGCATCCTTCATGATTTGGTTTCTTTTACTGCCCCATCTTTGTGCGGTGGGAGATGAACAAGTATGAATTTTTAGAATTTGATATTTCAGACAAAAATGAATCAGTGAACATGAAAACATCCGTTTTATGAACGTGTCAGTAAGGCTCTAGTACACATGGTTTTCCAGTTACATAAAAATTTTAGGCAAGAAGATATGTTGATTTCAATAAATAAAAGATAAAAACACTGAATCTGAGAGACTCAAATCCTCGACTCTCATGCTCATGAAGAGAAAACAGGAAAAATAATAAAGGCCTGTAGAACAGGTGATTTCTGCTTTTTCTTCCCATTTCAAACACCTGTCAATAGGCTAGTGAATGCCAAGGACACAATAATCAGTAAGTCAGAAAAAATTAGAAGCCAGGAGATGGGGTAAGCCTCATACAAAACAAATACCAGCTAAATAAAACACTAAGAAAGTCAGTAATACTGAAAGAGTTATGAAGATGAATATGGTCAGATTTTGGACAAAGAGTACATAAAATGAGACCATTCTAAAATACTTGAAAAGCCAAAAAAAATTTTTTTAAATCCCTGACAATGCATATTAATAATAGCTCACTTTTAGGAGCTTGCAGTGGTTTAGTAATCAAACAACTCAAGACAACGCATCATGGTTCTGCCTATCAAGAGTGCTTGCTTTGGCAGACATGCCGCAATTAATTTGGTTATCTGATTTAAAACAGTGCCAGAAACATTTGCTCTTAGCATGAGTTTCTTAACCTAAGTAGCAAATTCTAGAAGTCACTATGCTTAGGGCTGAGTACATCCCAAATTGGGATTTTCTTACGGGAAGAGAAGATGTAAGATAAACAAGCTGGATTCTTATCATTCCAAAGCTGAGTTTTAAATATAAAATAAAAAGAGGAAATCTAAAACTTCTGGGATTTAAATGATGGCTTCAATGACTATATAGAAGAATTTTTTAAAGGAGCCATTACAGATGAAAATTGCAGATAATAATTTGATGAAAAGAGGTGAAAGGTGAAACTCCAATTTATCCAGCTGTGGGTAGTAGTGATGATGATTATGGGAAAGGAAGAAAGAAGTGTGTTGGTGAATGTACTTGAAAGAAGTACATAATAGTTCCTATCATAAAGAAATTTAGAGATTACTTAGGAAAATGACTTACACAAAGTCAACAATTTAAACAACAAAAACAAAATTTAATTAAGAGCCAAAGATCAGATGAGGGCTGGGGAGAGATTAGTTTGAGTTAGCTTCTGAGGGGATCTCAGTTGGGACAGTTGAAGTGGACCAGTCTCTCTCACTGCCCCTACCCCACAGTTTATAATGGCAATAAACGGTTTTACCCAGAGGTCTATGGCTAAGGGCTTTCTAGTCTAAAGCTTTAGGTCTTTTCAGAACTCAGAACATTTGCCTACCTCTTTTCTATAACACTTCAGTTCTATTTTCTATCAAATTGCTCCTCTTTTCTGCTAATCTCCATTCTAGTTGGGGTGTGTAAGGGCTGAGTAGCAGTAGTGGATATGGGAATAAATGAGACACAGCTGGCCTGTGACAAAAGGACTGTGAGTAGGAAGCAGCTGCATTTTGGAAGCAAGCAGAAGAAAGGATCTGGATCTTCAAAGCCAAGGAAAGCTTTCCCCTGTGTTCTCCCCTCCTTTTACCCCTTCATGGGAAATGATAGAAATTTCACAAAACACACAGACTTTCTGCATTCATAAAAGTTTCTTTTCCTCATACCCGAGTGTTTATTTTATTTACTACTAACTGCTAACATTTTGCATGTATCTTGCATTTAAACTTTTCTCCTAAGAGTTTCATATAGATTTATAAATTTTCATTAAAGCAAATCAGCCTGGTCATATTATATATTAATAAAGTTTAACTTTAGAATAAGAATTCGGTTTGTAAAAGAGGTTACTTTTCTAGAATTTGGCTTATTACAGACCAAACACACTTCCTAGACTAGTGGTTCTTAAATTATAGGCTTCATAAAGCTTCTCAGGGGTGCTTTTAATATGCATATTCTTGAGCCACATCTGATCGTGGATTTCTATTTAGTTGGCCTAGAGAGGGGCTCAAGAATCTACGCTTTTAAAATCTATCTATCTATCTATCTATCTATCTATCTATCTATCTATCTATAGAGGGGGGAAGGAAGGGAGGAAGAGAGGGAAAGAAACTTCAGTGTAAGAGAGGAAGATTAACTGACTGCCCCTTGCATGCTTCCCCAATCAGGGACTGAACCCACGACTTAGGCATGTGCCTTGACTGGGAATCTAAGTAGCAACCCTTTGCTTCACAGCTCAACATCCAGCCAACTGAGCCACACTAGTCAGGGCATGGAATCTACATTTTAAATAAGCACCCAAAGGGATTCTTTTACACATACGTCAGGCATACAGGGGTCCCACTGTAGGAACCTGTCTGAATCTCAGTGCCCTAGGCTCCAAGCTTCAACTTCTCCAAAGCAGCCTGGTTCGTGGTGACAGGAGTCAAGAAGTCTCCTACAGTTCACACTGAATCAAAAATACGAAGTGAGTAAAAAAATATGAAGTGAGCAATCTGAGAGAAAAAAATGATCACTAACAGGATTTGACTTTTAAGAATGCAAAGTGTTATTAGCTACACAAATACAGGAAAGGGAGGTGCCCTTTAACTCTGTTTCCTTGAATATGATGAAGTTTGATATTATGAATGAGTTGTTTTTTCTATTTATGAGAGTTGAACTTTTACTGGCCTTTCACTTAATACTAACTTCTGGCACTCTCTTCTCCAACCCAATGACATCCTTGGAGAGCCAGCCTTGGTTTCCCAAATTGCAAGCAAATTACCTAACTACTTAGAAAAGTAATAACTGCATGAAATCCACTATGCAATGGGTGTGAGGCTACAAGAAGCTGCTTGCCAATAGGCACCAATGATTGTCCTGCCTCTACTCCCCCAGAGGCTGGACCTTCCTACTAGAACCACAGAGAGAATCTCAGAAGCCAGAATTCTTCTTGATGACACCATTTGCTTCTGCTTTTAACCTCCAAATTCTACCATTTAGGTACTACCATCACCCAGCCCTGGTTTCCACACCTCAATTCCCAGCCCTGTGCCCTCTCTTCCTGCTGCCTCTTTCTTGGATTCATGATATCCTCCTGACTACTCCAATCTGATATTAGATGATGCTTAATATCTTGTATTTTGCTTCTGATCTTATGATGGATCACAACTATTCTCTCAAAGGTCAACAGTGGCTAAATTCAATGGGCTTTTCTTAATCCATCCCCCTTCACTACTCTGTTGGGTGATCGCACTATTCTTCTGTTGGTTCTCCTCCCTTGGGTTTAATGATAACACAATTCTCTTATGAATACAGTGCACTCATCTCCTTGGTATTAATCCTTCCACTTGGCACAACAAACAGAAAATGGAATATATATTTAGCCACCCATATAGACAATGAATTTAGTGTTCATATAATACAAATCCACCATAGAACACATAACATATATGTACATATGTGTGTATGTATATACGTGTGTATACACACACACACACACACACACACACACACAAAGAGATGAGGTTGGTCTGGAAAAAGTCCAGCCATTGTTAATTTAATGAGAAAGGTTTGCGTGACATCGATGTAGCCTGGCAGCCAAGGAGAGTGGACTGGAATGCACATGCATGAACAATGATGACTTCACTGTACTAGTCAGTGGGTGTTGTAGATGCCACTGAGTGATCATGTGTACTGTGTGGCCATCGTATTCACAATGACTGGGCAAGTAGAGCAATGAATCTGAATAAAATTTTGCATTAAGTTTGAATATTCCTCCATTGAAACTATTAGGATGATTCAGAAGGCCACAACTATGGGCAACTCGTGATTGGCAGCTTCATTAGACAACATGCCCACTCATGCATCACATCTCATGCATAGTTTTTTTGCAAAATATCAAATCATCCAGGTGACTCAGCCCTGCCTCTACAGCCCAGACTTGGCACCTTGTGACTTCTGGCTTTTCCTAAAACTAAAATCACCTTTGGAAGGGAAGCGATTTCAGATTGTTGATAAGATTCCAGAAAATACAACAGGGCAGCTGATGGCGACTAGGAGAGCTGCGTGAGGTCACAAGGTACCTACTTTGAAGGGAACTGAGGCATCATTGTCCTATGTACAGTGTTTCTTGTATCTTGTATCTTCTTCAGTAAATGTCTGTGTTTTTCCTATTACGTGGATGACTACTTTCTAGAGAGACCACGTGTTTGTATACATGTCTATTTTCTTGACTCATAGTATCCCGACCTTAAACAAAGAACAGAGGCAGAGACTGTTTCAAATATGAAGACTGTTTCAAGTATCAACTTGAGAGAACTGAGCATTTTTCTCAAAAAAAATTCCTTGAGTACCTAAATCAAAGACACTTGTAAAAGTGATAAAAATACTGTACATGAAATCAAGAGGCTAGGATTCCAATTCAAATTCTGACATATATTTGCTGAGGGAACTGAGCCAGTGTCCTAACCTCTAAAATGGGTACAAATTGAACTGCTTTGCTTTAAGGTTTATAAGAAGTACATGTGAAAGCATGTACCTAGTCACTGGCACGGTGCAGATTTGTTTGCTGTCAATCTGTGAAACTGAAGCTGAGAGACAAAACAGCCATGTAAGTAAAAGAAAAACTATCAGCATCAATACTACAAGGCACATAGTAGGTGCTATGTAAGCATTTACTGAACTAAACTGAGAGAGGCATCAAGCTTATTTGACCAAGTCAGTATGTAATTTGCTTATTCTAACAGTCTTTTATTTTCTCCACATGGTTATTGGTACAAAGTCCTCTTATGGATTCATAAACATGGCTTAAAACAAAAGTGCTTCTAATCAGATTTGGCAAGAAAGGAGAGAAACATAGGGTGAGGTAAGTGTGAGACTACAGTGCTGAATAACAGGGATGGCAGTGCCTCAGTGCATGAGTCACACAGACACCGAGCAGTACACAGCTAGAGATAATTCGCAGGTAAACGTTGCATGAGCCATTACGTCATCCCTCCCCTGCCCTTTCTTCATCAATCATGTCGCCTGGACTCTGATGCAATCCAGTAAGAATGTCTGATTTGCAGACAGCAGAGAGAGTCTCAGATCACACACATACTCATCAGAGAAAGCAATATAAACCCAAAGCAAAGTTTCTGGTATTTGCTTTGTTTAAATCATGCTTTAGAGGGGAAGTTTTATGGATGGAATGTGTAACTGTAGATTAAGCCTTCTGGTCTAAAGGCCTATGGGACAAGGATTCATCATTCGGACAAGTCACTCCAGGTCTATAGGGCCTTTCCACATCTATACAGTTTACTTGATCTTCAAGGTCCCTTTCAGTTCTGCAATTTCACCATTAAAAATTCAGACCAATCACACCTATGCAATGGATATAAATGTTTAGTTATATAAGCCAGACACATAATCAACTTTATTTATTCTCAGCTATATAGATCATTCAAATTTTTGGCTACTTCCATCCTTTTTTTGAATTATTAGTAGTGTGTAGCTGTGTATGCAGCTTGTGAAAGCAAGGAAAAAAAATGGAAGGTAAGAATTGATAGTTCTAGAAAATGTGAACGTTTTCACCAAAAATTATAGGGATACTCTAAACCATAGAAGCTTAAAAGCAAATACTTTTTAGGGGCTATAAAGTATTAACACCTATTTTCTGTAGGGGCAATATTTGAACAAGGAGTTGCAAGGTATGAAAAAAAAAAAAAAAGGAGGGGAGTAAAGGGAGAAGAGAGAGGCTAGTCCAACCTCCAAATATTTCATACCTTAAGATGGATGTTGGCACCCTAAATCAAATTCAGGGCCAGTCTATACAGGATTTACCCAAAAGACAGCAGCTTGTGAGCTCACAAACCACAAGCTCCACAGGAAGGAAACACTTATTAGGGACCGACACAGAGCTAAGAGGAAGTGGTCAGCCTGGCAAGCCTCTCCTGCTATAATGCTTCCCCACCAGTTATGGCACTACACCTTTCCAAAGCTGGTCAGTGCAAACACTTAGACGCCTGTCACTGGAAGATTTGCAGTGGAATCTCTGGAGGGGCATTTCCAACAAATTTGGGATTGGAGGGAAATAGATAAACCCAGTGGAGATGAAAACCAAATGTCTTGTAGTGTTTCCCTCACAGCTGACACTGTGTGGGGTCTCCTACCTTGCATGCTGAGCAGCTGTGGAGGGGAAAGGGTGATTGCACTGCACCTGGAGCAGGGTCCAAAAAGATGCCCAGCCCTTTAACTGTTCAACTAAATGCTTTATGAAGCTTGGCAGCAAAGACAGGGCAGACTGGTCTATATTCAAAGGATCCAACCTACAGGTGTTCTGAAAACTGTGACCACATCTGTAATGAGCACTGCTCCCCTTGCGAGGGAGGAGAATAGAAAGAGAGAAGATGTGACCTCCCTAACAAGACAGGACCCAGCTAGACGAAACATGTCTTCCCACTCCTTCCCCACCCCATCACTTACCAATGCTTTGGCAGACTTCTTCCTATGAGAAGCAATCAGATGTGTACAGTCTACTCTTTCTATTGCTAGAATATAAAACCTCAGAACCACCAACACATGCTCATATGCTCATATACTGGGGCTTGGTTGGTTTGTACTGATTGTTTACTGATAGTATAATTTTTTAAAAAAGATTTTATTTGTTTAGTTTTAGACACAGGGGATGGGATGGAGAAAGAGAGGGAGAGAACCATCAGTGTGTGGTTGCCTCTTGTGTGACACCCACACTGGGGACCTGGCCCACAACCCAGGCATGTGCCCTTACTGGGAATCGAACCAGCAACACTTTGGTTCGCAGGCCGGGGCTCAGTCCACTGAATCACACCAGCCAAGGCTGACGGTATAATCTTTTTGATTAACTAGGGCAGGAGTCGGCCAACTTTTTCCCTAAATAATCAGACAGTAAATATTTCAGGTTTTATGGGCTATATGTTCTCTATCACAACTCCTCATCTCTACCATTACAATACAGAAGCAGCTATCTACAATATGTAAATGGATGAGCATAGCTATTTCGAAATAAAACTTCATTTACAGAAAAGGGGGAAGGGTTGGATTTGACAGCATGGCTTGCTGATCCCTGTGTTTCCAAATAGCTGAACTGTGATCAAGTAAGAAGGTACTACCAAATTTTTCACTGCTTAGACCAATTCAAATCTAATCTTCAATTTTGGGAGTAGAACTAACTTCTAAAATAACTAACCTTCATTAACAATGGGTGTGTTAAGAACCCATTTGCGCTGTGCGTGTGTGTGTGTGTGTGTGTGTGTGTGTAAAATACAGGGTAATTCAAAAGGAATTGAATACTTTCAAGAATCTATCACTCAGTAACTAGGTTATCTTATAAAAATGTACTTTGTACTAAATCATAAACTTACCCTTACAAGTGTCTTACCGCAGGACAACTCCAGGCTTTAATTACATGTTTATATAAAACACAGTTACAGCCCTGGCTGGCGTAGCTCAGTGGATTGAGCACGGGCTGGGAACCAAAGTGTCCCAGGTTCGATTCCCAGCCAGGGTACATGCCTGGGTTGCAGGCCATAACCCCCAGCAACCGCACATTGATGTTTCTCTGCCTCTCTCTCTCTCTCTCTCTCTCTCTCTCTCTCTCTCTCTCTCTCTCCCCCCCACCCCCTTCCCTCTCTAAAAATAAATAAATAAATAAATTAAAAAAAAAAACACAGTTACTGAGTAACACATTTTGAAAGTGTTCAATTCTATTTTAATCAACTTGTATATTACTTGTGTGCACATTATAAAATACTTTAAATGATAAACACAAAACTATAAACAATGGTTACTCCTGGAGAATGGGGGTTAGAAGTTTCACTTTCAGCAGTATTGTTTGAATTTTTTACAGACATAGATTGCTTTGTGAATAAAAAAGTGTTTTATTCTGATTTGTAAAGAAGTGGTGGGGGTACACAATCTTTGCACTGCAGTTTAGTACTATCTCTTGACTTTTATCAAACAGTGAAGGCATTCTGTGATTCTCTTCTAAGTACAGAGTTTCTTGCCTTTAAACTTTCACTCTTTCTTCCAGTCCCTTCTCCCCTCTGCTGATTAGGTCTAGCAGCAGTCACATATTCCTAGATCTACAGCTCACATTCCCTGGACAGTAGATGACAATATGTTATAAAGTTCCAATCTAAAAGGGGGGATAGAGAAGAAACAAGAAAAAAATAAACGCACAAATTATTTTCAGATTGTGGTAAATGTTCTGAGTGATGAGGTGATGGGGAAGGCCCTAATGAAAAGGTAACATTTAGGTAGAGGTCTGCAGGATAAGAAGGTTGCAGTCTTTTGAAGTAATATCCAGGCTAAGTACTCTGGTTATGACTCTAAGCCAGAGTGTTCAAATCTGGTTACACATTAAAATCAACTAAGGTACTTTAAAAAATTCTGATGCCTGGGCCCCAATGCAGGCCAGCAATTCTCTGGAGGTGGAGTTGACTGATACTGCTTTTCTTTCTTTCATTTTTCCTTTTCCTTTTTTTTTTAAAGCCAGGACTGAGAAATAATGTTCTAGAGTCTAGACACTTTTATATCAGCATGAACAGAAGTCTTCAGAGATTAGAGGGAATTGGACTATGGGTGAAACTGAACTATAAAGTTTTAGAATGGTGTGGGGCTTTTTTTGTTTAATCCAGGAAGATTAAGTGGATGCATTGTTTGATGATGTGATGAAGCCCTGGGAATTCTTCCCTCACCATTGAGTAAGAGACCACAGAAACACACAGATCTTTTAATTGGGACCTTTTGCCTGAGCCTCTGGCAAGCTGTAAAGCAAATGAACCATCAAGGGACAGATTTCTTTGATGTGTTCAGCAAAGGGCTGATTGAAAAAGCTAGGCCCTGAGCTCCTCCTTGAAGGCTAACAGATTCAAAACTTGCTGAACCACAAAGAAAAGTTCCCAAGGCAAGGATTTAGTCTATACAGTGTAAGAATATAAATGTTCTCATATTTATACATCTCCATTCATCCAACTCTAAATAAGGTTGGTAATAGGTGGCAAGGGAAGCAAGAATCATTGGAATTTGTCCATAATATTCTAAATAATTTCAGACTGTTCTTGCAATGTCCGTTCATTCACCCATCCATTTAACATATACCTACCATTGTACACCTACCCTGTACTTTGCACTGTGATGCATGTAATGCACACCCCTCCTATTCCAATGAGAGAAACACAAGTAATGGTCACAATAGAATGTGATACGTGCAGTGAGGCAAGGCTCCTCTTCTTCCCTGTTATCTCTGAACCTTGCACTCTCTCCAACACTTAATCACACTTTCTATAATTTGCTTAAATGTTTTCTCAACTAGAGGTCCTTAAAAAACAGACTGTTTTACTCTATATCCTTAATACCAAATACAATTCATGGCATAGAGCAGGCATTCCACAACAGCAAGTTGGGTCACATAACAGATATATATGAGGGATACAGATGAACAGTAGAAGTGCCAATGGGAGCCAGGGAAGTCTTCACAGAGGGGTGATATCTGAGAGGAATCTTAGAAGATGATCCAAAAATCTTCTGGAGGAGGTTTCCTCTGGGTGTGTGTTTGGACTTTATCTCAAAATCAGTGCAGAGCTATTAAAAGTTTCTAAACTGAAGATAAGGTGGTGTGATAGAATCAGATTAGAGTTTAAGAACCATTCTCTGGAGCACTGTGGAAAATGAATGGAGGGTGGGAAAGCAGTAGGTCTGGGGGCAGGGGTAGTGAGTAATTAGGCTGTCACAGTTCTTAGCAGAGATGGATCCACAGCAATTTAGGATGTTCAACTAACTGGTGGGATACAGTGGTCTGGACTTCATGGCATGTGATTTGTGTACCCATCTCAGTTCTGACTTCCTCTCTTTTTCTTGTGCTTATTTCTCTTGCCCAGATTCCTTCCTTTACCATCACTGAGAGAAATTATTCTGTCCTGTACTAGTGTATATATAGGTAAGCTAACAAATCTTTTGTGAAACGAAGTGGAGACATATATACATAGTAATCAATTAGATACAAAGTTCAAGGAAGAGAGAAACGTGGGTTTTCTGCAAGGATGACAGGAGAATTAGTGGGGCCATTAGCCAAAGCATTGACTAGTGCAGGAGAGGGCTATTTGGAAGAAGATGCAGTAGTAGTACCTCTTTATCTGTGGGAAATAGTATGTTCCAAGATCCCAGTGGATGCTTGTAATTTTATATAGTACCAAAACCTATATTTACTGTTTTTCTTATACATACCTATGTGAAGTTTAATTTATAAATTACAGTAAGAGAGTAACAACAATAAATAATAATAAAATAGAACAATTATAACAGTGTGCTGCAATAAAGTTATATGAATGAGGTCCCTCTCTCTCTTAAAATATTGTATCATATTCACCTTTTCACTTAAAAGAAGCACTTCACGGCTTTTCTTTGGCATATACAAATGGCCAACATCACTGCTCTTAAGCTTTGGGGCCACTGTTAAAATAAAGCGAGGCTGACCTGAACACGAGCACTGTGATACTGCGACAGTAGATCTGATAACTGAGACTGCTAAGTAACTGATGGGAAGAAAGCACATACAAGGGTGTACATGCTGGACAAAGGGATGACTCACGGGATGGAGTGGGACGGCGTGAGTTCATCATGCTACTCACAACTGTGCACAGTTTTAAACTTATGAATTGTTTACTTCTGTAATTTTCCATTTAATATTTTCAGACCACAGCTGACTACAGGTAACTTAAACTGTGGAAAGTGGAACCATGGGTAAGGGAAGACTACTGAAATGAGTTCCATTTGGGCATTCAAGTGGAGCTGGCTAGAAATCAGCTGGAAATAATGAGTGGAGCTCAGAAAGTGTGAGACACGGGTTTGGGAACTGGCAGCACATACGTCATTGCTGAAGCCACTGGTGTGCTGTTAAACTAACTCTCATAGACCCCTCCCCCATTGGTAGGATTTGCCCATTTCCATGGCATAAATACTCCCACCTTGGCCAATGTAAAGCTTCCAACATGACAGTTGTTGAATAAAGAGTTGAGAAAAGGCATACACAACTGGTTCTTAGAAGCTGGCTCCAACATACCACTGGCAGAAGCCAAGGATGAACAAAATTATCCAGGGACAAGATGAAGAGCAAGAATAAAACCCTGAGAAGTATGGAACATTTAAGAGATGGACAGAAGATGAGCCAGGAAAGGGGCTTGAGAAAAAACAGTCAGTCATACAAGAAGGGAGAAAACAAAGCAAAAGAGGTCACAGACAGTAAGGGAAGGAATAAGACAGAGTGGTCTATAGTGTTAAATGTTGTTGAAAGGTGATACAAGGTTAATGCAGGTAGAAAAGCGTTCACTGGGTGTGACTATGAGGATGTTGCAATGACTTCCGAGGTGACAGTCCAAGTGTGGACAGAGGAATGAAGGGGACGTGGAGAGAGCAGATCGTATTGCCGGAAGGGAAGGGGCTGTAGGAGAAATTGGGTGTGAGGAGATAAAGGGAGGTCAAAGAAGCTTTCTCCTGACCCCCACTAGTTGGAATGGAAAAGTCTGAGCACATTTTTAGGTTGAGGGAAAGAAGGTGGTGGAAAGAAAAGGGGAGGCTGAAGATACATAAGACAGAGAGCCAGCTTGAAGGTGTCCATCCTAGAGTAAATCAGCAATAATGGAATTCAGAATATAGATTATAAAGTGAGTTTACCTTGGGTAAAAAAAAAAAGAACTCTTCGTTCTCTGGAAATTAATACCAAGTGATTAATAGGAAGAGTTAAAGCTTTGAGTTTCATCTTTCTTTAATTAGCCTGAAGAAATCTTAGTAGGTTATGTGATGAAAAGGCATCTACACACATAAAAGGAGTATGAGGATGATCAAAGGTCTACAGAAGCTACAAGATAACTAAGTTCTACAAAATTGTGAATAGGGTGCATTTTCTCCTAGAAAAGTGGTATCGCCCACAAATCCTACTTCCCTTGCAAACTGTGTTTGGTAAATGCCTAATTCCAAAGTGCACTCTTTGGATATGGTGTATTTAATCTCCTTCTCTCCATTCATAGAATGTGTTGATACACATACACTTAAACACAGACAAAATGGATTAAAACTCATCCTACTTAAAGGAGTTTTCAATGGGCTACCACTGAAACATTATAAGAAAATACTTTCAGATCTAAAATAGGGATACCTAGGGTAGATTTATCTTTAACAAGGATGTACTATTTTATGGAACTATGTAAATTTTTAAACAGCAACAGACCTTGCTTAGATTAAATACTCATTCAGTAATGCACACGATTCTGAATTTCTATACAAGACTAACTGGTTTCAACTCTATGGTCTAGCCAGAGACTGATAAAACTCTTCTGAAAAATTTTATTCAATTTGATCTTGATTTTTTACATGGAAAGCCCAACCACCTTTTAAAAGCAATTTTCTTTAAAAGACACTATATTTAATTTATGATTTAAAAAGCTTGAGTGATTTAGAAGTTAGATATTTGGTATTTATGGTATATCAAAGTTCTGTTACCTCATGCTCTTATTTCATCTTTTCATAAATATTTTCCCATTTCATAGTTGAGTACAAAGTTTTTTATCTGTTAACAAATCTATTATTCATTTGAAAGAAAGCAACGGTAAAGATCACTAAAATATTTTTTGAAGCACCCATCTTATTTCCCTACTACATCCCCTCCCCCCAGTAATCTCCCCTTCCTCCATCCACCTATTGTAAGAACTACTGGTGAACTGGGCCACAGACAATTTTGAAAACCTTCCCTAGATATTCAGCTGTGTAGTTAAGACTGAGGACCATTGGGGTATAAGAAATAACAAAGAACTAGGAAGATTTAAACTCAAAGCTTGGATTTGTCACTTAATAGTGACATGTGATTCGTTTTCTCAGTAATACACTTGTGAGGATTAAATAAGATAAATGAAATCACTTCAGCTTGAACTGATGCAGTTCAGTTGGTTGGGTGTTGGCCCACCAGATGAAAGGCTGCTGGTCTAATTCTTGGTCAGGGCACAAGCCTGGGTTGGGGGCGCTGTCCTGGGTTGGGGCATATGTGAGAACCAACCAACTGATGTTTCTGTCCCTGTCTTTCTCCCTCCCTTCCCTTCTCTCTAAGAATAAATAAATTTAAAAAAATCACTTCATATATTTGTAACAATGGGAATAGTTCTTGAACAATTATTATATTCCTAAATTTATTCCTATATTAAATTCCTGAAAAATCTTATTTATTCATTAAAAATCTCACTGTGTACACAGACCGTTCTAAACATTTTGCAAGGTGTATGTTTCTGTAAGTAGGTATCACATTCACAAATAGGTGGATTGGCCATTTGAAATGCTCACACATTCCCAATGAGAACATCTCTCTTTAAAAAGACATGGGTTGCCTATTTGTAAATGAGCAGGAATTTTTTGCTGCAGAACTAATGAGTAGATTAATTTTTTCACAATTAATGTGGTATGGATGTTTTTTTTTTTTTGGTTTTGCAGCAGAGAAGATCCTGACCCACAAATGTCCTTTGTCATTATGGAAATTCATAGATTAGATTATGTGTGTCTTTTGCCATTTGGGGATATTTCTTGAGCATTCTTGTATTTTTAATTCTCTAGACTCTCTGACTTTTATATCTAACAATAATTTAAGTGCCTCGAGGGAAGGGACATGCTTTGTACTTTTTCCAACTCCTCCCTGCTCATGGGAGTCAACAAATATTTGTTAGATAAAAATATGAAGGGAAATTAAATATTTGCTCTCCCACCCCCCACTCCTGGCTTCTTTATGGAATTCCAGAAAGGTACTATCTTTTTTAAAAACACGGGTGGACTTTTCTTCTTACTTTTTTCTTTTCTTCCCTGTGGACACTGGTGGGAAATGTGTTTTCAACTCTGCCTGTATATCAGAATCACACTGGGGAGCTTTGGAAAAATATTGATGTCAGGATTCATCCTCAATATTCTGATTCAATTGGTTTTAAGTGGAGCATAAACATGGGTATTTTAAAAAGGATCTCCAGTAATTCCGGAGTTGTAGTCAGGACTGAAACCTTTTGGAGCACATAGTAGGTATTTGACAAGTATGTGTTAATTTGATGTTAAGTTGGGAGTTGTGGTTGGGTTAGGGGGTTCAGCACTCAATGTTCACCTTGTGCAAGGCTCTTAGTGTCAAGTCTGGCGAGACAGTGAACAGATGGGTGAATGGAAGTTCTGTGATGTGCGTCATTCGGCTGGGCTGCTGGTTCAGGTGATATGGAAACACAATGTGTGATATATATATCTCTGTTGTGCATCACTGTCTTTGCCTTCCTCTCCTCTCTTGACTACCTTCCCCGCCTCCCAGTGGAACTGCTGTTAGGACTGGCACTTTCTATTTTGTTCATGACAGTAGTTCAAGGCTTTAAGCAATATCTGGCATATAATAACCGCTCAGTAACTCTGACTTTAATATATTTATTTTTCTCTTTCACACACAAACACAAATGCAAATAGACAATTGCAACTAATAATCCCTTTATGGGATTTTAAGACTCAGCCTTCTTAATTTACATTCAGAAAGAGCATTATTGCTCTTGCTGGGTATAATTACCTAGTAAGAAGGTGCTAAGTGCTTTAGAACTGAAGGACTACTCCACTCTCTTTATCCACCTGAGATCTTAATATTGACTATATATAGTAGTGAGTTTTGTTAAAACCAGTCTGAGTAAGTAAAGGTTTATTACTTCCACTTTCCTTCCTATCACATTAATGCCTAACTTTTAATATTAACTTACTGATAGTATACTAGCATATTAAAACATGATTACCTTATTCCTTACACCTTAGTGTTTTTCTGCAGAAGTTATTAAGGAGATTGAATTGATAAATAATTTTTTAAGACTTTATTTATTTTTAGAGAGAGAAGGGAGGGAGATAGAGAGAGAGAAACATCAATGTGCGGTTGCTGGGGGTCATGGCCTGCAAGCCAGGCATGTACCCTGACTGGGAATCGAACCTGTGCCACTTTGGTTCGCAGCCTGTGCTCAATCCACTGAGCTACGCCAGCCAGGGATGATAAATAATTTTTTAAAACTGCTTCCACAATTTAAAAATGTATCATTATAAAGGCAGAGTAGCTGGCAGGAGCAGTGAAATGCAGCAAGGGGAGGAGGAAGAGAACAGGGTCACAGCTTAGACTGAGGAATGGGTCAGAGAGCTGAAGGAAGCTGGAGAAACTGGCCGAGATAGATTTCTGCAGTAGTGGGGCTCCAGGAGGATGGGGTGCGGAGGGGGACACGATAAATAGGTTATTAGATAGGAAGAAATGGACTTCTCTAGGGAATTTTCCTGTTTCCTCCCCTGGTCTTCCTCCCACCCCCATTTTATTACCTGGAGTCCTAGCAATGTGGCAGTGAATCCCTGAGAAAGCAGAGCAGAACTCAGGACTGCAGAACATAAAGCAGGAGTCTGAACACCTGGATGTTAATTTCTAGAGGCTCATTTTGGACTTTGTGAGGCATAAGCTTCACTTAAGTTGACAGCTGATTTATCTACAAGAAGAATATAATGATAATAATATTCCCTTCATACATTTGTTGCTAGATCTAAACAGGATAATGTATAAGAAAGTGCTCTATGAACTATGAATCACTAGATAAATGTTACTTTAGACTGAAGAATTTGTTGAGAAAAAAATCACCCCTAATTTCTCCTTTGACATCTATCAGAAAATGTACCTAGTTGTAAAGGTATAAACACAGTTATACCACATTTCTAACAATTCCATACAAAAATGTGGAAACACAGAAAGTCCCCAATCACTTGGTACCCTGAAGAAAGTTTCAGTAAAAAACAGAAGCCTGAAGAGTGAAGGCACCTGCCAGATTCAGGATCAAGGCAAAAAATTAAAAACGGAAGAACTGATCCCAAGAACTGGCCAATGGTGGGAGTTGAAGTGTTACCCTAGGGCGTGTTTCTGTAAAAAATAGAGAGGCAATCTGAACAGTCCTCACTTTTCTATGTTTGGGGGAAGCAAACAGAAAGGGTTACATTTTTTGTTTGTCTGTACCACCTAGCTGTCAGTCAGGACTGAACTAATAATTATGAAACGGGATTTTAGAAATGACTTTTAAGACACAGTTTTTCTTATAAGAGAAAATTGGAAAACTGCAGCTTCAGACTTTCTAAAGAAATAGTTTGGAATGAAATAAAAGACCTCTTAACAATTCTTTCAGTTTTTATTAATTTATAATAAAATCTAAAAGTTGTTGAAGTAGAACAAAGGTAAAAACAAGAATTTTATGAAGCATGTATTGACAAGCAATGAAAATGAAGTTCATCTTTGTGGTTTGACATACTAGTTCTTTTTTTTTCTTTGATTTGATTAGCAAAATATAGCTATTCCTCAGAAAAAGAGTAATAGCCTGGAAGAATGCTGCCCTAGAAATCTTTTAAGAATCCAATAGGATAAGAGATCCCCAGCTCTGTTTTAGAACTATGTATATTATTGATTTCCAGATAAAGTTAATGAAATGTTTACTGCTAGAGTGTTATTTTAAGTTAACAAGTGCATTTTTGCTGACTTGTTCATTGAACATATGCATACAATTTAAAATGGAATTTCAAAATACTTTTATTACATACACTCATGAAGAAAATAACTGAGGTCTTAAGACTCAGTTATATGCTCTCCACTAAACTAATTCTGATTTTTGGTTCATGTTAATAACAGAACTCTTAGTCATGTCAGACATGTGGCTTTCTATTTTAATAAGATTAAGGACTTAGGGTTCACATTTATGTAGCTTAAATCTCTAGCATAGAAATATTTCTTTGTATAGTCCCCCAATATGTTCTTGCTCTCCCAAGTAGGTTTGGGTTTCTCAACTTTGGTACTATAGACATTTTGGACTGGGTCATACTTTGTCGTGGGGGCTGTCCTGTATATTGTAGGATGTTTAGCAGCATCCCTGGCCTGTACTTACTAGATGCCACAGCACCACACAGCCCCAGTTGTGATAACCAAAACTGTCAGCAGGCATTGACAAATGTGCCTTAGAAGGCTAAGGTGTCCTCCACCAAGAACCAGTTAACTAGGAAAAGAAACATTCTTTTCTCTCCACTTAAGTTTTTGGGTCCATACCCATCACCACTTCATTTTATCTCAGTCAGTCAATCTCTCTTCTCCCCCATATGAAACCTGTGATTCCTCCCTCTGACAAACTAACATCTCAATTCTTCCCCAATTAAGAAAATATAAACATACTAATCAACCAACCTGAAGTTCTGCAACTATGTAGTTATAGCCCTCTGTGTTTTTTTTTCTCTAGGAACTTTTACAAAGACTAACCTTTTCCAGCACTTCTCAAACTGTGTTGTTAAAAGTAATCTATGCTGGTGAGATAATTTTATTTTTTAAAGGTATAAAACTCAACAAGAACACATATCATTACTCTCTTTATTTTATAAAATGGCATGTATTTATAGCTATGGAGTGGAGGGCCATACAGTTAACGAAGCAAGCTTCATGAAAGACCCCTCTGATCCACAGATACATCACGATCAGTTCACACATCCATGAGTGGCACCATCCATCAACCACCCTGTTGATGTAAGCTATGTTTATGTCTTATAATTTCAGTACCCAATTTGGGGTATTTGGTTCTTATTAAAATAAAAATGATTTAATAGGCTACCTTGTGTCTTGTTAAAATCAAAAACACATATGAAAGATAGCAATTAATACATCTTCAAATACATTTCTTGCTACTGACTTAGGTAAATGTGCAAACTGTATCTCAGGAGGTCCTATTAGTATGAAAGCATTGTAATACAAATGTGTTCTATAGTCAACCTAGCTTTAGACTTCAATGTGCTGTATGGATATATGCAATAGGACTTTAGAAATGACCTTGGACACAAAGACTTTCTTATGATTATATGAGAAACTCAGCAGACTGAAGAGAAATTTCAAAGTTATCTTAAAAAGCAAGGTTAGGCTAGCTCACCTTCTTGAGGCTTATTATCTTTCCAGACAACCATTCCATTTCTGGAGCTCTTTCAATGTTCTAAAGTGTTCTTCAACATTAAAAACAAATAAAACAAAACAAAATTTGATCTCCTCTAGGATGATTTTTCACTCAATCCTCTCTTTACTCCAATTAATCCAAGTTCTACTAAGCTTTACTTTTGGCAGTATATGTTTTATAAAGAAAAAGACATTACATATGCTCTTTTTAATTACATAAGGTCTGTCCAGAAAGTATCCAGCCACATACTAGGAAAAATAGACACATTTATTGAAGAAGATACAAGAAACACTGTACATAAGACAATGATGCCTCAGTCCTGTTCCAAGTAGGCACCTTGGGACCTCACACAGTTCTCCCAGTCACCATCAGTTGCCCTGTAGTATTTTCCTGAATCTCATCGATGGTCTGAAATCCCTTCCCTTTCAAAGGGGATTTTAGCTTTGGGAAGAGCCAGAAGTCACAGGGTGCCAAGTCTGGGCTGTAGGAAGGGCTGAGTCACCTGGGTGATTTTATGTTTTACCAAAAAACTCTGCATGAGATGGGATGCATGATCGGGCACGTTGTCCTGATGAAGCTGCCAATCACCAGTTGCCCATAGCTGTGACCTTCTGAATCATACAAATAGTTTTCATGGGGGAATGTTCAAGCTTAACACAAAATTTGATACAGATTCACTGCTCTACTCACTCAGTCATTTTGGATGTGATGGCCACACAGTACACATGCTCACTCAGTGACGCCTACTATTCTCACTGATTAGTATAGTAAAATCATCATTGTTCACACATGCACATTCCAGTCCACTGTCCTTGGCTGCCAGGTTACATAGATGTCTGCAAACCATTCTCATTATATTAACAATTGTTGAACTATTTCTGGACAGACCTCCATATGTCCTGCACTCCCACCCCTATATCTTTCTCATGGTACACCCTTTAAATAATTATATTTAACAAGATTTATCTTGTTCCCACCAAATCTTTTCTTCCAAGAGCAATATCCTCAGTTTATTTAAATCTGAAATTCCAGTTGTCTAAATTCCTTATCACTGTGGTCATTTGTATGTTAATATCCTTTTAAAAATATGGCACCCAGATCTAAAGGCCTTATTTCATATGTGCTAGACTTATAGGACCAGTTCAGCTTTTACTGTATATACACCGTTTGGGACTGGTATTTGGCAATACAGAATGTCCTCAATAAATGTTAGCTGTACATGTTTCTTGATTTTTATCATATACTTATTTTTTCAATCAGGCAGGATTCTAAATAAAAAATAAGTTCTCCTTTTATTACTTCACAACTCTTTCTCTTCTACATACTGGGATCCCTCCCTCACAGAGCTTAAAGTGTGTGCCCAGAGAAGAGGCTTAGTTTATTTGGCAAAGGTGCTCATTCTTTCCGAAAAGTATCTGAAGGAGAAATTCTTGGCAAAAATTTACTGAGGATAGAAGCCCCTTGGTGGTGCACAGAATGACTTGCAATGACCAGGGATAGAGGACAGCAGACCACATCAGAAAGCTAATGCAAATGATAGAATTTCACAAACTTTCAGAGGTCATAAAAAAGTTATCCCAGGCTCATGAGCTAATGCAGACTAACTGGTACCTTCTGTTTCTGTTCTGCCATTATCTGTCATGATAAGTGGTTAAATCCTAAAAATATACTATGGGGTTTTCTTCTTGGCTCTAGATTACTTGTGGAGAAAACAAAATATAACCTTTAGTTTGTTTTGAGAAGACATCCTGCATAATAAAAAAATGAATTGCTACTAGTAAAACTGCACTCAAATAGTGCATCTTGTGGCTCCCAACAATTACATTCCAATTTTACCTTTAAAAAAGTCTGATTAAGCCAATTGCAATGTACTTCTAGAAATATGGATCAATTATTTCACACCTGAACTTTTGGTAGAACTCAGTTTTATTTTACCCTGTGTTTTACACACACACACACACACACACACTTTTTTCATACTAATTGACATATTACAAAAGTCAGGAAATTAACCAATGGAACAGTAAAAGAAAATTTATATTAAATAACTGATTTTTATCACGTAATATAAGATTTTTCCTCTCTTGGCTGTTCTTCAGCCTATTTTCAGATCAAACTCATGTTTCTGCTACTTTTGGCAAGTTCTTCTACATTCTGAAATTATTCCACCAGAAGACCTATTCTCCTTTGCTTTTGTCCTCTGATTCTACTTTCCTCAGTAACTACTGCAGGGTCATATGGAATATTGGTTTGAATGGATAGGAATGAAGATTCTAGGTGAACACTGTGATGCCCTAATTTCTCTGCATTAATGCTGAAGATATCTTTCTTGGCTACTTCAGTAATTCAGATAAGTTAAAGAACAATGTCCTTGAGAAACTGTTTTCAAAAGGCACTGAAGACAAGTGAGAGGATGGCTGAAATGCTTTGAACCCTCTGAAAGAAAAGCATTTCTGATATGTTCATTATTGTGTATATCATTCCTGATGGACATAGAACAGTAACTTCCCTCCTATTCATAGAGTGGGCACAAAAGCACAGATAATAGGGGGATACTTCAAAGACGTCTGCCCTATACATTCTCATATAGCACTATATGTATCACTTTGATGTAAGAGACTTAAAAACATGCTTAACACAGCTGCCTTCAGCTGCAAGCCCACATTTACATGGATTTATTTATTTTTTATTGCTACATAAATTACAATTTCATAGGGTTGGGCTGTTCAATTGTCATCACAAATTTTATAAGCACATTTTTGAAAAATTAGAAAGGATCATTTTATGAAATACTACATATGGTATTAACAGATGCATGCAAATGAATGCTGGTCTGGTTACTTCCATGAATAAATAATTCAATGATTCACAAACAGTTTCAAAATTACCTGAAGGAAAATTTGCACTTGCTCATGAACACGTAGCCTCGGATTAAATTGGTGGGTGTGAAATGTGTAATATGCATGACTGTCATAAGAAAAGAGACCATGATACAACAAAGAAATGAAAAAATGTATACCTATAAATAATATTATTAAAGGACATACACTGGACACATATCAAAATACTTCTATGGAATTCTGCCCTAAATTTCCACATGTATACATAGGAATTAATCTTTTCAAATAGACAACAAGTATTATCAAGCAGAACTAGAATAAAACAGAGAGTGAATTGCTTTTAAATACCATTGGCCTGACTCATCTCTGAATTCTGATAAAGTATGGAGTGTTCTGGATTCTAGAAAGAATGAAGTGTCCACAGAACAAAAGCCTTAATTGTCTATGAGGTAATTTAGTATAGAATAGTATATGTTCAAGATAGGAAATGTAGTTCATACATTCTTAGCCAAACTCTTTAATTTCTAAGTAACAATTTCCCAGTAGTATTGGGTTCAGTAATGTACCTGAATAGCTAGGGCTATTCAGTTGTCTTTTCAGTAAAAATGGAAGATATCTCCAGCTCTAATTTACTCTTGAGTTCATTAAATACTAAAGAATTTATTAATTCACACAAATTTACTAAATAGGGGGATGACAAAGCCTCCAACTAACCAGCTATGAAATAGTATTCAGAACTCTGTTCTAACATTTTCATTCATTTGACAAATATAGGTGAGAAAAAGTAGATTTACAGTTGTGAGTACAAGAAACAGAGTTTATTCTTGGATATTATTTATTAATTGTTATATTACTTTTCATACAAACAACTGTAAACCCACTTTTACCCATTCCTGTATCAAATGAATGCCTATGTGCTGGGTGCTGCTCTAGGTGCTTCATGTACATATTCATGTGCCTCATGAACTACAAGGACAAGAAACAAAAGAGATACTTCGGTGAATGAAAGAGATAAAAACCCCACCTCTGTGGAGCTGATAGTCTAGGGAGAAACACACAATAAATATTGGGTTCATCAAAAAGTTTGTTTGGATTTTCCTGTATGATGGCTCTAGTAGCACTTAGTTTAACTTCATTTGAAACAATTTTGTTAGATTGTATTGTAACAACTGTCATTATCAGCATGCATTTTTTAAAAAATTATTAAAATTGGTGAAGTTTTGCACAGACATTTTAATATGGAAGATGAAAGAAAATACCCAACATTTTGGGATATTATCCTTTATTATTTCAAGAAAGGTAAAGACGCAACTAAAACGCACCAAAAAGATTTGTGCAGTGTATGGAGAAGGTGCTGTGACTGATTGAATGTGTCAGAAGTGGTTTGTGAAGTTTCGTACTGGAGATTTCTCAATGGGCGATGCTCCACAGTCAGTTAGACTGGTTAAAGTCAATAGTGATCAAACTGAGATATTAATTGAGAACAAATAATGTTATAGTATGTGGGAGAGAGCTGACACACAAAATATCCAAATCAATAAAGTAATTGGTAAAAATGGAAAATTAGTCTTTTGTTTTATGGAGAAAACCATACAGACTTTTTGGTGAACCCAGTAATAAGCAACTAATGATACTGCAGGTTAGAAGGTGTCAAGTGTTGTGGAAAAAAAGAAGAAAAAGGGTAGTCTAAGAAAGCAGTGAAAGTGTCAGGTAGGCCTCGCTGAAAAGGCCAGCTCTGAGTAAAGCTGGAAGGAATCCAGAATATTAGCCGAGTAGTTCTGGGGGACAGTATGCTAGGCAGAGTGGTGAACAGTTGGTCAGGAGACTTGAAAGTGGGGCTAGATCTGGCATGTCTGAGGCTTTTTAAGATAAGAGTATTACACTAAAAATATATTGAAAGTAAAAATTTATCTGTTTCTATATACCATAGTATTCCCACTATGTAAATTCCAAACAGGTCTATAGTGCATGGAGAAATATCTACAATGACGCTCATTAACATCCTATGAAGGTTATTTCTGGGTGGTAGATCTTAGGTGATTTACTGACTTCTCTCCATTTTCCTATATTGTTTTGGTGCTTTAAGCCAAAGATCATATTAGATTTGTAGAAAGAATTAAGACTTTTAAACAACTATCACAAAGCATAAGTTTCTATTTATGTATAAATGACTAAAAGAGCATATTGTATTTGTCAGAAAACTACAATACAAAAATCATTATGCTTGGCCTTATAATAGCCTCTCATGTACCTTCACTAGTATTTACACCTGTACATGAATAAACATCTATACACATGAATAAACATCTATATACATTTTTTCCTCACTTCGGTGAAGATGAAAAAATAACAGACTTTGGAATTGAGCAGTCCTGTTTTAAACCCCATTTCCAACTAAACTGTCCAATGCTGGAAAAGTTATTGAAACACTGAATTTCCACATGTAAAGTGGGGATTCATACATTCCTTTGTATTAAATGTTGACTATGTATTATTGAGGGTGCTGGGAAGAGTAATGAGGAGAATGACTGAGAGACAGAGCAGAGAGATGAGGAACTACAACAACATGTCAAATGCCGTACAGGTATGGGTGCCACGGAGGCCTGGAGGATGGAGGGTTTGACTTTTCATAAGTCATTTAAGAAAGGCTTCACTGACAAGGTAACATTCAAGCTTAGTTCTGGGGATGAAGTAGGAGTGTGCCAGGAGGCTGGGGCAGAGTTGGGTTTGGGCAGTGGAGGCAGTGAGGTAACATGCAGGTAGGGAGGTGTGAAAGTGTGAGGCTCACTTAAGCAATGCAAGAGACAATGTTTTCACAGAGTGGGGAATATGTATTCACACAAATGCAAGGTCATTTGTTCTCAAAACCTTCAGGTCATCTTTGCCTCCTCATCACCTCTTCATCTCATTAGCAAGGCCATTATCTCTTGGTCACACTATCTTACTAAAGTTCACACCTTCATTATACCTTATTTGGTTGGAAAGATTCCGACTGTTCAGTAAACATAATACTCCACAAGTAGTGAATGCTTTCAGTGATTTGACTCCAGCCTAGCTTGGCTGGAAGCACTGGTTTGGGCAGCTCCCGCCCTGGTCAACTGTTAAATAACTAGAGACTTCAGAAATGCTGCTTGCTCTCTCATGTCACTTGTAACTAATAATGCAGAAAAATTAACAATGAGCACTTACCAAGTGCCAGGCAGGGTACAAGCTCTGCAAATGTGCTGTCCCATTTGATTCTTACAACATAAGAATGGTACTAATATAAGCCCCCAATCCTTATCCACAATTCCAAGATCTAAAAAGTACTGAAAGCCAGTAGTTTTTCATAATTTTCTAACAAACTCACTTGAATAAAAAAAAATAACCTGAACCGAATGTACAAAAGGGCATGTATCATCTTTATTTCACTTATTATAAATCCCTGACATTGCCTGCTGTAGTGATACAAACGTGTTGGTTATGGGGTACTGTGTCAGACCTCGATGGGGAGGTTATCTAACACATCTAATTACTATACAATATAATCTTTCTAAAAACTGAAAAATTCTGAATTTCAAAACATCTGATGCAAGAGTTTCAGGTATGAGCAAGCTGAGACACGGAGAGGTTAAGTAACTTGTCCGGCTCCACATAGCTAAGATTTTGTAGACCCAGGTCTCGAAAGTAAGCAATCCGGCTTTAGCTCCTAAATTCTTAAGGATTAACTAAACTTGTTCTAGTGTCCAATAAACCCCAAAGACTTCCACAGACAGTTCTATGGTACTGTGAGTCTCACTTTATTATCCTTACTGCTTCAACTGAAGAAGGCTTCCCATCACTTGTGAGACATATCCTCTGCTTTCCAAACTTCTAAGTTATCTTTGCTCAGAATTCCCTTTCCTTCAACACTGCTTGAACAATGTCTACCTGTCCTTTCAGGCTCAATTTAAATGTCAAGAATTCCCACATAATGTTCTGGATTCCCTCAACCACAAATGAGTTTTCTATCACACCCTTTATAGTACACCTTGTATGTCTCTCTGTCTCTCTGGCACTAGAGAAATTCAATTCAACCTCATGATAGCTAGTTGTAATGTGTCTCCTAACTAAGTTGTGGCTTCTTTCAGGGCTGTGAGGGACCATGCACCATTCATCTCTATATCCCCACATACCTAGACCAGTGCCATGCTTATCTTCCTTGTTCTGTACCTGTTGGTTGCAAGAATAACAAGCTAATTTTAATGAATGACTTTGTATTAATATGTATAGATGATCTTTAACACTTATACAATGGCCGGTTTAGTCTTTTCCTTTTTAAAACATTACCATTTTCAAGGGGAATTTTCATAAAGATTTTTTTCCCTGTTGCTCATGAAACAGAGCCTTACAACATAGAGAAAGAAAAATAAATCATTTTTGCTTACAAACATCTAGACTCCAATGCTGGCTCATCACCTTGACTTCTAGTTCCCACCCAAAAATTATCCTTAGAAAAGTAAATATAATGTAATATCTTTAGAAACTTTCCACAAGCATATATTTGGTTAGCATCTTTTAACTGAGCCATATATCCAGATAAGCTTTTTATATTTTTAATGTTGCCCCAAAAGTTGGTCATAAAAAGAGAACACTGTGAAATTTTAGGTAGTCTTTCTCATTTTTTATATCTTAAATAGTTTCTAGGAAATAAATGGATTTGAGAATTTTAATTTTGTTTCCATGAGGAAATTATTGAAGATGACATTTTATATTTATATCCTATTCTGGATATAAAAATTTTAAATGTTTTGCTATTAAGAATTTATTTCTAGTATTTTCCAGAGGTAGGGCTTAAAAAAGTACTTCTTTTGAAACATCCATTTTTATTTCATGTAAAGGATGACCTGCAATGAAATTATGAGGTACTTTTAAAAAGAGTATTAATTTAAAAGAGGAACAGCTGATATAATAATTTGCAAATGGAAATTCTGGCCAATTTCTGTTTTTCTTACAGCTTTTTATTTTAGGTTAATGATGGATATATGCATATTATGTGCTTTGAATTGTCTTTCTAGTAATGGTAATGGATTCCTCATATTCCATGCAGTTTTGTGAATAACTGGCTAGAATTAGGCCATCAAAGTAAATTAATTGGTCCATAAAGAAACCCACCCAACAGTCCTGATCTTAGGAGTATCACATTCCATTCAAAAGGTTTCATTCTATTATTTTTCTGGAACTTAAAAAAGGTAGTTCAAGATATTGTACTGTATGTACTATACATTTCCAGGTCTCTGTGCTAAAATTATTTTTGTTGTTGTTGTTGTTCTTACTGTTGAAATGTATTTCATGGAAACACCAGAGAAGAATTTTATTTCTTTTAAAGGCAAAACTCCATGAAAACAAATCATTTTGGTCTATTTACTATCTTCTTTAACATCTTTCATATTCAATCCATCCAGCTCCTCTTTGAATCCACTTCTATTGCCTATAGGCCCCCATCCTAACATGCTGCACCACTGCAGCACACCTTTAATTTGCTTCCCTGACTCAGATTCCTCTACCCTCCAAATCTGCCCTGCACTCAGCTGCCAGAACGACCTTCCTAAAATGTGATGCCATAAGTACTATTTTCTGGTTTAAATCTCTTTCCCAGATTCCATGCTTCTGGGATGGTCAGCTGCACAGTGTGGCTGACTCTCTTTCCATGCTATGCTGCCTGCCTGGTCATCTGGCTCTAGGCTCCTTACAGTGGAACTGTGCACAGTGCATGCCAGGTTGCTGCATCCCTCCATGCTAGTGTCCATGCTGTTCTCTTCATCCAGAGGACAAGAAATAGCTGCAAATCTCATATTTAACTATCTCTCTTGACATCTGTTGCTTGGGGTAAGGTGTAGAGCCTCTGATAAACACTCGGTTTCAACTAAAATCTCTGGCTTCCCTGGACTCAGTTTGTCATGGCAACTTCTGTTGGTCTCCCACTTTATCTGCATATGGGCCTGCATTATTAGTGCTCTCAAGCCAGACATTCAATTAGAAAATGACTTTTGGGAGAAGTACACCAGAAATAACAGATCCTATATATGCTGCTCTTATCTAAAACACTCGGGTTTTAGGATTTAGCACTACGTAATTCTGATTTGTGCCCCAGGAACAAATCACACTATCATAAAAATATTAATTTTTTTCATTCATTTAACAAGGTTTCAAAATGTAGCTATGTTCCTCTATCATTATTTGGACAAAACAATTTCTGCAAAAATTTCCTATAAAAAATGTTAGCCAACAAAGCATACTCTACTGAGGAAAGAAATTGTCAAATTATGAGTGAAAGGAAGTTTCTTAAAAATGTGTCGAGAATGCCTTCTCTTTACACTGTATATACCAAATAATGAGAGTCTGTCTCTGAAAGAAAGACCATTTCTTTAAGTATATATTCATGTTTAATATTACCATTAATCCTTATGAATTTCAAGCATATAAATCCAGTCTCCTAAGACAGGAAAATGTCAAATGTGCCTATGCAAAAATATAGCTTTCTAGCAAAGTATCTATTTTTGACTACTTTGTGATGTTTTATACCCAGGACATGCAAAGCCGACTTCCAGAATGAAGATGTCTGGAAGCACAAAGAGAATACACGGCAGTGTCAGAAGCCATGTGGCTTTCCTTCCTTTCCACTCCACTGTGTTTAGCAAAAATAAAATCCATAGGCATACTTCAGAGGTGAATAATTTTAAAGTCCTTTCAAATCCAGCCATCGAGGACTTGATTTAATATGATTTTCAATGGCTTTTGCTGAAAGGCTGCTTTGCATAAATAAATAAAGCAAGCCAGCCAGCCAGCCAGCAAGCTTTAATTTCTTAATCCTAGAAATATTTTTTCATTTAAAAAAGCCCCACCCCAAAATTATACCATTAAAATTAAATGCTATTCCTTAGGGACTTTTCTTCCATAGCAAAGATTTTGAATATCACTTAATAAGCACACCTAGTGCCTCAACTGTGAGCTCCAGGACCTGTGACCTGAGGAGGGAATGCCTCCAAGCAAGAGGCCACGTCTTAAGCTACTTAATTTTTCCAGTCCTTGCCGCTCAGTGCCTCAGGCACCTAGTGAGTGTTCAGTGAGAACCAGTTTAATGAAGAATAGATGAAAATGTCCATAGTAGCAAGTGGAGGAGGTGGGATGAACACAATTCTGTTGATGTATAGTGTCTTAAATTCACTCAGAAAAGAAAAGGGGAACAGACCAAAACCTAGCTACCTTCAACAATTATGCTGCATTTGTTTGCCCTTTACTTTCTGACACTCATAGTACTTTTAAAAGCATTTACTTATTGTCTCATTGCATCCCTAAAGAAAAATAGTACACCTGTCCCTTAATCTACAAATGGAAACATGACAGTATGGGGCGGGGGAGTGGAGGGGGAGAGAGAGAGATGTGTTGTATAGGAAAAAGTATAAAATTTCACAATGAACTTGGATTTCCATTTTAATATTCTATCTACCAGTAGAGATCACAGTCCATGGTTAGAAATCCACAGTCTGAACCAGACTGCCTAGGTTTAAATCCTGGGTCTGTTATTTATTGGCTATGTGATCTCACATACACTGTGTATCTGTTTCCCCTATCTAATTAATGAGGATGATACATACCTACTTCACAGGGTTGATATAAGGATTAAATCACACATATAAAATGCACAGAAAATTATGAGTTATTGTAAGTTCTATTTAAGGGGTTACCATCATCGTTATTATTCTTTCCACCAAACCAGTGAAAATTACCATATTTTGCCATGCATAATGTGTTCCCATATATAATGCACACCCACATTTTTGGCCCGAACTTTCAGGAAAAAATTCTCCTTTTAATTTTTTAATCCAATTATTTATTTATTTATATTTAGAAACAAAACCAATTACCATATTCCAGGGTATTATTTTGCATACAAATATTATTATTGCTTTCTAGAATTACACTTTTAACACATAAGCATAAATAAAGGAATTAAAAACATTTATGTAGATAAGGAATTAGGACTACCTATGTATAATGAACACCCTTATTTTTCCCTCAAAAACTTGGACAAAAAATTGCACATCATCATGGTAAAATATGATAAACTTCTTTTGAGAACTAGAATGAGGGCAAGCATATTTTGGCAGTGGAATTCCTTCTTGAAAATCAAACATGCCCTGGCTGGTGGACTGAGTGCTGACCTGTGAACCAAAAGGTTGCCGGTTTGATTCCCAGTCAGGGCACACGCTTGGGTTGTGAGCCGGGTTCCTGGTTGGGGGCATGAGCAATAGACTGATGTATCTCTCACACATTGAAATGTTCCTTTCCTTATCTTTCTTCCTCCCTTCCCCTCTCTCTAGAGATAAATAAATAAGATCTTTAAGAACAAACAAAACATCATACAGGACCCCAATAAATAAACAGAAAAAAGAAGTTTTGACTAAAAAATTATATCATACATTTAAATATATAACGCAGTTTTAAGTTAATCAGTTAACAGGATTATTCACATAAAAATTTCTAATTTGAGAGATGATAGTTCTACATCTTAATTATCCTTAACCTCTATCTTATTCCTGCATTTCATTTTTGTTGTACAATGTCAAGAAAATTTTGATTTACACAGATAAGTAGTTGCAAAAGCTTAAAAAAAAGGTATTCAATGAAATTGATCCAAAGGCTTGAAGCACAAAGGGCAAGAATTTTTTTTGAAGAATTATTAGAAATATTTAAGAACTGTTTATGTCCTTAGGATAAGTCTAAATCAGGAAAAGAATAATGCGTGTTAAGAACATAATGTCATGATGCAGCATGCTGTCCACTTACTTGTTCCTGCATAACCAACTGTGTGCAACGAAGGCAGGCACCATTGGCACTGCCTGGCATTTAAATGACTGCTGTGTTATAACAGTGGCCCTGCTTTTGGAATTTTACATGTGTGGACACACACAAGGTTGAATTTGGTGTGCAGAGCCACACCCATCCTAATCAATGCCATGCGTGACAGAAGTTTAACGATAATGTGAAGGGGTGGCAGGAGACTCATGAGGCCTAGAGAAAAAATCCAGACAAGGTAACAGAGCAACACAATTATTTAAATTGGTAGTTCTCCAATGTGATGGCTTTAGTACATAAAACATTTTAGCTTGATTTACTTTATTACAATTTTTACACAGTTAAAATTTAAATTATATGTTTGTGGAACTCCTGAAGTATGTCTATAGAACTATTTAAAAACCACTGAACTTGAATTTTGATTCCACCTAGTGTAAAGAAAGCTGAAAAGAGTGTCAGATTCACCCTAAAAAGAAAAGCCAAATAAACCACAAAAAACTTTTGAGCCCAGGTCACAGGGTAAATATCCTAATATCCAAGAAGGGACAGGCTCCTCCAAGGATATTTGGAACCTATAGACTGGCTCATTTGTGGCACAGCACAGAGCAAGAGACATCGGGTGCTATAAGCAGTTAAAAAGAATTCAGCTAAATCTTTAAGAAATTCCTAAAGGACAATTATAGGCTAGAGTGAGAGTACATGATTCCTGGGGACTGTAATCACAGGGATGTTCACACCTACTCCCAGACTCATCTCCCTGGACCTCACCAGATGCTCATGAGAAATACGGAAGCAGGGCGGTAAACCAGAAAAAATCTCTCAACAGGACAGAACAAGGCAGAAGAATGTTGGAAGGGACAATAGTAAAAAATTTTCCAAAAAGTAATTAAAGACATCAAACCAAAGATCTGAAAAACAGAGAATCCTAAGTAGGATCATCATTAACAACATAAATTGTATCATATTCAAACTACTTGAAAACTAAAAATAAGGAGAAAATCTTGAAGGCAGCCAGAAAAAGAAAAGACATTATATAGAGAGGAACAAAGAATTGTAGCAAACTTCTTGCCACCAACTATATAAGCCAGAAGACAATGAAGTGCCATCTTTAAGTGCTGAAAGAAAACCACTGGACCAAGACTTAGTTCTTGGAGTAAAGCCTAGATCCACCAAGAGCCCTACCAGTAATCTGGCTGTGGTTCCCTTGTGGAATGACTATTCCCAAGTTCATGGTGTCTATATTATATTTGTTTTGGACATGGCTTAATAATTTATCTAATACATATAATAAAGACATCACCACATTACCATCAAATTCTATTCTATATGTATGATTTCTGTATGACTGTTGCTTAGTTATAAGCAGGAATGAGCAGTGTATGTAGGTCACAGTATCTTTTCATTCTCCTCACATAGACTAATAATTGGATACACCTATACAGTCTTACTATGCTTTACTTTACTTTCTAAGTGCTTTATATGTATTAAAAGAAACACTGTATTACTGTTTGCTTGCTAGCTCAAAGAAAATATACAATAATGTATGCTGCTGATTTTTCTAAACTTACTTTCTACAATTCATTCCATGCTTGACTTCTACATCCAAATAAGAATGTTACTTTTGGAAAGACCTTAACACAAGTATACTCAGGACTGCTGAAATCTCTCTTTCCCTAGACCAGTGATTTTCAACCTTTTTCATCCCATGGCACATATAAACTAATTATTAAAATTTTGTGACACCAAAAAATATATTTTTTACCAATCTGATGAAACAGGTATAACTTTGATTCATTCACACTGGACAGCTATTGTTGTGTTGGCTGTTGTCTTTTTTTTTTTTATTTGACAATCTAAGAGAAAAGAGGTCAGTGCCCCTCAGTAAATAGGTACTGGGTATTTTAAAAATTCTTGCAGCACACCAGTGTGCTGTGGTGCACAGGTTGAAAATTGTTGCTCTAGGCTGTTCTATATAAAGTAGCACTCTCTTCCATGTCTCCTGGTACTATGGTCACTTTCTATCTGCTTACCTAATTTTTTATAGCATTTATTACTACATATAATATCATATTTTTTATCTACCTGTCTGTCCATTGTCAGTCTACTGCCCTAGAATGTATGACAGTAAGGACCTTTTCCCTCTTGGTCACTCATTGTTATATTTCCAGTCCTTAGAGTAGTTCTTGGAATTAGAAGGAGTTCATTATGTATTTGTTGAATAAATGCACAAATGAATGGGTAAATATATGAACAAATAAAAGAAATCCCTTTCACATAAGGAATCTGGTAAACTTGGGGTGGGAAAGAGCAGAAGCAGGTAGAAGTTGAATGCCTATGTGAAAGTGCTTAATTGGTTTACCTGTGATCATCTGAGGTGTTCAGCACAGTCCCTTGAACATTAGCAGATGCTAAGTAGTAGTCCTTGTAATTATTCATCATTGTCCTTATCTCATGAACTCATCTTAACAAACCTGTCAGGATGCTACCATTTTCAGTTTTGCAAATTCAGAAAGGTCAAACAGTGTGCCCACGATTACGATGTTAGGAAGTGGTGACGCTGAATCTACCCAGGTACAGGAGACAGGAGCCTGCGCCCAGAGGTGGGAGAGAACACTGAAATGCTCGCTGCCTATCTCCTTGAAGCCTGTTTCATACCCTCATTATTAGTTCATCATGCCTTAATTATGATCTTTAGTTGAATAAAATTGAATGAATTTTTATTATATGCCATAAAATGATGGGCTCTTCCCTCCATACTGGGTTTTTATTCTTGCCTTCTGACTTGTGTGACCCCATAACAACAGCTTTAAAGTCAACAAGGCAAAATGTGGCCTTTACTAAGGTACAAAAAAATTCAGTTTTATGAAGTCCTCTAAAAACTGCAAGTCCACACCATAATAAATCAACCGTGCTTGAAAGCACAATGTGTATATACTGGCACCTGATTCGGCTAAGATAAAAATGAGAAGTCCTTTAATGATAAATTGTCCCCTCCATATTATCCAATGGAAATACTCATATTGTCCAATACCTACAAGCAATTAGAAGGATTGAGTTTAACTTTCAAATTAAAAGGCCATTAAAATGGAGCACAGTTCTCCCAATCTGTCTCTGAAAAATATTCAGAGGACCTTCTTGGTCTTAAAACTTGGAAGAAATATGGTACATAGTCTCAGATTTCCTTTTATCACAGAGCAATCCCATCAGCTATTGGAAAGTGTAGACTATAGGAAAATGTGGAATAAAAATAAAAGGGAAAACTATGCAGGATCTTTTAAAAGTTATTTATCAATTATATATTATCAGTCAAGGACAGCTGAACTTTAGAGCCAATCTGCCCGTAACCCCACACCAGGTCCCAAACACCAGGCCTAGGAACAGAGGTACTGAACAGCTGACAGGATACCGCATCCCAAGTCCCTGTCTTCCTTACTGCTGCAGGAACGAGGGGAAGATGTCCTCTTAAATAGTTAAGTGCAAGTTCATTCATTGCTCGTCAAGTGTGTATGATATTCGTTACTCCCTTACCTTGGTGGGGGTTTTAATTTTCAGTCTATTACTTACCTGCAGGATGTGAGTATGAATTCTGTAAGATCTGGGGTGGAAATATTGGTAAGTTTCACATAACAAAGCAGGCAGACTTTAGGTGTTTACCAATAACATCTGGCAATACAATTTAAAATGTCAAAGTATGCAAGATAAAAAAGTTGCATCTGTATATTTTAAATTTCTCTTTTATAAGAATATATGGTTTAATATTTGGGAGATTGAATTAATAATCATATTGAAATAGAATTTGCATAACTGGGGCATTAAAACAGACCAGTTTTTAAAATGTATGTTTGCCCACACATGCAAAAATTGAGTGTTTACCTACTGACAAATTCTCAAACTGGTATTTAAAATTCTTTAACACACCCATGAAGTCCTTATAGAGATCACAGCAAGAGAGAGAGAAACATTTTTACTCATTTCCTTTATGCCATGTCTATATAATGCTCCTAATTTCTCAAAGAATTCACTGAGTTCTAAAACAGATCTTAAAATCCAAAGTCAAGCTTTTATCATTCAGGTGGCCTCATTTTGCCCTTTATCTTTCTTAATAATTGTCATTCCATCCATTACTCCTATAGTTCTGTACTTAATTTTGTGAAAAGATAAAAGGGAAGCTTTTAGTGGTTTCTGCCTGTTTCTGGCTCTCAGCTTTTACTGCCAAAGGCGTGAAGATCAAAAGATGCTCTTTGCTAAGTGTTTACTGCCTGTAACTTACCATCTCACAACAAAGAATTTCATTATTTACATCTAACATGAAAGAAAAAGTTCCCAAGTAAAAGGCCTGCATCAGACAGATGCATTTGAATTTTCTTGCCCCACACTCATGAAATTCACATCATCAACATCCAGTCAATCTAAAAGTCATTAAGAGCAAAAACCATCTCTTAGGGAGGGGGGCTGCTTTGGCTTTCTTATTCAGTTCTTTGGCTTCACCCATATCTTCAATCTCCCCCAACAGGGTGGTGACATGGGCTCCTTTCACAAGCACAGAAACATCTCACAACAGCCTGTGGAAACATGAACCATTATTTACACTGGAAAGAATGACTGGGAGCAGCTGTGCCCAGCAGTAGACAGCTCTAGCAGCAGAAAGTGGGGCTGTGTGGCCAATCTGTTATGATTGTAATAACTAATGGACAGGAAAAAAATGGATTACTAGCACTGGAGCCAATGGGGAAGTTTCTGACACTGCTGCAGGATGCTGACTGCTCACTGTCTATGGTATCGTCAGACTTCTTGATGAATTTACGGTCTGGTAATCCTGCCATGGCATTAATTTTCCACGTGCACAAATCCCTGGAATCTAAGTCAATTCGGCAAGTGAACAGGACTAGAGAAGTCCACTGCGTCACTCACGTTTATTTCAATCTAAGGGAAGGCAAGGACTGGTTGTCTTCCTTTATAAAATTTATTAAGCTCATGAAAGGGTTCATTTAAATACCATCTTTTTCCATGTTCTTTTCCCATTTTTGCATGTTTGTCAACACTTTTTTATGTCCTGCGATATTATCCTGTTCCTATCAGAACCAGGTCTCTCTCATTGATAATATTCACACTGATTCACTTACTAGATTAGATAAGATCCACTTATCTAGCAATCTTAGCCAGATCTAACCAATATACCCATTTGTTGACTATACTCCTTGTCAGTGTGCTAATTATATGCCTAATCCACATTTTCTGTCTAGATTAAGTACATTTTGGTTGGGAACTAGGTCTATATAATTCTACCCCTACAAGTCTCACCAAAGGAGTGTGTACATCTGGCAATACAATTTAAAATGTCAAAGTATGCAAGATAAAAAAGTTGCATCTGTATATTTTAAATTTCTCTTTTATAAGAATATATGGTTTAATATTGGGGAGATTGAATTAATAATCATATTGAAATAGGATTTGCATAACTGGGGCATTAAAACAGACCAGTTTTTAAGGTGGCTTTTTTTTAGGATGACCTAAATCTAGAGGCCCCCAATGTGATTCTTCTTTCATTCATTTATGTTAGGAAATTACTCTTCAGTCACATAGATAAGATCACTGCCAAGCCTTATCCCTTCACATGGATGATTGCAAAGCTTCCTAACTCATCTTCCTGCCTCTAGTCTTTCCCCTTTTAATTGTATCCATATAGATACTTAACCATAGTTTGTTCATGGCAGTTTTTAATGGCTGGCTATAACATAGAGGATAATGTTTTAGTTCTTTAAAATGGTAAAGTCCTTCAAGATCAACCCCAGCTTCTGACTTAAAAAAAAAAAAAACCTCTATTACTCTCTTACAAACTCTACCTCTCCCACTATCCCAATTCATGCCCCATACACAGAATGTCTTGTTTTCTGAGTGAACTCTGTTCCTTGCTGTTTCTTGAACTTCTACAGCCATGTATGTGTGATGTTGAGAATTCCCTTTCCTGCTTCTCTGCTGGTAAGCTCCTATAAGGAAAGTAGGAACACACTAGGTTTACATTGGGCAAGGAGGCATAAAAAAGTAGAGGCATACCTCCTTTTATTGTGCTTCACAGATGTGTTTTTTACAAGCTGAAAGCAAGACCCTCCACCAGCAAAAAGATTACAACTTGCCTTACTGCAATTACAGCTTTATTGTGGTGCTCTGGAACCAAGCTCACAATATCTCTGAGATATGCCTATATTTTGCCATACAAAGTTTGGAAGTGAAGGAGGACATAGTACACAGAGGTATGAGACTTCAGGAATGCTGAGAGGACTACGTTCATTTCCTTTATGGCACTTATCTGTTTGTCATACACTAGAGAGGAATTCAGTCTCACATACCTCATACACCATAAGGCTGGTAGTATGGGTAGGGTGGGCATTCCCTTCTCAGAGAAAGATTGCAGGCTCCGGAGCCAGACTGCCAAGGTCTGAAAGCAGGCTCTACTACTAAGCAGGTGGCCTTGGGCCAGTTACTTGTTATTCCTATGCTTCTGCTTCCTTAGCTGCTAAATGGTAATCTACTTCATAAGATAGTTGTGAGAAGGAATGAGTTAGCATATGCAAAGTATGAGCCTACACCATATGAAATTACCATTTCTATGGGTCAAAATGATCACATATAGGCAAGTTCACATGATTCAACCATTTAAAACAATGTCTATCGAATAGCACACACTCAAAAAGTGTCATTTCTTTTCACAGATGCTTCTAAACCATTATTCCTTTTGCCTCTGATGTAAAAGCTTTTATTTATTAAGGTTTGTAGCACCCAATGGTCTTTTCTCATTGAGGTTCCCTTACTAACCTGGTTCCTTTACAACACCAGGGCACTTGGCTACATTCTTTAACATATTCCCTGCCCTCTCACCACCCTGGGTGACTTCCATATCCACTAGACAACCCATCTAATTACTCACCTTCTTCACCTCCAGAGTCACGCACATCAAGGTCATACCCTGGTATTGATCAGCAAGTGAGCTGCTGATAGCTAAAGATGACCCAAATCTCTGATCCTCCCAGTCTTCTGCCTCTGCTCTGACCATGTTTGCTCTTCAATCCCAGGAAAACCATAGTTTCTTGACCTTTCTCCTAGTCTTACTGCTCTACACAGCTGGAATAGCAGGGCTCGTTGCCCACACCACTCTCTCACCAATATCTTCAACTACACAGAACCTCTGTCCCTTTCCTTCACTTAACAAAATCTCAATAGAGAATCAACTCAAAAATCAGTTTATATTGACCTGGCTGTTGAGCACAGTTGGAGAAAACCAGCTTTCAATAACTTTGCAGCCCTTAATCTCAAGTAGGGAATCAACTCTGTTCAATCTTTTACTCATCCTTGCTTAGCTTACTCTTGTTTTACTCAGCAACACTTCAAAATTGTCATCATGCTCAAGATCCCAACCAAAGCCATATCCTTCTTAGCAGATGACATCATCTACTTCAGTGAGACAATTATACATACATTATCTCAGCATCCTCCCCCCTCCCCTTTCTAGGTATCTCTGGACCTATCCTAGTACTCTTTCTTCCAGTTCAGAGGATGAGGTATCTATCCTTCCTCTGGCTCAAGGCCTAGCTCTCCACACATGGCCCCATTCTTTTTCCATCTCTTCTAGGGCCTTGTTCTATCAATATCCCCTTTATTTACCAAAATCTTCAAATTCTCACTGCCTATTTGCTCCTTCCCGATATTTAAATCTTTTATCACATTAAGGTAATTTTTTTCTTCTTGAACCTGGGTTGCCCCTAGAAACCATCCCCTTACTTCTCTTCTGAGCTAAGTGACTTGAAATAGAGGTCTATGCTCACCTTCTCTCTCAACTTCCTCACCCATCCCATTTACTCTTCAACAAGCCATAGTCAAACTTCTGCCCCAGCCATTGCACTGAAAATGTCTCTCATGAGCTCACTAATGAACCCTGTAATGCCTTATCTGATGGACATATATCAAATCTCTCTTCTATTTTTTTCTTACTTCTCTGTCTTTTCCTTTCCAGTCTCCCTCACTTGGGACTTCTTTTGTTTGACCCTTAAATGTTTGTACATCTCAAGGCTTCACCCTTGGTACTTTGCTCATTGTACCTACCCTACTTATGCAATTTCGTTTGCTCTTGATTTTAAACACTATTGACATGAGGTGATTTTACAGTCTGTACAAGGGGGTATGCCCCCCAAAACAGAATTATCTTCTGGAGGGTGGCCCCTTGTAGTACAGGCTTCCCATTACGTGAGTGTTCTAGGAACCCATCAGTATCAGTGTACCAGCTGGTGTTGTCGTGAGAGGCTGTGTTTAGCTTCAGTGAATATTTTTTGAGCAATGTGTTTGCTCATTTCACAAATGAAATGGGTGATTTACGAGTGCACCTGTCCACATGGCGCTGCGTGTTCAGCAGTTTTTGATAAGAAATGGCATGACCCCCATGCTCCACCCTCCCTAGTCACCCAATCAATCTTGCCCCAAGTGACTTGTTTGTTTCCCTGGATGATAAAACTCCTCAAAGGGGAATATTTTTGCCTATATGGAAGAGGTGAAACAAAAAATGGCAGAAGCACTGAAAGACATCAAAATTGACAAGTTCAAAAACTGTTTTGAGCAGTAGAAAAATGTCTTGATAGGTGTATTGCATCAAATGGAGAGTACTTTGAAGGTGACTGAAGTTTAAACATGTAAAAACACAATTTTATACAAATAAATTCTATTTTTTTGGTCTCCCATTATATAGCCAGCCCCAAGTCTCTCCCAATGCCCACCATGTTTATTTACTTGGATGGTGCACAGGAACTAAAACCCAGCATATCATTCATTCCTTTTTTCAGAAAATACTCACCGATGATCCATACTTTATACCTCGTAGTATTCAGCAATAAACAAGACAGCAAGATAGGGCCCTTTATCTCAAGCCTTGTTTCTCACTACTCTCGCCAATTAAAGTTTAGGCTATAATGATGCCAAACTGTTGAAAGAAGCCAACTATTTTCTTTTGAAAGAAGACTAAACGTTGGGGGAGAGGAGCTTTGCACACGACAATCTTTCAGCATGGTATTCACTTCCATGTTCTTTTCATTTTCTTAGACTTTAGGAGAAGTCTTGCTTTCCAAGAAGCTTTCTCTAAATTTCCATGCTGGACCAAGTCATCTTAATCACTGTGTTGCCTCGGATGTGCTAAAACCAACTCTTCCCACATATCTTTCCCACTGAGTCTCCAGGGCAGGGATCATGTCTCCCCAAGAACAGCAGGTAGCTTGGTAATAAATGTTTGGGATTACTCAGTTAGATGTAATCTTTCCCCTCTTTAAACATTTGAAATCCAGTGGTAGTTTTCTTACTCTCCTTAGTACTGCCATATATATCTGTTTGTAAATCTCATTCCTCTCTCTAAAACCACTTTAATTTTTTGAGCATGCTGTGCTTCTTTCATTCTCCACACTCCTCAAAATCATGTACACTGTAGGCACTCAAGACATATTGGTTGAATTGAGTTGAAGTGAACAGAGAAAACACTCCCATATTTAGATGTTCTGTCTCTGGTTCTTCAGTGGTGTTGTGTTGCTCAGGGCTAAGATTTCCCAAGTGTCTAAGATTTCCCAAGGTCCAAAGAGCATTATGAAAGATGTTCTGACTGTTCTTCAAGACCTAGATGTGTCATGAGACACCACTCAGATCGCACACGTGAGATCTCCTATGTATGTATGTGGGCTCACTGCATTTTCTCAATTAATAGAACAAGAAGGAGAGATGAGACTATTAGTGGAATAAAAAATTCATTTGACTCACAGGATCACTATGTACCATATGTCCTCCTGCAGTATGTTAAATAAGGCTCTCAGAGTCTAAGTTCATTTCCAAAATTTGAGTACTTATATTCATTTCTCACAAGAAGCTTCACTTTCAATGTATATAAAATGCTTTGAGCTTTCTGTGAAAGGACTGATGTAAACACAAGACATTATTACTAACATTATCCTCTAGTTAACCTCATGAGGTAAGTATTAATGTCAGAGGGAATATTATTTTACAGGCAGAGAAGTCAGCTGATTTGCTCAAAGTCAGAGGTAGTGATAAGAGCCAAGAACATACTCCAAGAGTCTTGTGCTTGTATTCATTGCCAGACCTAATACAAGCTTTTCAAAAAGTCTTTCTTAGAGTGTGAAGAGAGTCGAAGAATTTTATCCTTTCTTTTTTGGTGCCTCGTTCCTCTTTCCCTCCTATCAATTTTTCCTTCTCAAAAGGTAACAAAAAGACAATGCAACAGTCACTGAGGAGCTATCCACTGTCCCATCTGTGCAGCATCTGGGGTAGTGCAGTTCAGTCAGGTTCCATCTAACTTCTACCTGGGGCTCTCAATCAAGGCAGCTCCAGTCTCTGCCAGCTTGAGTTCATTCAGTTTGAGTAAATTGCTGTGTCGTACAAATAAATACGGCATGCTCCACTGAATTCATTCTCTTCAGTTACATCTCATACAAGTGGCCCATATAACAGACATCTTCCTTTCCCAATAGTTTTTCAAGTCCGACACACTGTGTTTATTAGGATGATTCTAAGTCTCCAAATTATTTTGATAAGCCTTGCACAGCAGTAATCATTTATAGAGAAGTAGAAATCTGCTATACTGAATTATAGCTAGCTCTATGTCCTCAAACTTTACATGCCCTCTCCCACACCAAATTACAATTATTTGGAGGAATGACACTTTAGGTTGAAAAGAAGGGGAAAGAGAATAAGAAAATGAAGAAAATAAGGAAGAGAGGAAGATAAGAAGGAAACAAGAATTTTCTTTGTTAAAAGACAAAACAAAAAACCTGTAACTTGCTGCAGTTTCCCACCAAAAGCTTCCTCTATTTGTCCTGATGTCCTAAACATCGGGATTTTCTCTGTGAGCCATATTAGGAAACACCATCTGGGAAGCACTAGTTTAGGGAACACTAACTTTCTTTTGACTGCACGCACGCGCGCACACACACACACACATCACTGTAAAAACTTGATTGACTGAGCTGAGTAGGTTTTATAGGGTACAAAAAGCAGAAGTGGGAATAAGATTTGGGTTGTGGCTCAGGCTTTCTCACTACCCAGCCCTGAACCCTGAGCATCAGCTCCACCTGTCGAGACCTGGACTGCCTTAGGGATAGCAAAATGACTGGCATTGATCTTCTCTAAGGGTTTATCTAACATGAGGCCCCTACATCTGTGAGCATCATCAACCTCATACTGGCCTATGGGCTGTAGAGGACTCTTGGGGTTGACACAGACACTGCCCCTATGCTCAAAGAACCTGTAATCCAGCTAGAGACAAGATCATTAATAAAGACAAGCAATAATGAATAAATATAAAATCGAATTGAGTTGCAATGAGTTTGGAGGACTGAAAATTATCATTGCTTATGGTACCTCAGTGGCACTTCCTACAGGACATTTAAATCTTTAGAGTAAATTCGCATCACAGAACTAGTTAATGACCTCTACTTTTATTAATCATACAACAGAATAACTATCATGTTCAAATATTCAAACATGTGCTCAAAGATTGTAGAGTCATGTGATCTGAAGAGATAAGCTGCACCTTGATTGTACCTAGGAGCTCAGGCCTGGCCTATGTAACATTTTCATTATGAGACATTTTAATTAGGTCATACCAGACTGATGTATGTGCATATGACACTGACTTAAGCAAGGAGTGCTGTGAGTCCTTTCCTAAAAAAAGTGCATATATACCACTCATTCAACATTTTTGCTATTTTTCTAATCCTTTCAAGCAATTGTTCCCACCTCACTTTTTGGACCCAGAGAGACCCTAATCTCTTTACTTCTCTTCGAGATCCTTATGCATCACCCTGCTTCTACTTTGACTTCTTTTTCCATCCAACATAGAGGCTCCAAGGATCGTCACTGCAACCTCTCTCTCACTTATCTTCATCTCTTCTGTCCCCAAGAAGCACTTGTCGGTACACACACAACACAGAAGATATTACCTTAGAGGAAAAGCACATGTCTGAAACTGGGACAACTGCATATTTATCACGGTTGCCAGCATTAACTGGCCTGGCCTAGAAAAGCTGCTAGGCAATGCTGTTTCCATAGAAAGCAAGGGTATTCCAAACCTTCTTTGGTTCACTGTTACCCTAATTATCTTATGCTCTCTAGGCAGGCTGAACCCTCTCTGTCAGCGGCAGGGAGATCAACTGAAGCCTCAGGTGGCCACAACTGCTAGCAAAACCCAGGCCAACTCCTAAAAGCCATCAGCAGAGTGATCTGCTCCATCCATGTAGTAATGCCTATGGGTAAGGTGTGAAACATGCATGTGTGAATACTTGCTTTATTTATGCTGGTCACGACCACTCCAGGGAGTGTGTCATCATGACCATCAATAGCAATCAGGAGCCACATATAAAGATGTCATTAATTTTGCAGGTTCAGTTCATTTCCTTTATCTAAAACCTAAATCTCTTCCCACATGTTCTGAGGGCCCAAAATCAAATACTAGCTTTGCCATTTAGCTTTCTAACCTCTAGTAAGTTATTTAAACTCTGTATCTGGGGACAATACGTACCTCATAGAGTTAACGTGGGCATTAAATTTGTTAGTATAATAGGGCTGAGACCATAGTCATATATGTTTGCAATTATTATTATTGCTGATTTCCTATGTACAGAACACACCCAAATTTTCTCACAATCAGAAGGACATTGAAACTGTATTATCTTTGGGAGTAAAAGGGAAAAAACTGTACTTGAACAATGATTAAAATAAAAAAAATCTTAAACCGCACCCCCCCCAAAACCTGTATTATCTCTTTCCTTCTGTTGTTTCTCCAAATACATTGTTGATGGAGAAGTGGTCTTGCTACTGAATGAGCCATATTAGTCTAACCCTAATGACTGCAACCATTTTCTCTAACAACAAAACAGAATATGCAAAATATTTCCAAATCTATATAACCTCATACTGAACCTCTCATGTTTCCCAGAGACACTGTGTAACTTGGAGAATAATAAATGTCCTTCCTCACCAGGGCTATCTATCCGTCATTCTCTGTCCTCCTATGTCTAACCCCATCTTCCCACCCTACCACTGCCAGTCAGCCCTGCTTTCTGTTCCAGCACTGCTGCATCTTTCTCCTCACCCACTACCTCCCCATTTAACGCCTGACTCAGACTGAACCATCCTCACTTCCCTGCACTACTCGATGCACTGTCTCACCTTCAGCTTTTCCAATAAGCCATCCTTTGTACTTGAACAATTTTCTCCCCTCACTTATCCTGCTCCTTTGGGCAAATCATTGTATTCTTCTGGACTTCCATTACATGGTACACCCTCCAGAAAACTTTCCTTGACATCGTCAATCTCCAGTCACGAAGCATTTGGTGCCCCTTCTATAGCTCTTACCACTCTTATATGAATTAGACTGGAATTCTCACAGGGCAGGGATCACAGCCTACTTTGTCCCCTCTGCTTCCCTAGTTTCTAGCTGTCTCTAATGTAGTTTATACTCTACAAATGGACAAATGCACTGTATCATAAGAAAACCATTTCATAGACTTGGAGATGTTTGACACCTAAAAAGGGGGAAAGGCAAGGTCATTGTCAATGCTTTTAAACACCTACAAGTATCATGGAGGACTATTTCTTCTATATAGCTTCAGAAAGAGACACCAGGACCAATGATGCAGGTAGGCTCTGGGGAGCCATATTCCAAAACAATACAGCAAAGGCCTTTCTAAAATGTAGAAAATAAGATACCTTGGCCAGTATTCAGCTACATATAACTGGAGGAGTTCTCATAGGGGCTGGCAAAAACAAACTGCATGATGCCTAGTCTCCTTACAAAGTCAGATTCTGTGACTCATAAAATTCTACTTATGGGCAACCTATGTATGTATAGTAGGATAAGAATCACCTTTAATACATAAAAGAGAAAATCATAGGTCATGTATTAATGTCACCATGGGTCTGCCACACCAAGGTGTACGTCGGGCTAAAAAACAGTCAGAGGATTTTAAATAAAACAAACAAACAAAGTAATCCAACCGCAAACCCAGCATTCCAACACGGGACAAGGTCAGAGGCAAATCTGGGCCTCCTGGGACACCTTCACACCACCTCCTTCATCCTGGAGGAGGCAACTTAGCTTTACAACTTTCAAGAAACTTCCCATTAGAAGTGGTTTCAACTTTAAATTTATTGCATTTTCCAAAGTTACGTCATTTGGACTACACATATAATTCAGAGGGACTCAAGGGGCCACACTGCAAATGTTACAACAAACACTAATGAATATCGGGCTGATAAAACCTGTAATGTGCACACATGAACCCACACAAAAAGGGACTTTTCACCTTATATGGTTGAACAAAATTGACCTTTTTTTACATTCCACTTTGTTGGTCTGCCAAACACGCAGAGTACATCTACTTTAAAAACACCAATTAAAAATATTAACAACATAGAAATATATAAACGGTGGTTCAGAGCCAAAGGCACACACATTGACATGGATTTAGACAGTAAGTAAACATAAAATGAGTAACAGAAACTACTACATCATCCAAAAGTAAGCATGAACAGTATAACTATGAAAGTGATCTTCCCCACTCCTGTCCTAGTACCCCGACTCCCCTACCCCAGAAGGCAAGGTAATGATCGGATCAGGAAGTAGGCAAATGGTTGAAAGAGGGAGGGGTAGAGGATGAAGCCCTAAGAATGATTTGGGCAAGACCTGCAGAAGATGGGGAGTAAGTGGGAGGCAATCTCATTTTCACACTGCAACCTCAGGAAGCCCTCTGAGCTTTTATACAGGGTGGGGCAAATGTAGGTTTACAGTTGTTTGTAATTATTTATTAATTAATAAATAATAATACAAGAAAAACCTATTTTTTTGTGTGTACTCATAACTATTAAGTTACTTTTTCCCCACCCTGTATTCTTCACCAGAAATGCTATATCAACAAGTATTCAAAATTTTAAATGTCTGGGCTGCATAGCTGAGAAGTAGCTGTGAAAAGAGGGCTGTGCTGGGATGGACAGCCTTTGGATTAACATTAGTATTACTGTCATCAACTTTCTGCACTTAATTTTTCTAAGCCTTAGTGTCCTCATCTGTAAAACGGGGATCCTAAAACCTACCTCATAGCATTATTAAGAGGAACAACTAAAACCATGTGTGCAGAGGTGACTGCACCTCTGGCTGGAAAAACAGCCAGAAACCCTCCAAGATTTCATCTGTTCAGAGAGAAAAAAACTGTTGCCCTCTCTGGTATTCAGCTGGTTGAGCTACCACTATTTTTTCGATGTTGAACTTAGCCCAGCTTATGGCAGAGTTCATCAGTAAAACAGTAAAAGGCATGGTGTTGTACACACTGTAGATAATTAATATATGAAGGAAGGAGGAAGGCAGGAAAAGATAAAATGTAAAAGAAAATAGTAGGTAAAATCCTAACATTTCTTTTTGCAAGAGAGACAGACATGCTCCCTTAATGCCATTCCCCTGCACCTCCCGAGAGGTAGCCTGAGTCTTATTCCAACCACATGAATGAGCTTGGGGTCTCAGTCAGAGAACCATGCTCATAATCTTACTATTAGGTAATTCAAAAAAAATTATACTAGTAAAACTCTTTCCTTTAATTGTTCTATACACAATTATCCTATACCCTCTGGGAGCTAACTTGATAGTTCACTGGAGACTCACTATTGCTCTATCTTTGGAGTCTGTCAGAAATAAAGTGTGCTTATTATGACTAATTTTGTTTTTTACATCACTAAAGCCTCTTTATGGGCTGTAGCATTTTGTTCTATGGATTCCTAATTCAATTCAGTTTGCAAAAGAAATTTTACACATGGAGAATGAAAGCTCAAGGAGGTCCAGAGAATTGATGCAAGACATAAAATGAATTAGAACCAGACAAAAATTAAATAACCCAATTTGTCTTCATCTTTTTTACATTTATACATAAACTAGAATGTTTAAAGTAAGGAAAATGGCAATGGCCTGAACATTTATACACTAATATTTTTTAAAAATTATGATTATATCTTAACATGCTTTTAAAATTTTATTAGATTTACAACATAGTTCAAAAATTTATGTGATGAAAAAAGTAAAGGAGCAAATGTTTATCAAGGCATGACTATTTACTATGGTATTACTCATACGACCTCAGTGTTGCAGAGCTCATTATCCCTGTCTTTACAGATAAAAAAAGACTTGCTTAGAAACATCTGATGGCTCTCCACTGCCTTAAGCATAAAGTAAAATTAACTTAAGATGCTAGATGAGTGTCAGTATGGCTCCCTCTCCAATTCATTTTGACATCTCCCATGTCTCTGCTCCCTTCCACCAGCGTATCACAAGCCTCCCTACCTCAAGTTCTAGCCCAATGGTCTGCTCTGCAGTTCCCTGAACAACCTCTGCTGGTTCATGCCTCTGTATCTCACGATGCCCTCTCTGCCCGCCACTACCTTCTTCCCCTGCATGAACACTGAGATTCAGATCAAGCTTCACTTCAAGTATTTTCTGAAATGCTATCTAAGTCTACTAATTGTGGACCCCCCGTGACCAATTCCTCCCACGGACCTCTCTACCCTTTGGTGGCACAAGCAACATAGCGTAGTTCTTTCTTGGTTCACAAATGTCCCTTTTCTCTGTGAGTACTTAAAAGGTAGGACCAGGTTCTGTGTAAACACCTTTCCTGCTGGGCCTCAGTTACACACTGCTTCACGGTCGAGTGACAAGCCCAGGTCTGTACCTTCATGGCTTTGACCAAACAAGGGTAGTAAAAACAGACACTGGGTAGCTGATTACCTCCCTCTTCTGTTTCTACTCCCTTAAATTCAAATTAAACCTTCATTTTACTTAAAACAAACAACAAAAAAACAGATTAGAGGAGCACAGGAGATCAAGTGGGCAGATGACTCAATGTTGTAAAAGGACGAGGAAGAGTGACAGGCAAGCCAACTACTAGAGTAGCTTAACCTCCAGTCTGAGGGCTGAACTGCTCTACAGACGTTCCCGGAGGCCCCAAAGGTAAGGAATTCCAATTATATATGATGTGACTAAAAAGCACTAGTTTGTTCTTTAAAAGACTTTTGATATTATCATATAAAAACATAATGAGGAAATTGTGTATATATGTAAATACATAAAATTTGTGTTAGTATTTTTTTTAAATGTCATTAAGTATTTGTGAAAAACCAGAACATTCTGGCTCCAAGCCTTAGTTGGGCTGGCCTTTCTTCAACTAGATACTTTCTGTTAGTGCTTAGAATATGTGGAAGTTAGAATTTTTAGGAATAGTCTGCTATGCATACAATGCATGTGGGTCATTCACTACTTTTACTATTTTCCATACTTTCTCACTGGCTTGGCCTTTTGCTTGTACCGATATTGTACTGCCAAATCAGAACACCCTGAATAATGTTTTCAAGTCACTCCTCTACTGTACATATCTTTTGTTGTATATCACATAAAAATAAACTTATAAATATAAACACAAGTATTTTTATTCTTATAGAAGGGAGTATGTTAAGGCAGGGAGAGGGGAGTGGAAAACAACACCAAGATTTCTAGCCTGCCTATCTGGAGAAAAGATAGCATTATTACATTCAGGTAGAAGCTTAGGCAGAAATATGAAGACTAACAAGAGGTTTGTGGATGTGGCAATTAGGAAGCCACTAGTGAAGGCAGAAGCTGGACTACAAGTGTGTGTGTGAGGGTGAGAAGTTAGAGACTAACAGAATGAGTTCAGGCAACATGAAGATGGGAGAGAGATTGACAATTAAATGTAGGAATGTGTGAGAGAAGATTTTATTAGGAAAAAGGACAATTGGACATGTTACGTAGTTATAGAAAAAAATCGACAGTGAGAAGAGAAAAAACCCTATAGGTACACAAGGAAAAGGAGGTATCTGATGGGGAAAGATTCCAGAGATGCCTCTGATACAAAGCTCAGATGAGGGAACAGACTTGGAAACCAAGAGGAACATTCTTTTACGATAGGAAGAGAAAAAAATGTGTAAAGATGGGGAGGATTTTGGGGGTGGAGTAAGGGAGGAAAAAAGAATGGTTATCTATTAAGGGCAAGAGTGGTAAGAGAGGGAGTAAGACGAGTGGAAAAGGTTTAGAATCGTGGTTTAGGAATGAGACAAGGAATGTTTCATTCCAGCAGCGAGGAATGAATTCCAGCAATGTGGAATGAATAAAACTATTACTGACAGTAAGGGCCCATTTGAAGCTGGAAATTTAAAAACATGTTGTTTAAGTAGGTCAGTCAGTTGGTCAGTAAAGATTGGGTTCCATCAGGATGTCAGGCAAGTAAAGGACCATAAGGCCAGGTAGCAAATACTATGTTAGAGACCTACATAGGATACATGGGAGAAGAGAGAAGATGCATTTAATCCAGGGGTGAGAAGGGATATAGTTTCCTAGAGGAGGAGCTGCTTAAATTATTAACATAGTCCTATGTGTAAACTGTGAGAATAGAGAATGGGCCATTGGATCTCCATCCCATTACCCTTTAGGGTGCACTAATGAAAAGGTATTTAACCACATTCCATGTGAACTCAAGTAACTACACAACAGTACTGGGGGGATCTTGACCATCAATGCCTGAGGATGTAATTTTCACGATTACCCATGTGTCTGACAGGTTAGACAGAGTTCCACAGGAATATGATAAAAAGAAAAAATTCCACAATCTTTTCACAGGCAAAAAAGTCTCTGGATGCGGCATACATTTTGTTAGAGTCCTCAAGCATTGGTGGAAAATATTCTGGGGAACTCTGATTCAACTTGGGCCACTAAATTCTGGATTAATTATTACTTGTAGCACCAAGCACAAAACAAGTATTTTCTTAAATACCTTTGCTTAATAAAAAAAATCAAATTATCTGGGCTTTGTTCTATCTTAAAAATGCTGTAGATATCTTATCTTTCCATGAGAAACAAATATTCCAAAGGCCTCAGTCTGCATACTCCTTGCCAGTTACCAATCTGAAAACCAAAGTCTGCACTAAGCTTTGCTAATGGGCTCTGTTCTGTCCTCTGTACTAAGATCTTTTAATAGGAAAAACACTCCATCACTAGAAAGTACAGTTACAGAGTTGGAAGAGACATTGAAATCATTTGTGTAATCATTTCGGTGATGGAGAGCATATAACCCATCACTTGATTTAACTTTTTAAGTGAGAGAAGACACCCTTTCATTTTTACTATTAATGTAACAGAACCTTTATAACAGTGAAATAGACGGTGGAAGAGCAGGATTTTTCTATTCAAAACAACTTTGCCTTTTCTGTTCTATACTAGCTATAGTTAATATTTATTGAGGGCTTATTATGTGCCAGGCATGTGCTAAGCACTTTACAAGGATTATCTCTTTTTGGACTTAACAATAATCCTAAGAGATTGGTGGTATTATTGTTATTTTACAATGAGAAAATGGAGGCTTACAGAAGCCAAGAGCCAAGTAGAGGTTAAGTTCCTGTTCTGATTTTAACATTTACCAATGTGTGACTATCACAAGGCTACCTAGTCTCACATGACTGTATAAATGGAACAATTACAATACCTACTTCACAAGGTAGATGGGAAGATTATGTGAGATACTGGCCCAAAGCTCACCTGCCATAAATATGCTTTTCCTTTTTGGAGGTACAGGAGGTACTAGAAAGAACCTGGGTTGTGGAATCAAATGTCCTGGGCTCAAAGCCCAGCTCTGTTTCTTGTTAGCTGTGACACTAGGCAGGTACTTCACCTCTCCAAGCCTCAATTTCCTCACCTATAAAATATGAAGAGCAATACCTACACCTCACAGAGTACTAAAGGATTAACTGAGAGGATTCCTTAGAAAGACTTAGCTGCTACAAACCAAGGTACTATCTCCTTTCCTTCTTTGAGGACCATGTGGTAACTCTCTTAAGAGAACAACAAAAACAAGGAACACCACTTCTTTGAAGTTGGCAGGAGAGGTTTAAGAAACCTACTATGTGGAAAGGAGGCACTAGTTAATTACAGATCAGGTCGGTGTGGCAGATGTGCCTTGTTGCCTTCTGATTTCAGCATGGACAGATTGTTTGGGCACCTAGGAAAAGAAAGGAGTTCCCATAAGAGGGTATAAATGAACAAGCTAGCTAATTGCTCCTGTTGATTGTTTGAAGCAGTTCTCTATCAATGTCAATTGAATTCCTAGGAAGGCTATCTCTGTGATTTCATATCCAGGAAAAGCACCTTCCAGCAGGAATGATGAGTAAGAAGTGTTTCAAAGATATTTATAGCATCTTCCTATATGCAGAACAATGGGGACAGGTCTTACAAAGATACTAACAAAGTCACCTTAGAAGAGACTGGTTGGATTTGATTTTCTTTTTAAATGTAGAGATTTAGGACTCTGTTCAAAGATAAAATGGTCCATTGTATCATAAAGTAGAGATAGATGACTGGGACATAATTTTCATACAACTCCGATCCAGACAAAAGGATGTAAAGGCAATTGTACCTCAAATAACTCTCTCAAAATCTCTGCAGGAAAAACATTTTCCCCACCTTAGAACCTTGTAGGTAACCCACTCTATCACCCCATGGAAGATCTCAAAGCAAAAATCAGAAATAAGGTAGAAGGTGAAGGCATATGAGGAGCAAATAAATGGTTGGCTATAATTTGACACAGAGGAGGTGGAAAACAGAATATAATAAGATATCATTATTTAATACTTCAAATGTTCATAGAAATGACACTGAACTTTAAGCAAGGAACTATAAATTTACCTTTAAAAATATGCAAACATTAAATCTTTTTTAAAAAAGAGTTCTGGTACTTCATAGGGAAAACAGTTGTTGGAAAATTCACCTTCACAGGCAGCCTGGTTCAATAGCAAAACCAAACTCAATAAAATGTTATTCTGTATTCTTTCCAAACATATCTACAATTCTATTGTACATTTTAGGGATATACCTCTATAGTGTTCACTTTGTCACCATGCAGCAGAAAAACAACTCAAAATATAAAGATTAACATCCTCAACCACCTCAACCAATTCAAATGAAATACGTGAAAAAAAATTTCTTAAATATCCTTAGTAATGAGCAACTTAATTAACGAGCAATTTAATTAAAGAACCTAGAGGTTTGGTTTCTTCCTTCTTCACTCAAAGTAGTATATATAGACATTATAAGAAGATCTGGGTGATGGCCAGAGGGAAGGAAGGGTGGGGGCTGGGTGGAGGTGGGCAAAGAGATGAAAAATAGGGACACCTATAATAATGTAAACAATAAAAATAAAAGAAAATATGGGGTGGGAAAAGGAAATTTTTACTTCCTCTATAGCTCTCTCTATGCATGTGTATATGTTCAAAAGCTGTGTATTTCTATGAACTGTATAGTGAAGTGTTTTCTAGAATGGAAAGGTCAATAATCTGAGAATATAAATGATCTGTTCCACGTGGCTTCTCGTCCACAATGACTAAATCAACGACGAATGAACTTAACACAAATCCTGAATTCTTTTACATGGCTTCTAAGAGTTGGGAATTTCTGGGCTGGGGTAGGATCAGCCAGAAAATTCTTTTTTTTTTTGGTGGGGTGGGGGGATTTGAACAGAGAAGATGACTACTGAAGAACAGGTGAGGAAAATGTTGGAATACTTCTGTGCAAAACTACAATTTGCTCATTACAAATATTTCAGACATATAGCTAAAGCCAAAAATAATTCCACTGAAATTGCCCTATTAGATTTAGGGACACAGATTTTATGATCAGGGACTACCAGATCTCCAATAGCAACTGCCCCTTATTCCCCTTAAGTCAGTGAAGAAGTCACATCCACAGGAGACTGTGGTCTATGTAATGTCATGGCTCTCATAGCTTCTGGTGGTGCCTGTGCCACATTTTTATCTTGTATTTAACAGCTTCAAAGTTGGCCCTAGGTCTTACACACAGTTACATATATCCCACTGGGATAAATAATACCTTTGTGAACAAATTTCATCAAAAGGGGTGGATAATCACTCTTTTCTTCAGATTGACTTAGTCCTAAATTCCCTTACAATCGGTTCAAAACCCCATGTAAGGCAGGGCTCAGCAAAATATGGCTGTTTTGGTAAATAAAGTTGCACTGGAACACAGCTATGGCCATTCATTTGTGCACTGTTCTACGGCTGCTTTCTGGCAACACAGAACTGAATAGTTGTGACAAAAAATACAGGGCTTGCAAAGCCTAACATATTTACTATTTGGACCTTTATAGAAAAAAATTGCTGGCCCCTGATGGAGGGGTTCCTGTTGGACCAACTGGTCACTAGAATGTCATTAGGAAAAAGATGTCATGTAGCCAAACTACACATGCTGGTGGGGGAGGTGGTCGGGCAGAAACAGTACCGCACAAACACTTGCCTCTCTGCCTTGTCCCACTTTTATCTACTATCCAACAACTCTGTAAATACACGAGCTGGTTAGGTTAAGTCCATGCGAATTTTGCCAGGAAGACTGGGCTAAAACAAAACCTGGTCATTTGATGATGAGATAAACTCATTTATTCACTCATTCAATAGACTGAGTACATACTGTGTGCAAAGTACCAAGGACATAGTGGTGAGCAAACAGATTATATCTGCACTCAGGGAACTAATAGTCCAGTGGGGGAGGAAGAAATTCTTTAGGTAATACAGATGTGTGTGTGGGTATATACCTCTATATATCTCTGTGTGTATTATATTAAATTGCTAAAATTGGTTTAAGAGAGAGGTCATGGCACCACTAGAATGTATAATGGGGTTATGATGTAGTAAAAAAAGTCAGGAAGGACTTCTGAAGGGAGCATCACTAGCGCTGAGGCTGAGCGGGAGGAGAGAACCTTGTGAGGAACAGAGGAAAGCAGTCCAAACTGAGGGCACAACATGGGCAAAGGCCTAGGGATGAGAGGAAGAAAGGTGAGTGAAAGCTAGGAAAAGAGGGCCAGCACATTTGGAGCAGAAAGAGGGAAGGAAAGGGTGTGAGGTGAAATTATGGGCCAGATTAAGCAGGGCCTGGGAAGTGCTAGAAACAAGTTTTGAGTTACTCTAATGCAGTGGTCCCCAATCTTTTTGGCATCAGGGACTAGTTCTGTGGAAGACAATTTTTCCACAGATGAGGATGTTGGGGGTTGGAGAGTGGCTTTATAGCCTGCTATCAGATGCAGCTTAATTGTCACTTACCACTCACTAAACAGGTTTTGATATGAGTCTGCAAGCAATTGCTTTGTTATGGTCTCAGTGAAGTCGAACCTCTCTGCTACAGCCCCTCCCCAGTGCTAGCATCACCACCTCAGCTCCATCTCAGATCCCTTTTGTGTCCAGTTCACAGAATCTAATGTGGCCACTGATCTGACAGGAGGCAGAGCTCAAGCGGTAATGCAAGCCATGGGAGTGGCTGTAAGTACAGAAGAAGCTTTGCTCCTTCTCCCCACTGCTCACCTTCTGCTGTGCAGCCCTGTTCCTAACAGGCCACAGACATTAGCAGTCAGTGGCCCAGTGGTTGGGGACCTCCGCTCTAAAGGCAGACTTAAACCCAGTAATCCCTGGGTGACAGTCTTTTCCCTTGAGCAATTACTGTCTTCATGATCAGTTAGTGTTTTTCTCCTCCTCTTCCCCTCCCCTTGTCTTCCCCTTCCTTTCTCCCTTTCTCCTCTCCCCTTTCCCCTACCCTCTCCTTTCCATTCCTCTCCTCTCCTTTCTATCTTTTAAAAACCCTAACCAAAATCAAGCTCTATTTAAAAAATTCATGTAAGTCTTCAACATATTCAGTGAGCAAAAACCAAAGAAAACAAGATAATAATGAATTTACTTGCATGTTTTAAATTAATACAATGTTATATATCACCGAATCTTTAAAAATTGAGAAATATAAGTTGAAAAGCAAAAAACAACAAAAAGAAGTTACTAAGTGGCCTTTCATTAATGTATTAAACTTGTATACACGTTCCTATTTTCTGTCTGAGAAGGTGAGTGGGTAGGAATATTCACATAGCCATGAGCTGCTTCCTGCTGGGAACAGCAAAATTTTAAACTTCAATTATACTATTTGATGAGTAGTATCTTGCAGCTAAAAGACAAGGAAAGGTACCGGGGAGGCGGGACTACAGAAAACAGGAGGTAATATAGAAAAGGAGAAGACCCCAGGAACAGGACATGTGGATCTACCTTAGCCACTTATTAACTGTGTGAGCTTGGGCAAGTTACTTACGTTTTCTGAGTTCTGGTTTCCCCATTTGTAAAAATGAGTATAATCAGGTGTCCATCACAGGACTGTTAAGAGGATTAAGTAAAATAATGTAAAACATTTCTAACATCTAATAGGAGATCTAATCATTGTTTTCCTCCTTTTCTCAAGTTTACAGACTGGTACAAGTAGCTATAGAAGATGCAGATAAGGAAGTAAAGGTGGAAAAGTCTTATCTGCAATTATAGTAGGTGGATCCTGGTTGGATTATAGTGCTTATAGTAAAATTTAGACTTTTGTTCTCTAACCTAATGACTCACAATGACTAATACCTTAAAATGACTTTATCTCCAACTCTCCTAAGCAGGTAGCAAAATACATCAAGTCAAAGGTGGAAATGTACTTTTGATTATGGAATTGAAGGCCATTTTGGATAATATTTAATGATACGCTTGAGAATATTTCTAAGTTAAAAAATGGCACACCTCAGCCGACACCTCCCACTCTTCCCATGCGTGCATGTGCTACGAGGCTGGCTGCTAAGGGTGTCCTTGGGAAGCACTGTGACTGGCTTTAATGTGAAGATTGGCAATATCAAAGGAAATAATTATGTTTACATATGAAATCAGCCTTACTGATTATCAAAACACAGAACTAAAAAATAAAAAGTATACTTCAGACATACAGGACTTTAAAAAAGCACGAGATATGTTTTATTGTGCAACTCTAACCATCTTTTAAGTGTGTTATACCTTTCTGATTAGGAAATGTGAATGTGAACACTATATCCTTCTTTACACCTTTTAGGAAAACACTAAGTCCTTCGAAATGTAGCCAGATAGTGTTCTGAGAAGGAACCCAAGGTTGTAATTGGATTATTTGTTTTTCCTTCTTTCTACTGATGAAAGGCACTGAGAGGGAAGTGGCTTGGTTGAGGTGCTATTACAGATGGACGCACAGGCAGACGCTGATTCCTGGCTGCCCCAAATGAATAATCAAACCTCGCTATACAACTGAGCATTTAGATAAAGTAGAAAGACAAAAATCTAAAACATTTTAAATATTTAAGCAAGAAGACAGTTGCCAATTAGGGGAGGTTTTATTTAAAGTCATTTTATTAAAAACAAACAAACTGAATAGTACTGATACATCAAAATAGAATGTAGGGAAACAGACTAAGGTTTCTTCATAGGCCTAGCTTTGAGATTTTTATGAATTTACTTATTGAATATATATTTTTTACTTTTAGAGAGAGGGGAAGAGAAGGAGAAAGAGAGGGCGAGAAACATCCATGTGCAAGAGAAACACTGATTGGTTACCTCTCACACGCCTCCAACCCAGGGGCCTGGCCCGCAACCCAGGCTTGTGCCCTGACCAGGAATTGAACCAGCGACCTTTTGGTTTGAGGGACGACACCCAACCTACTGAGTCACACCAGTCAAGGCTAGCCTCAACATTTTTAGAACCAAGAGCTTACAATGACAAAATTTTCTTAGGTTATGCCCTTAATGATAAATCACTCTGGTCATTTGCTGAGTTTGAGGTAACTTTTCCCTGCTTTCACACTTAGAAAATCTTTCTTCTAATTCTTTGAAGTTTACTCACCATAATTTATATTATCAGGTAGCATTCAACTAATAACAGTGTTGTGGGGTAAAGAATTCTGCACTCGTCTTGAAAGAATTGGCTATGTTTTTAAGAGCATGAAGTTATTAAAAATGCACACTTACAGAGAGGGTGCTCCCCGCCCCCCTCCCAGTGCTCGCCTGGAAGGAGCTCGGCAAACCCATCTCCAAGCTCTTCCAACTCTGATGATGTTTTATGATGCTGAGACTCTTTTGTAAGCCAATTTAGTCCTTTTCTGCACGTCCTAAGTCACATAACAATTTAATATTTGGTACGTTGCTTAGTAACCATGTTTTATACACAAAGTGCTGTCTTTTGGTAACAAAGGACTATTATAATAGTGACACATTCATTCTAGAGATAAGAAACAATGTCATTGCTTTAAAAGAAAAAGTATTTATCTTACCACCAGCAATGTCGATACTGCTTTGCTTTTACTTTTTTAAAAATATACTCCCCCAGTCTGATTCTCATCTTGTTGAATTCAAGTCTACATAATGAAGTAATCTGTAAATATAATAGCAGCCTCTTCCACAAAAGGAAAACATTTGTGAAAATAAACATCCTTCCACTGTTAAAGATGAATTACTTGGATACATATTCCAATTCTTATTTCATTTCCAAATTCTCAACTTTCAGGGCCTAAAAAAGGTGCTACAGTGGTCTACCAGTATCTAGTGATTGTAGCTCTATTTATATTTTTTGACTTTTTAAAAGTATTCAAAATATTTCTTATTTTTAATTTGGTAAAGGGGAAAGAATTTAGAAGGGAGGTAGAATAATGATTATGAGTTATGATTAAGTCATACAAAGGCCAAAATCATGTCTTTAAAACAACAAATAGGTATTTTTCTGAGCCAAGACATTCTCATGGACTCCAGCTATTTTCATGAAGCCCAGATAAGTGGTCAAGTTTCCTTGTTAGGTCTGGATCCCTTCTGAATCCACAGGGTACAGGCCTCTAAGGTGAAAATGAAGGGAAAGGTAAAGAAAAGACACAAAGAGGATGGTAAACTAAATATGCAGAAATAGGAAAAATTATATTAATAATGGTTATAATGTTATACAATGAAACATTATGCAACCATTGAAAAACTGTGGTATGGAAGAATAATGACAATGGATAATGTTGCCAAAGCAGCATGCACATTATTATAGACACAGAAGAGAAGCCTGGAAGAAATTATACAAAAAAGATAAAGAGTAGAAATCTCAGCATGGTTGGATTAAAGATAATTTTTTCTATTCTTTATGCTTGCTTCCCCATTTTTTAGTGCTTAACACATTACTTTTTAATTAGGAATTTTTTAAAAAAGAGAAATGTTGACAACACAATAATAAAAGGGAAATGTTTTATTTTTAAAAGTTATCATTTGTTATCATTTACAATAATAACAAAACACGTCAGAAGGCAGGCAAGTGTTAGCACCTGTGCAACGACCTTGCTCACACGCCTCAGATGGGGAAAGTGTGTATGCTTGTCAATTTGGGACTTTATGTTATAGAGCCAGCAGACTTCTATTTTAAAAATTATAGCCAATGTGCTAGAAGAAATGGACTCCACTAAGTGCTGAAAATAAGAATATTCTGGATCCAGACCTCAACATGTAGCCATGACCAAGTAAAACTCCAATCATTTTTCACCTGAAAGTAATTAGGGTGTGTACGTTAACTTACACTGAAGACAGTAGGGTAGATACATGAGGTCCTTTATGACACAAATAAAAAAAATGCATCCTTTAGTTTTTAAGATGACAGTCTGCAAGGCCAAATGTCTTCAGCCCACTCCTCAGCTGCAACTGCAACCATTAGGGAATTCTCATCCAGACGTGAAACTATTTGCATCAGGAAACAGCACTGAAAGGTTCAATAACAAGGGAACAGGAGTCTTGTGTTTAGCTACAACAAAGACCTTCAGACACTGTTTACCCATCCTTTCCAGGATGAGAACTCCTTTTCCATAACAAAAAGTTTCCTAATTCCCCACTGAAGGTAGTTGTAAATTTTCCTATCCACAGACTGAAAAAAGATATAACCACAAAAGCCTAAAACAAACTCAGAAATCATGTAAATACCTTGTATAGTATCAATCAGAACCATATCCATAACTATTCTAAAGATACCTTACATCCTTAGTTTATTAAAAAAATTTATGTATTTTAGAGAAAGGGGAAGGGAGGGAAAAAGAGAGAGAGGAACATTGATTGTGAGAGAAACATCCACTGGCTGCCTCTCGCGTGTTCCCCAACCGGGGATGAGACCCGTGACCCAGGCATGTGTCCTGACTGGGAATCAAACCAGTGATCTTTGGCTATGTTCAACCCACTGAGCCAAGCCGGCAAGGGAAGTTTTTTATATTGCTTTTGGAATATGGATGGGAAGGCCTATTGACAAGTATGAAAGCTCCTAGGTGTTCCCGTCCACAGGTTGAAAACAACTGCTGCAAAGCATGTATTATGTAATGGACCAAGGCCATATTCTCAAGAACGTTCTCTCTCCAATGGTTATCGATATAAATACGGCTACCAACCATCTGCATGCACACACTCATTAAAGAAACACACAATTTCATGGGGAGGTGCTAGACAGAGGAAATGAAAACATCCATGAAGTAGTCACACGCTGTGGGCACCAAAGTGTGTGAGGCATTTCTGAGCCGGAGGCTTTCTTCTGTTGGCTCTGTGACAGAGGTTTAGCATGAGAGGCAAGGACATGGGAACTCTGACTGTTTTTCCCCCCTATAAAGTAAGGGGTAAAGTTGCCCTTGTTTTTCCCTTATAAAACCTTCCTGTGTCAACAGACTGCCCATTCCCAACCCCAGCAAAAACAAGGGTGGCCCCTAAATGCCAAAAGAATAATTTTCTGAGCTTTGCATGCTAAAATTGACTTGGCAAGCTCTCCATCTTGCAAAGAACACAAAGAGCTTAGTTTAGTCTGTGTGTAAATGCTTCACAATCATTAACAAAACATCCAAAGCAACATGCTCAAGGGAGGGTAATGATTCTTTGTTCCCTTCCCCCAACTCCCTTAATTGTAAGCTTCTGACATCCATTTATTTACTTACAGCTCCTAGCAGCAGTCACTGCCCTCCTTGGTCAACACGCACTCTTGGCTGCCTTGGGCGCTTTCTAACAAAGGGCTATGTGGAACCACACACAGTGGGTAGAACACCCTAGCTCAATCGATCCCAGTCCCATGGTCTCTGGAGGTACAGATCTCAACAGGACTCAGAAGGGGTCTCCTCTAATTAAAAAGTACTGGAAATGCGCTTCTTCATAGAGCTCAATGGGGCTAAGGGCTTTGGAAAGGGTTTGGTACACCCTTCTTAGAGGAGGCTATAAAGAGAGCCCTGATATCAGTTTGAAGGACCGTGATACAGTTTGGCCAAACTCATGGGGTCTAACCAGAGTCATACTACTAGGACAAGTGTTCACCCTGCTGCATGTGGTTTTCTTGATGCTTTATGATGCTCCTTGATGCTTTTTGATTTAAGCAGACCTCCTGCTTTATAATAACCCCCTCCCTACCACCTGGAATGAGTTGAACGATAGACAGCAGTGAAAGAGCATGACTTTAATTCACACTGTGCCCTAATTTCAGATTTGATGAAGCCTACATATTTTCTTTCTCCCTGGTGCTCTCTATGTTCTCTTCTCTTACCACTTCATAATGCCGGTCTTTGGTGGAAGGACTGTGGCTTTTTCAACTTTTCTGACGTAGTCAAAGCTGTACCATGAGTGTCGAGAATATGTCTCTCCCATCTTTAAAGAAATCATTATTCCTAATGAGAAGAACTCAGGCAACAGAATGTGGGCTTGTGAAGCCTGGGTGGTCTCTGGAGCCAGCTGGAACTCCTGCTCTGTCACTTACCAGTTCTGCAGCTTAGGCCATGTGGACTACCAATTTTCCATAAAGTGCAAATTATAGTATTTGCCTGATAAAGCCGTTTTCAGTAACAAAGGGAATAGTGCATTTAATGGGCCTTAGCACACACAGTGTCTCGCCAGGAAGACAGCAAGTTGTGTGCCATTATTGTGTTAGAGAAGATTTTAAAAGTGTTGGTTGGTGGAAGGGGCACATCAGCCAGAGCCTGTGTGAGTAAACCCATTTGAGCCACCAGACTTAGTCATCTTGTTCAGAACAGTTATGGCCAGTTTGGACCAAGCGGTCAGTCACTTCATGTTAAATCCCTCCAAACTGGCAGGATCATAGTTCCCTATCACCTCTCTGCTAAACAATAGGCACCGACTGCTGGCAAAATTCCAGTGTCTTCAGCTTGCCAATCTCCATCTTGGCAAGGCACAAAATAATACTCTCTGAAAATACAGGTTTAGCACTGACTAAAAGAGCTCCCCCTTCAGCGATGTAAGGCTGAGTAATATACTCTCCTCATGATGTTAAAAGGCAACATCCATTAGTTATTTTCTTATCTCATTTGATGCCCCAAGAGGGATGGCATGTCTGATGAACCAAGAGATAAAATTGTATCATGATATCTCAACAAGATGAATTACGTGTTCCTATCACTTGCCAGGCACTGAGCACAGCATTCATACGTAAGATCCTGAAGCCTCCCAACAACCCTGGAAGACACTGAGTCTTGAGGAAATGAAGTAACTTGCCCCAAATTGGACAGCATGTAGAGAGGGAGGCAGGGCTATAACTCAGCCTGGCCAGCTTTGGAGCCTGCGCTCTTTCAACTCTGCCATATACCATGCTGTTTCCTACTTTTTCTGCTCACACTAGAATTCTAGAGAACAATCAGAAGTTTCAGGATACCAGGATTTTGACATGTAACTAATGTAAATGAAATATTAAAAACAAAACAAAAAGCCGTAAGTTATAAATCCAAATGTGTCATTTTGTCGAAAGTTTTCTCTTATGAAACTTATTTAGAAAATGTGTCCTGGCTGACAAATTTTGGAAACGTCTTCAAAACCCCTTTAAGGCCACATACAAATCCAATCCCATTATTTTAAGGTCACAACTGATTCTTTGACTAGACCTAGTATCAGCTGACCCAAACTCTTACTTGATTCACTAGACTTGGTTCCAAGGAACTTTTCCCTCTTGTCAGAAGTCAAATTCACCTTCAGTGGACCAGATTTTGCCATGCTGAGGGATATTCCAAAACAGAAAACTCCAAAAGTGGAGTTCCAAAGCTGTTCTTAGTGGCAATGTTGTTAAAGTAAGGTCAAAGCAGCTTTCTGCTCCTTGTAATCATTTGGCTCCTGGGACACAGCTCAGTCTTTTGCTTCTGTGTCTCTGCTGGAGACTCGAGCATTGGTGGCCTTCCTTCTTTTCTCTGCCTTGCACTGCTCCCCACTCCCCTTTTTAAAGAGAACTGCTTCTTAAAATGTTTACATACCCAATATTTTGCCCCTAGTACTTTCATTTAAAATCTTTTATTATCACCATTTCTAACTATACAGAAAATAGAAAAAATAATGTAACAAAGCTCATGTGCCCATCACCCATCTTCAATAATACTTATTACTTGTCTCTCTTCTATCCTCTGCCTTTATTTTTTCTGGAATATTTAAAAGTAAATCTCAAGACATCATGTCATTTTGCACTTAGACATTTCTTTATATATCTAGAAAAATAAAAAGGACATTCTCTAACATAAATGCAATGCCACTAACACATCTAACAAAACTAACAACTTCTTACTATCATCTAATACACAGTCCATATTCAAATTTCCTTGGTCTTCCTTCCTCACACTCCATAGACAGTCAACAGCTACTGCCAAGGCAACCTTCACTGCCTTGCTGACGACTTGCAAGGCTTTATCTCACTTGTCATTTTCTCTCCTCTGGAAAAGGCCTCAAAATGTGAAAGCAATATGACAATACATTAGCTTAATTTGTGTAGTTTTTAACTTATTGTATATTGAGAATATTTCCCTATAATAATGAAATATTCTCTGAATACTCGACTCTTACTTGCTGCCTAATTGGCTAGCATAGAGATAGTCCATAATTTATGTAATTATTTTCCATTACTGGACACTTGGTTGTTTCATCCTCACCAGTTTAAACAACACTGTGATGACAGCTTTAGCCACACCCACGGTGTACTTTTCTATACTCATCTTTCACCGATGAACACCTGCAGTGCTTCAGCCACAGAGACAATTTCACATTCACCACACATCGTGTTTGCCATCTTCCTGCACTGTTTCTTATCCTCCAAGGGCCAACTTATCCCTGAGGTGCTTACACTAATCTCTTTGGCAAAGTTAGTCATTTCATTTCAAATGTTCCCAAAACACCTTGTACACTGCACATTTTTTATAGTATTTCCTGGTATTTTGTATTTAGTCATGAACTGGTATATCTACCACACTAAGTTGTGAGTTTCTCAACACCTCAGTATTTCATCTGTAAAATAAGGATAATAATACTAACTCTATGTGTCTGAATTTAAAAAAAGATATAAAGAACAGAAATTATGAATCATATTATCTGACAGATAATTGGAGCTTTCCTGGTTTCCTTCTTTTCCTCTAATAAGAGAAAATATAAATGTGTCATGGACAAAACCAAAGAGGGGTAGGACCAAGGGTGGGAAGTGGTGATGGCTGGGCTGGGGGAGTGGAAGGGGGAAAATGGAGACAACTGTACTTGAGCAACAATAAAAAATGTGAAAAAAAAAAAGGAAGTATAAGTGTGTCAGACCTGGCTTATATGCCTGGAGGCAAGGAGTCAAATTTTCCCCTGTTAAACTGAGTCTAAACTAAGTATACCAGAGATTCTGGGAATCTCTGGGATTCATTTTACTCCTAAAATGGCTACAAGGTCTAGCACACCCCAGAAACTTTACCAGTTGCAATGTTTTCTTTGTAACACACATCTATTTATTCTACTCACAGGTCCTTAGATAAAAGAGAAAGGAAAGATGTCACATTGTAATCTGCAGATGGAAACTCTTGACCTGTGAATCTCTTATTCACCTCTGAGCTCTTCATTATGTCGGGTGTGTCTAGAGGAGGCCTAAAAATGCTCAGGGAGATTAATGGGTAAGGAAGAGGTGGAGAAAGTTAAAATTTTGTGGAAGAGTAAGGGTGCTTTGAAAGGTGCATTTCTATTTTTCAGGATTCACATCTTTCTAGAGCTGGAAGAAACGGGCTGGCCTATGAACATGCAGTGTTGCTTTGGAAAATAGCAACAGAGCTGTAGGCAAGAGATCTGAGTTCTGGAGGTGGTTCAGGGTATGACCATGGGCACTTCAGTTAACTGTGCTGGGCCTCAGCTGCAGAGTAAGGAGATTGAACAAAGTTGGTTCCAAGAGCTGAAGGGACAAAAATTCAAAGAGAATAGAAAGGTTAAGTGACTGGCTCAGTATCACCGTACTTCTAAGAAAAACCAGAAAGCAGAATTGGAAGAAATATGAAAAGTGATGTAGTTTGAAAACTGTTAAAAGAATCATGATTTTTCAAGAGCTCGGATCTAGTGCTGGGAATATGGCATTTAAAAATGAATCTAAAGCTATCTTGGACTATATGAAAATAATTTTCTTTTTCTGTTGTATTCCACAAAGATCTGGAAAACATTCCCAGTCCCGTGTTAACCTTAGATGAGAAAAGAATCTTTAAAGAGCCACTGATTTGTAATGGAAAACTCAGATAAATCAACTATTTATATTCTGATATTCTTACATTTTTTTTTGTCCTTTCTTCAGAACACACAGCTAAGAAAGGCCCTGATGTAAGTGTGCTCTATCAGACCTCATTGGCAGGCTGTTTATTCTGTATCTACAGCCTACCAGCTTCTTTCACCTACAGCACTTAGTGGACAAGTAACCCAAGAAAACATTCAAGCCATGGACACACAAAAGTGTGAGTTTTTGATTAACATGAACCTGGAAAGAAACAGGCATCAGAAAACCCAATTTTTCATCTCTGTTCCAAGGTTTATTAGCCAAAGTTACTTACGCTTTCTGAATCTCAAGTTTATCTTGAACACAGGGCAAATGATTACCTATCTACTGATGTATCAAGCAAAATACACATGAAAGGTATTGCAAGCACTGACGTGATAAACTGAAATAAATCTTCATTAAATGCTTACTTTCAAGTTTCTAGATCTATACTTAAAATTCCAACTGAAATTGGAATCAGAAGAGCTAATGAGATCTCCCATCAATATATCCTCTGACTATTTCACTGCTTCTGTTTTGTTATTTCTGGAAAATTTTGTCTAACTCCATGTATTCTTTAAGAAACACCATGCCTAATCAAGAATAGGTCTAATGGGGTATAATCAAATGTGTGTGTGACATTGTCTGTTGAGTGACAGTCTAAACTAGGTGTGAGGAGTGGTTGGAGAAGCTGAGAGTGTTTCATCTAGAAAAGTACAAAAATAGAGCCCTTCCATTGAAGGACTACAATGTGGCAAGAGGAGCAGACTTGTTTGATTAAGCTCTTGGGGTGGAAGCAGGATAAATGAATGAAGTTCCTGGGAGCTGGATTTCAGTTTACAAGGAAACATTCTGAGACACTTAGAACTGTGTCACAATGGAGCAGGTGATCACAGAAAATGCTGACTGTCTGGTAGGTGGGGGGGTGGATGAGATGACTATGACACTGCCTTCTACACTTGATTATTTTATTTTTCTCTTTCTGTAACTTTGACATTCTCTTAGGACTCAGAATCCTTTGGAATACAAACCCAAATCGCCCATTCTCAAGTTTCATTACCTTCTTTGAAGAGCTACCCATGCATTCCCTACAAGGAAAAACACCATTAAGAAAATGTTTCAGTGACTTTTACTGAAAATGGAAGAAAAAGATAAAGGTGGCCATTGCTAAATTAGGTTATCTGGTTGTCAGTGTATCTGTTTTTGGCCATCAGATGGCTTTACTGCAGCTGGCTGAATTTAGTGGCTTCAAATGTGGGTGACTAGGGCAATAAAAGGAAACAAAATTTTTATTTTTTTTATTTTAAGAGAAACCAAATAAAATACTCCACAGGATTTTTTCCCAAATGTGGCCATGCAAGCACAACCTGGCTGGTTTGCAACTGAGCACTGTTAACATCTATTTATAGTCAGTATTTTCATAGATGAATCACATTTACCATGAGACAGTTAATATTAAGGGCTCGACCAGCTCTGCTGAGAACCCAACAATCTTACTACATCTCTTTCCATTCCCCTTCTAGGGAACTAGGTTAGAGCTTAATGGTTCCACAAAGAGAGAGGGGGAAATCCAAGTGGAAATGTAAAGCTAGCAGACATCCTACTCCCTAAATTCAGCAAAGTAAGGACGTTAAACACATTCAACCTAAGGCCTTGAGCCCTTCCAGCTCTGTGCCTTGGTGAGGAGTGACCTGTAGTTAGCACAGACCGGCTCTGCATCATGCAGCCATCTTGCCATCAAAACAATTCGCCCCCAAAATCTCCTACTAAACCAAGTTTAAACAACATTGCTTTATAAAATCTCACACAGATTTAAAAAAGACAGGACTAATGATTGTTAAAAGTGTAAAATAAAAAGTAGTGTAGTGGGTGTTCAGCTCATTTTAGGCACGTGAGGTTGTATGTGGGAAGCTTGGGATGAGGAAGCACAGAAGGTGAGGGCATACATGATCAAAGGTTTTCAAACTTCAGTGACATTACCTGGAGATTTCTATTAAGTTTTGGGGACCTAGTCTCACTTGCCACCAGCACATGTATGTGTGCTCTCCCACACACACTCTCTGAACTTTGTGTAGGCACCAGGACGACCACCCTGAGAGTGATATTAATTTCTTTGTCTTTGATATCTCCTACCAGAGTCACTACCCTTAATTTACCCTTAGCAAGCTCTTTTAAGCTAGAAATTTTAATATTAAATAAGATACACACAAAGCACTTAAAACAGTGTCTGGCATGTGGTAAGAGAGGTACCTACTTTTATTATTGGATTCTCAGCACCATTTTTCCTAAATCTCTCGTCAGTGGTTCACAGATGAATCATTTGTACCATGAGGCAGTTCCTACTCAGAGCCAACCAGCTCTGCTAAGGACTGCATGATTTAGTCATTCAATGAATGCCTAGTGAGGTCCAACTCTGTCAGATGCTGCGGATATAAATATGAACAACAGGGGCCCTGTGCTCACACAGCGTGAACTCTAAATCTTTTATCAGGTACTATTATCTCCATTTTACATCTGAAGGCTCAGGGAGGTTTAGGAACTTGTCTAAGGCCACAGAGCTAATATACTTGGAACCCCAATTTAAGTGCAGTTCTGCCTGATTTCACAATCTCATACCCTTTCCATCATGGTATGAGATTACTCTTGCCACCCTCATGATGCCAGCAAAGTAGTGGAGAAAATCACGTTAGAGAATAACAATCCATTCAAATACATTTCTGTACATAAATAATGCATGAAAACAAAACACCTTCACTGAATGGACAAATTACTGAAAGGGCCAGTGAGTGGTGAATTTATGTTATTCAGATTTGTGAGTAATTCTGGGGACCTAGAATTAACTGCACCCATATCAATAAATGGGAGATTAGTCCAGAGATGAAAATAAGCCAGTATAAATTGCAGAGCACTATACTTGACCTAGACGTTTGTCAAGTGTTTGTGTTTCATATGTGTTTGTTGATTAATAACTTTGAATCAGGACTTTTCCTTTACTATGTTTGCCTTCTTATGAGACCCTAAGTAGATATGACATAATGATTCACTGGACTCTGGAGCCCAGGTTGGGACCCAGCTTTGCCATTTTCTAGCAGCATGACCTTCACCAGGTTACTTAATAGCTACAAGGCTCAGTTTCCTTCTCCACAATATGAGGATAAATAACAGTGTTTGTGAAGATGAAATGAGTTATTCAAAGGAAAGCATTTAGAAAAGAGCTATATTGGTAAGTACTGAATACATGAAAGCTGTCATTATTATTTTTCTTCTTGAATCAGAGTAAGTTTGACTGGCTATCTCAATATCATATAGTAAATGATCAAGATCAAAAAACACTTTTTTTTCTTAGAGGTCTTTTGAAGTTCCTTTATATCAATAAAATATCCTCCTTTCCACCATTCTAACAGGAAAATAAACAAGAACATGGAAATTAAATTATGTCTAAACAGCACCCAATTATGAAGAATAAGCAATTTTTGATACATAAGGTTGATAAAGAATGATTAAGAAAATTTAACTTTTATAGTAAAGAGTTTTGGCTGGTTCAGTTGTGTGTTGAGGGAAGACAGTAGGTAGAATAGGCTGCTATTTACATTTAGCCAATTCCTGTTAACTAAATTAAGTAAATAATTGCAATTTCTTCACTAGTCCTCCTCCAGCATGGACCCACCATAATTTCAATCAGCTTAAACCCTCAAAAAACTGACTGAGGTCACCACACAGAAAAACAAAGCAGAATCTGCTCCTCAGGGCCAACTGCACTCTATTTGTATCCATAGAGACTAGACAACAGAGAATCACAGAATTCTAAAGTGGGAAGTACCAGGACCTCAGAGATCGTTCAGTCCCAAGTCCAAATCCTGCAGTTAGGGGATCTGTAAGGGATGAGGGACACAGTAGAGGTCAGTGGAAAAACCCCCGATCCTTGCGCAATTATAAACGACCTCGTGGGGTCAACTTAACCTAATATCCTCATTTTATAAGTGACAACCCGGAGCTTGGCTAATCAAATGAAGAGCGGGGATCAGAAGCCAGGTTTCCTGATTCCCAGTTTATCGCTCTTTTACATTCCTGGAGGCTGCCATTCTATGGCTATGCAGTTACTGGTAAAAAAACACATCAGACTGTGTTAAACTGACAACTAAGCAGTTTTTCTCCTTGCAAAACCATCAGGCATTATGTCACTGCCGGCACTTTATGAAAGGAGTAAGGTGTTATTATTTGGTTTAAACAAAAGCAACTTTCCATTCCTTTTTTTTTTTTGTGCGTGTGTAACCTGAAAATCTCAAACCACTGTTGCTATTACAAAATTTTTCTTTTCCTCAGTATGCACCTCTGGGCAAAGCACAGATGTATTAAAAATTTGCCAAGAGAAACAATGAAGTAACTGATAATACAAAGCATAAGAGTGTCATGAAATTCATGTCTTTGTTTTCTTCCTCTAGATACGTAATTACTTCTCATTACTGATCATTTTGTGGTTGTTGGCAGAAGGGCCAGGAAACTCCACCACTGTAAACATGCAGAGACACACCTACTCAGTAGATCAGAGGTCTGCACATGATAGGTCTGTTCACAAATCCAAAGTGCATGCCAACGAGAGTGGTCATACTACTATCCCACCGCTCAAAAGGATTGGTGGTCTCAGAAAAACTCTCATCAGTTTAAAAAGAATAAACACAGTATAAAAATATTTCAGGTCATTCCTTTTTAAATCACTCATACATATCATCACTGGCAAATGACTTGTGCTCTCCTAGCAGATTTCACTTAACCCACTTTAAGAGTGGGCACGGGAACCTAGGATTTATGGAGTTCCATTCAATTTTCTGCAGCAGTTCAGAGTTGTCTTGAACTCAAAGGGCATTACTTATGAGCAAAGCTTAGCAGACTCTGCTAAATAGAGTTAACATTACCTTGATATTCTGGAAGGAATACCATGGTTAAAATTAATGATGGCAGAGAAATACCTAGTGATTAGCAGCAGAACACAAGATGATTCTTGTCAGTGGGCTACTGTTCCACATATGAGTGTATGTGGGTAAGAGGAAAGTGCAGTGATGCATAATATTAATAATACAAGTAAACATATAATCCTAGGATACTGAAAGAAGTAAAGAACCAAATACACTTTATCTCCTCCTTTAAATTAGACTTTCATTAGATTTTTATAGAAACATGAAACTGTAGGTGTGGTAAAACTACAGTTTTCCAAAAATGGCTGCAGGTAACTTTCCCATTCTTCTGCAATGTGACTTTGCAGCTTCTTCCATCAAGAGGTAGAATTTATTTCCCCACTTCTTGAATTGAGGCTGACCTTGTAATGTTCTTTCACACACAAAAAATGACACTCTTAAGTTTCTGCTCTCACATTCTTGGAATGCTGTCCTGAGACCACCATGTGGGGAAGCCTGGTCTAGCCTACCAGAGGCTCAGAACCCTTGTAGAGCCGAGGTAAGTGGTGAATCCAGCTGAAGCCTCCTAGCCCAAGTAGCTGACAGCCAGATATGTGAGTGACCCCATCTTAGACCAACCAGCCCAGCTGAACCGCCAGATAGCTGAGGCTACAGAGTGACTCAGAATTTTGAGTCATTGTTGTTAAGGCTCTACCTAAGTTTTGGGGACAAAGCAGAAGGAGCATACCAGTCACCTTGCTGAACACCCATTAGGTATGATGCACCAGGTCAGATACTCCCTAAGAGACATAAATGAAGATTAATAATATTGACTAGAAGACTAAATAGACCTGTCCTTCATATGCAAACATATCTACAACTAAAGTGGCATATAATACTTACTTGTTTTAAATATATCTAATCTATGTTAACAACCTTCCATTATTCCTACAAGCCAAGCAAGGGTCTTTCTGGAGTGTTCAAGACAATCCAGTGGGGTAAGAGAAAAATAATCAAATAACTTATTATTTTTAATTAATATTTTTCCCTCTGATTCTTCAAATGTTTCCACAAGGTACATTATATACACAGTCTCATACAGTACACATCATATATTGTATATGATAGTTTATTAACATAATTTATAAATACATAAACATATACATTATAAGGTTTTCTACTTATAAGGTCTGTCTGGAAAAAGTCCAACCATTGTTAATATAACGAGAACGGTTTGTGGAACTTCTATGTAACCTGGCAGCCAAAGAGTGTGGATGGAAGTAGACAATGACAACTTCACTGTATTAGACAGTGGGGGTGGTAGACACTGTTGAGTGAGCATGTGTACTGTGTAGCCATCACATTCAAAATGACTGAGCAAGTAGAGCAACGAAATCTGCATCAAATATTGCGTTAAGCTTGAACATTCCTCCATGGAAACTATTCAGATGATTCAGAAGGCTGCAGCTATGGGCAACTGGTGGCTGGCAGCTTCATCACGACAATGTGCCCACTCATGCATCATGTCTCCTGCAGTGGTTTTGGGAAAACATCAAATCACTCAGATGACTTAGACCTCCTACAGTTCAGATATGGTGCCCTGTGACTTCTGGCTTTTCCCAAAACTAAAATCACCTTTGAAAGGCAAGAGATTTCAGACCATTAATGAGATTCAGGAAAATACGATGGGGCAGGTAATGGCGATTGGGAGAACTGTGTGAGGTCCCAAGATGCCTCCTTTGAAGGGGACTGAGGTACCACTGTCCTATGTACAATGTTTCTTGTATCTTCTTCAATAAATGTCTCTCTTTATCATAGTGCATCACTGGATACTTTCTGGACAGACCACATGTATCTCCCACACATCCTCCACTTTCACCCTTCACAGAATATACCTCTTCTATGCCTTCACTTTTCTCAGATAAATGAATCTTTCTATAGCTACCTAAAGAAGAATCAGTAATAGCTACGGTCAAAGATCATTGTTCATCTGTACTGTTGATAAGCAGTCACTTCAGCAAGGCTATAGACTCTTTTCAGACAAGGAATCTGTAACCATTTGTCTTTGCAGTATAGCATAATGGCATTACGGCATGATTTTTAAGAGTGCAGGTTCTGGAGCTAGGTTGCCTGGGTCCAAATCCCAGTTTTACCACTTAGTAGCTGTGCAACCTTCAGTAAGTTATCTGTGCTTCCACTTCTTTGCTATAAATGCAGATAATGTTTCCTATCTCATAGGGTTGTTGTGAGACTAGAATGCATTAATATATGTCAAATGCTCAGAAGAATGCCTGGCGCCATAATAAGTGGTCATAAGTATCAGCGATCCTCCTTATTACCACCCCCCCCCCACCATCAACACCACCACCACCATTTTTCTATCTCCAATGTTTAATACACTAAATGTTAGATGAGGGAAGCAAGAAGAGCATGAGTTATAGAACAAATACAGTATGTGACTTGTTGAAATTTTGAAAGTGACTGTTTTAAATTTCTCCAGGATAATATAACTTCAAGGGGAAGTGGCTCACTAGTATCAACTGACAGTTGGTGTGTTACTGACAAATAAAACATGTAAATAATAAGCATATAAGACAATAAAATCCTTTGAGTTCTGCTTTTATAGCCTGATAATGATGAGGCTATAAAGCAATTCTCAGCTGAAAATTATTACTGGGGATTTTTTTCCTTAAGCACTGTGTTTTTTAGCTGTAATCTCTCCCCTGGTGGAAATCATCAGACACAGGTTTACAGCATATCCACATGTAGTATTTTGATTTTTGTGGATTTCTTATAAGATTCAGACTCACAAATCCATCTCTTCTAAAAATACTGCTGACAACCTATGCTAGGAGAAAGGCAGAGTGGCAGAAATTGTTACGTATCATAGGCAAAGGGGTCATAGATATCTCCCTCTCCCCCACTTCACAGATCAGGATGTTGGAGTCAGAGAGGGTCAGTGTCTTAATAAGTCCCACAGCTGATACTTCTTTTCCTTTGAGATCTGTCTAGCTCAGTGCATTTCTCATGACCCCAGTTTTAGAAACTACTCCCCTAAACCCTTTGAGTAAAAGTGTGTCATTTGTATTAAGAAAAATAAGAAAGCCACACCATAAATAACCAATTTCCATATACGCTTCCATACATGCTTGCTGAAGGATGAGATGAGGGATGAATGGAGGCCTAGCTGGCTTGCTGCGGAGTCCTCAAGACTTGACCCTTAGGTCTCCCAAGTGGTGCCTGAAAGCTGAGGCTGGTGAGAAAAATCACTTCTTAAACAGAGAACCCAGCAAAAACACGAAGTCATTTTTCTCCTGTAATCATGCCTCACATCTCATTTATTAAAAGAGACAATTACATAAACTTGCTTCTCTTCTTGAGTTTTCCCTTGAACTGTAAAGAAAACATAGGTTCACTCTATATTTTTTAAGAATAAAAATAAATTAATAATATTAATAATAATTACTTCCTGTTGAGTATAATTGTGTACCAGCCATGTTGCAAACTTTTGACATGTGTTGATATTTAATTGTCACAGCAACTTTAGGTTACGAGCATACTATTATCATCTTCATTTTACAGATGAGAAAACTGATGCACAGAAGATTAACTAATTTGCCCAAAGTTTTATAGCCAATAACTAATGGAGTTAAGTATTTGAACTCAGGCAGTATGGTTCCTGAGTGCATGGTTTTTAACCACTCTTTTATAAGTCACAGTTCAAGTTTTAGTTTCCGGCACAAATTATTTATTTATTTATTTTATTTTCAGACTGAAGGGAAGGGAGGGAGAAAGAAAGGGAGACAAATATCAGTGTGTGGTTGCCTCTCACGCGCCCCACACCCGGGACCTGGCCTGTAACCCAAGCTGTTCCCTGACTGGGAATCGAACCAGCAACCCTTTGGTTCACAGGCTGGTGCTTAATTCATTGAGTCAAACCAACCAGGGCTCCAGTACAAATTATTTTTTTAAATGTTAAAAATTGATTAAATTTGACTAAATTAAAATTTAAAACTTCAATGTGGCTTGGTTGGTTGGAGTGTCGTCCCATAAACTGAAAGATGGCAGGTTAAATTCCTGGTCAGGGCACATGACAAGGTTCTAGGCTTGGTTCCCAGCCCAGGCACATAGAGGAGAAAACCGATCAATATTTCTCTCACATCGATGTTTTCTCTCTCTCCCCATCCCCTCCTCTCTTCCTGGAAACAATAAATATATCCTCAGTGAGGACTAAAAAAATAAACAAAAACTATACCATAATAGACACCATGAAGTGAAAATGCAAGATGCATACTAGAAAAGATAATAGCAAAACATTTAATCAACAAAACAGTAATTTATAGAATATGTAATTAATTCTTACAAATCTGTAAGAAAAAGGCAACCAGTACAAAAGAAAAAGGGGCAAAGACCATGAAAACAAGCAATTTATAAAGAAACCTAAATGGCCTCTGAACACAGAAAAGCATGCCGACCTCACTAATAGTACCAGGGTAAAAATTTAAAATTTAAAAATTTAAAATTTTTCCATTTATCAAATTGGAAAAAATTATAAATTCATTAATAAAAAAGTTTTGATGAAAATATGGAACAACGAGAACTCTCCTACTCTGCTATAAATGAGCACTTCATTTAGGAGAGCAATAATCCCTAGTAATGTTGAGAACATACACATTCTATATTCTAGAAATTCTACCCCAATGTCCAAAGAATATTCCCTAGAAAAGTGAACACAAGAAAAAATATGTACAAGAATGTTCATAGCAACAGTTTTTCTAATACTGAAAAAATGTAAACTATTTATCCATCAAGAGTCAAATGGGTGAGAAAATTGTGTACTAGTCATATAATGAAATGCTATATAGCTATCAAAATACATAAGCTACAGTAAAATGGAACAAGGAAGAATATAGGATGTAAAAGCATGTTTTAGAAAGATACATTCAATATGCTATTTATACAAGGTTTAAAAATATGCAAAGCAATAGTATATATTGTTCAGCAACATATATACATATTTTAAAAAATATAAAACATGCATGGGGATGAAACATGCCAAATTAAAGATGGTTATTTCTGGGGTGGGAAGGATAGAGGGCAGGTTAAAGAAGAGATACATAAGGGGCTTCAACTGCATCTCTAATATTTTTACTTAAAAATATTTTCCAGTATATACAGTAAATAAAGATTTTACAAATTTTCATTGTATTTTCCATACTTTTCTGTATGCTTGAGTTTTTTCAGAATTTTAAAGAAATATTATTACAAACTAAAAGCAAGGCATTACTGATAGTTTCATGATTTGTAGGGATGACTAAAATTAATAATCAGTGCATTATTAAAACAGACTATGAGTTCAACTGACATAATCTCTTTTCATTAGAAGCATCAAAGGTAGGCCAATTTGTCTTGCTGTTATAAATTAATTTGGATAATTATACAATCAGATGTGGGGCTAATGTGTCCCTCAAATAGTAACTTATTTTATATTGTTCCTATAATGATCAACTACTATAGGCAGTAGTGTCCATATTTTAAAGATGAGGGTCCTAAATACAACTTTTTGACTTATCCAAGGGTAGATCTGAAATTTTAGCAGAAATCCAAAGATATAGCCAGGAACCAAGCCTGAATTCCTTTAATATCAGACTCTGTCATCACAACAAAATAACCCAAAGTATTTCGTAGCAGTAATTCTGATACTTCTATCTTAATGGGACCCTGAGGTTGATTGCTTGGTAGATGAACTTCAAGTACTGTTTACTCATGGACATGGTGGCCTTAATCATAGCAGAACACATTTTTTTAAATGTCAATTTTAAAAACAAAGATGTAAATAAGACTGTGATTTGTGAATCTGATAATGCTGTTCTCTGCTGTCAATATAAGACTGCAGACTTGTTAAAGCAGTAATAGGTGCCCTTATTAAAAATTCCACTTCTATTAAGAGTCACAAATTGTCTTCCTTCCAGTCCTTAAAGAATGCGTTCCAGAAGCACTGACACAGAGGGCTCAGCCCTAAAGCAATTTCCAAGACATAGTAAAGACCACAGTTTCCAAGGGCCTGAAGACATGAAGCAGAGGCAACGAGACAAAGACCCCACCAGTGAGTCGGATGCAAGTCTACATCCTACTTCACACAGTGATAATGGCCACCAAGGAGAAGACCTCTCAAGGGATGACCTATTATTTCTTCTAAGCATTCTGGAGGGAGAACTGCAGGTCAGCTGAATTCAAATTATCCCCACCATGCTTTAAGGGGAAGGTTGCTTGTGAATTTGGTGTGTTTGCTGACACAGAAATATGTATCTATGATTCATACTTATGTGTGCATGAAAGAGAAGTGTAAGTACACATACACAGAATTCTCTTCTGCCAACTTGAAGGGAAATTAATCACATCTAAAAGGGCTGTCATATGACGTGTGATTGGCATGCATGTTGTGAAAGGTCATATCTTCTGCCCATGCTGCTCACAAGATTCAGTGCATAGGCATGTATGGGTAACAATAATACCAGATGACTTCCAGACTGGTTAAAATAACAATAGGTGCTTTTGTACCCAAGGTGAACTGGCTCTTAAGACTTGCCCTGGCATCGCTGACCTACATAAAAACCCCAATACAGCTGCTACACCCATAGGAGACTTATTTCCTACCCCTGAAAAAGCAAATGACAGGCCATTGAGGGGTATCATATTATATCTGCTTGTCAAACATAATAAAAAATGTAGTTTCTCAATGTTGTATAGTGATCACTTTTAAAAATATTAATGTGTAATTATATTGTAAGAAGGATGAAGGGACATAGTTTTGCTACCTTTTCAAAAAGGTGCTATAGTTAAATATAATTTGTTTACATTTGAAAGAGAAATAAAAAAACACTTAACTCTATTAAGAAATCACCTTTGGAGACTGCTGGTAGATAAAGTGGTTTTCTGAAATGCCTTTTGTTGCTGCAGGCTCGAGATGAAGTCATAGGCATTTTAAAGGCTGAAAAAATGGACTTGGCTTTGCTGGAAGCTCAGTATGGATTTGTCACTCCAAAAAAGGTGTTAGAGGCTCTTCAGAGAGATGCTTTTCAAGCAAAATCTGCCCCTTGGCAGGAGGACATCTATGAGAAACCAATGAATGAGGTATGTATAACATTAGGGCTGTGCACCTGGGAGATAGAAGTTTACCAGCTAGCCAAGCACTAGGCCTGGCAGTTGAACATGACATACAACTCCTTTATGATTAAAGTTTTAACATTATAAGACATTTAAAATGTACCCAAGGTAGATAAATATCATGTTCTACAGGAAAGAAAATGAGAATAAATCATGGACAGGATGTTTTCACTAGGTCTGCTTCTTCACATCAGACTGAAACCTAACAGATGCAAGAGAATCTCTCTCCCTCTCTCTTCTCTCTCTCACCCCCCCCCCCAGAGGTCTGAACTCTTTTAGGGGACTTGAATGCTATTCCAGTTACAATAAAAACCAGATAAAGTTCAACTATAAAGGTTAGTTTCTTTGAAAACACTGAAGTACTATGTCATAGAAATTTTGAGCATGAATAGAAATGACGGGAAGATCTATCCAAGAAATACAGTTTTAGAAAGCATGTATTTTAGATGAGTGCATATCTTCCTTTCTCTTCCAAAGTTTAATGACAACAAAGACCTCTCCCCTACCGCATGTGCTCAGCAATGACGAGAGCAAAGAGAAGCAGTCCCAAAATGGCCACCACTGCACGAAGTTGCTCTATTGCTTGCTTTTTTACTTGCTGACACTTCTAAAACTCTTTGGCATCCTTCTTTTATTCTTCTATTTTCCTTTGAGACCTCAATGGAAAATTTCATAATTTTTCATTTTTATAAAAAGGAAACAACTAGGAGTATGAGTTAAGACTGGAGAGAATGAAAGCAAGTTTTGGACAAATATCCCCCACATAAGCTCTGGCAACCTACCTCAGGACTGACCTCCAATGTCCTTGCTATTCTCGTCTTGGGTGTCTCATGAGAGAAGACTACTGTCTTGCCAAATTGTGAAGAAGTTTGGTCATATGGATCTGCTTCTGAGTGGTGAGCATGAGACCACCCAAAGTCTGTTAACTTGTGCTTTAATCCAAATTTTAAACAGAGGAACTGAAGCTGCAAGTCAATAGTGTTGAAACTCTATCTTGGCTCCCGACATAGTGACTGTGAAGCAGCATTAGGCACAAATTCCCCAACCCATATGAGCACAAATGCAAATTAATGATACTGAACATATCCTGACAAAACTCCACAGAATGACACAACCCCTCAACACTTCAATGTGAAATGAAACAAAATGTTTCCAAACTTATGCTGAAATCGGTAGGAAAAAGTTGTTACAAAATAATTCTACTGCACACATGCAAAATTGGAAACACCCTGACCCTCTACAAATGCTTGTCCCTGAACGTTATCCACAATTTAGCTCTGCTTTACAAATCCAACCTTTTTTGATTACTCCCTCAACAGATACCCCTACATACACACACATGCACACCGGACATTCCCATCACTATGATTTGCCCACTTTCTTCTCTTGCCTTCTACTTTCTCCATGTAGATTTATCTCTCCCCAGCTATCAGTCTATCAAATTCCTGGATGCCCACAGAACTCTCCTTACTCAACCCAGCTGTCTACCCTCTCCCTGTATCGGATGGGAAGGAATAGGTGAAAAGGAAGATATCCAGAGAATAAACAACTAAGGGGAATTCCCTAGATAGGGCTGAAGAAAACAGAAGGCAGTGTTTCCACTAAGACTACACCCTAGTTACATCAGAATAAGGATCTGTATGCTAAAGAAAAAAAAATAACCTTTTTCTTTTTCTCATTGTGGGGTATCAACTTCTCCCACTTTTCATTTTCTTCACAATGTTCCTTTGGAAAAATGTAAAAATCTTAAAACATGTCTAGAGTAAACTAAAATGAATTTATCTATCCTTAAGGCAAAATTAAAGAACAAACTGTTCTCAGTTATATCACATGATAAAAACACTGACTTAAGATGAAAAACTGATGGAGGCGGAGGAGCTAGAAGAAAGGAAGATAATGGGGAAGCGGGTAGTTGGGTGTCATGAGGGAGGGAGACCCAAGAACTCAGAGTTCACACAGATTTAACCTCCTATTGCTTTCCAACCTAGGGTTCTATACAAGAAGTTACCTTTAAAAAATACAGGAGTTAATGGCCTAACATATTCTTAGTTCTTCCAAAAAAGATATTAAGAAAAATATAAGAACATAAAAGAATCTACATACCTTATTAGCATTACCCTATGGCAATCTTCAGAATACTTATTTTAAACAAAGTATAATTTAGATTTTAAATCTCATTTTATTCATTTATTTAATATTCCTTGAAGAGCTGATATATGAAAACAGATGTGCTTCTTATATTCAGGGTGTTCAATGTCTAAGAGAGTGACAAACAATGTGACCACGCAAGTGAATAATTACACAAATGTTAATTTTGTGGCTAAAACCAAGAAGCACTGTGAGTGAGTGTAACGGGGGATTGGACTTGGGTAGAGGAATCAGGAAAGCCAAGGTCCAGAGAATGAGTAGGCGTTAAAGGAATTCCATTTCCAGCAATATTGAGAGCTGCCTGTCCAGTGAAATTATATCACCAAAAATACATAAAAACAAAAAGTTTAGATAAACTAACACATTCTTCAATATATGTATGAGCTGACATGGAAGCAAGAGAAATTCTGAAGCTGGGGACTAAATGGGAAATTTATGTATACTAGCTTCTGGCTGCAAATATTTTGAATCTTTCTCCTCTCAATCCACAAACTTCTATTGCTGGGAACCAAAGGACACATTCATTTTGGAATATAGTCTCTAGCCTTCCACTTTTATTTAACAATGTCCAGGTGAGCTGGCACAGTGACCAATAAAAACATTTTCAGAAGCCTTACGTACACTGAGATTATTAGCGATAACTTGCCTATACATGGAAGTTACTGTGAGACCAATTGAACTTCCCTTTAGCAGGACCCCACAAATGCTCACAGCCTCTCCAAAACTACCTGACATGAAAGTAAATATGATGGTGGGTAAGTAAAAATAAGAAGAAAGACAGAGGTCTTAACTGATTATAATTAAAATGTATTACTTTTGAAATTTTACAAAATATATGATTAGGTGAACACACTGCTGGGACCCTGACAGGGTCATGGAAAATACTGGTGCGAGTGAAGGACCCTAAAACCTAAGCTGCATGGTAAATCCTCCTCCCTTCTCTCTCTTTGTGTGTCGGCACATGTGTACATTTTTAGAAAGGAAGACTTGACTACATTTGTAGGCATGCTTTGAAGAGACAGAGGTGGGGTCAAAGACATAGGAAAGAGACATTCATAGACAAAACAAGGGCTGGAAGAAGACAAAAAGGGTGGAGCAAAGTTCATACAGGTGAGGTGATTGAGAATGTAGAAGAATATAGGTAAGTTAAGTGAAGCAGAACTAGAAGAAAAAAGAGCGCGTATACTTGATAGAGTCTATTCAGTTAAATAGGAGATAAAATTAAGAAGGTAATGATGTGATCAGATTTAGTATTTAGAGAGAATGGGATGCGCTTCAAATAGGCTTGAGGAAAGAGACAGGCTGTTGCTGACCAGGCATATAGGGAAAGAGCCACTTGGAAGGTCCTGCTAAATCTGAAAATCACCCAGAATGCTACCAAGATTGAAGGTGGAAAGGTAAATTGTAGAGAGAGTGACCTGAAGCTCAGTAGTTGACCAAGATGAAAATGAGAGAAGACTACCACTATTGAGAGTGGCAATGAAAACAAGGAAGAGCTTTCAGAAGGAGCTGGTAGTGGTAGAGGAGAGCCGTGTGAATCACGATGTCATTTCCAGATTCTGAGATATTAAGACAATGAGAATGATCAGTCTCTATATAATAGAGATTCCAGTGTTATCCAATGAAAGCAGGCTTCAATAAAGACAAGGAAAAAGGGATATTTTATAAATAGTATATTTGGTTACATTTGATCTACTAAAGTGGCCAAACAATTTCTCTGCTCTGTGGATTAGCTTTATTGAAAAGGGCAATCTTCAAAGAGCCAAAGAAAAAGAACACATGGAACCAAAGACATAGCACAGAAGGAATTCAAACCTAACATCAGGGTGGTCTGTGACTCTGGTGATGTTAAAACAAAGGTCATTATTCATTTTAAAACATATATAAGCAACTTAAAGCAAAAAGATGCAAAACCTCTCTGTTCTTTCTGTCTAACCATGGAAGAATCACCAGAAATCCAATCTAATGAAACACATTGTGCTTCTTTCATCCTAGGCAAGGAGTTAACTTGTATTAGGGGCTGGGGATAGGAGAGAACACCAGGGAGGTTAAAATGATAAGCAGGAAGCTTGTCACTGAACAGTAAACACTAAGGAGCCATCTTTTCAATCTTTCTCCCTGTCACTCCCTGAAATGACTGACCATTCTTCCTGTTTTCTTTCCCAGGCTTCATTCAGTCTGTAAGTGGGGAGAGATAAAAAAGGGGACAGTGGTTCTCTGATAGTCCCTTAGTACTTAATGACAGACCACCTTACACTGTTCCTAACTGTTTGCATGTGTATCTTATCTTCCTAGTGAAAGTATAAGCACTGAGACTTCAAACTTCTCTTTTATTCCCCATGGCAACTATCATAACACTGAGTCCATACAGTGTAACAGACACAATAAATACTTGTTGCCTTGGGCAAACTGTGATGCAAGAAGTGATCTTAAAAATCAAGTCCAATCACTTAATTTATAAATGAGAAATCTGAAATACAGAATGGTTAAGTGACTTGGTCAAGCTCACTCACTTACAGGTGGTGAGAACCGAAAGGAGTTCAGGGAGACTCCAGTCCATCACTGGGTCTGTCAGGAATGAAGAAGAGACTGAACCGGCATATTTTCTAAAGGAATTCAGGGCATGGAGAAATGAAGGCACAGACTAAAACTTCAGATATACACTAAAACATCTCTAGAATCAGTAAATCTTTCTTTGGGAGCTTTCCCTTTGCCAGAATACTATTCGACATATTTGCAATTACCACTGTTGCTTGAAGTTACCAAACAGCATGGAGTGTAAGTTCAAGTCATCTTCCAAGAGTCATGGAATGTGAGAGGAGGAAAACTCAGAGAATCAGGCATTTCACTGATATGAAGGAATAAATGATTCTACCCAGAAGTAATCAGAGAAAACTACAAAAAAAGAACTGGAAAGTTTTGAGTGGAAGGGTAAAAAAAAGCTAGGTTTCAGCACTGGAAAACGCAGTCTTGAATCACCATGGTATGTTCTAAGAATTTCCTGAAGTCCAGTGGGTGAGAAAAATGTGAAGGTATGCAGTGAGAATGGGGAAGTGTCAGGAGACTAGTGGTGAAAACACCTTTTGGCTCTGGACAGGAGAGTGGTGTAATTCCATTGGTGGAAAGATCACGCTGTCACTGATGAGAACAGGCAGGAAGGGGATGAGGTTGAAGGAAGGGAGATCACTTAAAAGACCATATAGTAAATGAAGGGCAATGATTCTTTCCAACCTTCCTTTCTTGTCCCTTTATACAGACAAACAATGTAAGGAGAAAAAAATCACAATGAAAAAACAATAGTGGATTAAAACTATTAGTTTTAATAGTTTTAGTGGATGCTTCTTGCAGAAGCTTTTCTGCAAGAAAAGACATTTTTCTTTTTTTTTAAAGAGATGTGCCCATTTATTTATTTATTTATTTTTTTTTTTAAAGAGATGTGCCCATTTATTTATTTTTTTATTTTTTTAAGATTTTATTTACTTATTTTTAGAGAGAGAAGGGAAGGAGATAGAGAGAGAGAGAGAAACATCAATGTGCGGTTGCTGGGGGTTATGGCCTGCAACCCAGGCATGTACCCTGGCTGGGAATCGAACCTAGAACACTTTGGTTCCCAGCCCGCGCTCAATCCACTGAGCTATGCCAGCCAGGGCTAGAAAAGACATTTTTCTTAAGAAGCTTCCCTTAATCATTCATTTACTCATTAATTCTAGGGCTGATCTTATGCAAATTAAATTAAATGTCTTCATAAGTCAACTAACAACTTTCCTGAAGGAAGGCTGATCCTATCACTATTTCACTCTCAAATTCCAAAAGCAGTTCATTTGAATGTCCTTTACAATTTGCTCTAAAGTTTGGGTTTGAGGCCCAGGACAATTAAACAGTACAACCTTCCTCTCAGAATATGGTCATTTGTTAACAGTGACCCTGCCGGCAGGCAAATACAGTTTAGCAATTTCAGCTTCCACAAAAGGACTGGTTACATTTATTAAAAATTATCAACACCACATGGACTAATAAAGCATTTTGTGTGTATTAAAGCACCACTATAAACCAATAGTAGAAAACTAGACAACCAGCCTAGGATTTAGGGGTCCAAGAGAATTAGTTAGGTCCTATATGCTGTTACACATTTTTATTCTATTCTTTTTCTGAAATAGCTTGGCTATTTTGTGCCTTGGATTCCTTGTCAAGTATGTGCTTTTTAAGGTTTTATGATTTAAACTGGCTTCTAATTCGGAGTCACAAATTTTCAATCTTTTATGATAAAGGCATAGGGTATAAAATCAACCAATATTATCAGTTAGAACACTTAGTATTCAACAAACTAGGGAGTCACATTCTTTCAAAACTACATTCTGAATTGGATATCAATTTATCACTGGCCAAAGATCCTGAGCCACATTTGTTTCAATCAACCTCTTTCCCCCCTTTTTTTTCTTGATTCCTTGCTTGCTTACTTTGTTTTCAATCTGAAAACACATACTAGGCACCTACATAAGCAAGTCACTTTGTAATAGACTAAGAAGTTAGGAAAAATAGAATGTAGGCCCTGTCTTCAAGGAGTTCACAGTCTAGTTAGGGAAGACAAATACATAAATCAGGCACAGAGTGATAGCCTTACAATAGACATGAAAGTAGGCCATGAAAGCCAGAAAGAATCTGATACTTATATTTGGTCACATTCACACTACTAATAACAGGTAGTTGATTACCAAACATTTAAATACTCAAACACCTTGATGTATAATACAGAGAAAAACAGACCATGGGATCCAAAAGGCATACAGTGGTAGATTACTATAGGAAGGGCTGGGCAGGAGAGGTCACTAGGGCAGCTGCAGGCTCAAACATTGGGGATATCATTCCTCTGATACAGTTTCTCTGGAGAGAGAAGGAAGTGTCAGAAAGGGGGTATAAGGGAACTGTTCTGATATCTACAGAGGCACCAATTATTCTCTCTGGGAAAAAAAATGACAGTAAAAAAGATTACATTTATGTTGAAATGCATCAAAAAGTATCAGTGAACATGAGGAATGTTAAAAACTAAAGGAGATGAGAACCCATTGCTAAATTAATTAGTCAAAACCTGGACATTTCTAAGAGTGAAAGATGGCAATATTATGAATGATTTATAGATAACAGACTACAAATTTATTTTCTTTTGTAGTTGGACAAAGTTGTGGAAAAACATAGAGAATCTCACAAACGAATCCTGGAACAGCTTTTAATGGTAGAAAAATCTCACAGGCAAACCATATTGGAGTTGGAGGAAGAAAAGAGAAAACATAAAGAATACATGGAGAAGAGCGATGAGTTCATAAGCTTACTAGAACAGGAATGTAAAAGGTAAGGCCACTTTGAACAAGACAATGAACCATACTGTACTCTTACTAACCTCTCACTATTGGCTGAGTACTGTATGAGGGATACAGAGATACAAAGATGCATGCTCTAAAAGATCTCATGGTCCAGAGTGATGAAAAAGATATGTTAAAAGACACTTATCAGTACAATGCAAGAATAACCAAGTATAATAAGGACTGTGGAAACATAAATGTTGGGCACCTAATTCTGCAAAGGATCACTCTGTAAATGCTGCACCAGAGAAGGCGATGGGTTTAATCTCTATACAAACAAGAATGGAAACTATATCACCAAAGCACTGGCAGAAATAAGTGTCACATCACAGAGGTAAGAAAACAGTATGGGTCTTGAGGGAACTCAAGCTTTCCACATGGCTACAGAATAGGGTGTTATTGCAGAATGAGGAAAGAAAAGGCTAGCCACAAACAATTGGATTTTATAATGTTGGCAAGGAGCAGATGACACATTGTGGGAAGAGGAATGAATCGATCAGGTATGTTTTCTTAAAGAACCATTAAGGCAACATGGAGGAAAGACAGGAGGAACATACGTTTTTCCATGGCAATGGAGTTAGAATGAAATATAAATAGGAAATATTTATGATGTATAGTTCATTCGAATTAGTGACTACTGAGAGTGGAGAGCAGAAAAAGGAAAACAGGAAGTTATTGAGAAGTACTAGCTATTCACCAAGGTATAGAATATAGGAATAGGACACAGTTTTTTGTTGCCGAAGGATTAGGGTGGGGGAGGATGGTTCAAAAGGTGGCAGTGGGGGGTAGGAGATGAGTTCTGTTTTAGACACGTTGAGTGTGAGGTACCCAGTGTGTTCCAATGTCTGGAGAGAGGAGAGAACAGCATGTCTACAGACAACCCATAGTTGGAAAATATACATCTGGAAAAAGATGGGCTTGGTGATGTGAATTTGCAACCAGTGACAGCCAAAGCTGTGGGTGTTGGTGTGGTGAGGAGAATTCTGAGAAAAGAACCCTAAAAAACATCAATATTTGGTGGTTTTCTGAAGGAAGATAGGTGAAGAAAAGAAGCTAAGAAAGATGGTGAAGGATTAGTAGAACCGGAAGGGAAATAAAGCAAAGAAATCAAGCAAGGAAAGACTCAAGAAAGAACAAGCAGTCAAATAACAGCAAATAATACAGAAAAGGATGAGAAGCTTAAAATGTAAATTAGTATTTTGAGAAGCTTGGCTGCAAAAATGGGGAGATTGATTGGAAAACATTTTATAACCATATAGAAGGCAGGTTATTTTGCTCCACTTTGACCTCCCTGTTCTGAACCAGTGTAGAAAATATGAGCATCCATATTAACTGAAAGGACAACTGACCCTCTATTGATACTTCAAAGATAGAAAATAACCACTTTACAATGGCAAATTTTTACTGGATCATCATTTTACTTGTTATTCCATGTATATTTCTTTTATGAATTACAGAACTAATGGTCCTGATTTCTAACAATTACAGAAAAATGCAGGAAAAATTACTTGTGAGCTCCTTTTTCTAAAATACCAATAGTCTTAATTGCTTTACTTAACTACTTACAATTCATATTTTAGGTAGGTAACTGAAGTTACATAATAGCTGAGTTAAAGGCATACTTTTATTTCTTTTCAACATACTTCATGGTAGACACTTGGTAAGAGTGACAAAGAATCCATGGTCCTCATATCCAGTTTCATTTTCCACACTCGTCATGAGGCTTGTTGTCTACAAACTGCACAGAGTGGGATCTTGTTATTGTACTGTGCCCCAAATGAACTTGCAGTATCTTCAGGGGAAGATTAAAGGAGCACAAGAAGTCTGCCACCAAGGGAAGATTTGACTCAAATATTACAATATAAGATTATATTCAGTGAGGCAATGTCATATTAAATATTATTTCAAACCCCTGTGGTTTGGCACTGGAGGCCTCATTTGGCCTCCACACTTCTTTGGCACTAGCTTGCTGAAGATCAACACTTCTGTTCACCTCTCATTATTATGAACCTTTACCGACCATGGTCAGTATGCTGCCTAACAGAGAACAGAGAGGTACTGGCTGTCCCTACCCAGAGGGCTTACCACATTAATGGAGCTGCAAAATGTACACATGTAGGGTGGGAAAGTAGAGGGCTGTTGGTAGTATAGTTCTAATATTTGCTGTTGTATCTCTACTATATTCTGGAGAAGGCTGAAAAGTGCTATACAGAAGTGAAATTGTAACTGTGGGAGGCAGATGGTGAAGATTATTTAAAGCAAGAGAGAGAAGACAGGAACCCTGAGAAATGAGAACAAAAGATCAGTGGGAATAAAGGCCATGAGCTAAAGGAAAAGGAAAATAATGAGGTGAAAGTAAATTGCACATCATGAAATCAACATGTTAGGAATGGTATTTCTACATGCATTTAAGGGGTTCAGGAGGAAAGATACAAAAGATCATATTTCCTAGTCCTACAGGACACAAAGTGACTTTGTCTTGAAGGATAATGGAAGTGAATATACTATTACCAAAAAATAGGAAAACATGGCTGGAGTGATTCTCGTTCTCTGTTTAGCCATTCCAAAATATGAGAATATTCGCCTCTTTCTGTTTGCTAAGAAACAGGTTACAGATGGAACTCCTTGGCCATGGTTACTTTAAACCTATTCTCATCTTGTGATACACAGATAATTATTCCCCTGCCCCTCTTGTATATCATCACGATTCCTTTACCTTGGCACTGCTGGTGAATTGGTCCTCCTGGCTTCCCTACCTTTAGCAGGGAAGCTATGGACCTCATAAACCATAACTCACTTCCACCTGGATTAAGGCCACGTGCATCAAAGTATTAAATGAACACCGCCTAACAAAACAGGAAGTGGGGCAAACTAATAATTTCAGGTAAATATACACAGAAGAGGTGTTTACACAATAGAATGAAATACTATTCACATGTCTCATTTTTGAACAACAAATGACAAAACATGCATCATTGCTGAGCCTCTCTAACTTTAGTGAGAGTACCTCTCAAGCACATAGCCACCCCTCACAAAAGCAAGGCTAACTTGTCCTAAGGGGTCAAAGAATAACATTTACTTCCTTCCTCAAAGTGTTGGAAAACCACTCCCAAATCAGTGACCTTCTGTACTGAGAAACAAAGAAAGATATCACCCCCATAAAAGGGGGTTGGGTGACAACAGCTATAAAAGGACTATCTGATGGAAGCTCTGCAAAACACTGTGAAAGTTTAGTGCCTGTATTTTAAGTGTTGGGTAATATTTATTTGGACATAAAATAAAAATTAAGAAATATATATTGAGATAGTTAACTTGAAACTTTAGATTTCAAATTAAGGCTCAATTTCTGTGTTTTCTTTGGAGAATTCATTTTATGTGGAAAATCCTAAAGGAGACTGATGTCATACATTGAGTTTAGGCCAAAATGTTTGCCAAGTGATGTCTTCGTTGTAATCAGTAAACAATTGGCTTCCCCACTGAGGGACTGCAGGACAGGGATCTGCTCAGGAAACCCTGTTCTTAAGCATGTTAATGCAGTTTCCTTCACTGTAATCTATGCGGTTTGGTCTGTCCATAAGATAATATAATATCCACATTTCATGACAACTTTCTGTTCACTGACCAGTTCCAACATGTGGATATGTGTGTCACCAATGATTTGAATTATGTACTTGGCTGAATTACAAGTGGAGTCTATGTGAAAGGTTTTATACAAAAGCAATGCCAGTAATTTTTGGCCTTTCTGGATGGCTTCACAGGAAAGCCAAAACAGAAATCACTTTTAGTCAGTGCAATTTTGCAAAATTTTCCCATAAGTGAAATGCCAATTTTTCTGTACTTTCATAAAGTTTGCAATTTTTTTCCCTTTTTCAGTTCAATGGGGTAAAAGGCTGTGAAGACAAAAAAAAGTTTTCCTTTTTTTGAAACCATGCATTCTTTTAAAAAAAATTTAAAACAAACCATGTATACTAACCAAATATATTACTGCATTCTGGTCTTGAAGTAATCATTAAAGTGAGAAACAAGTATGTTATGGCAACTCTGTATAAAAATGTGGCTTCAAACATGGATTCTTTTAAAGCCTTAAATTACTTTTCATAATATCTGGGCCAAGTAGGTTAGTACTGATAGTCCTGTTTTACAAAGCAGGCGTTCAAATGATAGCTTTTCAAAAGCCACATAATGAATGAGTTATGAATCACAGGCAGAATTAATTTCTTGTTCCTCGCCTGCCTAGGTGTGACTAAAGAGAGCACTGGCTCAGGAGGCAGAGGGGTCTTTGGAGGAAAGTCACCAGGGACCCGGCTTCAAGGGTGGCTGGCTTTACCACACTTTAGGCTAAGTCCTATGCTATTCAAATTTGAGTAAGGGACAAAGCTCTTCTGCCCTGGCTGGATAGCTCAGGTAGTTAGAACACTGTCCCAATATGACAGGTTGAAGGTTTGATCCCTGGTCAGGGCACATACTTCAAGTAATGCATACAGGAGGCAACCAATGAATGCATAAATAAGTGCAACAATAAATTGATGTTTCTCTCTATCTCTCTAAAAAACCAATAAATAGAAACTAAAACAATAAAAAAACAAACAAGAAACAAAGCCCTTCTACCTTTGCCATTGGCTGAAACAACTTTGTAAAAAGTATTTGCATCATCAACCCTTCTCTGCTATGACAAGCCTGTTTTCCAGACTGACATCAGACAGGTGACCGAAAGACTAAACTGTATTTGACCCTCCTCTTGAATGAGTACAGTTGACCCTTTAATAATGAAGGGGTTAAGGGCACTGACCCCTGATCAGTTGAAAATCTGCACATAACTTTTGATTCCCCCAAAACTTAATAAACAGTTGTCCCTCGGTATCCATGGGGAATTGGTTCCAGGAAGCCCTACCCCCTACCCTGCCCCACAGATACCCAAATTTGCGTATGCTCAAGTCTCTTACATAAAATGTCATGTAGGACTTCCAGCAGATGACAGCATAGGTAAGCAGGGCTCACCTCCTCACATCAAAACTACATCAAAATTACAACTACAAAAAACAATTATTCAGAACCACCAGAAATCGAGCTGAATGAAAGTCCTACAACTATGGAATTAAAGAAACCACATTGAGACTGATAGGAGGGGCAGACATGTAGAATGGGATGGTCCCAAATTGTGAGGGATATCTCAAGAGTGAAGGTTCCCCATCCCACATCTGGTCCCCCAGTCCAGGTTGCCTGTGCCAGGAGATTAGTCCCATAGTGGGGATTGAGGCTGTGGAACACAGAAACTGCTGGAGTCCCAGGCAGTTCCTCTTAAAAGGCCTGCACACAGACTTACTCAGACTCACTCTCTTCGAGCCCCAGTGCTGGGGCAGAAGCTCAAAAGGCACCAGGGACATATAGGGAAGAACGGAAGTATATGGCATCAGGACAAGTCTTGGGAGGCAGCTTTCTCCCAGACAGTAGTACTGGCCAGGGCCACTGTTCTTTTTCTGAGCCCTATTCCCACAGAGCCAACAAGCCAGCAACATTAGAGATTCCATCCACCTAGTTCACACTCTTTGCCCAACCCTGGTAATTCCCTGAAACTCTGTCTCACCCAGCTTTTGAGCCCACCCACACTGTTTCCAGTGGCTGTTCTGTACCAATGGTTTGTCTTGGCTAATGCTTCAGATTTTCCTAAATTCTCTCAAACAAGCAGCATCTGATCTCAATGAATTTTGTACCTCTTGCTAAGTGGCCCCAGGGCTAGCACTAGCAGCTGCCAGCCTTGGTTCACAGCTTGGCCTTATTGAGCACCTCCTAGCCCAGCAAGAGTTGCAGCCATCTGCACATCACATTGTACTTATGCTTGGTGACCCGGATAGAACACAGGCAGTGGCTACCTCAGCCTGCACCTCCCAGAAGGCCCCGGAGACTGCCCACCCAGTGGAAAGCTACAGACCACATTGGAGCACCACCACCCAACCACTTCCACAAGAAACACACTTAAGGGGCAGACTCAGCAGGCACCAGAGCATCGATGAAGTAAGTCCTGCTCTATACAATAGGCCCCTGAACAGCTGGTCCTCCAAGATGGTTGAAAGTTGGTGGTCAATGGTCACAGTCAGTCCCTGCAGCTGACTGGCCTGGATAAATCCCTCCCACAGACCTGCCAACAGCAGCCAAGGCTCAACTACAAGAGGACGGTGTACTTAGCCCACATGAAGGGTGCACATCAAGTACCCGGCATGGGTGATAGGGGAGGCTGTGCCACTGGACCCTACAGGACACCTACTACATTAGGCCATTGTACCAAACCAGGGAGTCATAGCAGCTCTACCTAATACATAGAAACAAACACAGGGAAGCTGCCAATATGAGGAGACAAAGAAACATGGCCTAAATGAAAGAACAGGACAGAACTCCAGTAAAAGGACCAAACAAATGGGAGACAAACAATATGCTAGATGCAGGGTTCAAAACACTAGTTACAATGAACTTAGAGGAAGAGTAGATGAACCAGAGAAGAAAGAAGTTCAACATATAAAAAAGAACATGTAGACCATAAAAAAACAGTCAGAAAAGAAGGATACACTAACTGAAATGAAGAACAATTTGCAGGTAATCAACAGTATATTGGATGAAGTTGAGAATCAAATCTCTGCTTTGAACTATAAGGAAGCAAAAAACACCCAATCAGAACAGCAAGAAGAAAAAGTATTAAAAAAATGAGGATGTTGTAAGGAGCCTCTGGGACAACTTCAAACATACTAACATTAACATCATGGGGGTGCTGGAAGAGGAGAGAGAGAGCAAAAAATTGACATATAAGATTAGGAAGAACAGAGAGTCCCAAACAATATGAACCCAAAGAGACCCACACCAAGACACATCATAATTAAAATGCCAACGGTTAGAGACAAAGAGAGAACCTTAAAAGCAAAAAGAGAAAAGCAGTTAAGTACCTACAAGGAAGCTTCTGTAAGACTGTCAGTTGATTTTGCAAAAGAAACTCTGCAGGCTAGAAGGGAATGACAAGCAATATGCAAAGCGATGAAAACTAACCACCTACAACCAAGATTATTCTACCCAGCAAAGCTATCATTTAGAATCAAAGGACAGATAAAGAGCTTCCAGATAAGAAAAAGCTGAAGGAGTTCTTCACCACCAAACCAGTATTACATGAAATGTTAAAGGGTCTTCTTTAAGAAGAAGATAAAAAATATGAACAATAAAATGGCAATAAATACATACCTATCAATAATTGAACCTAAAAAAACCAAAATAAACAAACAAGCAGAACAGAACACAATCATAAATACAGAGAATGTTTTGATGGTTGCCAGATGAGAAGGAGGTTGGGGGTATGGGCGAAAAAGGTGAAGGGATTAAAAAGTATGAATTGGTTGTTATAGAATAGTCATGGGGATGTAAACAACAGCATAGGGAATATCATAGCCAAAGAATCATATGCATGACCCATGGACTTGGAAAATGGTGTGGGGGTTACCTGAGGGAGAGGAGGGGTCTTGGTGGAGGGGGCAAAGAGGGGGAAATTGGGACAACTGTAATAACATAAATAATAAAATATAATTTGAATTTTAAAAATGACATAGAAAAATGCACGCTATTGGCCTTCTGCATCCATGGATTCCCAACCACAGATGAAAATACTGTTTTCAATCCATCGCTGAATTTGCAGTTGCAAAACTGGGGATATATTGAAAAAAAATTGCATAAAAGTGGACCTGAGCATTTCAAACCTGTATTGTTCACGAGTCAGTATATACTGGATTACTTTCAAAGATATATTTCCAGATGCTCCCTTGAACTGTATACTTGTGAATGAGTGTATTAATTTGCCTATTTTTAGTTAGTTTAAATAACTAGTTATTTAGCTAGTTAGTGCTGTTTGCCATTCATTCATTAATTCAGTCTCTCAAAAATAACCCCTCTAAACCAAAACCCAAAACCCAATTAATTAAATGCCTGCTATATGTCAGGTCCTGTGCTAGATAAATAGGTGAAGGAAGTGGATTTGGTCTCTACCTACATAAAATCCCAACTAGTTTGTGGAGATGTGAAACAGAGACACCACTGCAGACTTTAAGACTTAATACTAATTCTTCCAAAGCCCTTGGTGATCATGATGGATAGCATCAAGAAAAGGCAGTATTATGTAAAATAACATAACAACATGCAGTGCTCATGAAAATAGAACATTCAGGAGAAATCAATAAACAAACTAGAATACTAGAGAATTCAATATCTTACAAACTATTACCATTAGGATTTTTAATTTCTTCAGTCTTAAATCTCAGCTATTAAGAACATTCCACAAAGCATAACACAGTGGGTACAATATTTAAAAAAAAAGTCTGCTTTTTAAAAATCATACTTGGAAAACCAGCAGTTTTAAATTTCATGCACACTAAACTATTGTTGTAGAATACATTGTATTTAAATGCAATCATTTCCTTTCAGAGTTCTGGCAGAGTTATGTGTATTACATATTCTTGAGATTATGTCTTGTAAGTAGTGAAATGGATGCCAGATCTCCATTTGACCTTTGTCATGGATATACAGCTCTTTGTCAGAAAAAAATGAAGACCCACCACAAACACATATTTTGGTATCATAATTCTATAAAGAGTCACAACGTGATCAGCCTATACTTCATATACCCCAGACCTAAATAGGATCTGGGCAGGGATGCAGACAGATTAATATCTCATGAGAATACCAAAAAACCATTGAGGACTGTACACCATGACTTAACTTTCAAGAGATGTCATAAAACCATACCCTTGTAACTGCACACAATTCAGCCTTTTCCTTACCACACCATTCAATTGTAGAGGTCACAATTTGGATACAGTGATAATGCTGTTTGATTGCTTTTCCATCCCAGAAAACTGAGCTAAAATTTTACAAATAATTTTGGAGCCCTGGCTGGCATAGCTCAGTTGATTGAGCGAGGGCTGCAAACCAAAGTGTTGCAGGTTCGATTCCCAGTCAGGGCACATGCCTGGGTTGCAGGCCACGGCCCCCAGCAACCGCACATTGATGTTTCTCTCTCTCTTTCTTTCTCCCTCCCTTCCCTCTCTAAAAATAAATAAATAAAATCTTTAAAAAATAATTTTGGTGTGTATTTGGATACATAATGATTAGTGAATTTATTGCTTGCAAAAGAATACCACAAATGTTAAAAGGAAGTCTGAAGGAAACATAAGCACAGTAAGCTATGAACCAGGAGTTTGGAGACAGAGGACTGTGGTCAGCAGACCATCTGTAGCTAGCTAGTGTGTAACTTTGGGCAAATCCTATTTCTTCAATTTAAGTACAGGACATATGAGATAGGTATTATGATTTGTACATCTCTTTCAGGTCTAAAAATCTGTGATTTGATTATATGATTGTTATAAGCAAATACCTTTTACTTCAAGCTTATGATTCTAATCCACACTACCCAAAGAGGTCAGTGAAGTCTGGAAAACAGGGACAAAACCTATTTTCCAAAAATGAACAAATGCCCAGATATCTAGGAAATACCACTAAAAGATCTAACATTTATGTCATCAGAGTAACAGAAGAATAAGGGGAAAAAGTGCAAAAAAACTTTGAAAGAAATTATGTCTTAAAACCTCCCAAATTTGATGAAAGACATGCCTACAGACTTAAGAAAATCAGAGAACTCAAATAGGAAAAACCTAAAGAAATCCCTACCCAGATACACAAAAAGAACTCAAAAAGTGGAAGTGGCAGAAATCAATATATAAGAGGAAAAGGTACTGGCAGAAAGAAGGGAAGACAAACATCCACCAATTAAAAGAAAAGAAAAAAAAACAGAAGAAAGTGAGATTTCAGGAAGGAAGCAATAAGGAATATTCGACAATGTCAAATTCCTTACTAAGACAAATTTGATATTAATATGAGCAAAATATGATTTCACATTACAAGCCCTCAGAGTTGACAGAATTTCTTAATAATGTCAGACAGACCTGGTTTAATTTCATGTTCACCTGATTGTCTGGTCTGGTATGGGGCAAGTAACTTAAATTCTTTGAGATTTGGTTTCCTAAGTTTTTCTTTCCTAAAATATCCTTAGCTCTTCTCAAATATTTTTTTATTAAATTTATTGGGGTGACATTCATTAATTTAAAAAAAGAGGTCAGTGAGAATGACAGCTATCATCAACTTAAAAATTCAATCTATTTTCACTCATAAGGGATGTCCAGATTTAGGTACACCCAACTGCATTCCTGAATGTCAAATATTCAAAACTGAACTTAAAATTATCGTTGCAGATCCAGGTCAATTTACAATGTTTCTATTCCTGTTAATGCCATCACAATGACTTGGACTGTCAGCTTAACCATAAACAAACAAACAAACAAACAAACAAACAAACAAAACCTATGGAGATCTCTGTATCCCAAATGTAAACTGGAAAGGACCAAGCAATCTAGACAACCCTCTGATTTTTGATTATGAAAAACAAGGCCCATCACATCTCAGCTAAGAAATCACCAAATCTTGCTAGTGAGTAGTAGTAGAACCAGACTGGAAACTAGCTCTCCTGATAACATATTTGGAGCTATTCTCCCTAGAACCATTACCAGGCTCACACCTTGTTCTTGGTGTTGGGAGGTCCAGAAGAAATGTAAGACATAATTATTGATATAATATAGTCAAAGAGACAAGGCCCAGATAAAATAATCTATAAATCATTCAATGAGGATTCAGGTATTCATTCTATGGTACTGATATCACCGTTTCAACATTATGGAAGATCAGGCAAAAAGAATATTAAAAACTGTAATTATCCCATCCAGCACAGCCCTAAGAGAATGCAGGACATATTGTACATTAACAATTGGGTAAATACATCTAACCAGTCCAAAGCTACTAACTTACCAGCCCTTTAAAACAGAAAGCAAAGACCGAATGTGGAAAGGCAACCTCAGACTTCTCTTCCATCTGATTATAAAATATAAACAGGAAAAAAGTCATTAAACCATATCAAAAAGGAAATTTTTGCCTCATAAATGGAAATCAAGGTGGAACAGGATTAGACTGTATCCTGAATTCACAACTTGCAGGTAAACTTTCCTGGCAAGTACATTTTTTCCTCATGGGAAGTTGAAGCCAAATAGCTTTGGCCAGCCATGAGGATGGAGATGCCTGGCATAAATAAGGAGGAAATATGACCTTCCAGAAAGGACTTTCCTTGGAAGAGTGTAGGGTATTGGAGTTAAAGGCACAGACTCATAGAACAAGAGCTTGAACTATGTTTCTACCTTGAACTTAATCTCTGTAAGTCTCAGTTTCCCTATCTGCTAAAAAAGCAATATGAATCTCAGGTTCCTGGTACTACTAAACTAAATAATACTCAGAAAGTGCTAAGTATGGTGTCTGCCACATAAGTAGCACTCAGTAGACATTTGTAACTCGCTTCAAATTTGCCTTTTTTAAAAGTAGGTGATTTCTGTATTCTGTGTCACACCACTGGGCATTTTTAGGATTGCTAAGAAGGCATTTAATTAGACTCTGTGCAGGGTGCTAAGGATATGATGATGAGTAGGAGTTTTCAAGGGGCATATCCTTCAGTATGGTGCAAACAGAAAAGCAAGTGAAATGTCATGTTATAGGTACAATGACAACAGAAAATACACAGAAGGCAAAAATGAGAGATTGTTCCTCAGGCTCGGTTGTATCTTATTTCCTTCAGAGTAGGGATATTACTGAATGTTCTAATGATATAACACTATAACACTGGGCTGGGCACTATAGTGCTCAATGAAATTTTTTAAAAATTTCATTGGAAATGAAATTGGAAATTTGGAAATCATTCTACTTAAATACAGAGAAATGTTAATATAATGGTATGATGAAGAGCATAACCTACAACATATACAAAATTGAAAGTCACCCAATATGGTAGGTTATTTTTTTAAATTATAAGAGAAAGTTTATTCAGAAGATTACCGAGGTAGTAGGAGTGAGCCGACTGAGTTGGGTAGGCTCAGGAAACCAGTTACAGAAGCAAAAGAAGGGCAGAGCTTGAGGGAGAGAACAATAAAGTGCCTGGGGGAAGAGGAGGAGGGAGGGAAAGGCTTGTTTGGGCGTGCTTCCTGGAGGGAGAACTCCACTGTAGTGGTTTTTTAGTGCACTGAGAGACTCCACTTGCTCTCTGGCCTGCCACTGTCACAAGATCCCTACACTTATCATATTGACTTGCCTAAAGTGATTGTCAAAAATCACATATTCCCTCTATATGGTAAGTGGGCTTACTTTCCCAGTTTCTTCTGCAGGGCCAAGAGCACGGAAATACAATTTGTTGAATAAGTGGTGGAAATGTAGAAAAAGTTGTCACATTTTAATCTACTATTTTTCATTAACATCTTACCATAAATTAGCTTCTGGATTTGTTCTCTCTGTTAATTCAGCTTTGGAGAATAGCAGTATATAAAACAAAACCAATTTTGACAGTGGAAGCTGAACAAGCTTGAGAGCTTTGTGATTGTCCCGAAGAGGGCAGACAGAAAAAAGAGCAGGCACGAAGAAAAACTAATCCTATAAAGGGTTTTAAAGTTAAACATCATGAGAAACATTAACTACAAAAAAATCTAAAAACAACTCTCCATTTGTGCCTTTTGGTATCCTATTTTTTTTTCATTAACAAAAATATCATGACATATTCCTAAACTACCAGCAACTCACCTATATGATCATCTGTAGTTACACCATAATTTTTAAGTACATGAATAACACTGCTTCATACAGATATAATTTATTTAACAGATTCCCTATTGTGGGTATTTAGGTTCCTTCTCCTTTTTCACTTTTATAAAGAACACTATGATGTAAAGCCTCAGACTTCAATTAATTTTCACACCTTCCTGATTGTTGCCTTAGAATAAAATCTTAGATGTGGAATTGCTGGGTCAAAGTTATGAACCTTTTAAGGGTCTGAAAACTGTATCTAAATAGCACTCATGAAATGGACTCTATTTGTATTATTAGCAATGAAGGAGAGTACCCATGTCTTACTTTATAACGTTGGGGCTAATCTTGAATATGACCACATTTTAAACATATGTTTAATAGTATGTAAAGTGAATGTTACTAACATGTATCAGACTTTCACACTGACTTGGACTTTGATTTTAGAGACGTGTTACTTCTAGAAAAAAAATCCTAACACATAGCATCAAAACCATACTTAGACACAGCAGTTCTTTTCTCCCTCTTTTTTTCTGTTGTTCAGTTAGTTGTCCCACCTTTCCCCCACTGCTTTCCCCTGCCCTACCTCCCCATTCCCACAGTCAACCCCCCCCCGCCACTGACCATGCCCACAAGTCCTCTATTTGTGTTCCTCTGCTTGTCCCTTCCCCTACTTCCCCATGATCCACTCCCCCCTCCTTTGTACATTGTCAGTTTGTTCTTAAACACAACATTTTCTTGGAAGAATATTTTGCCATTGTCAATATAATTTCCATATACTTCTTTCTCCCCATCAAAGTCAGATTTTGAGGGCCTAGCATCATTGGTCTTACAAATACTGCTTCTGTAACTCCTATAAATGGTCTGAAACCTCCCTCAGTACAACTCCATGCTATGCCTTAAGAGTTCAAATCCAGGATCTTGGCTCATCTTTCCCTCCACATGAGGCATTTGACAATAGTTCTCAATTCTTACAGCACTGGCCTATGTGGTACTGACAAGTTTAAGTTTGTTTAACATTGCAGAATCCAATCTTCACTGTCAGATTCCCTCTCTAATGATTCAGTTGGTTTGAAGTGTGTAAGAATTTCACACTAATTTCTCTCTTTTAAAACCCAATTTATACTCACCAATTCTCATTTCTTCCCTATTTATCATGCACATATTTATACCCATAGCATTTTCCATTTCCCAGTAACAGCATGAAGTAGCTGAGGTACCTGAGGAAAAGTAATTTATACCTTAAGAAGATGTTTCAGAAGAAACATATTAGCAATAGTTATGAGGCTGAGCACACATTTTCTTAAAAATAAGTAATTTCTAACTCACAGTTTTGTCACTTCTTATCATGCAACTATTGTTCTGAGTAAATATGACATTAAAGACATTTCATGCCATAATAAAAACTGGAATATGTATAAGGGAAAATTTCATGTGGCTATCAAAACACTGTTTAGTAAATATTTCCTTTAAAGATAGCAGAAAGAACTCAAAATGGAATATTTACCATTTGAGTCAATAGCGAGTACCAAACATAAGTAAAATTAAATAGAAAAAAATCAGGCTTCCAGTCAAGATGACAGCATATGTAAACATAGTACTGAAACCCTCCAACAACCACATCAAAATTGCAATTACTGTAAACTAAAGAACAGCCATCATTCAAAATCTCTTAATCTAGCTGAACAGAATTCATATAACTAAAAATATAAAGAAGCCACCACCCTGAGACTGATAGGAGGGGTGGGGATGCCAATAGGTTGGTCCTGCACCCATGTGTGATGTTTAAAAATCAGGAGGGAAATCTTGGCTGCAGAGGTACTCCCTGAAGACTGAAGCTTCCGAGCCCCACACCAGAACCCCCAACCTAGGGTTCCAGTGTCAGGAAGAGAGGTCCCTTAAACTTCTGCTTGTGAAAACCAGTGGCAATAGTGGCTAAGTGAGACTGAAGGATACTGAGTCCATTCTATTTAAAGGACTTGCATATGAACTTACTTGGACTCAGGACTCACCTACTCTGAGCTTCAGGGCCAGAGACATATGGGGAGAAACTGAATTATCTGGCTGAAGGATGAGGGTTGGTGGGGCAATTTTCTCCCGGACAGAAGTACTGGCAGAGGCCATTTGTACTTTTGCTGCGCCATCACCTGCCCCAGCCCCAGATCCTTCAGGCAGGATGCCACATCTGAGTCTCCATCAGTCTGGCTACCACTGTCTCCCTCTACAACCCCCGCCCCTGTGATACCCTGAAACCCTGCCCTACCCAACATTTGGGCCCACCCAAGCTCTTTCCAGTGTCTTTTCCATACAAATGTCCTGTCTTGGCTCATGCTAACTTCCCTAACATCTCTCAAATAAGCAACATGTGGTCTTGATGTGTCCCCTACCTCTTCCTAAGTGGCCCCAAGCCTGGCACTAGCGGTAGCAGGCCTTGGTTCACAGCTTGGCCTCACTTGGACACCTCCAAGACCAGCACAAGTAGCAGACATTTGCAGATCATATTGTAGCTCATGATAGGTGGCCCCAGGTAGGGCACAGGCGGTGCCTAACCTCAGTCTGCACCTCCTGGGAGTCCCCAGTGCCAAAGCACCCAATGGACAGCAATGAAGCAACACCCAGCCACCACCACAAGCAACATACTCAAGGGGTGGACTCAGTGGGCACCAGAGCCCTACCAAAGCAACTCCTAGTTTATAATTAACCCCTGCAAAGCAGAACCTCTGCTGTGGTCACAGCCAGTCCTTGCAGCTAACTGGCCTGTAGGTAAATGCCTTCCATTGACGGCAATGAAGGCTCAAATACAACAGGAGGGCACACACAGTCCACATAAGGGGCACACTTGGAGTGCCCAGCTTGGGTGATCAGGGAGGCTGTGCTTCTGAGCCCTACAGGACACTTTTGACATAAGGGTACCTATCAAGACCAGGAGATACAGCAGCTCTACCTAATACACAGAAACAAACACAGAGAGGCAGCCAACATGAGGTAACCAAGAAACATGTCCCAAATGACAGAATAGGACAAAACTCCAGAAAAAGAACTAAATAAGCAATCTACCACTGATTATAATGATGCTCAGTGATCACAGTGAGAACTTCAACAAAGGGATAGGAAATATAAAAATGAAGCTAGAAAACATTAAAAAAGAACCCATTAGAAATGAAGAAGAATCAACATTATAGGGAATCAACAGTAGAGTAGATGGTAGAGTAGGGGATTAAGTCAGCAATTTGGCAGATAGAGAAACACAAAACACCCAATCAGAGCAGCAAAAAGAAAAAAGAATCCAAAAAAAATGAGGATAGGAGCACCTCTGGGACAACTTCATACCAACATTAACATCATGGGGATGCCCAAACAGGAAGAGAGGGAGCAACAAATTGAAAACCTATTTGGAAAAAATAATGACTGAACACTTTTCTAACCTGGTGAAGGAAATAGACATACAAGTCCCAAACAAGAAGAACCCAAAGAGGCCCACACCAAGACACATCACAATTGTCGCGTGCTCACCAGCCTGCAGTGATCGCGGAATGCTGCGGATGGCTCGTCGAAACACGAGAAAAACATATACAGAGACAACCAGATCCTGTGGGGAAGTAGGGACAGAACGGCCACTCTCTCTAGTGGGGAGCGTCCTGTTTCCATTCCCAAGCAGGTTTTTATTAAGAATACAGACTTAGTTTGTGGACTCACAGTCTGACAGAAAAGATCAAAAGAAACAGGTGACTTTCAAAGGGACTGACAGAACTCCTGCTGTGATTCTGGGCAAAGTTTGGAGTTTTATCATTTGAAAGGACTACAGGGCTCAAAGGGCTAGTTTTGGTTTCCTGTCTGTGCCTTCAAACTCTAATCTAATCATCCTCCAGCAAACAGATCTCATAGGATCCTGCATATTCTATGTCCCAGGCCTGATTACCCTGGGGGTCCGCCGACTCTGGTCTGGACTGCACCGCCCCTGCTATTTCTGCAGGCCTGAGTCGGGCAGAGGAGACAAAGGCAGCCAGGAGACTTGGATTTCTCACATCTAAGAACAAAGACTCAGGCTTTGACAAAGCCAAGGGGGCAGGGGTTGATGTCCACCACCCCTTCATTTCCACAGCCCCAAGTTTCTTCCCTGAGGCCTCCTTGTGATCATGCCTGTATTAGACGATTCCCTCTGTGGGAAATCTTACCCGCCATTGGCTAACTGATCAAGCCTAGGAGGTCAAGCACAGAACAGGCAGTGTTCATGCCAGGGGAATAAGTTTTGTCTCCTTAGTGGTTCCTGGTCCGGAGGTCTCTCACTCAGCCTAAATCACAGTGGGTTACAGCTTCCTGAGACCAGGCACAGCAGTCCCCAACACACAATTAAAATGCCAAAGGTTAAAGATAAAAACAGAATCATATAAGCAGCAAGAGAAAAGCAGTTACCTACGAGGGAGCTCCCATAAGATTATCAGCAGATTTCTCAATAGAAACTTAGCAGGCTAGAATGGATTAGTAAAGAATATTCAAAGTGATAAAGGGCAAGAACCTAGAACCAAGATTAATATAGCCAGCAAAGCTATCATTTAGAATCAAAAGAGAGATAAACAGTTTGTCAAAGAAGAAAAAGCTAAAGGAGTTCTTCACCCCGAAACCAGTATTATAAGAAATATTATAGGGTCTTCTTTAAGAAGAAGAACCATGGCTGGTGTGGCTCAGTTGGTTGGAGGATCTCCCATAACTGAAAGACTGCAGGTTTGATTCCTGGCCAATGCACATGCCTGGGTTGCAGGTTTGATCCCTGATCTGGGCATGTACAATCCCCAGTGAGGCTTTATATGGGAGGCTACCAATTGATACTTCTTTCTCTCCCTTCCTCTCTCTCTAAAAGCAATGAAATATGTCCTTGGTTAAGGATAAAAAAAAGAAAAAGATAAAAATATGAATAGTAAAATGGCAATAAGTATATCATCCGTATGTTCATTGCAGCATTATTTACAATAGCCAAAATATGGAAGTAATCTAAGTGTCCATCAACAGATGAATGAATAAATAAGTGCATATATACAGTGGAATATGACTTAGCCATAAAAAAAGAATGAAATCTTGCCATCTGCAACAACATGAAGGGACCTAGAGGGTATTGTGCTGAATGAAGTAAGTCAGACAGAGAAGGATATATGCCAGATTATTTCATTTAAATGAGATGTGACTCATTTAAATGTGAATCTAAAGAGCAAGATAAATGAACAAGCAGAACAGAAACAGACTCATAGATACAGAGAACACTTTGATGGTTGTCAGATGAAGAGAGGGACTGGGGAAATTGGTGAAAGAGGTAAAAGGGTTAAGAAGTACAAACTGGTAGTTACAGAACAGTCATAGGGATATAAAGCACAGCATAGGGAACATAGCCAATAATATTGTAATAACTGCATGGTGTCAGGTGGGTACTAGATATTAGGGTAATCACTTCATAAGTTATGTACATAAATGTCTAATCACTGGGTTGTATACCTGAAACTATTATAATATTATACATTAACTATAATTAAAAAACTAAAATTTATGAAAAACATATAAATGCCTGCATGTTTTAAAAGAGAAATTATTAAATGTAATTTCCTATTATTTGAAAACTAGAAAGGAAGAAAGAAAGAGAAAGAGAAAGAGAAAGAGAAGAAAATAAAATAAAAGAAAAGAAAAGAAAAGAAAAGAAAAAGAAAGAAAAGAAAAAAGAACGGATATTTCCCTGTAGGGCACATATGTCATTTACTTATGTCAATTTATTTATTATTACTCTAAACAGATTTGTTGATTTACCAAAACTCCAGCATATAATCTACTCAACAACACTCCAGCTGTTCTACAGCCATACTTTCAAACATGATAACATTAAAACATTAGGACAGCATTGAGATTAAATGGATGGTCTTTTTATGTGTTTATTTGTGGAGACTAAGAGAATTCCACTGGCTTCTTCATGCAGAAGAATTCAGTGGCTTATTCTTATCATTTCTTTGGTGGCTAAGATTTTTGTATTAATAAACACAGTAAGAGGCACAGAATAACAAAAAATGTTGGAAGGGGAAAAAATTACTCCTTAATCTTCATCTGTGTTGAAGTCTAAGTGAGGCATGCCTCAATCATAACAGAACAAGCGAATCAGATAAAACTTCATCGGAACTAACCTCTGGATTCCAGGAAGAGAACTCTCTTCTAGACTGAAAGTTTAATCTTGAAACATACCTTCCTATCTCCTCTGAATAGGCTTGTATTTTTTTAGACTGATTATACTCTTATTTTGTTTGTTAGGGAAACATGTGGGACAGTCAGTCACCTCTCACTTCCAGTTAAGAATCCACAGAGATTTGTGATTTCAAAACAGACTTTTCTTGCGCCATGGCTGAGTCCTCACAACTCCCCAAATCATACAAAGGACCCAAAGAAAGTTGGTTAGTTTCTTTAGACTTCAGATATAGCATACAAGGTTGAAGGTTAGAGGGGGAAAAATAGGACAAACATACATATGTTGACATAAAAATGTCCAAGTCTATAGAGGATTTTTATCAAAAGTTATTTGAGCTAAACATAGAGGATACTCCTAGAAGCAAGGCCTCAACAGACTGAGATAAATGTTTACAAATGACAGTTTGCAGCTTCTTTTATGCATTTGCAATTAAGAAGGGATTACTTGAAGGTTAGAGAAAGCAAGGGTAGATTGAATTACAGGGTAGTTAACAAGATTCTGTGCTCTCTGGAGGGTGGCCATGCTTTAGAAGGAGGGATCTGAAAAGAGGCATTTTCAAGATGTGTTAACCTAGATACCCAAACAATGGACAGGGCTTGCTGAAGATAGAGATAAGCCTTTAACTAAAGAAGTTACATGCCTGGGGAGTGACGACCAACCATGACCTGCCCAGTTAGGAATTTGTGATCAGATTACCCTATGAGGTTACTTTTCTTAGAATCCCTTTTTGTTCACACAGACAATTCAGATGAAACCACATTCCAAAATGTCTCCCAATGTTGAAGTTCTAGTTTATTAAATGGCAATAGCTTATTCAAACTTTTCTCACAGACGCTGTATTCATTAATAATTATTTTCATTTAAAATATATCTGAAAAAATAACAGAAGTTTATTAACATGTATAATACCTTACATACACATATATAGGAGACACCCAGGAAAAATAAGTAAGTGCAAAGATGACCTAAGCCACCAACTTAAATACCATCTTCAGCTAAAGACAAAAGGAAAGATGGGGCAGGGGAGAGACAGCTAGTTACAGGAAGATATCAGGAAAAGGAAGCATAACAATTTATTATGCAGACTTAGTAACTTAAAAATTTGTATTTATTGATTTTGATAGAAAGAGAAACATTAATTTGTTGTTCAACCTACTAATGCACTCATTGATTGCTTCCTGTGTGTTCCCTGACCAGGGATGGAACACAAAATCCTGGCACATTGGAATGATACTCCAACCAAGGCATTATACAGATTTAAATTGCTGCCTTTTCTACTGATAAGGTTCTCTTGTGATTTAGTCATCCTCCTCTTCCAGGTACTGAAAGTGAGACACTCTTACAAAATATTTCTTTCATAAATGTAAAATTTCCTTTGGAAAAAGGGTAATTCTACTTTTATTTTTAGAACTTCTGCATGTGATGTTTCTGAAAATGATCAAGTCAAAATAACCTTTATGCCAAAGAGGCATATTTTGGGGTGGCATATTCTGTTACTTGCCAGTAGGGTAGTACAGAAGAAACAAAGACTTATAAAAGCAAAGCCCACATAAGCTGTGTCGGGGTTCAGAAGGAGCCCACTGGTATGCAGGTTACTGAGTTAAAGGCAACTTTAGCCTCAGGCACAAGAGAAACTTCTGAGCCTCCCTCTAACTACCTAGAAGAACTTGAATTAGGGTCCTTACCCACAGTATAAGCTACTATGGGAGATAACTTCTTTTGACCTATCTGTAGGGCAGTGCAAACTTTTATGTATTAGATGTTTGGTCTTCTCATCACACTGAAATGATCTTTTGAAGCCCCCAAGGCACCTTACCTTATTCCTAGCTCCTGATGTGTTACATATCCACGTTCCCTTTGTTTCTCTAAACCTCTTGCACATGTGGGGTCTCTCTCTCATGTATGTGGTGATCCCATACATATGTATGTATTAAATTTGGTTACATTTTCTTGTTAATCTGTCTCCTGTCTATTTGATTAGACCAGCCGGAAGAACCTAGAGGGTAAAGGAAAGTTTGTCCTCCCCCACAGCTTTCTTTATGTTCCCAAATATAAGGGATGTTGCTTATTTGGACAAAATACTACCACTGAGGTAAATACAAGGTAATTCACGAACAAATTGTCCTAGATTTTTTCTGGAGAATGAGAAATAAAGCCAAATAAGAGGTTAAAACTATTATGAATCTGTGAGTCACTGTCAGGTATGACTACTTTCCTCTTTCAGAGAAAATGATATAGATAATAACAATTGTTTTCTAAACTACTCTAAGTTTTACAATAAGACTAAAAATCTCCACTGAGAATAGTTTTAAATATATGCAAACACTGATTATAGGTGAAATAAAGTTTCCCTTTGAAATACAAAAATAAGAGAAATGATATAGACATATAAAGTAGACATAAAATCATAAAAATTTAGATCTAGGTAGAGATAAAGTAGCTAATGTACAATCCTACAAAGTGAATAGAACTAATGCTTTCCCTTTTATGAAAGATAAACAATCTCAGAACATTTTCACTTTGGAAGTTAACTAATGCAATGATAAAAATAGAGATGATAATTAGATCCTAAGAAACTAAAAAACTAAAAAATCAATTGCATTTCTGTACAGTAGCAAGCCAAAATATAAAATTAAGAAAACAATTCTATTTACAACAGCATCAATAAGAAATAAATCACTTGGGAATAAACAGAAGTATTAGACTCATACTCTGGAAACTACAAAACAATATTAATAGAATCAAAGGCCTAAATAAATGGCAAGATATCCTATGTTCATGGATCAGAAGACTTAATATTTTTAATATAGCAATACTTCCCAAATTAGATGGTCTAGAGATTTAACATGAGATCTGATCTGTCAAAATCCCAGATGAATTCTTTGCAGAAATTGATGTGCTGATTCTAATTCATAAGGAAATTAAAGGAACCCAGGAATAACCAAAAGTCTTGAAAAAGAAAGTCCAAGCTGGATGATTGCTACTTCCCAATTCCAAAACTTACTACCAAGATACAGCAATCAAGATAGTATGGTACCAGGAAAAGAACACACAAATCAATCAATGGAACAGAACTAAGAATCTAGAAATAAACTGTCACGTTGATGGTCGACTGATTTTAAATGTGTGCCAAGACAATTGAATGGAGGAAAAGAACAGTCTCCTTAACAAATGTTGCTGGGACAAATTGATATTCACAAGCAGAAGAATAAAGCTGGACCTCTATACCTCATATCACATCCAAAATTTAATTCAAAATACATCAAAGACCTAAAATTATAAAATTCTTAGAAGAAAATATAGGCATAAATTTTCATGAACTTAATTAGGCGATGAAAATTAGGCAATGAGACTCAGATATAACACCAAAAACACAAGCAACAAAAGCAAATAAACAAACTGGATGAAACTCATCAAAACAAAAACATTTGTGCTTCAAAAGACAACCATCAAGAAAGTTGAAAGTCAGGCCATAGAATGATTGAAGATATTTGCAAATCTTGTACATAACAAGGTGCTTGTATCCAGAATAAACAAAGGTCTCCTACAACTCAATAATAAAAAAGACAAAAATACAATTAAAAAATTGGAAAAAAGCCCTAGCTGGTGTGGCTCAGTGGATTGAGCACTGGCCTGTGAACCAAAGGGTCACCAGTTTGATTCCCAGTCAGGGCACATGCCTAGGTTGTGGGCCAGGTTAACCGGGGTGGGGTGCACAAGAGGCAACCAAACACTGATGTTTCTCTCTCCCTCTCTTTCTCCCTCCCCTCCCCTCTGTCTAAAAATGGATAAAAAATATTTTTAAAAAATTTGAAAAAGAATCTATATAGACAGTTCTCCAAAAAAGAAAAAAATATAGAGGGATATAAATGTACCTATAGATATAATATATATATATAAATAAATGGGCAATACATACATAAAAAATGCTCAATATTATTAGCCATCAGGAAAATACAAATCAAAACCACAATGAGATATTACTTCAAACCCACTGGATGACTACAACAAAAAGACTGATCATAAGAGTTGGTGAGGGTGTGGGGAAATTGGAACCTTCATACACAGCTAGGTAGGAATATAAAATGATGCAGCTTCTTTGGAAAACAATTTGAAAGTTTCTCAAACAGTTAAATATAAAGTTACCGTAAGATTCAGATAATGGGGGACTGCCACATTTGCTGGGGAAAAAAGAAAAAAGAGCATTTTTGTTCTCTATATTAAAGAAATGGAAAATGAAGATATCTATCATCTATTAACTCACCCATTGACATTCATTTAACCTAATACTATGCATGAAACTAGGATGTAGGGGGAAAAATAAAGAATAAGATATGGATCTTCTCTTTGAGGTCCCAGAACATACATAAGTAGTATAAGGTAATTAACTGTGGGCTGCAACGACGTCTTGTACAGAGTGCTCAGGGAGTGCTCTGTTTGAGGATAAGGTCTGCTTGGGAAGACATCACAGCAGGGAGCAATTAACTTAAAGACTAAGTACAAGAGAAGAGGGAAAAGATATTCCAGGCAGAAAGATGCACCTACTGGTACAAACAAACAGGACAACTACGTGGAATTAAATTTCTATTGAGGATGAGCGGTTGAGGACCAGGGTGTGCAGTCCCTATGTGCGATTAGCCCAGTTTTCCCTTTTCTCCCGAGTCCAAGAGAAATTTGTCATGCAGAAAATCTCAACCCATTACTGCTAACTTGTCAGAGAACCCACAGCATACATGTTAGGTGTTCCAGGGTCAAACTGGGAAAGAGCATATCAATTACAATAATAGTAGCAACGATAAACAGAAAGTTACTGTTATAAGGGAAATACCAAACAGAGCAAGGCTCTTTAGAAATGACTTCCATGTTATACTGTACAACTTCCTGATAAAGTCTTACTTTAGAACAAACTGGGATTGAAGAAGTAATTGTCCATTTGGCTAAAGTAAATAGAAAAGAAAATCTCATTCCACACTAAATCTCAAAAACGGAGGTGTGGGTGTGTAATGCACTACCTAAGACAGTTTGTCTGGCCTTACATTGGCTAATTACTGCAACCCTGTGAACAAATGGCAGTGAGATACAACTGGAAAGGAGAAAAGAACAGTATCCTGACCTCTGCCAAGATGACATTCCAACCTCTATCCTTCCATCCTTAAAAAGAGCAACTCAGCTACCCTTACTTAGAGAATATCACTAACATTGACCACCTTTTCAGTTTGGCCTGAAATTTGTTGAGAGAACTTGATTTAAAAAAATAATGAGTTCTGTGCTGAGGTTTTCATCTGAAAAATGGGCAGAAATATTTTTGCTATGTACCTTCCTTGCACAAGGGCTAATAGAGAAGGATATGTGTAACTATCTGGGTAAAGATTTTGATATCTATGGGTCAAAAGTGAAATATAAACCCAGTAAAATGTTTATTTATATATGAAGGTAATATCTAGAATTAGAGTATTAGCTTTATCAATCCAAGGGCTAACTACTACTATTTCCCAGATTACCTTTAAAAATTATTTCCTTTACTCCCTTAATACCCCCTACTCAGCAAGGGGGTATTAGATACATTAGTATGCCTATGTCACTGAACCCAGCACCTAACAACCATGAAGACATGTGTTTATTTTGAAAGCTCTTAGTGATAGGAAGATTTATTAGAAAAATGGAACACTTCATCTCTAAAAGCTCACAGCACTCTGTTTTTTGTAGAATTAGTCTTGCCAGGAGAATTCTGAATGTGTTTGCATTCTATCAGTCAACAGTGTGAGTCAGCCTGTCCCAAACCGGTTTTCTAACCAGAAAACTGAGAGGTTTGATGACACATTTAGGTAAACATGCTCCATAGATGAAGTTATTTAAAATTTTACAGCCTTTTAATCCTCACTAAGTCTGAAATCCATACAGGTTTTTAGACAAGATTTAAGTTCATATGAGTCAAAGAGTAGAAATTATATGTAAGCCAACTGTTACGAATTCCATGGGTCCTGGATAACTAAGAATATCTAATAGTTTAAAGAGCTATGAGGGTAATCTGACCTCAAAATGAGGACCTTAACTGTTAACTAATCAACCTTATTTCTAATTAAAATTTCAGTTCTAAATATACTTCTTGCCCCAAGAACTGAAATTTCTCCCCACTCTGGTTAACGTCAACATCTCTTTGTGGGTGACATAAATTAACTCTGTGACGGGCTCACTGAAGCGAAAGCTGTAGACTGTGACTCTCATCACCTGTTCTCCAGGCAACTGGAGAATTCAATGAGCAGCTGAATGCAAACAGGATCAAATGTGGCAAAACATGTCCAATTTACCTAAATTAAGTAGAACTGATAGAAACTTTAAGTTATTGTAAGAGTAATTAAAGTTTGCGATGTGATAGACTGTTTAATCTATGTGGTTGAAAGGCATATAATGCATGGACTAAAAGATTATATATTCCTCTTTTGACACCCTATTCTTAGACAGTATTACTTCTCTATGCAAAGAAGACATTTCATATGAATCCACTCCTTTTCTTGCCCTGGAGAGTTTCTGCTTTAATCTAACAGAAATCTTGTCCCTGCCATGAGACAGTGTTTCTGTTACATTTACTCACTATTAGTTGGGAATAAATTCACAACAAATAAACTAAGGTTCAAAGAGTGGCTCTACAACCTTCTGACAATGTGCCTCTCCCTATTTCTGTTCCTCCCTCCTGCCCCAAGGATCCCACATCACTTCTCCTTGTATACATGAACTTCGCCTACACACAGATAAAAAATTCAGGTTTATTTTGTAGATCACACAACCAAAACCTAGCTCAGAATTCCTCTGCTCCATTCTCTGATGTTTGACCAGATAGAGAATTACATGAATAGAGACCAGAGACCAGAACTTGAGATGGGTGGCTCTGTACATTTGTTTTTTACCCACAGATACAACTTCCAGCCCCTAAATTATGACATGTTAACTATCTACTTATTTGACAATGATGCAGTAGAACATTCGGCTCTTAAATTTTCCAGGCAGAGCTTCTTTGTAATTCTCTCTTTCTCTTTGTCTCTCTCTCTTTCTGTCTTTCTCTCATGTACACACACAGAGTAAGAGAAGGAAAGTGAAAGAGAGAAGGAGAAAGAAAAATATCCCCTCAATAATTATTTTTTTAAAAGAGTGGCTAATTGGTAAATTATTCATGAAGAGTAACTGAGATCAAAGTAATCCCGCATAAAACTTTAATTAAGAACCCAATTTAGGGAAAGACCACACACACCTACACACAACATAAATCCTTTTTTTTTTGTAGACAGTAGGTTCTATTTTATACATTATATTCTAAAACAATGCAAGGAAAGATCCCTTAAAAGAACTGGATAATTAGTTATAATAATACAATAATGACAATAGTTAGTTTACTGAATGTTTACTGTCAAACACTGTGCTAAGCATCTAATATGGTTCTCATTTAATCCTCATAATAATCTTTTAAAGTGAGTATTGCTATTGGCTACATAATATTCAGATGATCAAATTTAAACTTTAAAACACTAACTTTCCCCAAGTTATATTGCTAGTAATTGTATAGAAGAATTAGGACTTGGGTGTCTCTGACTCCTAATTTTGGGCTCCTAACCCTTCTCTGCCAGTGATTCCCAAAACTAAGTAAGTGGTCATCAGAGTTGCCAGGGGAACTATTTAAAAATGTAGATTTATGAGCCCAATCCCAAACATACTGAATCAGAATCTCCAACTGTGGCATCTATCTGGAAGGTAGGAACACAATGGCATCTCAAATATGGTCTAAATGTTCTTTTAAGATGCCAAGAGAGCCCAAGTGAAGTCAGTTGTCACATAGTTGTCTAAGTCAAGTCATTTGCCTCAAATAGAAAATAGAATCTCTTTGTCCACATGAACCTTTTCTCACTATACGGCAGTCAGAAAGGTCTTGTTTGCTGAAAGGCCAAATGAGGTCATGGTCACACTATGTCAGCAATTAGTGTCAAGATACTCAGCTGCACGGGCTGTGTTACGGAAGATGAAAGTCATACAGAACAGCAACTCTGCTGATTCAGAACTGCTGAGTCAAAAACCTCACCACAGAGAAAGCACAGAACCAATGTGGAGAGAGCTTATGTTCCCAGCTAGGCTACACTCATTGCATGAGTGATTAACAGTTCTTAATATTAAATATACAGTGTTAACTCCTTGAAAAATTCACTTATCTCTAATTGATTTATACATTCATTTAAAAATAGTTACTAAATACCTACCATGTGCAAGGCACTAGTCCAAACTCGTGATACCTGTCCTCAGGAGCAGAAAAGCATTCAGGCAATAGAAAAGAGGCAAATACTAATTAGGGGATAAGGAACATCTTTGTGAAAAAGGCAGCATTTGAGCTACCTTTATTATTTAAATAATTTTAAATCTTATTTAAACAAACATATGAACTCTGCTCCTTGAGATCATTCAGAGTGTTGCCTTTATCTAGATCATCAAAACTAAGCCCCTACTATGTCCATATTACAGTGCATGGGGGATAGAGAGGGTAAGTAAGAAGTGTAAAATACAAGAAAAGTATGTTGCTTTCAAGTCGGAGGTGACCATCTCTTCTGTACACATCCTACTGATTCAATTCAAACTAACAGAACCAGTTCTCAATACAGGAAAAGCTAGAAATATCTGGTTGGGTCTGGACTAGGTAGCTCAGTTGTTTAGAGCACTGTCCTGCTCCGCCAAGACTGCAGGTTCAATCCCAGGTCAGGGCACATACAAGAATTCATGCATTCATAAATAAGTGGAACAACAAAAATCAATGTTCTCTCTCTCTCAAATCAATTTAAAAAAAAAGTCTGGTTGGGCAACCATATGCCCAGGAGGAAAGAGACAATTATATTTTAAAGAAAACTAATGGTCTGCCACAATCTTAGTGCAAACCTATTAACTTCTCCGTGCCTCAGTTTACGTTTATGATCTTGAAGAAGGTAAAGGTTTCTTGAAAAAAACATACAAAAAGCACCAATCATAAAGGATTAATAAGTTGGACTTTATTAAAATAATAAAATCAATAACTTGTTAGTTGAAATACAATTGAATGAAAAGGCAAGCCACATTAAGATGTCTGCATATGTATAACCAACAAATATCCAGAATATATAAAGAACTTCTACAAATCAATAAAAAGACAATCCAATATAAAAAAGGTAAAGAGATGCTTCATGAAAGAGGATATCCAATAAGCATGTGAAAAAGAACTTTAACATTACTAATCAACAGAGACATGCAAATTAAACTATGATGAGATACCTTCCAAAAAGGCTAAAATTAAAAGACAACATCAAGTGTAGATGAGTAAATGGAACAACTGTGACTTGCACGCATTTGTAGTGGCAATACGAGTATAAGTTCCATTTATATGAAGTTGAATTTCCATTAATACGAGAGTCTATTTACATGCAGTTCAAAATAGACAAATGTAATCTATGTTAATAGATGTCAAAATGGTGGTTACCTCCTGGGAAAAATAGTAGATATTACCTGGAAGGTGGCATAAAGGAAGCCTGCCACAGAGGTGGAAATATTCCATATTTTGAACTGGATAGAGTTTGTACAGGTATATACATATGTAAAAAACATCATTATGTATGTTTAAATTTGTACACATTACTAAATATAAATTATACCTCAATAAAAGAGAAAAGTAGAAAAATAATGCTTAGATTATAGTGTGCAGAATGGAGTATGTTACATATTCTGAAGGTGCGAAAGACAGAAATGACTGGACTTGAAGCAACTGTTAGTGAGACTTGTTGACAAGAAGATTGGTCCTAATAACAGCAATTGAAAGACTGGGAGAGGCAGATGAGTTTTTGGCTTTGGACTGTTGTGCTTGAGCAACTGGTGAGATGTTTTGGAGTAACTGAACAAATGGGACTTGAGAGATCTAGGCAAACAGTAGCTAAAGATAAAGATTTGGGAATTATAGCATAGAGGGAAGTGTTTAAACAGTAGGAGTAGATGAAATTACCAAGGGGAAGCAGTATAGAAAACAAAGAACTGGACTGTCCAGGCAAATGGCTACCTTCAAAGGGGGATAAGGTATGAAGGAAGATAGAAAAGATATAGAAAGAGAATTTGGAGATCCCAGAGTCTTTGAAGCCAAAGGAAAAGTTTCAAAGAGTGGGTAAAAAGTCAACTGTGGTAACTGGCCTAGAGGAGTAGCATAGCATGAAGCCAGAGAACAAAGCCAGTTGGATCTGATGATGAAGTCATCAATGACCTCTTGAAGAACAATTTTTTAAAGATTTTATTTACTTATTTTTAGAGAGGGAAGGGGAGGAGAGAGAGAGAGAGAGAGAGAGAAACATCAATGTGCAGTTGCTGAGGGCCATGGCCTGCAACCTAGGCATGCACCCTGACTGGGAATCGAACCTGCGATGCCTGGTTTGCAGCCTGTGCTCAATCCACTGAGCTATGCCAGCCAGGGCTTGAAGAACAATTTCATCAGAATGACAGGTGCTGATTCTGATTACAGGGATCCAAAGAGTGTAGAAAGGATGTAGACATATTGAGTATGGTAATATTCTTTCAAGAAATTTGTTGGGGACTAGAGGGGAAGAGAGAGGCTGGTTACTTATACAAACAATGAAGTTAGGAAAAAGAGCCAACTGAGGCTGAAGATCCTGGAATAAGAGGACAAACAGTGAAGTCCCAGAGAAAAGTGGGCATGGAGGAAAGGCAGACGAGTCACTGCAGACAGTGACAAGGAGTTGAAATAAGTATGAATCTCAGGTTGACTGAGAAGCAATTAGCAGTCATTAAAAAAAGGGGGAGAGGGGCAAAGAAGTATAAAAAAAAACCTCTATGCTTCTTAGGTTTGAAATAGGAAGATGTCAAACAGACAAAAATTAATGTTTAGAAGGCTCTGGCCTCATTTTAATGGAATATGCTATTTTAAAGGAGTATAAAAGGGCCTATTTAAATTTGGTTATTGAAAAATACCAGTGGCAAAAAACTGCCTTGATAGAAACTGAATAAATTTTTACAAGGCAGGTTCTACTAGTTAAAGTGGTTATAAATACTTGATTGAAAAGCAATGTTTTTCTCTTGCTACTGAAAAATCTATTCCAAGATTAGAAACCAAAATACTAGCAAACGATGGAAATAACCAAATAAGCACATTCTAATGGAGAAACAATCTGGTCCATGGTCCTTACAAACCTTTATTTACAGTGAGAATAAAAACCACACAATTATCATTAACAGCAACAATAACAAAAACATTCACCACACTCATTGCTCTCAGAAATGTAAAGTGTTGTCTGAAAACTGGGCAACTCAGCCAGGTAATCGGATTAAGGCCCACTCAGAATCTGAAGTAGGAGTATTTTCTTGGAAAAACAAGATGCATATCTCAATAGTTACTTTTCCTGGCCAAAGATCTTGCTTAACTCAATTAGCTTGGGCTTGTTTCTATTACTTGAAGCCAGACCAAATGAAGAGTTTTCCATTTAGGACAAATTAGTACAAATAAATGAAGCAGCAGGGGACAACAACTTTATCATTATTTCAGCTCTAGAAATAAAGAAGAAGCATTGCATAGTTTTCTGTGAGAAGCATCTTAGTAAAAGCAGAAACAAATACTTGTTTGGATCATGTCACTTAATCAACCAGCCCAGGGTCCTGGTGTCCTCTAGTGTCTGCCAAAGAAGTCATGTAGGGGCTAGTGAAGATGCAACCTTAACAGATGAATTACTCCTATTAGCCAATTTTGAATTTCACCCATAATTCTATCAAGTTCCTTTAAACTGACTTCTTTTTTAGCCCACCAACCAATATAGCGGATGTTTTAAAACACGCATGTATGTGCACACAAGTTACTCTCTTCCAGTCATTGTTTCAAGTGCTTTACATTTAACCCTTCATCCTCATAACAACTCTTAGAGATAAGTATTATTAATATCAGCATTTTACAGATAAAGAAACTGAGGTATGGGAAAATAAGGTGCCTAAGGACACAGAGCTAGAAACTGGCAGGGAGGTATGTTGAACCTACTGTTGGGGGGCCATTTGTCTGTATTGCCTTTAGTGTACTGCTTTTTGAGTAAAGGTACTTCCTTCTGGACTGATTCTAACAGTTCTAGGTTTGGGTGATCAAGGGTGTGTTTGCCCTGCCACCATGCTTGTGATTTTACAGATTTTAATTATGTCCTTTTTTTCACTTTCATCTTTGTAATTTATAATCTAATTGATTGTTTAAAGATTTTATCTATTTATTTTTAGAAAGAGGGGAAGGGAGAAAGAAAGAGAGGGAGAGAAACATCAATGCGTGGCTGCCTCTCACTCAACTCCTACTGGGGACCTGGATCGCAACCCAGGCATGTGCCCTGACTGGGAATGAACCGGTGACCCTTTGGTTCACAGCCCATGCCCAATCCACTGAGCTACACCAGCCAGGGCCATAATTTAAATTTTAAAAAGATTTTATTAATTTATTTTCTAGAGCGAGGGGAAGGGAAAGAGAAAGAAAGGGAGAGAAACAGCAATGTGTGAGAGAAACACTGATAGATTGACTCTCACATACTCCCAACTTGCGACCTGGTTCACAATCCAGGTATGTGGCCTTGTAATCAAGCAAACAGGTGCTTATGCACGTGGCACCTAGATGCATCACCCAACAATTACTGTTGAGGGAAACAGGTTTTTATTTACAGGATTCCAACCTCAGGGGCACTGGGAATACTTCTGCTTAGAGCCTTGTTCTTCCATGAGACCCAGTACTTCTCTAGCTCCCCACTAGGCTATAAGCCTAAAGCATGCGCAGAAGTTCCCCAGTTCCTTATCTATTCTTAAGCCAGCTGTGTCTATAGTCCTCCAACCCCTTTGGAAGGCACACTTGTGGGTTTCAGAACGGCCATTCTTTTGCAGCAGCTCTTTCCTTCAGGATCTGGGGTATGTTGTCCCCAACCTTTATGTAGTAGTCCAGGAAAACATGCTGTGTTACACAGGATCATGGTGGAGTCCATGAAGGCACATGTCCCAAGAGAGTGGTCTCTCCGTATGTTCTTCAGAGAATCAGAAGTCAGCATTCCCCATTCACAGTTCAGCATTCCAGGCATTTCCCAGGAATCTATGCTTGGTTAGGCAGGTTCCCGCAATTCCTAGGTCCATCAGCTTTGCCGCTGTGTTCTTTAGGCAGGCTTCTCAGCAGGTCTTCTCTTTCTTACTCTAGCTTTTAATTCAAGAACTACACAGCATTTCCTCATTCCAAGCCTTATGGCTGAATTCCCCTACTTCATATCTCCTTCCTCATGGCTGCCACTTACTACTGACTTTATGGCTGACAGAGTGACCCTTCTACACCCTTTCAAACCACATTGCCTACTACCCTACTTTTTGGCCCTCATGGCGGAATTCCCAGAGAAGCAGAAGTAACTTCTCTTTCACTACAGATAGCATGGCAGAATCCCTCTTTCACTCTCTCTGCCTGCCCTTATTTTAAATGCTGACCCGGAGCTCCCTACATAACCTCATATCTGGCCCCTTCTACAATATGCTACTTTCACCAGTTCCCCTGTATCTTTTACCTCCTTTTGGCTGCCATCTTTAGTCAGGGCAAGAGTACCCTGTGACAGGGGAGCCTCAGCCTCCCTGCCTCCTGTGCAGGTGTGGTATAAGTTCCCCAGGGATGTCAGGAGTCTGAGTCTGAAAATCATCAAGACCTTTTGCCAGGGGCAGCAGCACAGCTATCAATTTGCCATTGCTATGAAAAGTATCGTAAGTACTATATCATTCCCTTCCCCCATCCCCCAACCACAGGCTGTGGGGAATATGCTTTGCTATTTTCAGAGATTCTCTGCTTCCCTTCCTCCCCTCCTGCCCTCCTCAACTCCCTTGCTCGGATCCACCACTCTGACCCCCATTATAGCCTGACAGGTAATTGAACCAGTGACCTTTTGGTTTGCAGGCCAGCACTCAATCCACTGAGCCACACCAGCCAGGTGATATCATCTAAATTTTTTACTATCTTCACATGGATGTTACCTCATTACCCTATTGTTTGCACTTCTGTGAAACCTCCAACTCCGGTTAAACCTTTGTCAGGACAGGTAACTAAAATGGCAAGAAGTATAACTTGTGAATATGCTGCATTTTTAATAAAAAATATCATGCTATTGATTTAATGTGAATCCCTTCTAACAAGTATTTTGTTGCCTTGTTAACCCTTCTGGCTGTCCAGAGTCTATTGGTAACAACTGATTGTAATCCAAGGTTTCTTCCCTGGATCAAAACTATAGTTTTCAGATGCAGCTTGAACTTTTCATACCATTTGCCAACTCAGAATGGGCTGATAGCTAAATACTCTTATGCATCAGAATAACTTCCTTAGGAATGATAGTTTACCACCATGTTATGAAATTACCCTAAAGGTATTTAATTTTCACTACCTTTTCCATGTCCTCTCACAGAACTGCATTTGAGAAATTGATTCTTATTGCATAAGTAATCAGTATGAATAGAACATCTGTTCAGTTCAACAAATATGTGTTAAGCACTTACTGTTTCCTAAGTACTGGGTGTGACAGAAACTCTCTGAGTGACCCCACATTTTTAGTTGTCAGGGCACAATGCCCCCAAATGCCTACTCAAAAAAAGCCACATGGTATTAAGAATGTCTTGGTTACTAATATTAAGAGCCAATTATAAAGTGATTTTTTAAAATGTCTCATCTAACATTGTAAATATCCTCATTACTTAGGAGGTCAGTGAAAGCAAGTCAATCATTGAAATATTTTGCTCTTAAAAAAAATAAAATGTACTTAGCTTAATGCTGATTCTTAAAAGGCCTCATATATTACTGGCAGACAGACCATAGGAAAAAGTCACTCTTTTATTGGTATCATTATTATCAGGAACACATGTATTTTATGTGCCTATTACACACAAAACACTATATTGAGCTCTCCTGGGGGCAAGATATGTGGTACTCCTTACACAGAAACAAAGAGATAAATATTAAAAATACACACACACACACACATACATATAAAACTATTCTTAAGCTTATTTGAGTCTGTGTTATATATCAACAAGATAATGTAGAGAAAAATACCTTCTCCATTAGGTATATCCTGTCCAGAGTTTAACAAAGAGAAAATCACTTGGCTGAGAGTACAGTTACACAAATTGTTTATACAAAGAAGACTGTGCTGTGTTTGACTATTTAGCTTTAGAATACACACCACTGATATTTAAGCAGCATAAACTGCGTAGTATCATTGTCAGCATAAATCACAAGTCCTGATGTGCAATGAGCTTTTACAAAGAATGTCTGGCTAATAGCCAAGCAAAAGTACATAATTTAAAACACTCAATCAGTTTCACTCTGAGGCATTTTGTTTAGTGTTTAATAGCTTCTCCAGGGACAGGAAAATTACAAAAGTGCATTGTTTTGACATGAGCTAAAATGAGTCATTGCTCATCACAACATTTTTGAGGATTTGGCATTAATCTTCTGAGATGATAAACCATAAACAATTGAAATAAATATCAATTTTCCTAAACAGTTTAGTAAAGTCAGGCTACTCTTCTCATTAGAGCAATAAGCTGGTAACCCTAAAGGAAGGCACTATCCTGTTCTCATTTATAGCCATTTTGCTTTTTCCAAATAAGTGTCCTGAACATTTTCAATGGCCCCATATCTAAAGCAATGTGGCCATTGTAAGGTCCCATATCTAAAGCAATGCCAAAGCCTAGGTGATTTTTTAAATAAGAAGTATAAAGAATAGTATACATAATTTAATCCCTGAGTAAATTATCACCTAGTATTTCTACCCAGTAGTCTGTATGCAATGGTCCTACTACCAGGTCTTACTATTGGATTGGCTGAAAAGTCTGTATGGTTTTTTCTGTAAAATAAGACACATTTTTTCATTTTCACCAAAAATTTTATTGATTTGGATATTTTGAGTATGTCAGCCATCTCCTGCAGTTAATGTCTTGATTTGATCACTATCAACTTCAAGCGGTCTACCCAACCCCGGAGCATCACCCAGTGAGAAATCTCCAGCATGAAATTTCACAAACCACTTTTGACACATTTGATCAGTCACAGCATCTTTTACACACACTGCACAAATCTCTTTTTATGTTTCAGTTGCATTTTTACCTTTCTTGAAATAATAAAACATAATATGTAGAAAAGGTTGTGTATTATTTTGCATTTTCAATATTAAAATGGCTGCACAAAGTTCACCAATCTTGATAAATCTTTTTTTAAATGCATGCTGATAGGACAGCTGTCACAATATAATCTAACAAAATTGTTCCCAATGAAGTTAAAGACAACTAAGTGCTACTAGAGCCATCTTACAGGAAAAAACAAACGATCTTTTTGGCCAACCCAATACCTTCACACCCTCCTCAGGCATGCTCTAGCAGGAGTGCCCAAACTTTTGGCGTCCCTGGGCCCCACTGAAAGAATAAGAGTTGTCTTGGGCTACACATTAAATACATTATGACATGTAATCACAAAGAAATCTCATAAAATTTTAAGTATATTGACTATTTTGTGTTGGGCCACATTCATAGCCACCCTGAGCCACATGTAGCCTGCAGGCTGCTGGTTGGATAACCCTGCCTAGGGCCTACACCAATTTCTTTCTCCTTTAGTCCAGTGGACCTCAAGTTTTCTTAGATGCTAGAATCACTGGAGGAGTTTTAAAAACCCACCAATTAAACCAGAATCTCTAACAAAGCATCAGTAGTGATTAAAGCGCCTGTCATTCCATGTGCTGCACAGTTTGAGTATTAGTTTTTTAGACTTGCATGGGTGAGCAGAACAAGGCAGGGCTAGGCAATGATCAGCACCTTTGGTACTGTATGGTTGTTCTGATGAACATGAAGTAGAGAAAAAAAATGGGTGAACTAAATGTTGATAGCGGTTGTTAAAGTATAGCTTACTTATGACACAGAATTAAGAGAATGGACTCTAAAGCCAAACTTCCTGGGTTTGAATCCTAGAAATTTATGCCCTCTGACAGTTTCTTCATCTATTCAGTAAGGACAATAATAGTATCTATCTTATAGGTTGCTGTAAAGATGAAAGGAATTAATCTATATAAATATTATGTAAATATAAGGTGTTTGTTTAGAGTAGCATTTTCTATAGAGTAAGTACCCAGCATGTATTGTTATTAATATCCTCCATTCCCATCATTGTTATTCACAACTTATTAACATACACAAGAATTGAAAGACCTCTTCTAAAAATAAGAGATTTGAATAGCATTATTTCCATAATTTAGTCATTACAACTTTTAAAAATGACATTACCATTACATGTGTATATTTTTAATTCATTCATTTTATAAATACTTACTGTGTATCTACTATGTGCCTAACACTGTTCTAGATGTGGTGCATTCTAACTTTTCAAAAAGCATTCACGTACATTTATATTTATTTCACTCTAAAATACTCTAGACTACTTCTGACCTTAGAATTATAGGGGTTCAAAGATCCAATACAACCAGAACATCACACATGGCATCTCAGAAATGTGTAATTAGAGCTAACTAGGTGACTACTTACTAAATGTAGGTATGACTCTAAGCACTTATAGGCCATGACTCATTTACTACAACAAACCTATGAGGAAGGTACTCTCACTATCTCCATTTTATAGATGAGGAAATGAAGGAACAAAGAGGTTATATCACTAATGAATGAAAAACTCAAGATCACATACAAAGAGTCTGCTTCCAGGGCCATCCCTGTCATGTTAATGTGCGCTGAGGAAAGATGCCTTGAAGGTGGACCATGGTGGAATCACAATTAAGATGGAGATGGGAGTCCAAAATGTCCATCGTAACAATTTCAGGAAACAGTATACCTTATACATTATTCCTCATCTTTTACCTTTGATATATTTTGTTCAGGATGCAGTAGGGACTAGGAAACTGCTAGAAAAAAAGAAACAGCAGTAATCAGAGACTTCACAAAACCCCAAAGCCTTTGTATACAATAACTTCTGATTATTTTAATTATATAGTCAATATAATTCATGAAGAACTTCTTTGAAGAAAAAATTAGGTGGAATATTTCCTATATGATTTTAAAATATGCCATTTCCATTTCTTACTCTAGTGCATTAGTAGTGCTTATTAAGGCTACAAATATGTATTCGTGTTAAGAAATGACCAAAACACCTGCAAAGTATATAACTTGATATTGGAAACCAGCAATCTAACATTAAAAATGACAACCAAATGTTTGTTCAAAATTAAATTAAACAGACTTTTTATATGATGTAAAATGAAAATCAACAAAAATCAAAAATTACTTTCTCTTAAAAGACATTTTTAGATAAAAGGAATGAGTTTCTAGTTTAAAGCTCTAAATAAATGCACACATAAAAATCACCACTTAATATAATCAAAGCACATTTATTGTGCCGTCTCTAAAGCCCTAAGTAAAATGAAGTGATTACATTTTTTCTGTATGCGTGTTTAGCCACATCCCTTTTCCAGTGATTTAAAATATCAACAGAAATCTGATTTGTGCTAATATTAATAATCACCTAATAATAGAGTAGCTTAAAATTTACTTAAACTTCTGTGAGAACTTCGGATTCAGTGTTCGTGGAATGCATTTCATTCAACTGTACCTTCTTCTGATATTTTTGTGTGATAGTCTCAGTCACATTAAAATAAAACAAAACAAACCTACTAGGACAATATGAAAAATACCTATAATTTTTATGTGTGAGTATATATATGTCAAAAGTCCATATGGCAAAGGACCTGAATGACACTTTTCCAAAGAGGACATACAGATGGCAAACAGACACATAAAAAGTTGCTCAATGTCACTAATCATCAGAGAAATGCAAATTAAAACCACAATGAGATATCACCTCACACCTGTCAGAATGGCTATCATCAGTAAATTAACTAACAACAAATGTTGACAAGGATGTGGAGAAAAGGGAACCCTCGTGTACTATTGGTGGGAATGCAGAATGGTGCAGCCATTGTGGAAAGCAATATGAAGTTTCCTCAACAAATTAAAAATGAAACAGCCTTATGACCCAGTGCTCCCACTTCTGGGAATATATCCACAGAAACCTGAAACAAAAATTCAAAAGAAAATGCACACTGCTATGTTCCCTACAGTTATTTACAATAGTCAAGGTTTGGAAATAGCCCAAGTCTCCACCAGTAGATGAGTGGATAAATAAAACTGTAGTACATCTACATAATGGAATACTACCTCAGCCATAAAAAGAAGGAAATCTTACCCTATGTGAAAGCATGAATGGACCTGGAGAGCATTATGCAAAGTGAAATAAGCTAGGCGGACAAAGACAAGTACCATATGATCTCACTTACATGTGACTAACAAAATAGAAAGAGCATGATACATAAAGAACAGACTGACAGCTATCAGAGGGGAGGAGGGTTTCAGGGCTGGGTGAGAAAAAGTGAAAGGATTAAGCAAAAAATAAAAACAAAAAAACCTCACAGACAGAGACAACAGTATGATTACTAGAGAGAAAGAGGGGTGGGGAATACATAGAAGAGGGTATTAAGGGGGATAACTGGTTATGGAAGGAGATCTGACTTGGTGGTGAACCACACAATACAATATACAGATAATATATTATAGAATTGTAAAAAAAAAGTCCATCTGTTAGAAATTGGTCTTTACAAAAAAAAAATGTTTGTTAAGCCAATCTTCTTAGGTATCTATTTTTAAGGGGGTTTTGGAAAGGATGCAATTGAGCATAAAGAATCAGAGTAAACATAGGTCCTGGGTATTGTGCAATTCCATGTCGACCAATTTATTTAAAATGTCCTTTATTCCATACATCCACAACACAACTCAAATAATAATGCCACCTACAATATGGAAATACAGCTTTCACTTTCTTAATAACTTTTCAAAATATGCAAAAAATAAAAACCCAAAACCCCTGATGTGTCACTTCTAAACTCTCAAATAAGCAACAATTTATATAAGGCTATGTTTCAGTATTTCTTTTTTTTTGAAAGTCTGATAAATTAGATTAAGTCTACTTAGAAATACATTTTTATTCTTTTACATATACATGTTTTAGAAATACATTTTGATGGCTTATTCAGGAATAAAAATACTAATGTTAGAATATTAAATTTAATACTTATGAGGAATCGAAATTGGAGGTAGGATCTTTTCTTAACATAATCAGTCCTCAGTTGTTCATGGTGATTAACAGACAAGAAAACCTTCATTTAGTCTCAAGCACTGGACCCTTTCATGGTGGTTTGTTTTGCCATATACACTTGAGCAAGAAGCTCTGATACATTATGCGGGTAGGGTTTCTTAGATAATTGTCCTTAATCATCATCATCCATTCTGAACACTCCCTCTCTGGGCAAGGTCAAAGGAGAGGAATTGATGTGACAGGAACATAGGAAACTAAATAAAACCAGTTCAGAACCTCATTGCTTCCCATTAGTCTCAAAACCAAAACACTCATTTTTTACTTTCACTATTCTAGATTTCCCCTCAAATATACGTCACCTAAGTACTTCATCAAAAGGTATCAACTGTCTTGGCAATAATTTTAACCTTCAGAGAATGTAAACTATTTGAAATTTAAAAAAGAGTTAGTACCAGAAATTTAAATGTCAGTATCAGGCAAATAAACACAAATTAGTTGATATATATAAAGTGCAACTTTTAGTTGCCATGCCCCTGCTTTTTTTTTTTTTGGCTTTGTTTTGAATTTGTTGCCACAGCTACAGAACAGTGGTCAGCAAACTTTTTCTGCAAACTTTTCAGGTGCTAAATATTTTATGCTTTGTGGTCAAATGGCCTTATTGCAACTATTCAATTCTGCTGTTGTAGCAGGAAAATAGCTGCAGATAATATGTAAACAAATGGGTATGGCTGTGTTCCAGAAAATAACTTCATGGGCAACTACAATTTGAATTTTGTATAATGTTCACATGTAATGAAATATCATTATTTTGACATTTTCCAACTACTTAATTTAATTTTTTTCTTTTATTGCTTCTAGAGAGAGGGAGAGGGAGGGAGAAAGAGATAGAAATATTGATGTGAGAGACAAACATCATTTGGTTGTCTCTTGCATGCACCACAACTGGGCACCAAACCCGCACCCCAGGCATGTGCCATGACTGGCAATTGAACCCACGACCTTTCAGTTTGCAGTACAATGACAACCAACTGAGCCACACTGGCCAGGGCTCAACTGTTTTAAAATGTGAAAATCATTCCTGGCTTGTGGGTGGTACAAAAATTGGTAGTGGGCAGAATATAAAACTTAATCATGTCTTCCCTCTGCCATGTCTTGCTGTACATGTAAATATAGATAAAAATGTCTGACTACAAACAAAACAGTTTATTTAGACTACCTTCTGAGGTATCTATTTTTAAAGCATGAGATCAGGCATTTAAAAAATCATGCCAATAAAAATAAGGCAGGATAGTGGGAAAGAAGGTACAAAATACCTGGGTTTTATAGCATTGACAAGTATTTAAATCATATTTACAGATATATACATATTTAAAAGTCCTTTGTTCATGCTAATATTATTGATCATCAAGGTCCAAATCGAAAATAACTCTGATTTTTCCCCCACAACCTGAACAACTAAAGTTTTATCAAGAAGTTAACTAAATACTATAAACTTAAAGGCTGATAGTGTTGTCGTAATCATTTCTGAGTAAAAAAAGGTTTAAGAAAAAATCATGTTTCTAGTATTTTTCACTGATATAACAATAGGCTGTCATTAAATTTTAGAGACTTGGAATGTATTTCCTATTTATTAGCCATGTATGCTATACATGCAATTAAAAATGCACTTCAGTGCCCTTAATATACATTAACTTTTTTTGGTTAAGAAAAAATTTTTTTTCCAAACAAAATCATGTGCTTTCAATTTGATAGAGGGTAAATATTGGCTAATACATAGTTTGTGGAACAAAAAAAATCAAACCCTTGCCCTTTAAGGTAACTTGTGGAATCTTAAACTATTGAGCAAAGATTTAGTTGCTGTGACAACAAATATATCATAAATATTGCTATTGTAGAATTATCATTTAAAATAAGAGCATGCCTGAAGATAGTAAGTTTTCAGCCGTTCAAAGTGACTGTTCTTAAGTGCTTCCCCATTTTTTGTTTTTACTACTTTAATAAAGAATTGGAAAAAAAAAGGGAAAAAAGAATCAAATTTCCTGACTAGGTTCTTTCTCCTTTTAAGAACCTTTCTCTCAAAAAACAAAACAAAAACAAAAACCCTAGAAAGTATATGCATTCCACACACAGGAATGCTCTACTAATGGGGCATACAGACTTTTTAAGTAAAACAACCCCTCTATGGAAGAGCATACCAATTATGTGGCTAACATGAGGGCAACAAATTTTCCCTTGCCTTCCTATTGCCATATGCCTGTCATTTTCTCCTTATAGTTTCCATTCACTGTTTCAAACATATGTTGCCACTTATTTGCCAGGAAAGGAATCTCTGAACTACCCTCTTTATGTATGATGAAATGGCAGACGGAATGGAGCCAGAGAGAGCCCCATTAGCAGTTATTCACACTCTGTTTTCTCTTAACTTCCTTTTCTCTAAAGTTTATTCCTCATATGCTTGGAGGGACGTGTAATCATAAAGACATCCATGACTCATGCTTTAGAATATGGAACCACAGAAATTCCCTGTAGAGCAAATGGTTCTCTTTTCCACTGAGCCACATGCCTCCCCAACAAAAAGCCTATCTTTACAGCTCAGCACTTGATCAAACATAGGTGAGGGGCTCCTTTGTCAAACCATCACCAAATATCAACATTCTTTCCTTTTCTAGCAATATCTGCTAGAGTTTATCCAACATTTACCTAAAGTCTTTTAATAAGCCACCTGCTCCGTGGGTTCAGGTTGCTAGGGGATTGATTGCCCTGAGTCAAGAGGAGAAAACACTATGGAGATTAGTAAAGAAGAAAGGGTTTTCTGCCAAAGATAAAAAGTATTTATGGAGATAAAAATGTGGAAGTCTGGCATAATATGTACAGTAACAAGACACAAATACTTATTCAGTCTTTATTTTTTTTTACTGATTATGCTATTACAGTTGTCCCATTTTCCCACTTAGGGATGCCCTGCATCCCTACTCCCACCCGCACTACCTCCCTTAGTTCATGTCCACAGGATGTACATATAAGTTCTTTGCATTCTCCATTTGCTATACTATTCTTAACTTCCCCCTGTCTATTTTGTACCTAACCTTTGTGCTTCTTATTCCTTGTACATTTTTCCCCATTCTCCCCACTCTCTCTCCCCTCTGATAACACTGCACGTGATCTCCATTTCTGTGATTCTGTTCCTGTTCTAATTGTTTGCTTTGTTTTTTGTTTTTTAGGGTCAGTTCTCGATAGTTGTCACTTTGTTGTCATTTTACTGTTCGTATTTTTTATCTTCTTTTTCTTAGATAAGTCCCTTTAACATTTCATATAATAAGGGATTGGTAATGATGAACTCCTTTAACTTTTGACCTTATCTGGGAAGCACTTCATCTGCCCTTCCATTCTAAGTAAAAGCTTTGCTGGATAGAATAATCTTGGATGTAGCTCCTTGCCTTTCATGACTTCAAATACTTCTTTCGGCCCCTTCTCGCCTGCAAGGTTTCTTTTGAGAAATCAGCTGATAGTCTTATGGGAACTCCTTTGTAGGTAACTATCTCCTTTTCTCTCGCTGCTTTTAAGATTCTCTCCTTCTCTTTAATCGTGGGTAATATAACTATGATGTGCCTTGGTGTGTGCTTCCTTGGGTCCCACTTCCTTAGGAATCTCTGAGCTTCCTAGATCCATTTCCTTCATCAGATTGGGGAAGTTCTCCTTCATTACTTTTTCAAATAAGTTTTCCATTTCTTGCTCTTCCCCTTCTCCTTCTGGCACCCCTATAGTTCAGTTGTTAGAATGTTTAAAGTTCTCCCAGAGGTTCCTAAGCCTCTCCTCATTTCTCTGAATTCCAGTTTCTTTGTTCTGTTCTGGCCGAATGTTTCTTTCTTCCTTCTGCTCCAAATCGTCAATTTGAGTCCTAGTTTCTTTCCCTTCGCTGTTGGTTCCTTGTACATTTTTCTTTATTTTACTTTGCATAGCCTTTGTATGTGGTGGTGGGGTCTGAAAGGGGACAATGCCGCTTGCTCAGCTCTCGGCAGGCTTTCAGTCACCTCCTCTCCTACCCAAGCAAATTGGGCCCTTCTGGTGCTGATTCCCAAGTGGGTGGTTTTGTGTCCATTCTAGGACACTGTGGGTCTCTCCAGTGAACTCTCCTGTGAGGCTGGGAGTTCCCCCCCCACACCAGTTTTTGCCATCAGAGGTTTTATTTCCCTATACTGGAACCCTGGGTCACGTCACCTGTCTTGTTCCCCAGTTGTTCTTCTTGGTATCCACACACAAATGTGGGACTGCCCAGTCCACTCGCCACTGCCTTGTTGTGCATCCTCTCTGCCCTGGCTGCCTATCTCTGCCCCTCCTACCAGTCTGAATGAATGTTTCATCTTTAACTAAGTTGTTGTCCGACTTCCATGAAGTTCAATTTTCTGGCAGTTCTGGTTATTTTCTGTTTTTAAATTTGTTGTTGTCCTGCTTTTGGTTGTGTGAGGAGGCAATGTACATCTATCTACAGCTCTGTCTTGGCTGGAAATCCTTAGTCTTTATCGACTGTTCTATTTTGGCTAACTGAAACTAATCTGTAGGTCAAAAGCATTGCCATGGACTAATAGTTAGGTTATTGTTGAACTAAGTTCTTTGAACTGTATCTGGCTGATACTACCAGGAATTTGGTCTTTTCTGTTAAAGGAGATAGGACCCCCCAAATAAGCTCTTGTTCATGCGCAGAAAGGAAATATAGTACCCTGAAGAATCCACAAATATTACCATTCATGTGTTATGGATATGGTAACAAACAAAAAGCAGTCCTGCTGAGTGACAGCCCATTAAATCTGTGAAGACAACTGCTAAGGTGGTTGAATTATGATTCATCCTTTAAAGGGGAATGGTTTCAGCTTTTCCAGCCATCAACATGGGTGACTGCAAGTTGCCAAATGAACATGCTGTCATGTTTGAACCTCAGAGAGCTAGGAATAAAATATATTAAGTTTAATGATTCTGGCTACATAAAATATAGACAGGCACTGTCTGGGATACAAACATGTGACTATTGAAGGTTCCCTCTATATAAAAAGCCAGCTCCACTTCTGCTCAAAAGGATGACACCTGGAAAGCAAGTGTATTTCCAGAGCTACTTAATTTTCTTCAGGCCAGTTGGCCAAGGGTGGTCATGGATATGACAGGGAGGTATTCACCTGGAATCCAAAGTATGAACATGATACACCTTTACTAATAAATACCATGTTTTATGTAAAACATGGGCTCCCAGCTAGTCCCCACAAAGCTAGCTGACTCCAAATATAGTTTGAATTTTATACATTTACAAGAATATTGTTCTTCAGCACATGCTGTAATAATCACATTTATAAATCTCGTGAACTATATTACTGTGCTACAATATCACCATTCCATCACAGCTACCTACATACAGGTTTTCAGCCTTATTGTAGGTTTAGTAAGACTCCTTGTCATAGTGTGCGACTATTAGTGGGAAACATCTTACAAATAAACCTTTGAAAGTCTTTTTTCAAGATGAGGAACTTCCTACATTTTGAAGATTAAAGTATTCACTTTCCTTCTTGCTATAAGAATGCAAATTGCTCTAAGATCTATGTATATTGAGCATTATCCCAAAAGCAGAAGAAACTATAAGCAGCACAGACTTTAAAAACATAACTGCCCCCCCCCCAAGAAATGGTTGTTCAGGGAAAAAAGAGAACAGCACATGAGAGTAACAAGGTCAGCGAATCCCCACTGCCTAGTCAGATCTGTCACCAGATCAGCTCTTCCTCAGTGGCTGTACATTTTATGTACCCACAGCAGAGAAGTAAATGGGGCAGAACTTTCTACCTGAAGTTCTGAGTACCACCTTCCCTCACACCTCTCTAGATGCAGAACTTCTTCCTCTGCACAGGAAGGGCACTTTATTTATGTACCTGTGTAATTCACTTAGTCTTTAACTAGTCAGTCTCCTCTTCCATATTAATACTTCTCCAACCAAGTTTTAGATGTAAATTCCTTGAAGCAGAGGGATTGTCTTACTTTTCCCCATAGAGCACAAAACTTTGGATATAATAATAAAAAGGAAAGGAACTAAGTTTAATGAAACTTACTTATATGCTGGTTTTATGTTAAGTAGCTTTCCTCTCCTCAAATTTATCTCACTTAAAATAGTAGATATTTAATAAGTAAATGTTGTATGTCTAGTCACCCAACTTCAAGAAGAAAACTGCACAGAAATTAATAAAACATTCGTGGATTCAGAAAAGAGGGAATCAGATTTTTTTACCTTAAAAATACCTTTGGGGTTAGTGGTAAAATCTAGTTATATTTTTAAAATTATATATATATTCTATAAAAAAGTGTTGATAACCTGGCTGGCATAGCTCAGTGGATTGAGTGCGGACTGGGAACCAAAGTGTCACAGGTTTGATTCCCAGTCAGGGTACATGCCTGGGATGCAGACCATGACCCCCAGCAACCGCACATTGATGTTTCTCTCTCTCTCTCTCTCCCTCCCTTCCCTCTCTAAAAAATAAATAAATAAAATCTTTTAAAAAAGTGTTGATAAACAAAAATCATTTTCATTAGTATAGAACTTAACTTCTCTTTCATAAAAACATGTAAATCAATTATCTAAAAAGCCTAAAAGGTTGTAAAGATTAAGGCATTTGAAAGGAGCCAATTCTGATAACTTACATGAAAAGAATGAGCTATCTGCTTTCAAACAAACCGAATAATCCTTAGATGTCCACAATGACAGAAGAAAATCCATACATCTAATACCTTAAACAGCTATTATCTAGTCTTAAATTGGAGAGAAGACTTGAAATTCTACGAAATGTACAATAATATTTTTGAGCTTACCATTTAAAAATACCTAGATTCCAAAATGTTGTTACTGGAAAAGGAGACACCTGAACACAGAAGGATGTGTCCTAAGAGTCCCCAGATATTCTTATAGGAACACCTTAAAAGAACAGACACAGAAAGCATCCTGCATTCATCTAAGCAAGGCATTACCACTCCTAGTCCACAGGTACCACTGGAGTGCCCCCCACCTTCTTTGGAAACAGCTGTAGGCTTTGTTCTTTGAAGGCTGACCAGGACCATTAAACATGAAGGTCTGACTTGAGGTGAGGACTGCAGGCCTATTCACTTGAGAGTTATAATACATTGTTAAGAACTTCAAGTCATTCCCTCCTGAAAATTATCTTCAGAATCTTATTCTCCTAACTTCAAGCTGAGGATAAAGCAACTGTAATACAGTGATAATGAAAACATACAAACACACACAAACAGGTACTATAACAAGCACTTGCACACATGTGCACGTACTCACATTCATCTACTTAATGAGTGACTAAAAATATGCAAACAGAAATAAATGGCTTCTATGGTATTTAAAACAAATTTATTCACCAAATCATATCAATAAAGCAATGATCTGGCAATAATATATGGCAACATCCCAATAAATAGCCTTAGGCAGGTGACTTGTTTCTTCTAACTAGAAAGGCTTAGCAAAATCAGAAAACATTGCCAACAGAGCCCTCAAAAACATTTCTATCAACTGAACCTCTTCGATTTTGCTACCACTCTGTTTCTACTCCAAAACTAGTTTCCACTTTTTAAGGGTAAAAGAATGACAGTGAATTAAGAGAAAGGGAATGATCTGCGGAGAAAGGAAGTGACTTTATTGCCTGATTTCTTTCTATATCAGAACTACAGCATATAGAAACATGAGCCACTATGTCAACATAATGATCAATTTCATTATCATTTACAGCTGAGATTCTTAAGAAGAACTAACATTACATTCTCACACAAACTTCATAAAATGTTACATTAACCCTAAATCAGAGATGTGATGTTCTTCACATGAGCTACATAATCTTCCACATGTAGTGTTAAGGAGGCAGTAGAAGAGGTCTAAATTCACTTTGTCAAGCATTTAATATTCTATGAGAATAAGCAGAATACATTTAGCCTACAGAAAAATGTTATATTGTCTAAAGAAAAAGATTAAAAGATCACTGTGATATTAACATTCACTTTTCACAAAAAAAATTTCCAGTTTTACCAATAAAGCATTATATCTGTTGCTTCTATTCCATAGATACTAAAGGCTAAGGGCAAGAAAGAGTCTCTAAAATAATGGCAAGAGTTAGAAATCACGGGGGATTTTTCCTCCCCAAAACTGTAGTGATGTTTCAGTTTCAAGACTGATGGATTTTTTCAGAAATTTATATGGAACCATAAATGACCCTGAATAGCTGCAGTAATTTTGAGAAAGAAGAACAAAGCAAGAGGGATCACAATACCTGATATCAAGCTGCATTACAAGGCCACTGTAATCAAAACAGCCTGGTACTGGCGTAAGAACAGACACATAGACCAATGGAACAGAACACAGAGCCCAGAAATAAACCCAAATCTCTACGGTCAATTAATTTTGACAAAGAAGGGAGAAGCACAAAAAGGAGTAAAAAGAGACTCTTCAACAAATGGGGTTGGGAGAGCTGGATAGCTTCATGCAAAAAAAAAAAAAAAAAAGAAAAAAAAAGAAACTCTATCACCAACTTACACCAAACACAAAAATAAATTCAAGGTGGATTAAAAACTTAAATATAAGTCCTGACACCACACAAGTCCTAGAGGAAAACATCGGCAGGAAAATCTCAGACATTCCATGAAGCAACATCTTCACTGATATATCCCCTAAAGCAAGGGACATAAAGGAAAGAATAAACAAATGGGACCTCATCAAATTAAAAAGCTTCTGCATGCCTAAAGAAAGCAGCATTAAACTGAAAAGAGAACCAACTATATGGGAAAACATATTTGCCAGTGATACCTCAGACAAGGCTTTGATCTCCAAAATATATAAAGAACTCACACGACTCCACTCTAGGAAGACAAAAAAAATTAAAAAATGGGCAAAAGACTTGAACAGACACTTCTCCAAGGAGGACATACAGAGGGCCCAGAGACATATGAAAAGATGCCCAGCACCACTAGCCATCAGAGAGATGCAAATTAAAACCACAATGAGATACCACTTCACAATGGTGAGAATGGCCATTATAAACAAATCAACAAGCAAGTGTTGGAGAGGATGTAGAGAAAAGGGAAACCTAGTACACTGTTGGTGAGAATGCAGACTAGTGCAGCCACTGTGGAAAACAGCATGGAATTTCCTCAGAAAACTAAAAATGGAACTGCCTTTTGACCCAGCAACTCCACTGCTGGGATTATATCCTCAGAACCCTGAAACACCAATCCAAAAGAACCTGTGCACACCGATGTTCATAGCAGCACAATTTACAATAGCCAAGTGCTGGAAGCAACCTAAGTGTCCATCAGTAAATGAGTGGATCAAAAAATGGCACATTTACACAATGGAATACTATGCAGCAGAGAGAAAGAAGGAGCTCCTACCATTTGTGACAGCATGGATGGAACTGGAGAGCATTATGCTAAGTGAAATAAGCCAGACGGTGAGGGACAAATACCATATGATCTCAACTTTAACTGGAATATAATCAGCAAAAGAAAAAAGCAAGCAAAATATAACCAGAGACATTGAAATTAAGAATAATCTGACAGTAACCAGAGAGGAGGTGAGAGTGGATAATGGGGGTAAGGGGTTTCAGGAACTACTATAAAGGACACTTGGACAAAACCAAGGGGGAGGGTGGAAACAAGGGAGGGAGGTGGAATTGGCTGGAGTTGGGGGGAATTGTGTGTGTGTGGGGAAATGCAGACACCTGTAATTGAATAACAATAAAGTAATTTTTAAAAAAAAGATTGATGGACTTAAATGCCACAAAGCTTTAAGCCTGATCACCTCTAATTTGGGGTTGGGGGAGGTAAAAAATGAAAATCATGCATTTGTGGGTACAAAACAGAATTTCAAATATTACTACTTCCTAACTTCCTGTTTTGGCCTTAAAATTTACTTCATAGAATAATGGGTCACTCACTCACTTAGAACTATGTACAAGTCATCTGGTGATTTAAAGACAGCAATATGAAGGTCCAGACCAGCTGGGTTAGTTTGTTGTACCATTCAATGCATCCAGTCTGTGAACATTGCTACAGTATGCTGAGCATAGCATCCCTGCAGTTCTCTTTGTGGGAATCAGCATCAATAGGGGTCTCCATACCCTTTTTGGAGAAAATTATAGGTAAATATTGTACTCAGAATTTATACAAAAGAGAAACAAGACTAATAATCCACTGAGACCATATGATTTACATGAGTGTGAACCTATGTTCAAGTCAGGAATAAAATCTGATTGGTCTATAAACCAGTCATGTTGTCCTTCTTCCCTCTGACAGTTCCAGACAATAAGACATAAGGGCAAGCCTTTGGGTGGGTGGCAAAGGAGACACAGAGTTATGGGAAATGTCTACTGTCTCTTCAGGAGACACCAGAAGAGATAGTCCTTGTTTCTTGTTTTTACCTCTGGGTCTGGACATGATGCCTAGAACTGCTGAGGCCATATTGCTACCAGAGTATCGATAAAGCCATCCAGGGTAAGAGGCCAGAAGCACATAAAACCAGAGAAGCAGAAGCAACATGTCATGTCAGAAGCCTAGATTTGTTTTTTTTGTTGTGAGATGATAAATTTTGCCACTGTTCAAGCCAAAGGGAGTCCAGGTTTTTTGTTGACTGCAGCTGGAAGCATCCTAGCTAATATGTCATTTCCTTTTGGTTACTCACATTCTAGACTACTTGGAGGACAGTTCTAAGTGGAGACAAACAAGTTTAAGTCACCATATGCTGGGAGCACTTCCAAAATGTGAAGCCATCTTACATTATATGGTATTCTATACAAAATTAGAGGCTTGCCTAAAGCTCTGTCAAAAGCTTTTGGATTTAAGTTGGGGCTGCCTAACTGAAAGTGGCTTATTTCCCATGAGAATAATTTCCCTTTGAAACACTGGGAATGAGATTTCAATGATGCTCGGTTTCCCATAGTGGTTCATTAAAAGTATAAAGGAAGCTTCCTTTTACTCTCTTAGACCATCTCTCTTTTTTGTGTTTGCCTAAACAAAGGAGTAACAACTGTGAAAACTCAGAGAAATGATTACATTTAATATAAACATAACTATGAAGTAGAAGGAGATCACAGCAATCCTAGACAGCAGACCTATATTTCCATTAACATGTGAACCTAACAAAGACCAAACAATTGGTTCTAACATGTTAATTTGAAATATTTCCTTTTAGATATTTCCTACATTTTTATATTGATTTTCAGTATTAGATTATATTGTACTAATGTCCATTTCTGATGGTTAAATTGATTAGCTACTCTAAGCTATTGTCTCACTTAAAAACAAAACAAATAAAAATTCCCACTTAAATGCTTAAATAAAACAAAATATTATAAAATATACCTCTCTCAGATGGCAAGTTATTAAGGAACATTCAAAGATCAAAGACTGAATAAAAGTGAAAACCCAGTGAGGTAGGCAAAGCACCAAAGCTGGCTTTTGCTTTGAGAGCATGTTTTAATCGCTGAGAACTTAAACTTTAGTTCTTATGGCAATAATAGGGCATGGGGAACACAGGACAAAGCCTAGGGTCCTCCAAGTCTCACATAAAGCTGGGACTGCAAAGAGCTAAACCATCAGTATAAAATAAAGGTGACTTAGAAACAAAACTGACATCTAGAAACTGTTAAGGAAAACTGTTTTACTTGAATTATGGCATTGAGAATAAGGGGAGAAATATACTTTATTGAGAATTTATAATAACAAGATAAACCATATGAGACTTTGCAGCACAAATTCATACAAACTAGGTGGTCCAAAAACAAACAAAACAAAACAAAAACCTGGGCTTAGGGATTCTGGCATCTGGCAAAAACAAATGTAAATCCTCTCTAGAGAAAGCCACCTTCAGCCCAGGGTTAAAAGAATGCCCATATATAAAGTTTTGAGGTGTATGACTTCATTTGAAAAATTTCAAAAACACAGTAGAAAATAATGCACAATGATTGAAAGTCAGAGAAATGGCAGTAGAATCAAGGCTGATGATATTTAAAGACTCCAAACATTTAAATGATCAAACAGAATACAAAACATACTTACTATGTTAAAAATAAAAAGCGTGTGTTAACATTTCTTGTTAAAACAGTAATAGAGCACTTTCAGCAAAGATGAAGACGTAGGGTAGGTACACTTTGCCTCCTTGCCCAACTAAAGGAAGGACAACAACAACTTTAAAAACAAAAAATAACTAGAACTGCCAGAAAATCAAGCTGTATGGAAGTCTGACAAACAAGGAGTTAAAGAAGAAACATTTATTCAGACTGGTAGGAGGGGCAGCAGAGATGATGTGCTGCAGCTGGAGGAAAAGAGGGGCAAGGCAGTGGCTGGCAGACTGGGCAGTCCCACATTTGTGTTCAGATAAACTGGGAGGAACAACTGGGGAGTGAGACAGATGGCACAACCCAGGGAAATAAGGCCTCAAAACCTCGGGCTGTAAAAATCTGTGGGCTTTGGGGTGGTAGGAAAAACTCTCAGCCTCACAGGAGAGTTCACTGGAGAGACCCACAGTGTCCTAGAATGGACACAAAACCACCCACTTGGGAATCAGCACCAGAAGGGCCCAATTTGCTTGGGTAGGAGAGGAGGTGACTGAAAGCCTGCCGAGAGCTGAGCAAGCGGCATTGTCCCCTTTCAGACCCCACCACCACATACAAAGGCTATGCAAAGTAAAATAAAGAAAAATGTACAAGGAACCAACAGCGAAGGGAAAGAAACTAGGACTCAAATTGACGATTTGGAGCAGAAGGAAGAAAGAAACATTCGGCCAGAACAGAACAAAGAAACTGGAATTCAGAGAAATGAGGAGAGGCTTAGGAACCTCTGGGAGAACTTTAAACATTCTAACAACTGAACTATAGGGGTGCCAGAAGGAGAAGGGGAAGAGCAAGAAATGGAAAACTTATTTGAAAAAGTAATGAAGGAGAACTTCCCCAATCTGATGAAGGAAATGGATCTAGGAAGCTCAGAGATTCCTAAGGAAGTGGGACCCAAGGAAGCACACACCAAGGCACATCATAGTTATATTACCCACGATTAAAGAGAAGGAGAGAATCTTAAAAGCAGCGAGAGAAAAGGAGATAGTTACCTACAAAGGAGTTCCCATAAGACTATCAGCTGATTTCTCAAAAGAAACCTTGCAGGCGAGAAGGGGCCGAAAGAAGTATTTGAAGTCATGAAAGGCAAGGAGCTACATCCAAGATTATTCTATCCAGCAAAGCTTTTACTTAGAATGGAAGGGCAGATGAAGTGCTTCCCAGATAAGGTCAAAAGTTAAAGGAGTTCATCATTACCAATCCCTTATTATATGAAATGTTAAAGGGACTTATCTAAGAAAAAGAAGATAAAAAATACGAACAGTAAAATGACAACAAAGTGACAACTATCGAGAACTGACCCTAAAAAACAAAAAACAAAGCAAACAATTAGAACAGGAACAGAATCACAGAAATGGAGATCACGTGCAGTGTTATCAGAGGGGAGAGAGAGTGGGGAGAATGGGGAAAAATGTACAAGGAATAAGAAGCACAAAGGTTAGGTACAAAATAGACAGGGGGAAGTTAAGAATAGTATAGCAAATGGAGAATGCAAAGAACTTATATGTACATCCTGTGGACATGAACTAAGGGGTGGTAGGGGAATGCTGGTGGGAGGGGTGTGCAGGGTAGGGGGGATAAAGGGGAGAAAAGTGTGACAACTGTAACAGCATAATCAATAAAATATATTAAAAAAGAGTAACAGACTATTAAAGGCCAAACAAATTAGTGGGAAAACAAAACTTTTGAAAATGAAATATACAATTCCAGATCAGCAATGAGAATAGTGAACTAGAAGAAAAATCTTAGGAAATTATACAACACAGTGTGAAAAGCTAATGAGATGAAACAACTGGAACAGTAGTTAAAGCATATGAAGAAAGAGTAAAAAGGTCTAACATGTGTCTGTTTTAAAAGGTAAGGAGAGAAAAATATTGGAGAAGTCATAGTTGATGAATCAGTATTGGCTGAGAATTTTCTAGAACTGAAAAAAAGACACTGATCCACATATTCAGGAATCTCAATGAAACCCAGAATGGATAAAAATAAATGTATACTTAAATGGCTAATAATGAAGCTGCAGAATATCAAAGACAAAGGGAAAATTGTAAAAGCAGCCAGAGAGAAAAGGAATGACTTTAGACTGGTAACTGACTTGTAAACAGTAACATGGGACGCCAGAAGTCAGCTGGATAATATCTTCAATAGGCTGATAAAAAACAAGTGTCCATCCAGAAGTCTATACTCAGAATTTAAATCTTCCCAATAACAATGGTATAAAATAAAACCATGTTCAAATAAATAAAAAGAGAGCATCTGCAAAGAGCCAACTTCCAGTAAAGGAACTTCAAAGGATGCATTTAGATTGAAGGAAAGTGATCCCAGATGGAAGTCTGGAACAAAAGAAGGAATGATGAGCAAAGAAAGTGGTAAATATATTGGTATATCTAAAGAAACATTGACTAAAAGAATAATAATAGATGAAGTCTATGGAGTTCAAAAAAGAACTAGAATATGTAACAACAACATATTAATTGAGAGGGTATGCTCAGAGTTACAGTATTCTAAGGTCCTTAAATTTTTTAGAAGATGATTAAAATTTCGATAAGTTTTAAATTGTGATCATTTAATTTATGAAGTAGCCACTTTTATGTTTGGAATAAAATTGACTTTTTGGGTAACAAATCCCTGCAAACTGTTCTGCACTAACTAATGAAACTAATGACAACTAACATATACGGACCAACTCCTGGAAAGAAAGATGAAGTTCTCATTTGAGAGAGAATTCAGTATCATATGGGTGGACACACAGCTTTTGAAATCCCTTCCAATTCTGTATTTTATGATGTAGATGGGATGCATAATGACATAAATTATAAAAGGATTTCTCACATAGAGAATGAACAACTGATAAGCATGCAAACCAATGGTGTTAAAGAATAACAGAGAATATTAAAAGTTTAGGCCTCTCCATTAAATTTTTAGCCAGAATTTTCAACAAATGGCCAATCTTAAGGGCTTGAGTTGATTACCAGCAATATATAAATCTCCTATTTTAAAGAAATGCAACAAAGAACTGCACTGTTAATCAATAAAGTAAAAAATTAGTTCATTAATGCTCCAAATTAGTTCTGTAGTTAGTACAAACTTAGGTAAATTGATGTAATATTAAATCAGGATTTCAGACATACTCTTTTTGACAGTTCTAATCCCTTTGTTTAAGCCTTTTTTAAAAAATTTTTCACATTTTGCAACACAGACATGCAAACCCAGAAAACATAGTGACTGAGTCACCAATTTACTGTTGACCTTGGGGCTAGTCCTTTAGCCTCTTTGAGCTCCAATGATCTCATCTATTTAAAAGGAAGGAATAAGAGGAGGCAATAAATAGAGTAGATGTTTTTTAAGGCCTTTTTTACTCTAAAATGTTTTATGAAACAATCATCCTTCATAATAAAACCCAAAGCATATTTCTTAGTTTAATTTGTTCATCATTTTTCCTAGTGAAGACGTCTTTAGCCATAACACAGGGAATTGAATAATTTAGTCCGTAACACCACCACTGAGTGCTCTACAAGACAATTTAATTCTATTCTTGGTGGGGTTTGGAAGAAGTTGCCCAACTGAAGGAAAGGATTTTACAGTTAAAAGGCACCTTCCTATCAAGCAATATTTATCATAAAATAATGGACAAAGCAGAATTGGGGACAGGAAAAGAGGTTTAAAAATGTCTCTTTAATAAAACTAATCTTAGAATGAACTATTTTACTCCTACTTTTCTTTACTTATTAGGTGCTTAATTTCCTCAGGCCTTCTAAACCCATTTTAATTAGTTTATATCATTAAAGGTTAATTCTCATACATTCCTATATTTAAGTTTCCAATGACAAAAGAAATCATATACTAAATGTAACTTACCCATTTATTAAACCCTTACCTGGTGGACTATCTCAATTATACACTTAACAGTTCCAATGACTTACAACTAATAAAACCTGTTAAATTGTACTTTAAATTCAAAGGTATTTTTTCCACAAATATTTACCCTGAAATCAAGCTCCACAACCACAGAAAATTTGTCAGAGTGGTTTCTTTAAAAATACATTTCTTAAAACAGATAAGGTGTACAAAGTATTTTACAAGGTCCCTTTAAAAAATGAACTGGACAAAGCATTGAGAACAATCTGTACTGGCAAGGGACGAAGATGATCTAATAGGTCTTTTCCGTCTCTAATTTCTGTGATTTGAGGATTTTTTTACTCCTGCAGTAATACTTGTGAGTTCAACAACTTCTCAAAACTATTATTAGTTGCCAAGGAAACCCAAAGTGTTTGCAGGAATAAATAAGCAAATGGACTAGACCTAAATAGCAGGATTTTCCTGCTTCCCATTTAATAATCTATGGTGGCATCATATGATCAATTCTTCATTCTCTCCAAGCCATTTTTGCTACCTACTTGCAGCTCACTAGAGTTCCATAGCCAACTCATAGCATCCCATGTAAACCAAGACCAGAAGATCTATGATCAGCAGGAGATTCCTTATTAAATACAGACTCCCCTGCTTGGTGAAGAACAAAAACCATGGCAATACTGGGGTGGGGCGGCGGAGGGGGGCTGCGGAACTAGGCAGTGATTGACCTTGTGACATTATTTCTAGGGAAAATATACAAATATGTGCTTTTAAATAATCCAATGTGTACACATGATTAAAATATATTTTAAAAAGGTAAAAGGTTAAGACATAATACACACATATACCCACAGTATGAAAACAATTGTTTTATAAATGTTTAGAGAAAGACTAAAAAGGAATATAGTACATCAAATTGTTAATAGTTGGAAGTATTCATAGAGTAGGACTAAGTGTAAAATGTCTTTGAGTGTTTTACATTTTGCAAATTATCATGGGCACTGAACTGAACTATTTTGAAATTTACTTTTTAGCCCTGGCCAGGAAGCTCAGTTGGTTAGAGAACTGTTCTGATAAGCCAAGGTTGCAGGTTTGATCCTGATCAGGGCAGTTGCAAGAGTCAACCAATGAATGCATAAATAAGTAGAACAACAAATTGATGTTTCTCTCTCTTCCTCTTTCTCTCTCTTTAAACTCAAAGAATTAAAAAATTAATTTTTAAAGCCACAACATAGCATTCATTTTCATGTTAATAAAGGGCTTTCCATTCTTCAGTATCACCACTGACACTGTTGCTGTAATCAGTCCAAGTTAGCTCTCAAGGGTATTGGTCCCTGTTCTACAATCAAAGCTAGATGGACTATGAATAGGAATAGCTGCAGAACTCTAGAAGCTTCAAGAACTACGGAGCTCTGGGACAGGACATTTGGGCTGTAGAGAAGTGAGAGGGTCTTCAGGTAAATCCAAGTTCTCTGCAGGTCATTAACTGCTGGTAAAAGGCTCTCAGTGCTCAGTGTTAAGTGCTGTGCTGCTTGGGGATGTATATTCTGTGGGCATTTATGTGTACAGAGTTAGGCAGATGCCACTGGGGAACAGAAAGAAGAGAGAAAGAAAGAGGGTAGTTAGAAAACAGCACCTGGCATGGAGAGAACATGCTTTTACCCCTCAGTCTTTCCTTTCAGCTCCCCATTCTAAAATTGCCCACCTGTGTGCTCAGTCCCTTCAGCCTTTCTCCTTAATTGTGGGGTGGAGGAGAAATCAGCACTGGATCCATGGCAGGTTTGCCCAGTGCTTGGAGGCAAAGCTGCTTTTGCAAGAAGGATAAAAGTGAGGTGTCAGAATATTCCATGAGATGGAATACATTAATGCCAAGGGCGCTAAGGCACTCTGGCCAATTAACTCCAGCCTAAAGCTATGCAGGATCACAATATTCTGCTTCTTCCCCTGCTGTCCCGGATTTGTCTTCACTCTGTTCAGTTTCTCATATAGGACCATGTTTATACTAAGAATTGTTGTTTTTCTTTGCATGTTATAGTGTTACCACACATGCTATATTATAGAGATAAAAGAGCCAACATTTGAAGTTAGCGTTACCATCCCATATCCTGAAGCACAGCTTTCAGGCAGCAGTGTACATCACCCCTGAAGTGATGAAAGAACCAGTAATAAAAATTGTGGGCAACTGCAAGAAAGGTTCCATTAATTATGAATACTACCTCTCTGGCACTTATTTGGATGACTAGAAGACTTTACCAGTCTTAAGAAGAAACAAAGGCTGGGAGACAGGACATGAAAGAAAATAAGAACAGTTACTTCACAAAGAGGAACTAGCTTTGACATGCTTAGTAACATCTTAATGGTATTTTAAAACAGTTAAATAATGCAAATATCATGGATATTACTAATACTAGTTGCCATGGTCATTGTAATAACTTGGTGTTAGTTTGAATCATGGGAAATTGTTGATATTCAAATGTTTTTGACTATCTAACAAAAGTGACTTTATACAGTTCAATCAAATGAATACATCTTAGTTGTCAGCCTTGTGGCCTGCAAACCCTTTTTCCACATTAGAAGGTAATTAGCTTGGTAGGAAAATTCCTTTGTACTAATTCCAAATAACAACTTAAACCTACTGCTGATTTAGATCATAAATGCAGATTACTAGTTGAAGAAAGGACTTTGATTTGTAGGTATGATTAATTGTAAGAAATTCCTGGTTATAAAATAAGAAGAGTCATATAGCAATGGTTGAGTAAAACTTTCAGTAAAAGGAAGTAAAATTTTCTTAGCCAAGACTGAGGCACAGTGGTCATAACTCTATTTATTCTTTTCATAATAAATATATGTCAGAAGTCAAAAGAACAAAATTTCATCTCAAAGATGATGCTGGTAGAAAGTGGGAAAGAAATAAAAGTCTACTCTTCAACTTATATGGCCAATGGAGCACAATGCCAATGGCTGGCTGGAGTACGTGACACAAGACCCCAGGTGTTCTTGTATCAAAGATCCCCTTTCCTTAAGACCCTTGACTTTCACCATTTGGGAAATTGTTATAACATTCTAATTTCATCAGAACAAGACATGTTGTTAACATTGTCAAGAAGACTACCTTAGTAAATAGATCCAACGTGAACAACACACTCCCTAGAGTTAGTCAGTGCACAATCAGGGGAGCTCCATGTATGGCCTGGGAAGAGAGAGAGTCTTGGTATTCTTAGTTCAACATTCAATCTGGAAAATAGAGATGGAAACTTCTCAATTAAATCAGAACACTTCTTTACCAACAATACTTTTGAGAAAGTCTTAAACCATTAAGAGAAAATGGGACTAAGTCTGGTTCAAATCTCTGCATTCATTACTTTAGTAGCAGCATGACTTTGGTCAAGTCATTTTACCTTTCCAACTGTGTTATCTGAAAAGTATGATTAACACCACCTCAAAATGTGTTGTGCAGGTTAAATGACAGAGTGAATGTAGAACACTAAGTACAGTGTTTGGCATGAATCTGAATTAAAAGATCAACAAATGAGTTAATATGGGCTCCTGAAGAGTGTTCACATACTGCAATCTCAGCTGGAACAGAGCCATAACTGGGTTAGAAACCAGTACTACAGGGCACCAGGCAAGGCACACAAGGAGTAGGAGTCCTGACTCTTTTTTCTCTTGCTACAAAAGCCCTAGACAACTCTTGTATCCACTTAACTTCTCCATTTTGCAGTTACCCCAGCTGGGAGAAAAAAAAAAGGTGGGGGGGGGAATAATACTGGCAAATTTTACAGAGGAACTGGAAGTCAAAAAAATGAATATAAATGCTAAGCATGAGTACAAAAAGGTGAGAAAGAAATAAAAGGTAGTGTCAAATGTTAAGAAACCTCTGTACCCACCAATGAAGAAAAGGAGCAAAACAAGTTACAAATACTAGCTTGAAGTAAAGGTAAGTTTATGTTACCAGTTTGGAGCTGAGTTTCAGGTGTTTATGCTTCATGTAACTTTCATGATAATCATTTCATCTTATTTGTAATAAAACAAATCTAGCATTAAAGTCTCAAAATGGATGTTTAGTAAGCACAAGGCTTGAGACTAAAAATGATTCAAATGAACTTTACAAGTATAAAGAATAATAAAACTAACAAACCAACATCTAAAAGGTTAACACAAAACTGCTAATCAAATATTAAATTCAGTTGAAGGGTATGGTCATTCACCTCTATGTGAAAAGTAAAGGTTAGTTTAATTTAGGCTTTTCAGTTGACAGGCAGAGTGATCTAGAATTGTCTAAGTGAGCCCATAGTTTAGCAATGATGACACACATTTATTTTTATGCCCTGCATCTTTTTTCCACACCATTTTCACTAGCTTTACATTCTCTGCAACTGGCCTTTCCCCACTGCATACTGAAAAACAAGCACACTATTTTCATTATTCTTGTGTGACAAAACATAAGGAAACACTAGTTCTATAAACATATGTACATCATAATAGAAAGCAATCTTATCTTAATGTAATTTAAAAAGAGTTAAATAGACTCAAGTAATAAAAACTACTCAAGTCATATGAAGCTTGCAAATATGGCAGCCACATATCTAATTTATTTAGCAGATTCATATAGTTGGCTGAGACTTCAGAGATTACCTCTCTTACTGATGTGCAAAGTAATTAGGAAGCTAAATCTCATTTATCAGAAGAAAGGATTTATGTAAGTAAATCTGCGCCACACTACAGGGTAACAGATTTAATTCAGTAATACTTGGTCAGTTTCCTTTTTCTGCTCATATCTTTATTTTTTATTTTGTTGCTGGTGGAAGAGAACAACTGGATTAAAACCAGTTCTAAACTTATTTTTATACTTTGTCTTGGAAACAGTTAACTTCTTTAATAAATATTTTCCCTCCCAAACTGATTAGTTTTAACTACTTTCATTAAAACACAGGCAAGCAGAAATGAGGAACGAAGAGGTTCTTTCAGGAAAAACACTGAAAAAATAAGATTTCATCTGGCCTTCCCATCATCACTTGAAGAATTGTTTGGTAGTTACATCATCAGGAAATAAAATACTATCCTCTGAGGACCCTTACTCTTTACAAAGAGGAAAGAGAAAGTTTGAAGTCTAAGTCCCCCCTAGAGATATCCCCCCCTAAAAAAAGACTTCTGGCTTTCCTTTCCTGCCTCCCCCCAGCAACCAAAAAACAAATGTAAAAAAAAATGCATTTACAAAAGTTTAAATAGAATAACAGGATGTGTGTGTGTGAAGTATGTGATTGTCTAACCACTATGCTGTACGCCTGAAGCTAATTCAAAATATTTAATATAAATTGTAATTAAAAAATAAAATAATAAAATTTTTAAAATAACAACAGGATGTGTACTTAAGAATCCGAAGCAATAAAGGAAGCTTTAGAGCCCAACAGCAGGAGAAAAGTTACAAGCGGTTTAACCATGAACCCCAAACACTTGGTTTCTCCTGCAGGACGGCTCCAGCATCCCCGGCCCGCCGCCCATTCTCTGCGGGGAACCTGGGACTCAGGGTCTTTTCACACGGTTTCAGCGTGGACCCGGGCGCTAGCTGCGCCGCCGCCGCCGCCGGGGGGCTGGCTGTCACCGGCGCCCTTGCAGTCCGCGCCGCACACGCGGAGCGCCTTATAAGGCAGCGCAGTGACGTAACGCCCATAGGCCGGGCGCGCTCGGCGCCCAGCTCGCATTGTTCGGGCGACTCCCGGAGCGCACACAGCCCGCTTGCAGCGCGGCGCGACTGCAGCCCCAGCCCGGCCCTGGCGCGGGGAGCTCAGGTAAGCCCGAGAGAGCCGCTCTGCTCCAGCAAGGGCACTACTGTCAGAAAGCCAGGTAGACAGTAGGTGGATTTTAAAGGTATCAGCATCATGAACTGCAGACAGGTTTTGAAAAGTGCGTCCAATGAACTCTAGGTTCAAAACATTTTCCAACTGCTACAAAACTTGAAAGTAAAAGTTTTCTTTCATGGAGAAGACGGATTGGGATTTAATTTTAAATGATGAGAGGTGGGGTATAATTATGTATTACACAGACTTCCCAAGTGAGCTACACATTGAATACTACCTGCATTAAGAAATCTTCGGGGAAAGGGTGGAGAGGAGTATATTGTAATACAACTCTATCTCCTGATCTCTCCCCTCCGACTAGAACTCCCTTAAGTTTTACAAGAGCAGAGTGTGAAACACTGCCACATGGTAGTGGATTTGTTAGTGAAACACCCCCTACCCGCCCACACGCCTTTTATAAATCTTAATATAAAAGACTAAAAAACTCTTGTTGGGAATACAACTTGTAATAGAAATGTAAGTCTTTAAGTTACAAAAAAATCTTACAAACGCTATTCTGTCTTAAAAGTTTACGTCAATTTGCACAAGGAAGTAACAGCTATCACAGTTTTGAGCTATAACTTTTTACTTCAACTCCAGTCAGTGAATAAATGACATACTGCACTGAAAATTAAAGATAAACTAGTTTCTCTAGAGTAAATTTTGGGGAATAGTTTATTATGTACAAAACTTATTTAAAAGATAAAGCCTATGGGAGACTTTTGCTAATCAGTGGCATTTCAAACCACAATTAGTTACATTTGAACTCTGAACAGGCTACTGCTATAAATGAACCCTTAAAGTCTGATAATTGAACAATTGGTAGATGCTGAAAATCTACATTTTTTACAGAATAAAAATAAGCAGAATAATTAAAATGTGCTGTGTCAAGTTAAAAACACTGGAATCAGAGATGAAAATTGATTTATCACTCAAACTTTATTTGATTTGAACATATATTGTGAAACAAATCTTTCAAGAAATTGTGACAATTATTTCCCATTTAAAATAGCCTCTGTTTTATTTATCATTTGAAACATCACATTTTTACATGCTTAAATTGGGATGTATCTGTGTTTCTAGTAATTCCTGTGTGAGTTTTTTAAAGTATAAGACATTGGTGCCTACCATTTTTGCTTCATAGGATTTTGTGGGTTTTTTTTGCTAATTTTGTTTAGAGCAATACAAGGTTTTGGTTTTAGTATTCTAAAAGAGAAATTATATGTTATTTGTCCTGAAGATAGGCTATATAAACTGCAGGTTAGTAACAAGAAGTAGGATTTTCCTAAAACTATTATTTCAAATCTAGAAAAGCCTACCATAATGAAAAGAGAGAAGGACCAACACCCAGGTCACTGTGGAGAAGTATGGAATATGCAATAGAAAAGTTGTTTATTTGATATAGGCTGTAATTGGAAACTGAAAAATTCCTGCCTTGGGAAAAAGGTATTCCACCCTTCTGAATCTAATAGAAGAGGAGGGAAACAGAAACCATCAATTATTGTTTCAGCTATACCCAAAGTACCATCTGTACCATCAACTGTAGCTCAACTGTTGAAAATCATAACCTCTATCAAAGCTCTAACAGCTGTTTCCCAGAGTCTGCATTTTATTTTTTTAAAACAGGCAAGCATCAATTTTGAAAAAAAATTTAAATGACACACTTCAATATTCCACACTGTTTCCCTTTTATTAACTTAAAAGCATGTTCAAGGAAAATAACCCGTTAAGACCCCTTTTAAAACTCAAAGTTGAACAAGATTTATTGTGGATATGTAAAGCCACAATGGTTCTGTGAGTGATCATTTCTTAGTCCTTGGGACAATCTATATGATGGAAAAAATGTTATACATAGAATTAAAGTGATTTTTTTTACATTTTCAAATAAAGCATATATTTTATGCTTAACTAAATTCATTTGCACTTTTATGGTGATTAAGCCATAAAACTGTTAAACCACTGGTATCTTTGTGATATTTTTCCTAATGCTGTGATGGAGTCTATAGTAACAGCCAATATAAAAACATGAATTAAGCTTTGAGCTTCCTAATTTTCAAGTCTACTTGCAATTACCATTAACTTGCTTTCTCAAAAGGCTGTAAATTTTGTTTTAGGGCTCTATGCTACCCCTCCTCCCCCACCCCCAAAAGTGACTTTGGTAATAAATGTATTTTGAGGTAACAAGATGTGGAAGAATAAAATTCCATTAATTCTTCTTAGGTCATGTTCTGTCCATATCTAGTGCTTCAGGGCAAAGTAAATGCTTTTATAAGATGAAGAGAGGAAACAAAACAGAACCTCCTGTTTAAGGGGAAAAGGAAGGGGAGCAGGAAGAGAACTGTTTATAAAAGTCTGGATATTGTGGAGTAATAATCTGAGGATATAAAGAAATATTGGTTTCAACCCACTTTAGAAACTGAAATCTGTTGTTCACATAGCCAGTCATTATCTTTTAAAACATCTGACACATCTTACCTATCCTCTCGGGCATATCATTAATTTTAAATGTCTTTAGAATGTAGTTTGTATTTGAATATGAATTTAGCTTTAATTCAAACTATTTAGTTTTTATACATTATGTTTAAATAAGAATTTAGAGATGAAGAAACATTGCATATACAGCCAACATCACAAACTTTCAAAGAAATATTTCTATGACTGCTTCTGCCATCATTACAGTATATTTGGGCCACCAACCCAATCCTTAAGCTTGATGTGGGCTACAAAGACTTTTCAAACCTCTGGCTGGTCAGTTTCTACTTGCACTAATGTCAGATGCACTAATTCCTAGTGATGGTCACCAACACTGTTGTAAGCACTTCTACATCCCTTTTTCTTAAAAACAGAGTAGATATTTTCTCTCTCTGGACTTATGCACTAACATTATCTCCGACTGGGAAAGAAAGCCTGGCAAACAAAAGTGGGAAGGCTCACCAAGGAAAGTCCCTGGTTCTTTTTCAGATATGGAGAAGCACTCTCCTTTAATGACTGTTCTCTCAGATGCTTTAGCAAATTAAGACCGGACAGCAGCAGTTTTAATTGAGTCCAAGAAATGGGAATAACACATTAGTAGTCTCCTTTCTCCAATCTGACTATCCTCACACTCCTATGCCCCACTGGTTCCAAAATAAGATTAGATCTTAAAGATACAATTATTATCCTTTTATAATAAGCTTGGGGAAGGACATTTGTGTGTTGTAGGGGCTAGTGAAGTGTATAGAGGAGTAAGTGGTAAGTGTTATTATTGGCGCAGGTAAGGGTGCAGACAAACGAACACCCAACTCCTTGTTTCTGTTTATAACTACTGATTCTAGCCTAAAGGACAGTCACTATCAGTAAAAGAGAGCATATATTACATGAGAATACCGAACACTCAACTCCACAGATGTACACACAAACACGCACACCTGGCAAGAAAATTGTATAGCTGTAAGAGGCCTTGGAGGCCATCTGATCCAAATGCTTCACCTTACAAAAGACGCTGATATCCACAGTGTGACTTGCTTCAGACACAGAGCTACTCAGAGGCAGAGCCAGGGCCCGTTGAACTTTGAGGTTACAGCCTTTGGTTTCTCTGTAAATTAGTGGTAGGAAGAGAATAATACAGAAGCCCCAAAAGTCTTGACACTGTGAGTGTTAATTTGGCTATAAAACCCATTTAAAAAGGAAAATAAAAGGTTCAAAGTTATTGTTAGTAAGTATAGGCAGCAAGAAGGCAGAGGGAAAGGAAAGAGGTGAAGTCAGTGTAGTTCAACCAGGCTGCAACAATGGAAAGGGGGTGATAAGGTGAGGAAAGAGAAAACAAATAATAAATGTACATAAAGGTTCTTGGGATGGCAAAGCTCACTTTGCTTTGAATCTGAGAGGTGTGCTAGAAAAAGTCTGTGCTCTGTAGTCAAAGACATTTATGTCTGAACCACTAACTTGACAAGTGACTTTTTCTCTGTATCTTCCAACTAAGCATTTTGCATCCCCCAGACCTCCCCAACTAGCAGGTTCTCTTTCAAACTTAAAAGTGACTTAATCCTTGAAAACAATCCCCCCCAAAACAGCAGAGGAAGTTTATCCTGCTTTACTTTGCCCTGCTTGCACACTGCACTGCTACATGACATGAAATTACACATTAATTGCTTATTTGGTTATTTTCTGTCTCCTGGACTGTAAACTCCTTTAGGGTCAATTTTGTAACCAATTTATCCCTAGCACATAGAAAAGTACTCTAGCTAGTCAGAGGTGTGTCAAAAGGTGTTAGATAAATGTACAAACAAATAAATTACAATTAGAAGCTTCTTAGTTGGTAAGAAAAGAGTATTTCTGAAAACAGTGGACCTTAGTCCACTAGAAGGGCCCCTTCTTCTAGATTTTGTTCAGGATCCCAAAACAAATCTCTACCAGTATTTGAGGTATCCACATAGAATTGACTAACAAACACAAAACCCAGAAACCATATTAGGCTCAGATGAAGTCAAGACAGTCCAATCTGCTGTATAAGCACTATACAGTGCTTGTTGTGGAGGCAGACTAAGTCAGATGCTTCTCTACTGCTGCCCACCTCTGCCTACCTTACTTTAACCTCCTCCCAAAATAATGAGAATAAAGTTGGTCAAAGAATACCAGGTGAATTGCCCTGGGGCATGGAATGGACTCTAATGTAACATATGAAGGAGCAGACTATAGAGGTTTGTCTTTAATGAAGGGTAGATTCCTCTGTTTTTCCCTAATGTCTGTGCCTCAGCTAGAGGCCCAGAAGATGCAGTGACTGGGCCCAAACAGTTTGTCCTTACAGTAACTAGAAACCTTCAGATTGTCTTTTTCCAACCATACATTTGGATTCCAAAGTTCCTGTGGGTAGTCCCATACATCTACCAGATTGTACAGAAAACAAAAAGTGATTTTCCTGTATTTTTTTTAAGTTAGATAACTCCAATGTCAACCTATAAAGCCAGCCTAGGGCTCATAATTCCTTGGAAGGCAGGACAATAGACCAGCAACTGAGTTCTCTACATGCCACACCATGTCATTAACACAGCTTTACTTTTTAGCATCGACTGGCACTGTGTTGATGACAAGGACTAATAAGATCATTAGCTGCTCTTGCACAAAGACTCAGTCATGGTCCAGGATGTTTTGACACACCTCTCACTATAGCTAGAGTACTTTTCTGTTCTTTCTTAATGCACTGATAAAGCAATAGAGATAAGACAGGTCAGTTGTACATAAAAATTAAGTAAGGATAAACAGTGTGGGACTCTTTAAAAAAATTCAACAGAATACAGTCAGTCTCCAAGCTTGCTTAGTAGTGACACTAAACTGACATGGACAAATAGTGTTATCTTAATGGTAAGACTGAAGAGTAGGAATAATGGTTCATAAGTCCAAATTCTGCTCCTACTGGCCCTGCCAGCCATTCACTGGGTAAGCTTTCTGTAGCCTTCACTTCCACAAACCTATAAAAAGGGAACAGTGTCATCCACCATAAGTCACCTCAGTGCTGGGAAAGACAGAATAGTGGGCAGTAACGAGGACAAAAATATAAGCTACTGATTGTATCATTACCGAGACAACTCAGCTGAAGAAAATGGGAAGAATGTGAGGGAAAAAGTCCATACTCAAGCACAGAGGAAAGATTAACATAACTGCAGTACATGAGCCTGTGAGAACTCGAAACCATTATACCAAAAGCAGCCTCAAGGATGAGGTCAGCCCTCCAGGACTGGCTGCTCTGACAGGAGCAAATCTGCCAGATTTATCTTATCTCATGGCCCAGCAGTCTTGGAACAAAAGTTTAAAGGTGAACTAAGTTTCTCTCTCTCTCTCTCTCTAAAATTCTTTTTTTAAGTGAATCAAAACAAAAACAAACCTCTGAGCAGAAATCCTAAGAGGAATGTAAAACATTCATCACATTTGGGTTGACAAGACTTAAGTGGCTGCTGCTATTACATTTAAAGAAAAGGAAAGAGCCGCTTGGCCTAGGACATTGGGGAGAGCATGAGAAAGTTCTCAGGTTTTTTTGCTTAAGACAAAGGGCTATGCAGTGAGATGCTGTGCAAGTCCCTTGATCTACTTGTTAGTCTATAAAGTGGGAATGGCAGAGGAGGTAAATTCACTGTGGAGTTTTGTGAAAATTAATCTTTTGCTGATAAAAGGAAGATTATCTGTTCCTTAAAAATATATCAATATGCTATCAAGATGGTTAAAAACTCATTATTAAAAGAAATGCATTATATTTGAGGTTACATATTATTCTTCAGGCTTTCATGCAACTGGCTATATGGCACACTAAGATATTTTAGATAAAGTTGAGAACAACCTTGTCAAGTTATTTGGAGTTCCACTCATTTCTCCTAAAATTATGCCTCACAAGGTTCTTATAGTCCCATAAAATTCATTGGGTTGAGCAAAGATGCAAAAAATCATAGGCAGCAAAGTTAAGATTCTCTGGCTGTATGTCCTGCATCTGAACTTTATTTAAATTTGTCGCTACGTGATTTCCTCATTTCACTGAATGGTTCTCCCTCCTGAGACGTGACAGGAACAAGAGGAACATCACCCTACTTCTGCTCTAGTAACAAGTGAATTCTGAGAGAAGAATTCAGCTTAAGAGGGGTTATGTTCCCCTCAGAAATGGTTCTTCTCTCCCCACAATCATTTGGTCATCAAGTATATGAGCTCAAACCCATGGAGGGATAGAGAGGTATCACATCTTCAAGGAGCTTACAGTTAGTTTAAGAGCAAAACAAATATATTAAAACAAATTAGAAAGTGCTATAAAACAATATAGAATATTTGTGTCACAAAGCTGTAAGGGGCTGCTGGGAATCAGAAAGTGGGAATCAGCTAGGGTCAGACAAGTTAGGTAACATTCTCAGAAAAGATGGGAACTGAAATGTCAGTGGAGGCTACTGAACAGAGCATTCCAAATTTATTCCTTGGAAGTCTACTATGAAAAGGGCATATGAGGTTAAAAGAGAAAGAAGGCTTGAACCACGATCAGAACAACCAAATTCTGATATTTAAAACAACCTCAACTTTCACAGGAAGGCATCTTAAAGTGATGGTTAAAGTGATAAAGCAGTTAGTACACTGGCAGAATCATAACACCCATTCAGTACCCTATTACACTCCCGTTATGTCAGCCTCCCACAAAATGGTGTTTCACCATCATAGCTGCTACGGGCTTCTGCCAGGCGGGGGCAACAAGGCATTGCCTCAGGGCTAAAGAAGTGCCTTATAGGATGCAGTCCTGAAGAGCTCTTCTCTTACACCCAGCCATAAGTGAAGCAAAAGGTTAAGCTTGTTGGAGTAAATCCATGTCTTTAGTGTCTGACCTCTCTAAAATAGCCACTCTAAAAACCAAGGTTATCCTTTATCCCAATTTCTCTGATAGAAGGGAATTCTTCCTATGAGAAAACCACATTAGTGTTCCTAAATATGTTGCCTAAGAAATAAGTTACTGAGTAAAGGACCAAAGAGAGCAAAGGTTTGAAAGCTAGCCTGAAATTTCCGTTTTACCTGGAAAGTTCTACCATGCCTGAGAGGCACACACACAAAAACAAAAAGACAAATCTTACAACTTGGGCTAAATATTGGGTTGGTCCAAAAGGTTATTTGGTTATTTTCTGTACAGTGGCTCTAGTAGTGCTTAGTTGTCTTGAACTTCATTCGAAACAATTTTGTTGGACTGTATTGTGATAGCTGTCCTATCAGCATGCATTAAAACAAAAACTTATCAAAATTGGTGAATTTTCATGTAGCCATTTTAATATTAAAAGTGGAAGAAAATACACATTTTCAGCATATTATGCTTTATTATTTCAAGAAAGATAAAAAGGCCATTGAAACGCAAAAAAGGATTTGTGCGGTGTATGAAGAAGGTGCTGTGAGAGATTGAATGTGTGAGAAGGGGTCTGTGAAGTTTCATGCTGGAGATTTCTCACTGGATGATGCTCCAGGTTGGATAGACCAGTTGAAATTGATAGCGATCAAATCAAGACATTAATTGAAAACAGTCAGTGTTATACCACGCAGGAGATGGCTGACATAATATCCTAATCAATAAAGTTATTGGCTAAAATGAAAAGTGTGCCTTTTATTTTATGAAAAAAATTAAACAGACTTTTTGGCCAACCCAATAGCTTTTATCATATCCTAGACACAGTTAATGAAGATTCCCTTTTCAGAAACTAATAGTCTAAATACTGCTCCCAGGTGTTAATTGTACTTTCAATTTAGCATAACATTTTTGGTGTCAGACACTCAAAGATTTACTTCTTTACTTTTACAGCACACTTATAATCTTGAACTGGAACAAATGTTTGACATATAAAGCACCAAAACCAAATCTGAATTCTGTGACATTCCAATTAGACTTTTTCATATAGTTATGAACCACTGAGACTAGACAGGTCATAAAATCTCTTCCGATGGAACGAAACATACATTTTTGACATGCGAATTTATACACAATGCTAAGGGAAAGGACTCTAAAAGTTTCATGGAGATTTTTATTCTATGGAACTGATATTTGAGGATCATCAATATCTTTGTAAACCTTAGAGAATAAATTGTATTGCTTTCCCCATGTTGCAGCTGAGGTGACAGGCAAATGAGGCAAGGTCACAGAATTAATAGCAGATTTTGGTCTAATATTCCCTGTCCATTAGAATACATGGCTCTTCTGAAAGTGGCTTTCCTATTGAGAATTGGGGTTTTGCTTTTTTCTTTGTTTTTAGCTGTGAATGAGTGAACTTTAAAAGTGAGGTAGAGTGAAGTCAGTACTTTTTTCAAAAACACTTTTTTTTTTCAACTACATAGTTTGAAATAGTTTGCCCTCCCTTAGAATTCAAATCACAAGATATGGTCAGGGCAAAATTGGGTGGGTATTCATGCCCATACATGAGAGACACTATAGCCTTTTCTTTAATTCTGCTATAAACAGAGTTTTTTTCTCACAGATAAACATAACTAAATGGGTCAAACTCTTGCTCAAGTACAAAACCAGCAACAGACCCAGGGCCAAGGGAAGTGAAGTGTCAAGTCATTGCTCTCATCTCTAGCAGGACTGTTGCTAACCACTGTGACATCTTGATTGACTTGCCCCTCACCCTAAAACACCTTCATCTTAAAAGAACCCAAATTAGAGAAGAGATGATAGGGTCAAACTCTGTGTTCATGAATTCTGTCTTCTCAATGCTTGGAAGTGACAGAAAAGGAAAATGTAATGCAAACAACTCTGAACTGCCAAATTCAGAGCTGGGAAAATTATGGCTCAGATAACTAAAGTAATTTTAATTTTATAGTGTACATAAGAGGACGTGTAAAACACAGACCACAAGAAAAATGATCATTTACATTTCAATGGATTTTAGAATAAAACCTGTGTGTAACTGAACTATACATATGGCCCAATCTCTGGCCCTCTAAAACATTGTGGAGGGAACAGAAACCAACCATCCTTAGGAGCCAGGAAAGGTGGGTGAGGGCATATGGGGGATACTCACTGTGGTTCATGATCTGACTGCTCAGCAGGAAGCCAAACCAGGCATCAGCCTTCATCCTCCAATGGCCCTGACATCTAAATATACTATTCAGTGCTATTAAGTGTTCCCAGTTCTGTTTTCCCCTATTTACTGATCTGTAGCTAAAATAAACTGGGGGATAAAAAGAAAGTTCTCTAGGGATAAAAATGTTTCATATTTTACACTCTTTCGGCTCCTGTCTACCATTTCTCATGGCAAACTATGACTTTGGTAGTCACAACAAAACCTAAGCCTCTGTTGTTGTGGTTTCTAAGTTTCTGTAGTTTGAATTTCCCACTAACAAGTTAGGAAACTTTGGTTTCCCAAGCATACCACATTAGCCGCTGCCTCTGTTCAGGCAGCCACACTACAAAGAGGTGAAGGAAAATCAGTGAACTCATCCACTTGGGCACATGACTGGTCCCTGCTTTGGCCTTTTACTTTAAATCTGACAAACTGAACACCAGTGAATTAACGCATGAAAGCCAAATAAAGGAGGGAAGCCTTTTTCTTAAAGCCTACAGGAACTAGAGGCTTTAAAAAAATTCTTTTTTGGCTCAGAATAAGATTTGGAAACTTTTTAAAAGGGAGAGAAGAAAGAAAAGCAACCTACCAGAGAATAAATAAGTGTTAAGAGAAAGGAATTATACTAATCCTCCAAAACACCTATTTACAATATCTGTTTGAAAACAGTCTGATCTGGGAAGAGAAAAAAAGGACTAACAGAAATTAAAAACAGAAAATTCTGCAGGTACATCAGAATGCGCTTCTGAAGAATTAATTTCTGTTTTCCTCAATCTACTAAGATACAAGATACAAAATGGATTTTGAGCAATAAGAGAAATACATATAAATTTTCTTAGATAAAACACATACATTTTTAAAGGTTTATAGTACTATGCCCTTGAAGCCTGTCTGAGAAAAGGCTGCCTGTTAAAAATATTTTCCAAGAACTTTAAGTTCCTTGAAATGTTCTATGGAAATGGTATTTATGACAAACCCACCTCCTCTGGGGAACATGATATGTTATTACTGGCAAAGTCACAAATTTTTAAACCATCCAAAAATAATTATGTATTTATGCCAAATGACTAAATTTGCTTTATTATTACAGTGATTAAGAGAATGTTTGCTAATGTCTCATGATCAAGGCTCAAAGTAGCCATGAACCTACAGAAAATACTGTGACAAAACAGTGGGTTGCGAGTGGTGGTGATTTTCTGTGCTTTTGACAGGCAGAATATTGCAACATAGAAATTCACTGCAGAGGATGGTACATACATGAGGTAGGATGTGTGGATGTATATCATGGTGGTGAGAAACATGATTTGGAGTTGGTGTTGTGGTTCTGACAATTACTAGCATTATCTTTAGAAAATTATTTAACATCTCTGAGCCTCAATTGCTTATTTGTAAAATAAGGACAGTAATACTTGCCTGCTATGACTGTTTGCAGGACTAACATGCTACATGACATATAATAATTGCTTAATAAATGGTAATTATGTTATTCACAGACTGTAAAAAGAAGAAACTGTTTACCATGTGACTGTTGCATAGTTACTTCCCAAAATGGTACTAGTTCAAAACTGGAATAGATGCAGTTAAAAATTTAACCAGTATTTATTGAATACCAATTAGGTGCCAGGCACGATACTTAAGCTAGAAATACAACATTGAATAAAACAAATAGCTGACCAGTTATTGAATAAAACACACACATACTCCTATTCCCCTACTTCCATGAAAGTTACATTATAGCAGGAGAGATAGCCAGTGATCAAATAAGTAAAATATAGTAGTATGCCAGATGGTACTAGAAGAGATGAAGAAGGGAGTCCAGAAGCTCCCTGGGGAAGCAGCCAGTACAAAAGCCACAGGCTCTGCTGTATTCAAGGAATAATATGGAAGCTGGTGCGACTGGAGCAGCCTGAGCAAAGGTAGGAGGGGTCAGAGAGCTAAGGAGGTGAGGACAGTGCAGGGATGAACAAATGAGCACTAAAAACGTGGGATGGAAGAAAGAGGAAACTCTCGAGGTCAGTACTCTGTCTGGGCTTTCTGGAATGTAGCCTGGTTAAGTGGAAAGAACACATGCTTTGCAGTCAGTGAGTTTTTATTCTGGTTTGGTTATTTATGCTGTTTGGTAATTATTTAACCACTCTAAATTTTAGTGTTTTGGTCTCTAGCCTCATCTCTAAATTGGTAAAAATAATAATTAGACTAGGATTAAATAAATCTTTATACTTAATCTTCCTGGGCCTCAGTTTCCCAACTAACAAAATGCAAATACTACACACAGACCTTATAAACACAGATATATAATAGTCAAAATGCTGTTTTAAAATTATAATCAAATATTATTTTTATAGTCTATGTTAGTATTTAAAGTTTCAAAGCAACAAAAGTATGTGACTCCCATTCCTCTACATCACTTGATAAAATACCCTATAAATTTTAACTGTTTTAGCATGGAGTAGTAAAGATCTATTTGGCAGTCATGTTTCACTCCCTTTTCCTGCCCCTGTTTAAGAATACTGGTCTAATGGAAGGATTTCCAAGAAAATGTTTAACTGCAAAAATCAAGATGAACTGTGTTTATAGTAAGCTGTATTTTTGGATAAAAAAGGGAGAGAATAAGAATCTTTATTTATATTTGCTTGTTTACTCATATTAAGACATTCTGAAAGTACATATAAGAAATTAACCAATGGTTATGGGTTGGGGGGAGAATAGGCAGATGGAATAATGAGGTGAGAAGAAGATACTTTACAGTATACCTTTTAATATACATATTTGGAAATATATATTATGTATTTGGGAATGCATAATAATCTAAAATCTAAGTAAAATTCAGACTTGCTTGAAGGGTTAAAAATGAACAAAAATGAACTTTGTATAATTACAAAGTTAATTATACAACAATATAAAAACTGCAAATGACCTATTTCTTGGACAGTTTGGGCATCCCTCAACCTATTATTTTGTATTGTTTCTGAAGTGCAAAAACTTTTAAGCTATCTTCAAAAGTTTTCTCCATCTTTTTCACTGTGGAAACCAAGCCCAGAAGTAGCACATACAGAAAAAGACTGTTCCCTTCAGGTCTGTGCCAGATAGGTCAGCCCACCCCATTTGAGTCGGCAAATAGACATGTCTAGGAGTATCTGACCCCAGCAAAGAAAGTGTACGTTCACTCTCAAGGGACGAAGGATGGGGTAAGATGAGCAGAACATCAGAGAGGCTTTGGGAAGGTCAGCTGTTAGCATCCACTAAGTGATTTGCTGACATTTCAACAGAATGAACATTCAAAGCATCATTTTTTTCCAGGAAGGGAGAAGAGCTATATGGTGTAGATCTGTAAACAAATGGAAAATGGAAAATACTGGCTCGTCCCAAATACACTTGAGCAGCAGATAATGAAGAACAGTTATAAATGTCAGAGACGGCTAACAGAAAAAGATCAAGCAGAATTTTTTCAAAAAAATTAACCATGCCTTAAAATGATGGTTTTCCACCAGAGGTGATTTTTGTTCCCAGATTTTTTAACAATGTTAGGAGACCTTTCTTGGTTAGCACAACTGAGCCGGGGTTACTGGGTTATTTCTGGCATCAATATGTAGAGGCCAGGGATGCTGCTACACTCACAGGACAACCCCCATAACAGAGAATTGCTTTAAAATGTCCACTGTGCTAAGGCTGAGAAACCCTGGCCTGAAATGACAAACAGTATGGGTATCCACGTGCAGGGCTGAACAGATGCATGAATGGCCTGAAGGCAGATGAGAGTAAATAGACTGTGTAATGATACCTTTCATTGTGGTGTAAATTCTGACTCCCTCTCCCAAGTGACCTCTACCTTAGGCCAGCACATTGTGGCTGAGGTGCTCTTCTGTGTTGTCTCACCGTCAGTACAATTTTCTCCTTTTAATGGCAACATGTATTATGACAGGCAGTAGGCTAGGAGCTTTTTTGTCTGGATTATTTTGCTTAATCTTAGAATGACACTATTATGAAGGAGGATCCAATATTATCCCCATTCTACAGATGAAGAAAATGCAGTCAGATAGCTTCCTCTGTCACACTAGGTAGAAATTGGAGAAGTCAAGATTGAACTCTGAAGATCGAACTCAAGAATCTGAATTTCTCCCCCCAGCAACTACCGGCCGCCCATAGTACTCCATTGACTCTTTCCTACTGGTGCTTCAGTGTTAGCGAGCATACTTGCTCCCTGTCAGTCATCCTGGCTGCCTCTTGCTATTCAGCCACCCTCACTGTTTACTGTTATTTGCAGTGGCAGTAGGGAACAGGCAGAAGAAAGCTACCTTGGGGCAAGCGTGGGGTAAGACAGAGAAGAACAGAGGTCACAAGGAGTATAAAATCAACCACAGAAAGGGGCAGGATGGAAAGGGGAGAATGATCAACAGTGAGAGTATTAGGAATCTGGGGATAAGCCCTATATCACCATCATATCACCAATTGAAACTTAAAGGCAGCTCTGCATGCTATGTATCAGGCAAGGTACTCTTAGAAGTTCAAGAGTGTGCACGCGCACACACACACACACCTGTGACAATCCAAAGCTTCACATGCTGGGTAGCTTTTTGAATGCTGCTCCTTAGAGAGGGGCAAGGCAGCCAGAAGAAGGCATCATGGCTATCTCAGGTCCAGATAGGCCTTGAAAGATCAGGGAGACACCGACCTGAAACTTTCAGTCTGCCATGGACATGGAGTCTCAGTCTAATGAAAGGCTAGCGCGCGCGCGCGCGTGTGTGTGTGTGTGTACGCGCTCGCGTGCATGCGTGTGTGGTGGTGGTGGTAGTGGTAGGCATAGTGTAGTAGTAATTACAATGGAATATCTGGAAAAAAGTGTTATGTTGTCAGAGGACTCTTTTTTTAAATCCTCACCCAAGGATATACTTACTGATTTTAGAGGGGAGGGGAGAGAAAGAGAGGAAGGGGGAGAGAGAGAAAGAGAAACATCAATTGGTTGCCTCCCGTATGTGCCCCAACAGGGGATAGAACCTACAACCTAGGTGTGTGCTCCAACTGGGAATTGAATCCACAACCTTTGGTGCATGGGATGACACTCCAACCAACTGAGCCACCCAGCCAGGACTGAGGACTCTTTTTCAAATAATTAAGAATGCAAAAAGAAAAGTGAGTAGGCTCTTAAGCATAGTAGTGTATTCACAGTAATTGGTTTTTAAAAAGTTCCCTCTTGATAGCTATACTATACTCAAAGCAAGACAAAAAAAAATCCACTTGAGTAAATTGCAAAAAGGAAAAAATCCATTTGAGTAGATATTTTTTAATGACAAATTAAAATGTGGGATGGGCAGGCACAGCTTAGTGGTGTTAAATGAACATCCATCATCTGATGGTTCTCTCTAAAAAGCTCCTTAAATGACAATACAACATTGAAGAAGCGACAATGCATGACTCAGGCTCGAAGTAGTTATCCCAGTACAGATTTACACATGCTGTCCTTTATTGTCACTTCTGTGTTAGTTCCCATTTTTCTCTCCCAGGCCTACACTGAGCACCTTTCCAAGTCTACCTGGCCCTTTGATTGAGGTGCGGAGAGTCTTTCGTTTCCAGCCCAGAGTACCTAGTCTCAAACTGAAAATAGTCTCCTTGTAGCCTTACTCTCCAAGCTCTGTGTCTGTTAGCTCTCAGACTGGTCTTTTTCTGGTTCTGAAACCTCATCTTTCAGTTTTTCTTTCTAGGAGAGCCTTTGTCTCAGTTAGTTACTTTGCTCTTTTTTTCTACTTTAAAAAAAATGAGATTTGCCCCAGACCCAGGTCCCTCTGCTCAAGTTGAGAATTTCATGAACTCTCAAGATCCAATTTCTCTGTTAAAAGCTCCCAAGCACCTTATAATTAATAGATCATCTGATTATTTGTATCTTCTTTTTTTACTTTCCCATTCTCTGGGGAGCTAAACAAGATTATTCAGGTGATGAAAAGCCCTGACTAGTGATGTCCAATTTTTTACATTATATCCCTCTGATAGCACCTGAAGACTCTTCCATCACTCCATGCCCTAACCCTTATTTCACAAGGAAGGAAAATGGTAATCCAGCTTGCTGGATCTGGACCCATTTTTGGTGTCTCAAAATGATCTCAATAATGATGACAGGATTTTCAGTAACAAGGACATAAAACAGACACAGATGTACACTCATATTCAGCTAGCAGATGCCAAAAAAAGTGTTACTGTTCTTCTACATCTTGCTGACCAAATCAAATGAATTGAGCATTACATTATGACTATGGTATGCTGTAGCTGTAATTTTAAAAAAACCTTTGACTTGTGAGAGAAATAAAAGGAAGCAACATACATGGAATAAAACAAAGACTAGTCACAGCTATTTTTATGAGTGCTCCTAAAAATCAGACTAAATAGTGAAAAGTCCCATTGAAAAAGGGAGTAGTGCAAGGAAACAAATTATAGGCTCAATTACCAAGAACCTATTTCAGCCTAAGGAAGCTTTCCAATAAATGCCAGATTATCAAAGTCTAGCTGTGAGAGCAGATATAAAATTGAATAAAGCAGTGTGATATATATATGTAGTTTTCTGCTTAGTAATTAACATGTAAATCTGGAAGAAAAAGTAATGTATTAAACTAGCTCTGGAAGAATGAAAGCAAATATAGGAATTGAGCTTTGTTAAAGTGAAGTTACAAATTTTGGATTGAGACATATAATTTTATATTTCATATACCTTAAGAAAGGCCAAGCAAGATTTGATATCATGCTATTTGGTTGTTGATGGGAAACTATTATAAGTTATGACCAGGGTGATCTGTGCAAGTATACAAGCAGGTTTTGACTGAAAAAGGTAAACTGATAAGTAAAAGCACAGTACCTTGTGCAGACAGTAGGTGCTCAATGTAATTGCCTCGTAAAGATCTGAAATGAATGAAATGTCAGCTGACCTGCATGCACATCACTGTGCAGATGGACCCATTTAAAAACCAGACAACTTGGTGGTTTCAATGCCTGTTTTCAAAGAGTGGTTTCAAACAAAACCCAGTATCTTATGAAGACAGTTTTGTCATTTAGGATTTTTCTAAGAACTGGGAGAGAGGGATTTCAAAGCAGAGAGTCTTCCATCTGTGGTAGGGAGCAAACAACTGGTTTTATTAATGATGGAAACATTGAAACAGTGACTAGGCCAGTAAATCTGGCGACTTCATCAGATTGAAGCAAAGGGCTTGCTTAGTAACAGCTTGAAGACGGCGACTGCTTAACAAACCAGAGACTTTTCCAGAGAAAGACATTTACCATTTAGGCTTCAATGGTCTGTCCTTGTGAGTAATGGTTCTCAAAGTGTGGCCCCTTTCAAGAAGTCTGTAAGGTCAAAGCTATTTTCATAACAACACTATCTTTTTTACTCTCATTTTCTCACAAGTGTGCAAGGAGTTTTCCAGAGGATACATGACGTGTGGTGACATCAGGACTGTGACAACGAATGGTATATATGAAACAGATTTGAGAATCCAGCTGTCTTCAGTTAAGCCAGACATTAGAGTTTGCAGACATATAAAACAATATAACTTTCCCCACTGTTTTGGTTTGAAAAAGTTATTTTTTATAAAACATGCTATTATGTTAACATATAATAGGTTTATTAATGAATAAATGCATATTTTTAAAATGGGTTCCTCTGAATTTCTAAAACAGTAAATATTGGTATATATAGCCCACACAATCAAAAACTCTTTAGAGCCCTCAGTAATTTTGAAGAGTGTAAAGGAGTCATGAGATAAAAAATTTGAGAACTACCACTCTGGACCTTTTACTGAATTGTACTGGAACTGTCTGCTCATTCTTTCCCAAACAGCCTGCAGACTCCAAGAACAGGAAACTCTTTTTCATCTCAGCACAGCCCCAGTACTAACTATAATCATTTAATGTTTTTGCAAAGTAAATGAACAAAAGTCTTGCCATATTCATAACATAAAAAGTTTAAATTCAAGATCCACATAGTGAATACAGTCAAGTTTTTGGAGTTGTTCACTACTTATGGGTTGATTTCTATAGCTAACAGAAAAAACATAATGTCATTAATGGCTTAGAACTATTGCTAGCTAGTTCTAAGTTTATATGGGCCAGGTGACTGAAAAACTGGGTAAGAATCTGGAAAAGTAGAAATGTAATTAATGTGTTGGGATGGTCAGATTATAGATGAATATTTCCGTTTCAATTTCATTCACTGGTTTATGTAATATTCCTTGTGATAAATAAGCATATTTGTCCAGTAGAGTTCTGGACTCTGAGAAAAATAAATAAAAGAACCACATCTTTGCAGAGATGAAATAACCAAAGGCTAGTGAGGGGACAGGATGTAGACGTTGACTGCCCATCTCTCTTCTCCAACCAGCAAGCACATACAGTTCTAACACAGGGATCTGAAGAAGGAAGAGACAGAGATGCTCCAAGTCTCCATTCTTTCTAGAAGCTAATGTATTTGGAGAATACCAATGAGAAACCCATTTACACCTCATTTTCTTAAATATCTAAAACCATGCATATGGTAAAAAAGAAAGCATCCTATTTAAAAGATGAATAAAGTGACTTAGAACAATGTTACAGTATTTTCAACAGGAAGGTATATTTGCTTATTCTTTCATTCATTCAAAACATACTCATTTAGTGCCCTCTACAGGTTAAGGGCTTTGTGGTGGACACTATAGAAGACAAAAATGAATCAGACATGTGTCTTATTTTTAACAGGCTTATATTTTAGTAGGGTTGATAGTAATGAACAAAAATAAGACCAAATGGAAAGTGGTGAGAACTATATTCAATAATATAAATTATTATGAGTATGGCTGACATTATCGTAAGCATTTGAGCACATCATGTTTCATTTGTGTGTTACATAAATACATATTATCAACACTCAGTGTATCACACACATGCTGACATGTGTGTATAAATAAAAACTGAAAACACCCTCAGAACATATAATTTATAATAAAGAACCAGTATCATAGTTAGTACCAAAGAACATTCAAGATGATAGATGTGGTATTTTAAAAAAAGCAAGAAAATGGTATTGCATATTAATAGTGATAAACCACAGTAAGCTATAACAGTTCTAAGTCATACTAGAAACTGTAAAGAAAAGCTGTAATAAGATACTGCTTTAAGCCAGTTTGGATTTAACTGCCTCACATTTGTGTCCATAAAACCAGCTTCCACAACCTGTTTTTATTGGACAGGATTCAATGAATGTTCCTATAATCCTGTGGTGTCAGTACTTGAACATGAATATGAGTACTCCAAGACAGTAGTCCTTAAACTGGAGTACACATACCCCTGAGGGCAGCAAAGACTTTCCAGAGGTACAAGCATTGGAGAGCGTTAAGGGAATCAATGTCTACATCTGCAGTTCACACACACATGCTTTCCAAAACTGATCTGCCAGAAAAGGTGCTTGTGCTCTGAGCTCTCCCTTTCCAACAACCCTTTCGAAATAATCTTATTACTTAAAATCTTACCAAATGCATCTCCATGGGTTAGAAACACCTCTGGGGCACAGACAAGGGGAAAGCTATGGAAAGATTCCTGAGAGGGTCCAATGAGAGACCAGCTGCAGTTTCAGAACCAACCACTGGATGGAGCAATGTCTATTACTTCATCTAGACAAATTCAGGCAAGCTCCTATGCCTCGGCTTTTTCAGAAGTCGATGGTATTTACACATTTACTTAAGTTAAAAAAAAAAATGAAATCATACTTTTCCTGAATATCGTATTTGGGTGGCTGGTTTGCCAATGATGACTCTAGATTATATGGCAGAGGTTAATATATATCTTTTCAAGTATTTACCTTGAATAAAAAATTCCAGATACCAATTTTAAAATGTGTGAAGGGGTACTTAGCTTTTAAAAATTCTTTTAGAACAAAGTACTAAAGAGAAATTTTTTTTAAAGATTTTATTTATTTATTTTTAGAGAGGGAAGGGAGGGAGATAGAGAGAGAGAGAGAGAGAAACGTCAATGTGTGGTTGCTGGGGGTCATGGCCTGCAACCCAGGCATGTACCCTGACTGGGAATCAAACCTGCGACACTTTGGTTCGCAGCCCGTGCTCAATCCACTGAACTATGCCACCAGGGCTGGGAAAATTTTTTGAAGATTTTATTTGTTTATTTTTAGACGGGGGGGGGGGGGGGGGGGGGGGGGGGGGGGGGGGGGGGGGGGGGGGGGGGGGGGGGGGGGGGGGGGGGGGGGGGGGGGGGGAAGAGAAGGAAACATCAGTGTGTGGTTGCCTCTCATGTGCCCCCTACTGGGGACCTGGCCCACAACCCAAGCATGTGCCTTGACTGGGAGTTGAACCATGACCCTTTGGTTCGCAGGTGGTGCTCAATCCACTAAGCCACACCAGCCAGGGCTGAAGAGAAATTAAAAAAAAAAATCCCGTTTACAATAGCATCACAAAGATAAAACTCTCAAGGATAATTTAATCAAGGAGGTAAACAATCTGTATAGTAAAAACTGTAAGACATTGATGAAATAACCAAAGATACAAATAAATAGAAAGATATTGTGTGTTCATGTTAAAAGAATTAATTTGTTAAAATGTCCATACTATCCAAAATGATCCAGATTCAGTGCAATCCCGATTAATTCCAACAGCATTTTTCACATAAATTTTTTTAATCCTAAAAGATATATGAAATAAGACCCCTAAAAGACCCTGAAGAGCCAAGCAATCTTGGAAAGTAGAACAAAACTGGAGGCATCACATGTCCTAATTTTAAACCAGAGTGTAAGCTATAGTAATCAAAACAGTATGGAATTGGCATAAAAACAGACACATAGAACCATGGAACAGAATAGAAAGCCCAGAAATAAACCTATCCATATATGATCAATTAATTATCAACAAAGGAACCAGAATATACAATGAGGAAAGGATAGTCTCTTCAAGAAATGGTGCTGGGAAAGCTAGATATTCCATGCTAAAGAATGAAACTGGACTTACATCATAAATGATGAAGCTATCTTACATTACATAAGAAATGAACTCAAAATGGATTAAAGATTTGAAACCAGGACCTGAAACTGTAAAACTCCTAGAAGAAAACATAGGGGGCAAACTCCTAGACCTGGTCTTGGCAGTGATTTTTTTGGCATTCATACCCAAAAAATTAAACAATTAGGATTAAACCAAATGAAAGCTTCTGCACAGCAAAGGAAACTACAACAATAAATGATAACCTGTGGAATGGGAGAAAATATTTGCAAACCACCTATGTGATAAGGAATTACTATCCAAATACACAAGGCACTCATAACTCATAGCAAAAAAACAAGTAACCCACAAAAAATGGGCCAAGGACCTAAATAGTGTTTTTTTCCAAAGAACACAACTGGCCAACAGTACATGAAAAAGTACTCAACATCACTATCATCAGGGAAACACAAACAAAACCACAATGAGATATCAGTCACCACCCGTTGAAATGTCTATTATCAAAGGAGGCACAAATGCTAGCCAGGACATAGACACAAGGGCACTCTTGTTCACTGTGTGAAGTAAACTGGTACAGTCAATACGGAAAACAGTATGGAAGTTCCTCAAGAAATTAATAATAGAACTAGATCGAGCCATCCCACTTCTGGTATATATCCAAAGTAAGTGAAAATCGCTATCTTGAAGAGATATCTACACTTCTGTGTTCATTGCACCCTTATTCACAAGAGCCAAGGTGGAGAAAGCATGTCCAACAACAGAGGAATGGATAAAAAAAAATATGACTCACACACACACACACACACAGGGGTGGGCAAAAGTACATTTACATTTATAAGTACAACCAAAACCATTTATTCTTTGCATCATTAATTATTGTATTTTTTTATATGACAACTGTACAACCTACTTTTGCCAACCTCTGAATGCACAACATGTGTATATACAGGGTCCAGCAAACTGAGGCTGCTTGAGTGTAGTAGTAGGGTAGTAACATGGGTGGAATAATTTTTACTTTTAATTTGAACATTTCATCTAAAATGGTCTTTCTGTGTGCGTGCGTGTGATGTTGTTATGTTCAGAATTCCATGCTATGATATTTGTAGTAAAAGATTTGTAATAACACAGGGCAGGGCATTATTTGTGTTGGACCCTGTATATACAATGTAGTATTACTCACCCATTTAAAAAAAAGGAAATCCTGACATTTGCGACAATGTAGATGTAAATGGAGGGATTATGGTAATGAATAAGCCAGGCAAAGAAAGGCAGGTGTGTTCTGCTTAGTATCACTTATATGTGGAACCTAAAAAAAAAAAGTTTACCTGACCAGTATGGCTCACTAGGTTGGGCGTCTTTCTGCAAAGGAAAAGGTCATCATCAGCAGGATTCCCTGTCGGGCACACACCTGGGTTGCAGGTTTGGTCCCTGCTAGGGGCACCAATGACAGGCCACAAATCGATGTTTCTCATTCATATTGATATTTCTATCCCTCTCAATCACCCCCCTCCCCTCTATCTAAAAAAATAAATAAATAAAATCTTTTAAAAAATAGTTTAACTCATAGAAACAGAGTAGAATGGTGGTTGCCGAGGGCTGGAGATAGGGAGAGGCTGGTAAAAGAGCACAGTTATAGTATGAATCAAGTCTGGGGATCTAATGTATACTGTGTGACCAGAGTTGACAGTACTGTGACACAACTGAAACTGACTAAGAGAGTGGAACTAAGTGTTCTCACACACACAGGAAAAGGTGCATATGTGAGGTGATGGATGTGTTAATGTGGTAATTAGATGAGAATCCTTTCACAATTTATGTATATATTAAATAATTGTGTTATATACTTTGAATATCTGACAACTTTATTTTTCACTCATACCCCAATGGGCTAAATTTAAAAAGTAGATAACATGTGCTAAAGGGAAGTGCCATGATTACTCTTTATATGAACAAACTAATTGTACATAATAAAATAATTATTTCAGGAGAGGTAAGAGCAAACATTTGAAAACTGCTGCTCTGTGCAATATGAATGAACAAGAATGCATGCACAATGGTGAGACTTCTTCTTCAAGTGGACAGTTTTTCTACTACAGAGAGTGCTCCTGGAGAAAGACACTTTGTCTGTGGACCAGGTCCCTGCCATAGTTTTTGTTCTTTGTTGGAGAGGCAATGTGATATGCAGAAACAGTCTTTGCCCTTCCTGACCTTTCTGACCCTTGATTTTCATAACTGAAAAATAGAGATAATAATCCCAAACCCTAAAAATTTACCATGATAATTAGCACCAATAGATGTACTGATTTAGCTCACAGTTTGGCAACACATCGCTGACACTAAATAAAGAATGGTAGTTATTATATAGTCTCCAAATTTTAGTGTTTGGGCTGTGTAAGGAAAATCACCAATTAGAACTGAAATTATTTACTACCTTTTTGAGGTGAAAATTTAGCTACTGACCAACCACCTATAATATGCATATTCATTCATTTTTCCAGTAATGTGGACAGGTGTTAGCTAATTCAGTCATGATATTCCCTGTGAGAAAATGAATGGCCATATAGGTTAGGAATACAGGCTGTGTCCACAGATTGTGGTATAATCAATAATGAAGAACTGGCTGTGTTAATACTCAGTCAGAACACCATTTCTGATGTATACTCAGTAAAGCCTTACTATCCACAGTCATCGTGGCAGCATCACCTAGTAGCTTGTTATACTACGAGATTTGAGGCTCATCCTTACCTGCTGAATTGGAATCTGAGATTTAACAAGATTCCCAGGTGATTTTTAAATGCGCCTAAAACTGTGGTAAGTACTGGTAAAGAACAGGCCCTTCACAGAGAAAACACTGGGTGTGTATGTAACTCAGGCAGGAACTTTCTGTTGCATCTGTTTAATTAAAGCTGTGTAAGGCAGGGCTATGGAGTGTCTAATTTCTAACGATAGACTAACATATAAACAAACACCACACATACACAGATCAGTGGTTCTCAGCTGGGGACAGCTGCCCTCTCCCCCTCTCTTACCCCCTAGAAGACAATGGGCAATGTTTGGAGACATTTTTGGTTGTTACAACGGGTTGCTAATGGCATCTAGTGAGTAGAGGCTAGAGATGCTGTTCAAAATCTTATAATGCACAGGGCATTCCCTACAACAAAAAATCATTTGGCCCAAAATGTCAATAGGGGAAAAAGGAACAATAATTTGACTATACAGCTCTGTGGAATGAATTTCATAGGTGGACATTCTGCATCTCAGGATCTACGCTACTTTCAAGATTATGGGTACCCGGGTTAAAAGCTCTCAAAACCACTTACTTGCTTTTCCTAGCAAACCCAGAGTCAATGATAACGTGTATTAGCATATAAAGTCAGTTAGCATCAGTGCCTAAAACCTGTTAAGCAAAGAAAAATAATGGAGACAGAAAACTAAGTTACTGTTTGGTTTAAAACCCAATCCTACTGAAGAAGGAAGTGGACGTAGACCCTCACCTACACAACCTCCTTACCCAAAAGACACTTTCACTGTGTACAATCCCTTGTCTGCAATTTCAAAAATCTAAAGACTACACAAAAGTTTTTGCTAAATTGTGGTAGCAAAGCTTCTTACCTGAACTCATTTAGCAGCAAAACCTGAATAGATTTGAGGCTATTAATTATCCCACTTAATGTAACCATTCACATGGTTCACTGCAGAAATATTTAGAGGTTTGCTTAGAAGGTGGTGCCACAGGCTTTGCTGGAGCTGTTATAATATGTGGGTGCTCCTTCTGGCCTTTCTAAAATTTGAAAACTAGGGGGAGGTAGAAGAGGTTAAAGGGGAGGGGGGTAGGATAAATGATGATGGAGGGAAACTTGACTTGGGCTGGTGAACACACAATACAATATACAGATGATGTATTATAGAATTGTACCCCTGAAACCTAAATAATTTTATTAACCAATGTCATTCCAATAAATTCATTAAAAAAGTAATGTTTGAAAACTTTAGGGTTTTTGAGAATATGTGACTTAAAAAGTTTTGGACAATGATTTGGGGTAAGCCCATTCACCATACCAGAAGAAGTGCTAATTTCAATACAGTAGCATAACTAGTTTGTTGTCTCTCTCTCTGTCTGTCTGTCTTTCTCTCATACATGTACACAACGCCACAATGTAATAGCTTTACAAGCACAAGCACCCAGCTGGCTCCAAAAGGGTTACATCACTGGTGGTCTACCTTAAATGATGGCTGGGGTATAACTCTTTCTGCACATAAACTCCCGTTTCCCTCCAGACGGGCTTTACCTGACTTGCTTGTTGAGTATCATATGCTGTGCTCATGAGACTGGCCCAGGGAAATAGCGGGTTGTTAGGAAGAAAGTAGTAAGGAAATGCTGAGAGCAGATGTATTCAAATTGACATTTTTATGTGCCTACCTTGTAAGATAGGGCTTAGGAATAGATGGGGATGCCCACCAATTTCCAGAAACCACAGAGATATGTGAGGTTGCACCATGCTGAGAAACGTGCATCATGCTTGTTGCTAAAAACACTGAACACAATGGGAACATTTTAAACTTTTTCAAAATCCTTCTTGTCTGTCATGGCACTGCCAAGATTCACTAATCACCATTAAATTTTAGTGGTCTTTTCATTACACTGCGAAACAATCTCCCCCGCCTTTATATTCTAAGAAAACACACCTTCTCATGAAAATGAAATAGCATATGGTATTATTTAAATAAGGTGAAAAGAAATCTTGAAAAGGTTTTGTGAAGCTGTGCTCTGATAAAACTCTAAGAACAGTGATGTAGAAGAGGGGAAAATATTTTGCTGCAATTATGCTCAGCACATTGTTTAACACAATTCTAATGCTAAGGTTGGAGAAAGAAGCACTTTGCTAAAGTCTTTGTAACTATTTCACCACTACAGCAATGCACCCATGCACTCTGTCACCGGTCTGAGGAGTTCCATGACCATGCAGGAAGGAGCTGCCATATTTCTATTCTCAGGCTCCCAGGTGTCTCAAGTAGGGAGTGGGACAGTCTTGCCAAGACTGTGGATGAGATCATCATTAACCCCACCCAAGGATCTAGCCCAGCTTCTCAAAATTTCTGGGACCACAGCCCTTGGCCCAGCCTCCTGTCAGGTTCTCAAAACACGGAAAACTAAAAGTGGATGCTCCCCACAAAAAGTATGGAATTCTTACATTATACAGTTATTTTAAACATGTTCCTCTTGTGTAGTGTAATTACAGAAGAGCAGATTAGGATCTCAAAAATACTCTCTTATTTCCAAAAAGCCTCACCCATATTAGTTCCCTTTTAAAATGTCCTCTCAGATCCTTAAACAACTTTTAAAAAGAAAGTTCTCTGGCAATGGCAAGGATAATTATCCAATAATTATCCAATGCATTGAATAATTAACTCATTCCTAAGAGAAAAGATGTATTAAAATATTATGAACTTTTCATGCTTGACCAGAAAACAAATATTTATAACTTTCATCCATGACAAGTATTTCAGTTCAATTCTTCAGGGATTCCATTCTATTTTAGCTTCTGTATAACAATACTTCAAAGCTATAATTACACTCTCTATAATCAGCCCATTCCTAGTGTAATTAAGAGTACCACAAATTTAAAACCATGAGCTTACTACTAAGGAAAAAAGTATATAGAAGAGAGACAGTTTATGTTTCATGTAAAGTGCCCTCCTGTTATGCTGACAAATTTAAAATGTAAAAAAAAAGCTACAACAGAATCATTTTTAAGAGGATATCATTATGTTCCTGATATAAAATTTTTCCTCTAGCATCTGACTCTCATCAATAAGCTCTTTCCTGCCCTGGCTAGGTGGATCAGTTGGTTAGAGCATCATCCTATACACCAAAAGGTTGCAGGTTCAATTCCTAGTCAGGGTGCTACAGAAGGCAACAGATCGATGTTTCTCTCTCTCCAAAATCAATAAATATATCCTTAAGTGAGGATTAAAATAGGTAAATAAACAAATAAGCAAGCTTTTCTATCAAACCCTGTGCTCTTTCCACATATTACAAAAACCATAACCCCCTTCAGATGCCTCTCAATTCCCTTCATTCAACTACCATCCACTATGGGGATAAAGAATATGGAAGTGATTCCTGGAACAATGTCATGCTAGTGTAAACGAAGCTTGAATTGACAGAGAAGTCCATCAGTGGAGTACATAACTTCTAAGCAATGTGAACAAAATTTTACCTTAACTATGAATCAGGAAGTCGAGCACCAAACATTAATGTACACATATTGTAATGGTTCAGGCAAACTATTTGATAAATATAATAATAGCCACATTAATAAAAAAACATAATTGTAACTAACACCATATGGTTACTATGTGCCAGCACTGCGACAATCTTAGATGAATTATCTCATTTAATTTTCACAAATGACCCTTGAGATAATACCATATAATTATTGCCTTCATTTTTCATGAGGAAGTTGAAGCTCAGAGATATTAAACAACTGTCCAGATTAATTAGCTGGTAAGAGCAGGGCCAGTCCTGAAGCCAGGTCCAGCTGAGTCTCAAACTTGTGCCTGTGTTTACAGCCTTCAGGCTAGACTGCATATGGATTATAAACTATGCAAGCAATAATTTAACCCAAATATTCTTGCCATTACTTTTCTACTAAGGCTCCTGGTGAACTGCAACTGTTACCAATCAGTGAGGTACAGGGGGATTGATTGATGATAGAAAGCAGAAAAGCAAGATAACTGTTTATCAAGATTCTCCTCTCCCATCAAATTCAAGAGTTTCTGTATCCTTAACAACTGATACAATCTTTCTAAATGAAAATTATGTAAGAATTTAATCACAGCTGATAAGTTACTAAAGCACCAATCACAAAATAGAATGCACTTTTGTATTTTTCAGATTAAAGAAGCTAATTGACCAAGAAACTGAATTCCAGGAGAAGAAGGAACAAGAAAAGGAAAAGAGGGTCGCCACCCTGAAAGAGGAGTTGACCAAACTGAAGTCTTTTGCTTTGATGGTGGTGGACGAACAACAAAGGCTGACAGCACAGCTTGCCCTTCAAAGACAAAAAATCCGAGACCTAACCACAAGTACGAAGGAAACACATGCTAAACTAGCCCTTGCTGAAGCCAGGGTTCAGGAAGAAGAGCAGAAGGCAACCAGACTAGAGGAAGAACTGCAAACGCAGACCACAAAGTTTCACCAGAACCAAGAAGTAATTATGGCGAAGCTCACCAATGAGGACAGCCAAAATCGCCAGCTTCGACAAAAGCTGGCAGCACTCAGCCGGCAAATTGATGAGTTAGAAGAGACAAATAGATCTTTACGAAAAGCAGAAGAGGAGCTCCAAGATATAAAAGAAAAAATAAACAAGGGAGAATACGGAAACTCTGGCATCATGGCCGAGGTGGAAGAGCTCAGGAAACGTGTGCTAGAAATGGAAGGGAAGGATGAAGAGCTCATCAAAATGGAGGAGCAGTGCAGAGATCTCAATAAGAGGCTCGAAAAGGAAACATCACAGAGTAAAGACTTTAAACTCGAGGTTGAAAAACTCAATAAAAGGATTATGGCTCTGGAAAAATTAGAAGATGCTTTCAACAAAAGCAAACAAGAATGTTACTCTCTAAAATGCAACTTAGAAAAAGAAAGGATGACCACAAAGCAGTTGTCTCAAGAACTGGAGAGCTTAAAATAAGGATCAAAGAGCTAGAAGCCATTGAAAGTCAGCTGGAAAAGACAGAATTCACCCTAAAAGAAGATTTAACTAAACTGAAAACATTAACTGTGATGCTGGTAGATGAACGAAAAACAATGAGTGAAAAATTAAAGCAAACTGAAGATAAGTTACAAGCTGCTTCTTCTCAGCTTCAAGTGGAACAAAATAAAGTGACAACAGTTACTGAGAAGTTAATTGAGGAAACTAAGAGGGCACTGAAGTCAAAAACTGAGGTGGAAGAAAAAATGTACAGTGTAACCAAGGAGAGAGATGATCTAAAAAACAAACTAAAAGCAGAAGAAGAGAAAGGAAATGATCTCCTGTCCAAAGTTAATATGTTGAAAAATAGGCTTCAATCATTGGAAGCAATTGAGAAAGATTTCCTTAAAAACAAACTAAATCAGGATTCTAGTAAGTCCACAACAGCAATACACCAAGAAAACAATAAGATTAAAGAGCTCTCTCAAGAAGTAGAAAGACTGAGACTGAGGTTAAAGGATATGAAAGCCATCGAGGACGACCTCATGAAAACAGAAGATGAGTATGAGACTCTAGAGCGGAGGTATGCTAATGAACGAGACAAAGCTCGATTTTTATCTGAAGAGCTGGAGCTTGTTAAAATGGAACTCGCCAAGTACCAGTTAGCAGAAAAGACTGAGTCCAGCCATGAACAATGGCTTTTCAAAAGGCTACAAGAAGAAGAAGCTAAATCAGGGCATCTCTCAAGAGAAGTGGAAGCACTGAAAGAGAAAATTCATGAATACATGGCAACTGAGGACCTGATATGTCACCTCCAGGGAGACCATTCAGTTTTGCAAAAGAAACTCAATCAACAAGAAAACAGGAACAGAGATTTGGGAAGAGAGATTGAAAACCTCACTAAAGAGTTAGAGAGGTACCGGCATTTCAGTAAGAGCCTACGACCTAGTCTCAATGGAAGAAAAATCTCTGACCCTCAAGTATTTTCCAAAGAAGTGCAAACAGAAGCAGTAGACAATGAACCACCCGATTATAAGAGTCTCATTCCTCTGGAACGAGCAGTCATCAATGGTCAGTTTTATGAGAGTGAGGACCAGGATGAGGATCCTAATGAGGAGGAATCTGTGCTGTCCTTCAAATGCAATTCATCTATTCCCTGTCCTGTTAACAGGAAGCTGTGGATTCCTTGGATGAAATCCAAGGAGGGCCATCCTCAGAATGGAAAAATACAAACTAAACCCAATGGCAACTTCGTGCAACCTGGAGATCTAGTCCTAAGCCACACACCTGGGCAGCCGCTTCATATAAAGTTACTCCAGACCACGTCCAAAACACAGCCACTCTTGAAATCACAAGTCCAACCACAGAAAGTCCTCACTCTTACACAAGTACTGCGGTAATACCAAACTGTGGCACCCCAAAGCAAGGATAACCATCCTCCAAAATGCCTCCATAACACCAGTGAAATCCAAAACCTCTGCCGAAGGCCTCATGAATTTAGAGCAAGGCATGTCCCCAGTTACCGTGGCAGCCTTTGCCAGAGCACAGACCCCAGAGTCTAGTGGTTCTATAACTCCAGAAAGGACAATGTCACCTATTCAGGTTTTGGCTGTGACTGGTTCAGCTAGCTCTCCTGAGCAGGGACGCTCCCCAGAGCCAATAGAAATCAGTGCCAAGCACACAATTTTCAGAGTCTCCCCAGACCGGCAGTCATCATGGCAGTTTCAACGTTCAAACAGTAATAGTTCAAGTGTGATAACTACTGAGGATAATAAAATCCACATTCACTTAGGAAGTCCTTACATGCAAGCTGTAGCCAGCCCCGTGAGACCTGCCAGCCCTTCAACACCACCGCAGGATAACCGAACTCAATGCTTAACTAACGGAGCACTAAACAAAACAACCAATAAAGTCACCAGCAGTATTACTATCACACCAACAGCCACACCTCTTCCTCGACAATCACAAATTACAGTAAGTAATATATATAACTGACCCTCATCCAGTGTATACTGATATTATTGCAAAGAACTCAACCCTCTTTAATAATCCCTCCACATCCCCCAGAGACTGACTGAACTTGTACTTTGGGAAGGTTTGTGCATGAACTATTCAAGAGTATCTGAACTAACTGTTGCCTGCATAGTCATATCAAGTGTGCACTTACTGTATATCTTTTCATTTACATAGCTGTATGGAAAACATGTAGTCTGCACTTGTATAAATACATCTTTATGTATTTCATTTTCCATAACTCACATTAATTTGATTGCAACTTGTTTTGGTGAAATACTTTAACATTATAAAGCAGTAAATAATTTGTTGTTTTTACCATTGCTTGCTGAATTTTCTTTGGTCATTTTGTGTTAAATTTTTGCATGTACAGTAGAATTTTATTTCCTGTTCATAATGTCTATTAATTCTTCCTGAAAAAAAAAAGAACAAACAACCTACTTCCCATTTACAGTCAACTTTTGATCATATATCAGAGGAAGTGAAAAGTTTAAATAAATAAAAATTTATGTCTCTTTGATTTCAATGTGAACGATAAGATCTCTCAGGAGCAAACTTAGCTTCATGATTGAGATGTGTCTCAATGTCTTTGGGGCCCAGCACAGTGCTTGGCATGTGTTAGGAACTTAATGTACTGATAACAACTGAATAAAATAATATTAAATAATTAGCTTTTGTGAGCACATGAACTGATGGTGAAAGTAAAAAGATTTGAAATGTGCCAGGAAGCCAGAAAAAGCACATTTGGAAATACAAGTTACCTTGACAATCAAGAGTTGACTGTATTTCTACCATAGATGAAAATCTCCATAAAATATATATGCATACATTCAAACCAAGAATCAGCTACTATGACATATACTCTTGAACATTCTACTTCAAAGCAAAAATGTCATTTTTGTTCCTTTTTCCTATTCAGTTCCCCAAATCGTTTGGATTACTTAAGGTAGGTGGCTCCCCACCTTGCTTGTAAGTGGGCTGCCTTTAGAAGCTTTCAACTTAATTGTGTCTTTTTTTTAACCTCAAGCAAATAAAAGCCAAAGAAAGTTACAAACACCAGTTATAGAAAAGGAATGTTTTAAAAAGATCTTCAAGTATGTTAAGGATGTTTCTTCTGATTATTGTTATGCCACTTAAGCCACTTGTAAGGTAGGTGATAAAATCTCATCCAAGGCAGCCTTAAAAAATCTGATACCCAGCTCATGGGAGTCTCTGAGCATAATCCATACTTCTGTAGCAGAGAACAACTTTCAAAGGAACATTTTAAATTATAAATCTAGTCCCCAAGTCAAATTCCAAAGAGATGGTTTCAAAGTAACTCATTACCATTTTCCCTTTTCCAACCTCTTGTTAATTTAGTATCGTTAATGTTATTGCTAGTTATTGATTTTAAATACAATTCATTTAGACACTCAGGCAAACTATAAAGATCTTTAGAAGTAAAAGAAATCTTTCACAGTTACCCTCCTTTTCCCTGTAAAATCAGTTTCATGATAGCAAAGCAAGGATTTGTTGACAGAAACACTTCCATGGTGATGAACTATAACACCAATGCTGTGGGCTTGCATCATCATTAAATAAATTTGGATGAACGTTTAGGCTAGTGATGAATGAGAAAGCTTCTGTTTAAACACATTTATCTTGGGAATCGGCAGTCACCCAACTGTATTACAAAATACATGATGGCCTAAATGTTTTTCCAAACTATTTTTATTTTTAAGTCATCTTGGGCTAGAACTTTAGAAGGAACTGAGTATTTCATTTTACATATTGCAAAGTAGACGTTGATAATGCTGCTGTACAAGATGTTTTTCTAGATAATAATCAAGAGAGGGTACTGATTTTGAAGGGTATTGATCAACTGACCATAAAATTATTAACAGAAACTAGAAAGAATTAAAGGACAAGGTCTTTCCAGGGCTTCCCAGCCTTTGTCACATAATGGCACAAACAGAAAAATTGTTTCCATGGCCCTCGGGGAAATGGATGAAGAAACAGAGATGATCAGCCAAGGACCCCTGTCACCACCAGGTTTCCTCTGGCTGCCCCAGTTCTGAGGGGAAGATTGACTCTTGACACACCTGTAATTAAGAGAGTTTGAGAAGCTCTGGGCTATTTATTAGTCCTTCCATTTTATAAGGATTCAACATTTTTATCCTATGTGAGCCAGGGCAATTCACTACAATAAAGTTCATACCACAAGTCCATCATAATGCACAGATTCTCATTTACCATCTGTTCCAGATATTAACTATAAACAGACTTCCCAAGTGATTAACATTATTGGATTTACTGAACTTTCAAGGAACCAATCTCTTTTTTAGATTCCTGTACTGGCAGGATTACTTCAGTATAATAATTCATATCAGCATCAATATTTAGGAGCACTGTCAGATTAATAACATATACAGATTATTCAAAGTGCTACTAATTAAAGCCTATTGTAAAGAGAGCATCATTTCTAAGAGAAATCATTTCTATTTCTACAAAATCATCCCTAAAATCACATTCTAGATTTGTAAACTCTAATTTAAAAAACAATTTGTTTACATCTGTGTGTGTGGTTACAGAGCTTACTTTTTCACCCACATATAATCACAGAAGAACCCTGAAAACTAGGAAGGAGAGAGGAAGTGACACTAAAAAATCCTGGTATGAGACATGTGAGGGTGGAGGGTTGCATTCTTGGAAAAAAGGCCCAGGAGAGGGTCACAGAAGATAGATTGCTTTTATATACATCTGAAGAAAATAGTATCTTCCTTTCACTGGTCAAAGTCCCAGTTTCAGAACCAAGCTTCATTTCACTCATCTCTCTTTCTCTTTAACTTTTTGAGCTGTGGCATCCTATCAGATTTGAATGATTTTACCACATTCTTCTTTCCGTTTATGAACAATGGCAAAACTTTCCCTTCAAGGATGCACTATTCTCTGGAGGTACTGATGAAAATAAAATCATTGTGCTCACTAGAAGGACAATGTACATTACTGTAGTTGGATCTTTACATATAAAGGAAAGTCTCTATGCTTGTTCAAGATGATGACTGGATTCCACGAACTCTGGAGGTCTCTGTAACTACAGTTCACACTGCCAAGACATTCTATGTGGGGTCTTTAGGACATCTAAAAGTTCATTTTATCCTTAGGTTGCACTGTGAGATGGCCATAAAAGAGATATTTAATTAACATTTCTCAGACTTGTAGCCTAAGGATTCTATAATCTTTTGACTGAAATACAACTCTACACAAAAACAAGTTTTTAGTAGCTTCTTTGATTCTGAATCTTTACAAAGCCAGTCTCCTTTGAAACTTGTTAAACATACTTGAACAACAATAAAATCCTATTTAGAAAAAAAGAGATACAGGAAAAATTTTTTTAAATAAACTTGTTAAACAAAGATCTTTATAAACGACATTCTAGTTTCCCTACACCTTGCTTTCTATTAAGTTTTTCCTCCAAAATAATCATTTTGCTTTGGAATCCTAAGAGGAAAAAAAAATCAGGTAACAATGCATGGTCCAAAACATTAAGATAAGTATCTGTTAAAATAAAATCCAAGATACTTGTAAGAGAATCCTGGACTCCACTCAAATCTATCAAATCAGAATCTCCAAGGGTAGAGGCCCACAAAGCTGAATTTTTAATAAGGTTCTCCACTGATTAGTATTGCACCCTAAAGTAGGAACTCCATTGTTTTTGCAAATTCTATATTGATAAACATTAGTAAATGTGTCCCGACTCTGAGCTCACCCTAATCATAACACCTGTTCCAGGAAATGTGACTATTCTGCCCTCTGGTGGTGGGCACGACAAACAGAAGACTTGTTCCTCAGGTTTTCTTCAAAAGAAAAGCTCAATTAAAAAAAAAAAACAAGCCATTTTATTGGGAGGGAAGGTTCCCAGTGTTATAGCTTAGGAAAGCATAGATGCCTGAATCCTTAACAGAGCGGTAGCAGGCTGTCTGACACCTTCAAGCTCCGTTTCTTTCTCAGGTCCCAGGCCTTCAACATAAGCCTACAGCATTTCTTGGTAATGGTCCAGAACACACATTAAGGAGAGCAGTTTGGATGAACCGAAACAAAGGACTCCATTCACCTCAGGCCACAGTGAAGCAAATGCAAGAAAGAGCAAAGAAAACAAGTAGCTCATTAAAGTCTACAAACCTTAAACCCCTTTAAAATTCATTTTCATTTAGATTACACTCTAAGTCCTTTCCTTTCCAAATGATGGACCCTTCTACTCTTCAAACTCAGTCAAGCAGGGTAAAGCTTTCATGCAGCCGAATATCTGAGAGCAGCATCCCCAGAAGGCAATGCTGTAGGATAAGGAATCCTTAGGGAGTTCAGCAAGTTAACTGGCCAACACTGCTAAGTACTTTATAATTTGATAATGAATTAACACTGTTTATATGGCAGCACACACAAATCTGTCAACGTTCCATCAGGACACACAGTTTTACACTTAGAAAGGTACCATAAAAATAGACTCTGGCACTGCAATCAGCTATCCTGGGGATAATACTATTGTGTCATTTTAAAGTTTCACTTATTTTTTCCACAAAATTATTGGGCATGAGAATAAAATTTATTTGATTATTTGAGACAATTTTTTAAAGCCTTAAATTAGTTTTATGTTTGTGAGCTCCCTTCCCTCTCATAACCAAATGGCCCTATGTGTTTTTAAAATTAAATTTTTTTTTCAATTACAGTTTCTATTCAATATTATTTTGTACTAGTTTCAGGTGTCAGCACAGTGGTGGACAATCATATACTTTACAAAGCATTCCCCCTGATATTTCCAGTACACACCCGGCACCATACATAGTTATTATAATATTATCGACTATATTTCCCATGCTGTATTTTACATTCCTGTGATTCTTTTGTAACCTCCAATCTGTACTTTTCCTGCATATTTTTTAAGGTTACCAGGATAACCTTTTTTTTAATCTCAGAGTTTTGTTTTTGTTTTCATCTTTGAATAACTAACAATGCATATAGGCCTAGAAAGGCTGCCTCACTCTCTGCCGTTCCTCAGGCCTCTGAAAATGCGGAGTGGGATTACTAATTGATGTACCACTTGTGTCTCAGTGACATGCACAGTGTCCCAACACTCAGTATCTTCTCCTCAAAGCCTCACATGGACACAAATGATCAATCCACTGATCATGATATACCGAATTGCCTACCTCCTGCCTAACACTGGGGCAGATTATTATGGAGGCAAGAGATTCATTATCCTTGAAGAGCTTATTAATCTGGGCAAGGAAAGGAGACATGAAATTAGAGCATCACATAATATTTATTCAAGTGGCAAACTAAATTTCCTGCAATAAATCTAGAGATTAAGAGGGACTACAGTAGATTAACAAAGCTTCATTTGGCAATTAAGACTTGAAACTGGGCAAGGAAAGAGTTAGGTAAGTGGAGTGATGGACAGGGTTGTGGGGGTGGGGGGCGTGCATCTGAGACCAGCAAACAGAAGATCAGGTTCCAGTTTGTGCCTTTTCCAGTCAGCGGTGGGGTCCTGAATAAATCATTTAATTTTTGTGAAATAAAGAGAATTGGACTTGGTGATCTCTAAGATCACATCTAATTCTAACTCAATGATTTCTGAACTGTCTTCAAGTCTTGCCACTCTCCTTTAATAGTTTAAAAATTCCCTTGGGAAATAAAGTTGGGGCATAAATAAACCAATTACCTGCATGAGTCTCTTTCCTTTCAGAAATTAAATTTCTCCTTCCTCATTTTCCAGATTGTAGGTGTTTTAACACTACGAGATGGTCTCTAAAGATTTGTTTTTTTCTCTAAGAGTCTATGAATTAACGTCCTTTTATCTTCACCAGATCAGCTCCCTTTTTTCATTTGAGCAAAGTTTCTCAGGACTATTAACAGTTTGAGTCCAGTGATTCTTTGTTGTGGGGGGATGTCACGTGCAATGTAGGATGTTTAGAAGCACTTTTGGCCTCCACCCACTAGATGCCAAGTGACATCCCCCAACTGTGACAAACAAAAATGTCTTCTGACATAGCCAAATGTCTGGGGGGCAAAATTGCCCCTGGTTGAGAACTGCTGTATTCAGAGACAGACAAAACCGACTTTATAAACCAGTTTCCTCCTTTATATTACTTGCTGTGGAAAAAATTGACAGCTCACTTGAAATCTCTTATGTCTGGTGTGTAGAGATGAGAATCTTGAATATGACAAACATAAGCCTCAAAGCAAATTTAAATATCTGCCTTGAAGATTATAGTTGCATAAAGATTGTTTCTATTGACAGACTGACCCAAGCTTGTGAATATTTAAACATCTATATTTGTATTAAGACTCCTGTACCTTTGTCTCTTTCAAGACACCATATTAAAGCTAGACTTTTCAGATGAGCAAGAGAGCTGACAACCAACCACCTTTGCCTTAAAGGAGGAAAAAAAAACGATGTTGGAGGAAAAAATGATTTTCAGGAGGATTGAACCAAAGAACTTAAGAAATAACTCTCTGTACTATTTTACAACCTCTCTAAAAAGTCCTTTTTGAGGAGTTTTAATTCCCTGTGTATTATATTATAACCATCACAGGCATGAATGTCCTCGTCTTAGGATACAAGTTTATTCATTCTCAACAAGTACCTACAAGATTAAACTGCATATTTTATGATGTACCCTAATATTACCCATTACTATGCTAGGCAGCTTTGCAGATATAAGATTAGAATTGAAAGTGGAGTTGAGGACAACCTTAAAGGTAATTAAGAGCACAACACAGAAAAAGGAAAATCATACTATAGTTACTAAGCACTGTACTATAGGAATCGGGGGCAGGTTGCTCTGGGGCAAGGTATGGGGGTTAGATTTCAGGAACAGATAATATTTGATCAGGGGCTGGGGAATGAAGAGACAGGGAGAGGATGAAAGGTATCCTGGGAGATGCCCACAGAGCAGAAGTGTGAGGGCAAGGCAGGAGAGCAGAAAATCAACATTCAAAGAACAATGAGCAGGACAGTATGGCTGAAGTTGAGATGGTTGGGACAGGGGTAAGGCTCAAAGGGCATAGTTCTGTCAGGTTGTAAAGGCCTTGATACAGTGCTAGGGAGTGTTCTGTGTCCCCAGAGCAGGCTTCTGGGCAGTGAGACCATAAAACAAAGGGGAGAAAAATTAATCCTTTATATCAGTGGTCCCAACATCTTTGGTACCAGGGACTGGTTTTGTGGAAGACAATTTTTCCACGGACGGGGTAAGGAATGAGATGGTTTCAGGATGATTCAAATGCATTACATTCGGGCTCATCTCATGCTGTGTGGCCCAGTCCTAATAGGCCACGGACCTTACCTGTCTGAGGCCCAGAGGTTGAAAACCCCTCCTTTACACAACATTAGTTCATTCCACAACAATCCTATAAAGTGGGTATTATCCAATTTTCAACATGAAGAAATTAAAATTCTGAGAAGGAAAATTGTACCAGATCATTGTGTTAGCATGTGACAAAATGAAGTATGAACACAGGTCTCACTTCATTGTTCCATTTCTCCTTCCATGGCAACACTCAGAATGCCCTAAAGATAAGCAAGGTTTTTCCTTTTCTGCTCCTCACTGCTCTACATGGACAGAATTCTCTTCAATAATTAAGTTACCCACACTGAAAGGTCTGGCTCAAGCTCTCACTTCTTCATAGCCAAGACTGATCTGCCCCCTTCCAACTCCTCCCATCTCCTGGAGGGCACTGTTAGGGTAACAAGAGATAATCAATGTGAGAGGCCAAGCTCCACACAAATGAGCAGGCATGGGGAAGAGGGACCTGGGGATGGGTTCTGTGGACAGGAGATGGGAGAAAGCATGACCAGGGAGTAGCACGAGTCCTCATCGCCAGGGGCTCAGAGTACTAGAGCTGCAGTCAAAGCCCACTCCATTCTAAAGCAAGATTCTATAAGCAGATACTTCTTCAGACACTTCAGGCACAAGTGTCTGAATAATGAATGAGCTTGGACAGTCTATCAAACAGGTGCAGAGCAGGAGGGTACCTGATGGACCTCAGAGGCTGACTGGAAGAAAAGCAACAGAATGAGTAAAGATGATGCATAGAAGGAGCATCACAACCATGCACATCAAAGCTGTAAGTAGGTGGCCATTATATAGTCCTTATACAGACCCAAGACCACCAGAAAATGCAGTCAAGGGATCAAGGTCTAGTCACACAAAGATAATTACCATCAGAGTAGCCCAGAGATGCGGGGGCTGCTGCTTTTATAGGAGCCTAGAAAATTTCCTAGATGGTATATACCCTAAATTAGGGTGTCCATTTCTCAAGCAACATCGTAACTTACTTAAAAAGACTAGTAGTCCAAAATCACTTTAAAAAGAGCATTGTGTATTTTCCCAGCTCAGGGAGAGAAGTGTAAGGGTTCAACCTTGTCAGTCTCCAAATTCTGCTTCCAATTCAGGATTAAATAACTGTAAACCAAGGAAGCATCCCAATGAAATTGCCGTTTTAGAGTCAAACCTTCAAGTTGTTCTCCAATGCAACTCTCATAACAATGAAGTGCATTTAAAAGCCTGATTCAATGCAACAACCTTCCAAACAACTCCAAAAAATTCCTCAAGAATGATTGACTATCCTTCACTGTTAGTGAGTTGGTGGTTTTCCCCTCTCTTAAAAAACACAGAGCCATTTCCTTTTCTGTTCTTTGACTTTCCAATGGAGTTTCTGCCTGAATTCACTGGTATCAGTCAGTTTTGAAGTCACACAAAAGTGCAATTTATAGAAAAGAGTTAATGAACAACTTCAACAGATTCCTAAAGGGTCCATAACATAAGAAACATATAAATACCTGACATTTCCACAGGGCAACAGGGACAGGGTCGGTGGGTAGGGAAACACTAAGAAGGATGACATCTTTCATAAGTGACGAAGCAGCACACTATTTTTTATATAAAACACTTTTTCTGACTATAAGAAATAACATGTCTGTTACAAAAAATTTTGGAAACTAAATGCTGCTAGGACTGCTGCTTTTAGCTTCTAAAAAGGGGAATAAGAGAACTAGGGAGAACAATGGGCAATTATACTAATTTTTTTAGGCCAGCCTATCAACTATGGCCCTATTCCAGGTTTTCTCAGACTGCCAAAGAGGAAGGAAATGTGCTTTGAGAGGGCTATCCTGTGCTTAACTGAACACTTCTGGACCAAGACGTGGCAGATCCTCCCACAGAGTACAAGTTTACGTGTTCTGTCTGCTCAGCACAGACACAATGGCTGGGGGGCCAGCCTGGTCACTGGAGGAGAGAGACAGGATTTCCTTTCCCTCAGCTAGCCAATCAGTGCCTGGATAATGATTCACGTGCTGTGCAGTGTTCAAGTATTGGAAAGAAATGCCTCCTTGGGGGGCTGCTCTCAGAACTGATTACACTCTTATCAGTTAATAAGATCAACAGCCTTGTGTAAGGGATGGGCACAGAATAAGGCCAGACAAAATTCAACTCTCACACTCTGGGAAAGGGATGTAAAAGTACCCAGGGTGGAGAAGAAGAGTGGTAAGTGAAGAAGAATTACATTTTTCTCCCTGGGCTGTCTCAGACACTTACATGGTATCAACAATTTCTCTATGATGATTCTCAAAGCAACATCTTTAATTTTCAAAGCCTACCAAAAAGTTTCACATAGAAGCTCCAACTACATTCAAGCTAAGCATGCACCCAACACTGTGGGGCACTCTCACTCTTTCTCTGCCCTCCCCCTTTTATTTGTGTTACTACTCCCCAGTCCCCAGCCCTCGATACAGATAGTACTGTAAGATAGTTAATACAGTTAATACTACACTGAACCCCTCACTTCTCTAATCCAACCTTCAGTAGTACTGTTAGTAATCTTTCTACAACACTGTTCTGATCATGGCAATTCTCTAGTCCCCCCAAAACCATCATTTACTTAGCACTTACGTTACTAAGTGCCCAGTCCAAACCTTCTACCAGGCCTCCATCTCTCACCTCATCTCCCTTTGAAATTCTGCACATACCCTATACCCTCACCAGCACATGGTACTGACCATCCTCACAAATAACATCACACTTTCTTACCCTGTTCCTATGCTTATGCTGTTCCAAAGGCTGGGATGCTCCTCTCTCTTTGCTCCTCATGTTGAAAACCTACTCCTTAATTCAATGCCATGTACTCTGGAAAAACACTCCTTGTTTTTTTTACAATTCTTCCTCTGAATTTCCAAACGCTTCTCTCCATGCCTCTATTATAGCCTTCATTTCACCTCCTGTTATAATTCTTTGTCACTCTTTCCATCCTATAATTTCTTGAGAGCAAGAAACAGCTATCATTTATTTTTGAAACTCATGTCAATATTTCTCTAAATGTAGTCATTGATCACCTTTATCAGAAGCACCTAGAACTCCCAAGATTTCCAGTGCAGGAAATCTGCATCTTTAACAAGCTCCCTGGGTCACTCCTGGACATATAACATTTCAGGACCGGGCTTACATTACTCATGCTCAACAAGACACACCGGCTCCACACAACACCTGGGTGGCCTTAGCGGACCAGCATTATTCTTTTCGTAGAATCACAGGATGTCAGGACCAAAGGACTTTATAGATAGTATAAATGCTCATTTTTTCAAACAAGTAAAGAATAGGAAAAGACAGAAAAGAGTAGAAAATAATGTCTGCAGGGGTAATTCTAAAAAAGAAAGAGTCACAATGACCAACCAAGTAGAGGAAGGAGGGAAAAGGATGTGTGACAGGATCCTTTTCTGGGCCAGAGGTGGTTAAAAACACAGCCTAGGAATTGGCACTGTTTCAACCACTAGGCTTAGTAATGTATTTCCAATAATTAATCCAAGAGAGGAGGGAACAAGGGACAGGGCAGGAAAACAAGAAGGTAAAATAATTAAAGAAGATAAGTTATGATTATGATCAAGAAATGGGCGTCTTAAGAAGGGATATAAGGAAAGAAGACGAAGATGATAATGTTGACATTATTAACAACTAGCACTTACCTGACACTTTGGATGTGCTAGGGAATTTCCAAAACAATTCCACTTCCCAGAGAACTTGCCAATACGTATTCTAATCCTCAGATATGGACTACAGATGCAGAAACTGAGGTGTGCATAGGCTAACTGGCTTGCTCAAGGACACACAGCTGGTGCCAGAACCAGGATGAAGGCCCAGGTCTATTTGGCTCTGCAGCCTGTGCTCTAGTCACTAAGCTGAGGATGTTGTAATATGTAAGCCTGCAGATGATTTTTAAAAAGTAAATGGGTGCAAATAAAAGAATAAAAAATAAGGGAGAGGTCAGAATGAGAAAGCTAAGATGAAACACTGACAGATGAATAAAAAGAAAGGGGATAAAACAAGGAAGACATGTCAAGGCTAGCATTCTTTATTTTAGCATACTATTTCTACATGTGATGCTATGTGTCTGGAGCACAAAATGGAGCAACTGGGGTTAGGAAGGATTTCTCAAAACTGTATTTCAGTGTTTATTCTCAGATTGCCCTCTCTGCCCATGGTGTCATTACCAGGGAGAGGTTGGGAGGTGAATAGATACAATAACAAACCATGTTATATTGTTTTTCAAAGGCATCAATTTCCTCTAACCCTCACTTCAGAAACCAGACAACTCTTTAATATAAATCATAGCACTGTAACAATATTTAAAACCCAATGTTCTCTCACAGGAGGTTAATGAAAATAAGCTAATCAAATTACACAAGTTTCCTTTTGAAGGGCCTCTTGCCATACAAAACTATAAAATGTTTAGTGATAAAGTTTTACTGTTTAATGAAGAAATTCTGAGAAAAATCAAGAGAAAAACGCCAAAGCAGCTTATAAGATCCTGGGCTATCTGCCAGAGTCATTATCTGTTATTCTACCGCTGCCCCCTCCTTTTTTACAATATTAGCAGTGATTTATCAAACAATACAAAAGACAAAAGAAGAAATAATATTTCAAGGATATTTTTCTCTAGTTTACATTTCCTCCTTTTCATTACCATATCCATCATCATTATTTAGACACTTTCCCATTAAACAGAGATTTAAAAAAACAAAAATACAAAAGACAGCCATTCTGATAACATTCGGCCTTGACCACGCATTCCACAGTTGGGTCCCTGAGGGAGTCAGGCAGCCTTGAACCTCCCCAATGACCACAAATCAAAATGATCTGATCTCTTCAGGAGTCTTGAGTCTTTCTATCTCTAGAGCTAGAGATGTAATGAGGGCCCTGCAGTCCCTGCAGTCAGGAACACTCCTGAGGGAACACTGCTTTCTCACACAGTATGTTGCCAATATATCTCCAAAAGTTCAAAGAGCTTACAAAACTAATTTTATTTAGGAAAAATAAAACATCCTGACTCCAGCTGTTTAACTAGGACCTGATAACTTCCTCATAAATGCTGATTTTGTTCCAGTATATTTTCAGATGTTTGCCCCCCACAATAATGTGAAAGAGTACAAGGATCAGGTAGAAACCAGGATCTAGAACTAAGACTTCAAATAAAACTGAAAATATTTTCACCTTTCTGTACTTCTTTTGGTCACTAAAACTCACTACTATCTAATGACTTACTATAACCAGGAAGTCTTGTAGGTTGCTCAGTTCATTTTACAACCTATGGACCAAATATGCCAAGATTTTAAGAACTTAAGAAATACATCCCACACATACACTTTTCTTTCTATTGCTCTCCAGATAGAACCAAAGACTCCATTTCATTGAACTAAGCATCCTTCAGATGTGTAATTCATTCCAAATCCCAATTTCCATGCTGAACTGAGTTAAACACTAAATTTTTTTTTCTTCTATGAATGAGCTTTCCAACTTCCTTAATCTCCTCCAAGACATCTGCTTTCTAATGAAAACCAGGAGTGTCCAACTCTGAGTAGAACATTCACTGTGTGGTCTTAAGCCACATGCACTTCAATATGCACTTCTTTCAATATGCACTTCAAATTGGGATAGAACTTTCTTGGAGCTATTTGATATAATGTTCTATAAAAATGGTCCAAGAGATGACATATTTTAAAGGTCCATTCCTCATTTACTGAAACATATTGGAGTATAAAATTCATATGAGAAAACAAAAACAAAAAACAGAAAACTCCCAGCATCTTTTTGGTAAGATTTGGGAATGACATTTAGGGTTATTCTAATAAAATAACCAGCCTTTGCTGCCATCTAAAGGTAAAACTATGTAGTAAAATCAGAGTTAAAAAAAAATTAACTTGCAGTGTCAGTGGTGTAGAAACAAGGGAAAACCAATTTGGGCAGCTGGCCCTAACAGTGACCACTACTCCAGGCTGCAGTTCACCAACATGTATCAGCATAGCTTTTTAAGAAAACAAGCCCCATCAATACTGTGTTCCGTGTCAATTGGTTTATCAAACAGACTTCAGTTCTGAATAACCTGTGGTGTTCATTAAAACTTCACACGCCCATATCCCCAAGACAGTGTGAGTCTGTAGGTTCTAAGGTGTGATCTGGGCATGTGCACTGTTTTATAGGCCCCACAGGCGGTTCTGACAAGCATCTAGGAAACCACTGGGCCAGGGCATTTCACAGTGTTAAACCTCCCACATCCAGGTAGGCCAGAGTTCTCGGTGAAAGAAACCTTCAAGCTAACTTCTAAAGGAGGTTACATGGAGGTGTTTCTCAAAGTGTGGCAGGCTGACCAGCTGTATCAGATTAATCACCCTGGGAGTTTATTAAAGTGTGGATTACTAGTCATATCCATAGACAAATGAATGATAATTTTTAGGAGGAAGACACAGCAATTTATAATTTATATAGAACCCCAACATAGATTTTTGTATACTGAATAGGCAAAACTAATCTAAATCTTGACAGAATTAAAAGACACCAAAGAAACCTATCTTAGAAAGGCTATAATTAATGCTATGGTCACAAGGTCAGCTGACTTCAATTAGTCCACCACTAATTTCAACTGCAGCTGCTACTGCACATGGATTGAACAATATATGGTAGATGTTCACAGAGATGTTCTGATTTCTGAAGTGCCTCCTTCCTTTTTTATCCCTTAATATAACTTAGTGTTGTCTTTTATAACTGTATACTTACTACAGAAAATGTAGACAATATATAAAATGTAAGAGAAATAAAAATCTATAACTCTACTGACCAGTTAACCACTGATGGCACTGGTGTATGTACTCCAGTATTTTCTCTTCTCACTACGTGGTTAAAGCATGTATATAGTTTTGAATCCTGCTTTCAACATTTCTGAATAAACACTTTGTTTATCTTCAAAAGCATCATTTATTCAAATATTTTAAGCATGATATTTTCATATAATCATGGCATAATTCCTTTATTCCATCCTGATTTTTGGAGTCTTAAACTGTCCATTTATCATCATTGTGATGCTAAAATGAGCCTTGTGAGCATCTCTGATTATTTTCTAGAAAAAAATTCCTAGCAACAAAATAAATGAGTCACGGTGCAGGTGTGAGTTTTAGGGATCTTGATACACACAACTAACCTACTCTTCTAATCATCAGGAGGTTACCCACCTCACCAAACCATTACTAGGCATTGAGTTTATTAAAAAAAAAAAACTTTGCCTATTTGAGAGGTAAAAACATTGAATGAGCTCTTTAGCACTGAAGATGAGACCATGAGGTCAGGATGAAAGGTAGGAATACCAATTACCATTTATATAAGGAGACTGAAGCAGGGTATCAACATTTCATTTGCTATGTTAACTAATGTACCAACAGAAATCATATTAACCATACAGCATATCCTTAATTTCAAGATTCATATTTTTAACCAAGTCTATGTAGTGTTTACTGGAAAATCTAAATATGGTTGCTATAAAAGTTGGTGGCATTTTATTGTTAGTTTTTTATTTTTGAAATATATATATTTGGAATAATACTGAATATTCCCTTTTCTATCCTGATATTTTTTAAATTCTATATTATATTATGAACATTTTACCACACAATTGAAAATTATTTGTATAATTATCACTTCACAGAATAGTTTATGTAATCATTTCTCTACTTGGATACATTTCTGTTTCTTTTTTTAAATCATTTTTTATTATTGTTCAAACACAGCTGTCCCCATTTTAAGTAAGTAGCGATAAAGGGACTTCACTACTGTACTTTATCAGTACAATAAAATGTGGAAACAATAAAACAATATAAGAAGGGCTCCCATAAAAACAGTATTAGAAATCTCTGATGAAAACTAAAATACATTTTTAAAAGATTTATATTTTTGAGCTCATAGAAAGGAAAGGAAAATGCAACCAAAGAGGGGGAAATGATATTAACAACAATCAACTATGGATTATAATGGAAGAACTACAATTACCTTTCCCTATCTCTTTAACAATTACTATTCTTATCCAAGAGGAGTTTTCCTTAAATAAAATAAGTATATTTCTAAGTGAATATGAACTCAATCAAGCCTGCACTCTTCACATTCCACAACCCACTCTCCTAGTCCAGATCATTTAGCTGTTAGTCCTCTCTCACCATTCATTCACTAATAGTGAACAAATATCAATACAAGTCTATCTCTACAATGTGTCTTCCTCCAAACTTTGTCCTTATTAACCCCCCAGCACCTCCCCCCACCACTTACCCACTGTCTATAGAATCAGTACAATTTTCCCTACCTGGCCCCCATCTACATTCCCATTCTAGCTCTCAGATACAAGCTAAGGTGCTAAGGTGAAGTCACTTCATTTCTCAACTGTGTCCGATTTCCTACCCCAGGGATAGATACTGTCAAGAGCATTCCTTTATCCTACTGTCAAAAGTATTTCCTTACTCTGAAATGCCCTCCCATTCCTGCTGTTAAAAATCCACAAGTCTTCGGTGGTCTAAGTCAAGTCATGCTATTTTCTTCATGAAGCTCTCTTAGACCCCTCAGGTAAATTAACCTTTCTCTGGCAACCTTATGACCCTTTGAGATTAATCTGGCAACCTTATGACCCTTTGAGATTGCTTCACTGAAGTTGTTTTTTTTTAACCCCACGATCTTTAATCGGGTATGTCCCTAGAACCCAGTGGTTTCAAAGAAGTCAAATCCCCCAAGCTGACTTTGTGTCCTGAAAATGTCTGCTTCTCCACTGACTGTACCATTAACTACCTTTGTTCTTCTGTTTAATTCAAGATCAAGGAGGTATGCAAGCAGAGAGTCCCAACATGGATCCCTAAACCAAAATCTACAGGCATCAATAAGCTTTACCCTAAAGCTCCCCCAGGGCCAATGGATAAGCCTATTCACCACACGGGTTATGGGAAGCTACACATCATAAGGACTGTAACGTCTAACACTTTCCTCCACATGGGAGGGAAAAGGTAAGTCATGCCATTGCACTGCCTGGATAAATTCATCTATAGAAACACCTGGAAAGCTGCAAGTGCTACTATGGAAGGCCAAAGAGGAAAAGCCATCTCTCCAGGAAATGGTGAAGCAGCAAAATGACAGATAGTTTATTCACAGGTGGCTGGACCTGTGAATACTATGAAAGAGCATAATGAAAGAGCATCATATCTACAATTATTTTTACTAATATGTGCAAATGCAGATACACACAATCACTGGTCCACACATACCCCTCAATTCTTCATCCTACTGTATCCCAATCCAAAGTTGAGACTATCTATGTTATGCTAGGACAGGAATGAATTCACTCAAATAGTTCAAAAGTTTCCTGGTGAACTGAGAAGTAATCCTTCTTTCTATAGAACTTTACTGAATCATACTCTGCTAAGAAGATGTGCTGGTACGAATTCCTAATCTGCTTCAAGAAAGTAATATTATTTCCATCAAAATGAGGAGGCAATTAAAATTGCACTTAGGTCTAAAACTATGATTTCTTTACAAGCTGGAGAAAAACAGTAAGTGGCAATTCTTACTTACAAGGACAACAAAAAGAACAACAAAAATGAGTAACAGCTGAATACACCCTTTATGTGGCCTACCTGATAATTGCTGGTGCACTGTGCACACTTGACTTCTGATACTTATCCCATTTTTCTAGTAAGTTGCTCCCCCTGTATATACCAGGCCATGGATTATACTGTAAGGCAATCATAGGCTTGTAAGGCAAACCATTTCAAATTGGTACTGCTGCTTTCTATTGTATAAGCAATTGGGACATTTGAGAGTCAAAGTTCAATAACATTGAGATATTTTAGGGAGATGTGAATCATTGTCCTGAGTGTTAAAATAAAATGATAAATGATAGGACACTCTTTAATCAACATCTCTTCCCCGAATCAACTCTATAGAAAAATCAATTGGTTAAACAAAAACTTGGCATCAGGAGACGCAGATTCCAACCTTAGTTTTTCACTCATTTGACACTGAGCTTGGCATTCATTGGTTGAGGCTTTGAGTTTCTCATATGTAAAACAGGAGAGTTGAACTATTCTTCATGTCTCTTCCATTTCTGATTACCCATATGTATGTCCAAGTACTAAATGTTGAATTCAACCAGTCATCTACAGGGCGGAACTTTAACTTACCTAGCAGTAAGCTAAAGTCATTCTTTTCATCACATTGAAAACTCTCATTGAATAAAAAAAAAGTGTCTGTAATTCAGTGTGTATAGAGTAACATGATGTTTTGAGACAAAGCATTTTTGACATGAGAGACAGTTATATTTTATAAAGCTTCAGTCAGAAAAAAAATATGAAGAGCATGACCTAATGTTCTCTGTGATCCTGCATGGGGAACTGGAGGCACAATCCTGGAAGAAATCCTCATGGCTAAATTCACTGCTTCAGCCCACTGTCACGAGATGGAGCCAACAGAGCAGGAGCAAAGAAACTGCGATTCTCCATATTCATCCAGTGAAGCTGGCTTCAAAGCATTGATGCCATTCCTGCCTCTGTTTCAAGGAGGAGGAGAAGGACTGGAAGCAAGGGCAGCTGAGCTATGCAAGCCAAAGAAAGGGATAATGTGCAGTGGTCCCAGAAGGCAAATAACAGAGGTAAAAGGTGGGAAGGCCAGGTGAATTAAAATCTAAGGTAAAGGAAAGCAGTAAGAGAATAGTGGAAAGAAGTGGACTACAAAAGAAGGTGATGAAGCTGTGAAACCAAAAATAATACAAAAGACAATTCAGAGGGAAGTGCAGGGCAGTAACAGGTGGATAGTGCAGTGGGAAAACACTGTGTAGGGAACTCAGCACTGTGCCTGTCATAATCAGGTAATGTAAAGTGAGCAGAGGATGAGTAAAGGAAGGATAAAAGAGCTATTCAGTTAACACATAAGTGAGAGGATGTCCTAAGAGATGGCGATGGTGTACAATAGACTTGGGAAAAAGAGCATGCTGCTTGCATAACATCCAACACTGATGATTATACTAATGGAAAGAAAAAAACACTGGACCTCCTATAGTGGAAACCAAACAGACTGAAAAGAAGCATAAAACAGGAAAAAGCACCAAGCACCAACAGCCCCAGCAAATCCAAATACCCTGGGAACATTTTACCCTGGGCACAAAATACATTTTATGTTGGAGATTCCAAAATTGTTTTCTCCTGTGTCAGGAGACTCCCTAAAATATATTTTCATGGCAAGCTGGCCCAAGTTCAAGCTCAAGAAAGAAAAGAGGGACAAGATATTGTACAAAGTACTAAAACAAGGTAGGAATATAGCAATACTTCTCCAGTAAGCAACAGAAATCCATCTTTAAATGACAGTACAGTTCTTATCCCAATAAAAGAAACGTCTTTAAACTAACAAAGTCTATTTTAACAAAAGGATTACCAACCAAAACCATACTTATTTTAAGCAATATGTAACACAAAACAGACTTTTTGGCCAACTGAATATTTAGTTTCAGTGAATTCTGAACTATTTTCCTTAGTAACAGAAATAAATCACAGGTACAGAGATGTGTATTTTTACAAACTGAGGGCAAGCTCCTCCAACAGGCTGACTACTGTAATACTTGTTTTACTGTGATGGTCTGGAGCTGACCCTGCAATATCTCCAAGGTGTGCCTGTATCTGACTTTATCAGGAATGTGACTATTCTAACATATGACTGATAATTATGGGCTGAGTAATGGAGTAATTGATATAAAACACACTTCTTTCTAGCATACATTTAAATTTCTCCTTCTTCAGGAAAGATGCACCATACAACTTGACATCAGACTTTGAGTCTAGGGCACAAATTTGGCCTACTATCTGTTCCTCAAAAGAAGAAAATTTTCCGAGATGTGAAAATTACATGAAATTCACATTTCATTATCAATAGATAACATTCTACTGGAACACAGTCATACTTGTTTGTTAACATATTTATTGTCTGCAATTATTTTTGTTAAAATGGCAGAGTCAGGTAGATGCAGCAGTAAACATCTGGCCAGCAAAGCCTAAAATACATACCATCTGGCCTTTTGCAAAAAAACATTTGCTGACCTCTGTCTAGTGTGACTTGGACTAACAAGTAACTCAGGAACAGGAGCAATCCTAGTAATTGCTAATAATACTACTAAATACTAATAATTCAGTTAAGAATTCTATGATAGCTGATAAAAATGGGGAAACTATATTTCAAGCTGTTTGTGATATAGTTAGTAAATGTGTATGTAATTCTATGAATGCACTAAAGTATTCAACTAAAAAACATCAAATAAGCACAGATCAAAGAATTTGTGCCACAAAATAATGTGTTATTATTGAATCCGAGGGAGGAAATGGAAAAATTTCTAAGCCTTCCGGACTCCTGGTATTTTTGAAGAGATCCATAGACATTTAGCAAAATTACAGAACTACTACTGTCCATGTGATTTGGAGAAATTTGTGTGAATTGTATCTTTAAGCATTCATAATTGTTCTCAAGAACTTGTTTAATCATTTGCAAGAATCGCAGAAATTACTAATGTTACTGAACTCAAGGGGTTCACCACTTGGGGCACTCTCAATTCAAAACGAGATGTGGATGTCGCAAGGTACTTTTATTTACTTCTAGCAAGTCAGAGACAGGGTGCTCATATCCTAAGGTTTGCCTCCCTGAAGGGAAGCTTAGCCATTGCTTATATATGCTATTTCATCAATTTTACAGGTTGCTTTCTTGTTTGCAATTGGCTGTACTTATCAAGTTGGGTTCCCATCAAGTTTATCCTATTTAGAGCTGGTTTGCAAAATGTTGTTATACATTTTCACATTTAGCAAGGATAGCATTTAGTCAGAATGGCCCAGACCTTGAGACCTTTGTCCTATATAACACACACAGTAAAGTGAAACTAGCCAATGACTGTTGCCTGTGGATCCACATGTTATAGTCTTCAAGTTCAGAACAATGACTAATAGTGAAGTGCTCCCTCTCTCCATTTCTCCATCTTGCCTTTTAAAATGTATCCTGCCCTTTTTTTTTTGCCCTTTAACATGTGTCTTAACATATTATTTGAATTTTGATGGAACCATATCAATGTATAAATCCCTTAATGTAAGCAGATTATTTTCCTCCTCTAATTCCATTACAAGTGTCTCAAATAGGGCCAAGTGTGAGAACTCAATAAATTATTTTGAAAACGACATGCCCTAAAGTTGACTCTCTGTTCTGTTATCAAAAACTACTATAAACATTCCAAGTCTGAGTTTTATATGTAGAGGCACTGCTTTACAACATCTGCCTATAGGTAAAACTGATAGTGTAAAGGCCTAACTTTGGTGTGAAAAAGGAATAAAAAACAAAAACCTGAGTTATTCAGGTTACAAGGATAAATTCAAGGTATTCCCCTACTTCATCATTTCAAGAAGGAAATCAAAACAGATAAAGCAACATGATTTGAAGGAGACACTATAAATATTACCAAAAATTTTACAATGATCACTTCAGCAATTGTGAACAAAATGATCACATTGATTCTAAGTGACAAAAGCTGTCACCTGTAGGAATTATTGGCTCATTTACAATGCAACAGTCTGTTGTCCCCTTTCAAAAGATAACTTATAAAACTAAATCCAAATATGGTTAGAATACAACCTTGTACGGTTGTACAACAAGGATTTCTAACATATTTTTGAAAGAGAAAAGCAGCATCTGCCAATTCTGTCAAAACCCTAGGCAGGATTATGGCAACTCTTCTCGTGGATCAAATTTCTTTAGATGTGCAACTCCTATGTTGAGGTTTCTAAGATGTGATTATGAAATTAATTATTTAATGAACAAATACTTAATAAGTGTCCCTGTGTACCGAGATACTACTTTAGGCTCTGAGGATACAGCAAAGAACAGGATAAACAAATCCCTGCTCACACGGAGCTTACATTCTAGTGTGAGGAGACTATAATAATTTATCAAGGAAAAAAGCTGGTGATAAGTGTTCTGCTGACAATTACCATAATGTGATAATTAGTAGAACTACTCTAGACTGGCTGATTTTTTGGTGCTATTTGAACTGAGGTCTTAATATTAAAGGCTAGCCATTTGAAATTGAGAAGGATGGCCCAGAAAGGAAAAGGAACAGCTATTGCATAAGCCTAAAACTGAATGAGCTTGTCCTGTTGAGAGACAAAATGAAGGCTGGTGTGTTGGGACAGCACAAAGTGGAGTAAGTAGAACACCTGGCAGACACCAGCCACGATCAGTAATCTTGATTTTATCCTGTGTGTCAGGGAGAAACTAAAGGAGGAAACTACTTCTATTTTAAAAGAATCACTCTGGATGCTGAGTGAAGAGCAGTCCACAGAGGGACATGATGGAAACTGGAAGCACTGTTAATTTACTGCAATAGTGAAGGAAACAAAGGATGATAACATGTATTCTGATGGATTTACCAAAAAAGGGAAAATGGAAAAAAAGTTTTAGAATATGTTTTGGAAGTAGAGTCAAGAGTTGACAGATCAGATGTGAGAGGAGAAGGAAATAAATAAATAAATTGGCATATCCCTAGGTCTTTGTGAAATCGGGAAGTTGGTGATTTGATTTACTGAGATAGGGAAGTCTGGAGAAAAAGCAGGTTTGGGAATAATCGGGTCTCATCTGCATTTGACATGCCTATGAAATAAGTAAAGACTTCATCAAGACAGCCAGTATGTGAGCCTTGAGCTCCAGGATCAAGTTTGAGTTCCTGGCAAAGAGATGGTTCTCAAAGTCCAATGGTACAACCTATGTATTTGTATCCAAGTAATCAATATACTTAAGAGTAAACTTAAGCAGATTAGGGGTTAATAGACACAGTTTGATAAGAATAATGTATATAAACAGAAGGGTTTGTAAGGTATGGGCCTCTTTGAATTGATAAAGGATTATTATTTTAGCAATGAGATTCTTACCATTGATAATTAGAGTAATTATCTATGAGACATTTAAGCACACAGACTGGTTTCAGATTGCCTGCCTATGAATGACAGCCTCCTCACCAACTGAAAAACATTGGGCAAATCACTTAACCATTTAATACCTCAATTTCCTCATCTATAAAATGGGGACAACAATAGTTAACTACCTCATGGTGTACTTAAGAAGATTAAATGAGCTAATACATATAAAGCAATCAAACCAGTATCTGTCATACAGTAAGCACTCAACGATTCCAGTTGGTATTATTATCTGCAGTCTCTCACACTACACATAGAAGTGTCTGCCTTCACACTTCAGTTTTCTAGTTAGGTGCTTGGTAAGATATGTCATCAAAGACACAGAATGAGCTAGGGAAGCACATGAAAACCCCACCTAAAAGAAATGGAGGCTAAGAGTTTGTAGACTGTTAACACCATCCTCTTTAAAAATAAGCTACGTGCTTGCCAGTCATTCCTAAATCTGTATGTGCAGCCCTGACCCAACCCTGGAGCTCCAAACCCAGCTGCCTGCTGGACACTGACTTGGTAATTTAATAGGCATTTTACTGGAATAAAGAGGGAAACAGTGTTCTTTTCAGTTAGTGACTGATTAAATGGCCACCTCCAACTCCATAATTCACAAAATCCATGCAGTGAATAACATTCTCTCAGTTTTCAGCCTCACAGTGGGTCAACTACATTAAATCTCAGGCAGATGCATTTGCTGACTTTATCGTTAATGTTTGCAATCATGATACTGTTGCATGTATTCTTTACTGTAAATCAATTCAAATAATTTCTTAAAGTAGGCAGGGCATAAGAAAATCAGTGAAATAAAATGAAATATTAGAAGCCATTAGATGACTCCTAGGCTCTGCTGCCTAAAGCAGACTGCACTGCATGCTCCTCAACAGAAGTAACCCTTGGCTGTCTTGTCTGGACAGTGACTCCAATCACCACCAATGACATCACCAAACGAGTGATCAGACATCCCAGGTGGACCAAGACAGTCCCAGCAAAATTCTAATAGCATGGCCTTCCACTCTCAAAAGTGTCTAGATTGGATGAGAAATTATATGTCTGCTTATGGATATGGTCACCAAGAACTCTATAGCATCTTGTATGTATGTATTCACACATTCATTCAGCTATATCTATGAAACATCAAGTGCCAAGCTCTATGTTGGGCTCCAGTACAATGCAGGATTCTAATATGAACATGACAGGTCTTGAAGAGCCATAAAATGCATGCAAAAAGGGTCATATTTAAGTCAAGAGCAACAGTAAGAGCCTGTGAATTTCATTCCACATCTAAGAAGTCACGAAAACAGCAAAAACATGGTACATTTTCTTAGACACACAATAAACAGTGGATATATTAGGCAAGTGTTATACACAGTGTAAAGCCAACAAATATTTGTTGAATAAGTAACTAAAATGCTCCATTGTATCATCACCATAGGTATAAACTGTGAAGAGGTGATAAGGAAAGATGTTAACTTTTACAGGCAAGTAGCATAATACACAACAGGAATAAAACCTTAGTTAGGCAAATGACTAGTAAATAATCACTCAAGCAGATCTCAAGGAAGCTTACATGCTCACTTTAGTTAAAAGCAGTTAACAAAGCAAAGGCCTCTGAAACAATTAATGTTACTGATTTTCAAACTTCAATCTTACAGCTAGAGGGAATCTAAGAAGTACGGTGATCCTGGGGACTCCAACACACTATCTTGATGGGGATCCTGGCAACTGAGATGAATGAGGCTGTAACACTTTAAAGTCCTACTAGATTTAATGCGTAGAATGTTGGTGGGTAAAACCCCTAAAAAGATAATCTTTAGGGATCCCTCATTTTACAAAACAGGATACTGTGGCCCAGAGAAGCCATGTAGTAACAGTGGGAAACTGTGACTTAGAAAGTCAGGCACACTTGAATAAACTCTTCCCAGATCTTTTCCTTGCTGTGTGTTACTATTTCTCAGTTTTTCATCTATAAAAATGACACTTATCTTTAAAAGATGTTATAAAGATGAAATAAATTCATATTTATGAAAATATCTAGCATATAATTGATGCTCTATACAAGTGGATTTCCCTCTTTTCAAAGGGTAACTAACTTCAGAGACACATAGCTGATGAGGAACAAGAGGCAGGACTAGAATCAAGAATTAGGACCCACTTCACCACTAGAAAAGAATTCAATTATTTAAGGGGTTTCTACCCTTGAATCATACCATCAAATATAGCTTTTAACACCTGAGTTAGGGAGACAAGGGTTATTAGCGTAAATTTGGGACAACACAGGCTACACAGAAAGATATTTGTGCCTTGAAACACAAGAGATACGTTTACTAGAAACAAAGATGCAAAAGAGTCAGGAAGTTTAATGGAGAAAGTATTATAAAGGCTATGTTTTTTAAAATGACATCTGCTCAGTTTGTATCTGAGAGCTGCCCTTGTGGAAACATGCTTTGGTAGAATTTTGTTGTTTTTAACAGATATCTCACAACTCATATTTCAACATTAATGTGTGCAGCAAATCTGTATCAAGTGTCAGTCATGTGCAGGGCCCTGTGAACTATACAGACACAAATCAGACTTCGGCTTTGTCCAAAAAACAAAAACAAAAACAAAAAACAAACCTCAGAAGCTAGTAAGGAGGCAGACTTTGAATAAAGATAAAGAACATAATTGTTTACTAAGCCTTATGGGACTTGAAAAGAAAAGTTCAAGGCCAGACCTACTGTGAGGAGTTAATGCTATCTACTCTAGAATAAAATGTCAACTGCACTGGCATTGGGTATACACAGCATAGTAAACATTGTCTGAATTGTGTTAACTGAATTAAAGGCTTGTTTTCTATCCCAACTAGTTATGCCAAGTTACTTAATCCTTAGGTCTCATGTTCCTCATCTGTAAAATGACTGAGTTCAAAAGGACAATCTCTATCTAAGCTTCCTTTAGATTCTAATAATCCAAATTACATGATGATGATGATGATAGCAAGAAAAACCAGCTTATTTTACCAAGCACATACTATGTGCCAAGAGCTGTGCTGAAGTGCTTCATTTATATTATCTTCATTTAATCCTCATCACAACCTTATGAAATTGGCATCATTATTATCCTTATTTTACAGACGAGGGGGAAAAAATCAAAACACTATTAGAGGGCTGCAGTCGTCACTTGAGCAGAAGCAGTCTGAACCTAATCCAGAAGTTGTTCTTAATCACTACACCCAAAATGTATGTCTTTATAAAAACTGTTTTATCCATTAAGAAATAAGGCAAAGAAAAACAAAGGTTGGAAAAGGGCCCTTCGTGACTGCCGGGCAGATCTTAGGTAATGTCATACTTGTCTGTCCCACGTGTTAGTGAGTCGCACGCACCCCCTCGGCTGTGCTCGTGCGCTCCCACAGCTGTGCGCGCCACCACGGGACTGAACCGGTGACCGGCACAGGCGGGCCCCAGAGGAGGCGCCAGGAAGGGCTTGGGGCCGTGCCGGGGGTGTGGGGCGGATTAGTGGTGGTGGGGGCTGGATGAGGCCCCGCAGGCAAGAGGCAGAGTAGGTACCTGGGCTGCTGGCTGCTCCAGCCCGCTGGCTCTCCCACCAGTCATCTCCAAGATCGTCTGCCATCTTCACGCGGGGACTCCACGTCGGCGGACCAAAGCTCAAGGGGACAGAGACCCTCGACGTCTCTTAGCCGCGCGGGGTGGGGGGGTGGGGGTGGGGTGTCTGGCGGTAGTGGCACTCAGAACCCTTCCTCTGACAGCGTCGCCTCCGCCCCGTAGCGATGGCGTCACAATCTCCATCCTGCCTCCCCTGCAGCCTGGTCTAATTCGTCGCAGTTTCCACACGTGTGCTCCTGGACAGGCTCAGTATGAAGACTCAAATTAATCCTTATAAAAACACAAAGACAAAAAGACACATAAAAACAAAAAAGATTACATTTTTAATGAATTATTTTGAATCTTTAGGCCTTACTTTTGCTGAAAAGGTATTGTCGAAAGTGTGAAGTAGGATGCTAAGGTAATTTTTCTCTGTTCGGTTTCAAAGACTTGGAGCCGCGGGACCAGATCCGAGCACGTGGGTGTGTTTTCGTGGGTGTGTTTTCGCACGTGTGTTAGTGTTTGGGCGACCTTGTGTTTGTACAGTTTGCTCTTACAAAACTTGCACAAGAACTCATGACCATGAATTTTGGGCCTTTGTTGTAGATGTGGTTACTGCTCTTTTTATGCTGTATATTTAAAGAAAAACAATTCCTGAAGTGTTCTCCCGCGGAAAGCCCAGGTTGTAGGGAGAGGTGAGAACCTTCTCCCCCACAGCCCCTTCGGTTGTGACCCCTCTCTCAGTTTTGTGAAACAAGACAAGAAAGGAGCCCATCGCCGCCTAACTATAGGGAGAGACCTGCAGGTGATTCTTGGCACATTTTCAACGTGAAGTGGCAGAGATGGGCGAGTAAAACCCCATGGTCGCCGAATGCTGGTGCCAGTTGTAAAATAAGTGTGGACGCTATTTTCAGGACGGTCTTCGTACACAGCGGTAAAAATCATAGAAGAAGGTATTAAATACACGCAGTGTGCTGGCGCTATATATGCAATAGTGGTTTAAAGATATGTATGACATGGTCGCGCCTTTTCAACGTCACGGAGTAGAGGAGTTAAAACTTGTAAGAATAAAGGTCTAAACTAATGTAGGATATACATCCTCGTAAATGACAAAGACTGAGAATCTTAATCTGATGAAGGATAGGATTAGTGATATGTGAACAATTACCCAAAACCCACAGAACTAATTAGGTGGCTTATAAATGCGTTACAGATTCTACTTTATCAATGTGCTCTAAGTGCCCCAAAAGGGGAAATAGGAGGTATACATGTGGCAAATGTAAAATAACCTGTAATCTTTCATGAGAAAATGTAAGTAGCAGAAGGTTATGATGGTTGATAGATTATTGAAAAGGAAAAATGGATAAGAAATACCAATGTGGAAGGAGAAATGCAATGACTAATAAATAGATGAGAAGATGCCCTGTCTGTTATTAATCCACAAATACAAAAAAGACTGCATTGAGATACTGTTTTTCATTCGGTAAATTGACAAAATTTAGTCTAGGAATACCAAATTCTGGAGCACATGTGCATCAATAGGAATTTTTACACATTATTGCCATGAGTGTAAGTTGATATAACCACTTGGAAAAGCAATTTGGCAAAATCCTGTAAAGGTCAACATACACACTTTATGATCCAGCAGCTTCCACTCATACACAGGGTCCAGCAGAAGTAAAGCCTGCTTGAATGTGGTTTGTAGGGTAATATGGGTGTAATAATTTATGGTTTTAATTTAAACATTTCACCTAAAGTGTTATATGGTGTGCTTGAGTGTGATATTATTTTGTTACAGAATTATATGTTTATTATTTTGTAATAGAAAAGGGGTATTATTTGTGCTGGACCCTGTATATGGGTTGGCCAGAAAGTTCATTCAGTTTTTTTCCGAACGATGGCTCTAGTAGTGGTTAGTTATCTTTAACTTCATTTGAAACAATTTTGATAGACTGTGTTGTGACAGGTGTCAAATCAGCGTGCATTATAAAAAATCACCAAAATTGTTGAATTTTTGTGCAGCCTTTTTAATTTTGAAGACGGAAGAAAATAGGTAACATTTTCAGTGTATTATGTTTTATTATTTCAAAGAAGGTAAAAATGCAACTGAAACACAAAAAAAGATTTGTGCAGTATATGAAGAAGGTGCTGTGACTGTTCGAACATGTCGAAAGTGGTTTGCAAAGTTTCTTGGTACTATTGACATTCTGGCCAAATAATTCTTTGCTGTGGGGCTCTCTTATGCACTGCAAGATGTTTAGCAGCACCCCTGGTTTCTACCCATTGGAAGCCAATAGCAGGAGATAGCTGACTTATTCAAAATACCCAGATCAATAAAGTTATTGGTAAAAATGAACAATGTGTCTTTTAATTTATGGAAAAAACTGTATGGACTTTTTACTGACCCAGAATATACACTTGAGAAACTCTTGCATATATGCACCAGGAAACTATAAAAGCATATTCACAGCAGCACTGTTAATAGCAGCAAAAAGTGGAAAAACCAAACGTATTTGTATAGAAAATGGATAATTAAATTATAATACTGCCATAAAAGTAAGCAGAATAAATGAATGAATACACATGTTATATGGATATATTTGGAAACAATGCTGAGTTTTAAAAAGCTGAGTCCTACATGCCATTTTATAAAGTTCAAATACAAGGAAGACTAAAAATTGTTTACGCAAAAAAAAATGCATACGTGATTTTAAGGTAAGAGAACAGTAAACACAAAATTCAGGATATGGATTGTTGGGGGTTGGGGAAGGGAGTGGACAAGGAGATGGGATTAGGAAGGAGAACAAAGGTAGATATAAATTATTGGCAAAGATTTAAGGGCAGATTGAATTTATTATGCTTTCTAACTTGTACCTATATATATTTTTGTCATCAGAAATACTTATCTATATAATTTAAAAGGGGAAAAGATCTACTTATAAAAACAACATTTTCGGTAGAGTTAAATTGGGTACTTTTTGTTAAGAACTCACTAAAAATTACAATTAAAGTGATTGTAATGGCCCTACATCTAAAGTGATACTCAAAGGTGCCAGATAGCCCTTCTGCCTTCCCCATGTGAGTTCACTTTTCCATGTCCCTGAGCTTATCCCAGGACCAATCTCCCTCTGTGCCCAGGGTCCAAATCCTATTCACCTTCTAACCTCCTCAGTTTCAAGAATAGCAACACCATCTTCCTGGTTGCATTCTCATTTGATTCATTGGTGACTCTGGTTGATCTGTCTTCAAAATATATCCTAAATCTAACTGTTCGACCATCTTTTTATCACTTCCACCACTACTACCTTGGTCTGAGACAGTCCTCTCTTTCTTGGGCTACTGTAATAGCCTTGTACTCCATCTCCACTTTTCTTGTCCCACCTCAGTCTTGCTTCTGAACAGCACTGCAAATGATTTATCTTACTCCTCTGTTTAAAATGCTTCAGTCTTCTCTCATCATACTCATCATCTTTTGGGACTGGATTTGCATCTTATTCACTACTGTGGCCCTAGGACCAAGGACAGTACCTGGCACAGAGTAGACTCTCAAACTATATTTACTTCCTGACTGAATTTATTCTGATTGTTTTACTCATCAAACAGCCTTCTGATGATGCAGTTTGCTTCCCAAGTCAGCTTTCTTTCTGGTAATAGATATCAAGGGTCAGCAAACTAAGGCACCTGGTCAAATGCATCCCATGGCCTTTTTTGTTATGGTGAACTGAGAATGATATTTACATTTTCAAAGCATTGTAAAAAAATATGAAAAGCTGTAACAGAGATTATGTTTGTCATATATTTACTATCAGTTTACAGAAAAATGTTTGCTGACCCCAGGTTACATTGACTGTCCAGTTTAAGTTGTACATTTATTTTCTATTTATCAGTGAATTGGCATTCTAATTTATAAATCAGTCCATTATAAAATCCTGCACCTAGCAAATGATCACCTCTTTTAACACAGAGAAAGTCAGGCTGAAACAGGTCTTGATCTGCTTCCTCTTCCTGTACAGTATGTGATTGAGTATTCTGAGAGTTTAGAGGAGGAAGCATTCATTTCCTAATGTGAACTGAGAAGCCTTGATAAAGGTAGTGGTACTTGAACTTGACCTTGATAATGGACCTCTACTAGCATGTTTTGGATAAGTCATTTAACCTTGGGCTTCACCTTGTCATCTGTAAAATAAAGAAAATTTCTGCTGTCTTTTTCAACCCCATGCCTTGATCTTGAACATCAGACCAAGAATTCTGGGTATTATTTTCGTTACATACAAAGGATGTGTGGAAGTATTTTAGGAAAGCTAAATTGCTGTTATTGTGCAGGGTAAATAATCGATTTGAGCAGAGCTTTCCATCTGGCAGGGGTGTTCTGAGATACTGAGCCCCTCAGTCTTTGGGGCAGGCAGAGTCCCTGAGCCATTTACTCCAGGTTGAGGGCCACCTCATCTCTTCACTCTAGTGTTGTATAAATATTGCTATTTTCTTTGAGTACTATGATGTAAAAACGTTGGGAAAGACTGGACTAGGGGGAGGGAAAAAAGTTTGAAGGCCAGTTTGTGAAGGCTCACCATACAATGAAAAGAACTTAGTCAAAGCGGGGGTTCTTAGTCCTGAAACCTCGTCTGTAAATATACTTCAGGGGCTCCATGAACCCAATATACAAATTTTTGCATCATATGGACAATAGTCATAAGAACAAGAACAGCATGTTTCAAGTACCTCTCTAAGCACTTGATATCTTCATATAATCATCGTAACTGCATGGAGGCACTGTGCGGAATTGGGTAGTTTCTGCTTAACACTGTACCTTTCTGTGCTCTAGAACAGGGGCCTCCAACCCCCCTGCCCCCGCCCTCCACAGTGAAGCTTCATCCAGCTCCCCAACACTACCATTACTGCTGAGCTGCATCCCCTCCCGGCCCCCACATCCCTGCAAAAGTTGTCTTCATGAAACTGATCCCTGGTGTCAGCCAAAATGTTGGGTACCACTGCTCTAGACAGCTAATATAAGTGCCCCTGGAGCTTTGGGTTCACATTTGGGTTCAGCAAATTGGAGGCATCAGTAGGAAAGGATGAGAGAAAAATGACACCTATGTGTTCTTTCCAAGGCTGGGAGCAGGGCGAGGCAAGCAGAGACTTAGGGTGCAAAATTTAAGGAAGCACTCACTCTCAGGCTGGCACTTACACAAACCTGAGAGTCCATGCCTCCTTAAATGTTGTGCTGGGGGTGCGTACATGCTTCACCATAGTCCTGGCCCTCCTGCCTGTACTAAAAAAGACCAGGGCTTCCACTCACTTCCTTAGCTGTATTACTAGCCCTAGTGATCTGCACCATCCCTTGTTTCCCTAACTCTACCTCATCTTCATGATCCCTTTACTAAATTATTTTCAATTATCCAGTTTAAAGTGGTCATTTTTTCCCTCTGGCTTTCTTTGGGTTCCCTGAAAAGCAGAACCTGTGGCAGGGCATGGATGCAAGTAGTTTACTTGGGAGGTGATGGGGGAGGTGATGGAGGAGGTGGGGAACAGGAATAAAGGCAAGGAGAGTGAGACCAGGAAGGTGAATATTAAACTGGTTGTCGATATGGTCAACAACTGGCTTTTATAGCTTCTTGGGGACTTTCCAAGAAATAATGTAGACTGTGCCTTGGAATTATCCTCTGGAAGGAGGAGACTAGGACATTTATCCACCTCTTGCAATCTACCTTGGAGTAGTGGGGCAGGGGGGAGGTGAAGATTGTCCCAGGGGATTTGAATTTCCAGCTCATCCCAGGTTATGCTGCGATTGGAGAAAGCCCTGAGGCAGAAGAGCAGAGCCACACCTCTGCCTCCTTGAGGTGGGATGCTGGCAGCTACCAGAACTTTCCTCTGTGGGTGGACTGCTTCAGGGCCACCTGGGGGGGGGGGGTGTACAAAAAGCATCTGCTCTAGGTTTGTACTGTTATTCTCTCCATTTTATAAATGATGAAACTAAGGCACAGAGAAATCACTTGCTCTTGTCACCCCTCTAGTAGGTGGTTTCCCATCTTCCTATGGCTTTCACAGCATTCCCAAAGCAGTCTGTGACTAAAAAATGATCCACACCAACATAGCATTATTCAGAGACCCTTATTTTCTGCAACCAGAGGTCACACTGTACTTTCAGTTCAACCCAGAAATTCATCAAAAGGGTAGCAGAGCTATAAAAAGATTGAATGCACAGGCTGACATGTTTTCTGTGTTAAATCCAAGTCAAACTCTGGGACTGAGATGGGGACACTTAGGTAGATATGTTTGAGGTGCCCAAATGCCCAGATTCCTTAGCTTTCTGGGCTGACAGAAGGGCACTTTCTCCCTTGCTGGAAAAAAGCAAACTCCCATTACCTGGAGATGATTCAAAGCTGCACCTCAGTCAGCTGCCTCACCAGATGATGTTTGTACCCTTGCCTTCCCTCATTGCTTCTTCACGAATAGCTAGCGTTAGATCTCAGTAGAGATAGAATGGAAAGTGCAGCTTTTACTACAGGAGAAAACTATTCACAAGAAAAACCACAGGTTAATATATATGTCAGCAGGAACCAAGAATTTCACAAGGTAATGGATCTTGAGAGTATTGGACCGGCAGTGTGTAAAGCTGAGTAGGAATGAAGTTGATATCCAATAGCTGATGATTTAATGTCTCAGCAAGTCCTAACATCCTGTGAGGATAGCAACTTGAAGCTCGGGTGCAATGTTTATCTACAGTAAATGAGATGGAGACCTCAGCACTGTCGTAGTAGGTTATTAAGGAAAGGGTCAGGAGGCTCTGAGTAGTGAACTTCTTAGAATATATTTGTCATATAAGACCAGAGAATTTGCCAGCTGTGTTCTCTGGGAGGGCCCAGAGGACAATCCTTTCACTAAAGCAAGAAGATTGCAGTAATGGGTAGGTATTGACTTAGATGAGGGGTTCAGTGGTGATTGTTCTGTGGAGGCCGGATGTGACAGTAGGAGATGCCCTAGCATTAATCAGTATGACAGGACTCCAGAATAGCAAGGGCAGTTTGCATCACTTAATCATAAGAAAGTGAATGTAATTACCAGTCAGGGATCTTTGAAATGTAGGGGGTCTGGTGTTCTGGCAGACCATGGTGTTCCTAGAGATAAGATAGATCAGAAGCTGATGAAGCCATTGGTTGATTTACATACCAGAAACAATACAATCAACAACCGGTGAGCAGAAGGCAGATGTCAACTGCCAGATGGAAAAGTATGATCTCTGGACCTGTTTGCAGAAATGAGCCAGTTCTCAAACCAAGAGCGCATTGATCTAAAGGGAATGTGAATTCCCCCAAGGAAGTTCTCTGCAATGCCATTGTATAGAGGTTGGGGCAAAAGGAGGTTTAAAGTTGTTCATATGGAAAAAAATACAATAATTAACAATAATACAAGAATAAAATCTGTGTTTTGCATACTCCTAACTGTAAACTTACTTTACCCTATCTTGTATACAGTATGTACTCAAACCTTTTCCAACAGAACTTATGCCCATTTCCCAGAGATATTTTACACTGGGGAAAAGAGCTGGGAAAATGTCCAGCTCTTTCAAGGGGTGTTGGATAGAGGGTGAACTACATTGATGCAGGGAATCTGCACTGCTACCATAACTTCCTCTTAGAGCAGAGCATACAGGGGCCAGGTAATAGAGTCCTAGTCCAAATCTGGTTCGTGGCGATTCCAATGGATCCATCAATTGTTGGTTATCTCTTCAGTCGCCAAGTGCATAGTTAAGACAGTTATACTTTGCAGTATGTAGAACCATTGCATTGACCCTCTGACCTATGATGTAAGAACCATTACGGTAGGAAGAACCAAGTGAAAGGCCCTAAAACTGCCTCTTCCACTCCACTCCATCATAAAGATAGTAACTCAGAAGCACTATCTCGTTCTGGTGGAACTGCAGAGATTAATGACAACCTGAAGGACTTAGAGGCTGCAGGGGGTTTGGTTTGCCAGCATGGTCCCTCCTAAATCAGATGGACCATAGCAAATGATGGTGAGCTACTGTAAACTTAAGTCACAGGTGGCAAACAAAGGCCCGCGGGCCAACTCCAGCCCTCCACCTTGTTTTATCTGGCCCAGCACCTTGTTTCTACCCAGTGGCAGCTCTGAGTTCCTTGCCCCTAGTTAAGGAGTAGTTACTTTTATATAGTCCTAAAATTCAGCCCTTTGAAGGCAACTGCGAGGCCGATGTGGCCCCCTGTGAAAATGAGTGACACCCCTGACTTAAGTGATATCTTCAATCATAGAGGCTGTCTCAGGTGTTGTACCTTTGGTTGAACCCATCAACACAGCCTCTAGCACTTTTCTGTGTGATTTTCATCTGGAAAATATATGCTAAGCATACTCAATTCCTATCAGGAAACAAGGTCAAAAGAATTTTGCATTCACTTGGGAATATTGAGTTCATGTTTACTCAAAGCTGTGAATGCTTTCCTACTTTCTAAGGCTGGTTAACTCTCCTGCTTTTTGTCATTATATAGTTCATCAAGAGTGATAGGTTACAAATGTTCAGGGTTCTGCAATGTTGATCGCATTTTTAGGAGTCTGGATATCTGAGGCATGCCTGGGTGTCCCCTTCGAGGTAAAGGAAAAGTTACTGAATCTTTCATTTCCCACCACCAAGGAAAAGAAACAGTATTTGTTGCACCTCTTTGGATTGGACAGATAGCCTGTGTCACATCTGGAAATACTTTTGTAACCCATTTATCAAGTGAGTCAAAAGGCTACCAGTTTTGAGTAGGGTTAAGAGAAGAAAGGGCTTGGCAGCGTATTCCCGTTGTGGTACAAGCTGTTCTTCCACTCAGTTCATGATGGTGTGGTCGACTCCAAGGTGCTAAGTGATGATGATGCTCTGTGGAATCTAGCAAGACCTAAAAGGAGAGCTGCAGCACAAACTCCTAGGGTTCTAAAATAAGACCGTGTGCCTTTTGCAGCCAAACCATTCAGACAGCACCTACTGCCATGATACTGAGCTCTAGTAGAAACTGATCTTTGACTATAGAACATGAAATGGTTATATGAGCACAGCTACCCTTCAGGACTGTTGGGAACCACCCTGCCTGGTATCAGAAGCTGTAACCCCCACCAAGGCTAAGGCTGAGGGAATGGCCTTGGACCATAAGCCACCAAGGAGACAAAAGCTTATCTCCCTGGCAGGAGCACTGCTTCTGCTCCTTTTACTTCACCCTGCCTGGCCCCCAATGCTTGGTCCGTTATCCAATGATGGGTGAGATTCCCCAAGGGGGGAATGATCTAAGACAGGCATGATCATGTGGGAGGCCCCCAAGGAAGGACTTTGGGAGCTACAGCAAAAGGGGGTGATGGACCCTTGCCCCTCGGCTTTGGCAAAACCTGAGTCCTCATTGTCTTCGAGAAAATCTCCTAATCTCTTGGCTGCCTTACTTCCCTTGCTCCACCTAAGCCTGAAACAATGACAGAGGGTGGTGCAGCCCTTTGCTGGAAAGGGCGGGTTCCCCGGGTGATCAGGCCTAAGAGAGAATATGTAAAATCCTGTGAAACCTGCTTTGTTTAGAATGCTCTCAATTAACTGATAAGGGTCCAAGGAAGAAGTAAGTTTGTTCCTCAAAGTTTTAGGGCTCTTTAGCTATCTGACCCTGACTCAAAATAGGCCCTCAGAGTTCTTTGTTATCCATTGTTTGATCCTTACATCCTGGCAATGTTTAATGAGCTTTACCTGAATTCCTGTGTAAAGGAACCCAATAAAAGCCTGCTCAGGTGGGAGACTGCAGCGCTCTCCCCTAGGGAGGGTGGCTGAGGTGCTCCCCACTAGAGAGAGTGGCCATTCTGTCCCTATTTCCCCACAGGACCTGGTTGTCTCTGTGTATGTTTTTCTTGTGTTTTGATGAGCCATCTGCAGCATTCTGTGGTCACTGCAGGTCGGTGGTTGTGTCACAGGACCTGGATTTTGTAAGGTCAGGTGTGCACAGCAAAAATCCACTGAACCATAGAAATGGTGTAGGTGAGATCACATTTAAGCAGGTCCAGCCCTGGCTAGTGTGGCTCAGTGGTGGAGTGCTAGACTTCGAACTGAAGGGTTGCCAGTTCAATTCCCAGTCAGGGCCCGTGCCTGGAGTACGGGCTGCGTTCCCAGCTGGGGAGACAACCTATCGATGTATCTCTCACACATCGATGACTATCTTCCTCTCCTCCCCTGTCTCTAAAATTAAGTAAAATCTAAAAAAAAAAAAAAAAAATCAGGTCCAGAAGTCGTAAGTTATGTGAACAGATGGTCCAGATCTCCATGTCTTGTACTCCATAAGTGTGAGCTTGTATTCCTCAACTCACACCTATGGCCAGGTGATTATGGAGGAAAATGTTCAAGGTAGGTGTGTTGGTGGAGCTGGACTACTACTGCATGACAGTCCCCCTCAAGGAGGGGCTCTAGAGGACAGTGATGAGGAAAATCTTGGTGGGCAGACCTCCGAGATGTACATTTAGTCATTGCCTTTGAATGGAGAGAGAAATTGAGGTAAGGATGAACATAGTCTTGAGCAATAGTGAATGGTATGTTAGAGGGTGTCAAGGACCTGTAGGACAATAATTGAAGTTCAATAGCAAAGAGATCTGGAAGAAGCATGTGGAGGGACCTGAGGGAGTGGCAAAAGTGTGTGACTCTTGTGTCCCATGTCCAGGTCCACCATGTCTAATATTTGTCACAGATAAGACACCGAACAACCAGGTAGGTATCTGGAAGATTGTATTTTCCAAAGGTGCCCAGGAATATATACTGTCCTGCATACTTTTCTTACAATGTTACCTTTCCATGCCTCTCATTGAACAGTGAGGTCTGCATTTCCTCTTCTTGAACGTGGGCACATTTTTATCACTTCAACTAATAGAATATGGTAGAAGGGATGGATGTTCTGTGAATTCTGAGGCTAGATCTCTAAAATTCTGAGGCTAGATTATTAAAATTCAATGTATTTCCACCTTGTTACACTTGGAACCCAGGAATCATGCTGTAAAAAAGCCCAAAGTAGCCAACATAGAGAAATGACATGGAAAGAACATATGTAGGTATTCCAGCTCACAGCCCAGCTGAGGTCTCTGCTGACAACCAGCATCAACAGCTAGGCCTGCAGATAATGAAGCCTCCAGATTTCTCTGGGTCCCAGTTGTTGATTCACCCTGGACTGTGGTCCCAGATATCACAGAAACTGTCCCTACTCTGTCCTCTCCAAATTCCTGACCCACTGAATTCATGTTAAGAAAAAACCTGCTTGTGGAACTGCTATTTCTCCTCTGGCCATGAGAGGGAGCACTTGTTCCTTTGGGACCTGCCAGATGCTGAAACCATGCTCACTCCCCTTCTCCTAACCACGGCTGGATACTCTGCCCAGAGTGGCAACAAATTTTTCTTCTCTCTCCATATGGCCTGGTGAGGTCAGGTGGCCTAAATAAAACTTTTCTTTATCTTATATCTTGAGTACATATGGCTCTGTAAAGATTCTTTCATTTAGAGAAAGAAAAAACTGGTCTTTAATTTCACCGTTAGCACAGAAAATTGACATGCAGATTGCATGCTTATGCTTGAAGTGAGGAAACTCATCCTACTTTTCAATTTGGGATTATGGGGTAAAGGCGGGGAGTGAGTGGCAGGCAAGTCTTAAGGTCCCTAGAAGGTAACATCCACTGAAGTGGAGGAGGTGCGGTAAGTGGCAGTCCCCATCGGGGTCTGCAGAGCTTCCCCGGGACAGGCCTAGAGGCTGGGATTTGTGGTTTCTGACCCGCCACAGTGGTGTTGCTTAAATTCTTTATCCATTAGGGAAACACCGTGATGAACTTGGAGGTGAGGGTGGCTGCTGGAGGTCATTTCCAATAACCACTTACATCATGGGTTATTCCTATTAGTAGGTGTTTCTTCCCTTGAGTGTCTTTTTTTATTGTGATAAAACACACATAAAATGTACTGTTGTAACCATTTTATAACTGTATAGTGCAGTGGCATTAAATACACTCACTATCACCACCATCCATGTCCAGAATTCTTTTTATCTTTCAAAATTGAAACTCTATACCCATTAACCAATAACTCCCCATTCCTATCTCCCCCAGCTCCTGGCAAACACTCTTCTATTTTCTGCCTATGAATTGAATTACTACAGATACCTCAATAAGTGGAATAATATATTTGTCCTTTTGTGATTGGCTTATTTTTCTTTAACATAATGCCCTCCAGGTTCACCCATGCTGTAGCATGGGTCAGAATTACCTTCGTTTTTTAAGGCTAATAATACTCTGTTGTATGTATACACCACATTTTGTTCATACATTCATGTACTGATGAACATCTGGGTTGCTTCTACCCTTTAGATATTGTGAATAATGTTGCTATGATCATTGATGGACAAGTATCTGTTTTGAGTCCTTGCTTTTAAGTCTTTTGGGTACATACTTGGAAGTGGAAATGCTGGATCATTTGGTAATTCTATTTTTAATTTTTTGAAGAACGACCATACTGTTTTTGTAGCAGTTGCCCAATTTTACATTCTCACCAGCAGTGCACAAAAGGGTTTCAGTTTGTCCATATCCTTGTTAACACTTTTCCATTTTTTTCTTAAATAATAACCATCCTTATGGGTGTGAGGTGGTCTTGCTAGTGTTTAAAGCCATATATATCTGCCCTCATATGTCCAAATGGACAGGAATGTCACCATCACATCTATCCATATGCCTTCTGGTAGCTGGCTATTTCTCCTGTGTCTGGTAAGGAATACCTGAGAAATTTGCCATTGCTTTCTCTCTTGAGGCAAGCTAATATTCTGAGCAGTTGTTTGCTTCTTAGAAAGTTCAGAACGTTTACTCCCTGCCTTGAAGTAATATGATGTAATAGTTCGGAGTGTGAACCTTAAGCCAGATAGATACCTGGGTTAAAATCCTAGAATTGTCATTTTTATTCACTCTTGGACAAGTTACTATGCCCCGTCACTTCGGCTGTAAAATGGAGCTAATACTACAGTTACGAGGAAAACTCTAGAGTTACTAGAGTAACTAAGGTTTTATGTATGTTTTTTTTTAAAGATTGATTGATTGATTTTTAGGGAGGGAAGGCAGGGAGAGAGAGAGAGGGAGGGAGGGAGAGAGAGAGAAAGAAACATCAATGTGCGGTTGCTGGGGGTTATGGCCTGCAACCCAGGAATGTACCCTGGCTGGGAATCGAACCTGGGACACTTTGGTTCCCAGCCCGCGCTCAATCCACTGAGCTACACCAGCCAGGGCATAGGTTTTATGTATGTTTTAATACATAAAAACACGTAAAGCAGTTTCTGGGACATGGTTGGCACTCAGCAAATGGTAACAATGGTTACCTCTCCATACCACACCCTAGTACATCATCCACCCTTCCATCTACTATAGAAGGTGGTCACTATTAGCACATTATGTAACAGGTGCAAAAGCAGAAGGTTAGAGAGGTGAAGCAATTGAGTGAAGGTGACATAGCTGGTAAATGGAGGAATTGAAATTTGTTCTCTGAGTCTGACCCCAAAGCCCTCTCCTCACATGTTCTATATTGGTGACTCTACTCTGGCAGAACAAATGACAAGGACAGCATTGTGTTTGGTGAGGAAAGGCAAATATTATTAGTAGTAGGAAATTGGAGACTGGTCAATGTTCCATTAGCTTTTCCCATGTGCCTCCCACCCCACAAATGAGGAGCAGATGTGAACATTGCTGCCAGCCACTCACTTGTCGGACGAGAACTGACTTGGCTGTGCTCATTACAAAATTAATTTTGAGGTCTCGGTGGATTTAACAAGGCATGTAAAGTGTATGTCTCTGCAGGATTCACTAACTTTAATTTAAAGGTGTTTTTTATTCTAATAAAAATATTTTTTATTTGCAGTAAGATAGCAAAGAAAAAAAAATCTCTGGAAAGGTTCTGGATGCCTCAAAGGAAAACGTGATGAGATAGTCCTGTGTTTTAGTTATACACAAGAGAAACTTCTGAATTACTTGTTAAAAAGGGACAATGTGCTCCACTTTTGATTTAAATTCCATTACACTTATCTCCAGGAATTAGCAAAAACATTTCTAATAATAAAAATTATTAACCACTATTTGGCATAAAGAATAGCTTGGCTGAGGATAAAATTTGTCCTGACACACAAATATTTGTTTTGAAAATGGCAGAAAGCATTAGAAATTCTGTTAACTCTTTGTTAACAGAAAGATAATTCCAACGTTCACTCCACAGATATTTTTTTCATGATATAGAATGAGCATAAATATTTGCATTTTTAGAGTAACAAGGACCATTCACGAATTTACGAATTTTTTTTTCCTGAAACAGAGTAAAACATGATTGATTTACACTGTGTGTTGGCCCTGTATATTTGAATTACTTGTGATTCCATGTGGGTTGGGATGACATTTACCTTTGCTGTATCTACAATGAAAGGATTTGTTAAATAAATTCATGCAGTAAGTAAAGGAGATTTTAAAGCAATTTCATAATTTTTGTCTGCAAATAGTGCTACTAATTTCCAGTTAGTCTTTTTCCTCCCTTGCATTACTGAGATTGCCAAGTCTGGTGGTTGGTGCCTGTCATCCTCCCCCAAAGGCTCATCTGGAGGCAAGACTCTAACTAAACAGAGTGTGTTCTTTCCCTGCCTGGAATGGGCTCTGCTGGTGGACTATACATTCCTGTCCGTGGTGCCATCCCTGTTTTCCAAGTGTGTCAATGTGAAGAAACCACCCTGGGGACAAGCTTCCTTCTCCCTCATAAGGCCATCCTGGGACTGTCCCCAAGTTCAATTCACTCTTGCCAATGTCTTTTCAGTTTTCCATTCTTCATGCCATTTCCTAGCTTTGGAAATAGCTCCATTGTTTTATAGCCCTTAAACCTTGACACCTGGCCTGACATCTGGCCCTTACTCTTGAGGCTTGGTTAGGACCACCCACCATCAGCCTCTCATCCCATTCCTGGATTGTCACTGCGCAAATATCTCCTGCTTTACTATTTGTTTCTTCTCCAAAAATTGATCAAAATAATTTTTCTAAAACATTCATTTTCTTACAACTTTCCCACTTAAGGACCTACAATGTCTTCTTGTTGTGCATTTCAGAAAATACAAATGTCTTTTTCCTATATGTAAAACCCTGCATCACTTGGCTCTCCTTTGGTTATTAAATCAGTAAATCACAATTTCCTTTCCTAGTGCTTGAGCAAATCAGAGGATCTGGTTAGGCCATTGTCCTTATCTCAGCCTCCCTGCCCCACCCCCATCCCAACACACATGTGCGTTTGTGCGTGCGTGCGCGCGCACACACACACACACACACACACACCCCGAGTTTCCTCCTCTCAGTCTTTATAGGAGGAGAGGCTATAACTCTCAGGATACCCCGTGTTCCAATCACCTAGATTCTTCCAATTAATGATGATTTTTTAAAAAATCATCTCCAGAAATCTGACAAGCAGTATGTCAGTCGTATGGTCAAAATCAACATGAAGATTGGTTAAGTCATGATGATAGTATGAATCCTTGATATAAAGTAATAAAAAAGGCAAACTCTGTGATCTTCTCCCCCCAAAACATTATAACCCCAATCTAATCATGAGATGACCATCAAATTTTATTTTATTTTATTTTTTAAAAGATATTTAGTTTTAGAGAAAGGGGAAGGGAGGGAGAAAGAGAGGGAGAGAAACATCAATATGTGGTTACCTCTCATGGGCCCCCTACTGGGGACCTGGCCCACAACCCAGGCATGTGACCTGACTGGGAATCGAACCAGTGATTGTTTGGTTCTCAGGCCAGCGCTCAATCCACTGAGCCACACCAGCCAGGGCACCATCAGACAAATTTTAATGGAATTCTTTGAAATACCTGATCAGTGACCCTCAAAACTATCAAGTTCTGCAAAACAATGACAGTCTGAGAAATTTTTACAACCAAGAGAAGCCTAAAGAGAAATGATGACTAAATGTAATGTGTTCTGAATGGCGAATGTTAGTAACAGGGGAAACCAGTGCAGGTTTATAGAAACTACCTGTAACATTTCTGCACTTATAAATATAGAACTGTTCAATAACAGTTTATTAAAAATAAAACTGTTAGTAACTTGCAAAATTAAAAAAAATAATCTCCAAAGAAACTGAGACTAGGTTTTATCCCACAGTAGGCTTCTAAATAATCTTGGAATACATAATCTTCTGTATAATCTTGAAATCCGAAAGCTGGATTCAGTCATACCTCACATCGAGTTTGGCACTGCCTCACACAGCAGACTTGAGAGATTCATTCTTCTCTCAAACCTGGTACTGGACCAGCACTCTGTGATGGGCTGCAGATGCAAGGAAGAAACAACAAGTTGTCTGTTCTCATGAAGCTTACACTCTAATAGAGGAGTAAAACATACTTTATTACTAAGCAGGAAAGGTGAAGGGACAGAAGACTGTACAAGGCAGGATAGTGCCAAGAGAAAGAAGTGACTACATCTGAGCAGTAGGGAACAGGAGTGATACTTGTGCTGTATCCTGAAGGGTGAGGAGGAGTTGTGCAGCAGAGAAGCCACAGAAAGCATTCCCAAGTGAGAAGCACACTGAATGGTCTTTCTCTTTCTGAACTACTCTAGGCCACATACACCAGTTGGCATCATACCCCACCCTTCACTTGTTTGTACATTACCTGGAAGTCAATTTCTTATTTAACAAACATCTTGATATACTCCAAACACATGATATTTTTTTTTTAAGGAGAAGGGTCATGCTTTCTGTTACTGTTGTATCCCTCATATTGCCTTAGTAATGTCAAGCACAAGGCAGGGGCTACTTTGTGTTTATTTTACCGTAATGGGTTACTGTGGACCCATTGTAATGGTGGACTTGTTTTGCTTGTCCAGCATTCTGAATTCCATCCTTGTATTTATTCCTGCCTCCCTCCTGTATCTATCCTTCCATTTACTTCTGTGACCAACAGTGTGTACACACAAGATGATTGGTCAATTTTATGAAAGAGTCCTTGGCTATAGAATGAAATAGAACTAATTATGCTCAGTGGAAATGGAACCTGTGGTCTTGAGTTTCCAGATTGATGGTTTAAGTAAGTGAGTTAATCAGTCATGGATTGGAGCTACACACTTGCCTGTTGAATGATTTGAATAATCCCTTTATAGTATTCTAGATATGATAAGTTATGATCATTCTGAGCTTTACAAGTCATCATGATTCTTTCCTTATCAGTGATATTAAGACATTTAGGATCTTGAAATAGGTCTGCTACTGCTCTGTAGCTCCATGCTCCGCCATCTTCTCTCAAAATATTTGGCTCTAGTGTGGCACAGGAAATAGAGTATTTGAAGACTGTGGAAAAAAAGAGGTCTGTGGGAGTTTTTTCTTTTATGAGAGATGTGACCGATGCACCAGTTAATTCCCCCTAATATCTGTTCTTCCTTTTTCCATATTACTAGGGCCCCTGATTTCTAGTTGGGCATGTAGTTACCCCTCAATTAATATTCAATTTCCCATACTCCCTTGCAACTTGCAACAATTCAAGTAATGGGTTGTGGAAGGGAGTGATTGAAGCAACTGCTAGGTTGAGTCCTTAAGGGAACATGCTCTCCCCTTCCTAATTTCTTCACCTTCCCACTGGCTTGAATGCAGCTGTGATGGTTGGGTAGCCTGGGGCTTGGAGATGAGGGCAACACCTTTGGGGTGGAAGAACAACATGATACACTAGTCCCCCCTTATCTGCAGGGATATGTTCCAAGACCCCCTAGTATCTGGCTAAAACACCATATATACTGTTTTTTCCTATACATACATATGATAAAGTTTCATTTATCAATAAGGCTCAGTTAGAGATTAATAACAACTACTAATAAAATAGAACAATATACATAATAAAACTCAGGTGAATGAGGTCTCTCTCTGATAACCCATCTGATAACCAAGATGACTACTAAGTGACTAAGCGGTGGGTACTGTATTCAGTGTGGGTCCTCTGAACAAAGGAATGATTCATGTCCTGGATGGGACAGAACAAAATGGCTTGAGATTTCATCACAGTACTCAGAATGACACATAATTGAAAACTTATGAATTGTTTATTTCTGGAATTTTCCATTCACTATTTTTGGACTGCAGTTGACCATGTAACTGAACACATGAAACGTGAAACTGGGAGAAGACAGGAAGGCTGCAGAAGGAGCCCGGGGCCCTGACTGGAGCTTCCATGTGAGTCCTAGGCTGCGCATCCCCAGAGCAGTGATGTCGGAGGGCAACAATTGTCCTGTTTAAGCACTGACTGTCTTAGATCTGTTTCAGCAGCTAGTTAACACATGGGGGGATAAGAGCATTATGAAGTTCAAACAGCTGAGTGACATGAACAAGGTGAGAAGCATACTTTTAAAGATGTTTAATAAGACTTTTTTTTTCCAAATCAGTACAAAAATTTAAATACAAAAATGATTTGCTATTGACAAATCTCAAATCTCTCATGGAAACTCGAAAAAGTTACCAGTCTGTTCACTGCTCATAGTGTTCTGTGAAGTACTGGAGAACAGTCACCCACTGCAAACATTTGTTTTCCTCTTCTGGGATGTCCTGCTGCTTAAAACGCTGTATTTAAATAGCAATACTACCAGCTGGATCCTTTTTACATGAAAAAGTTCTAGTCAATTTTGAATTAAACAGGGATTATAGTGCTATCCCTAGACTTGAATGCATTCCCACGACGTGTAGCACTCCAAAGAGAAACACAGACACATAGATAATTATTTAAAACTCTTGTTTTTAAATTAAATGGAGTAATTCATTTGCTCTGAGATTAGCACCATTGTAGAATACACAGTATCTGGCATAGATTTTGCTCCTCCCCTATCTAACAGGAGCATATGCCCAATAATATACACACATACATACACACACACATATAAGCAAGTAACAACCAATAAATAAGTTGGAAGGTATTTTGAAAAGTGAAATTTGGCTTTAACTAAATTAAGGTACTTTCTCTCTTACTTGGTGGAAATACAAAGCCCATACATGTACAGATAAATACACTTTTACAAACCAGTCGATCTGACTTGCAATTTCAATGCAGCTGTTCAGCAGAAGAAGCCCAGTGGATCCACTCTGCCCCTGGGTCATCAGCCCCAAACTAGCATCCTCCAGACCAATCCAAAGGATATTTGGCTGCATAAATTCTCTCTGCTTTGAAAATGAAGGTTGGATGGGATACATTTTTGATGGGAACATTTTGTCATACGATTAGCAGTGAAGAAGAAACCCTGTGATAATGAACTCATTTCTCTTTTTAAGAAATTGAGAAGAAATAGGGCTCAGATACCATATATAAGGGAGAAGACAGATATTAGGTTGAGGAGACTTTTCTTGATGGTTAAAATGATTCAGATTTGTCATAGACATATTTCTATGTGCGTTTATACCGTATTTATTTGTGTCATTCTCCATCTGTAACTATCCCTTCAACTTCTTATTCTTAGTGTTAAGGAAAGGATATAAGATGCCACCACCATAACCCCACAGTGTCTCCAGTGGCTTAGTGACAGCAGTAGATTAAAAACTGAGTCGAAATGCTTTGTGTTTTGAATCCAGATTTTAAGCCTGGAAACAGTTAATATGTACCTAAGTGAAAACCTGGAACAATATTTATTTCTCCCTTTAAACTTTTATTGACTCTCACTTTGTGCTGAGTGTGGGGTGACATGAAAAGCAAGGACTATTATTGCCCTTTCACATTCCAGAAGTTCTTCCAGAGACTGCTTCTAAAGAAACAGGTCTTTTCCTATAATTTTAGTACCCCCCACCAGGAAGTAGTACATCTCCTTTTAAATGTAAAACTTCAGAAATTATCTTCTGAAAAATAATATTTTCCTATGTAATTCTGAAAATCTACACTCTCCTCCCCACACCCCAAACAAAGGCTGGCTTGGATTTTGCAAATTGACTTTGGAACCTCAGAAGACACACCAATTTGCATGTGTACTACAAGGAAATTTCTTCAAAATCCACCAACTACTAAAATATATTGCTATCCCCCTCATTTGTGTGTGTAGACAAAGGAGGGGATTTTTATATATATGTAAACACAATAATTGCTATTAATAATAAGCATTTCACAAAACTGGAAAGTTATGGGAGAAGGGGGTTATTTTTTTTCTTATGACTTCTAGATATTTATGTTACTTGGGCCATAATGAAAATTACACAAAGGGAAGAAAAAAGAAAAAAGAAGCAGGGGGGAAAAAAGACCAATGAGAAATAAATGAGTTAATTACTGCTCGTGTCTCCTAGCTGGTTCTTAGCTGCTTGTGGGGCACTGTCTTACGCCCCACAAAAGTGTCTCACCCAGGGCTAGGCACAGAGAAGGCACCGAGTACATACACATGGCTGGCCGGTTCTTCTAGAGACACTAGACACACAGTTCTGAGTAGAACGCTGTTGCCAAAGGACACAGCCTCTGGCAGGAGAGAAACAGCCCCTGCAACTAAAGCCCTGCCTTGCCCCCTCCCACAGGGCTGGGCACTGCAGAACTCCTCCCCATATTCCACAGCAAAGTATCTGCACAGATACAGAGGAAATTATGCAAGTAAATACGGTATATAAATGTTATCATTGACCTTTCTTTAAGCCATATTTATAAATATTTTAAAGTAAACAATATGAGTGAGTGACTTTCATTAGCTATGATCTTTCATACTGGAGTATTTTGACTGATCTGAATAAGCAGGTTATCATGAAAGCACATAACATATGACAGCTAATATGATTCCAGTGGGTACAACACAAGTGTCAGCACTTGATACATAACATTTGTCCCATCATTTTCCATTACAAGATGCTGTGCAGAGCATTAAACATGCATCTTAACTTTTATTTGTACATGATGGTTCAACTTTTCACTTAAATATAACTTTCCAACTATATAAATGTTTTGAAGCAATTATGGTTTCCATTTGGATTTTTTTGTGCATCATTTTATTTTCTTCTATTAAATCTCTCTCTTTCTTTTCTTTTTTACATGGGATACAATAAATATCCTGAAAAGGAGGAGTGGACATACTGCCCGGCATACAGTCCCGCGGCCTGTTCCGAGGGCATCTGCAGGAACACCCGGTCTCCGGGCCTGAGCAGCAACACTGCGCTCCCCGACGCCTGGTCCAGGAAGCCCTTTTTGTACTCGTCGTACGTGTACATCATGGGCTCATTGTTCTTGAACAGAGCAACCCACACGTTGCCCCCCTTGCAGTGAACATGGTAGGCAAAGTAGTAGACGCCCGGGACTTCGCAGGTGAAGATGCCCGTCTGTGGGTTGTAGTTCTGTCTGCCATTGTAGAGCAGCTTGTCAAACTTCACCGGGGCCCCCACGGGTGGGAAAGGTGCAGTCAGCTCAGCGGTAAATGCAGGCATCTCGTAGGCTGGCCCTCCGTTCTTGCCTTTCTTAGCCCCATAGGCGTGAGGGGGTTTCACTCCATCAATTCCCGGCCCCATATCTGGCAGATACTCTCCACGGGGAGGTGGTGTAGGGGGCATCACAGCTGGGGGACCTGGAGGGCCCGGAGGGCCTGGGGGCCCTGGAAGGCCAGGCTGGCCTTGAGGACCCAGGGCACCAGGCTTTCCTGGGGGGCCATGAAGCCCTGCTACTCCTGGCTTCCCTACTCCAGGGAACCCAGGGGGCCCTGGGAGGCCCGGTTCTCCTTTGGGTCCTGGAATTCCAGGTGGTCCAATGGGGCCACTAGGGCCGGCAATACCGGGGATGCCTGGGGGGCCCTGTAAACCCTGATCCCCTGGTATCCCCGGTTCTCCCTTTGGTCCGAGCAGTCCTGGAGCACCGGGGAGCCCTGGTAAACCTTTATGCCCAGCCTCCCCCTTGGGCCCTATGGGACCTGGCAAACCCCTTATGCCAGGGGGCCCTGCTTCACCAAGAAAACCTGGCTTTCCTGGGAAGCCTTGAAGCCCTGGCTCACCCTTGGGACCTGGTGGCCCCTGTGGCCCTACAACCCCACCTTCTCCTTTGGGTCCGGGAAAACCGATGGCACCTGGAGGGCCCATAGGACCTGGGATTCCAGGCAGGCCTGGCTCTCCTGGGGGACCCGCCACTCCAGGGGCACCTATTGGCCCTTTCTCTCCTCTTGGCCCCAGAGCCCCAGGAACACCTCCAATGCCCTTGTCGCCTTTGGGTCCTGGGAAGCCTGGTTTCCCGATCCCCGGAAGGCCTGGGGGTCCTGGCAGCCCTGGCAGTCCTTGCTCCCCTTTGCCACCTGGAAATCCTGGCTGGCCAGGGATCCCATCCTGGCCCGGTTTTCCAACTCCAGGTATCCCAGGAGGTCCTTGAACCCCTGGTATCCCAATAGGGCCTTGTGGCCCAGGTTCACCTGGAGGACCTGGCTTTCCCAGGGGGCCCTGGGGCCCAGGGAAGCCTGTCACTCCTGGTTTGCCCACTCCTGGAAGTCCAACAGGGCCAGGAGGACCATGCATCCCAGGAGGACCCTTCAGGCCTGGCAGACCTGGCATCCCGAAGCCCTTCTCTCCTTTTGGACCCTGAAGGCCTGGAGGTCCTGGTGGTCCTTTGGGTCCTCTCTCACCCTTTGCACCCGGTGGCCCTGGTAACCCAGGTCCGCCTGGCTTCCCAATGCCAGGAAGTCCGTGAGGCCCTGGAGGTCCTTGTGGTCCTGGGATCCCCATGGGTCCAATCTCCCCTTTAGGTCCAATTTCACCTTTTGCCCCTGGCATTCCCATGGCTCCAGGCTTTCCTGGCATTCCGGGCATACCTGGTTTTCCAATCCCTGGATATCCCTGTGGGCCTGGTTTTCCTTTGATTCCAGGTATCCCATGACCTGGTAAACCGGGGGGCCCAGGTGGTCCTCTTGGGCCAGGCTCTCCACGGGGACCCTGTTCCCCTCGTAAACTGGCTAATGGTATTTCTACTGGGAAAGAGGAGAGAGAGACAGAGAGGAGGGGAGGGAGGGAGAGAGACTGATTATCCTTCATTTTAAGGAAGTCATGACAACGATTATTTAGTTCTGGCACATTTACCCATTACTTATTGAGAAGCAAGACTAGGCATACTGTGGTCATCCTCCAGGACTGTATGTTATCAGTAGTTACAGGATAACCCAGATGATAATTTCTTTGACATATTGGAGATAGTGTTTTGAGAACTGGTATTTTCAGCTACTTTTATTAGCATTGGTTAAGTGATAAAACTAAAAAGTAATAAGGAAACATTTTTACAAGTATAAACCTGGAGATGTTATGGTGTGTTCACTACAGGCAAGTTAGAAAATTCAACAAAAGGGTAAAGAAAAATCAAGGTTGCTTATAGACCCACCACTCAGAGATAACCACATACATCTTGTGTTCTAGGTATATATGTGAAATTGTGTATTTTAAGGGATGCTGGAGTCATTCTCTGTTTTTATTTTTTCTAGTTCTTTACTACTTATTGTTATATTTTTCCATGTCCTTGATTTTTTAATATAATAATTTATGGCAAAAATATTTTCTCTTGTGCAAAAATACAGTGTGATGTGGATGAGGAAAGTCATTATATATGGACTTCAAGAAGAACTGAAGCATTTTATTTGGTTGATGGTTTAATAACATCTTCCACTTCTGTCCTCTAGTGTCAGAGATTCACTTAATTTGTTTAATGCGCTATAGATTTCCTAAGCCTCAAATACTTGTTCTTTAATATGCTATTTCTCATTTGCTAATTTGGTTTTTAAACAGGAGAAGTGAATAAAATATTTAAGGATTTTAGGATGACAAGCAGTGTGGACATGGAATGCAGCTGAGATTAGAAGCAGGAAGCTCAACTCTTCTTCCTGCCCTTGGGATCTTCATTGGGTCACTTCAGCCCACCTATACAGTAGGAATAATACACCTACACTACAGGGTTAGATAATGGATGTGAAAGGTGTCCTGCTTTCTCAAATTGTTGTCAAAATACAAAGCATATGTTATTATAAACAATAATGCTATGCCTTCCAGAGAAACATAACTCTGCACAACCTTCGTCCCCCAGTGCTACTGAAAGTAATGGATAACATAAATAAATGAAATTTATGGTCCCAAAGTCTAATTTCACCCAGTGGTAGAATCTTAATTCTGACTGTTGTATTTTTCACTGGGCTACTGTCAGGGAACAAAATAGAAGCACAGAACTGATATTCTTTTCCAAGTTCCCTGATTGAAATCTGGCTCCTGTCTGAATAAGTGCAGGAAGTGCCAAGAGCCAGGCAGGCCATTCAGGATACAGAGGAAAACAACAAAATGCTGAGACAATCTTCATAGTGGGGTATCAGCTCCTAAAGAGGAGAAAATTGCGAATACTTCTCTTATGCTAAGAGATTTTATTAGAGTACTGTTAACATGTGTTATTTCTGATGAACAATAGAAATGATCCCTGAAAGTATAGTCCTGGCATGTTATTTCTAAGCAGTGAATTGTGTAGCTACTATACCAAGGGAGTGTCTGGGGCAGGGTCTTCCTCATCAGGAACTCCTGGTGTCTAGCGCAGTGCCTGAAACTCACCCTGTTCTTACTTAGGGTTTGTTGCATGACCAGTTGTAGTAACTCAAAGTTCTTATCGTGCTTTAGCGTTAACTTAGCACTTTTATTTACCTTACATTATTGATTCTCTTAACAATCTTACTTTGCAGATGAAGAAAAGTAGTTTCAGAGAGGTTTAAATGACTAGGTCTCCCTCATTTCTGACCTCTGGGCATCCAGGCCTCTTAGTGCTAAACCCACTAGATTCCAGTAGTAAAGCTTCCTGTTTTCCCAGGGACCAGGGTCATGGCCTCCACTTCCTCAAAGGAAGTTACTACTTGGAGGCCATTCATTTCCTACAAATGCTAGGCTTCCTAGAACTCCAGATAACCCCACTGAATTTATAAGCAAGTGTCACTCCCAGTGATAGGCATTTTGTAGGTGGTGAATAATAAATATGCCTAGAAAGTAATGGAAGAGATCTTCAGGTATCATCTCTAGATGCAGCCTGTACTCCTTAGTCTCCTTCTGTTGATTTATTTATCGACATGTGTAGTAACTTAATTAGAGCAGTCGTAAAAACATTTGCATTTATCTAGCACCCAATTCACAAAATGCTTTCATATGGTTTTAAAAAAAAACACATAGCAGGTTCGTACAACACTGTGCTCCTAATTCAGAGTGCTGATGGTTACCTTTCTGTTTTTCCACTGCTTTTCCCCACTTATAGTCCAAAACTGGCATGAAAATAGATGTTCAATAAATAATTGCCAAATGTTGGAGTAAATATATACTAAATGAAGAAATAAACTACTTGTTACTAAATATGTTTTCTGCCATTTGATGTTGCTGAAATAAAGCACAGCATAAAATGGTAATTTTGTCTGTATCTTTAAGACTTAAACCACTCAAGGATAGAGTTTAGAACACAGTAGGCATTTAGTGAACATTAGTAATATATTCTAAAATAAGAATTTCTAAAATTTAGTCCCTCCCCACCACCCCCCAGCCAATCCCCTCGTTGAGGGTTTTGGAACGCTGCTGTTCTGTAGCAGCACAGGAAGATGACGTTACCTTTGCCTTTCTTTGGAGCTGCTTCCTTGCCCATTCTTGGCATCGGCTGAATTTCCTTCATATACTGGGGTAGATGTGGATACTCTTTGCCATACTGCATGTGGGGCAGCTCCTTGCCCATGGTAAGGCCATCTTTGCTCAAAGGCATGTGAGGTACTTGCTGGCCTAGGGGCTGGTATTGTGGAATTTGCGGTGGGATCTGAGGAGGAATTTGAGGCAGCGGCTTGATTCCATAGTAGGCCCCGGCCTGAATGCGCCTGATGGAGACCAGGGAAATAGTAAGCAGCACTCCCAGCAGCTGCAGGGGGGCAGGTGGCACAGCCATCACCTGGAAAAGGAAGGAACGCACCAGTGTGGTAAACCTTGCAGGTCAAGTGATTGGAGTATATTTAGAGAAAGAAAGAAAAAAAGAAAACAGTATTATCAGAACTCCAACTTCCTGAGTGGAGACAAATGGAAATATGTTACCTTTCAATAGAAAACAAAGAAAGATGAAACAAACAAAACCAGAAAAGAGTAGGATCTGTAAATGGAGGCAATTGGTGGGACAACAGGTTAAAGGAGAGACTGCTAGTTGTCTCTGAATAACGATTCTGCCTTCTTCCATAGTATTGCAACCCCTAATTTTCAGCTGGAACAGAACAGCCTAGAACAAAGACCTTTCAGCCAGGTGTGGCCATGTGACAAAGTCCTGGTCAATTGGATGTAGTTGTAATAGGTGCAACTTCCAAGAAGGACCCCTAAAGGGGAGCAGGTGTCTTTTTTCTCGTCATCCTTGTTGCCTCTTGCTGGCTGGAATGTGGGTTTGCTGCCTGGAAACAGATCAGACACCTTGGACCATGAGGTGAAAGCTGTGCCCTGAGGAGCAACGTGCCAGAAGAAACCTCAGCCCTGGTTGAACATGGAGGCATCATATTGATTCTTAAATTTAGAATGTGTTTCTTAAAGAGAGAAATGAAGGTCTATCACCTTCTTTCAAATACAGTTGTTTTGGGTGTCACACATTAGCATTAAACTTAATCCTAACAGATAAAATAGATTCTCCAAAAGGAGGCAATCTTGGTGGCAAGTCAGGCTTTGTTAGTAAGTGCCAAATTTCTATTCTACATGGAAACGGGTGATAATTTATAGGCTTTATGCCAGAGACTGAGATTTTTCATCTGCCAGATTCCCTTTGGCTGCTTTGATGTGGTCACAAATAAATACAAATGTTAAAGAGCTAACAATAATAAAAAATGCAGCAGTCTGAATTATAAAGAATGTTCTTCATGTGATTGTGTGAAAAATGTCATTATAAAATTACTATCATGATTATGTTCATACAGGGATGCCATTTCTTTCTTCTATTTAAATACTGTGAAGTCATTCATTTAGAATTTGGCTAATTGTCTCTGGAGTCCATTAAAGTTTATCTTTGTACTATTATGAAAGAAAGGCATTTACAAAGCAAATTAGTTGTATAAATAAGATCGAGATGTTTAAGTACTCATAAGAATAAACTGTTTCTAATCCCTTAAATAACACCCTTTGCAAATTAGCAGTTGACAGAATAAATATAAATGGGGCTTACGTATCTGTTTATAAAAAGCCTGAAAAGACCTCTGAAAATGCCCAGGACTGAAGGCCCAATAGCCCAGGAAACTGTAGTGTTTGCGAATACACACTAGAGGGCGAGTGTGGTACGCTTTGAAGTCTGTTCAGTTACTCATCCCCAGTACTAACACCAGATACTTATTTTGTTCTCACACCTTATCTTATTAAGGGACTTAAGGAAAATCTAAATCCTAAGTAGACCATCAACATAATAGAGAGGTGTGTGTGTGTGTGTGTGTGTGTGTGTGAGAGAGAGAGAGAGAGAGAGAGAGAGAGAGAAAGAGAGATTTTAAATGTATCTTCTGGAAAACAATTAAATAAACTTCTGTCTATAAATAATTTAGTTTCCATTCTCCTGAGAGTTTGTTTTCTTTGCTGCTGCCTTACTTAATTCTGGAGCATAGTTTTCCACATCTTAGAAAATGTGCATTGACTTTGCAATATCCTATTCAAAAGTAATGCCAAGAGTATAAACAGGCTACAGAAGAATTAATAAAAAGCACCTAAGAAAATACTGAATTAACAAATCCCTACCATAAAATTCATTGCTTTACAGGTTTTCTAAATATACTAACTAGGGGGAAAAATAAAGAAACATCTGTCAGCAAATTGATTTATACAACTTTCTCCATTTCATAAGCCAGAAAAATCTCAAGAATTGTTTATTTCAACTATACTCTAAATAATTGTGTACTGATAAAATGGGAGAAGATAGAAAGCTGTTATTTTCTGTCTTTCTAAGAATGATTGTCATGAAGTATTTGTATAAAACCATATAATTATTACTGATTTATACTGAATAATAGTCAAATTTATTTCAGGTGAAAAAATGAACATCTGCTTGTAATACTTCATGATAATCTATTGAGTACTTACCAGAAACAAGGCTAGACCCACAGAGGGATTACAAAGATGCTAATATGGCCAGCGGGCCCTGCCTTCAAGGAGCTTATAGTAGGAGTGACAGATGTGTAAACTATTAATAAATAGCAAAGAATATCCAGAAAACAGTGAATTTCCCTTCCACTTCTGTTCTTTAGTATCTAAAATCCCTTCCCTTTGCATCAGCAACTTTCCCCATTTTCTTCAAAATTTTCAGATATTTTTATGAATATGTGCATACAATACACTCCATAAGACACAGATTATAGCACACTACACACACACAACTCTTCCTTATATTTTTCATCCAGAAGACCAGAACTTCAGATATTGGCATCCCAGTTTTGTGTATCTGAACAGATCCCTTCAGCTCCTTCCTTTCTTAAAAATAAGACCTAATTGTTCTCTAAAGTCTCACCTGGGTCTAACATTCAGTGTCCAAGGCGGTCACTAGATAAGTAAAAGTGTTAATTCATACCAGAAATACATGGTAATACATGGTAATGTATAAACTGGGACTTAATTCTACCTTTGGGGATGAATCAATGTAATCATTAACTCCTAAATTTGAGGTGATGTCTTTAATAAGCTAGCATACTTGGCCCTTCACCCTTCTACCCATCAATCCAGTGGATGTGTTGAATTGTATTTAATAGCCTTTAAACCTGGACAATCTAATGAAACATGGGAAAACCAGAAGAAGACGCAGTGCCTGGAAGAACACCAGCTGACAGCCAAAGGCCCAGTGAGATTCTGCTTTACTACAATTATTTCCTCTTGCAAGCTTCGCCTTTCTCCAAAACCACCTCCTTCTGCCTGCCATCTGCAACATTTCTCTGACTTTTTATTTAAGTAAACTTCGTTCAGTTTTAACTTGAATATTTATGTAGGAGCTCTGGTTAGAATTTACCGCTTGACTTATCCTTACTAATTTCCTCCTTGTCCCTGAGGACATTTTTGGTGGTGGAGGTGGTGTGGTGGTTCTCCCCAAATCACTGAAAAGAACCTCAGGTCTGTGTAACGCTATATGAACACCTGGGGGGAAGGAGTCTTAGGGTTCCTGCTAAGAGGAAATGGTGAGAGTGGGGTTTCTTTCCTCCTTTTTCTGAGGATGCAGAACACAATAATGTTTTGAGTTCTATTGCATTTCTATTTGATAATGTGTGAAAATGTACATAAACGTAAACATATAGAATGTGTGTGGATACTGGCTTTTTGCCAGCCAAGTTGGCGTAGTAATGGGTGTCATATCATATAGGAAAAGCATCTGAGAAGCCAAAAGACTTGCAGTTGAGTTGTAGCCCTGTGATTCTCCATGCCAATGACCTTGGGCAAGTCCCTTATCTCCAGCTCCAGTTACCTTACCTATAAAATAGAAATTATAATCTCTGTCTCTCCCACAGATCCATTCAAAGGCACTAAAGATAACATGAATTCTTTGTGAGCTGAAAAGCACTATTCAAATTTATTATTAATGGAGTGTGACCAAAAAGACCAATCAAAGCCAACTGAAATGTCAAAGATTTTTAAAGAAGGATACTTGCCAAAGTAAATGTGAGGTTAACTGCAATAATGATAAACCTAACATGAATAAAAAAAAAACAATGGCCATTAAAATGCACATATTAAAATGGCAGAAAAAACTACAGAACAACAGAACCAAGGTAGCTGTTCATTCACGTGTCAGAATCGCCAATCCTAATCATTTTGAACAGCCCTAAATTGTTCCCTATATTTGGGCAGGGCTGCAGAGAGTTTCGGTTTCCTCATGTGACCTATAATGTATGTAACAGAATAATGTGATATATATTATTTTAGACACTCCTCAGCATTTTATTTGTACATTTATCCTTATGAAATGTTAGCTTGCTGCCCAAAAGAATGCTTAAGTATTTAAACTTCCAGACTTTGCCTTGAATCCAACTTTCCCTTTCAATGGGGTTAACATAGCATGTCTGAGTATGTGTGTGCGTGCGCGTGCACGTGTATCCATGTGGTATGCTCAAGTCTCTCTCTTTTGCTCTGAGGTAGTCCTCTTCTGTGTCCCCTGCTTGCCCCCTTGCACAAGGTTTGTAGTTTCCAAAGGCCTCAGATTTACCACACCTGAAGCAAGAGAAAGGCAGAATGCTACTCCTCCACTCACCAGAACTGTCTGCTAGGCTTTTCCACGCCTCTCAAAGAAATCCTCTCCTGATTTATTTCTCAGGGCAATTCATTCATTAGATATTTATATTTTATTTTTATTTATACAGGTATTTATATTTAGTAACTGTTCTGGGTAGTAGACATGAGTGTAAATAAGGGAGGTGAGGTTTCTGATCTTACTGAACTCACATTCTAGTGTGGGGAGACAGGCAATTAACAATATAAAAATAAAATTTTAGTTTCATATTTGAGTGCTACAAAGAAAACAAAGCAGGACAGAGGTCTTGAGAATAACATGGGGTAGAAGACACTATTTGAAAGGGTGGTAGGGAAAACATCTCCGAGGAAGTAAGTTTTGGATAAAAATGTGAAGGTTAAAAGGTTTTGATTTCTCTTAAGACACAATGCTGAAAAAAAGAGTCTTATTTATTAGAATGGAAGTTGTAGGTACATTTCACTAATGTAAACCCCTGTTTTAAAACTTTATTCCTCATCTATGTCTATCCTCACTTGGACGTTTTTATTGTATTTCTTTTTTTTTTTTTTCCTGAGAGACTTCTCCTCCTCCTTCTTAATCCCTCTCCACATTTCAATCCTACTGTATTAGTTTGCTAGGGCTGCCTTGACAATTACTTCACACTGGGTGGCTTAAATAACAGTTTATTTGCATACAATTCTGGATTCTAGAAGCCTGAGATTAAGGTGTTGGAAGGGTGTGTTTCCTCTGAGGCCCCCTTGGCGTGTAGATGACCACCTTTTCCCTGCATCTGCACATGGTCTTTCCTTTGTGTGTCTGTGTTCTCATCTCCTCTTCTTCTAAGGGCACCAGACATATGAGATTAGCGTCCATCCTGGTGAACTCATGTTAACTAAATTCACTCTTTAAAGACTCTGTCTCCAAATACAGTCACATTCTGAGGCACTGGGGGTTAGGACTTTTTGGGGACACAACTTAGCTCAGTGGTAAGTACTATTCCTCTAGACCAACTCAACTACTACCTCTTCTGCAAAGTGGAAGATGGAAATACCTTCTCAACCATCATTATTCTCTTAGTCCTATTGGAAGTTTAACAGATAGTCAAATGTAATTCCAATCAAGCCTTTTTTTTCCTATTGTTTTAATCCACTAGACCTCAACATGATCAAGCTTCCTGAGGACAAGGAGAATGTGTGATATTCTTTTGACTTTCTCAATATTTATTGATGGATCCTCACAGCCAAAACTCTTAGGGTTGATAGGGGCTTTATAAAAAATCTAATTCAGCCTCACTCCCCAGGTTAGAATCCTGACTGCAACAGATGCTGACAGAAAGTCCTCATATTTCCTACTTAAGTACTAATAATGATGGAAACGTTCATCAGGCAACCTATTACCTTGTTGTACAAATTCTGTCGCTATTTTTATTATTTGAACAGCTTGTAGGGGAGACACCTTTTTTGATTCATAGATGGCAGTGCACATGTAGATTACACTTAGTGGGGGGTCAGGAAGGGGACATTAAAATATGTATACCAAAATTGGCTCAGGCAAAAGACAGATGGTCACATGACCGACTTTTTATTGTCATGTAAATAACTAGGGATATGAACTTTGTTGCATAATTGATTAGTATTACAGATATTAAATACTCTGTAAACCATGTTACATGCCCTCAGGTTATGGTTTTATTGCCCCTTAGAGTATTAATTATCTACTTAGTATTACTCAGCAATTTTTTATCTCTGGTTTTTAATATTTTATTCCAAATTGACTTTGTTATCATGTTAACTAAAACTTTGATGTGTTCACTTATGAATGAGAATTGGGTTGTTAACATTTTGAGAATCATGCTTTGATGGGGACACAAACAATAAACAAAAAGATAAATATAAGATGTGCCAAATGATACTGAGAAAAACAATGCAGTAGATGGGGAGGAGGTGGATGATTGCTATTTGTGGAGGTGATGTACTCTGAAATCCATTTCACTGTAGAAACTGAGCTTCTATTCTTGAATAGGCTAGTTCCCTGATTTTAAAGGAAGAAGAAGCAACTCTAAATAATAGAGGGTAGGGAAGTTTGGCTTTCTGGGGACTTCTGGAGGAGATGAACTGTGAGCAGAGTTGATTGCTGCATAGGAGAGAGTCAGAGAAAAAATTTCCAGTGGAGGAGCAATCAGGAAAGAAAAACGCATTCGGACGGGCTTTTTGTGTTTGTATAGGATCTGTACTGTAAATTTCCTCCTTAATCCCTTCAGAGATAAAGAAACCCTAATTGCTCTGAAGAAACCATCAAACACTCTATTCCTTTTGTGGTAAGGGATTTGTGGGGAGATAGGCAGATCCCCCCACAAAGCATGATCACGTTGTTCTAGATGGCTTTGGGAAGAATTAGTGATTGTACTTGAGAAAACCAGAACCAGCAGGTGGTAGCGGAGGAGGGGCAGTGAATATCAAAGTTCTATTTATATTAGCTAAGTTTTTAAGTACTAACTTTATGCCAGTACAATGAATGTATTTCCAATATATTATATAATTATCCCTATATCAACTTATTAGGCATTTTAAAACATTAAACTCTTTCAAATGATATTGCCTCATCCTGTATTTATATAATTGATTATTTTACTGAAATTCAGGATTTACATTTCAAGTTAGAAATTTAAAATTCTTACTTGATTACTTTTAGGAGCTGTCACCCGATGTATTAGCTAGTAAGTCTTTCTACTTTGCTCTACAAGGTATGGGTCTAACAGCCACTCTTCTTCATCTTGTCCTCCAAATATCAAGCCTGTTTTCTTTGTTGAAATAAAGGATTTCTCTGTTATGTAAGATGGATCCCTTTCTTTCCCTTTTTAGACACAGCATGGAAGGTATTCACAAAATCAGAAAGCTGCTGGCAAGGGGAGTGTGTTGAGATGGAGCCCAAAGAAACAAACCTTTCAGGTGTCGGTCAGTCAATCCAGGAAAGGCAATGGGCTTGACTCTCCAATGAGCATGTATTACTTTTAGTCAATCTGCTCGTTCACACCTATCAGGACTAATAAAAACATAACATAGAGCTTGAACTATGTGCTTCACCGATGAATACTGAATTTTGCTACAATTAAGAGCAGGCAATTACCCCACCTGTTAGCTATAGGCAGAGCAGGACCTCACAAGACAACAGAACCTGAGAGGTCAGTTAGGTTGTGCTCCCAGCTCTAGAGATAAGCCACCCACATAATCCTCTGAAATGGATGGCCAACCACCACATTCCGAAAGTTCTACAAAGGAGGCGATTTGGCATTCCTCAGTAACCTGTTGCAGTATTTCACAAACCTGTATTTCCTAACATCTAATTGATTCTTTCTTGCTGAACTCTTAAGCTCATTTGCCCTCTTTCATTCTCAAAGGAGGTGAGAAGCATCTGGAGAATATTTTTATTTTCAAAAAAATATTTTATCTATTTATTTTTAGACAGAGAAAGAGAGGAAGGGAGGGAGAAAGAGAGAGAGAGAAACACCAATGTGTGAGAGAAACATCAGTTGGTTGCCTCTTGCGTGCCCCCAACGGGGCACCTGGCCCACAATCCAGGCATGTGCCCTGACTGGAAATTGAACCACTGGCCTTTCAGTGTGCAGGATGATGCCCAATCCACTGAGCCACACCAGTCAGAGCTGGAGAATATGTTTCTTAAAATAATAGTTCACATATTTGAAGTTTGCAGTTAACTCCCTTTGTTTCTCTAACTGGAATCATGTCAACTTCTAAATAGTCCATAAGACCTTTGAGAGAACCCCTGAAATAGAAAATTCTAAAGTGGAATACTTTTTTTTTCTTTCCATAATGTAAAACAGCATTGCTCTCAGCATGTAAGCACCTAAATTCTAATTCTGATTTAATCAAGTCCCCTTTCTTGATGGGCATTAGTTCCCTTGTTTCCAGAACAGGAACATTGGCTAGTTCTGAAATTCTATGGTAGCTGTGAACATAAATAACATGTGCACACTTCATAAATGACTCATTTCATGAACATGCATGGTAAAGCGTTTCAGATGTCATGAAGTTCAATCAATCTCACACTTCCAGTTACTTTCCAATGTGTCACTTTCCTTGACCAGAAACCCAAGGCAGAACCTAAATAAGAAAAAAACTTTAGGGATAAAAAGTAATTCATAATTTTTAACAATACTTAAAAATTGAAACTCACTCAGAAATTTTTAAAAATGTCTATAAATGATAAAAACTTCCTAAAATGTGTAGGTTCAAAACTTCCTCCAGGGTCATTTGGCAAGTACTGATATCTGCCTCGTGACGGATGGACAGATGCATCAAAGTATGCATTTTGGGGAGGGGGAGTGGGCAGTGAAAAGGTGTAACACAGTCCTGTTTCAGGAGCTACAATGTTCATTTTGAAAGAAAAATTGAAGATCCAATATCTAGAGGCGGCTCTGTAGCATAGTAGGTGGTGATGAGGGTTTACTAAAAATGTTCTCCTCATTCCATAGGCCTAGTGACATGTCATGAGGTAAATTCCTCCCTGGTGTGACTCGAGAAGGACTGGAGAGCACTCTGTCATTCGTATGAGTGTCTCGGCCTTCTATGCACAAGTACAATTTGTGTAGACAATACAATATAAAATAAAGAGGTTTTCAGGCCTTTGCAAGGAAGAGACATGTATGAGGGAATTTCATCTAATGTAACATTGAACTGGATATTTTAAAAATATTTAGAGAAAACACTAATAATGTATATTCACAACTCTATTGTGTGATGTAAATTATAAATTTCATGGAACATTTCTTCACCACAGGTATTTTTATCTCAGCCTGTTTTGTTCAGACCAATAGGATTGCAAGTGAATTTCAACCCAACAGGATTTAGCAATGTCTTTGTCATATGCTTAGTTAAAACTTGGTACTTATCGAAGCAGTCCTTTGTATAACATGAATGAACTGAGTAAAATAAAGTGCTAGAATAATGCTCATTCCCAAAATATCTAAGGTCATAGAGACGAGACAGTTTAAACCAGGTTAAGCAAAAGAAGTTGTGGGTTCAAGGGCAGTGTCTAGGTTTGGGAATGAGGGACAAAGAGGAGAAGGTGACTTGCTTACAAACTCCAACTTTTCCTGAGGAAGAGTGTCAAATTAGAAGCTCTTGCCTCTTCTGCTTTTCTATAATTCTGTGTATCTTCGAGATGTTTCACTATGGTTCAGCATTGTAGTCAGGAAAGGTTGAGAGATCAAAAGAAATTGTAATGTTAGTGGTGTTTCTTACTATTAAGAATGTGGGAATGTAAACTGGTGCCCCTATGGAAAACAGTATGAAGGTTTCTCAGAATATTAAAAATAGAACAGCCATATGATCCAGCAATTCCTTTTTTGAGTACTTAGCAGAAGAAAACAAAACCGTTAACTCTTAAAGATAGCTGTACCTCATATTCATTGTAGCATTATTTACAATAGCCAAGACATGGAAACAACTGGTGAATGAAGTGATAAAGGAAATGTGATATATATTCATGGAATACTATTCAGCCATAAAAAAGAAGGAGATCTGGCCATTTGTGCCAACACAGATAGAGCTTGGGGACATTATGCTAAGTGAAATAAGTTGGACTGAGAACGACAAATACCATATGACCTTGCTTATATGAGGAATCTAAAAAAACAAAACAGTCCTGGCTGGCATAGCTCAGTGGATTGAGCGCAGGCTGCGAACCAGGCATCACAGGTTCGATTCCTAGTCAGAGCACATTCCTAGGTTGCAGGCCACAGCCCCCAGAAACCGCACACTGATGTTTTTCTCTCTCTCTCTTTCGCTCTCCCTTCCCTCTCTAAAAATAAATAAATAAAATCTAAAAAAAAAATAAAAAACAAAAAACCCCACCAAAGTTCATGGGTACAAAGACTAGATTGGTGGTTGTCGGAGGTGGAGGTTGGGATAGGGAGTTGAGCAAAATGGGTAAAGGGGGTCAAAAAGTACAAACTTCCAGTTACAAAATAAATAAGTCATGGGGATGCAGGCAGAGCATAGCAACCATATGGAAAAAAAGTACCGGTGAACATTTTGAAAACTGAATGTCCAAGTCCAGTGGGTTCAATTCCCAGCCAGCGTGGGCACTTCCTGGAAGCAGGAGGGAGAGCCCTTTGCCACCATGGACGTCTCTCCAATGCTCCTGGACAGTGTCAAGGAAGGACTGAACACAACGCAAAGTCTCTTTTCTCCACTCTGTTCTGTTTGGACCTAGTACTTATTCCATCGGTATATTCAGAAGATTAAATGAGCAAGCCAACTAACTTCCTGTGCTAGCATTCTCATTTTATTAGCAGACTATTATGGCAGTAGACTGCTCATTTTGGTATTTTTATAGGAAACTGTGAAACAAACAAAAATTCCCTGAACAAAGGAAGAAATCCTAGCCTTTTCCAATCTCTCCATAATACTAAAGGATTTATTAATTAAATCACTATGTGGGTGCATACATGTCTTTGTGGGTTTGCAGGTGAGAGGTAGGGGGCATGAGATAAAAAAAATTGTTGACTTTTCTCCCCACTTTTGAGCTGGTTATTTTTTGGGTTCAATTTTTGAAATTTTATTTAGCTAAGATTACTTTGAGCCATGTAACCTTGAATGACTTGATAGTAAAAGTCAGTTCTCTTAAGTTTCAATCACACATGGGCAAAATATTAAATCAATAGCACTTGGAAATAAAAATAATTAATCAATTTCTTCCAAAATTGCCTTCCCCCATACACACAGAGCCAATCTCTGGTCACAATAGCATTCTATTAAATTTGCAATATAAAGTTGAAAATTTGGAATTATAAAAGAACTTTAAAAATCTTGAAAATTTCTTGGTCAGTGAAAATGTGTATTTGTTCTTTCTCTGTTGCACAGTTCTGGAGTAGCAAGATCATTCTATAGATCTGCTTCTCCCCCTGAAATGAATTTAAATTTAAAAAAATTAGTTCTCAATCTGGGGCTAAGCCTAAAACACCAAGTTGTGATAAACTGTCAGCCACGAAGAGAGCAGTCTCTAAAATCCACCATTTTTCAACTACATCTACATCTAGATAAATAGCCTATGTGGTAACATCCTGCCCTTTGAACACAGGCAAAGCATTGAAGGAAACCAAACCACAGCTATCTTGGTATTGGAAGTTCCATTTCTTTAAAGGGTGGAATTTATTTTGAGGGAGAGAGAGATGGATGTGCTGTCTGGGAGGAAAAGTCATACAGTTTTCACAGTTAATTTACTGAACATTTTTCAGAGAAACTGGAAGTTGGAGAAAGGAAAAGACAATGAATTACGTACTAAATGCCAGTTCTTGGGGATAATAAAGCTAAGAAGGCTAGGGCTGTGTAAGAGACTTTTCTTTCTATGAGCAAAACTCACTACAAGGCATAAAGAATTCACAAAAACACGTAATTCCACTGGTAAACATGCTTCACAAAGGTTACTTCTTAGGACTTATAGAGTGTGACTAGGAAACTGAATTGGAGATGAGAGATGGGGGTGTAGTCATTTCTCTGACATGATACCCTTGTGTACCTTTCAGGATCTCTCATTCCTACACAATAAGATGGGGGGGACAAATCAAATGGGGAGGGAAAGCACGAATGCCTGGAGGAAGCATGGAGGTGAGGGAGTCAGTGGAGTTGGCAGGCCTAAGTTTGTGGTGCACTAAGGGGCATTGGCCCTATCCAGTGGGGCAATTGTTGAGCCAATCATTTCAGTGACTTGTTTGGGCAGGTTTTCCAATTTTTTAAGAGCAGCCATAAAATTAGGGCATTTTGTGAAATCTTTGCATTTTGAAATTTTAGTTCAATTAGTATTGTTTTTTTAAACACTGTCTGGTAGGTGGGTTTTTTTTTTTTCCACCTCTGTAGGCAGGATCTGGCCTGAACACTGCCAGGTACCTTTGTACAGATGGTTTCTAACATCTCTCTTGTTCTAAAATGTTGTATGGGAGATTCACATACCTTTATTTGCTTACATTTTTAAGTCCTGGCATTGTTTTTTTTTTCCACGCTGTCAGTTGGCTAGTTTAATTACTAAATTCAACAATCTCATATTGAATGTTTAGGAGATACTATGTTAGTGGCTGGAGATATAAAAAAATGAAAGTGAAAAATGACCTACTCTCAAGAAGTCAACTGTTGAGTTAGATCTTAATCTGGTATAAATGCTTCAATAAAGACAAAACAGTGCTTTAAGCTGGATCGGGCAGGTGGGTAGGTGGGGAGGGTTGGTCAGACACAGATCCTTGAAGGGCAGTGTTAGATCAAAGGGTTGAAGAATCAATGGTAATTATCCAGCAGAAGAAAGAGGGAAGTGGAGGATATGTCTTCCCTTCATTAAAATCATCTAAAAGCAGATACTGGCAGCCAAAACAGTTAAAGAGCAGCTACAGGGAATGGTTCAGAGCAGCAACTCTGTGCTAAACTGACTGAATTAAATCCTGGTTCTGTGGCTGACTTGCTCTGTGATCTTAAGCAAATCACTTAACCCCTCTGTGTCTCCATTTCCTCACGATAAATGGGAAATGATAACATTATCTGTCTTAAGAGGTTGAGGAGATGAAAGGAATTAATATAAGTAAAATGCTTAGAAAAGTGCCTAGATACAGTAAGCATTCTATAAGTGTTAGGTATCATTTTAAAAAGGAGGAGCACAAAGATAGGGAAGATGATGATGAAGAGGCAAAGCATCAGTAGAGGGGATTATGAGCACATATTCCACAACATTTTGCTTTATTTCAGTTCTGTTTTTGAAGAATTGACAGATAATGATTTTTGCCTTCACTCTGCTCCAGAACTACTGTGAAAATTAGGCTGACCACTTGTCCCTTTGGCTGAAATATCAAAAACTGGTAAGGTAAAGACAGTTCATAATCAGTGGATAACAAGTGTTGTGTCTGCGTTTCCACCACTCAGTGCAGCGAGCCCCACCTGCTTGTCATGCACAAGCTTCTGGCTTCCCTTCTCTCAGTAAACTGGCCACTCAGCAGCCTGTTTATGTATTGACTGCAAAGGGCTTTGGCATCGAAATTCAGAGAACCAAAGGCATTTCTGGGAGGTGATAGCAGCAGGCTGCCTTGTGGGAGTGGCCGCTGAACTTAGACTGTATTTTCCTGCTAGAGGAAGTAATATTTACAAGTAATGTCTGTAAACTTTTAGGTCAGAAAACTAATCAGCTTACAATGATTTTTTTTAGAAGATTGACCTTCCTGCACTATTTCTGGAGACTTGACATCATCATCATCATCATCATCATCATCATCATCATCATCATATTGCTATAGTTAGCACCTAATTAGTGTTTGCCGCATTCGAAGAGTTGTGTCTGAAATATTCAAATCCCCTCCTACCATAGATCCTTGAATAATGCAGAACTGTTGTACATTGAGTTTTTTAAAATTTTTATTTATTTTTTTTTAGAGGAGGGGAAGAGTGGGAGAAAGAGAGAGTGAGAAACCGTGATGTGAGAGAGATACATTGACCGGTTGCCTCTCTCATGTGCTCCTACCGGGGGACTGAACCTGCAACCCAGGTATGTGCTCTGACCAGGAGTTGAGCCAACAAACTTTTGCTTTACAGGAGGATGTCCAACCAACTGAGCCACACTGGTCAGGGCTACAATGAGTTTTGTATCTGAAAAAACACTGACTCAATTCAATATGTGCTGCTTTTGTAGTCACTGCAAAGTAGTAACCTAAATCCAAAATACCACATAAATCCAAACTGTATTTAGCCACAAGTATATATTTAATTAGAATACATTAATTTCCCCCCAATAAAACAAATTGGTAATATATTTTATTTTGAACAGTGAATTTTGGCCATAAGTTCTAGGAACTGGTTATGAGGCAAGAAGCTCCATGAGAGTTCTCTCAAGTGTCTGGAGGACTATGGTCAGACCTTTATCTTTGGGAATTCTCTTTGCACCTAGTTCATAATGGTGCACAAAGTAGACTTCATAAATGCTGTTGAACAAGAATATAAACAGCACCAAGTTTCCATCCTGTCCTGTCCCCCAATTTCTGAATGTTAAAATAAGATGTTGGATGGTGTGAAGGCAGAGATAGCATCACGTTTTCTGAACACTGAATGAGTGTTACTCTTCTGTCTACTATTTTATTCTCATTCTCCTGATTTGGTGTCCTGGTGTCTGTTGCCAGTTCACAAGAATGGAATATCCTACATAATAGCCATTCTTCCTTAAAGATTAATAAAAAAGTGTTCTTTTTATTATTTAGAGAAAACTTATAGATGAGTAGATAAAACAAGTATAGGACATTTACAGAAGCGAATACTACTCAGTCACAAAAAAGAAGATTTTACCTTTTGTGACAGTATGGATGGACCTGGAGAACATTATGCTAAGTGAAATAATCCAGTCAGAGAAAGACAAATACCATATGATTTCACTCATATGTGGAACCTAATGCACAAGCTGAACTAATAAGCAAAATAGAGACAGACTCATAGATGGAGAGCAGGGTGACAGCTGTGGGGAGGAGGGTGGCAGGTGGAGGGACTGAGCAAAAAGGAAAAAGGACTCACGGACAGAGACAGCAGTATGGTGATTGCAGCGGGGAGGGATATAAGAGGACTAAATGGTAATGGAAAACAATACAACTAAAAATACAATGAAAAAAACATGTAAGGAACAAGGAAGTGTTTGTTGAAAGTAAAATAACCTTGAGATTGATGGAATTTTTATTCATTGTAGGGTGTTTTCAGTCTCTGTACGACAACTTTAAAGGTCTTACCTAGTCTTGGCTTGAGACGAATGACAGGATCATGGAGCGATTTTCTTAATCCCCAGTCTTAATAGGCAGTTTAGGACTTTAGACCTCAAGTGGAAATCTCTGAAGTTCTCTTCCTCTATAAAAGTATTTCAGAGATTCCAGTTCCTTGTTTGTATAATGGAGTGTATTAAGCTAAACGATCCCTGATACCACTCCTGGTCACTGTTCATGGCCCTCTCCAGATTAGCCCTTCTATTTTTCCTGTCTTGTTCATTCCAGAGACTGAAAAGAGTCAGGCAATAGGTTGCGGAGGTAAGTATTAACATAAAATTGGACAGGTGGTGAGCAGAGGAGGAGAGGCGAACATTTTATTATTTCATATTCATGCGAACTCTTCCACAACCCTTTGCAAAGCTCCACAATTCTCTTCCTCGTGATTGCCTGTGTGGTGGGCCGCATCCTTGCCATGAATTTCTGTCTCCTCGCTGTGGAATCCAGCCAAGGACGCAGTACTGACCACCTGCTCCCTTTCTACACAGGGCGACTCCCCAGACTTATTTTCCTGCTCTCTCCTCCTGCTGGTTTATGGCTTTCCCTTCTGCAGCAGTAAAACTCTTGGAGAGCCCTCTTAGGGATGAATTAATGCCACTTAAGTATATTTCCGTTAGCTGCCCTTTGATGGTTCTGTTTAAAAATAAAGGGGGAATGAGGGGAGCCTGATTCTTATTGAAATTTTCCTTTCCCTTGCTTTAAACTTACCACTGCTCAGAAACTCTTAGTTACACTCCAAGGGAGCTTTTTAACAATGAAAAAAGGACAAATTTACCATCTTTCAGTAATCTTTTCCCTGTTGGAAAGGTATTTGTATTATAAAGAGGCCTAGCTTGGCCTGTGTGAACTTGCCTTATATTCTTTAAATATTTAAATGTATAAATAATAAGTAAAAAGTGTATCTAAATTCCAGAAGAGCAGAACAGGAACTTGCTCTCCACCCTAATTGCAAACAGATTAAGGATCGGTTGTCATGATCCCGTTTCTACTTGTGTAGTCTGCAATTTATTTTTACTCTCCCCACACTTTATATTTTATTAATTCATTTGAATCTTATACTTAATCTGTGTCGGATCTGGAACAGAACATCCTATGAGATTCGGTTTCCTCTTTTTACAGTCATAGCCGTGAGTACTGGAAAATACGAGTGTCTGTTCTGAGCTTGACACTTGCCTCTGTGTGGCCTTGAGTAAGCCTCTCAGCTGTCCTAGGCTTCTGGCTTCTCTGCTATAATAATGATAATAGAATCTGGATATTGAGGGGGGAAAATCCCTAAAGAAGGGGGAAGGGTGCAGGGGAGGTTTCCCTTACTGTCATGGAAATGACCACCATAATGAACTATTTTCACTTATCCCTCCTTTTGTTTGCTTAAAAAGTGAAGCTAACCAGCCCTGGTGGGTATGGCTCAGGCGACTGAACACTGGCCTGCAAACCAAAGGGTTGCCAGTTTGATTCCCAGTCAGGGTACATGCCTGGGTTGTGGGCCAGGTTCCCAGTAGGAGGCATGTGAGAGGCAACCACACACTAATGTTTCTCTCCCTCTCTTTCTGCCTCCCTCTCTAAAAAGAAATAAATAAAATCTTTAAAAACATAAAGTGAAGCTAACCAGATGGCATGCAATGACCATTGGGGTAGTGTCACCATAACCCATTCCACAGAGCTCATCACCTCATACCACTTTAGCTTTCTTATTTATCCCAATTTCACAAACATTTTTTGAACCACCCCCTTAGGAACTGTTGAGGGTTCAAGCACGACTAAGGTGTCATTTCTGCCTCAATGTCAATACATGGCAAAGACACAAGTATGAGTAGAATTCAAGGAAACTGGTTCTACTTTCTTTCTTTATCTGGCTTTATTTTCCCTTTTGCTCCTGCACCTGGTACTTCTTTTTCCCTTGTCCTTCCCCAACTCCAGCCCCAACTGCTTTGCTCTTTTCCAGATTGCTGATTCCCACCTGGTATTTGTAACCTCAGCAGCCCACTTGAAACTTGAGCCCTAATAAAAACTAATGCCCTCAAGGGCCGAGAGGAGATGAATCAATCACATTCTCTCTTCATGGGACTCTAGGGCAGACTTGTCACAGGAAGGAAGAAATGTCAATGTGGCATGACTAGGTGGCATTACAAGTACCCATCCCTCCACTGAATATAAAATCCCAATTTCTTGTTGCCTTTGAATGGACATTCCCTGAAGGGCAGTCCCAACAAATAACTTGGACTGTCCTACCCAAGAGCGTCAGAGACAGCTCCCATTTATTCAGACCCTGAATACATTCAGTTTCTAAATTCAGGCCCTGGCTGAGGACTGACTTACAGCTAAAAGATGGGGGCATTGCTTTGCCACCAGGGACTGTTTTGTAGAAGATGATTTTTCCAGGGCTGGGGGAGGCAGGAGGCGGAGCTCAGGTGGTAATGCAAGCAAAGCTTCCATTTCTTGCCCACCGCTCACATCCTGCTGTGCAGCTGGGTTCCTAGAAGGCCACGGACCAGTACTGGTCCGAGGCCTGGAGGTTGGGGACCCAGGCCTGATGTAGATGATTTACTTACCAGTTCACCAAATTGGAAACTCTCTGTCTTGCATACCATTCAGACATTCAATTTCTTAGCTATGAGGGGATATAATTTATCCTAGTCTAAGGCTCAGCTAGTTAAAAAGGAAGTGCATTATTTGGACTTGGTCCATACTCATGGGAAATGGGGCATTTCCCCAAACAGAGTCCAGACCATCACTCTGCACCTAGCACCAGGAAACAACTGAGGGCCTTTCTTGGCCTAACCAGGTATTGCAGAATCTGGATACCTAATTATGGCCTCACTGCACAACCCCTTTATGATAGCCTCAAGGGCCGGGAAGATTAGGCCCCTTTAAAATAGGGACAAATCCAACAAATGCTTTAAATCACCTTAAGACTCTACTCACCCAGGCCCCAGCCCTAGGACTCCCTAATCCCTCCAAACCTTTCAAACTATACACTCATGAAAGGGAGAGAATAGCTCTTAGGGTCCTCAGCCCAAAATTAGGTAATGCCCACCAACCCATGGCTTACACATCTGAAAGGCTAGACCCACTATTGCGGGTGACTGTCTTGTTTTCCCGCGTTTGGAGCCCTCATTCTTCCTCTAGAAGAAACCTTTAAAGTGACTCTTGGGGCCTCAATCTAGGCATACAATAGTCATCAGACCCCAGAATGCCTAGAAACTAAGGGTTGCTACTGACTTTCTGATAACTGACTTTTGAGATACCAGGCCCTACTTTTAGAAAATCCTGATGTTACTATTTTTGTCTGTGGGACCTTAAATTCTGCCACCCCCCTTCCCAATTTGGCAGAGGACTTGCCATTCCATTCCTGCTCTGAAATTCTATCTATCTCCTCTAACCCTCGCCCAGATCTCTCCGACTGTCCTCTAGACAATCCAGGTGTTATTTGGTTCATAGATGGCAGCAGTTTTGTTCTAGAGGGAAAAGAAAAGGCAGGGTGTGCAGTAGTTTCTCTCCAGCAGACGGCAGAGGCACGAGCACTACTTACCAATTTCCCTGCTCAATTAGCAGAATTAATAGCTCTTACCAAGCACTTACACTAGCAAAGTGGGAAAAGGGTAACTGTTTTCACATATTCTAAATATGCTTTCCTAATCCTACACACTCACCACCATAAACAGTCCTATCAAATACAGGCCCCAAATCTTAGAACTCTTCAGGCTCTTCAGAGGCCTCAGCACATATCAGTCCTTCACTGTAAGGGACATCAAATGGGGGATTCTAAGGTAGCCAAAGGAGATCATCTGGTAGATGCTACTGCCAGACAGTGGCCCTTTAGGATATAAAAAGAAAAATAAAGTAAAAGTACCAGTCCCTACCTAGGACAAAGCACTTTCTCTGTAGATCTGCTGAGTGCCTAAAATTTCTGTTAAAGTTTCAGAATCTAGGAAAGCTAATACATTTCAGAGACTTTTTGGACAGATGATTGATCTACAATGGAGAACAGGGTCTAAGGAACAGGGACTCAGGGAATTTAGAAGAAAGCGGTCTCATGTAGTCTAGGGCCTCTAGTGGGTTGCTTGCCTGGGACTGAATAGAGAGTCACATGGTGCAAGGTGACAGGTACCTTAGGAAGTCAGAGGCATGAGATGGCAGCAGGAAGCCCAGGCTTGCCATGAAGCATCTCCAGCAGCTCCTGGGGAGGAGGGCTGGTCATGACAGCATGATTAATTCGTGTCACTCCTGATAAAGAAGGGTTAATGTCTTCAACCCTGCAGCTTGGGCTCCCCGTAAATGAGTTGAGCTCTAGCAATCTCTGTGGAAAGTGGCTATGGCACACCCTAAATTTGTGCTTCTGGTGATAGTGCTGGTTATTTGCCAGGCTTAGACCCCATCTCCCAGATAGGAGAGGGCTGGCTCTCCCCTTGGCCATGACTGAGTGGCCAGGAGAGGGCTGAAGCCCAAGTTCTGCCATGTGATTGTGCTATTTTATCTCAGCTTCTGGTCACTCCTGGGGACGCCTGGTACTTTCTTAGTCACACAGTTTAAATGCCTCATAGGCCAAGGGGCAAGCTCTTCCTGGATTCTCACTTCCAGGCCTGCTGGATCTTTGTGCATGCCTCTAGCCTGGAATGTGCTAAAAACAACAGGGGACCCTCACACCAACCACTGCTTCTCTCTCTGTAAATTTTTCCTAAGAAACACTGGACATTTGCCTTCGTATGTAGAACAACCTCCAGATCCTATCCTAGTGCTCTACTTGGGATTGAAGTTCTAAGGAATAAAAAAATGCAGAGAAATGCTCCCACCCACTAATTAATTCATTGATCCATCCACTCAAAATTATTTAGTACTTAGCAAGTGCCAGGTGCTGTAGACACAATAATGAGTGGAGAATGAGGTCCCTGTCCTGGAATGACTCACAGTCTAGCGGGGTTGGCTAGTGTTGACTACTCAGGCTCCTTCCCTGCGTCAGTTTCCATCTCTGCGAAATTAGTCACAGGGAAACTTTCAATTCTTGTTTATGTGTGTTGGGCTGACCAACTCACTTGGAGGATAATTGCCAGCATTTTTACAATCCCATGCTGGCTTCCCTCCATCTTCCAGCATGTGATTAAGCTTCTTCTGCCTTCTAGTCCTTGATGTGTGTCCATAAAAAACAAACTTATTTTAATATCAGTCTCAACAAGACTTGCAAGGAATGCAAATAGAGGACGTTGCATAGCAAACATAAATAACTCTTGAACTATCTCTATTAGCATCTGGCCTTATACAGAAGCACATTAAAAAAATAATGAGTTATCCATAAGAAGTCTAAGGCAGGCAAAGAATCATTAGACTTCCAGATTGTTAGCATACAACAATATTCTGGACTTTTTTTTAAGAGGGAGCCCTATAAGATTGTTACTCCTGAACTCTACTTGTTCTAGCTTCTCCCAAAATCAAACAATAACATAACTGAAAATTCCTTTTCATATATGCTTATTGTCTATCTGCCTCCTTGTTCATTTTCCAAGCTATCATTTGTCTCACCATTTACCTGCAGTTATCAATGTGGGCACAGTGGCACAGAGACACAAAGGTTGGCTGTTTGCTTGATTCTGAGTTCTGATTCAGTGGAGAAATGGGTATATTCAGCATCTGTTGAAGGATCTTTAAGGGTCAACACATAAAATGTTATTATGTATTACAATTTACATGAGGCTTTGCCTTCAAATAGGTCAAGTTGCCAAAAAAGTTACTTTAAAACACAGATCCTCAAAATAAAGATTTTACGTGAATAGAAGTTATAATAGCATGAATTTTAACTTATTTTGTGCCCTGTCATATTCATGAGACATGTAGGTGTCAATAACAATCAGAGCAGAAATACACCGAAGAGCAGTGGAATCTTGTTAGAGGATGGTTTGACAGCCTCCTGGCTCCCACTGCCTGTAACATCTGGAATAACCTGCTCACTGCGATATGGAAGCCAGGCATCACTTATCGCCTCGGACACTGGCACCACCAGGGGCTTACTGAAGTCCTGTTATTATTAATTCATTGGACGCACATTTCATGAGGGCTTAGAATGTTTTAAGTACTGCTAGCCTCTATTAGCAATAATATTAAGAGTAACGAACTTTGAATAAATATTTACTAAGCACCAGATGCAGTGCTAGGTGCTTTACTTAAATTCTCTCATTTAATACAATCTCAACAACTCTGGGAGAAAGATGCTACTATATTTATTTTGCAGACAAGGAAATGAGGGCCCTGAAAAGTTTAGGTTTTAAAAAATTTCTTTTTACTAAAGGACCAAAAAGAAAATTCATCAGTTTTCATTGAATTCTCTCTGAGTGTGGGAAACACATTAAACTCAGAAATAGTGCAGCCTGTCAAGGACCATCACAAATTAAAAAATATTAATACATTTCTCCATGTGGCAAAAGTGCTTTTGATCCAATTAAGACTGTAACAAAGCTGTTTTGAAACACCACTTAAAATGTGCCCTCCCACCCAAGGCACAGATTGAAACCATGGGGCAAGGGTAATCATTGTGAACTTAGGATACAGAAATGACATGGGAGTTCAAGAGCATGCTGCCAGCAACACTTTTAATTAATTGAGTGAGAACAAGGAAAAAAGTTTTGAAGCCCGAGTAGAATAGATGTTTGCATTTGTAGAAATGATGAAGCTATATCAATTGGGTTGGAGGAGTCCTAAAGAGGTTAAATACTTGCTCCAGGTAGCGGGTAGGAAAACTAGATTAGAATCTGCTGGTCTCCAGGTCTTTGGGACTACAGTGGATTAAAGCCACTAGAAGAATCCTTCAGTGCCTCAGGCAGTAACAGCAATGCTTCTGGAAGGCAGTTTAACTAAGTTAAAATGCACCCCTAAAACCTTCATTAATGTTGGTTTCCATCGGTTCCATCAGTACAAGTATCTGATGGTTCCCATCAGTTCTTTGGTTCCATCAGTACAAGTATCGCCAAACAGGCTGGTCATACCGCTCTCCACATTTCCAAGCCCTTCTCCTTGCAGAGCAAATGCCCATGAGAAATCGTGGGGCGTGTGCTCACGGTTCCCTCTCTTTTCTATAAACCCCACTATCTATCCTTTTGGCATCCCTGTCCTGCTGCCTAGGATTGCTCACTGAGACTCTCCCTCCACATAATCCTTCTTGTTCACTTAAAAGTGCATTTTGACTTGTGTTATTTAATTTAAAAAATAAACTTTATTTTTAGAGCAGTTTTATGTTTACAGCAAAACTGAATAAAACATCCTTCCCCACTATCATCATCCCATACCAGAGTGGCATTTTTGTTACAATTGATGAACCTACATCACCACCTCATTGTCATCTAAAGACCATAGTTTTTATTAGGGTTCATGCATGGTGATTTACATATTCTGGGTTTTGACAAATGTATAGTCACCGATATCCACCATTGTAGTATCTGCAGAATGGTTTTATTGCTCTAAAAATCCTCTGCACTTGACCTGTTCAGACCCCCCTCCTTCTGGCAACTATTGGTCTTTTTACTCTCTCCATAGTTTTGCCTTTTCCAGAATGTCATACAGATAGTTGGTATCATATAGTATGCGGCCTTTTTAGATGACTTCTTTCACTTAATAATGCATTTTCTGTTTCTCCATGTCTTTTCATGGTTTGCTAGCTCATTTATTTCAAGTGCTGAAAAATATTCCATTGTCTGGATGTACCATAAATGGTTTATTTATCAATCTGCTCTTTTTAAAGGCAAATTTTGGATTTCCTAAACTTTACCCCTGACTTAAAAAAAATTGCATGTTGACTCTGCTAGGCAACAATCAGGTAATTTAAGAAATCATTGGGAGCTATTCATGACTGACAGTGGTATCTATTACTGGGTTACTCCTCCAGGGTGAAACATTTGTTTTTTAATAGAGATTCCATTGCCTCAAGGGGAAATTTGTGATGAGCACATCCAGGAGTTTGAGGATCAGCAGGAGGATCTTTGGGGAAGGTGGCTCCTTGATGACTCTCAGATGTCACCAGATGGACGCCTCATCATGAGAGGGGGCAAGCTGAGAGTCCTTGAGCCCCTGCCAGGTGCCACACTTTGGGTCCATTAGCACCTCACAGTTAGCAAGCTTGGATTTTCATGAATGGAAACCACAGAGGAAGCCCTGGCTTACTCTCAGCTGTGCAGAATTAGCATGAATCACACACCCAGCTTGATGAGCTGGAAAGGTTCCAACTCAAGCATGCCCGTTTTGTAGAATGCACAGGAGACTAGAAGAGTATTAATTTCAAATGGAACTCACTTTGCCTGACATATTTTTGGTCAGAATTTATTAAAGGATATCTTTCTTTTTTTTTTTTTGCCTCACCTGGCTAATCATGATCGTTTTGGACTCCTAAGTCCCTGAATGTCCCCAAATGACTTCTGAGCCTTAACATGTAACCTAGTGATGTTGACACTACATATATTTCTACTTAGAATTAGTATATTTTGTTATAATTATTTGAAAATTGATAATCAGTATGTATGTGATAAAATAATTGTTCTTCTGAAAACATTTAACTTTGCTAGATTGTGATTATATAGTCTTTAACATTCATAACAAAAATGTAAATCAGAAGTACAATGTAAATGTACTCTTCTGCTGAAAACACTTCCCTTCATGGCTTACAGATCTTTATCTCATTGGTCTCTGCCTGTTCTGTCCACCTCCACCTGTTGATTAAGGGCCAGAAACACTGACTTCCTCTGTTCTTTGAATTCACCAATCTGCTTCTGTCAGGGACTTTGCACATGCTGCCCTTTCTGCCCTAATGGTCTTTTCCCAGCTCTGACCATGGCTGGCTCTTTTTCATGTCTTGTAAATTTTGGCTAAATGGCATCTTCTCAGAGAAGTTTTTTCTGACCACTTTGAGACAATGCCCAAATCCGACCATTCTCTATCACATTGCCTCATTTATAACATTTCTCAATAGCTGAAACTCTCTTGCTTAATTTATTCATTGTCTGTCTCTCATGCTATGCCTATAAACTATGAGAGAAGGGACATAGCTTTTCTCACTCATTGTGCTGTTTCCCCAGTGTCTGGCACATAGTATGTGCTCAGTGAAAATTTGGAGAATGAATAATTGAATGGATTTCACCATGGATGTTTATGATTGCTCTCTGAGTTTGACGGTGTCTTATGAGTGTGTGTGCCTTTGTGTTCCCACCCCTAGGGGGAAGGGCTTCTTTGCTTCTCTGTTGTTACCACGGCTGTCAGGTAGCACATGGCAGTTCATTGGCTACTTTTATTTTTGCATTCCCTATAGCTTACATAACATTTGGCACTTAGTAGTTGGTGAACACATGTTGAGTGAATTGGTAAGTCTGGTGGCAATGTTGATGAATCTCTTTAAAAAACAGATTATTCCCTTTTGGCCTGTAATTCAACATAAGGCCAACATCATGAACATTGGTGTCTAGTGAAGCTGCACTGTGTCCCGTTTTCCAAAGCCCCTGCTGACTCATTCTTCTTTCCAGTGAGCACACAAATAGAGGGCAGGCTGCCAAAAAGGCAGGTAGTGGAATGTCTGACCTTACTGATGATGAGAGTTTTGCCATTCTGGTTTCCCTGGTGAAAGGATGGCAGTCTAATCAGGGTTTAGCCTCATGGTTCTATTGTTCTGGCAAGTACTGACAGGACTGACTGAAGACTGCCATTAACTGAATGTCTATCATGTTCTAGGCGGTGTTAGGTACTAAACATGTATCATCTTACCTGTCGTATTTTTCAGACTATAAGATGCACTTTCCCCCCAAATTTGGGAGGAATAGAGGGGTGCATCTTACAGTCTGAATGTAGCTTTACATTTACATTGATGAAATGTTATGTTATTTATGTTATTAAATATTTTACCACATTTTTTGCATCAAAATTTTTTTTCTTATTTTCCTCCTCTAAAACCTAGGTGTGTGTTATGGTCTACAAAATATGGTAATTGTGACAACACCACTATGAAGAGTAATCACTTTTTTCTTTAAGTAGACAAGGAACCAGAGACTCAGAATATTGAGTTACTTTCCCAACTTTATGTAGCTGATATTGGCAGGACTAGGATTTCAACTCCTGACTCAAAATGTTGTGCTGTTTGTACCATGGGCACTGCCACAACAAGCAAATAACAACAAAATCACCTCCTATATAATTCTTTTGGGTCAATAAAACCCTCTTCTGAAATGCAAATACTCTGTCCTATTAAGTCATTCACACATTAGTGTTAATAATTTTGATAAGAGAACTCTGATAACTGTGAGCTAGTCTCTAATGGAGGTCGCTATCTCATAAGAAGGTACAGTTGGAATGGAGAGCCGGCAGGTAGAGTTTCTGAGGGTCTGGCACACCTCAGGGAGGAGAAAAGGTGAGAGGCTCGAAGCACCAAGGAGGGTGAGGGTGGTGGGCTGTGGACTGCACCCAGCCGGGCTACACTATAGTTTTGTACCTACTCAGAAGGCAGTGTCCTGGGAAGCCTGGTGGGAAGGCTGAGGAGGATGGTAAGTGTGAGATACAGCACAGCAGGGTGGTTACAGGCTGGGATCTAAACCAGATGCTTAGGTTTAAATTCTGCCCCTGCCACTCAGGTGACCGAAGCAAGTGACACCTCTTTGCACCTCATACTCTTCACCTATTAAAATGTGGTGATAACTAGTAATACATATTACATTTTGGTGTTGTAAGGAGTAAATGAAATTTTGCCATATAGCGTGCTCTCAACAGTTCCTGGTAGCCAGTGATTCATAAGTGTTAGCTCTTGGTGTGCAACGGCCCATATTACCACAAGATTTCATGGTGCCAACAGCTGATTACAAGCTGTGAGTCTTATGTAGTCACTTTAGCACGTGTAGAACCAGACCAGGTGGTTGGTCCTTGACTGTGAAGATAATTGTGGAGAGAAAAGAAATCTTTTTTAGAGGTGTTTAGCTCTTAAACACGGGCTTTTCACCTAGTGTGCTGCAAGAGTGTTTAAAACACACAATACCTGACTATTTAGCCTCTTTTCCCTTAGACTGTCAAATAAAGAAATGGCAACAGTCAATACAACAATATCCATCTGGTGTAAATGAATCAAAATTGTACCCATTTTTGTCAGATCAGCAAAAAATATATTTTTTGGTGTAGCATGCTGCAGAATTTTAGTAATTAGTCTATGTGTGCCATGAGATGGATAAGGTTGAAGACCTCTGCTCTAGGGTTTGGGTTTATGGCATCCCCAAATCCAGGAACATAGGATGTTTTAGGCTAAAAGGAACTTTTATTTTCCTCTTATAACTTTGTTACTAATTGACCTAATGTCATCAATTACTTCTTTAGTTAGAAAAAAGTAAATATTTTACCTATTTGAAATAATTAATAGTTAATATCAATCACGTTTTAGCTTTGTGCAAATGAGTATCTTACAATTTATGACAAGCTCCTTGTACCACAATTCAAAGGCGGGTGGGGCAACATTCCTGTTGCAGAGCCTGGAATTTGAAATCATTCTTTTAGTGTTGGTTTCTCATGCTAACTAATTTTGAAAAATATGTCTTATTGTTATCACTCATATTACCTTTACTTCTTACTCCTCAATTCTGGGACATCTGCTTTGTCTTTTGTAATATCATATACTTCTCTTTTTTGTCTGCACCAGGCCCAGTGGCAGGGTGTGTTATACGTTGATCTGCTTTTTGATAATCAGCTGAAATGGTGATGATGGGCTGCAGTATGTTTGGGTTGGAACAAAATGTTCACCCTAATGAAATGTGACTTTATGAAATTAATGCTCCTAATCCTTCCAAGGACTGAGCCAGTTCACTGTGGATAAATGGCATTTGACCTACCTTCCTCCCTTCCTCCCTCCCTTTCTTCCTCCCTCCCTCCCTCCCTCCCTTCCTTCCTTCTATCCTTCCTTCCTTCCCATCCTTCCTTTCTTCCATCCCTCCCTCCTTCCCTCCCTCCCCTCTTTGCTTCCTTTTCCAAAAAACATTCTGGGTCCACCAGCTGTTACCAAGAGCATTATTAAAAATTATGCCAGCACAGAGTTATTGCTGTTCCTGAAGAAAAGATAAATGTATGTATTTTAAAATCTGGACATAAGAAGGTTTAAAAAAATATTGTTGTAGAGATCTCCTGGCTACCTTTCCTTAGCTCTTTTCCAAGTTTTGGGCTGGAGAAACTTAAAAATGTCTGTGTGCCAAAGTTAAATATTAAATGAAAACCTTGTGTCTGAGGAGCTCCAGGATTAATAAACTGTGGTGAAATAGGTAAGATCCCAAATCACCAAAGAAAGAAATCTCTAAAGGGAATGAATGAGGTTGCATTGTACATAGTGTCAGCTCCTGTGCTGTGGGATAAAACCTACCCCACAAGGAAAAGATGCACTATGGCTTATTTAAGGCTTGGAGGAGGCACCATCTTTGAAGGTGTCACACTACTACACTTACCATTGTTGAGTTAGTACATAAAAAAATATTTGAAGGAGCCAAAGAGTTAATGCTTTACACAAATGTGCAACATAGTATTAAGAGAGTCTCCCTTCCCAAGGGAAAGTCACCCTTAAGTAACAGTAGCACCAGCTTCCAAATGTTGGATTCAGTTACAGAGAATATTTTTAGCAGCACCGCATTTTCCCTCAAGGAAAACACTAGGGGAAATGAAGTATAATATTGAAGGACTATACAATGAACCTGGAATATAAATTTAGTTTTCATTTCCCAGTTAATTCTGGTGATAATTTGCTTCCCAAACTTGGATGCAGGGGTTGGTTGAGTTACTTGAGTTTCAGGTCTTCTTTCCCGAGTATACTGCAGTGATTGGGCACAGTGAGCTGGGCGGTGCTGGCAAGGCAGAGAGAGCCTCTGGGCCAGGTTGTCGGAGCCACTGGATTTGGATCCTGGCTCTGCCATTTACCAGTTGTCTAACCTTAGGAACCTCCATTTCTTAGCCTGGGAAATAGGAATGACAATCCTTATTGGGATTATATTTGATAACAAATGTTTGGTAGTAACCTGGCAACTAGCAAAAACTCAATAAAGGACAGCTGTTATGGTAAACATTATATATTTTTGCATTCTTGTCATTAATGTCGTTCCAGAATGCAATAGGATATTAATATTGCTTTTACCAACCAATTTTGGTATTTTAGGCACATCCATACACAAAACCATGCTTAAAAGAAATCATTTGTCCTGGGTTTGCCGAGTTAGCACCTGATATACAAATGCTTGCATTGAATGATGTTTGAAACACTTTCCTGAATTAAAAATGTAATTCTGATGCTTTTGAGTAGGCATCAGAAGAGAAATCTGTTGTGTTGAAGAAGAGAAAGGTCATGAGGATACTGAGTAGAAGTAAAATGAGAGTAATTTAGGAAAAACTGTAACAGGTCAATGAGACAGTATGGAAAAATTTTTTAAAAATATGAGGAAACTGAAAGTTTCACATTCTTAGGCAGGAAGCTAAGAACACAGATATGACTAGAAATTAAAGGACTAAACATTTCTCTGGTTACCTTGCTAGTGGAAACTTTTGCCTTATGCTAATGATATTATAATGAGAAAACCACATGACAATGAGGTAAACGGTAACTTGATGTAATACAGTTAGTGCTCCATGCTCTGCCTTGAAGAGTGGCTTGAGGAGGCATTTGGGAAGGGTTTGTACAGCATAGGTTGAGATTATGAAGTAAAGAATTTGGGCTCTAAAAAAGATTTTAAACTGGTGGGTATGCTTTGGAATGGTTTGAATATTGCACCCTGCTGTGATTCCCTCTGACTTGACTGTGGAGAGTGTAAACCAAGAAACACATGCTTGTTGCATTGCCTGTCTCATCAGACACCCTTTGCTGAATGGATGGGATGCTGGTCTGGGAAAGGTGGCATTTATTCTGTAGGGGTTTTTTGGTGTGAGTTTGAATAGCAGACTGGACCTAAGATCGACATTCCTGATCCTTGTATTCTCAGAAGTGTGAGGCCTGGTCAGAGGGGAAAGGGGGAGAGTGAGTCAGCTGTTTCTATGGTAGATAAGACCATGTCTCTGTAAGCCATATTTTCATAACATAACTTATTACATTGCCTGTACTTGGTGTCTATAGCAACAGGTATATGAGGTCTGTCCAGAAGGTATTCAGCCATGTACTATGAAAAAGAGAGACATTTATTGAAGAAGATACAAGATACAAGAAGAGTTGTACACAGACAATGATGCCTCAGTCCTCTTCAAAGTAGACACCTTGGGACCTCACACAGTTCTCCCAATCACCATCAGCTGTCTCAAAGTATTTTCCTGAATCTCACTGAAGGTCTGAAATCTCTTCCCTTTCTAAGATAATTTTAGTTTTGGGAAAAGCCAGAAGTCACAGCATACCAAATCTGGGCTGTAGGGGGCATTGAGTCACCTGGATGATTTGATGTTTCACCAGACTCTGCATGAGACGTGATGCATGAGCAGGCGCATTGTCATGATGAAGCTGCCAATCACCAGTTGCCCATAGCTGTATTCTTCTGAGTCATCTGAATAGTTTCCACAGAGGAATGTTCAAGCTTAATGCAAAATTTGATGCAGATTCGTTACTCTACTCACTTAGTCATTTTGAATGTGATGGCCACACAGTACACATGTTCAGTCAATGTTGTCTACTGTCCCCAGTCTAGTACAATGAAGTTGTCATTGTTTGCACATGCACATTCCAGTCCACTCTCCTTTGCTGCTGGTTACATTGATGTCACATAAACCATTCTCATGTTAACAATGGCTCGACTTTTTCCAGACAGATCTTGTATATTCTGTTATTACTGGTTGTACTCTGTTAACTATTATTATTACTAATAACTGTTCTCTTATTAACTATAAAGAGAAAATAGGGTTAACTACTTTATCAATTCCTTTAAAAATACCACTATTTTATGTGCTGAAAGATACAATATTCATGCTTAAATTATGGGATGGTTTGGCACAATAGCTAACATTGATGAAGTACTTATTATTTGCCAGGCAATGTTAATAGTACTTTATATCGATTACTTCATATGTGACATCACCTTATGTCAATGAACTCATGCAATCCTCAGAAAAATCCCTTTGAAATGGAGGCTATTATAATAATTATTCCCATTTACCTATGAGGAAACTGAGGCACAGAGAGTTTAAATAGCATGTGAAAAGTCCCACAGCCAGGCCTTGGCTGGGTAGTTCAATTGGTTGGAATGCCATCCCCTGTACCAAAAGGTTGCAGGTTTGATTTTTGGTCAGGGTACACACCTAGGTTGTGGGGTTGATCCCTGGTTGGGATGCATATGAGAGGCAACCAACCAATGGATGTTTCTTTCTCATGCCAATATTTCTCTCTCTCTTTCTCTCAAATGAACAAACATATCTTCTAGTGAGGATTAAAAAAAAGTCCCACAGCCAGTAAAAAGCAAGACTAGAACTTGAACTCAGAGAGACTGCCTCTAGGGCAAGGGTGTCAAACTCATTCTCACCAGGGACCACATCAGCCTTGAGGTTGCCTTCAAAGGGCCAAATGTAATTTTAGGACTGTATAAATGTAACTTTAAGGAGCTGAAATTACATTCAGCCCTTTGAAGGCAACCGTGAGGCTGATGTGGCCCCTGGTGAAAATGAATTTGACACCCCTGCTCTAGGGTCTAGGCACTTGATTACTCTACCCTGTCACCTCATTGATAGGGACTTTGAATATCAAATAGAGTCTGGAACATGCATACACTTTCCATATTTATGCCCACCCACAAGGAGTGAATTTGGAATTTTTTTTTAGAAATACTATTCTGTTCTTTATATTCATTGAACTGACAGATTAAAATCAGGGTTATTGATGAATATAGCAAAACCACTCCTGTAAAAATTTCTTGATATTTCTTGTATATAAAGAACTCAAAGAGGAACTGAAACTAAAGAAAAAGAAAACACAATTTCTAATCTTTTTGTGAACCTTAAAGACAAGAGAATAAATTGTTATACACTAAGCTAATTTCTTTTATGCCTCATTTTCCTCCTCTATAAAGTGAGGGCAATAATACCTACCTCATAGTGCCTTTATGAAGACAAAAGTAAAGGCAGAAGTCCTCAGAAAGAGAGCTAGACCCAAGTAAGTATGATGTACATATTTGCTGTTATTAATCTTATCACTGGTGTGGCAGGAGCGAGTCCAGGGGATTAGACAGGCAGGGGAAGCACAACCCACTTCAGCTGGAACAAATGTAAACCCAAGGAACCCATATCTGCCTCCCTCGCTCCCTCCCATCTCTGAGAATAGATTTCTCTGCCTCGGGTTGTTTCATCTTCCAAAGAGATTTATGACAATGAAGTATGTACTTGTACTCCTACTCCCTTTTTTAATTAAAGTTATTTCCATGTTAGCTAATAATTCATTGTTAATGAGGTCTCCTTTCAGATACTTAACAGAATCTGTTTCTTTATTGGCTTCGGAGATGGAAACTGTAGCAGGAAATCAGATGACCGCACTTGCAATTCAAAGAGCAAATTGCATAATCCTCTGTGATTGTGATACTGAGGTACCGATGCCTTGCCTTATGTGAAACTATGGATCCTGAGCCTCTAGCTCTAAATCTTCTTCTGGGGTTCTATTCACTGCTGCTTGGAAGCTGTGGATGAAGTAGCCAGTAAATAAGGCCAATACTCACTTAGCCATTGCGACAAGGGGACACTAACTCCAAGTACCAGCCAGATTGGGCCAAGAAGAGCCTCTACTTTGTAGCTGTGTGTCTTCCAGCTGCCATGGGTGAGGAGCCAAGGGCTGTGCTGTCCAGAGTCCACATCTTCTAGACCATGCTCTGAAAGACCCTAGAATTCTCAACCCAGATGATCTCGTGTTCTTTCTGGTGACTGCACAGGCTTTTTCTCAGGTGAACTTTTGCACTGGGGTCTGAACCTCTGGCTCCATCGTGGGACTAGGGAGTAGCTGTCTGTTAGGGGTTGTGGATGGAGTTGGCTGTGCAGATGGGGTGTTCACATTCGTGGTTGTGAGCCTATTGTGGTTCATTGCTGAAATGGACATGGGAACAAATGAACCTGGGGTAGGTTTACCTCCTTGAGCCTCTGCAGCCTAGTACAGCACTTCAAGAATTCTGAGAATCCTAAATTTGAATGTGGCCTTTCAGGTTTAGGAATGTGTATTTGTCAAGCCAGAAGGATAAAACATAAGTGATTTGACAGTTTATTAGCTTGATTCAAAACTTTTAAATATTTAAATGTAGGGTATGTGGACTTCCATTTGTACTTTTGCCCAAAACATCACAAGTGTCAGGGGTGGGTCTGACTAACATAGATATACATTAAAAAATCCCACGCTAAAATGTCCATGATTTTCTTTGCCAACACAGAAGTGCACAAAAATGAGAGACAATTCACAAGCCAGAGCCAAGAAGAATGGACAAAGTACCTGGGATGACTATGCATTACTATTTTTATTCTTTCTTTATCTTGCAAATGAGATTTCTGGAAAGGGAAATATAATCCTAATTAATAAATCAAACAATAATGGGATGATTTCATTGGAAGACAAAGCAGAAGAAAGCAGAGGGAAAATCCTGTCATCAGTTGTACCAAACATGATACATACAGGGTTCAGCAGAAGTAAGGCCTGCTTGAGTGTGGTTGGTAGGGTAATAAAATGGGTGGAATAATTTATAGTTTTAATCTGAACATTTCACCTAAAATGTCACATGGTGTGCTTGGGTGTGATATTGTTGTCACAGAATTACATGCTTATGATTTTGTAATATAAAATCTTTTATTTTGTATTACAAAAAAGGGTATTATTTGTGCCAGACTGTGTATTTGCTTTCCGTCAGCCAAGTTCGGTGTCTGCAAATTGCTGGAATATCCGGAATTCTTACTAAAAATTCCAGGAAAATTGGGGGCTTCTGGGCAGCATATGTGAAGTTAAGAGGAAAAGTAATATTTCATCTTCTGTGAAAGTCACAAATACAAAGAACGAAGTGTTAACAAAGTCGGAGATAGGTGTGGCAGGGTGCCTGTATTCTTCTTTTCATATTGCTTATATTTTCTCTAAGCGTCTGAAGCCATAGCTTATTGAAGAGAGGGGAGTAACCCTTCCTTCTCTCCTTAGAGTTCCCGGGGGAAAGTGGCACATACCTACATGGTGTGGTGGTATTCCTGGCATGCATGCAACTGCCAACTCTTCCTGACCTCCTAATTCCAGCTTCAGTGCAGGCTGCCAATTTATTTCTGTATCATATGTGAGGAGGTGCGAACTAACAATAGTTAGTATAGAAGAAACTTAGTCTTAGAAATCAGGTTCTTTTCACTTGGATTTCAGTCCTGAGAACCAGCTGAGCACTCTTTTGAAAAGTCAGTCGCAGCCTCTCAATTTACAATTATTGTGGCCTCTGGTAAATCACTGAATCTCCATGAACCTCAGTTTCTTTTGGGATACTATGAGAATAATAACAACCTACCTCAAAGAGTTATTGTGAAAATTGCCAGTATGACACCTGGTGAACATTTGATGCTCTCATAACATAATATTTTAGAGCCTCTTCCAAATAATATTTCAAAATCTGTATACATTTATATCAGAAACATAGTTTCTTTTTCTATTTAAATAAATTTAAAATTATTCTTTAAATAAAATTAAATTATTCTTTAAATTGAAATTATTCTTTAAATAAATTTCAATTATTAAATGCATTTAAATTGTTGCTTCAATATATTTCTCCCTGTACCCTTCCTTGAGTTTATTTAATCATTGTCTCTACATACATGTCAGAGGTATAGTTCTGGAGAGTGAGTCTGGAAGGAGGGCCAAAACGAAACTAGAGGATGTTGTTTGATTATTTTCTGCCTGTCTTCCAAGGAACTCCTGAGTTAAAAATGCATCTGGCTCTCATTTCCTGCAGAGTTTTGCTTATTTGAAATGTTCAAGAGATCAATTGATCCGACTTCAAAGGCAGTGGGTTTTGCTGGCTGTGTAAAAGCCCAGACCCCGTCCACGTCACTCCCAAGTCTGGACTTCGCTGGCAGCCAGCTCCTTTCATACCTTAGGAAGGACTTCTCTTTGGCTGCTTACCCTCTGTGCTGAGCCAAGTGGCAGGCTGAGAATTGAGGCAATAAATCTCTGTGATTCTTCATATTTGGAATTTCTTCTGCTGCTTCTGATAAGGAAATGACAGAGTCTCTCAGCTCTGTGTATGAACCTCAGAGAAATTTGTAATCCAAATCATGTTTTGCTCACAAAATGGAAAACAAAATGTGCTAAACCTGTCTTTGAGATAACCCAGATGGTTTTGAGGGCTTGAGTCATGACAACTGAAATTATCTTTGTTCTTAACTGGATTGCACTTGGAAATTCCTCTCTGTCTTAAAATATTCTGATTAAATCTTTCTCAATGTGTGTGTGGCGGAGGGGGTGGGGTGAAGTGGCAGCAAAATTCTTCCTAGGTGAAGACCTTCCTAGGTGAAGGTCTCTTGCAAAGAATCTTTCTCGCCTTCCTGTAGTAAGAACAGACCTCACTATTGGTTGTACTCCTTTCGCCACCCACTTCCTGCATCTCCTTCGTACTTCCGGGTGTCATACTAAGCATCAATAACAGACTGAAATGAATGCGATGGGGGATCAGCAATTCTTCAAAAATGGAAAGATTTTCCCATGATCTATCGACATTCTCTGAGAAGCCAAACCAGGTCAGGCTAACTCCCTGAATGATCATAGCGAAAAGATATTCTCAAAATAAAACAAGGAAAACATGTTTTAAAAAGTCTGTAGTGATTATGAGTATGCTTTATCCAACAACATCACTGACAACATTCACTCTCTGGCATTTTAGTGGAAGTGGTAAAAACTTCTTGGAACTAAACGCCTCATTTAACAGCAAGCAGTTCCTCGGCCCTCACTCTGGTTTACCTGAGGCCTATGGCCACAAACGGAGAGGAGATTAATTGTCCACAGTCAGAATTCTGCAGGGCTTTGGTTAGCACTGGTATGATGTCAACTAGCAGCTGCCCCATTTCCAAGGAACCATGGTCTGGAGGCACTCTGTATCCCACTGAAAATGAATTTCTTTCTCTCTCCTGAGTCTACCATCAGTTCCTAATTTTGATTTTGTTGGCACAGGGTAAAATGATCAATGATTCTGACACAATTACCATTTTACGTAAGTTGGCCTCTCCGCTCTTTTCACTGCTGAGGCAACTGGCTCAGTGTTTACTGACTTAACCAGCTCTCTGGTGTCATGCAGATACAGCTCTCTGAGCGCATAAAGCAGAGTCACTGTGTGGCTAATAAAAACATTGGCTAATCTAAAAATCACGTACATCTGATCATCAACTGTGTTTCTTACTTATGTTTGAACATGGGTGGGTCTGATGTCCTGAGTTCATTTCAAACAAAATATTGAAGCCCTAGAGCAAAAAATATACCCAGACTTCCCATTTTAGCCCCTACTTAAGGAAAAGTTCTTCTTTTTCCTCATGTCTATGCTATGATTTGGGACAGGGTAGATTGTAAATCATTTTGGGGTTAGAAGTCTTTCTTTCACTTTTTTATACTTATAAAAATATTTAGAAGCTCTGAGAGAACTAACAAACACAATTTATTTATTATGTATTTGTTAAATGCATTTATTTAAAAATATTTCTTTGGTGTCTACTGTGAGTCAGGCATTGGGGATACAGTGACATGTAAGACCTATAAGACTCATGTTCTTATGGAACTTGTATTTCAGTGGAGGGAGCTAGGTAATACACCAAGCCAGAAAATTTTATTTATTTTTTGATCCTCATCCAAAAATATGTTTTTATTGATGAGGGAGAGAGAGATGTGAGAAAGAAATGTCAATTAGTTGCTTCCTGTACTCGCCCCAACTGGGGATCAAACCTATAACCTAGGTGTAAGCCTTGTAGGAATCAAACCCACAACTTTTTGATGTATGGGACAATACTCCAACCAACTGAGCCACCCAGCCAGGGACAAACCAGATAATTTTAGACAGTGGCAATTGCTGTAGAGAAAAGGAACAGTATCTTGAGATAGAATGGGAATAGGATTGATGCTACATTTTTTTTTGATAGGCAGTAGGGGAGGATCTTCCTGAGGAGGTGGCAACTGAATGTAACGAAGAAGCCAGTCATGTGACACTTTGTGACTGTGCAGGCAGAGCTCCCAGCAAGTGCCAAGGTTAATAATGGCCCTTTATTGTGAGGACTAAATGAGTTAAAACATGCAGAGTGCTTAGAGCACTGCCTGGCATCCATAAATGCTGACTGTTTTTAATTCCTTAAATATTCACTGAGTATCCACCAGGTTCCAGTCTCAGTGCATGAGATGCCTGGAGAGTCCTGACTTCATCCAGGGAACTTGCTCCAGACTCCAGTGCAGTGATTCTCCATGTGTGGTATATGGACCATTTGCACCTTACTCACTGGTCTTCCTTGTTTCCAGTCTTCTGCCGCAAGGAGTCTGACTAGAAAGGCTTGGGGAGGGGACCAGAAATCCCTAGTTTTACAAGCTTGTTCAAGTTGATTGAGAGCCACGATCTCATCAGATAGGTTTTGACTGACCTGTAGTTCCCTTCAATACAGTACATACATGTTACAGCATCAAGTGCAGCTGATGCCTGAACAACTTGGGTTAGTGACACTGACACCTGCACAGTCAAAAACTCCTACCTAACTTTTCACTCTCCAAAACTTAAGTTGTACCTCAGTGTCCCCAGGGGGTTGGTTCCAGAATCTCCCACAGATCCCAAATTAATGGATGCTTGAGTTTCTTATACAAAATGGTGTAGAACAATGCATACAATTGGTCCTCTACAGCCATGGATTCCCAACCATGGAGAGAAAATACTGCTTTCAATCCACAATTGGTTGAGTATGTGGATGCAAAACCCTGAGATAGGGAGGGCCAATTGTCTATTTATTGAAAAAAACCTACATCTATAAGTGGACCAGCACAGTACAAACCCGTGCTGTTCAAAGGACAACTGTGCAAGCAATTGCCCCACTGCAAGGAGTACATCTGAATACTCAAGAGTAGCTCTGCCCAGTTTATGGAGCCATAAATGTCACAGAATTATGTTTCATAATTAACATCCTGTAGTCCTTAGGCCTAATTTTCTTGTTGATCTTGAGTTGGCTGGGGATGTTTGTTTTGGATTAACCTGCTTGAGGCTATGGTTTGGAAGGTTTGCCCGACACTCTTTAAGTGTCATTTAAAACCTGCCAAAGGAAAAAAATAAAAACTCTTTTACCTTTTAGTAAGAATGTGCCAACCAATGTTTCCTAAAGGCTCTTGTATTCTGAAAGAAATTCTATTTGTAAATAGATTGGCCCAACTGAAGTTCCTCCCTTGGGCTCCTCCCCACACCTATTTTTAAAGTGCAATGTCAAAAAAGAGGAAAAAAATACATAAAGTGCAATGTCACCAATAGGGGAGATGAGAATGTTTTATTATCTTTCCTTGACTTTCTACTAAAATGCATCTTATTCAGTTTCTCACTTTAGAATGACTATGTACACTTCTGAAATATTCAAGGATCTCTAAGTACAGTTGACACAAGAACATATTCATGCTGATCTAATCTGGGCTGAGGGATAACAGCTTCTAAAGTCCAGACTAGATTCCAGACCAGCCTAAGCTAAAGGGTGAGGCTTCTGTATTCTCATCAAATATTTTCCTAAAAGGATGGTTCCCATCCAATTCATTTTTTACTTCTTATCTTTCTCTCTTTACTACTTTCCACTCATAGTTACGCAATACCTATGACCAAATAGCATGACGGCAATGAAAAAAAAAGTTGTGCCTGAGTGTTGGGAACCGCCCTGCCTGGTATCAGAAGCTGTAACCCCCACCAAGGCTAAGGCTGAGGGAATGGCCTTGGACCATAAGCCACCAAGGAGACAAAAGCTTATCTCCCTGGCAGGAGTGCCACTTCTGCTCCTTTTACTTCACCCTGCCTGGCCCCCAATGCTTGGTCGGTTATCCAATGATGGGTAAGATTCCCCAAGGGGGGAAAGATCTAAGATAGGCACGATCATGTGGGAGGCCCCCAAAGGAAGGACTTTGGGGGCTACAGCAAAAGGGGGTGATGGACCCCTGCCCCTCGACTTTGACAAAACCTGAGTCCTCATTGTCTTCGAGAAAATCTCCTAATCTCTTGGCTGCCTTACTTCCCTTGCTCCACCTAAGCCTGAAACAATGACAGAGGGTGGTGCAGTCTTGTGCTGGAAAGGGCGGGTTCCGTGGGTGATCAGGCCTAAGAGAGAATATGTAAAATCCTGTGAAACCTGCTTTGTTTAGAATGCTCTCAATTAACTGATAAGGGTCCAAAGAAGAAGTAAGTTTGTTCCTCAAAGTTTTAGGGCTCTTTAGCTATCTGACCCTGACTCAAAATAGGCCCTCAGAGTTCTTTGTTATCCATTGTTTGATCCTTACATCCTGGCAATGTTTAATGAGCTTTACCTGAATTCCTGTGTAAAGGAACCCAATAAAAGCCTGCTCAGGCGGGAGAATGTAGTGCTCCCCCCTTCCACTAGAGAGAGTGGCCATTTCGTACCTATTTTCCCACAGGATTTGGTTGTCTGTGTGTATGTTTTCTCATGTTTTGATGAGCATCTGCAGCTGTGATGGATACCGCTGGCCAGTATCCTCCACACTGGAGCATAAGGTAAGGATTGAATGAGCTAATGTAAGTTTAAGGCTCATTGGAATCATAGGCATGGATCTTAGAATCTTAGAATTGAGTGAGTGGTCAAAAGGAATCAACTTTTGGGGCTGCTAGCCTGTCAATTATTCAGGTTTTTAAAAATAAAACCCTGAGGTTTGCAATGCCTCCTCAAAAAAAGATATGAAGAATTGCTGAGAAAGACCACATAAAAACGGATGGAACCACTTGGCTGGGTGGCTCAATTGGTTGGAGAGTCATCCTGTACAACCAAACGTTGTGAGTTTGATTCCCGGTCAGGGCATGTACCTAGGTTGCAGGTTCGATGCCTGGTTGGGGTTCACACAGGAGGCAACCAATCGATATTTCTCCCTCTCTGTGTCTCTCTACCTTTATCTCTCTCTAAAAGTAATAAACATATCTTCAGGCGAGAATTTTTAAAAAATGGTGGAGCCCATGATAAAGATCTGATAATGCTCGGTCAGTGTCAATGAGTGATACAAACAGGTCAGGCAAGAGAATTTGACTGTGACACCAGAGGAGAACTGTGTAGACAGGAGCGGCTCCCAGGGGAGACAAGTTCCTTTTGTAATTTTCACTAGGTGTCACCTGACAACATGGCTTTTTGTGTAAAAACGAATAGAAAAAAAAGAATTCTTTCTTTCCATAGATTTAGCAATTGATTTGAACTTTTTCTTATTCATTCAACAAAGATTTGCTGAGCACTAAGTGTGTGTCAGGCACAGTTCTAATTTTTGGGAACACAGTAACAAAGGCAGAAAGGTCTCTGTCTTTTATAGAGCTTATACGCTCATAGATTTTTATTTCTTCTTCATCTATAAAGATGATCATAGCTATTAGTATCCAACAGACAAGCTAAAATGTTGAGAAGGAGCCATTTTCTGTAAAAGTAGGGACCTGACAAAGGAACTACATTTCCTTAGACTATGGTGTCCCTTCAGTTTTCTGTATGTAGGAATCAAATAATTTCTGTGTGTATTTTAACACTACTGTTTACTTAGTTTTGGCTCTACCCTGGACTTACTGGTGATTTGTGGTGAGTCTTTGTGCCCAAAAGTGTCTTCTGGTTCTTATCAATGCTGCATGGGTGATGTATGGCATTGTCCCCAATGCTTTGAAACCAATCTCAGTACGACAGGGCTGCCTGGAAATTCAAGGTTCCGGTTCCCATGAAAGAGCCACTGGCTCACAGACCCAGCACATTTCTTCCCTGTTTGTACTGCAGCATTTCTTTCTCAAGAGTATAAATCTTATGCTGATATTTAGCATTCTTTTGAACTTCACCATGAACTTTTACCTTGTACTTCTTGAAAGAGTGAAGAACTAAGCTTCCATTATTCATATTTATAAACATGTCCTAAATGGCAGGCACATTTTTATAATTCTCTGGTCAATGGGTCTTTGAAACTATTTTACAAAAGAACATTTAGAAACTTCACACCAGATCAGGCTGATTGTCTGGTTTAGGATTTCTTCTCAGAGTGAGATTTCATGAGGTGGCCAAGTTGCTATACATGGCTCCCCCTAAAAAGGTTGTGACATATCCTAAAGGTTCTTGAATTAAAAATCCTTTTCCCTTAAAGAGTTAATTCTGAAATCAAAATGACTAGTACATTTGGAGGGCTATTCATTTTACTAATTCTACCCCTATTTTGGAAAATGATGTTAATATTTATTTAGTTGCTTGGGTTCACAGTCTAAGAGTCATTCTTTAAAAAATTTTGCATCAAAATTCTGAGAGTTTATGTAGTCCTATATTAATGTTAATATTTATTTTGATAAATGCCTAACATTTTAAATTTAAATTTGGAGGAAAGCTATAGTTATAAGACATTGCATGGCCACAAAAACAATGTTGAAAAGTAATCCTATCTCCCTAAAATATAGTTTCTCAAAATTATGTAAGCCTTTAAAGCCTGACCTTACTTGAACAGCAACAATCCTTTTTTCCTTTCTTTCTTTCCTTCTTTTATTGTGATAAGAGCAGATGAGATGCGATCTAACAAGCACGTCCCCAGTGGGCCTCTAGAATCCATCCACTTTGCATGCCTAACACTTTATACCCACCGAGCAGCAACTCCCCACTTACTCCTCCCAGCAACGCCTGGCAACCACCATCCTGCTTCTGCTGCTATGAATTTGACTGTTTTACACACCTAGAAGGTGCTTTTGATATCTATCTTTCTCACATTTTCAATCCATCAGCAAGTTTTAGGATCTCTCCATAAAAACTTATCCTGAGCTGCTATTGCTGAGGCACCATCATGATTTGCCCAGACCACTGTTATAGCCCCTCAGCTGGGGTCCCTGCCTTCATTCTTGTCTCAGGCTAATCTCTCCAGAGAAACCAGAGTAGTGATTGAAAGATGTAGACCAGGCCTTGTCACTCTCCTGTTCAAAGCCCTCTGTGCCTCCCTGCCCCGATTTGTGCAGACTCTGAGCTCCTGCCACAACTTGTGAGGCCTGCATGACCTGGCCCTGCCCTCCTCCCAACATCTTCTTAGTCACTGTGCCCAGCCAGTGGTCTCCTTGGTACTCTGAAACAAGCCTGTCTGGCTCCCATTCCTGGGACTTCTTACTCGTGGCTCCCTCTGCTTAAATTGACTTTCAGATCCTTGTAACTCCTGGCCTTTGTCGGAATGCTAATCAAAGGTCACCTCCTCAGAGAGATCTGTCCTAATCATCCAGTTTAAAGCAGTGCCCTCAACACCCTGTCCCCATCATTCCCTGTTCCTTTACCTTACTCGGGTTATTTTCATTACCAGACACTGCATTGTGTATTTATTTGTTTTCTTGTTTATTGAATTATCTCCAGCAAGACAGACTGTAAGCCCTTAGGTGGAATGTCATTTTTGGCTCCATTCACTGTTAAATTCCCCAAACCCAAAACAGTGCCAGTCACATAACAGATTCTCAACACATGTTTCTTGAATGAATGAATAAAGAGTTTTTTGCTATCCTTAAGGTTGAATTAATCTTTTGCTTCTGTCATATTTGTATAAGAAAAACTTCTTTCTAACTCAAGTATTAGAAGACAGATATCTGATGTCAGGATTTTATTGTAAAATAAACTATAATCGTGGAGCAAGCATAGGCCTAATGGTTAGGATACGTGGACCCTTGACCATTCACATATTTTTTCAAGCTATTTAAAATTTCTGTGCTTCAATTTCCTTCACTTCTCAAATGACGTTGATAATGAAACTCAGCTAGCCTACTTCTGGATTTGCTGTGATGTTTAAACACACAGCAGTGCTTGGAATAACATAAAGCAATCTATTGAAGTAAGAAACTAATATTTTACTCCACTGTATTTTAATGATTACTTTTTATTCCTCTAGATCTATGTTTCTTTCCCTTCATTATCAAAAGTCTTTATGCCAGCAGATCTTAGCATGTTTTACAAACACAAGTGCAAGGAAATCACTAGTACTTAAAGAAAAAAACTTTTAAAGAATATATTTATTGATTCCAGAGAGAGAGAGAGAGTGGAAGGGAGAGAGAGAAACATCTATCAGTTGCATTTATACACGCTCCAACCAGGGACCAAACCTACAACCCGTGCATGTACCCTGACCAGGAGTCAAACCTACAACCTTTGGATTTACAGGACAATACGCCAACCAACTGAGCCACACTGGGCAGAACCTACTAGTAGTTTTGTTTGATAACTATCATGTAGTGTTTGGTTTATTGAGGTAAGAGATGGTCTGGTAACTGAGAAGTCTTAAATGAGTAGCTAAAAGGATAAGCAGGACCAGGGTTTTAAACACAAGGAATCTCAGGTGAAAGAATTCTGGAGTGAGGGCGGTTGGATCTCAGCCCACCAGCAAAGATGTGACTTTTCTTCAGAAGTCCTTTGTTGAGGATCCTTGAGGAGGCAGAACAGGCAGGGGCGCAGAGCTCAGGTGCACAGACCAAGTGAGGCATACAAGAAGAGAAGTGAAACATAGACCTCCCGGTTGGAAGTCTTCACTTCTCTGCAAACTCTGTGAGTGTTATTATTTACTGCTAGCACTTCTGGGCAATAGACCAGGAGATCAAATCTGCTGTCCTACTTCTGGTCAAGATGGAGGCATAGGTACTTGCATCCTCCCACAATCACATCAAAACTACAAATAAACTACAAAACAACCATCATTCATAACTGCCTAGAATCAAGCTGAATGGAAGTCCTACAAGTAGGGATTTCAAGAAAAAGCCACACCGAGACTGGTAGGAGGGGTAAAGATGCAGAATGGGCTGGTCCCACATCCATGTGTGACAGATAAAAATCGGGAGGGACATCTTGCCCACAGAGGTTCCTCCGTAGGAGCAAGAGGTCCCAGCCCCATACCAGACCCCCCCATCCCAGGGTTCCAGTGCCAGGAAAACAAAGCCCCATAACTTCTGGCTGTAAAAACCAGTAGGGATCGAGACTGGGGGAGAGGAAGGGCTTTTAAAGTCCAAGAGAATTCCTCTTAAAAGGCAAGCACAAAGACTTACTCCCTCTGAGCTCCAGTACTGGAGCAGCAGCTTAAAGGACCCAGGGACAAGTAGGGAAGAACTGAATTGTCTGGCATCAGGGTGAGAGGTGGGGAGGCAGCTTTCTGCTAGACACAAGTTCTGGCAGAGGCCATTGTTCCTTTACTGAGACACCCCCCACCCAGAGCTGGTAGGAAGGTGGCATGTCTGAGTCTTCATCAACCTGGTTAACACTATTTGCTCATCTCTGGTGATCCCCTGACATCTCATCCTATCCAACTTTTGGGCCCACCCAAACTTTTTCCAGTGGCTTTTCCATAGAAATGGCCTATCTTGGCTCATGCTTCAGACTTTCCTAAAATCTCTCAAACAAGCAGCATCTGGTCTCAGCACGCTCCATACCTCTTGCTAAGTGGCCCTAGGCCTGGCACTAATAGCAGCCAGTCTTGGTTTATAGCTTGGCCTTGCTTGGCTGCCTCCAAGCCTAGCACCAGTATCGACCATCTGAAAATCACTTTTAGTTCATGGCAGTGGCCCTGAACAGAACACAGGTAGTGGCTGACCTTGGCCTATACCTCCCGGGAGGCCTCTGAGCCAGCATACCCAGTGGACAGCTTCAGATCATGTCAAAGCACCACTCAACTACTCCTACAAGCAACATCCTCAAAGGGTGAACTCAGTGGGCACCAGAGCTCTGCTGAAGTAAGTCCTGCTCTGTGGGGTGGGCCTCTGCACAGCTGATCCTCTATGGTGGCTGGTGGTTGCTGCCAGTCATCGCAGCTGATCAGCCTGGTGATAAATCCCTTCCATTGATGTGCCAACAGCAATCAAGGCTCAACCACAAAAAGAAGGTACACGGGGCCCACAAGGGGTCACACCTGGAGTACCCAGCCACTGTACCCTACAGAACACCTACCACATAAGGCCACTCCACCAGGCCCAGGAGGCATAGCAGCTCTACCTAATACATAGAAACCAACACAGGGAGGCTGCCAAAATGAGAAGACAAAGAAACACAGCTTAAATGAAAGAACACAACAAAACTGCAGAAAATGAATGAAGCAAAATGGAGTCAAGCATGAACCAGATGCAGAGTTCAAAACAGTGGTTATAAGGATGCTCAATGATCTCAGTGAGAACTTCAGCAAAGAGATAGAAAACATGAAAACAGAAGTGGTAAAACAGAAGTCAGAAATGAAGACTACATTAACTGAAATGAGAATACTGTAATGGGTATCAACAACGGAATAGATAAAACAGAGGATCAGATAAAGGATTTGAAGGATAAGGAAGCAGAAAATACCCAATTAGAGCAGCAAGAAGAAAACAGAATCCAAAAATATGAAGGTAGCCTAAGAAGCCTCTGGGACAATTTCAAGGAAACCAACATTCGCATGATAGGGTTGCCAGAGAGAGAAGAGAGATAGCAAGAAATCGAAAACGTTTTTGAAAAAAATAACGTTTTCTTAGGGACAGAAAACTTCCCTAACCTGATGAAGGAAATAGACATGCAAGTCCAGGAAGCACAGAGTCCCAAACAAGATGAACCTAAGCAGGCTGACAACAAGACACATCATAATTGAAATGCCAAAGGTCAGAGATAAAGAGAGCATCTTAAATGCAGCATGAGAAAAGCAGTTAGTTACCTACAAGGGAGCTACCACAAGACTGTTAGCTGATTACTCAACAGAAACTTTGCAGGCCAGAAGGGAGTGGCAAGGAATATTCAAAGTGATAGAAAGCAATGAACTACAACCACAATTACCCAACAAAGCTATCGTTTAGAGTGGAAGGACATATAAAGAGCTTCCCAGACAAGAAAAATCTGAAGGAGTTCATCACCACCAAAGTTTTGTTTTAGTATTACTTGAAATCTTAAAGGGTCTTTTTTAAGAAAAGGAAGAAAAAAATATGAACAATAAAATGGCAATGTATGAATATCTATCAATAACTGAATCTAAAACAGAAAGTAAACAAACAAGCAGAAAAGAAATAGACTCATAGATAAGGAGAACATTCTGAAGGTGGGAGGGGTTTGTGGGGGTGGATGAAAAGGTGAAGGTATTAAGAATTACAAACTGGTTGTTACAGAATAGTCACAGGGATGTAGCGTACAGCATAGGGAATATAGTCAATAATATTCTAGTAACTATGTATGGTGTCAGATGGGTAGGAGATTTATCCAGACGGTCACTTAGTAAGTTATATAATGTTTAATCACTCAGGTGTGCACCTGAAACTAATATAATATTGTATGTCAACTGGAATCGAAAAATAAAAAATGATTTAAAGATAAAAAATAAACTAGAGTAGAAAAAAACCCTGTTCTCCTAGCTTCTTTCCCACATTGCAGGACATTTGAGGAAAAGCCACATGGTCACAGCCCATTGTCTCCCTCTGTGCTGTTGTGACCACAGTCACTGGGTAACTCAAGCAGTTACTCTGAAATTCAGTCTGGCTCTAAGGAACTCCAAAACCCTGTAAACTACATTTTCAGTTTTTCTACTTTATAGATGAAGAAAGTAGAGCCCAGAAAAGTTAAGCAACTTGTCCAAGGTTACACAGCAAGTTGGAAGTTGATTACAAGCTAGTGTTCCTTTTGTTTCATCATGGTCTTTGTGTGCAAGTAGAAACATCTTATTGCACATGGGTTGACGTCACTTGGAAGAATCAGAGAAGATTAATTGCTTTAGTTTGTATTTCATAACATTTTTCAGACCCATTCTGGGAACTGATGACTGTTCACAGGTGTCAGTTGTTTCAGTAACCATTTAATTAGTTAATTAATTATTTCTTTTTAACAATTTTATTTATTTATTTTTAGAGAGAGGGGAAGAGAAGGAGAGAAACATCAATGTGTGGTTGCCCCTGACTGGGGACCTGGTCCGCAACCTAAGCATGTGCTCTACCTGGAAATTGAACTGGTGACCCTTTGGTTTGCAGGCCGGCACTCAATCCACTGAGCCACATCAGCCAGGGCAATTTTTATTTTTAAAAAAGATTTTATTGTTTATGCTATTATAGTCATCCCAACTTTTCCCACTTTGTCCTCCTCCACCCAGCTACCCCTCCCTCAGGTGACCCCACACTGTTGTCCATGTCCATGGGTCACATGTATATGTTTTGACTAATTACTTTACTTTCTTTTAATCAGTCCCCGCTTTCCACTCCCCTCTCACAGCTGTCAGTCTGTTCCATGTTTCTAGACCTCTGATTCTATTTTACTGGCTAGTTTATTTTGTTCATTAGATTCCACATATACGTGAGATCATATGGTATTTGTCTTTCATGTTTCAGCAACTATTTTAGATTCTGATGTAAAAGAGGCTGATTGGAGTAATATCTCTTCAGGAGCTGTCTGGGCTCAATTTTAGCTCTACCAGTTTATTGGCTGGGAAACATCAGGTATGTTTCTTAGCTTCTTTGTATATTTGTAGTTATATTTCGTGTCTGTGAAATGGGGATAATAATTGTATCTGTTTTATTGGGTTGCTGTGACTAAGTGACCATATATGAAGTATTAGAACAATGCCTAGAAAGTGACATATATGTGTTTATTTGTATAGTACTTAGACATCAATGCACATAAGACTAGAATATATTAGAGCTTATCTCAAGAATTCTCATCTTGAAAGTAGTTTTGTAAAAAAATGTTTCCAAATGAAAGCATCATTTCATTCTGTAATCTCTAGTGCAGTAACTCAAATCTGTCACTAGATGGCAATTGTGATCCATTGGGACTTCAGTTGACACAGGTTTTAGCTGAGCTTGGTGAATTCAGGCTGTCCCTTCCCCACAAAGTGACCTTTAAACAAAACTGTTATGGTCTGCAGGTCAGCAAAGTTAGTCTTCTGTGGCTGCTCTTGGGACTCACCCACATGCGCCCAATTCTGCTGAGGGCAGTCCTGCAGAACCCTGGGTTTTACCTGACTACCTTTTATCGTGAATTTGCGTATCAAGCATGCTGATGTCAGATGGCCAGAGGACTGCAGTCCTGTGTTAAGATTAACCAATGGTTCTGGAAGTGTGGCTCCCCCAACCCCAGTATACCTGGGAACTTGTTAAAAATGTGGAACCAGTGTTTAACAAGCCTTCCTGATGGCTGTGTGTGAAAAGTGGCGAAGAAAGCTCCTTTCAATTATTCGGTTCACTGAAGGAAGGAAGCTGAGTAATGAGCGAGTCATCTGGTCTGAAATCATGGGCTTTGTTATATTTTTGATATTTACTTTATACGCATTCACTATGAATGTGCTCTTTATATACTGTATGAATATCAGTCAATATTAGTATATTTCTTCCATGCACAGCAGTATTCAGAACCAAATTAAAATGCAAATTATAAAGTTCTGATAGGATTTGCGATACCTAGCCCTTTCCTAGGGAAGCTTCCAGAATTCCTGGATTCTCTGGGGTACTTTTCAGTGATTTCACTTTTTCCTGAAAAAAAACTTTTCTGTTCCTTAATTTTCTCGTCTGAAAAATGTCAGTAGTGGATGAGATAATTTAGAAAGCCCCCGTCAGCTCTGACAGTCTGTGGCTTTATGATTTAATGACCGAACGGCATAAATAACTCACTTCTAAGCTGACTTTACAGCCAAATGTTAGTGTTGTTTCCATAAAAGAAGTTATCAGATGAAATGTTTCTCCATGCATTTTTAAGTGGGATGCCTAAAAAAGCTCTATAGTTTACTTTTTAGGATCACTAAGACTCAACCCAGCTCAAAGATGTTATTAGATGATATATTCCGACATGAAATTGTACACATCTCAGAGGCTAAGACTAAGGCCAGTTTTAAGCAGACTCCATTAGATATGATTGATGCCTAGGTTTGTTTTAAGGTAGGTGCACTTTACATACTGCTCTGCTTTTCTCATTGCTCCAGTTGTAACTGGGCTTTAAGAGCTCGTGTTACAACCTTGATTTTTACTTTCATGTTTACACCTGAGGGTAAAACTGCTTTCTTAAGAAAATCTAAGAAAACCAATAATCTAAGTTTCACCTTCCTTGTCTAGAGACCTTGAATAGTACAGAGGTTGATTTATCTTGAATCAAAGGTCAATAGCTCCTGAAAAGAAGAACTTATAAAAATACTGTTATTTTAAAATTTTATGATCGAGAACAAAATTTGCATTTTACTCCCCCCAGATGATCTTTGCCTTTCTCATTTGCAAATAATTTTAGAGTTGATTAGGATAATTTTCTTTTTACTTATTACAAAAGCAATGCATGTTTATTCTGGAATTATTACAGAAAAGTATAAATAATGACGTAGAAATATCTAAAATTCTGCCAACTGAAGTCAGCTATTGTTAATATATTTCTTTTTATTTTATTTTAGGTAAGCATGAACATTAAGAAATTGGCAACAAATTACATATTATAATGTTAAATCTTCTTTTAAAAATAGTTTATATACACAAGTTTAATCTCTATCTTCAAAGATAATATTAATGTACAAAAATTTACAAAACCCTTCACTATTTTGTGATTTTCAGTGTCATTCTGATTTAGGTCCCCTTTTTGTTTGTTGGTTTTCATCCCTCATTTTTTGCAGAAAAGATTTAAGGTAACTGCAGTCCACTTTCCTCCAAGTGGATATAATATACAGAGAAGAGGAAGCCTCTGAAATTCATACTACATAAATACATATATATTTTTGTAGTAGTAGTAGTAGTAGTAGTAGTGTGTGTGTGTGTGTGTGTGTGTGTTGAGACTTTTGCTCTATAAACAATGGGTAACTTTAACATGCTGGGGAATGATGCTATAAAAGAATTCTATTGTAACATAAAGAAACCTTTGAGAAAGTGAAGAGTAACTCCTCCTTCATATAGCCTTGTTTATAAAGATGCATTGTTCAAAACCATATTCACAAGCCTACTGATAAGTGCACTCTTACAGGGCAGAGCTCTGGTCTTGCTGTCTGATATTCCTTCTGTGTCTGCAACTGTTCCTGGTCCGCTGTATTTCCTAGGTGAACACTTGTGGAGTTGAAGTGAAAAAAACTAAACAGTTCCAAATATTCTATTACTGCCATGATAGGTTGCACTGTGATCTCAAACAGCATTGATGTAGGAGACAATGATGGTTAAGAGCTTCGGTTCTGCTCCCTGTTGCTAAGGCCTTAAATGAGATAAGTTGGCCTACTTGTTTGCATAGTGCTTAGGCTCAGATAGTAAATGCTAAATAGATACTAGCTTTCAGTGATCTGGGCTATTTGTTACTATTTTTTTCTTCTTAAAAAGAACCCATTTTTTTCTGAGGATTTTCACTTAGATTTTCTATAACAAGAATAAAGTACTTCTTTAGGAATTACACATAAAGTATACTAAAGAGTTGATAGGGGAAATAAAATATGCTATATTTTATAATAAATTTATATATAACTATTATTTCAAATTGCCTATATTACCTAATAGTCTAACATCTCATTCATTCATAATGTGTAATGGGAACTTATTTTAAAACAAAGTGTGCTACAGAGCCATAAATATAATTTATAGTCCTTTCCATGGTGCTTTTACTGTAAGCCGAAGCATTTGACAAGTACAACACGACCCCTTTCAGTGAACGAGCAATTTGAGGCATTGATGAATGAAGTCTGAGATTTCCTCCGGATGTGGCAGATGTGTGAGAATGACCGAATTACTGCTGCTAATGTACACTGCTCTGTGTTTGACAGGGTCTTTGGAAATCTGTCTCAGACACATCAAGACAGGTGCACAAACACGTCCTGTGCTATGAAACCTGTCAGTGGGCTGCGAACAATGGAATCCTCTAGTCCAGCACTGTCCAGCAGAATCAGTGTAAGCCATACATGTGACTTCCTATTTTCCAGTGGCCAGATTTAAAAAGTTAAAGGAAACAGGTGGAATTAATTTTAATAATATATTTCATTTAACTCAAGATGCCTGAAGTTTGCATATTTTAACATGCAAATGATATAAAATATTAATGAGACATTTCACATCCTTTTCATTCAAAGTCTTAGAGATCCTGCATGGATTCTATCCTCACAGTTCATCTCAGCACATGAGCCACATTTCAAGGGCTCTGTCACCACTTGGGACCCTCCACTACCATATTGGACAGCACAGCTCTAGTCATTCCTACTGTCAAGGCACCAGAGGGCAGCAGTGTGGTGCAGAGAAAAAAAGACAAAGGCTAATTTGGAATCATAACATTTGTCTGTTCCTGGCTCTGACATTTCATATTGACGTGGCTGTGAACAAGTGATTTAGTTTCTCTGGGTCTCAAATTCCTACTCTGTATAATGGAGCTTGTTAATAACTGCCATACTCCTCATAGGAGACTGCAGGAAAGATTAAATAAGATATTATATGTGAAAGTGCTCTTCTAGATCATAAAAACACCATACACATGTAAGGCATTATTACCCTTTTTTTTTGTAGATTTACTGTCATGACTTGCCTGAGGCCACATTCCAAGTTGGTAGGAGAATCAAGGATAGAATCTGGGGCTTCTAACTTCCAGCCATCTGCTTCAACTAAAGCCTGTTCATGCCAAGCTGGCTTAAAAAAATTAAAAAGCAAAAAAAAAAAAAAAACAAACAACAACAACAAAAAACCCAACCTGCCTCCCAAACCCCAAATGCTTTTTACAAAAAATAAATGAAGAAGGAAGAGAGTGGCAGTAAGGAGTAAATTCCATATTGAATAGTTCGGGTCTCTTGGCCACTGTTATAATGTTCTGCAGTAAAACTACACATACAGGGTATTTATATACCTATATATGAGAACCAAAACTATCAAGGATTGGACTTTATTGCTGTCATATAACATAAAACCTCACATTCTTCAAAGTTTCAAACAACTTCTAAATTGGACTATGGTTTCCCTACTCTATTTATCTCCAAAATATGGTACAGCCACAAGAAAGCCCTTCCGTAGTGGGTTTGATTAATAAAACAGATATGGATCAATTCAGCAGGTTTTCCATGGATTATTTTTGGTTACAGATGTAGCTCATTAATTCCCATGTATGAGATACCACCTTTCTAGTGTGAATCCAAGAGATGCATTAATCTTGAACAGAAGGTGAGAATAACATAGTTCAATCTATATTTGTGCTTACTGTATACATTTATGCTTAATGTATAGGGCACATTAGATATTTTGATGAGTAAAAGGAATTTGTTTCTATGGTGATCATCACTAAGAGATATTTATTTAACTTGAAGAAAATATAGGATATGCCTACCAAAATGTATATGTTATATGATTCAGGAATCCATATTTTCAGGAAGTAAAAAGATAATCAGAAAGGAAATTCTAGATTATTCAAACAAAATTTAAAAAGCCCCATCCTTTACTCTTTGGAGGGCACACAGAAGATGAGTTATCACGGCCCATCTCTGTTTTTCCTAACTGTAACTTTATCATGGTTTTCATATTTAAATTTTCTGAGCCATTTTCTACATTCATTGCAAATGAATTTCTTCACAGATCTTAAAAATCACATAAAATATTTAGAGTTTTATACTGTGTGAAATTAAGCATGAGGCAAGTTTATTTTCACTGAAAGTTGATGACCATATTGAATACATATAACTTTTATTTTCATTACTGTTGACCATTGAATGAAATATTTTATTGAATAAACTTTACATTTTATTGCTTTTGCACCCCAGTTTGAAATCAAGGCTTAATTTTTAAAAAGTCTAATAAATGTATTTTTGATATTTTCACTATAACTTTACAAGCAATTTCTCTCCTCTGCTTTATAATAACCACCTTATGCATTTTTATGATTTAGTTTAACATTACTATTGTAATTTTTTATTGAGTGAGCCCATCAGTGTCCTTGGCAGCAAGATTTTGTTACCAAGAATCCAGAAGCTGGGCTGCTGTTGTTGCCACGATTACAAAGTTTCCCTGGATTGGGTTCAGAGCCTCACCCTGACCTCGGGGCTGTAACCAGAGTCTTGACTCTTTCATCAGGGTTCCCAACATGTATGATAGGCTTGGGTCCTCTAACCTGTTGCTTAAATGAGCATATATTTTTTTATACAATGGTTTTGCATTATAAATATTGTATTTGATTAACATCTGGCCTTGATGAAGTCCAGACAAAACAATTAGTGGTACCTGTAGTAAAAATGTGATACCTTAGGAGAGTTATTAACATGTTTGAATTTCTCTGGGACCTCAGAATGGACTCGTTACAGACCGGATGTGGTCGTGCGGTGTTAACTGCAGGGCTTCGCGCTGTGCTTTTCCGTTTTGTTCAAGAGCACCTCCAGCAAAAACAGAAAAATCTGAGGAATCTTAACTATTCATTATTTAAACTACTAAATAAAATTATATAGGCTATAAAAAGTCATTGTACTATTAAATATTAGGAAATATTGACTTGTGTATCCAAAAGTTACACTTAAAACCAGGCAATAGTAATCAGCATAAGAAGGCTGTGGACACTATGAGATAATGTCTACTTGTCAGAAATGGATGGTATTTTTTTTTTACATCGAAGTAAAAAGTTAATGATGTATTTCATACTTTAATTGCTTCTACTGAGAGATCAATTAAGGGATAAGAAACTCTGGTATACTGTTATTATTTTTCACTGTGAATGTATTCAGTAAATGTGAATAAAACTGTATTTGTTATATCACACTCCGTTTCATATTTCCTAGGCTGCCTTTAGGAAAATTTAGTACATGCCACTGCAGTCATCTGAAAGGAATCATTTCTTCATTACAACTCATAACTTAAAACTATAAAATATCAGCCAGAAAAAAAAATGGCCCAATTAAGAGAAATTTGATAATGGTAGAAAAGCACATATAAATATGACTAGGAGATGATAAGATTATTTTAATTTTCCCATTTGCACTTGAATTATTTATTTTACAAATCTCCAGATCTTTTATTACTTAAAACCCTCTGCTGAATCATGAAAAGCAGCTTAAGTTAGCAATTTTCCTCTGCAAAATCTAGCTGCTAGCATCTGGTGAACACTTGGATAACCTAGTCAGGGCCTATGGAAATAATTATTTTAAGACTCTATTCAACATGCCTGGACTTAAAAAACCAGCTAGAATCACACTCTGCACATGTATTTTGCTGTCACGGATTTGAAAAGCTGGCATTAGCAGCAATAGTCTGTAGGCTGTTGCAGTGGTGGAGATGGTGATAGGAGATAGGAACTGCAGGGAGGCTGGATCCCCCAGTGTCTGCCAAACGCCCCTGGGCTTCCCTCAGCGCCTTCCGCGGCCACTTCCCCTGTGGACCAGGTGGACAGGCCGCTGCGCAGCCCTCCATCGCTTCGCACACTTACATTTAGACGTGGCTGCCTGTGGAATCAGGACCAGCGTCCTACCTCGTGCCTTTCTGTGGCACGCCCGGGGCTGGTTTCTGTCTCTTCACCAGATGCTGCTGCACGTCCGGAACAGCGACTGAAGGAAGAAAAAAAAGGATACTTTTACTCAGCGATTTTCAACTACTGTGCCGCAAATTGTTTAAAACATGAAATACCTGACTACTTAGTCAGGGACACTGGCCTCTTTTCCCTCAAACTGTCAAATAAAAAAATGACAACAGCCAACACAATAATAGCTGTCTGGTGTAAATGAATCAAAATTATACCTTTTTTTTTGGCCAGATAGGACAGAAATATGTTTTCTTGGTGTGCCACAGAATTTTAGTAATTCGTTTATGTGTGCCATGAGATGAAAAAGTTTGAAAGTAGCTGCTTTTAGTCAATTGGAAAGACAACAAGAAGCTGAATTATCAAAGTGTATTGTTTTTGGATCTTAAGACAAATTACATAATAGGAATGATTTTACTTCAGTAAAAAACACTATTATTTGCCAAGATTTAAATGCACATTTAGGAAATATTAGGGATCTTTGTATGCTGATTAGGAGAGAGAATTTTTTTGAGTGTTTCTATATATGCAAATATACATTTATTTGTTTTTACATATACACTATATAGTTTCTGTTCAAATAAACAATTTATTGCCTATCTTTATTGCCATTCATGGTTATTTGATGTGCTAAGTTCTCACTAAAATAACTGCTATTAGTACAGATTTGAGATAACTGAGAATGGATTTGGGCATTGGCTATAGAGGAAGCAAATTTATGAGGAAGTTATGCCTCAGGGAGAAAAGTTCGGTTTATTTTAGAAAAGTGAGCTCTTCCAGCAACACATTTTTCATCAATTTGTGTACAAATGATTGAGCTAAAAATTATTCTTAGTTATTTATCAAATGAGGTCTGATAGGGCTTTACCTGGCAACACTTTTAGGTTTTTGTTTGAGTTTTTCGTGTAATTTTATTGAAGATACTTTATGAATCTTTATACACTTTGATAATTCAGCTTCTTGTTGTCTTCCCAATTGACTAAAAGCAGCTACTTTCAAACTTTCATCCATAATTTAGACTTTTTACAAACTGTATGGGACTTATTCCCACTTAAACTGAGTTTCAGAAATTTAACTGTGTTTTAGATTAGAAATACTTTATTTCGTTTTGTTATATTTCACACAAACTTGTTTAGGAACTATTATCAACATTTGTTATTCAAAAAAGATTAAATAGGAACAACTTCAGACATTTAGATAAACAAAAAGATTTGAAAGCTAAGCTTGACTGATTAGAAAATAATTGCAGAATTGGATATCCCATTTAGAATTTCTGCAATGCTATATGAGTGATATACTCTAGACCATTACTAGTCAATACAACTTCCTGTGACAGTGAGGATGCCCTGCACTTGCACTGTTCACCATGGTGGCCACCAGCCATGTGTGGCCACCGAGCACGTGAAGTGTGGTTAGTGCAAATGTGGAGCTGAATTTGTTGTTTTATTTAATTTTAATTATCTTGAATTTAAATACACACTTGTGGCTAGTGTATTTATTGGAAATTATAGTTCCTAGAGCTATGTGCATTCTGTATTCAACATGAAATAAAGAAGTACTTTAATGCCGTCTTGGTGTTAAGTGTCTATAAAGCATGATTGTCCCCAGGACACGAGGCCTAGGCTCCACGACGTGGCCTTCCAGAGGGAGCCCTTGCAGCATGTGCTCAGGCCCAAAGGTGGAAACAGTGGGTTCTGAACTTTGGCTCAACTTGTAGATATTCAGACATAAAGTTTGGGTTAGACCTAGGTGGTGTGAGAACCTTTTGTCTCTGGAAAGACATGGGCTCTCAAATCATCTCCAGTAATAAAGTTCGATGACAGTAAGTGAACTCAAGGAATTGATTTTTCCAGCCAATTTCTTGTAAGGTATGACTGGCAGCTCATAGAGACAGATATGAACATAGCTATCTCCCTGAAAAAAGAATCTCTGGATTCAGCCTGGATAGCAGAAGTAGGCTGAAAAATACTTTGGCACCTCTTCCCAAGTCATTTTTCAATAAAAATTCATTGAGGAATACTATGTACAAGGTACAATGATTAGAGTAGGAGATAAAATGTTGGGAAAAATAGATACAGCTCCTGCCCTCCTGAGGATTAATTGCATTAATCAATGCAATTAATTTTTATTAAGGCAATTAATCCTCAAGATTGTTTCCCACTGTCTTCTTCCAAAATTTATTTTTCCTTGGATATGGTGAAAGTAAAACAGGAGAAAGATACACAGAGTAAATGGAAATGCTGAGGATCACTACGAGGCGTGTGTCACACATCTTACTCAATTTACTTCTCTCTGCATAGCTTTCTGAGTTCCACACCCAGACAGATGAAGAGAGAAGTTTCTGAAATGCAGTATTGGAGACAATAACTAAAAAATCTCTGTTGCCATTTTTAGAACATGAGATGAGCATCATCATTCAGCATTTATTGAGTGTTTACCACATATGTTTATAAGGGATTTTTTCCTCTTTATGAGCCAGAAGAATGTCCTTTAAAATAATTACTAACTAAAAAACTTTTTTGGCTGTTACGTGATGACACATTTTTTTACTTTGCCATTCAAAACATTGTAAGAGAGAGTGCTACAATTACAACTTATGAAATGAATAAGATTATTCAACTTTCAAGCACCACTGCAAGACCTGAAAGGAACTATCAGCGACACAGGCAATATGTAGCTCATTGTAGTTCGGTCTGCGTTGATAGTATGAGCCAGAATGTGGCAAAGTATTAAGTGAGAACTATTTAGTCAGGTTTCTTGTTTTCCTCTGCAGAACAAATGCAGAATTAAATGTATGGTTCAATCAGAATTTTTAGATGAATTTTCAAATGTGTCACTGATGCAAATTCAGGGGTGAAAAGGATTCAAAATGAAATGAATGATACCATAGTACACAGTACTTAAAGTATTTAAAGTCCATAAAGTCTTGCCTCCAAATACATTATTTGATAATGTCCTTGATTTTCTAGACCAACACTTTGAAAATAATTTTAAAAAACTAACTAAAAAGCAATTTTTAAAAACTAACTACAAAGAAACTAGGGGAAAAAAGGATGCATTTATTTATACAAATATGTTAGAACCAGTTGCATATAAAATCTTATAAACAAAATTAAAAGGCGAAGGAGAATTTGCTTAGTTTTTTAAAAAAATTTATACCATGTGGAGGTTTTAAAACATGGCCGCAGATTCTTTGACCCACTTGTGTTCCCTCCTGCTGAATCCGGGAGGCCTGTGACTGCTTTTACCAACAGGGCACAGAAGAGATGGCACTATGTAGCTTCCAATGATGAGTCATGAAAGACCAAAACGGTGCTGCCTTATGCACTGCAACGCTGCCCTTTGGGGCCCTGAGCCTCCAGGTAGGAAGTCTGAATCCCCTGAGACCAGTGTGCAGGAGCATCCACATGTGGTGCTTCAGTTGATGATGCCAGCAGGGCTGGCCTTCCTTCTGTCCCTGCCAGGGCGCCAAACATGAGTGAAGCCATTTGGGTCCCTTTAGATCAGCCAGTCTGCTGGGCAAGTAATTCATAAGAGCAGGAAAAAACTCCCAGCCAAAACCCATACAACTGTGAGATAAAATAAAGTACATGTTGCTTTAAGCCACTAAATATTGATGTGGGTTGTTATGCCAGAGAACTGGAGTATACTCTTTTTTATGTATAATATTTTCACAATAAAATTTTTAAAAACTGAATGTCAAGGATACTCTGGAAAGTTATTTGCCCAAATTGACAAAACATTCTTAGTATCTTTCCTATATAAAGGGCTCTTACAGACACCAAGAACAAATGACTAGCACTGTATAGGAAGACTAATTAAATGAACATAAAATTCACAAACAATAGAATGTCTAATAAACATGTAAAAAGTTCAATCTCATTAGCAAGTAAAGAAAATGTGAATTAAATAATGGGGTTACAATTTTGGCTACCAAATTGGCAAGGACAAAGGTAATATTTAATGTTGGTTTGGGTTGAGTAAGAATGTAAATGGCACAGAGTTTTTGGAAAATAACTTGATAATGTATATGCAGAGCTTTTAAAATATCATATTCTTTGAGTTTGCTAGGAATCTAGGAATTTAGGTAAGGAAGTAATCAGAAATGAGGTAAAATATAAAATGTTTATTATAGTTCTAATTCGAGAAGCAAAAAATACAGAAACAATCTAAATGTCAATCAGTGTAGTTAAATAAATTATATATTTTATGATACAGAATATGACTTGATTACTTAGAATACAATTTTAAAGGCATTTTATCTGCTAATCCTGACCTTGGCACACAATAGTAGAGCAGAAAAAACGGGGACTTGATGATCACACAGACCAGGCTCTGAATCCTGGAGCTGCCCCCTCCTTTTGCTGGATATTTCCAAACTTGATTTATCTTTCTGAGTTTCAGTTTACATATAAAGAAAATGGGCCTAAATACCTAGTCAATTGGGTAGAGTGAAAATTAAATGCAATTGTATATAATAAGCATAATAGTTTCTCAATAAGTATTATCTATTTTCTCACAATAAAGGATACCATCTGAGCTCCATTTCCAAATTCATATCCCTTCCCAAATTCACTAAAGGTTCTTCCACTCTGGCTCCTTCTATATGCCGCTTTTTACCACAGTTTGGTCTCTACACCATAGTCAGAGAGATACTAACAACAAAAATAAGTGAGTCAGGTTTCTCACTTACAGTTCTTCAGTGGTTCCAACTGCACACAAACATGCACATACTCTTGCTCTGCTCTCCACCAGCAGATCCAAACTTTGAAAAAATAAATCAGATCACACCATTCCCCTGCTTAAGACCTCCACCCCATGCATCCCATAGGTCCCCATAACACGAGAATAAACAAACTTTTTGTGAGGGGGTTCCATGCCTCATCTGATTCCTACTTTACCTACAATTTTGCCCCCTTTCTCCCCTGTCCTCTATTCTCTAGCTGCACTGGCCTTCTGCTTATGAAGAATATCACGCTGGTCCCCACTTTCAGGCCTAGGCTGTTCCTCTGCCTGGAATTCTCTTCCCCCAGACACTGTCTGGCCCTTCACCATTTAAATCTCAACTTGCATGTCACTCTTTCAGAGAGGTTTTTCTTGGCCATCCAATCTAATCTCAACCACTTATATTCATGTATCTCTAGTTCTCTTTATTCCACAGGAGTAGTTGTACAGTGTGCCTCAACCAACACTTCCTCTCCCTGCCCCCCTCCTTTGAGCAGGGAACTTGTTTTGTTTCCTGTAACATTCCTTGCAACCAGAACTAGAATTGGCACCTGGTAGGTGTTTTGTAAGTGTTTGCTGGATGCCTTGTAATACTTTTTGTACTTCTGAAACACAGAACTTAGTAGTGTAGAAAAAACCAGCATTGACATCATTTAAAAACACAGAAATTGTGAATTATGTGGGCATTTTTAAAAGCTTTGATGTTTCTGATTACAGTTAAATACATCGCTTCAATTTTGAAAAAAGAAAAAACTCACAAACAAAATCACAACACCATAAAATTAGTTCAGGAGTGTGGTGAGAACTCCTCTGTCAAATCAGACACTTTGAAAACTGTGTGAGCACTCCACCGGCTCCTTGCTTTGAAATGAAGACTGTGCACCTCCCATCATATTTTTATTCCTGTTGAACATGTGATTTATTTACTGGAGAAGAAACTAGACTCCCCTTTCAATACTGAAAGTGTTAAAAACAGGGTTTCATTTTTTTTGAGGTTGACTATAGGATGAGGAAATACCTTAATTACCCTATTGGACAGACAGGACTTAAAACTTCTTTGTAATGCGTGGCATGTTGACTATAGTTAATAATTCTGTATTATGTGTTTGAAAGTTGCTTTAAGAGAGATCTTAAAAGTTGTCACACAAGAAAAAAATTTAACTATGTTTGATGGTCCATGTTAGCTGGACTTATTGTGGTGATGACTTTGTATACATATAATATATATAAATATTGATTCATTATGTTATATCCCTAAAACTAATGTAAATTTATATGTCAATTACATCTCAATAAACATACAAGAAAAAAACTGTTCCTTTTGGTGCCATTTACTCTAAAAAATAGGAACCTTAGTGGTTAGGCCTCAATGGTCTGGTATGATCATGGGATTCTACAGTAATGAAATCTACTTTTATAAAATCCATGAGAAAAATATGACTTGCTGTTTAGAGAAGTACCACCCTATTTCAGAAATTATATAACATACATCATATGTTTTTATACACACACACACACACACACACACACATATATATATAATATGATGTATATTTCAACATAGTCTATCCCCACTAGTTTTGACTTTCTGCTGCAAAGCAGGCTGTCCACATTCTATGATTCTTGAAGGGAAAGGAAATGCATATTTATTAAACATGTTCTTTGGTCTGGTCTTCTTACTAAGTGTGTTATCTGTGTGGCCTCATCTGATTCCTACAACCACGCACAAATGAGTTAAGACAATGGAAAGATACACTCTATTCTTTCACACAAGTTGTAAAACAAAGGGACTGCCTATTGTTAAACTCATTGACATTATCCCAGAGCTTAATTTCAGGTTTTTCAAGGGACACTATCATTTACGTCAGTGATTCATGGACATCACCTGCAGCACCACAAATACTCATTGATCAACAATGCTATTAAATTGGGCACAGTATTTCCACAGGAACTGTGCATCTGGATTGTTTAGAAATGCCAAAACCTAGAAAAAGACAATGGGGTGAGGTACTTTGAGGTTCCTGGAAATGATTTTATTGTCCTACGGAGTAGTACATCTGATTTGATTTCAGTGCAGCTTAATAATGTTTGGAGAGCTGCAGGAAGAGGCAGGAGGACCCAGTTTCCCCTTCCCACTCATCTGAAGGAATTCCTTAATCTTTCAACTGATTTTCTCAAAAACTTAAGGTTGCAGAGTCTCAGATAAACTCTAGGATTGAGAATTCTATAAAAACAGGGTCAATTCTAAACTAACAACTAAATCCTGACAAATCAGAAAAAAGGAACAAAATCTAAGGCTGTTCCATTGGAGGTCTGGGTAGTTGAATCATTGGTTTTCTTTTGGGTACATTATGGTTATACAAACATTTATTTTCCCTTATTTATAAAATCCATGTAATGGTTTCATGACAGCATTCAATAGTCACAAAGCTGAAAGAAGCTGAGATTTAAGGGGGAAAGGACTGAAAAGATCTGAACATCTAAAACGTATCTGAAATCTTTGGATTTTGTTATTTTGGAATAAGAAAGGTTGGAATGAGAAATTAGTCAACACTTCAATATGTGAGTAAATTTGAAAAACAGTGACTTTATGTCAGAGAGCTGGACAGCCACAGCTTCACTGGTTGGGATCTAAAATTAGTCCCTTACATACAACTTAAATGGCAATGTTTGACAGGAAATAGCCTCTGCGATTTTTATTTCAGGTGCATTCTTCCCATACTTTTGCAATAGATAGAAATGTATCAAATATTTCCCCAAAGTTCCTCATCCTTGCTAAGAAAACATAGAAGGTGAAATTAAACCTTTTTCAAATGAAACCATTCGATGAACCTTCAGACAGGATAAAATACTGAGAATCTAATGGTGATTCCAGGTGTGGTCAAAGATCTAAATACCAGTTCAGGAAAAAGACTAAGGCCAGGTTTTTGTAAGGTACATATTCATGGAGTATCTAATATGAGGTCTCCTTTCAGTTTTCTAGATATTTAGCATTGCAGAGCTATGCTTAAATTGAGTGAAAAAGTACAAAATCAGTGGATTCCTTTGTTTAGGTAAGTACCTATATTAAGATATCCTTCTTCAACTGTCTTGTCATTTGCATTATAATCTATTCATATATTTATCCATACAACTAAATAAGTAATTGAATAATTAAACATTGTAACTCATCTAAGATAAGTTGTGAAGCAATTTGTTTTGAAAGTTTAAAAAAATGCCTTGGGTGAGTAAAATTTGACTTAGTTTTAGCAACAATTAAAAGATAATTATTCTTGCTGTAGACTGATGATATTGATTCAGTAACAGCTAAGTAATAAAATGATGCCCTGAAATAATAATTTTATTTACCTTTGAAATAAATGTTAAAAATCTTCAAGTGTATCTTTGTAGTCATTTGTCTTGTGGAAGAGTGATAGTCCACACCATGGTAGGAGAAAGCAGGAAGGAGAAAAAACATGTGTTGCGTGTCTTTGGGGTATGATCAAGGTTCTGAAATACTTCAAAGTCTTCATAGGAAGAGTAGGATGAGAACCAGATTCTCTTGGGACACAAGAAGAGTCTGAGCTCCATTTTTGGCGGGAAAATATGTTCTAGATGATAGCTTTTCTGCACTTGAATGTGATGGTTTTCCCTCTGTCCAAGACAAACTATATTACCCTTAATTCAAGGTCATATTTGGTTCCAGAGAAAGCCCTCTCAAAAAACATATTGTTCTAAATTAAGCCATAACTTAGTAGTAGCTATTAGTTATTGGCAATGTCTTATATGGCAGGCTCTGCACTAAGTATATTAATCCCTGCCACAATTCTACAATAAAGCAATTTTCTTATATTTAGTTTAATAAAACTTTAAGTTAACTAATCATGCACACATACACACACACACACACATGTTTTGAAAATACTGTCTATGTTTTGCTCCCCTCTGTCTACTCAACACACAGTGAGTGGTTCTCAACTGGTGTCTAGAAAATATTTGTTGAATTAAATGGAATGCTATTTCCTGTGCTTTCCCTGAGGAGAGGGTTTCTATCAATCACTTTGTCCTTTGATGTAACTCTGAAGACTTAAGGCTGAACAGTCATTGAAAAATTTTAATCCATCTAAGAAATGAGGATCAACTTGTCTCTGACCTCTTGGGTCAGTGAGGAAGACTGGTATGAAGGAAGTTTTGAGGGGGCATGTGTATGGATTGGTGGGAAAGAAGAAATATTCATTCTGATGAAAATGACTTTTGTTCCTCCTGGGTTGTAAATATAAAGAAATAAGAAAACCAAATTACAGTGAACTTGACAGTATTCTATGGGGTGTCTGAAATATAACCACATCCTATGGCAATGGACACTGACAGATGATGGTTGGAACTGAGAACCCCAGCAAAATTGGACTTACACAGAGAGAAATGAGGGTGATAATGGACAAGCTCTAAAATAAGAGCAGTGTTATTTTCTGTGCATTTCAGGCCCTGGTTTTTAAGATTTTCTGGTTGTTGATTGGGTCCTTGTCCATGCCACTCCACTCCTGATGGTCCCTGACACTCACTGGCAGGCAGCACATAGGAGGACCATGAGGTATGGGATGACAGACTACACACTGAATCTTCTCTCCAGCTTTGGTTAATCCATGGAGTTATTCTTGTTTTGTTTTTGTTGCTGTTATTTTTTTAGCACCCAGTCATGCTAAATGGTCAAGAACAGTCATGTGGTGCCACCTGCATGGGCACACGCAGTACTGTGCAGAGCAAGTTAAACAGACTCCACTCCTTGTCTCCAGGAGCTCACAAAAAGCCCCTGACAATAGATGTGGTGAACACAATGGGCAAACAAATGCACAGCTGTATAAACAGAGAAGTACAGCAAATTGGAGAATTTTGGTATAAACTGTGAATGCAAGTTTGTTTGTTGTTTGTATGCTGGAAATAAGGGGAAATTCTGCAAGTTGCAGAGAACTTGCTGGAAATCTGTGTGAGGGTAAGGAAGGAGAGGGTGATGGTAGTGGTGGAATCATCCTGTTTGTTTAAATTAGGAGGGAAAACATTTTCCTTTGGAGTGGGGTTGGGGGAGAGATTTCTACTTTCACAGTTACCTCCTCTGAGGGCACATGTATTGCTACTAAAGTCTAGGTTTGTCTAAGAGATTTGATTGTAACCAGCTTAAAGAAGAAGGAGAAGAAAAAAGAAAGTATTCATCAGAGCATAGCCTGCCAAAGAGATTTCATAAACCTCTTTCCACTGGAAGCCAGGCTAAAAAGAAAATAAAAACCAGAATGTATTATAATTGTACATTCCACTTAAAACCAACTAGCACATGACGATTTTCCAAGGAAATGATTACTTTGGGTGAGTCTTTCCTTCCTTCCTTCCTTCCTTCCTTCCTTCCTTCTTTCCTTTCTTTCCTTTATTCTTTCCCTTCCTCCCTTCCTCTCTTCCAATCTCTCTCTCTCTTTCTCTCTTTCCCCTCCCTCCCTCCCATCTTCCCTCCCTCCCTCCCTCCTTTCCTTCCTTCCATAGGGCTCCATTTCTTGCCATTGCACAGCATTTATTGTCTTTGCTATCTTGAATATTGTCAGAATTAATCTGAACTTGCAGAATTCAGCTGAAAGTGAATTCCAGGCAGATTTCTAACTCAACCACCCTGAGCTGATAGGTATCTCTCTTCTCTTAAATATATTCAGATAGGGAATTTTAAAATCTCCTCAGGAATCTTTCCCAGGGTTTATAAAACCTTCACTGCCAATAAGATCTTTCCATCTAGCTTAAATTCCTTTGGTTGCAATTTAAATGAACTTCCTCTTCTTCTTCTTCCCTCATTAGAGAGGACAGTACTACCCTTAATAGCTATTTCTCTAAATAGAGTTGTTCACACCCATCAGTCTTCTTTCCTGGACGCACAGAACTTCTATTTCTGATGTCATCTATACTACTTTGGCCTCTGGCTTTTTCTCAAGATAAGAGATTCTGCTAGGATCCCTTAAAATCCTGAGTTTCCATAATTGATTGCATGAGGTTCATCCTATAAACATTGATGTGTCAATATGTTCCATTTCTCTAGTTCCAATCAGATCTTATTTATTAGATCATAAAAATCTAAAACAATATTGGGATTTGTATTATATGCTTTCTTGGAATAGGTGATATGATAGTCTCAATATATTGACATCCACTTCTAGCTCTTAACATCTTGGATAAGCAGTTTACATCTAGATATCATAATGGGAGGAATGCCTTGTTCTTCGTAACTATAATATAAAAGGCCAAAATTGACACAGTAATTTTAAGGGTTTTTCTACCTTTAAGGGTCAAGAATTCTATGAATATGTTCTGAGTAGTCCTGGGGCTGAAAAGAGCAGCTTTTTAAACTGCCATTATTTCTACCCAGAAAGGTCAATGTGCATCATCCTATTACTAATTTCTCAATCAAGAACCTCTAAACTTTATTTTTAAATTATTAAATTGAGATTTAACTGAAAAACATATTTTAACATAAGTTCTCTCAGGTAGCTATTACTGTTTAAATGATATATCAATGTCAAAGGGCATATGTATTTGCATATGATAAATCATTTTTCAGTTTATTATTACTTGGGTGTTTTTGCAAAGCCACTGATGTCATATATGAGTGTTTTTATGAAATAGCTTTTAGTCCACTGGAAAGGAGGTTATAATTGTACATCTCTTCTAGCCACATAAATATAGTTCCTGTCTTTCATGCCCTGGGGTCTTTTAAAGTGTGTACCAACAAAATGAGCATTTGGAGAATATGACACATAGAATTCCCTTTAAAAAGATGATTTCTTTATTTCAAACACTTGAAAAATATGGAATTTAAAAATTATAGTATTGAAACAAATTTTCAAAAGTAGAACATTTAAAAAGTTCCATGGCAGAAATTTTTTTGGAGAGGATATTTTTCCCAGTGATTCTAGTATTGAGTGATCAATTTTCACTTCATTTCCTTTTAAACTTTTGCTGAACTTTGAATTAAGCATTGCAAAGCAAACCAGGGCTAGCCACATCACCTCCTTCACTTCAAAAGCCACATCTTCTGAAACATTCTCAGGTAGATATTTTCTTGTACTCTTGCTTTTCATGCATCAGCCTGGCCTGCTCTTGCCCCTCGTCTTGCAGACACACCTTACTTTCAAGTCATTTTCTGCTCAAGTTGAAAAATGTTCTTCATCAAACCTAATGGCTAATTAAACAAGGGAAGTCCAAATTTAACCATACTCCAGATAGCAAAATGAGATGAGTAAGTGTATAAACTTGAGCCATTCTGCTTCTATTACAAAGTTGTTAGCAACTTATTTTCTGCCACAATCAATCTACCTGGGTTTTAAGCCATTTCCTTTGCCCTCCTGTGGGCATCACCCTGACCCTCTCTTCCTCTCTCAGTCCTGTCCATTCAGGCTGTGGTGGTGGCTTTTGCACCAACAGAGCACAAAGCAAGTGTTCTGGTCTCACTGGCTGGATGACTGGTCTGCTTAGCAATCAGCTCACATTTCCAATGGTTCTTTCATGTTTTTGTCCTGTCTTGCACCACATAGCTCACACGACATCTCCCTGAGTAAAATTTACACAGTAATCATGCCTCTTGGCTTTGGGTTGGAGGTGGTGGCATGGTATGCTGGTGTCCCCCATCTTTAGTGCTACTTTTGAAAGTCTGAGTGACTTAGAAAATGCTCTCTGTCACCACCTTTCATCTTTCCATTTTTTCATTCTTCCAGTTCATCATTCCTCTCCTGCCCCTTGTTTGTCTGCCTCTTGCCCTCCATTCCTCTCACCACACTGAAATCACAAAGTAGCGAGGGAAAAGTGGGGCTAGGAGAATCATTATGAGGGTCTTCCCCCCATTTGTTTTGGTTCTCAGAAACTCCTCACCATCTTTGTAAGGTCTTGAATGAAATATTTTTTCCCTCCCAGTTTAATTCCAAAACCAAAGATGCCTTCATTTTTTTTTTTTAAAGCTGATAGTCCAGTACTAGGCTCCGGGTTTTGAACATATGGACTATTATTTCCTTTTCCTGATACTCTGAGTGCTAAGTAGCTCACTGTGCAATGATAACCCAATTCACACATGGCTCACAATGATGGAAAAGATTGTTTTAACTTAGGTTCTCTCAGACATTACTCCAACTCACATGATATATTTGTATGAAAGGCTGCTTTTTGGTGAATATAATTACATTGAAACCCCCTATTGAAGATCTATATATTATTATTATTATCCTTATGTCATGGTATCACATTGAATTGTGAGGAAGAAAACTTCAGGTTAGTAGGGGGACCATGCAGGAAGTCATCCAGAATAATACAGTATACATGTGCAGTGAAAATTGGCAAGAACATGCTAAATGGAAGGTCTATAGGAATCTAGAGCTTTTATGTTTCACATCTTGCCACTTATGTCTTTCCATGAAAATTTGCCTCTCATTTAATATTAGAAAATAATATAAGGCATACTCATTCTGAGGCTGGGTCAGACACATACAGAAAGTTACCTTGCCTTTTGTGCTATAACCTTAGCAGAGAGAGATCAGTTGGTTGAATATGGTATTGGGGAGGTAGCCAAGTAAGAAGTTTCATGACAAAAGTGACAGAGCTTATTGGCTCTACTCTCAATGAGAACTGTCTACCCATAGGCTTTGGGTCCATAATACTCAAGATAGCTTTGGTCTTAGAGACCACTGCCACAAAGGTGGTCAAAGACAGGCCTGGATCTACAACCATATGTAATTAGAACTCTGGCAATGTGGCTCACGAATGATCAAATAGGCCAATCAATACCAAAGTTAATCTAGCAATTGTTATCATGCTGTGAGCCCAGTGAGATTGAGGAACCTTTAAAGCCCATTTAAATGGCCCCCTTGCCATGAGGGTCAAGTCACATCCCTGGTACTGCACTCAGGGCCCCACCAACTTCTGAAGCTTCCTCTCTCCTCTCTCCACCTCATTTCATCCATACTGGACTGCATACACATTGGAAGGAAGTGAGCATACTCTCTAATCTTCTGACATGAAGGTTAGGATGCTGTCTCTCTCACTACTGTACACTGAGTGTCTGCCACACTGAAAGGCTGTTGTGAAGAATAAATGAAACCATTCATCCATTCAGCAATTATTTTCTCAGAGCCCACTGTAGGCTAGGAACTCTTCTTGGTGTTTGAAACATAGCAATGAAAATATTCACAAATTTTTACAGTGTATATCTGTATATATGTATATACAGATGTAGTTGGGTCTCAAGTTATTTATATATATATGTATATATATATACATATATAAAACTATAGATAAAACTGGCTCAGCACAGTGTCTGACATATTGTAATAATAATACTAATGATCAATAGCTATTTACTGAGTGTTTACTTGTGCTCTATACAGTGTTTTTTCATGTATTATTTCATTTTAAAACAATTCTCTGAGTTAGTACTATTGTTATTCCTACTTAATAGGCAAGGAAATGAGAAGTGTAAAGTAACTTGCCCACACAATTGATAAGTTGTATGTGATGTGTGCCATTGAGTCAGCTCTGACTCCTGGTGACCCTATGAATGAGTGATGTCCACAATGTCTGTCCCCAGTAGCCCTACTCAGCTCCTGCGGAGGCATGCCTATGGCCTCTTTAATGAAGTCAAGCCATCTCATATTTGGTCTTCCTTTTTTCTGCTGCTGTCTACTTTTCCTAGCATTATTGTCTTTTCCAAAGAACCCTGCTTTCTCATAATATGTCCGAAGTAGGACAGCTTCAGTTTTCTCAATTTTGCCTGTAGCAAAGTTTCAGGTTTAATTTTCTCTAGGACACATTTGTTCATCTTTCTGGCAATCCAGGGTATCCACAGAACTCTCCTCAACACCATATTTAAAAGCACTGGTGTTTTCCTATTAGTCTTCCTCACTGTCCAATTTTTGCATCTATACACAGTAATTGGGAATATGAGGGTGTGGATGATTTTACCCTTGGTTTCTAAAGACAATCTGCTCTTGGTGATCTTTCCTAATTCTTCCATCACTTCCCTTCCAAATCTCAACCTTCTCTTGACTTCTTGCCCCCAGTCTCCATTTGAATTGATGACTGACTCAAGACAAGCAAAATTTTAACAAGTTTGATATCTTCATTGTCTAAATTAAAGCTGTATATTTCTTCTGTAGACATGATTTTTGTCTTCTTGATGTTCAAATACAATTCTGCTTTAGCACTTTGTTTTTCCACTGTCATCAGAAGTTGTTCAAATCGTTTTCTTCCAGTAACATAGTGTCATCTGCATATCTTAAGTTATTGATATTTCTTCTACTGATTTTCAGTTCTTAATGTACCCAGACTTCAAACCCAGGCTGTCTTCTAACATTTTTCTTATGTTTATTTAATATTTAATATTCTATTATTATTATTATTACTATCATTGTTATTGTTATGAAGCAATCAGTATATACATGCTAAATAAAAAGCAGCTGGAATGAGAAATATGTTCCTAAGATGTACCCATTGCACATCATACTGATATAATGAAGCAGTGGCATTCTGGTGTAAGTAAATATGCAATTGATTTTTTTTACTAATTTTGGCTCATAGTGTTCCATATTATTCATCTTTAATCACATGGACTTAAGTTTTTTTTTATCCCAGGAAAAAATGTTCACTTCTAAGGATAGGACACACTGCTTTTGCAGTGTTGATTTAGACCTTATTTAGAAGCAACTGTCAGTCACTTGTGCAGTTTCAGCTAAATTTTCTCTACATTTTAAAGCAAAGGTTGCAGGATGGGATTAGAAATAGCGTATCTGCTGTCCTTCCCTGCCCTCCCTAACTAGTTCTAATTAGTACAGAACCTCAATCAAAATCGCCTGCTTTAAGTTTTTGTATTAGTTTTTGTGGGTTCTCAGAAGTTAATCAAGAATGGTTAAAGAAACAAAAAAATGTTTGTTCTCTCTACCCCCTACCCAGTCCACTGAGTATGAACTGAATGCCTACTATGGGCTCATACATCATAGTATTCTGTTCTTCAAGGGGCCATTAGTCTAATGGGGAAGATGAGATGTACACAAGGCATGGGGAGACCATCATACACAATATGTAATCGTCTCCCCAGTTGTGTGTACTAGCTTTGTGGACTGTAGGAGTTCAGAAGAAAAGGAGATTTATGAGGGCCAGAAAAGTGAGGGAAGATATAAAAGAAGAGATGGGAGACTGGGTCTTGCAGAGTGGACAGGAGTTCAGTAAATGAAGAGAAGAGGGGAGATTGTGGTACCTATGGAAAAGATTTGGCAGTGGAATTGATGTTTGTGAGATCATAAAGACACTGGTCTGGCTAGAAGAGAAAAAACATTTTGGTGATCGATGAATAATATGTGTCCATGTGGTGAAGGATATCCTAGAATACCAAGCAGAACCATAATAAAATACAGAGTTAGATAAGCCCTTAGAGAGTATCTTAGTTGGGCAAATAATCTAGCTCCAAATTTGTCACTGGTTTGTTATACAGGGCAAGTCAGGCTCTCTGAAAGATTGTCATTTGTGAAAAAGTATCAGAACCATCACTGGAGCAGAAGGGATTTGAAGTTCTAAGTCTAACTGGGACTCTGTAAATAATAGGAGCTGAACCACTTAATATCTAATGAAACTTTGAGCTCTAAGATCTATGACTTCATGATTACTTTTTCATTTTTGCATCTATGTCATCTTTTACATAGGACAGATTTTAATACAAATCTGTATGTTGGATGTATCATAACTTTATGCAACTGTAAACAGTTAAATCATAGGATCAAAGATTTTAAGGCTAAAATAAACCTTGCCAACCATAGGCTGAAATGAAAAGTAGGGCTCAGTCAGTTAACGGAGTGATGTTGATGATCATTACAATAAACAATGTATGCCATTTACTGAATGTTTATTTTGCACCAGGAATTTTATATGTAATATGTGTCATTTATGTAACAACCTTTCATGTAAATATTATCTTCTGTTTATTGCACAAAACACAGAGTTTTAATAACTTTCCCATAGTCACCTAACTCAGCAGCAGCAATACTAAGATTAAGTTCTAGGGCTGGACACACACAAACCTATGCCTTTTTTTTTTAACAGGAAATCCATGCTCAGTAAATGATTCAGGGACATACACTGCTAAAACTTAACATAGGTACTATTCTATATGGAGCTGGGAAAATTTGAAGCACATAGAAAAGATGGAAGAACTAGACCCCTTAGAAATAATTAGGATTTTGAATTCCCTATTATGTTTGGTACAGAAAGTCAAATGCCAAGGCTGGAATTTAAAAGGGACTGAACAATCTTATGACTAATAATAGCATTTGTAGTCATGAGGATTGAGACAAAAAAGGAGCAAACAGCAAGATTTAAGGTCAAACATTCAGCACCAAGGGGTTAGCAAAATATGTCCCCCCCCCCCGCCAAGTTCAAATGTCAAGCAAAGAAATGCTGAGGATTGACTGCAATTGTGGCTTGTGCCATTAGGAGTTCTTCTGAGAAGGGGTGTGATGAATTATCTGATAAGACAGGAAGGCGACCTACTACATTTTCTGTCTGGGTTTCTATTTTTTTCCCAGCATTTTTGACAAGGTGTGCTGACTGAAATTCTTATTTAATAAGGTTCCTTTTGTAGCAAATTTTAGAGTGTGCATATAAAAATTCCTCTGTCAGTATTAGTAAATGAATCTATACATTATCTCCAGGGAGTCGATGAATTTGCATTTTGGTTTTAATCATTCTGACAAAATGTTTGTCTTAGAGGTAATTTTTTCCAGTGTAACTCCCTGGTGCTTATTCAAGACACTGGTCTGATGGATGAATTTTCACAGGCTGACAGACTCGAGATAAACAGGGTATTTCCCAACCAATGTGAAAATTAGAATGCTCAGAGAAGTCTTCTATATATGTTTGTGTACCAATCAGTTGTAGTTAATAAGTCTACTAAGAAAATTATTACCCTACTCTATGCCAGGTTACTTTTGGTGATATAATTACCAACTTATGTGTGCCAGAGTATGGTAAACTGAGATGTGGCACACCAGGGTTTAATTTAGATTCAAGTAGTTTGCTAATTGCAAGCTTTTTCACCTTTAATGAAGGGGGTTAGACTGGTGTAAAGTGTATGTATTTTAATAAAGGCAATATGAGAAGTGCCCAGTGTGAATGCATAAGACCTTTTAATTCTCTCTCACAAACTCCATGAAATGTGGAAATACAATAGACTGTTCAAAGAAGCAATCTCCAGGAGAACACTAATCTTTGCAGATTGGTGGTCTAGAGTAAACATTTCAGGTCTCCACCCTAATTCTACTCACTCAAGTTGCTCCTTTCAAGGAGAAAAGAGAGACAAAAAATCAGAATGCATGCTTTTGTTTATTTTCCCATTTTCTCAAATTCTAAAGAGAATTATTTTCTCTTTGCTGACAGTTTATGTAGCTCTGACTCCAACCAATTTTTGCTTGTTTTGAGATACATGCAGCAAAGGGTGCCACTAGAAGGCTGTCATTACAGATGCCAAGTGCTGAAAGCATAAATAGCCTCTTGCATCTCAAGAAAACATGGAATAAAAAGGAACAGTTAAGAGAACTCATTTGCCCTACCTGGACAGGATTATTCACAGAGAGTGTGTGTCAGACATGGCACTAACACCTACCCAGTGGCATATGCCCAGTATTTCAGAGTCATTCTTGATTCTCCCCTTCTCATTTCCCATGTCTAAACCATTGTAAGATCTGTCAGCTCTATTTTTAAAATATATTATACATATGTGTGTTTGTATATATATAGTATTCGTATACATATATACCTCTCTCTACTACTGGTCCAAGCCACCACTGTTTCTCATTTGTTTACTGTAACAGTCCATTAAATATTTTTCCTGTGACCACTCTTGTACCCTATTTCATCTGTCATCTCATTCTCCACCCAGCAGTCATGTGAATCCATTAAAACTGTAAACCAGATCACATTGTCCTCTACCCCAAACTTTCCAATGGCTTTTTGATGCACTTAGAATAAAACACAAACTCCCCTTAGCTTAAAAATCCCTCGATGAACCTCCAGCTCCAGCTTGTACCCTACTCAGCAGTGCTCATTTTCCTATAAACACAATGACCTTGCTCTTCCTGTAACACACCAAGCTTGCTGCTGTCCCTGAAGACTTTACATTTACAATTCTTCTGGCCTGGAACACTCTTCTTTCAAAATCTTAAATGTTTCAGGACTGAGCCCAAATGTCATTTCCTCAGAGGGGTCTTACTGATAGAAAGTGGCTCTTTTCCCTCACATCATTCTCTATAGCATTTCCCCATTTATTCTTTATGGCACTTATCATCTGAAAATAGTTTGGTTATTATCTGTTTTCTTGTTTATGTCTGTCTTTCCACTAAACTATGAGCCCCTTTCAAGAAAGAATTTTGTCTGTCTTGTTATTTGTTATGCTCCCAGAGCCTAAAAGCATGCCTCAAATGTTTGTTGAATGAATGAACGGATGGGCAGATGGAGAGATGAATGATGGATAGGTGAATGGAAACAGATCTGAGGGACTACTGCCAACAAACACGTGGGAACTGCTCACAGGTGGTCAGTAGGATGCAGAAGTGTATTTAAGTTGTAATAGCCCCAGAACAAAGGTCAGTTCCTCAGATAGATTCATTTCATTATTATGTCTGTTGAAATTTGGGGAAGCACTAGAACCCTACATCAAGAGCTCCATGAGTCATTTGTTTCCTTGAAAATCTGGAAACTTTATGGGATTGGCTTTAGCAACTGCTTCCTTCTGGCCAGCTGGTCCTAAAACTTATGGTTTACTTTCATAGAGGAGGGTGCCCTTGGGGAAAATTGAATGTCATAACGTTGAGGTGGGTCAGTTTTTAGGAAGTCCAGTAGAGCACTAAGTCAAAAACAGATGGTGTGGATACAAAAAAACACACAAAAAACCCTAAACCCAAAACCCCCCCCCCCCCCCAAGAAAAAAAAAACCATAGAGCTACTTGCATTACAATTGTGTGCTGGTGGTCTCTGGCCCACTAGCCATAAATACATGTGTATTTAGACATGTCCAGGGATAAATATGTCAGGAACTGTCATTTAAAAGATGAAAGTCTCAACTTGTCATCCAAGTGTATCAGTGGTTAGACTCCCAGTTGGATGTGTTTTCCATTAGCCCAATTTTAAGGGTGAACCTGTAGATACATCCACACTGCATTTTTCTCCTCCCTTCATCAGAGCCACAAGCTCCCACCATTCTGTTTTTATACAGGAAACTGGATTAAGTAAAACAGCTCCTCTCCATAAGATAAATCCTCTAGTGACCAGTCTGGGGCAAGTGTTCTCCTCTGGGTACAACTACACACTCTGTATTTCAATAGAACACTGTTAACATTTCTTTTCATTGTATTTTACCACAAATCCATTCCCAGAGCCTGTAATACTCTTAACTGGTAAGCCAAGCAATTGCAGTGGCAACTTTATTAAAACAGTACCCTTGCCCCCTGAGAGAGGGATTAGACAGGGCTCCAAGAAGCCGTCTGGCAGGGTGCTTAGCTCTTAAGAGATTGCCCAGTGCCTAGGATCAAAGACTGAAAGAATGCTTCAGGGAGAAGGCACTAAAGGTCTTAACTGATGCAGGATTCAAGTAACCTTGCTGTGAGTTTATAGCTTTATTCCATAGAAGCTTGTGGATTCTGTTTTAGGAGGTGCTAAACCAGTTGCCATTTAGTAAGCATTAGCTTTACTGGTTTCTCTCTTCCTTAATCTATTTCTTGAGGGAGCATCTGGTATCTAGAAAGTTCCTGGGACAACAAAAAGAGAAAAAATATGTTCTGTTCTAATTCAATCTTAAGGCTTAAATAGGCTGCACATGGGTCATGAGAAGTCTTTGAGTGGTGGAAAGTGGAAGAAATCACTCTTGGTTAATTTCAGTGTTTCATGATACTCATTCTGGCTCTGTCCTTACTGTTTGTGTGAACTTGGACAAGTTGTCTGAATTTCCCTGTTCCTCAGTTTCCTTATCTGTCAGATAGGATGATAATAAGAAGTAACTCTCAAAACTATCAGGATTACCATAGCGTTTGCAAAGCACCTAAGAGGGGCCTGGTACAAAGCAAGGGCTCTATGAATGTTAGCTGCTATTATCAGAGTTTTTATTCCAATTTTCTCCCTTGTTAAGGTTGGAAACATTGTTCTTAGTATTGCTAGGACTTTCCTTTCTCAAAATTTGAGCCACAGAATCATCCAAAGTCTCCTACTGGGGTGACCAACTCTCCCAGTTTTTCTGGACTAAGGGGTTGCCAGGGATGCAGGACCTTTGGTTCCAAAATCAGGAGACTCTTAGGCAAAGCAGGCTGGGGAGTCACACTACCTTCAAAAAGGTCCCATGCCTGATTCCCAGTTCTGTGAGGTCTTCCTTAAGCAAGGTAACCAACTCTTCAGAAACGGTCACTCTAATGCTCTTTGAAATCCACCTTGTTTCTGGAAAATCTTTAGATCTTTTCCTTTATGTCATCTCTGCAGACATGGGCAAAAGGCAGTTTTGTGTTTCACATGCCAGGAGAAAGCAGAGTTCTCGAGGTATCTTCAGCTGCTTGATTTTCAGTCCAGGGCTTATAAATCATGGGCTCGGATGTCCGGCAGGCTGGGAGGTGGACCATGGAAAGGAATCAGGATAAACGGAAATGACTTTTGCCATTGGCTTGGCCAGGACACCTTGCCAAGCGGTTTTCCCCTCAATTTTAAACAGATCAGTGTTATAAGGGGAAATGTACTCCATATGTTCCTCTGCCTTTACCCTCAATTCACAAAAATGCCATCTTCTTAGAGAGGTAGAGTTTCCAGGAATTGTTTGGAATCTTTTCTCAAAGAAAGTACCACTTGAATAGTCACAATAACTCAGTTTTTCTTCATGGTTCTTGGTGGGAATAATAAGATCTGATTTTGGTTTCTGTCCCAAATGGGCATAAGTGCATTCTCTGTTAACCTTTTAAAAATTTCTGATCCCAAAGTGTAACTTTGTTCCTGTCAAAAGAATACAAATTTTCTGTTTTGTTCACTTCCAAGTTTACCTGAATTTAATAGAGGTCAACGAAAATCTGACAGGCTTAAGTATTTTTATCAGTGGAAAGAAAAGTAACAAACTGAGAGCATTGCTTCTATTTATTGATAGCATTAAAATGATGTTGTTTTTGTTTTTTTAACCAGCCTTAGTTTGGAGACATAAAATCATCATTAGGAAGGTTGATAGGTAGAAAATATTATCCCTATTTTGCTGATTTTCTTCCTAAAAAATTCTGTTAAAAAGAACCATCCTTATATTTCTCTTCATTCCATAGCCTCTCCCTCTACTCTGAAAGCAAAATTCACCAGTTTTTCCATGACCCCATCAATTGCCTCTAAGCTCTAACATGGTTCAAATTGTCAGAGAGGCCTGAAATCCTGTCATTTATCACTCTGAGGTTCCACCCCTACCTCCCCCAGGTATTAGGTCACCATGATTTGTTTGTCTGGTGAGAATTGGCTTCCTTTTCTGTGACTGGAAGCCAGATTGGTTCAACACCAGAATAGGAACCTGGAACTGAAATTAGTTTTGCAGATGTGCAAAAAAAAAAAAAAAAATCTCAGGAGTTTTGAAAAAAAGAAAGAAAAAAGGGAAAGGGTTTTGAGAAGATAAGGGAAAGTGTTTTCAGAAGTCTGAAAACAAAATAATTAGTGGAGTGACACAAGAGGAATCGCAGCTTGAGAGATCATCTTGGTCTCTTCCCTTGAAGTTTCAACAATTTGAACAGCTATAATTCTACAAAGGATTCCCTGTTCAACAAACAAACATGTCTGAGAGATGTGCACATTGAAAACATCTCAAGGTGGGCAAGTAGGAGCAAATGGGGGAAGCAAGAAGGGAGAAGAGCTGAGCACAGATGCAGCTCTGCAGCCCAGAGCTCACTGAGGGACTCAGCCAGGTGAGGGGAGGAATCAGGTTGTGGCTGGCTCTTCCTTCCGCTGGAGGCACTAACAGATATACAGTAAGCATTCCTGCAGGAGGGGGCAGTACTAGCTGTGGCTGAGCCTGGTGACCTTGGTAGGGATGGAGCAGAAAGTTGTGGCCATGGTTGTCTGGCAATCAGCATTCCAGACAAAGAAACAAAGCCATGGAGCTTGTCTGCCTTCCCTTAACCTCCCAGAGCTCGCTTGCCCTTACCCTTCATGTCAGGTTGCAGAATACATTACCTGCAAACCTGAAAACTGGTACTACTGAAACACTTTTTCCCTGAGTGAAGGGCATGCTCTGTGACTAACCCTAGGACTGGGTAGAGGCTCAGGGGGAATGCTGTGGCCGTCCACTGGTTGCCATTGTTAGGAGGGTAAAGCAACAAAGGAAGCAGCTGGGTTTCCTCAGTTCACCCTACTCCCACGAATCACGGCTGCACTGCTAGTGGTGTCTGGCTGCAGGGACAGCACTGGGCTTTCATAAATTTGGACCCACTGCATTTCCCCGTGGCATTAGTCCCCTGAGTCCCAGGCAACTGGATCACAGGGAGGCAACTACCTCTCCAGGGAACACAGGCCATTTTCCAACACTTGGCAGCAATCTGAAAAGCTAGAGAAGTGAAAGACAGCTAAAAAAAATTGTGATTCAGTGCCAACTACTAGAAAACAATAGAAAGACTTCTTATCAATCTACAAGAGAAGTGCCATTCATACACAGGTACCTAGACAGAAAAGAAATTCATCAAATACCATGAATAACCAAAGTACTGAGGCAGCTCAGAAAGAAAATGAAAAATCTCCATAAAACAAATTTAAAGACATGGAAATATGTGATTTAAATGGCAGAGAATTCAAGATTTCGATTCTGAAAAAACTCATCAAGTTGCAAGACAACACAAATAAGGCAGTTTTAAGGACTCAGAAATAAAATTAATGAACAAAATAAGTACTTTACCAAAGAGATTGAAACTTTAAAAGAGAATCATATAGAAATATTGGAGATGAAGAGCTCAATAAAAGAGATAAAAAATGAACTAGTGAGCATAGAAAATAAAGCTGACCAGATGGATGAAAGAATTTGTGATATTGATGATGAAAATCTAGAAATGATGCAGAAGGAAGAAAAGGGAAGTTTCAGCATAAAAATGAAAAAAAATCTGTGATGACTATCTGACTCTAACAAAAAGAGCAATATAGAATAATAAGAAGAGAGGAAGAAGGGAATGGAGAACCTATTCAAACAAATAGTTGATAAGAACTTCCAAAACCTATGAAAAGAGCTGGATCCTTGAATCCAAGAAGCAAACAGAATACCTAATTATCTCAATCCAAAAATGCCTTCTCCAAGGCATATTGTATTAAAACTGTCAAAAATTAGTGACTAAGAAAAAAATGCTCAAGGCAACCAGGGAAAAGAAAAAAGTAACTTATAAAAGAAAGCCTATAATATCATTGGACTTCTCAGCAGAAACTCAACCAGCTAGTAGAGAGTAGAATCAAATAATCAAATTGAAAGAGAGAAATTACCAACCAAAAATATATCCAGGAAAATTATCCTTTAGTTATGAAGGCAAAATAAAGACTTTGGCAGATATACAGAAGCTGATAGAATTTATCACCAGAAGACCTCAATTGCATGAAATATTCAAGGGGGTTATTTAACCTTAAAGAACAAAAGGCCCCAAAACTATGAGTAAGATCACCAACAAACAGTGTAAATAGGGATAATTTATGATAACAAAAACATCAAAGGGAAGGGGGTTATGGTTTAAATTTGTAAAAGGTAATGGAGATTAGATGTATTCAAAAGGAAAACAACTATTGTTTATATGAAACTTTCTTGTACATAAACCTAGTGGTAAAGGTCTGAATTTGCAAAGAGAGCTAGAGATAAGATGCATTCAAATGAAAATGGACTACTGTATGTATATGAAACTTTCTTTTCATGAACCTAATGGTAACCACACACAAAAACCCCCAAACTGAGACATATAACTTAAAAAAAGGAAAAAAGTATCAAATACCACCAAACAAAAACAACAGACAGAAACACCATGGAAAGGAACCAATGGAGGCACAGAGCTACCAGAAAAAAAGGATAAATGGCTATTGGAAATCTTCATACATCAATAATAACCATAAATATAAATGAACTGAATTCATCAATAAAAGGCACAGAGTGTCAGATTGGGTCAAAAAACAAAACCCAACCATATGCTGCCTTCAGGAGACACATCTAAACTGCAAAGATAAAGCTAGACTCAAAGTAAAAGTGTGGAAAATGATTGTCCAACCAAATAGCATCCACAAAAAAGCAGGTGTAGCCATACTTATATCTGACAAAGTAGATTTCAAGATAACAAAGGTAACAAGAGACAAAGATGGGCTTTTTATAATGATAAAGGCAATACTACATCAAGAAGACATAACACTTCTAAATCTACATGTACCCAATCAGGGAACACCAAAATATTTAAAGCAGCTATAGCAGAACTGAAGGGAGAAATTGAAAAAAAAAGCAGTTATAGTAGGTAACCTAAATACTCCAATGACAGCTCTAGATAGATCATCCAACAGAAAATCAATAAAGAAATATTGACCTTAAATGACAAAGTAGATCAAATGGACATAGTTGACATGTACAGAGCCTTTTATCCCAGAACATCAGATTATTGCATTCTTCTCCACAGCACACAAAACATTCTCAAGGATAAACCATATGTTGGGGCACAATATTAGTGTCAACAAATTTAAGAAGACTGAAATCATACCAAGCATATTCTCTGACCACAATACTGTGAAATAAGAAATCAACTGTATGAAAGAAGTAAAAAACTGCACAAATATGTGGAGGTTAAGCAACATACTACTAAGAATGACTGTAATAGAAGGTGAGATAAAAAAATTATATAGAGGCAAATGAAAATGACAATACGACATATCAAAATTTCTGGGATGCTGCAAAACCAGTAATAAGAGGCAAGTTTATATCATTACAGGCCTATTGCAAGAAAAAGGAAAAATCTCAAGTAATATTATATCTTAAATAACTGGAGAAATAAGAACAAGCAGCCCAGTCAGCAGAAGAAAGGAAATAATAAAAATGGAAGCAGAATATGAAACAGAGAACAAAAAGACTATGCAAAAAATTAATGCAACAAAGAACTGGTTCTTTGAAAAGTTGAATAAAAGTGATAAACCCTGGCTAGACTCACTAAGGAAAATAGAGAAAAGACTCAAATAAAATCATAAATGAAAGAGAAGTCACCACAGACATCACAGAGATACCAAGGATCATACTAGAATACAATGAAAGACAGTGTGCCACCAAATTCAATAACCTGGAAGAAATGGAGAAGTTCATAGGGATATATAACCTTCCTAGATTGAATCATGAAGACTTGGAAAATCTAAATAGACCCATCAACAGTGAGGAAATTGAAACAACCATCAAAAACCTCCCCAAATATAAAAGTCCAGGAACAGAGTGCTTCACTAATAAATTCTACTAAACATTCAAAGATTTGATACCCATTCTTCTCAAGCTCTTCCAAAAAATTGAAGAAGAGGCACTGTTCTCTGACACAGTATATGAGGCCAACATAACCTTGATACCAAAACCAGGCAAGGATAACACACAAAAAGAAAACCACAGAACATTATCTCTGACGGATACAGAGGCAAAAATCCTAAACAAAATACTAGCAAATCGAATACAATAATACATTTAAAAGTTAATACATCATGATTAAGTGGGGTTCATTCCAGGGGCAAATCTATCAATGTAATACATCACATTAACAAAACAAAGGATAAAATTGTATGATCTTATCAATAGACACAGCAAAGGCACTTGATAAGATACATTTGTTTATGATTAAAACATTCAATAAAATGGGTATAGAAGGAAAGTACCTTAACATAATAAAGGCCATACGTGACAGTCCCTCAGCTAATCTCATACTTTATAGTGAAAAACTGAAAGATTTTTCTTTATTATCAGGAATAAGATAAGGATGCCCATTCTTAGCACTCTTATTCACTCTAGCACTGGAAATTCTAGCCAGAGCAATCAGGTAAGAGGAAGAAAGAAAAGGCATGCAAATAGGGAATGAAGAAGTAAACGTGCCACTTTTTACACATGACATGATTCTTTAGATAGAAAACCCTAAAGACTTTACTGAAAACTATGAGAAACAATAAACAAATACAGTCAAGTTGCAGGATATAAAATCAATGTACAAAAATCCACTGTATTCCTATATACTAACAATGAAATTCCAGGAAAAAATGAAAAAATAATTTCTTTTGCAATTGCAACCAAATGAATAAAATATCTAAAAATAAACTTAACAAAGGATGTGAAGGGCCTGCATGCTGAAAACTACAAAGCATTTTAAAAGAGATGGAAAAAGATACAATGCATGGAAAGATATTCTGTATTCATGGATAGGAAAAGTGAACATAGTTAACATGTGCATATTACCCAAAGCAATACACAGATTTAATGCAATCCCCATCAAAATCCCAATGACATTTTCTTATGAAATAGAAAAAAATCAGATTTATAAGGAACCATAAAAGATCCTAAATAGCTGAAGTAATACTGAGAAAAAAGAATGAAGCTGGAGGTATCACACTACCTGACTTCAAATTATACTACAGAGCTATGATAATCGAACAGCAGGGTACAGGCAGAAGACGTGACACACAGCCCAATGAAACAGAATTGAGAGCCCAGAAATAAATGCACATGTATATGGGCAAATAATATTTGACAAAGTTGCCAAGAACATACAATGAGAAAAATAAGGCCTCTTCAATAAATACTGCTGGGAAAATTGGAAAGCCACATGTAAAAGAATGAAACTAGACTACAGTTTGTCCCAGTATACAAAAATTAATTCAAAATGGATCAAACCTAAATACAAAATCTGAAACAATAAATGACAAAGAAGAAAACATTAGTACTAAACTTAGGGACCTTGGGCTTAGAAAAATTTTTATGAATTTGACCCCAAAGGCAAGGGAAGTAAAAGCAAAAATAAATGAATGGGACTATATGAAACTATAAAGCTTCTGTACAGCAAAAGAAACTGCCAACAAAACACAAAGGTAAACAACCTAATGGGAGATGGTATTTGCAAACAACAGCTCCAGCAAAGGGTTACTATCCAAAACATGTAAAGAATTCATATAACTCAACGACAAACAAACAAACAATCCAATTTTAAAAATGGGCAGAGGATCTGAAGAGACACTTCTCCCAAAATACAGACACAAGGCCAAGAGATATATGAAAAAGTGTCTAATTTTATTGGCTGTTAGGGAACTACAAATCAAAACTATAATGAGATAACACCTCACACCTGCTAGAATGATTATAATCAACAAGACAGGAAATGACAAACATTGGAGAGGTTGTGGATAAAAAGGAACTCTTATTCAGTCCCAGTAGAAATGTAAACTGGTACAACCTAACTATGAAAAACAGTATGGAGGGTCCTCAAAATATTAAGAATAGAGCTACTATATGGCAGCAATTCCTCTTCCCAGTATCTACCTAAAAAATTGAAAACATTTATCCTCAAAGACATATGTGACCCTATGTTCACTGCAGCATTATTCACAGTGGCCAAGACATGCAAACAACCAAAATGTGCTTCGATAGATTGGATAAAGAAGATATGGTACATACACACAATAGAATACTACTCAGCTGTAGGAAAGATGAAATACTGCCACTTGCAACAACATGTGTGGACCTTGAGAATATCATGCTAAGTGAAATAAATCAGTCAGAAAAAAAGCTAAGAACCATATGATTTCACTCATATGTAGGATATAAAACTGAAACTCTTAGATATGGCCAACAGTATGGTGGTTACCAGAGGGAAGGGAGTGGGGGCTAGTGGAGGGTAAAGGGGGACAAATACATGATGACACAAGATGATTTTATTTTGAGTGGTTGGAACACAATGAAATATACAAATCATGTACACTGGAAATGTACATTTGAAATCTATATAATCTTATTAACCAATATTACCCCAATACATTTAATTAAAATAAATAAATAAAAATGAAAACAAAACAACCATATGTGATCTTATACTTGTTTTGATTAAAGTGACTCACTTTTCCTGCATTTTCAGACTATAATTCAATTCCATTTCTATGTAACTACTGAATAAGTTTCTAAGGTTTTTTTTTTTGCTTTCTCATTTTTTTCTTTGCTTTCTCACTTTTTGTTGTCATTGATTCGCAAAATCAGGAGGCTTTCAAATTGCCTCCTTACTCATAAACCAGAAAAGGAAGTGATTTCATATGCGAGATAAGTGAAAATGCAGTGCCCCACCACTGCAAATATTTGCAATTGGGTAAAAATGTCTAAGAAAGAGTCTTGGAAATGTCCTAGCAATTGCCAATGGTAGCCAAACCTTGGGAACCTCTTCTCCACCATTTATAGTTTGAGGATAGATTACCCTTTTGTTACCGACACAAAGTTCCAAAATGGTGAATTTCATATCTTATAGGTATGGCCATGGAGCGGGGCCAGAAATTACATAAGAAAATATACTCACATTCACCCATCTCATCAAGAAATTATGACTTAGTAGAACTTTTCAGATTCTTAACTGTGCAGGCAGCATGGGCTCTGGACTCAGACAGTTAGGATGTTGAATTTACCACTCATATATTAGCTTTACCACTTGCCTTTATGTGACTAGGGGCTAGTTAGTTACTGATTCTAACTCTAACATTTCTCCTATAAAATAGGAATAATAATACTTGTGACTATTGCAAATGTTGTCGTACTGGCACCTGGAACAAGCATTATCATTAAAAGTTAACAAGACTGACAGTAGCCGAGCAAATGGATTAAAAGTCTTGGAAGGTGAATGAAAACCTTTCCCTGTGTGCTCGCATTTCCTTAGCTTCAGTTCATTCAGTGTTTTCTGGAGTTCTGTTAATGGGACATTGGAAGCTTAGTTTAGTTTAACAATGTTCATTTTATTAGGACATAACTGGCATTCCTTAAAACAGTTATACTTTTACTATTCTTCCTGGTTAAATCGTCCTATTGGTGCTTAGAGAGTACATGGAGATAACAGAGCTGGTTTGTTTTATATATACTTATATGTACTTTATATGCAGTTTCCCTCTGTTACAACTTGGTCCTCCCTCATGCATACCATTTTTGGGTGAATGGAGTAAGGACAGAGAACATTTGAGGAGTAGCCCAGTTGAAGTCTGGGAAACATCATAGTTCCACAGATGACAGTGCTTCGCTCCAGGATTCCTAGGTCATCTTTTCTAGTTTAACATATAACCCAGACTTTTAATTCTGAGAGATAATCTTCTCAGTGAGTCAGATAGCCAGGCACTCCTCACTCACAAGAAAGAAGTTGAGTGTATATTAAAAGGGATATCTTTATGTACAGTATCATTGTTTTTCTTTAACTGAATTTTGGTATAAAAATTCTCTGTGTGTTAAGCTTTGTCCTTTAAAATCTTTTAAAAATATTGCAACAGAAGGCTCATCTTTTGGGCAAAATTTAATTCTTAATCATTAACAATGCCTCTGTTGTTATTCAAACATTGGTGACTACATTACATAGGTTAAACAGAATGGGTATGAGGTCAGATTCAATGTGAAAAGACACATATGCAATCTGTGGCTTCTGGCTTTTGACTAAATTCTTCAAGTAAACTTGTTTTAATTGCTTTATCACTCTCTGTTAAAAATGGAATTAGATTAATTCCTAAAATGGAGGTTTCTTAAAAAAAGTTATGAAAATTGCTTTGCTTCAGTTCAGTTCAATAAATATTTATTGAACTCCTATGATAAACTAGAAAGTGCCACAGTTTTAAAAGCCAACTATGTCCTTGACCTTATGATCTGATGTATGGAAAGATGTTAAACAAGTCAGTTAACCTGTGTGGTGAGGAGTGGACAGTGGCTGTGGGAGGGAAGGGCATGGGAATTAACTCAGTATAGAGCAGAGGTTCTCAAACTTTCATGAATATGAATCTCTTGGGAGTTTGTTAAAATTCATTTTTCTGGGCCCTGATCATTCTGATGTAGGTGGTCTACAGGCCACACTTCAGAAACACTGGTCAGGAAAGGCTGCCTTGAGAACTGAAGCTCAACCAACATCTAGCAGGTGAGAAGGCACTGCCTCTCTAACTGGTGGTCAGAGGAAGAGCTGTCTGGGCAGATAAAAGCAGGAAGAAATGTGTCAGAGACGGGACAAAAGAGCCAAGTAGTGATGGGCTATCTCCCCCTGGAGCCCCAAACCCGAAGGGCCCAGTGGAAGTGTCCTAGTTCCATGGTTTCTAGGTGCTAATCTGAGGAAAATGATATTTCATTATGGTTGCATTCTCAGGTGAGCATTTGGAAAGCAAGGCCCAGTTTTCCAGGCAATACTTCCTTATACAAAAAAGAAAAAAAAAATAGACGGGGAGAAAAGAAAGCAAAGTATGCACCCTGGGTCTAATTTCACCCTCAGATTATTCCCACCACTGGAGACGGAGTGGTTGGAAAATGCCTTCCTAAGTAGAATTTGGTGGTATAATTAGAAAATTATCTCTTCCTAGAACATTTTGTGAAATTCTGCCGTGAGGTGTCAACAGGTCTTTGTGGGGCTCTCTCCGGCAGAGATCGACTGACATGTAAAACACAGCGGAGTTCCAAAAAAGCCACTGTAAAATCTCAAGTATGTGGAAGGAGTTTGGTGTGCTTGCCAGTATGGTTTTTCCAAAAAAGAAAAATTCTGCAGAGATCAAAGAAGGGTGAAGGAAGTGGGCTCTTGCCTCAGGCGGAAGGTTTTACCATCAGAATAATTCAGACTGGAGATTTTTTGGCAAAGCCAGTCAGTGGGCCAAGTGAGACAAGTGAATATCTGAGCTTTTGATGTGGGACAAAGAGGAATGAAGACTCAGTGGTGAAAGAGAAATGAAGAATTAGGGGCAGCCACTGCTGAGTTATGTTTCTGACCACAGACTGTCTTGAGGCCTCTGGCATCTTCTTTAGTTTCCAGTTCTAGGATAGAATTTGCTCAGTGCTTCTTCAGATGCCTGCTTACCACGTATCACCAGCAGCCATGACTTTGAGAAGAAGCTAGGGGATGCAGTCTTGGCGGCACTCCATGGTTTTCCCTTACCTTTTTTTTTTTTTTTTTTTTAAACAACAGAGGGGAAATCAGGATAACCCAAGGGGAAAAGAAGTTCGAAATGGTGGACCCAGGAATGTGTGTTAAGGGTGAAGGGTGAGGTGGGGCGTTGGAGTTCATGGATGACGGTCCAGCTCTGGAGCAAGACCCTTAGGATTCAAATCCTGACTGTACTCCTTATTAGCTATGAGATTTGGAGAGGTTGCCTAACCTTTCTTCCTCAGTTTCTACACCAGCAAAACATACAATAGTATCTACCATATAGGGTTGTGGGCCCATGAATGTGATGTAAAGTTCTTAGAGCAGTCTCTACGCATAATAAGTGCTTAGTATGTGCTATCATTTTACTAGATATGTACATGAAGACTAGCAGGCTATTACAATAACTTAATTATTATTTGTTTTTATTTATTTTATGTTTTTCTTACGTAATACCACTTTCTCTAGTCTCTCTGGGAATATCGTCCCAAGTTAGGCAGGGCCTGAGTCCAATCACATAGATCCTGACAGTCCTACACCCTTAGCTAAGGCATCCAGACCAAAAAGAAATGGAAGCAAGAGCCCAGGGGTCTCCTCCTGATCATCCTCACTAGGGAGTTATGCACTTGCCTTCCTGAGGAATATTGGGTCCTTACAGGCTGAAGCAAGGAGGATAACGTTCAGCTCACTGAGGTTCTGAAGCTCTTTGGTTTTACTACTAATATAAAAAGTGCTCTCCAGTTGGATATGAACTTGAACTAACACCCGATGCCATTTCAAGGCTTAAAGCTGGTTACTCTGGTCCGGCTGCTGCACTGCAATGCTTTGCTTCAGGCCAGCATGACTCTACCTCAGCATCAGCAACGGTGTGAGCAGAGGGTTAATTCTGTGTGTGTGTTTATTACTAATTATGTTTCCTTTTCACATGGTCAGATAGAATGATCCAGGCCCTATCTGCATAGCCCACACTGGCAACCATACATGTCATGATGCGTGTTCTGTGTGCCCCTTCTCTCCATACTTCATCTCAGTTTTCTACCCTGCATTCCTCTTTGACTCATCTTCTTTGCTTATTTTTATTCTATTTTACCTTGCTGCATTGTCTGCACCTTTATAACCTGACCCAAATTCTTCTGGAACAAGGAGAGTTAAAGCTTTAAAAAAATTTGCATTATATAAATCATTCCAAGGCACTGATCATCCAACAAGATCAGTGCAGACCCTGGCAGCTCCCTTACTTACATTTCGTCCTCTTCCTTGATACTGTATGAGAATGTTCCCTTCACAGTGATTCCAGGAAAACCCAATATTACTCATGAATAGCGAAGATTACATACTTATTTTAAGTTGCTACTAAATCTACCATCACAGAAGTGTAAAGGTCAAATCTGAATTAATGATTTGGAAATGACATACAAATATGCACATTAAAGTGACCTAATTGATGTAACTTATGTGGAATAGAGAAGTCAGCTGACAAACTCCAGACCTACCAGTCCTAACTAGCCAAGGAGTCAGAACTGTTTATCAAAGTAAAATATAAAGGACATTTGGTAAGAACACAAGGCCATCAGTTTGAAAATGTGTTTAGAATTTTGAAATTCTAACTCTGGAATTCTGCCCAAGTTTCAGCAGTTTTTCTCTCTTTTCCCTTGGGAGAATGACCATATCAGGTATTGGACAAGCATTTTCTGTTTCAGAAAATGAACTTCCAACTTTCCTTCACTGGGTTCTAGGTAGGGAGAAAAAAGAAGAGGGAAAAAAACCACTCTGGAAAAAAACTGGTTTCATTGAGAAAATTTCCCTTGCTCTTTCTAATAAGATTATGTTAGGCAAACAGAAGACCTAAAGAGGAGATTATTATCCTTTCCATCCATCACAAGTTCATACTGTCACCACTTTTCTGGTGCTGAGGAGGGCAAGTGCAAACACAATCCATGAGGTTTTGGGGGGTGAGGGCGGGTGGAAGGGAGGACAGGGCTTTGTTGCCCTTTGCTTTTGAAGCATACGCACAGGCTACATATTTTTACCAATTTAACAAAAATGCATTTACCTGTCAGTCAGTCCACTGTAGTTATGATTAAGGACCATAGGAATCCAGACTTTTTCTTAAAGTGTCTAAAATGTTTATGAAAATGTAGAATAGAAAGACATACAAAAACATAACATTGAAAAATGTATTGACATTTTAATATAGGTATTATTCATTATTTATCATAATATTTGTTCTATGCTGGGAAGATGTTAAAACCGAGTACACTGAAAAACAGTGTGGTGATTGCTGCGGGGAGGGGAGTACAAGGGGACTAAATGGTAATGAAAAGATAAATATTAAACTTGAAAACTGAGTAAATCGAATAAATAAATAATTAGTCATCCTTTACTTTGCTCAATATGCCCCCAAATGGATCATTCCTTGTGGCAGGAATTAATTCATTCTTTAACTCAAATGATATCCCTTGCTTCTTAAAAAAATGAGCTTCTGACTTCTTCCAATTTTTGAAACATAAACCATGTTTTTTATGTGCAGACTGTTATGTAAGTCAAATAATATGCCTTGTATTACAGTTTTCTCAACCACTACTGTGGTAAATATCTCTCTTGGGATGTTTATAAAAATGCTATTGTATGAGCTTTTCCCAGCATACAAATAATTCAAATGCAGCAAAAGGAAGAGAAATAAGTAAAACCAAGCATTGTACAATCCCTTCTTCTACACTTTTGTGCTGTCCTTAAGCTAAAGAGATGGACGCATGCAAATTCCAGCAGAGAAAGAAGACAAGGAACCTAGCATTTACTGCCAGGAAGCGTTTCCAATGGTGCAAACCAGAAGTCAGCAACTCAGAGCACAGGGTGCCTATAGAAATGGTGGTGGCTGGGCTCCAGGCTGGTCCTCAGAGGCCCACTTAATTCATAACAGAGGCTCCACAAATTTGTTAAATGAATAAGTAAACTCTTACTGAGAATCAATACATTAGAAGCACTTGGAAATTCTAATGGGAAAACAGATTTTGGAATCGAATAACTTTACCCTTAGCTTGTTTGTGGGTGCCAGAAGCAGAACAACACATAGGCTAGAAGGACAGGGCATAAAGTTGTCATTTCCTGGGTACAGAGTCCTGTCTGTCAAATCTGAAACATACACCCTTCTACAGGCCTTGCTGGGCAACTCTTGCACCTTTTAATATCTTCTTTCCTCAACTCCTGGACATCTAGGGCCTCCCTGCTGCCCTAAGCCACCTACCGGTACCTGGCCTTGGACTGTTACCCTATTCATGAGATACGTGTTCAAAATTGTCTGGGTCAGCCTTTCTTTTCCCAAATCAATCAAAACTCTTGTTCTGTCAGATTAGGGCTCTCCAACTGGGTGAGAGGAGGAAAGCCCCTTCCTACTCCTAGAGGTGTATGTACAATACATACTTTACAAGATTCGGATGGGTATTGTGGAAGTGTAATAATATAAAGTGAAATAACTCAGGTTGTTTGGAGATGGAAGGACTTGGGGAGGGAACGAAAGAAGTTTGCCAGGCAGGAGGGAGCGAGCACTGAGGCAGAGCCAGTGCTACCAGGAATCTGAACCCAAGACTGCTCGCAGAGCAGGGGCCGGTGCACTGCATATTCAGCACTGTTACTAACCACTGCCTGTGCATCCCCCTACCCTTCTTCTTGATCTGAGATATGTAAGTCTTGTCCTTGACAAGGCTGTAAGTTGCTTGAGTGTAGGAAAACCCTGTGTCTATGTCTAGTACTTCTTTCATATTTCCTAGAAAGTGTGAAGGCATTAAGATTCTTGTTGAGCTGAAATAGGTTTTGGTTACCTAGTGAGATTCATTCAATGGATTTGACAATCTTTACCAAAATGAATGAAAAACCACCATGCTTTAATTATAATTTTTATTACATAATAATTTACTTATATGTCACTACATTTTTACCTAATTATATAACATTTTATATATTATTTATGTAAAAAGATGGCTCTTTATTAATATTACAAGTTCTATCTTTGAGAGTTCTAAAACTCTGGCACATCATTAGAGAAGCTAATTTAGTTATGCTTCTTTGTGTTCAAAGATGTATTGAGAAGACTTAATGACGATAACTTTCTCTTCAAACTTTTGGCAACCAGGTGTTGTTGTTTTTTAAATTGGAACCATGTATATTGTCATAATAGCTTTGTACAGTGTCAGATGCATCTAGACTCAAGGTGATCACATCATAAGGTAGATAAATGTTGAATCACTATGCTGTAAACCCCAAATGAATATAACAGTGTATGTCAATTATACTTTAATAAAAAAGAATTATAAAAGAGAATCAACATGATTATAATACATATTTTGCGAAAAATTTCTTGAGAAGTTTTAAATAGTTGGAGAAACCTGAGTTGGCAGGGATTGAGGATTGAGAAGCACTGACACGTGGTATCAACAGAGCAGTCACAGAAAGGGAATCTCAGTCCCCTCCATGGCCCTATTAATTTTGCACTGTGCAGGCAAAGAAATGTGCTAGGCTTCCATTCCAGTATTGTAGTTGACAGGAACCTGCTACAAAATTATTATTAGGTTCCGCTACTAACTCTTATATTCCTAACTTGTAGTAGACTTAAAAAAAGTGACAAAGACAGGTGTTTCTGACTCATTGTCTACAAAGTGCAATACAGTCCATGAAATAATAAGAGTGGAATAAAAGAAAATTATGTTTCTTCCCACAATTGGGACTGTCCCTTGTGGTCTCCATCCAATGATATTTGCATAAATTTTCCTTGCCTCAGCCTTTGACATTTTTCTTGAGAAGTGGTAGAGTGTAGAGGTTAAAAGCATGACCTCTGGAGCTAGGCTGCCAGGATTGTTATCCTGGTTCTGCTATTTACCATCTGTGTGACTTTTCTAGCTCAGTTTTGTCACATGCAAAATGGGGAAGAGTACAAATCTCATAACTCATGATTCTTAAGTGAGTTAATATCAGCATCTGTCTGTGCCTCTTTAAAGCCTGATCTTAAAAAAGCAGCTGTGGTGATTCTTTTAAAATATGAGCCAGACCTTATTAGTCTTCTACTCAACACTCTTACTAAGTCCTCATTTTCATTAGTGTGAAAGCCAAGGTCTTGGCTCTGCTTCAGCTTCTACCATTTTTCTCTTTGTTTACCAAACTCTGATCCCATTGTCTTTCTAGATGTTCTTCAAACACACCAAGCAGACTTCCTGTTCAGGACATTTGTATATGCTGCTCCTTCTGCTTGAAACACTCTTTTGTAAAAATCTTCCTAGCTGATTCAGGCATTTCCTTTAGGTCTTTGCTCAAATGTAACCTTTTACACTGAGGCTTTTGGCCATGTCTATAACAAAGCAACTCCACCTGAAACACTTATTTCTTTCCTTTACTGCTCCATAGCACTTCACATTATCTGGCATGTTATGTATCTACTTGTTTGCTTGCCATCTGTCTCCCCACTAGAATACAAACTTCTCGAGGACGAGAACTTATTTTTTTCACCACTTCACCATTGAATCCCCAGCATCTAGATTAGTGCCTTACACATAGGAAGAAGTACCAAAGGAGAACTTGTTGAATGATTGAATGAATGAATGAATGAATGCACTTAGAATGTATGCACCTACCTGGCATACCTGATGTTACCTGTCTTTGTTGTCCTCAACATCATCTTTATTATCTCACATGAATTGCAATCTCCTCTGGGTAGTCTCTGGAATATTAGTAGCCAAAAAGTTCTTGATTCATTTGGAATCTTTATATACTGATCTTTATGTTCTCTTTGAGCACTAGTCATTCCTTAGCTACAGTTACTAGAGGCAACTAAACTCTACATGGATTTTGCCCATTATATATTATGGCATGCCAATGATATTTATAGCATGGTTAAGGCTGTGAAGCAGATTTAGTTTATCAGACTTTATCTTTCCTTTCTGTACTTCTCTCTCTTTTCTGAGCTTTACATCACTTAGGTCAAGGCCATATGTCTCCCAAAATGGAGAGAAGTTGTCTTATAAACAAATTCAGAGTTCATGCCTAGTGACTTAGTATCATCTCTCTTGAATGTTTGAATTTTAAGAGTGGACACTAGAGATAGAGTAATGCTTAATGTGAAGCTTAGAATCCCTAAAGATGAAAGCTGTTGACAAGTGGTAGGGCACAGGGAAGGTCTTTCTATTGCACTTGAAATGACATTAAGGAAAAGACTTCTTTGACCCATGCATAGTTATTGGTTTAGATCGCTTCTTTCTTTTCTTACAGTCTCACTCCTTCTGAACAACAAAAGTATGAGAGGGCAGAGGACAGTAATGGTGCTTTCCAACTAATGATTTCATTCTTTCATGTAAAACTGGTGCACTGAAGAGAGAGTGGAATTGTAACTTAGAAGTCCTGACCCTGCTTCTAATTAAAAGATGTTATTTTACTGAAAAGGGCCTCAGTGGCACCCCACAGGATGTGATCAATAATGACCTCCTAGATCTAAAATTAATGATTTCTGGAGTTCCATAATCAACTGGAAATTGATAGCTGAGACTTCTTTTTAAGGAGGGGGAGAGAAGGGGCATAGGTTTTCATAAATGCCCTAGATCACAGCACCATGGGATTCAGAAGCAGACAGAAAGCATCTGGCAATTCAAGATGCTTACAATTCTACTTGTAAGGGGACAAAATCAGGAGGATAATGTGTCTTACTTCTGCTTCTGCAAGGTGTCTAATTTTGTTTTCTGTGCCACAGAGGATGTGTTCCCAAAAGGTAAGGAAAAGGGAGACCCTCTCAAGTATGTGTTGTATCCTATCGACAGTGAAATACTCTGCTGCCCAAGGATACGCTCTTTTTCTGTTAAGGAAAAATATCACCCATGAAGTCCTGGAATAAACTTTCTAAGGGAAAGTTTGTACTGTGTCCACCCATATTATGTTTGGCTCTGGTCAGTACCATTATTTTTCTCCTTTTATGTTTTAAATGGGGTGAAATTTGCAAGCAAAAAGGAAAATGCAAGCACAAGATCTTTCAGTATATATGTGTGAAAGTTAAATTGAAACCAAATGAATTCAAGGCTGGTATTTTGCTTAATATCCCAAACTAAGAAGGAGCGCTCAATTTCCGGGTCCCCTCAGCCAGAGCCTTGGTTTTAGATGTTCTCCTGTGCTCTGCATTCAGTGGTCTTTATCAGAGGAGGAGAACTTATACTGTTCCTGAATATTTTTTGTTTTGCCTTTTTATTTAATAAACAAGTTCCTTCTGAACCTAGGAACCTGATACAAAATCATGAAGCTGTGGGGAGAAGGGTAGAGAGGCCTATGCATGAGAAACTCCTAGAACTTTCTCAATGTAAGTTCACAATCCACATAACTACAGACATGAACTTCCACCAAGTAAACCAAACATGGTCCAGAGGCCCAGTGTACACACTGGCAGGGGTGGGTGCTCATGTGTTTGTGTGTGTATGTGTGCACACAACACATTTCCGAGAACACCTCAGCAATGTGCCTTGGTAGTGAGAGTGTGTGTAAGTCTGGGCTTCTCAGATTTCATAATCAGCTGGTTGAAGAACATTAGAAAACAGACATATTTTCTCTAAAGGTAAAGCTGTGGTAAAGATGGGGAAAGGCAGCCAAACTGATATGGCAGCACTAAGATTATTCCTTTTAATTGTCTTTGGTGGGTTGGAAATTAAGGGTAGCAAGTGAAGAAGATGAGCTCTGAGGTCTTATTACCTCCTTCAGTAGAAGATGGTGAGAAACATGTGTGTGACCCCTCACACTGTGTGGTTCTGACAGTCGGGGGTGAGGCTGCGCTCTGCGGGGCAGCAGGGCACCGCAGGCTGCCCGCCCCAGTGGGGGCCTCCATATCCATGCCAGGTCCACTTCTGCTGGTACTAACTGTGGGGTCTGGGGGACTCCCGTTTGCTAATCCTGGCCTCAACTTTCCTCACCTGTGAAAGTGAGGGTGTTTGAGATAATGGTATCTAAGTTTCCCTGTGCTCTTACCTTGCTGTCAGCACCTTGGTTCTCGGAGAAGCAGCATCTACATCACTTGGGAGTTTGTTAGAAATGAGGTCTCAGGACTCACCCCAGGCTGAGTCAGAATCTGTGTTTTCATGACAACCCCAGACGGTTCATGTGTACATTAATGTTTGGAAGGCATCACTCTAACATTCCTTTTATTTATCTGTTTCATCAACAATTACTAATCTTAACACACATTACAAGCATGACTCTGTACTGATTAGCCTACATTTTTAAATCTACAATTAAAAAGACCAAGAAAGAATGAATGGGAGGGAGGGAGAAAGAGAGAGAGTAAGAGAGAGAGACAGATATGCTTGGAGTGGAGAAAGCCCTATGCTCAGAGTGAAAATGTATTTGAGAAAGTGAAATACAAGCCTGGGAAAGAAATACTTTAAAAGGTCTGTGATTGGAAATTCTCAGATCATTTTTAGTGCTATTATATGCAAAGTACTACTCAATTATATTGTGGTAAAATAACCTGTGAGTATCCTCTCTGTCCAGAGCACAGTGCTAGGTTCTGCTGAGGTCAGAGATATCATAGGATCCTGTGAGGGGAGTAGGAAGAGGCTTGGAGATGATTAGGCCATCCTGGGTCCTCATGGCACAGATGGAAAGATTGAAGCATAGGGAGAGAGATTTGTGATCTCTGCCCAGTGTCACACAGGAAACCTAGAGGCAGAGCTGAGACTAGAAATCAGGTCTTCAAAGACAGATGGAAGATTTGAAGACCAGTTTAGAGGCTGTTGCAATAGTTGGAGTAAATGTTAATGAGGACTTGGTCAAGATGGGGGTGGTATGAGTGGAGGAGAGGGTAAAGACGAGAGGAATGGCTGAAGTAGAGTCTTTTAAAAAAGATTTTATTTACTTATTTTTAGAGAGAGGGAAGGGAAGGAGAAAGACAGGGAGAGAAATGTGTGGTTGCCCCTCACATGCCCCCAACTGGGGACCTGGCCCACAACCCATGCATGTGCCCCAACTGGGAACTGAACCGATGACCCTTTGCTTTGCAGGCCCAGTTCAATCCACTGAGCTATATCAGACAGGGCTGAAGTCTTTAGAACTTGAACAGTCCATGGCTATGGAAAGTAGTGAAGGGGGTGCAGGAGACTGTAATGCTGAGAGTGTATGTGATGGAGAGAATGGCATTTGTAGTGCAGACAGATGTGGTGAGGGAAGGCTTTAGTATGGGACATTTATCACATGGGAAAATTCAGGATCTGGTCTCTAACTATTCTACCAATAGCACTTGTTTCTGAGTTCCACATCCTCCCTCACTTGGGCAACGGTCCTGCTCCACTTCTTCAAATCTGATTCATCCTTAAAGGTTTCCCCTCTTTGACACAGCTTTCTTTGATAATATAACCACACTCTGCTCACCCCCTGAATTATTATCTGTACCACTCATCAGGTACTTAATGATATTCAGCTGTAGATGATCGATTTCATTCATTAATGTACTCATTCAACTAATGTTCTGTTCAAGGCACTGGCACAAACTGAGTCCCTCTTCCCATGGAGGACACATTGTAGTAGGAGAGACACATCATAAACAGTAAATAAATATACAAAGCAATTTCAGATAGTGATAATGTAAAGAAAAAATAAAACAGAGCAATGTGATGGAGACTGGGGGTTACTACTATATTTGGTTTGAAAGGAGTGTTTTAACTTTTGTCTGTTTTCTCTCTCTCACTAGACTACAAGTTCCTCAAGGGCAGAGATCCAATTTTATGTTACTGTGGCATCCTTCATAGCACAGAGCAGCCTGCTGATGACAGAGTAAGATCTAGTGAGGCTTCTTTTTAAATAAATGAATGGCTGTTGAAGGCTTTACTCTAGACCAGTGATTTTCAACTGGTATACTGCAGGAGGTGCACTGGTGTGCCACAAGAAGTTTTAAAACATGAATCTATGCACCCCAGTGTTCATAGCAGCATTATTTACAATAGCCAAGTGCTGAAGGCAATCCAAGTGTACATCAGTAAATGAGTGGATCAAAACACTGTGATACATTTACACAATGGAATACTACATAGCAGAAAGAAAGAAGGAACTCCTGTCCTTCTCAATAGCATAAATGGACCTGGAAAGCATTATGCTAAGTGAAGCCAGGCAGTGAAAGACAAATACCATATGATCTGAGCTATAAGTGGAACCTAATCAACAAAATAAACAAGCAAGCAAAATAGAATCAGAGACATGGAAACAAAGAACAAACTGACAGTGACCAGAGGGGATGGGGGAGAGGGATATCAGGGGAAAGAAGGGGAAGGGTCAAGTCAAGGAACTTGTATAAAGGACCCATGGACATAGATAATGGAGGGGGGAGGATTGCATGTGGAAGGTTGGGGATGGGTAGGGCAGGGGAGAGTAATGGAGGGAAAATAGGAACAGCTATATTGAACAATAAAAAAAAATAAAAAAATAAGACATGCAATAACTGACTATTTAGTCAGGAGCACTGACTTCTTTTCCCTAGAATTGTCAAATAAAAAAAATGACAAGAGGAAACACAACAATAGCTGTCCTGTATGAATGAATCAGAATTATACCTATTTTTGTCAGGTCAGCAAAAAATGGTATTTTCCGGTGTGTTGCAGAATTTTAGTAATTAGTTTATGTGTGCCATGAGATGAAAAAGGTTGAAAATCACTGCTCTATGCCCTTCCTGTCATCAATTCTAGCATTTCCCTTACACTAATATCTGTATCCTGAGCTGGCTAGGTAGCAGTAGTGCTATCAGTGTGTGTGTGGTATGAGAGGGGCTATGTGTTAGAAGTGAAGAAGAAATAACACAGACATGTATTCACAAATTCTCCCAAAGAAACTGGCCTTCCATATGGAAGCAGCTGCCCTACTGCTGTGTATCTTAAGTCTCCTTTGACTATCTGTTGCCAGTGAGGATTTATGACCCTCATTGTTGGAACTGTGTGTTTTTCGGCTAGAGTCACTCCTAGGTGCTGAAAGATTCTCAAACCACCTTCTCTTGTGCCAAAGCATTTTCAGTTAACTCCCTAAAACATGCTTTTATCTCAGCTTCCACGATCTTTTCAGGGAATGCCAGCATTTTAAACAATTTGGTTGTTTTTCTTTTAACTTCCTAATCTGACCAAATTAATTCTGAGTCATGCACCTATAAAGTGTGTTAGCAGATCTAATCATCCCCAAGGTTTCTTTAGAGCAGTTACTCCTTTCGTCTCCTGTAGTGAACAGGAAACATTTCATACCTCAGATAGGCACTCAGGTTTTTGTGTTGATTTTACATTTTTGTATATCTCAGGCAGGAATTATAGCCAACTGACTAAATTACTACATAATAATTTTTTAAATAAAAAAACCCTCAGGAAAACGTGGGTTTGAGAGGAGGATGGTGAAAGTATGACAAAACAGATCTGAATCAGTTATGCCTAAATCTGTCACATGAACCCCAAAATGAATACCCTTATTTCTACCCTGGTCCCCACCTCAAGGTCAGATAGTCATAAGCTAGTATGAGCAAGGCTGGTTTCAGTTTCTGTTATGATGGCACAGTACCCAAGGGACCCTGGGGCCCGATGAATGGCTGTTCGGTGTCTGTGCATAGAGGCCCTGGCAGGTCTAGCCTGTGAACTGCTGGCCACATGCAAACAGGCCTCCAACCCCGGGCTCACATGGATACTTGGATATTCACTCAGCCTGCTTTGGTTTCCCTCTTTGACCATGTTTCAAGGTCTCTCTGACTGAGCCTCTGTTTGCTGCTGTGGGTGAAGATATACCAACTCCCAGAATCTTACTCCTTGGTCCAGGTTTGTGGTAGATATTCCTGGAAGATCCTTCTTAGTCCTACAGGTGAGACCCAGACAAAACTTAAATCTCGTTAACCTTGACATTTGGAAGAAGTTATTCTTAAACATCCAGGAATGTGCTACAGTAGTTGGAAACTTTGACATACTTACTCTCTCTGCTTTGTTCAATTCAAATGATAGGATCACCAGCATTGACAATTATAATATGTGTTATGAAAAAGACCTTTGCCTGTATACAGACCTGGCTGATGTTCCTTAATTTGTTTTTAATTCTTTAAACAAACACTGAGTGATTCTCATGTACCAGGCAGGAGGTCAGGTGCTCTGTAGGTATCAGGGAACATTATCTGCCCATCATGAAGCTTATATTCTATGGGATACATGTGAAAACCAAGTGAAACCAACAAATACATGAAATGATTACAAATTTTGGTAGTGCTAAGATGGGAACGAATGTATGTGTGTGTGTGTGTGTGTGTGTGTGTGTGTGTGAGACAGAGAAGTGGGGCAGCGAACTACAGATGGTCTTATAATTTGAAATTATTTTTATTTTAAAATTTTTATGAAGAAACTTGACCACTCACTGTAAATCATATCCATGGAATCAGTATGAGAAAAGCATTTAGTTTAGAGAAAAACCTTTAGTTTAGAGATTTATTGATACAAAAAAAGAGGTCATTACAATTCAATTATCTTAGGGTTTATGCTGATTTATTACCTAGGATGGCCTTTTTAATTGCTTAAAGATTGTCTAAATTCTACCATTTTCTCCTCCTAATCTTTTTAAGAGTAGCATACTTTGAGGAGACTACTATGGCCAATGTAAAATACCTTATTGGTTATTTTCAGTAGTTTTTATTTTGATTACATGTTAAAGTAGTAATATTTCAGACATATTGTATTAAGTAAAATATATTATTAAAATAAATTTTACCTGTTTCACTTTAAATGTGGCTACCAGAAAATTTATAATTACATATGTGGCTCTCACAGATCTATTGAATAGACTGCTATAGAATCTTGGTATGAAAATTTATTTATTACTGCCCTGGCTGGGTATCTCAGTGGATTAGAGTGTTGTCCTGATACACCAAGGTCGAAGGTTCAGTACCTAGTCAGGGCACATATAAGGATCAACCAATAGATGCATAAATAAGTGGAATAACAAAATAGCATCTCTCTCTCTCTCTCTCTCTCCCCCGCTCTGTAAAATCAATTACAAAATTTATTTATTACCTAGATGGATTGTGGTTTAAGTTGTGAGCCCTTAACAATTATTACTATAAAAAGAAAAGATCTAATTTGGTTGGAGAGGATGTTAATTATATCCCCTAGTATCTGTCTTTTATAAGGATCCACTACAGTTTTTATTTCTGCCAATAGTTCAAAGTTTCTTGAGAAGAGGAAGTATGAATTTTATGTTCTTTATTTCCTATCTACATGCTAGATATTTCTATTATTTGTTTAAACTTTGTATACCACCTACTGTTGTCACACTGAAGATTGCTGATCTAGCCATCAAGTCTTAGAATTTTGTATAAGAAAAAGAGATTAAGAGTGAACGAGAAAGATATTATAAACTTATCAAGTATAAAAGAAATACTGAAATTAAATTCTGGTCTGGCAGATTTGTTTTGACAATTCTCAGATGCTAATGCTATGAGGGAGAAGAAAAAGTAAAGATCGTTTTAAAAGAGTAAACATGGCACTATGCAAATGTGTTCTCTCTTTGTTTTAAATATTGTACTTGAGACTTTCAGTCCGGGCAAAACCCGTAATAGTCTTTAGGCAAACTGAAGACAGCATCTGGCTTACTAAGGCCAAATTCAATATTATCCTCAATTGTTTGTTCCTATGTTTGTGTTATTCTTCCTGACTTTGGTAGTCCTAATCTCCCTTGTTTCTAGGTCACCATTCAATTTGAATAGTGAAGAGTGTAGTGGGAATAAAACAGAAAAGAAAAAAAGTACCCCAAGTTGAAATGAGACACTTGTCACTGGGGGAACATGCACGTATCCATTCCACTCAATATTGAATTAGCAAAATTTGTTTAAATGTGACCGTATTATTCTCTTAACCGATATGTCCATCTATTTCATTGTGGCTATTTGAGATACTTTTTAAATTGATTTTAAGCAGAGAGAGAGGAAAGAAGGGTATTATTCCATTTATTTATGCATTCATTGGTTGATTCTTGTATGTGTCCTGACCAGGGATTGAACCCATAATCCTGGCATATCAGGATCACACTCTAACCAACTGAGCTAACCAGCTAGGGCCAAGATATGTTTGGTTTTCAAACTCCAGAAATTTTCAGTTTGTTTAGGCAAAATGATGGTTGCTGAAGGGGTTATTTATTAAAATTGGTCTTTTGGGCATCCTAGATGGTGAACTCATGTAGTTTCTGTCACTATTCATAATTGACTTACACATTGTGGTGGTGAGCTGTGTGTGGGGGGAGGCGTGGGGGCTTGGGGGAGTCAGTAGTAAGAGAAGGAGGGAGAGGGCAAGTAAACATCTGGCCTGAGTCTGGAGGTTTTTCTACCACCTGGAAGAGGAATGAGACACCCTGTAACTCGATGCTTCTCTAACTACCTCCAGGAATAACATAATTTCATTAAATAGCAGTCATTTTTTAAACTAAAACAAAAAAGACTTTTCCAAGAGAAGAAAAGAGTTGCTATTCATTTGTCGTAACATTAACACTTGGCAATTTCATCCCACCTTATTGGTAACATTCTCATGAAACAGTCCAATCAACTGCACTAGCAAAACTAATAATGAAATCTGTGTTCTGCTACTAATTAGCTGTGTGGTTTCAGGAAATCTGCTTTATCTCTCTGGGCCTCAGTTTCTGTGTCTTTCAAAAGTGAGGGCTTGAATGAGGAGAACTTTCAAATGAATTAATCTTTATTGCTAATTCTGTCCTTAGGTTCCCCATCCATGAGGGTGGTTGGATGGTGTGAGAATGGTGGGAGGGGGTTTGTGTGAGATGCTAGGAACTGAGATAGAAAACTGGAGTATCAGCTCATCTGGGGCTCTTGTTAAAATGCAGATTCTGACTCAGTAGGTCTGCAGCATGGTCTGAGTCTCCACATTTCTAATAATATCCCAAGGGATGCTGATGCTATTGGTCCATGCACTACACTTTGAGTAGCAAGATGCTAGATGATTTCCCCCTAAAACTTCTTATTCAATAGATGAAAGTGGGTCTTCAAAAGGCAAAGTAATTTGCCCAAACTCACACAACAGTCGAATAGTGCACCCCATACAAAACCTCCTGATATTATGAATGACCATCAGTTTGATGACAGTGTCACTTTCTACATCTCTCATGTCCCTTCAGATGCTAAAACTCTTGTTCGATAATATTTTGTGGCTTCACATTTCTTAGGAGTCACTCTAGGCTCAGTGTTTTGGCCACACTACTCACTTCCACAATATCATCTCAAACCATATGCAGGAGTTGCTAGAAAAACTACATTGCACAAATGAACTAATCTTCAATTCATGGCCTTAGTCTCCACTTAGAATGACGCTTGCATGTTGATGTACTGCATATAAAGAGGAAGTAGAGTCCTCTAAGAGACATATCCTGTTTGCTGAGTTTTAACAGCTATCAATTAATTCTCTTCAGGTAACATCAGCTTTAGCAAAGGCTGTTTTTAGTTATCAGGATGCACATTCTGTGGAGCTTTAAGAATTAAGATAAGAGGAAATTAATTACGTCTCAAAGCAAAGAAGTAGCCAGCATAAACCATGTGATAGCCAGTGAAAGAATTTCCACATTGTCTTTTATGTTCAATTGCCATTCGCATCCAATAATATTTTTGGAGTCCCTGGGGGTACAAGGCAGTGATGGACAAAGTTAACCCAGAAAAGACATTCTGTACCTCTATATACTTAAAAAAAAAGAAAGCATGCATTTAAAAATATACATTATCCTAGAGTATGTTCTCTTTAGTCTGAGGAAACTAAAATTTTCTCTAATCTAGATAGAAAAGCATTTCTCAAAATATGTTCCTTAGAATAGTAGTTTCTTGAAATGTTCTTAGAAAGAAAAAGGTTTTTGTTAAATAAATTTAGGACTGCCTGCTTAATATATATTTCTCTTCAGTTTCATAAAACAAAGACTGTTTTTAGGTGGTAGAATATGAAGGTCTCTGAGAAGTCCTACAATTAAAAAATGTTTTTTGTTTAACAGCATTCTCAAATTGACCATAGAGTTCCTCCAAACTCCCATTTTTAAAACAATGAAATATCTATTAAAATCTTGTTCTGTAAGATACACTGCAGGAAATGCTGGTCTGGATTATTTTCCCTAATTAGTTTTCTTTTTCCCTGGTTATCTTGCTAATGTCTTAGGCTAAACACATCAGCACAAGCTATCTGGTAATTTGTCTTTTAAGGGCATATATTTTAACTAATATGTATATATATACACACACATAATATTATAACAATTATATACAATATAATGATATTTATAATTATCAAATATATAACTAAAAGGTATAATATATAAATTATAATTATATATAATTACATACATATGCATATGTGTATATATAGTGAAAAGAAAAATTTTTAGGAAGGGGTATGTGAACCCCCTGAGGGGTTCTTTCCTCTCTGGCTGTGAGAGCTCCCTGTGAGCTCTCTCTGTGAGCAGGTTGGTGTCTTATGTTCTGATGTCCTCTCATCTGTGAGGAACTAGAATAAACATTTTTAGATCTACAAATAACATCAGGTCTCTGTGATGCTGGTCACTTCCCGGGCACTGTGTCTTTCAGTATCACGTGTACACCTAATGGTGAGATAGGTCTAAATGGCACATGGCCACTCAGGAAACATTTTCCAGTTATGTGTGTATTTTAAGGCAGTTTAGAAAAATTATAGTCACATTCTAAAAAATATGATATCATGAATATTAATGTTAAGGAAGTACTTATGTTTGAAAAAGTTGATTCAAAGACAAATACCAAGTGAATAACGCGAAAAGAAATTCGGAAAGAGGTATATAAATAACTAAAGCTTGGGAATCTGTGCCAGGGGAATCAGCCAAGAAGACCTATGTCCTTTTAGAAACATCATCACCCCTGTGTTTGAGAACTATCGCAGTATAATGGGAAGGTTGCTGGATTTAGATTATTTGAGAACAGGTTATTTGAGAATAAGGATATTGAGGCACAGTTCCTGCTGCCAAAAGGTTCACAAGTTTTGCAAGATGTTGCTTCCTAAGGCACCACTTCAGCCTGATGCCCAAAGAATTGGAAGCTTCACTTGCAGCCCACACTTGCACATGTCACATAGGTGAGTTGCTCTCAGTGAATGACTCAACTCTGAGTTTCTGGTCTTTTTGGACAAATAAAAACAGTACATTTAGACTATAATGCTGAGATAAATGACTCACATTTGCCCTTTTAAAATTAGTGCTCAATTAATATGACCAGGTCTTCTGTCTTCTGTAAGTTACAAACTTTAAATAGGCCATTACAATACTTTTGCTATTTTCTGTTAGATCATTGTTTCTCCATGTAGGGTGTTTTTTTTTTATATAAGGGACTTTGGGTTATGTATAGACACATTTTTGATAGTCACAACTGTGGGAACATCCAGTGGGTAAAGGCCAATGATGTTTCAAAACATCCAATACCCCCAGTGCACTGGACAGTCCCCAACAACAAAGAAATACCTGGCTCAAAAGGTCAGTAGTGCCAAGGTGAGAAACCTTGTGTTAAACTGACTTGGAAAAGAAGAATTGGGCATAATGATTGCTGAGCTCAGTCACATGGGCTCATTGGACATATTTGAACAAAATTTTTATGCTTCTAATGCATTACCTTCCTTCAGAGAAAAAGTAATAACACAGTAAGTTATCTGTGGCAAGCTGAATAATGGACTCCCCAAAATGTCCATGTCCTAATCCCCAGAACCTGTGAATATATTATTTTATATGGTAAAATGAACTTCGCAGATGTGATTAAGTTAAGGATCTCCAGATGGGGAGGTGATCTGCACTATCTGAGTGTGCCCAATCTAATCACCAGAGTACACAGAGAAAGGCAGGAGGGTCAGAGTCAGAAAGGGAGACGAGGCGGTGAAAACAGGTGGGAGTGCTGTGCTTTGGAAATGGAGGAAGGGGCCGTGAACTAAGGAATGCAGGCAGCATGGACAGGATGGAAAAAGCAAGGAAATGGATTTTGCCCTGGAGCCTTCAGAAGGACAGTCGTCCTGCTGACACTTTGATTTCAGCCCAGTAAGGCTTCTGTAGACTTCTGACCTTCAAAACTCTAAGATATTAAATTTGTGTTGTTTTATGCAGCCTGGTTTGTGGTGAGTTGTTACAGCACAATAGAAAACAAATACACTATCCTTTGGCACAATTTGAGAGTGGATGTGTATTTCCACATATAGCATAAGTAGGTTTTGGAATACAAAATCCAGTTAAACCTACAGGTATTTGGAATATTTTTTCGTTAGGGTATAAAATGGCACTTCATGGTTTGGTGAACACATTGATGATCATGCTGGTGGAGAATCCCTGGGCGGTTTAACAGCTGGTTGACATAATCTTACATAAGCTCAGTGTCTCTGTACTGCCTTCTTTTACAGGCAATTTATGAGTAAAATCATTCACCAAGTGTGCTGGAAGGTGCAGAATACAAGGAACTACTGTGACAGTGGCCATACAATTACTTAGTTAAAATCTCCAAATTACAAACATTTTTTATGCTCTCACTGAAATGTTCTCACTAATTTTTAACAACCACATTAAATTAGTTGTTATAAGATTATCATAAATTTCTCACAAAAGCCTCATTGCAATGCTATTTTCTGTTGAACCCTGAATAAGGATGGTATGAGGTATTTTTTGGTCTATATCAGGTATGCTTGTAAGTAACTAGACTGCATCCAAGAGTGCAGCATGGAGTCTAACAACTGTCAACACCTAGCACATGTATTCGTTGTTGTGCCTGTGTGCACAGCCGCAGCCTCCTGCCCCTACACTCAGGTACAGCTCCCTACACCCAGCCTACCACATGGAGTGCAATTCCTTCATCTGTTCTTCTCATTTTGTGAAAAGTGAATATTTTGGAATCATATTGTCCACAATGTACACACACACACACACACACACACACACACACGAACATATAAGGCTGACATTTGCCTAGTGCCTAGTAGCCCACAAATGCTTTTTACCTCCATTGTCCTATAATTCTTAACACATTGTTATTATCAATATTTTACAGATTATAAAGTGGGGACTAAAAGGGTCTAATATCTAATGTCAAAAAGGCAGTGGAGGCAGGTGGGACTCAAATTTTACTTCTCTTACTTGGCAATTACTGATCAGCCTGCTGTGAGGTAGCCCCATTGCATTTGGACTTTCAGAGAGGGACATAGAGCTTGGCCAAGGTCATTGTGGTGATCACATCGAGCACTTATGGCGGGAACACCCCACGGTGTGGCTCTGTCATGTAGCCCATAATGTTCTGCTCGTAAGACTGCATTTCTCTGCCTCACCCTTGTAAGGTCTTTTCATGAACCTTTGTTGTTCTCCTTTGACTAGAGAAAGGAAGGCATTTCCTGGCGTCTGACTTGAGTACATCCCTGTCCACAGGACCCTCTGGTTCTTACGTTGTGGACTGTTTTCTGGATCTACAGATTTTGAAATCTATTAAATAAACAAACGTGAAGTGAAATCAATGATTAGCTACTTTCCATTGGTTTCCTTGTTTTAATAGTTATAAAAGGCTTCACACTATTAAAATTGTGTGCAGGTCTTTGGCAAAATTTATTTTGCCTTGTCTGGGAGATTTTAGAATTAATTTAGGGCCACATGGTTGTGGTGGTAAAATTCTCAAACTTAGCTGCCTTTGGGGGATTTCTGTTCTAGCATTTGATGAAAAATCAGGATAATGTTAAGATACTTAGAAACAAAATTATTTTGTATAATTTGAAAGCAAATAATTTTATATAATTTGAAAGCAAAAAAGACTAAAATAAAAACCCTTGTATAGTTGAAAAGGTTGCCAAGCCCTGAGCTGAACTCCTCATCTGAGTAAGGCAGCCTGAGTATTGTATCCATATTTTTTTTTAGCACAGTAAACTACTATGGTGAATGAAACAACACTCCTATAAAGAACTTTATCCTATTAATTACCATATTATAGACTTAAACAAACAAGATCAATAGGACTTGGCCATAGTCTTTAAGTATCCAGAAGTAAATTCTGCATGTTTGGATTGAAAGCTGTCTTTCACTCTATGTGGACATTCGCTAAAAGGAGAATTACAAATGGAAAACCAATATAGTATAAAATTTTTAAATACTCTAAAATACTATATCACAGAGAAAAGGGGAATAAAATGTATATTGACATAGGGTATGGGATAGACCATGCAGGGAAGAGATATTTATTTCTTCACATAGACATGATTTTATCTGGCAAATTTTTAAATTCATGAAGAAACCCAAAAAGAAAGATTAGCAAGAACGAAAAAAAAAGCATGCTAATGTTATTATCCAGTAGAATGTGACTAAATTAATATTATTTCATGGTGATGTAAAAAAAATAAAGTTTAAAATAAAAGATTGAAATGTGTGGCATTTAAAAGATACTCATATTTTGCAAACACCAAGGGTATACAAATTCTTATTCATTCTCACCACTTTTGATGATGGTAAGACAGTGTTAGGAACTATATTTTTTCCATCAGCTTTTAATGCTGTATTTTGCATTACTTGGCATTTGTCTTACTGCCTGAGCTTTCATTTTAGTTGATTGACATAATTTTTTCCTTAGAGTCTTCATAACATTAAGAATAAATGTATTTATTCCTTAGAGTAAAGCATTAAACTAGCATATTAAAATATTTTAGAAGATAAGTTTTGTAAAATACTTAGAAATATTTTTAATGAATAACATTATTCAGTTGTTATTCATTTGAAAATATGGAGAGAAAAGTATTACCTTTTATTCTCCTCTTTCAGCTGTAGTTACATCAATAAATAGGATAATAATCCAGTCTAAAAATATTTCCATTTCTTTTAAGAGTGAGACCTTGAGGTCCACTTGAATTCTTGCACTACCTCCCTTCCCAGAGCCTTTTTAAATTTTGGCAACTTTTTGCAATTAGGTAATGGAAGTACAATTCCCTTTTAGAAAATTATTCTACAAGGTGCCAAATTCAGACTTTATAAAGAAAATATACTACTGTACCTTAAGAAATGATTCTATCATTAAAATAGCACTGACAAATTGCAAATAGAAATGGGAAATAGGTTATTGAGATTTGACAACACTCCATTTCAGTAGAAAAATGAGTTACAACTAGTTTGAACAAAATGACAAACTCTTTATATTATAAAGAATAGTGGCTAATCATTCAATAATGCCTTATGTCTATTGATCTATCTTTTCATAACTTTTGGGCTCAAGTGCTTGTAGACGATCCAAGAGCACGCCAACCCTCCTACTTTAGGAAGGCAAGCGAAGAGATGCATTTGAGTCTGAATCCTGACTCAATCTTGGTATCTAGGCACCTTTGGGTAATTTAGATAACCTCTCCAAAGCCTCCTTTCTACAGATAGAAAAGGGAATAATGACTGCTGCCTTCCAGGGTTGTTTTTAGGATTATAGAAAACGTGCAATCTATAAGATGTCCAGTACAGTCCCAAGCACCCAGAAGGTGCTCGGGTACGCAGTGATTCAACTTGGAAGACAGCCCTTCTTCCCAAGTTTAGTCATACTCTAAGTGTGCTCCTGGTGGTGTGTTTGGCTTGTGTCACCTGCTACTGAAATGGCTGAGTGAATGCAGGACACTGTATTCCAGACCTGATGACAATGAGGTAGGTTCCCAGGGCCTGAACCTGTTTGACTGTTCTGAACAGTTTACTTAGTCAATTCACTTAAAAAAATTAGCTCATTTCAGATCTTGGCTCCCAAACCTGGTTTCATAAAATGTTCAGTTTTCAGCCTATAGTTTTGGTCTTGTAGAGATAGAGTCTCTACTAGCCCACATTCATAGCACTTGAGCTTGGCTGAGAGAATCTGCTGTTGTAAAAACAGAATGTTTGCAATATGACAATATTGGCTTAAATATCTGGACTCTTTTTTAAAAATGTGAGCTTGTTTGAGGCAAAGTCAGAGTAAGTGGAAAGAATCATTTGACTGGAAGGATTCCTGAGGGTTCACTTGGAATCACTGAGTCACTGAAGCTCAGGCTAGAAGAAATCACATGGTCCTATCCACCTGCTTCCCGGCAGGACCACCCACTCCCTTTCACAATCTAGGATTTATCCTGTCCCTTGAGAGTTGCTGAGGAGGGAGTTCTGGAGGTTTTAAACAATTATGAAGAATGCTTACATGTTGTGCCTAGTTATAGCAGTTCCCACATCTAAATAAAGCGAAAACAAAAAACAAAAAACAAACCGAAAACAAACCCCAAAACCCAATTTCCTTTTTTAATGAATGGTCTATCAATCTTAGTATGTGAAATGAGTTGCAATTTATATTTTCTCTCCTGTGATTTCATTCTCCTCTTTCCAACCAGGAGCCCCCTATTCATTTATTATTTATTTATTCATTCATTTGGCCAGTGTTTTATGAGTGCCAATAATGTGACAGGCACTGGACTCGGTATGAGTTTGGTAAATATGGAAATGAGCAAAGAATAGACTTTGTCTTCTAGAATCCAGAGTTTCATGGGGAAGAAAGACTGTAAAAGAATAATTAAAATATGATAAACACTGCAATGGAGGTATGAAAAAGTTCTGTGAGAGTTCAAAGGAAAAAGCAAATTATAACCATGCTGGTGTCTTTTCTCTCTGGACTTTTTCCTGGAAAAAGCATCTTTCATTCAGAAGATAACAATTCTCTGTTCTTCCTTTCTGCGCTTAGAAGCATATTTCACAACACTTGATGTCAGAAAATTCTTTCTTCTGGAACATAAATCCCTTGTGCGGAAGTGAGAGCAGGAAGGGAACGTTGACTGAGTAGTAAACACAACACCATGAGGTAGTAATTATTTTTCTCATTATCTGGATTTTATCACCATTGGATTTCTGGTGGATGTAGATGCTTAACAAATAGTGCTGAATGGGTGAAAGGGGGAAACTGATCATCAAAGAGGTTAAGTGACATGCCCGAGGTCACACAGCTAGTAAGTTCTGATATGGCCTCTATTTTTCACACAACTCCAAGCCACTTAAAACATTTCCGGTGATTTTGGAGTTGGTGGAAATGAAGAACGTCAGATTGTATTTCTGTGTAAAAGGTCTTTTTACACTTGGCAAATTTAATAGCCTCTGTGTCTATTCCAAATAAAGCTGTCACTAACTAGGTGAGAATCAATCCACTGCAGAGAAGTAGTAGAACCCAGTGGTGAAAAGAGCTGGCCCTGGAGTCCAACTCTCTGGGTTCAAATCCCAGCTCCTATGCTTGCTAGCCACTAACAATTTTGAGTTCGTTTTTTGATGTATAAAATGAGAATAACAATTACATTTCTCTCATAAGGCTGTTGTGTTGATGAAAGGAGATGATAATGTAATGCATTTAGTACAGAGCCTGAATACAGAAGACCTTACTTAATACATGTGAGCAATTATTTGTGTCATATCTGTCCCAGTCTCAAGATATCCCTGGGAGGCGGTGAAAATCTCCTTAGTGACTTGTTTCAGAGACCCAACCAGGAAATTCTTTGGGTCTAACCCAAAGCACCACCTTGTGCTGTAATCAAAGGTGGTTTCCTCTAGTCAGAGTTCTGAGGAAATAAATAGCAGCTGGTCTTTCATATTCTTGATGACTTTTATTAATCCAGCCACACTTCACAGTTTTTGTTTCCAGACTATTATACACTCCCAAGTCAGAAGCCCTTGCTATACAAATCTTTTGTTTTCTCTCCTTCTAGTCTTTCAGTCTTCTTTGGACCCTTAAGGCCATTCATGTGAAAATGTTGCATGTGAAAAATAAAAAAGATTTTTCTTAGAAAATAGAGTCTGCAATTGCTAACCTAATGTTCCTGGAAAATCTCAGCCAGGAATAGGTGAAGAAACAGTTTCTAATGGAGTAACTCAGGGATAAGCATTTCTATGGATATTAAAAATATACCTCAATTCATATTTATGTATTTTAGCCACATTAGATGAATTTAATTAATCTAATTTAATTTATTAGATGAATTTAGTAATTTATCTTATGAGTGTGCTGTCGTATTTTTCTTACTATCCCAGATGGAGATTCTGACTTGGCCATTGCCATGCCAGAAATAGATCAAACCTTTTCTGAAAACATAAACTAATTTGCAAAAAAAAAAAAAAAAAAACAGAACAATTCTGGAAAGGCCTGTGGAGATCATTTTCCTCTCTCGTTTGACAAATGGGCAAGCAAGACTTAGAAAGATTAAGTGACTTGCTCAAGATCACATACCAAGTTAGTGAAAGTGAAGTATTCTGATTTCCTTTTTGAGGCTTTTTATTTGATATCAAGAACTGCCTTTAATGTTGTTGATTTCAACAAACTAAGAGACTACTATTGATATATGAAATGAAATTGCCTAACAATGAATTGAAACTATGTTATAGAAAGATAGGGGGAGACTTTCCATAACATATTGAATGGATATAATTTTCCCATTTTGGGGGCATTGGAGAGAGCAGATAGTACAATAATAAAATTCTACAAGGAGAACGTAGGTGGGAAGGCTGTTCCCTGTCTCTTTTTCGTTGCTGTTATACAAACGTCACTTCCCACGTGTCTAGCTTCCATCTGGATTGAACACAGAAGAGGAAGTTGGTAGTAATATTGTTTCTCATTCTTAAACTGATCTCCCTTGGCTTTTACAATTACCTAATGACTGTTTTCAAACACGCCTTTGACTTAGAAGATTGCAACCTTGGCTCAGAAAGGAGCAGTCTTATTCCTCAGGCTATTTCCTTAAGCTCTGAAAGCTTTAGTGAAATAATGCATTATTGTGTCACATATGGTGCTCATCTTGGCTGACTGCTGGAAGCTGCTGAGTTCTATATGGGTAAGAAATACCCATATGTGGGTGGAGTGAGTATGTGTGTCAACATTTATATAGAGAATTATCTTCTGTATTTTTTATCCAAAGTATTTGGGGCATTTTTACTTGTAGCAAAAGAAGAAAAATTCAAACATATCTTTAAGCATAGGAAAATCAAACATGACTCCTAAGAAGTTGGTTTTTGAATAAATTATGTTGTATTTCCTCATGTGAAAAGTACTATGAATAAAGTTTCATTATATTTGTCCTCTTTTCTAATCACTGCTCCTCAACATTATAATTACTAGGAACTTTTTTTTGATCCTCATCTGAGGGTATGTTTATTGATTTGAGAGAGAGATCGATCGGTTACCTTCCATATGTGCCATGACCCGGGTCAAAACTGCAACCTAGGTATGTGACCTGACAGAGATTGAACCTGCAATTTCTTGGTGTACAAGATGATACTCCAATCATCTGAGCCACCTGGCCAGGGCACTAGTAACTGTTTTGATGAGGAACTTGAATAATTCTGCCACAGATATATTTTTAAATCACATATAAGGGAGAAGTGAAACAAGTCTCAAAAGGCAACACAGTTGTAGAAAAAACCCCAACAACATAAATATGGAGATCCAGTTTACTATCTGGAAGACTTCTGGATGCCCCATGTGCTTACTTTTCATGGTTTCACACCTTGTCTTCTGGGTGAGCATAGTCCCAGCAACATATCCTTTTGGTACACAAGTGTAAAATGCCTCTCCTTCCATATTCACCATTATTTTTTCCTTTCCTAAAAGACCTCTCCAGGCCAATGAGACAATTTCATCTAAGACACTTACTTACGTGGTATATCATGTCCAAGTGAGCATGGCCAAACAATGGTTGAGCAACAAACCAGCAGTCTTTTGAGAATTTTCACTGGCCAGTGACTCAGTGCCCAACATTTCAGAAAAGCTGTTTTGGGAATTGTATGGCCTCAAACAGGAAAGGCAAACTTGTTCACCCACGTGTTTTCTTCACCCATGTGTTGAGGGGTCAGAAAGCAAGGAAGATGGTAATTTGTTCCCCTGGATAAATGTGTTCCACCCACTCCTAGCCACAAGTGGGAGGGAAGGGTGGGGCTTTGGCCTAAAGGGTGGAGTTACAATTGTCCCCCTCCTCTCCTTGTAGGGATGTTGGGGAGACCAGTGAGATCATGTCTACAAAGTGGATTGACTGGAATGTGCTCATGTTGTCCAATGTAAATTATGCCAGCAAGATTTTTTTTTTAATTTTCCTTTCCTTTCCTCAGAACTCTTACAAACCATTGGCAACCTGTACAGATTGTCCCATGTCCTTAAGTTCAAGTCCCTCTGCCAGCACATTCTGGGTTATTCATTTGCGGTCTGTCAGTAAATGGCCAAATCCCAGCTCTTTGTCTTGCAGGGCCTTCCCATAGACAGCTGGAGCTGTTCTGAGTGAGAAACTGTATGGAAAAGTAGAGAGGAAGACTTGTAGTTGGCCCTAGTGTCCAGCATATTCACACCAAGTCACCTTTATATGACTTTGCCTAAGAAAGTACAGTTGGCCAACTTTATCTGAGGGTTCTGCATTCACGGGTTCAACCAACTGGTAATTAACAATATTTGAAAGAAATACTATGGTGTTACTGATGTGTACAATGTAGTTAGGTCTATGATAGTTGCATCTTTACTCAACAGTAAGAATTTTTTCTTGTCATTATTTCTTAAGCAACACAGCATAAAACCTATTTACATTGTATTAAGTATTACAAGTAATCTAGAGATGACTTAAAGTATATGGGAGGATGTGTTTAGGTAGTATGCAATACTACGCCATTTTATATAAGGGACTTGAGCATCCGCAGATTTTGGTGTCTGCAGGGGTACTGGAACCAATGCCCCCTTCAGATACCAAGGGACAACTGTATTCAGAAGTTCTCTATTAGTTTAAAATTGCTTCTCTGGAAGCCTTGTGTATTTTCACGTGATACGCTGTAAGGTGTTCCACATGAAGAAGCTATTTGATTATATGGAGGATTACGCTTTTAAGAGAGCAAGAAAGACTTCTGACAATCATGTATTAATTTATTGTTTTTTTGGTTTTCTCTCTTTAATATATAAAACCAACTAAAAACTAGTGACTTCTTGAAGCCTATTTCCATTTTCTGATGGTGTTAGGGAACCATTGGTGAATTCAAATAGCTATGATATCTTGCTTTTAAGAAACGTAGCAGCCACCCTGGTCAGTGTGGCTCAGGTGGTTGGAGCATCACCTCATAGACCAGTTGTGGGTTTGATTCCCAGTCAGAGCACATACTCAGGTTGTAGGTTCGATGCCCGGGAGGGGTGGATATGAGAAGGCAACCAATTGGTGTTTCTCCCTCACATAAATGTTTCTTTCTCTTTCTCTTTTCCTTCCTCTTTCTCTAAAAGCAATGAAAAAATGTCCTCAGGTGAGGAAAAAAAAAGAAGGAAAGAAATGTAGCAGCTAACAAAAGAGACAAAAAGGAAGAAATATTTGTGTGTTGATTTACTAAATGATTATTTAGAATGTTATATTTACATGGATTTTTAATCTTGATGTTTATTCTTGCTTATACCTGCTAAACGGATGTTTTTAATGCTATTTTAAATGGTATCTTTTTAAAAGTTTTATTCCCTCTTTGTTTAGTGTTTGTATATAGAAATTAATTGCTTTTTAAATACTAGATTTTGTATCCAACTGGCTTGATATATGCATTTATTAATTCTAATAATTAATAATAAAAATTAATTTTTCCTTTCCAATTCTTATGCCTTTTTTTATTTCTGTTTCTTGCCTTACTGCACTGACTAGGACCCCCAGTACAATTCTGAACAAAAATGGTGATAATGAGCAAACTTGTCTATTTCCAAAGTCACAAGTAAGGGTAATTTTGCTATAGAAGTTTTGTAAGCATGCTATTAGATTAATGAAGTTCCCTTAGTTTACTAGCTGCTTCTTATAAATTTAATCTTTATTTCATTTTTTCCATTCCTATTTAGTCCCCTTATACCCCATTCCCCAGCAATCACACACTGTTGTCCATGTCCACGAGTCCTTTATCATTTTTGATTGATCCCTCCATCCCCTACCCACCCCCTCCACTAGCTGTCATCTGCTCTAGGCCATTTTTATCATTGATGAGAGCTGAATTTTATCGAAGGCTTTTTCTGAATTATTTATTACATAAATTTTTCTTTTTTGCTCTGTTATTATGGTGAATTACATTGATTTTGAATCATATGACACTCTGGCACTTCTGAAATAAAACTTACTTGGTCGTGCTAATAGTTAATGATTTTCACATCTATGTGTTTGCTATTTGGCTATTTTTCTTTCTTGTAACATCCTTGTCAGGTGATGCTGGGCTGATAAATAATAGAAAAGTGACCCTTATCCCTTTTTTCTATTCTCTGTGCTTGTGTTAGATTAGTGTTATTTATTCTTTAAATTCTGAAAGAATTCACTGGTGAAGCTATTTGGATGTGGTGTTTTCTTTGTGGGAAGTTTCATAAAAACAGGCTCTGTTTCTTTAATAATATAAGTCATTCCAACTTTCTATTTCTTTTCTGCATAAGTGTGGTGTGATTTCACTTAAACTGTCATATTTACTGGCATAAAGTGTTTCATAATATCTTCTAATGACTTTTTTAATGCTAGCTACTATTCCTCCAGTAATGTCAAGTATAATTATCAGTTCCTTGAATTTTGCCAAGCCATTTCTATTCCACTACTAGCCACTTCTATTTATGCCAAAAAGTGAGATGAACTAATACTAATGTGAATCACATGCTCTTTTTGATTTCTGTGAGTGACTTTAAATGTTTACACTAACATGGAAGTACTCTTTCAGCCATAGGGGAAGTCAAAATATGAGTTACATTTGTGTCTGAAGGTCTGTGGCTTTAGTGAACTGAGGTACACCACCAGTACCTCATTAATGTCTAAAACATCACCTTTCAGCTGCCTTTGTTCCTAAGATTATTCCAAGAGTGAGCTGGTGAATGTATGAACTCCCTGTTTGAAGAGTGTGGTATGTGGTAGGCATGATAATGGAAGTTATTGAAAATTACTAACTAAAATACATCTGGTCAGACATTCAACTTCAAGCAGAATGGCCTTGTAATTCTGGCACAAAATTGAGCATCTTTAGCTTCATTAGTTACTGAGTGGGTGAATTAATTCAGTAACCTAACAAACTTGTAGCACTCTTTTCCAGCATAGAATATGGAGTTAGTATGATTTTCCCTTTGTGCATCTCTGGTGCTCACAGCAAATAATAAAATATGTGCGGTCCTGGCCAGGTAGCTCAGTTGGCTGGAATGTCGTCTTGTACACAAACAGGTTTTGGGTGCAATTCTCAGTCAGGGCACATATGAAAAGCAGCTGATGGATGTTTTGTTTCTCTCCCGCAATGATGTTTTTCTCTCTCTCCCTTCCTCTTTCTCTAAAATCAATAAATATATCCTCAGGTGAAATTAAAAAACAAAATATTGTATGTAGTGCCTTATGGTCTGAGGAATATCTAGAAAGAAGGTCCTAACCTATGGAGTTGATAGAGGCACTCCTGATCTTTTATGATTTTGCTCACAGTCAAAAATAAAGCAGGAAAGGTGGCCATAGAAAGAAAGGGAACTCTAGCTCTCAGTGTCATGCCCAAGAGGTAGTCAGGCCAGCCCAGCAGTGAAGTACCAAACTGAGCCATTTGAGAAGCTGATAATAGAAGCATAGTACCTCAGACTATGGATGGAATGACAAAATCAGAAAGACTACTGAGGGCATTTCTCTAGTTATTCCTGGGTTGCCTTAGTAAGACAGTCAATATCAAGATGGAAGGGAATACAGAAATCATTGAGTCTGGTACCCTAATATTCCCTCAAAAAAACTGAGCACCCAAAGACAAAATAGCACCAATAGTGGAGAAATTAATGGTACAAGTATGTCTTGCTTTAAGGAAAACCAGATTACAGAATTCTAAACATAAAAACAGATAAAGGGTCATTATTACTTTACAAAGGAATTTTATTATTCAATAAATAACTCCCTGCAGTACTCATTAAGCAACAAGAGCCCAAAGCATTCAAGAAGTGACTCAACTTGCAAACATTTGGTTTTCAGGCAGTTTCAGCAGCCCGTCTGCTGAGGGAAGCAAGGTGTACTGATATTCTTTCTGTGACTGGCCATTGTGAGCTTAATCATAATACCTGAGTATTTGCCAGAGCACACATGACTTGGGACAATTTATGGCATTTTCCCAGGGGGTGAGGTATGTGACTGTTGTTGCTTTTATTGAACAAAATGTGGATCCTGAGCTGTTCACCAGAATAGGGAACAGGAGGTGTGAGCTGGGGCTGAAGGCCCTTTCATGTTGGAGGCAGTGGCAGGATATTGCTTTCCTTCGTCTCAGCCACACCTTCAAGGCTTTTTAAAAATGGGTACAATACCTTTTTATCACAAAGGTATCTTAAAATGGAACAGAAGTTGGGTGGAGCAGCAGTACCACAGTCCAAAACCTTTACCTCCAAACCGACAGGGCGGGGTGAGCAATGCACTCCTGGCCAAGTATGTTTATCTTGGCTCACAGGACCAGCAGGGGTGTGAGGGCCCCGTCTGGCCACAAGGCTGAAGGGTTCTTCTTTTGCCTCAACTCCCTCCATTTCTAAGACATTTCTTATAAAGAGTCTCAACAAAGGGTTTTGATAGAAAAAAGGAGAGGCTATTCGGATTCATTATCTTTAAGGCATCCATTCATGAAAAAACAAAAAGCAAGAGATCATGAAAGTGATAGCATAGGATTGTTTTTTCTATGTGCCTCAAGATATTGCATTTTGAGATTTTCCCATAAAACCATGAAATTATTAGTCTTGGTGATGATTAGGAACACTCTCTTAGAGATGGCTATGCAAAAAGCCTCATGGAAATTTGAAATATAATGATAAGTAATACATTTTGAGGGCTGCTCATATATATATAATATATATATTATTATATATATATAATCCTCATAACAACCCTATGTGTCGGTCATTATTATCATCACATCATCCCTGCTGTTCAGGTGTGGACACGGAGTTTAAAAGCTTGCTGGTGGTGGAGGCTGGATTTAAACCCGGGCAGTATGACTCTAGAACTGGAAATCTTAACTGCAATGCTCTGTTACTTCTTTAAAAATGGTACATAAAATGAAATTAAAAAATACCCACGAATCAACAATTGTCTCAGAATCAAAGTGAAACAAAGGCAGGAAAGTAAAATAATAATAAAAAACAACAAAAATATTTCCTCCCAAACTACTGTTCCTCAAAATTTACTTTCATATAATGTTAAGGACTAATAACAGGGAAACTGTTTAATGCAATAAATAATAAATTCTTGTTATTTACACCAAAGGCAAAAACATTTTAATATACATAGAGGTATAAAATGATTTAAGGCAGGAAAAATAAATTAATAACCTCACATTCTCAGAAGACCTATTGAAAAGAAATGTAGAAAACCTATATGTGGTAGCCTCATAATGGATTTAGAAGAAAAGGAGAATATCTCTAATATCTGAGTTTGAAAATTCACTCAGATTCCTTTGAGGCAGAAAATTCAAGGATTTTACCGTAAGGAAGTCAACCAAGCCTTTCTCCCTCATATTTTGGTGCCAAAGCTAATGATATTAAATTATGTGTTGCCTTTTCACCAACATGTAGTAATTGATGGACTTAGGACCCTGTGTCATTTTTCAATGGAAATGTTCCCTTAAATGTTAAAAAATTCACAAAAAATAGAAGAGCCAGAAGAAATACATGTTTGATAATTCAAAGAAGTGAATCTATTTCTCACTTCTAAAACACTACTTCAGTAAGGTGTCTAGCTACAAAAAAATCCCAAATAAATTTTTTTCAGCTACAAAATTGATTTCTGGAAAGGTTGACTGACAAAGCAGTTGTATGAAGCATATATTTTAATTGAGAATACATAGTAATATCAGCAATGATACAAATTTTGAAATATTAGCTACAAAGCTGAGTGCAAAGCCAGAAAAGGAAATTTCTAAGTAGCAGGAAATAGAGGGAATTTAAGTTATTATAGTGAGTGGTGGATGCCAAGCAGGCCAAGGTTATTAGCAGTGGATAGATACTTTAGAAGCTAATGTGTAAAGCTCTCTGTGCAATGGGGAAATATACCTGGAAATAGTCTGTCTAGTTCATAAAGGTATCTGGAAAACTCTGGTCCAGAGACAGGCCTGGGATATAGCATAAGGCTGTAGCCTGAGAACAGTTTGCCTGCCCTGGGCCATAGGTGGAAAGACTTATGGAATCTGGAAGTCTAAATCTAAGCTGTTCATGGAACCAGAATCTGCATACCCCAAGTTGAACAGAAACACATCCTGAGTTTAAGGTAAATCTGGCCTAGAACTGGTGAAGCTTACACAGCTCCAGCAGGGAACAATGAAAACGTCTCCAGAAGGAATCTCCACAGGCCAGGCTGTAATCAGTCTAGGCACAGGAGGCAACGTTCTCTGAGGATGAGCTCACAGACGGAAATTAAGAAGGACAAGCGAAACTCACTGCTTAAGAGAGAGTTCACTGATTCAACTAGTGGAAGAATCCTGTTAGAAAAGTTAAACTACTGACACAGAGTTATCTAAAAGAGAATTAAAAATAAGTATATTAAGAATAATTTGTGACAATAGAGTAAATATTGGGGATAAATACATAAGAAAAAGGGAATACTGAAAAAGGGGGCATATTAAAAAAAAGAACCAAATATAATTTATAGAAATGAAATATGTTCATTAAAAATAAAAATGTACTATTAAAATTTAAAACAAACTTAAGAGATGAGCTAGACAAAGGGCTAGATAAACCAAAGGCATAAGGAAAGCACTTGGAATGTTATTCAAAGAGAAGAAGAAATGGAAAATCTAGGAGTTCAGAAAACAGGAAAGACAGGGAGGAGGAGGTCCAATACACCCCTAATGGAAGTGCCAAAATCTTCCTTGTGAATCAGTAACACTTATTACATAAAAGGAGTGATGTCTTCTAAATGTAAGAAATTTAGACATTTAAACAGAAAATATGTTTTCTACCTCTCTTTTCAATGTGCAACTGTTTTGAAAATGTGCAACTTTAATTTTTCCTGCCCTGAGCTGCAGAGCTTCCTTATGGAATAGTTTTGTGTGGAGCCTTCCAGGTTTCACGAGTTTGAGATTATTGTGTCTTTCCATTTAAAAGCTCTCAGGCTCTAATGTGGGTAACTCCATATAATTCAATGAATGTGTTCTATGGAAGACAAATCAAGTGAATAATTAAAGGTCATATAGTCCTCTTTTTCTTTTGTAGCAATTTTGGGAGAGTTAGTTTACATAATTGAATACTTCTTTCAAAAGTTGGTGTTCATAATCAAGAGCTTTAAGTTTTCTACCTTAGACCATCCTCTCCTCAAAAGCATCTGAAAATGGTCATTTCTGCATTACTCACAGAATATTTTGTTATCACATATGTTTTGTTATTACCTTTATTTTTCATATTTAAGAATAATTTTATTCCTACTCCTTTGATGCCATCTTCCTTCCCAGTGGTTCATCCTCCATATTATTAAAATTTTGTTTTATTTTTCCTCAAGGATTTTGGTTCTGTTGCTCATTTGTAGAGAATTAGTATAAAGAAATTACACTTTTGAAACACCCCCCACACACCCATACACACAGTGCTCCCCCTCCCAGAAGAGGAGCCTAGAAGAGATCAGATATGCCTTTAGTGGTGAAGAAAACAAGGCAATGATCCAGCGTCCCAAAAGGCAGTGAAGAGAGGGTGTCTTCACTGATAGAGTCTAACAGTCTCTCCCCTGTTTTCTCTACAAAAGCTGGTTCCAACTGGGTTTATCCATCACAGTAGGACAACAGAATGTCTAAATTTGACCACCATTAGGCCTGACACTACATGAATGGAAAAATCACAAATATTTAATTCAATATATTTCATGCGACCATGCCTGACACCCAAGAAGAGATGATCATTATCATTCAAATTCATTTGGTTCAAAAAACTTCCCATAATGGTTATGACTTAAATGTATGTGTCTTTCAGGTAATTACTACAAGGTGAGAGTGATATTATCTTGTTTTTTTAACTCTCACTTAAAATATAAGCTCTTTATCCAAAGAAACCTGAAACACTAATTTGAAAAACTATACACACCCCTATGTTCATTGTAGCATTATTTGCAATAGCCAAAATTTAAAAGCAGCCCAAGTGTCCATCTATAGATGAGTTGATAAAACATCTATGGTATATTTACACAATGGACCACTATTGAGGCATAAAAAGAAGGCAAGCATATCCTTTGCAACAGCATGGATGGACCTGGAAAATATTGTGCTTAGTGAAATAAGCCAGTCAGAGAAAGGCAAGTATCATATAATTTCACTCATTTGTGGGACCTAATGAACAAACTGAACTAACAAGCACAATAGAGACAGAATCATAGAGGGCAGGCTGACAGCTGTCGAGGTTGACGGGTAAGGCCTGGATGGGGGTGGAGGAATAGAGCTAAAAAGAAAAAACTCCTGGACAGAGAGAACAGTGTGGTGAATGCTGGGGTCAGGGGGGTTGGGGAGGTGGAGGGGAGTATAGGGGAGATAAATGGTGATGAAGAGAGACTTGACTTGGGGGTGGTGAACACACAATACAGTGTGCAGATGACGAGTTGTAGAATTGTGCACCTGAAACCTGTATTTTTGTTAATCAGTGTAACTGCAATAAATTCAATTCAAAAAGAAATTAAACATTAGCAAAAATAAAAACTAAGTACTTCAGCTAAAATATAAAATATGCATGTATTTAACATGAATTTAGTATTTAAATGCTAAGTATGATATAAATATATGAAATATAAAGCATTTCTTATGTTGGATCTTAGAAGTGATGTATTGCATATGTTTTTTGGGTCAGAAATTGTATAGGATTTGGTGAGCACAAGAAGGTTCTTGAAAAGCGCCCCCTGCCCTCCTCAGAATGGAGTGACAGAATTAGTTGTAAAAATTTTATTACCTTGTGTATCTATAAAGTGCACCGCCTACCCAAAGAGCTGTATCACACCACAATTTTTATCTTTTAGTTTCATTTCTGTGAGTAGATGTTAGAATTGAAACATAAACTTTATTTCTTTTCCATCAGGTTCTGGCTGTCTGTGGAATCCTTACTATACAACATACCTTTCTTCTATCTCCTAACACCTGTAATTTTATTTCTTTATCTTTCTTAAAAGATGGAGGTTGATTTATATGGTTACTGTGTGGGGTATATGAGTAGAATTTCATTTCTAGTGCATTTCATTCATTCATCAAAATAGCTATGATGCGCTAAGCCTAATGTCTCTCAGCCTTACTGTCTCCATCTGGGGTGTTCAACTCTAAAATTTGCTGATCCTAAGCAAAAAGTGCTCTTCCAAAGTATCTGATAATGTGCCACTACAACTTATCTACAAAGATGTTAGCTATGCTGTGCTTTCTAATGTTCCTATGCATTTATAGACCCTGCTCCTGCCTGCAATGACCTTTCCTCTTCATTCATCTAGTGACTCCTCATTCTTTAAAATTCAGCTTAGAGACAGACTGGCCTCCTTAGTCTGGTTTAGAGCCTATTCCCTAGGTGCCCATGGCCCCTGTGCCCATCCCCCACACCCAACAGCATTTATTGTGTTTTAGTATAAAAATCTGTGACAGATAAACTCTAAAGAGGCCCCCTATCATCCCTGCCTTTATATTGTTTACAGACTCTCTGTTACTGTTTTGACTTGCACACTTTGATACAAGAAGCATCCATGTTGGGGGGAGGCCCATGCAGTGAGGTTCTGAGTATGGTCTTCAGACAAGAGCCAGCAAGAAACTGAGGGCCACAGCATACTAGGCCCAAGGAACTGAATCCTGCCAACCACCACATGAGTTTGAATGTGAATTCTTCCCCAGTTGAATTTTCAGATGAGACCTCAGTGCTGGCTGGCACCTTGATCTCAGCCTTGTGAGAGACCCTGAAGCACAGGACCCAGCTAAACCATGCCCGATGCCTTAGCCATGAAGCCATGAGATAATATATGTACATTGTTTTAAAGTGCAAAGTCTGTGAGTCATTTGTTACACAAAAGTTTACTTACCAATTTATCTGTTTTACTCTTTCATTGGATTATAAACTTCCCCAGACTGGACGCCCTATCTTATTTTCTCTAGTGTCATCAGAACCTAACACTATGCCAGGAACATAGTAGCTGTGTAATAAATATTTTGTGAATAGTGTGGTAGTGAAGCAAGTTCACTAGCTTTGTAGAAAGGCACTCAGCTTTCTGACATCAACTTTGTGATCTTTGTTTCATTCAAGTTTTGAGTCTCACATTTTCTTATGTGAAAAATTAGGGGGTTTAGACTTAATATAGCTCAACTCAGCTGAAGCAATTTCCATATCTCAGTTTTTCTTTTTAAAAGTATCAATCATGTGTGAGACATTAATGACATTAATGATATGTATAATATGTTTTTTAGTGGGTGACTTGATCTTCAATGTATTTCTCTGTTCTGGTATCTTTTTAACCTGACATGTAAAAAATAGTTATGGCAAAGTAGCATACCTTTGAATTTTAGAAATGATGACGTTAAAAAAATACTACAGGATTCAATAGTGGGAACACAAAAACTGGAATAAACTCATACGAAATTAAAATGAGTTTTAAAGAGGACATTGATGACATGTAGCATGACATTTAACAGCTTTCTTAATTAAGTGGACGAAAAACCAGATAACACAATTTTAGACAGGAATTTCTTTTTCCATGCTGACAGGAAACATTTGTTTTGTTTTAGCTAGATGGTTTTTTAAAATGCTATTTATAATAGCTTTGCACAAGTGAAAAAAAAGAGGTCTACAAATTTTCATTCCTTTTTAATTTTTTAACAACTTGTTGTTTAGTGCTTTCAAATGTTTCTTCCCCTTTCCCTTAGAGTTTAGTGGATAGGAAAATCATGATTCAATCCTTCAAAGACTGATGAACAAGATGCTTTTCATAGTCTGGGCCAGCACATATGGAGAAAATAATTCTAATTAAGCACACTAGAAAATTCTTGATGAAATCAGTTACCTATCGGTTGGAGATACCTTTCCTTCCTCTCCACCCTCTTCTTTTTAAGTGTTATTTCTCCAAGGCCAAAAAACCCAGGCACAGATGACATTGAATTTTTGTTGTTTAAAGAAGAGATGGTGAACACTTTTGTTTTCTGTACAACTTGGGCTTCTCATCTGCTCATCTACGGACCTTTCTTTCCTTCTCTTTTAATCTGTACAGACAACCCTTGAAACATTGATGCAAGAGAGTTAACATTCCTTGTGGTGTCTCAATGTTTTTATATCTCCCCTTAAGCGCATCCTGTCCTATTATCTCCCATCGTAAAAAAGGGGTATGGAACAATGATCAAATTCACTTTCAAGTACTAACAATAAATTACAATAGGAAGGGGCCACATCAGATAGAGGGAAAACATCTTCCAATAGTAAACAAAAAATGTTCTTCTGAGGGAGGCTGTAGAATCTCTACTTGGGGAAATTTTTAAAACAAGGAGAAAACAATTTATTTAGGTAGCATACTTTTGAAGGGAAAAGTTAGAGAAGTAAAGCTTCCTGATATTTTTCCTCTACCATCAACAACATAAAAGCAGTTAGGGAATATTAAGGGTATACTATATTTATTATGTATACAACCAGCAATAACAATCTACCCAATGATGCCTCTTGCAATGAAATGAAATAGTTCCATGGCCCAGGACCTGGAACCTACAGAGGCAGTGTAGGGAGCGCAGAGCTCATTCAGGGGATAGCACTCTGCAGCAATTAGAGCTAGGGTGGTGGGCTCATGGACATGGACAACAGTGGGGTGATTGCAGGGGTATAAGGAAACTAAATGGCAATGGAAAAATACAATAAAAATTTAAAAAAGAACTAGGGTTTTGGAACTAAATAAATGAAGGTTTGAAGTTCTATCATTGATTGGCTAAGCCACATGCTGTGCGAGCTACTTAACCTTCCTGAATCTGTTTTTTCACTGACAAAATTCAGACTATGAGTCCTTTTATACACAGTTATTGTGAACTCAAAATAAAATAATATAAGATAAATACTCTCGATATAGCCTGGTGCAGAATAGATAATACATGGACAATAAATTAGCCTGACCTTAACCTGACAGATTAGGAAAATGAAGACCAGATGTTAAGACCTGCCAGGGATGTGTAGTTAATTACAGAACTTTTGATGAAACAAAGGCGATTGCTTCCACACACTCAAAGTTTTGTTTTACCACCATTTTTCTATTTAATTGCCATAGTAGTTATTTGAGAAAAGTAGATGTTGTCTCTTATTACTAAGAGAGCAAGAAAAGTATAGGAAGAGAGAAATTGGTTGAAATAAGGATGTGATACAAGTTTCAATGAACAGCTGAAACCAACAAAGTTAGATTAATCCTCTATCTCCCCAATTACTTTTCACACTAATCTGAGCTTTTGTTCCCTGGACACATATATACATGTATTACAGGGGGATGTACCTAATATGTTCATTCAGATTAAAAAAAAAAGCTGGTGAAACTGTGAATGTGAAAGCAAAACCACAGGGGCTGCCCCACTTAGTTATCCGAGTTGTGGCAGAGCCGGCAATAGGGATCAGATCCCTCCGACGTCTGTAAACTGTGGCAGTATGTTGTCATTTTGGGATTCTGGTGACAGATTCCAGGGGCTCATGGGACATTTTGATATCCCAAGAACTTTCAGCAAATAGAGATAAAAGACTGTGTCATTATCCAATGTTTCTGTTTTTCATTTCCCACTAAGCATGCACTTCATCTAACAAAAATATTATCCCTGTTCTTTCCTTACAGAGAATTTTATTTTGGGATGATTGAAGCATCTGTAGCACCCAGCCCTGAACCTTGTGAAGTTTCAGAGTGGCGTTCAGAAATCTTTGCATCGGTCTGAAGTCCCTCAGGGTTAATGATGTGATATCCATGAGCTTCTTTCAGCAGGTTTCAGTTTAATATCTAGAATTTCTGGTCAACATCTCAAGTACCTAATCCTGTATTCAGAATTTAGTGTTTTTTGAGTATCTACATCACTGCTTACAGAAGAAGGCACTATGCTAGGCCCTGGGAGAGATGTGAGTATAAAGGACAGACCATCTTTTTGGAAGCACAAATAGCAGGATGGATGTTGGTGGGACTTTTCTTGTTGCACTGAAATGGATGTGCAGGGTCCAAGAAAGCTAAAAAGATTCACCAATTGTTCCTGACACTTCAGTGTGGCTTTACTAAGAGATCCCAGAAGTATCAGCCCTGTGGAAACCAAATGTAACGTTTCTTCTCCTCCTCACACCCTCTACACCACTCTGCTGAGAAAGTAGAGGAATGTGGGGAGAGTGGATGAGTCAGTATTCTTGGGAAGAAGTTTTTCCTTTGGGGAGGGAGATACAGTGGGTGCTTTCCACTCTCCAGAGCCAAGTTAGTTGCTAGGGCCAGAAAGTAGGGGACTCTAAGAATCCCTCTTAATAAAAGTTGAGGATGCCTGCAAGAAGGGGAACCTGGCACCTGCTCTCTGACTTTCCAATCTGAGAAATGGCAATACTGAGGAGCTTGAGAGGGCATGGAACAGCATCCAGTGAAGATGCTTCAGTCAATGGGAAAAGCACTTCAACTACAGCAATTAAGTAAAACAAACACCGCTGGTCCATTTCTTTTTCCTCCTTCCACCCCAAACACTTGAGGAATGAGACTGGTAGACGTGGAGTGAGAAAAGGGGCATTAAAATCAGAGCCAGGGCATGCCCAGCATCCACAACAGTGTGCTGAGCTGGGGAAGGAGTGAAAGAGCAGAGGGAAGGGAGAAAGATTTGCACCAAATTTGAGGTTGAACCTTTAAATTGGATGGAGCATTTAATTGGTGAAAGTGACCAGTAAGCTTTAGAATCTATTCAAAGGACAACCAAAGATGATTCAGCGGAGCCAGTCTGAAAGTTTCCATTGGAGAAAAATAACCTTGTTGTTACATTCATTCCTTCATTCCACAAATAGTAGCTGAAGGTCTACAATGTGCCCAGCACTGTTCCAGGCCTTGGAGATTTAGCAAGCTGGGAACAAAATACAAAATGAAGTCCCTGCTCTTTAGAGCCGACATTCAAGTGGGAGAAAGACAACCAACACACAATGGTACGGCTGCACACTGAATTCTGCATAACTGCATCCCTCCTGTGGTGGAGGATGTGCTTATAACATTCATTCAATGGAATGGGGCTCCATTTTACTTGGATCCCATGGATAGACTCAGGTCTGAGGTTGCTGCTATACTCAGGGAGTATTTGGTATCTAGGGATAGAGATAGGCTTTTTTTTTCTTTAAAGGAGGATTTATTTATTTATTTATGAACTGCCAAATCAATGAATTGTGATGAAATGTCCATTGCATGCAGAAAATTGTGTTAGAGGAATTTATAGAGTTAGCAGGACAATGAAAAAATTTAAACTAATTGTCTTTTCTTAGATGTATGGGGAAATTCTAAAAAATATTCTAGACTTTTACTAACTCCAAAGAAATCTGGCTTTAATAAGAGATCCAGGTATTCCCTTTCTGTGGGGAAAAAAAATCTCATCATTTTCATCTCATTCTTACCAAGCTTGTTTCCTTCAGTATAGATTTCTCATGATTTTAGAGGTCAATTATAGGGAAAAAATGACAGTGGGCACTGCTGGAAAATAAATAAGATTTAAAGTTCAAAGAAGTCAGACATCAGCTTACATTGGGATGTGGTAAATTTATATGGCTTTTTGCAGTGAAAAGACAAAACAAAACACCATCACCACCACTTTGATTAGAATTCCTTTAAAAACAAAAACAACTGTGTTTTTGCTTGAGCTCTGCAGGCCAACATTAAGAAACATTGTGGGTACAGGACACGAGAATTCTGAGGGGACTTAGAGACAACAGAAAAGGGATGTGAGCCCTGTACCCCTGGTGTGCTGTGCCTAATGGAACTAATAAACATGCACTTGGAAGACTTTCAAAAGGACACTTTGTGATTGTAAATAATGCTGCCACGAACGTAGAGGTGCTTATGTTCTTTCGAATTAGTGTTTCAGGTTCCTTTGGATATATTGCCAGAAGTGGGATTGCTGGGTCAAAAGGCAGATCCGTTTTTATTTTTCAAGGCATCTCCATACTGCTTTCCACAGTGGATGCACCAATATGCATCCCCACCAACAGGCGAAAAGGGTTCTCCTTTCTCCATATCCTCACCAGCACTTGTTAGTTGATTTATTGATGATGGCCATTCTGACAGGTGTGAGATGGTACCTCATAGTGGTTTTAATTTGCATCTCTCTGATGATTAGTGACATTGAACATCTTTTCACATGTCTATTGGCCATCTGTATGTCCTCCTTGGAGAAGTAAGTGTCTACTCAGGTCCTTTGCCCATTTTTGACTGGATCATTTGTTTTTATGGTGTTGAGTTTTGTAACTACTTTATAAATTTTGGATATTAACCCTTTATCAGATGTATTAGTGAATATGTTCTCCCATTCTGTGGGTTGTATTTTTATTTTCTTGGTGATTTCCTTTGCTATACAAAAACTTTTCCATCAATAGATAAGTAGATAAAACAACTATGGGACACTTATATAATGGGATACTACTTAGCTGTGAAAAAGAAGAAACTTCCCCTTTGCAACAGTACAGATGGACCTGGAGAACATTATGCTAAGTGAAATAAGCCAGTCAAAGAAAGACAAATACCAGGTGATTTCACTTACATGTGGAATCTAATGAACAAACTAAACTAACAAGGAAAATGCGGACAGACTCATAGATGGAGAGCAGGATGACAGCTAGTGGTAGGGGGGTAGGGGGCAATTAGGGGGTGAAGGGATTGAGCAAAAAGAAAAAGGACTCATGGACATGGGTAAAAGTGTGGTGATTGCTGGGGGGAAGGGGAGTATAAGGGGATAAATGGTAATGGAAAAAATACAATAAAGATTAAATAAAATACAAAAAGTCAATTATGAAGTCAATTAAATTGCCTTTTTAAAAGCTCTTTTTAACACGGGTCTGAAAAAAAGGACACTTTGTGTTTGATGTACAGTTACTGAAAGTGATGCGGGGGCTATGGTAGATGTTGACTCTGATGAGGAATGAGTAAGCATTCCTCATTTCTCAGTACCTGTGATCAAATGTTGAAACCCTTTTGCATTTAGACTCAGCAGAGTACATCCTCTTACCTAGAGAGAAAACATGGCACCATCAAGGAGTTTGAAAATGCCTCTCTGTCAAAGATGCCATTATTTTTCTTCTTTAATTAGCTGAACCACAGGGGCTTGGTTACTCCTTGTCCAAGTCATGCCCCTCCCCAACAGGCGCAGATGCAACTGAAAGACGGACTTCTTGGAAAGCCAATGGGGAGGTGGGCAAAATTTTTTAACTTGTGATTTCAAAGCTGAGTTGATGTAATGCTGTGAAGAGAAACCTCTAGAAGCCTTTAAGTCTGAGTGAGGGGAGCCAAGGCTTCCCCGAGCACTCTGTAATTACTTCATGTGATATTTTACATTGTCTGGTAATTACAACTTTTCTTAACCTTCTTCAACTGAATAGAGACCTTGTTTATTTTGCCGATCCTTGAATCCCCAGGGCCTGGTATAGTCCTGACTCATAACAATTATTTCCCAATTAAATGGACAAGTGACACAGAAGCTCTAGAGGAGTGACATGGGTTTGTGGGGTTTAGCCATGTCTGTTTTAAGGTTCCTCAGCGGAAACTGTCCTTCCCACAGCAATAGCGAAGGGCGGGATAGACACTTTGCAGAGACGGAATTGGGCTGCCTGACCGTGTCATACTCATATGCTGTCTTTCAAGTACACAGCTCAGTCAATGTCCTTGGGTTCAAATCTTTGGGAGAAGTGACGGTTGGCTACTTTTAGGCTCAGATTTTTTTGTGATGCATGACATACATGTATGAGCCAGATATGAAAAACAGACCAAGGGACTGTATATCAAATTCATAGAACTCTTTGGAGATAGCAATGCAAATGCCAGCGTGGTTAAGAACCTGGTGACATGGCCAGCTGGTGCCAGAATCGGAGTTCCATCTGGCCCTCTGGACTCTGACTGCATTACTAATTCCTCTCTGCCCCTGACTCACAAGGCCTTTTCTGGGGGAGGGGGACATATAAAATATTACTGCTTTGCACATGGATATCTGAAATGTATTCCAACAGTTTGTAGTTCCAACTTCCAGCCAACATAGCTAACTATCTACCTTGATGGACATCTGTAAGGCACCTTAAAGACTTTCAACTGCTTTTTTAAATTTGCAATAGCTGTACATGTCTGTTGAACATTTTTCAGACAATTCAAAAGTGCAGAGAAAAAAAGTATAAGTACTAACCATCCACCCTCCTCAGGCCCCACCATTTTCCAGTGGGTAATCTAATTAGCAGTTTGATGAGTACCATTTAGTCCTTTATATATATATTCATGCAAGCACATACCACTTACATACACATATGCATATGAATATGTATATAGACTTTTTAATTAGAAAAAAATGAGGTCATTGTTATGGGTTGAATTGTTTTCCTCCCAAAATCAGATATTAAACTCCTAACCCTCAATACCTTAGAATGTGACCTTGTTTGGATAAGGTTGCTGAGAATATATATATATATATATATATATATATATTCATTCAGAAGTAGAATTTCTGGGTCACATGGTAATTCTATTCTCATTTGTTTAAGGAGCTGCCATGCTGTTTTCCATAGTGGGTGTGCCATTTTACGTTCCTACCAACAGTGCACAGGGTTCCAATTTCTCCCTATTCTCACCAACATTTGTTATTTTGTGTGTGTTTAAATAGTTACTATCCTAATGGGTGTGAGACTGTATCTCATTGGAGTTTTGATTTGCTTTCCTTAATAATCAGTGTTAAGCATCTCTTCATGTACTTGTTCACCATTTGTATATCTTCTTTTAAGAAATGTCTATTTAAATCTTTTGCCCATTTTAAAAATTGGGTTGTTTTATTTTGTTGTTGTTGTAGTCGTTGAACTATAAGAGCTCTCTCGATATTAAGCACTTGTCAGACATGTGATTTGCAAATATTTTCTCCAGTTCCATAGGTTGCCTTTTCACTTTATTGACTGTGTTCTTTTAGGAACATCATTATTCTTATGTGAGTATTTCTGTAGGATAGATTCTTGGGGGAGAATTCCTGGTTAAACCTCTAAAAGCTGTACCAATTTAGACTCCTACCAATAATGTATGACCATTCCCCCATCTCCATTCCCTTGTCAGCACTACACAAGAGATATATTATAAAAATTGACATAGATGTTGAAAAAGATATTTTTATACACAGCCACTCTGTTCTTCAAACAGTAAAATCCTGTTACATCATGGTTAACTGTTAAATGTATTTTGGTCAAATCATGTTCCCTGGACCTTTAACACATACATATAGTAAAGAAATATAACCCAGAAATTGGTTATGCCCCTGGCCTTAGGGTAAAAAGCTTTTACTTTTTTTTACCAAAAGCTCTATAATTAGTTCTTTTACCTTAAGTGATTTACTTTAATGAATGCTGCCATTTTATAAATTGAGTAAATAAATCCACTCCAATTCATAGCTAGAGAAATTACAGGAGAAGCCAGTATGCCAGAGTGGTTCAGTCCATGCCAAGGATTCAATCTCTCCGCCTAGAATCTCTCCTGGTGCCAGCCCCTCTGCACCACCATCAGCTTCATTTCAGGGGCTGGAGGAGTCAAGCCAATTGAAATGTCTGACACGGGGGCGGAGGGCAACGCTGTCCCACAGACTTGGTGGAAGGTGTTCAGGGCACTGGGAACAGGACCTGGCCCATGAGGATATATCGTGGTTATATTTTAAAAAAATAATTACAGGAAGATAATCATGCTTTTAGGTCTTGGGACTGGAAGGGGACAAAAGCAATGAGGTTCCTGCCCTTAAATCATACCGCCTGTGTGAAGGCAGATGTGGTCCCCACACTAACGTGAGGAAGGTTTCGCTAAGATACCTTGTCCTTACACATTGCCTCTTCTTTCCCTGCTGGGACTCCGTGCAGAGTACTCGTGAAGGGTGAATTATGCTTATGGATGAGCACTTACTGTGCTATGTGATTCTGGGTTGGAACACGAGTGTTTCACTGTTCCTAAGTCCTCTACTGCAGTTTATTAAAAACCAGAGAAGTAGGGCCTCATGCTTCCATACAGCTTTTTTAGTTTATTGGCTCTATTTGCTTGTAAAAATATGTTTTCAATTACACTTAAAACATTTGATTCAACTGACTTTGGGAATGTCAGATGTATTGTTTATCCTGCCCACATCACATACGTTCTGTTTTCCTAGGGACTTAAGGTGCAGTGTGCACTGACATCAAATGGCCAGTGATAGAACAGAGTCTGGGGAGGAAGGTGCAGAGTAATCTTAAACTGTAAATAATAGAGGAGTAACAAAAATCAGTGTTTATTCTGGACTCGCTGTGAGCATGACAGATTATGGGCATGACCAAAAATGACAAAACTATATGTAAAACCCAAAGGAAAAAAAATGAGACTGCTTGGGACACAAGATCAAAACAGGAAATGTTGGTTTGAGGTGAACCTCTTTTCCTCAGATAGGACTTTCTAGATTTTTTTTTCAGACAGCCATATCTAATTATTTTTCTTTAACAATAACGCAAAATTGGAAAGAACTTTAAAACCACAGGCGCAGTGGGCCTAAAGGGGACATTTTTTGTTTTCCTCAGAGAAGTAATAGCTTACAATAAATTCTTCATAGTTATTATTATTGGCCTTTATGTCCAGGCCCTGGACAAGGAAATATTGTTTTATTGAATGCTGGTTAAACATTCATCTGTCCAGACAGAATGCATAGATGGATTATCCTGGCCATGCCCCAAACAGGAGAAGGGAGGCCACAGTGAAAACTTAAGTGGGAGTTTTGACTAAAGTACCATAAAAGTACCCCCAACTCCCATACACATGACCCTGGTTGTAAATTCTAAGGGCCAACCATGAGTCAACTCTACATTATCCATGAGTCACATATCACATGCAGAGCAACCTGGGGCTCGCAATGCTGAGCTAGCTACCACCAGAGAAGGATATTTGCTTCCTACTCTTGTTCTTCCTGCTTAACTAGATAGTATAGTCATCCCCACTTCCAGCCTAGGACCTTAAAGTGAAAAGTGTCACTTGGGATGCTGATTAAATGTGCAGATTTCTGACCATGTTTCAAACAAGAGATTCTAATTCATCAGCTAGATGGAGATGGGGACCCGCAATGCAGGTAGTCCTTGGACCACACTATGGCACACTCTAGGAAACCCTACCCAAGAGGAGGGTTGGGGGAACTGGCTGGGTGTTGTGGGGATCACTTTTTCCTTGCCATGATTGGTAAGGGCCTGTGTCAGACCTTTCTTAATGTGTTTCAGGTTGGTTGCTAAAGATTCCTCTTAATTTTGAGATTCTTTGATCAGACTTGTGACTATTCACTTTTTATAGAACCCTGATCAAGCCTTGAATCTGTTACTTTGTCACTGATATCTGTGCTTCTCTAATGATCATTTGTGCATCCTTTATTCATTCTTTCACTCAACCAGGATTGAGTACCTGCACTTGGTTTCAGGCTCTGTGCTGGGGACACTTGGCCTAGTAAGACAGACTCAGTTCAGGTCATCATGGGACCTAGACCAGCAGGAGAGACAGCCAGTTAATTAAAACAGCTACAGTGAAAGTATCAGATGCCACAGAGGGATATGCGGCAATGTGATCCAGTCGGAGGGTTGAGGAAGGCTTCTGGAAATATTCAGGGAGCTGGGAGGGGATGTGAAGGCAAAGTGTTCCAGGCAGAAACACAGAGCTGTGTGAATGAAAGCCCTTAATGATGAGAGTCAGGGCACTCTCGGAGAAAACTGATTCTGGTGAAGAGTGGGGCTGGTGACACCGGGTGGTGTGGCATGGAATGGATCTGAAAGATAGTGAGTGGCAGGCACAGACCAGGTGTGGCAAGTTCAGTGCTGGTGTTTGGGCTTTAATTTGAGGGCCATGAATTACTCGTGTCTCTGAAAGATTTTAAACATGGTTGGATCACAATCCAGTCAGTGCTGAGAAAGAATGCTACAGCTGCAACAGGCAGATGGTGCAAATGATTCCGAGTGAAGTTCTAGAAGGCAGGAGGGGTGGGACGAAGAGCACCCACAGAATATGTGAGGGAAGAGACGTAGGAAGAGAAATGCCTTTTCCACTGTACCAAGAAGAAAGGAGCAATGGAGAGAATGGCCTGCAGGTAAGATGTGTTTGGTACCAGTAAGTTGAGGATGTTTTAACAGAAATTTCCTGCTAGTGAGAAAAGAGTGACACTTGAGGTGCCCCTGGAGCACTGCCCTGGAGCAGGTGATGAGAGTTTCACACCAAGATAAATTCTTCATCTGGTTGATATGTAGGATAAGCCAGGGGCTCAATTTTATCAGCCAAAGAACACTACTAGCTATTTAGAAGTGTATTGAAACTATTGTTTTTTTTCAGGTTTTAAGTGTATTAACATTTAAAACAAAAACAACTATAAAACATGAAGAAGTCAGGGACATACTAAGTTTCACAAACAAATTAATATGCATAAAAGCCCTTTGTACACTGTAAAGTTGTATGACTATATTAGATTGTGACGGACTGTAAGAAAACATCTAAGACAACAGAAAAGCCTGACATCTGATTAACCTTAGTATGTAATGATGCATTTCAATATCAGAAATCTTTTAGTTCAAATTCTCAGTGCATTTTCAGCTTTCTGAATTGTGTTAGACATTTTCCTACTAAAGAAGGATGGAGCCAGCTTCTCTAGGCACAAAGCTACAGCATTTTCCCATTTGTCCTAAAAGCAAGTTTAAACAGAGAAACCATCTTATGGCCTGAAAAAAAAAATCACAATTTCATTGAGAGGCAAAGTTCAGCCCCTTCTTTGTCAGAAAGTTCTAACAACAGAAAAGGGCTTCAGTGGGGACTGCCTGCCCAAGCAGACTTTTCTCACAAATGCATAACATCAGACAGATTTGGACAGATTTGGAATGTGCCATTCTTTGTGCAAAAACGTTTTTCCACTCTCGGCCTTCCAAAACCCAGAGTTCAAAGCTTCACTACTACTTTTTTCTGTGGGAGCAAATTGACCACAACACTATTAGAAAAAGACGTGAGTCAGTGTGTTTGGCTCTTTGTTTCTTTGTGGTGTTCTTTGGAAAGAAAAGATTGTAAGGAAAGAAAAGTGGGGGGGAAAAAGATTAACTTCCTTTGCATCTTTTCCTTGAGGGGTGTTTGCTTAAAAAAATAATAACCCCTAACCAGGCTATTATTGAGATTTATATTAAGTATTTCCAAGTTTTGAAACAGGAACAAAGTCCACCATGCCCTTGTGAGGTAAGCTTTTGTTTTTCTCATTATACAAATAGATAAATCGAGTCACTGAGCAGTGAGGTAATTTCCCTGATCTCAGTAACATTAGATGAAAAGAAAGCACAAACTCAAGGTTTTGGACTGCAGGTACCCCTTTGATCATGCTTTTATTGGAAGCTGACAATCAAAATGTTAATAATCCATTATACTGTATGTTAGGGAGGTGAGCTTTTCTAGCTTAACAGAAATTCTACATCTTATAATTTATGCATACAGTTGACTGTTGAACAACATGAGTTTGAACCGTGAGGGTCCACTTATAACCAGATTTTCCCCCCTGTATGCCTTCTATCAGCGACTGGGAGTCTGTGTTCTGAGGTCTGTCTGTATGCATTGTTCTAAACCATTTTATATAGGGGACTCACACATCTGTGGCTTTTAGTATCTGTGGGGGTTCTTGGAGTCAATTCCTTGCAGACTCCAGGGACAACTTAAGTTTTGGGGGAGACAAAAGTTTTACACTGTGTATGCAGAGATTTGCTGCCCCTAAACTCTGCATTGGTCAAGGGTGAGCTGTGTGTGTGTGTCTATACACAGTCTCATGTATTATTAGAATGGTTATTCTCAAGTTTCCCTAATCTCTATGGAATGACACATTTTGGATAATTAAAATTTGTCCAATAACTGATATTTTACATGCATAAGAATCAAAATATGCTTGTTTTGACATATTTAAATTACATAATTTTCTTAATTCTCAAATGATGCTACTAAATATGTTAATATTTATACTCAGCTGTAATTCAGTGACTGCCTCAGGAACTTCCTAAGGCTATATGACTATTTATTTCTTCAACAAATGCCTTTATGCTTTTAACATTGTTATCTTTTTTTTCATTCTTATCTTTTTATAACTTCTTATTCTCTTCCTTCTGCTAGGCTTCCATACTTCTATTTCTTCCTGCTGTCAAGTATGTCTAGTTGTCCCAGCCTCTTTCCCTGTTCTATGTAGGTACTCAAATCTGCACTGTTCTTAGGATTCAGAGAACCATGTTTGTTAGAATTATCCGTAAAGTAGAAGTGAACAGGCTTGAAGGGAGGACTTCATGTGATTGCTTATGACAATGAACCTTACTGACCACTGTCATTTATTCCCTGAGTCCTTTGGACTTTTGTCCTCAGTTGTGTTCTAGAGGGTGGAAGTTTTCAGGAATTGGAATTCTAGATAAACAAAAAGTTACCTTAAATGTATTTTAACTCTAAAACTCAACTTGGAATAATTGAATTTTTCTCCAGTGAGTAAGATAGCATTCATCCAACAAGCAGTGATTGAAAGCAAAGTGCCTGACTGTTTCAGATGGGGCCTCAGGATCTCGCAAGGCTCAGGTTGTCCTTGGGACCATCAGTGCTCATTGTACCTTGTTGACAACAAAATCAGGGAGATTTCATAACAATTTTAGTTGAAAGAATACCATATAAAAGATAGTTTACCATTGTGTCCATTTTTACATATGTGTGTGGAATGTCTGAAAATATGTTTAATAAGATGCTAACTTCTTAGTTTTTTGGCACCTAGGGACTGGAACAGAGCTTGAATTTATTACCTTTGACAGTCATTGACTGAGAGCCTTTGGCTGGTGCAGGTGGCCCCAGGGAAGGCTCACCACACCTTGATTAGCATGAAAATGCACAAAGAGTGGTCTTCCCTTTGAAGAAAAAGAACAAAAGGGGTTCTTACACTTCCTGTGCATTTATGTTCCAAGTGGCTTTTTACTGGTTTCTGTGCCTTTCAGCTGCAAACCAGGCATGTAGGTAAAAACAGTCTTGCTGCTGTCTAGCATAGGGTTTGAAACATGGTGGGTTGCCAGTAGCTTTTTGTTGAATGAATGAATGAATGAATGAATAGGTGAAGTTAAGATTGAAGTCCTAAACAAATAAAATTAGGATAATTGAACTTGAGGGACAAAATCTCATGTTCTTTCTTCCTTTGTCTTTTTGAACTCAAATGCCTTCACTGTAGCTTGCAATTTCCTTTATTCTAACTTTGGGCTCTTAGTGTCCTTTTTTTCTCTTCCCAAGGAAGCCTGAGTTGAAAGACTTCTTGATAATTAAGGTATTGTGATAAAAAGGTTAGGACTTTTTTTTTTTAACCAGGAAAATGATATTTACATAAGGTAGGATTCTGGTGTGCTGACATTGAATGTCGTAGGGAGTATGCATATGGTATGCTTGAGGTACATTACTGCATTGAGATGCAGGGGCCAGGGTGCATTTGCGATGGTAGCAGGCTCAATGGGAGTGCTATAGAGCACAGCAGCATAACACTCCAAAAACCCATGGGTTGTACTAAGACCTTAGCTGAGATGCCCAGGACAGCCACAGTTTTTCCTCACAATGGCACAGCTGCCTATATATGATGTGCATTGCCATGGTGAAGGGAGGGAGTGGCCTTGAACTGGGAAGAGATGTGCAAATCATAGGGATTTCTTCCTTTGGGGAACTGGTGGGGAGATTGAAGTAGTGCATTCAGTACAAGCAAACAAATAACAAGAACAAAACCAAAACCAAAAAAAAAATCCTCCTCCCTAAAAAACCTAAACCTAAAAGACCAGAAATCTAAATTAGTGCATAAATAGGCCACACTATCACCATGAGAAGCTAACAGCAGCATGCTGGAGTGGCGGTCAAGTTCATTCAATAAACTACAAGGCAAAGAGATCCTTAGGGCCCTTATCTGCAATATGTAGAAAGCCACACTTGAAGCTTCTATTCACCCAGATGCCCACTATGCTGTCACTTAAGTAAGCATTCAATGATCAGTACTTATCAAATAACTTTTACTGAGCACCTCCTGAGTTCCAGACACTTTCTCACATAGTATCTTATTGAACATTCATGACAATCCTGAGTGGTAGACTTATTTTAGAGCAGAGGAAATGAAGATTCAGTGAAGACTGAATCTTCAGTGAGATTCAGTGAGACAGTGAGACTCACCGTCTTGACCAGTGTGACTGCACTGCTAGGTGGTGGGAGCAGGACTCGACCACAGGAATTATTATGCCAAATTCAGTGCTTTTACTCACAACACTACAGTAGCTTCTCATAGATAATTTCAGATGTTTTGTTATTTTCCCCATAAATGCATTTTGCGTCAATTAAAAAGGAGATTTTAAAATATCCTTTTAAAAAAATACAGGCTAGTTTAACATGGATTGTATGTTCTTTAAAATCATGAACTGCGCAGAACACAACCTACAGAACAATCCTGTTGATAATCAGTGGCATTTCTTACGTTGCTGGTTCTTCCATCACTATAGATCTGTTTGTTCACAGGCTAGTAACAGGACGTTGTGAATGATTCTTTAGGGATAAAATGTCCATGGGGTACCAGTTACAGAGCAGAGCATAGGAATCTGATCTATTGGTTTCATATTCTGGTTCCATTACTTATACCTATTCTAGAGGAAGTTACTTAACCTCTCACGTAGTTTTCTGTCTCATAGGAAGTGATCAGGATAAAATGCAATAATATAAGAAAGAGCTTTTGGCATTCTGTCTGGCATAGAGTAAACTTCCAACACACATTAACTACTATTATTATGGAAACTTTGGATTCTAGCTTTTTAAAAAGCACATTTTCAACTACTGAATCTGGTTTATTAAGTAACCTTTACAGGCCATTCTGTTTTTCTTTGCTACAGTTTCTCGTTTATGCTGCCAGGATGCTCTGGACCATTCTTGGATACAATATTGTTAAGGCTCAGTCTGGCTTAGTAGAAAGGACTTCAGGAATGGGGTGATCCAGACTCATATTTTATCTCTAGCACTCGCTATCTTAATAATGTTGTAAAATTTATTTAACCTTTCTAAGCTTCTACTTCTTCATGTGTAAAATGTATATAAAATCCTTCTTTATCTAATTCAAATAAAGGAATGTATATAAAATACAGGCCATAAACTATACATTTCTCTGTAAAAGTTACTTTATTATCATCTTCACTGTCTTCATGTTTAAAAGTTCTCGGACTAAAATATTACTAGTACTCTTTTGCTGATACGGTGATAGTAAATTTTATTTCATAAAAACAAGATTCATAAACACAAAAGGACTAATGGATTCTTTCTTTGGTCACTGGCTCATGTCTGCAGATGAGAATTTTACTCATATGTATTCACATGTGACTTAAACACATGGTGATTCTTTTATGGCTAAATATAAAAAATTTACAAGTGAAATGTTATTGCTATCTTTACTATTTACTCTAGAGCTTGCTTATGCTGCAATTTGTAAATATTTTATAAGGCAGGGTAAAATACAGACCCATAATTATTTCTCGATGTTGTCTGGCTCATGATAACAGGGTAAATTCTTCTATTATTTTAAAAAAGTTTTCATTGAAGGTTTTTCCAGTCACTCCAAATAAACTTAGCTGTGAATGGAAAAGATGCAGCTGATTGCCCTGGCTCCTTGAGAGTCTCCTCTGACCTTGTCCTGCTCTTCACTGAGTCAGGAGGAAGGCATGTGGTGTGGCCAAGCTCTGAAATCATCAAACATCTCCTGTAAACTGTTGCTGTTAGAGACTCACTCTGGTTTATTTTCTGAAGGCTTATTAATAAGTCAGAATCTAATCTCCAGCCAGGAGGTTTGATCACTTTGCTCTTGGCTTTGCCAGGGACAGGATTTTATTGCATGGTTGGCCTGTTGGCATGATGGTTCCTGAAGGGCTGCTGGCAAGCCAGCAAGTGCCAGGGGCACAGCATTGTCAAATTCTGAATACATGCTACCTCCCCTAACCTGCTGGTGAAGGATTTAACCTTTTCCAAAGTGCCTCAGGTTGTTCACCAGAAATAGAGACAAAAATGCTCTGGAAAACCTATGATAAAGAACTTCCTGCAGAAAATGATGGGGTTTCAGAGAAAGAGAAAAGAAAGAATCTGTTAACTGAATTTGTTTTAGATACCTGGGGACAACCTTCCTCAGTAGAAAAGATCGTATTGAAAATTGAAGCAATTCTATATATCAGCAGGTATTTAAACATGTTTTTCCTCCAAAAGGGAAGAGGTGGTAATGAATAATTGAACTTTCTCTTTCAGAGGCTCAGTTCAAATCATCTTCATCCCATTTTGTGATAAAGGATCCAAATAGTGCCATTCTTAGTGAGTTTTAGCCATTAAGATAAAAAGCAAATGCCATCTGCACTACTTTAATTATTTATGTCAGGGAGACTTCCTTAAGATGGTACAACAATGACAGGCAGAACCAGTAGTCAAGCAATGCATTGAACAAAACATTCAATGAGCCCTGGCACTGAATGAGGTACAAAAAAGCACCACATTCAACTTTGCCAGCAGTTTACATTTTCATCAAGGGACACAAGGCAGAGCACATGAACATTTAAATATTCTGTGTACTCCAAGCTACTGTGAATATACTGTGTTCATAGTAGCTACTAGCTACGCATGGCTATTTCACTGTAAATATAAAAAGATTATAGTAGAATAAAATTTTAAAGTTCAGTGCCTCAGTCACATTAGTCACATTTCCAGTGCTCGGGAGCCATGTGTGGCTGGTGGGTACCATGTCAGACAGCTCAGATCTGGAACATTTCCATCATTGCAGAAAGTTCTAGTAGATAGCCCTGATTTCTTCAGTACAGTGTATAGGCAACATATAGCTGACATTTATTGCAACTGCTTGTCAATTGAAAATAGTGAAAGATCAATGCAGGATGCAATATTTTAGAAAACTTGAATAGGGCCTTGAATTTATGGCTATTTTGACAGGTGAAACAGACAATGGGGGCTATTCAGTGGAGAAAGGAAAAAGGAATGTTTGGGAGAATAATAGCAGATGTGGCTTAGATCAAATTCTTGTTACAGGCTGGAAAGGGATAAAGATAGAAAGGTGGATTGGACAGAGGTGAGGAACCTGACTGTCAAACGAAGCAGTTTGTTTTGTATTTCAGAATCCCACTGGATATTTCTGAGCAGAGTACTGACAGTTCTGGGACAGTGGCATCATGCAGCAAATAATTGTTTCTTATGTAATCTGGTATACAGAAGGCCAATATTTAATGTTAGCATACCAATGCAAGGTCATCTTGTGCCCCATTGTAGCTCCAGAGCTGAGCCCAGTAACACTGCATGTGTGGGCATGTACACGAACAGACTTAGATCAAGCTGTATTTTGGAATAACATATGGATATAGAGAAAAGCATTTTAGAGCCTTCTCATTCACCATCACTGCATTTTATTACCCTGTTCCGTTTTTTCTTTCCTCTTGTTCACATTTGTTAAGCCCCTATTATGTGCTAAGTATTCAGGGTGCATAGATAAGACCATAAATCCTTGCACAAGGATTTATGTGTTTTATGTGTAAGACCATAGCCATGGTCTTACACATAAAACAAGCCAAGGTCACTGCAGAGTGACCATGCACAGAGTGCTAGGGAGTACAGAGAAGGTGCACAGTGTAGCTGGGTACAGGCTGACTGCAGGTGTGTCTTCTCAGAGGAGGGTACCTGATCTGAATTTTGGAGGAGTGCAGATTAATTCAGTGTGTTAAGTAGGGAATACAATATGCAGAAAGGGCAGATCAAATCCAAAAGGTTTAGCAGAACTTGACCATATGGAAAGAGCTAGACCTTCTCTCCTCCTTTGTCTTTGGCATGGCATGGAGGAAGGGCTCAAGATGTACTTATTTCTAGGTATACCCTTGTGGCAGGTTAAGCAGTAGGTGTAGACAAGATAGACATTTGTCCAGGTGACTCATATGGCCTGGGAGAATCATTTAGGTTGTCTTGACTTTCACCATCTGGCAATGGACTGTAGTAAATGTAAGGCCAAAGAGAATGTTCTCATGAACCAGATTTAAGTATCTTTAATGTGTCATAGTACCTTTGTTCTAGTCTGTTTCTCATATAATCATGGGGATTTCTACTGCCTTAGGAGTGACAGGCTAGGTTGTCACTCTATTTACAAGATCAATGCCAACCAACTTGGGGAGAATTTATAGAGAAACCTTAGCCCTTACAAATCACCCTAGAGAGAAATGGTAGTTTTGGTTTTCTTGTTTTTTTTTTTTTTTCTTTTTTTGAGTTACACAGCCCTTACTTTTTTGGCTCTGAAATGACAGCATGCTTTTAGGAAAAAATACAAGAAAGAAAAAGAAATTAAAACCAGTATTAAACAAGAAACAGAGCCAGTCAGCAGTGTCTAGGAACAGAGCCACTGGAATTCTCTCACTTTATGAGTCAGAGGCATTGTCACAGGGAGTTGAAGTTTTTCCTCCCATTTATGATAGGACGTGACACCGTGAAAGGCAGCATGGAGGAGCCGGAAGGCTATGGAGTTTGGAGTGGGATTCTGATGGGAATACTGGTTCTACCCAACTGTGTGACTCTGGGCAAGTTGCATGACCAAGTAGAGGCTCAGTTTTTCTCCTCTTTAACTTGGGAATGGTAGTACTGCCCTTGTGCGGTTAATATAAAGAATAGAGATAATGGGACCAGCTTGATGTCTGGTCTGGTTAGACATTTAATAAATAATATCTATTATTATTAACTAGTAATGGTGAGTTTGAATTTCTTTCTTGGATGACCGTGAGCTACTTGTTTTCTTAAAGGATGTTAGCCTCCAGGCATTATCTTGGTAAAAGGGAAAGAGAATTCCCAGAGTAGGGCCCTAAAAGAAATGAGGAAGTTGCTGAAAGAGGTCTGGGTGTCACAGATAAACCAAATAATCTCCAATGTAGCAAGATATACTAAAATATCGGTAAGTGCGTTCTTACTATAAGAAGTAGCTGCCTATTGATAGTGAAGAAGTAAATGCTCAAGGAAGATGTTTGCCTAATGATCTCAATTAATGGCAGTTAAGGTGAGACAGAATTATCAGCTTACAGATAGTTGAGCTAATTCAGGGAATTATTTAGTCTTTTTGTTTACTGGACTTATTGCTTACTGTTGCCATTTGTCTATTTATAATACAATATCTAGACAGTGGGAGAGAAGATAATCATTTCAATCTGTTCAACCTTCAACCTCCCTCCCTCTCTTCTATTTTATCTTTCCATCCATCCATCCATCCATCCATCCATCCACCTACCTAGAATTTTAAAAACACTTAAATTATTCTGACATTTCTGCTATTATTCTTACTACTACAAAAAACAGAGTTGGGGGCCCAAGACACATTCATCTGCTTCTTATTTTTTCATCTGGGTTTGGAAATCACACTGGGATTGTTTCTTATTTTGTTGTTTGACATAACACATAACCTATACTGACAGTCAATGTGTATTACATAATAATTAACAACATTGAAAGCACCATGTCCCAGTAGATCTTAAAGTAGTGAAGCAGGACAGTGATTCATAAACTGTTCCATAGAATACCAGCCCCAAGAGATGCTCTGAGGTTGGGAAGATCTGTCATTGAATCAACTTAGGGCACACTATTAACTGTAATGTTTTTGAAGAATGAAAATATACATAGTATATTAAGGTCTTTGTGAAGTCTTGCAGTGACTAAGATCGATCATATGGCTTGAGTATTTCTCAAATTTATTTGACCACACAACCTTTTTCTGCATAAATATATATTAATGTCCCAGGTGTTACTGTTGTGAAATACTCTTTGGAAAGTGTTGAAAAGGAGCATTCAGAGATTTACTCAGTATAACAGTCATTATCAAAAACTTCATCTTTCTCCAGTTAAAATAAAGTTTTTAAATTGCAAAAGCTTTTCTTTGTGTGTGTGAGGAATTATCTTTTGATTGGTGTCAAAATATGGGCAAGTGAATATATAGGCCTTTTGAGACTCTTAAGCCATAATTTTGTTTTCTTTTCCCTTTTCTACTTTCTTGAACTTGTCTGACCCTTTGAGACATGTGGAATTGTCCTTTGTATTCTAAAACACAAAAATGTTCTTGCTGTATCTTGGAAAGTTAAGTACTTATTTGTAATTTTATTTCTTTATGACTTGGTTTTGTATAAATACCATGAGCCATTCCCAGACAGTGTGAATATAATCCATTTACTATACTAAGCAACAGTAACAACATATGCAAGAGTAGCATCATTCCATAAAACACTTGACAAGACCTCTATATCTCTAAATGGTAAAGAGAGTGGTTATTTAAGAATCGTTCTTCTAGGTAAGATAGCACAGAGATGATCAATGACTTGCCCAAAGCCCCAGAAAGAATCAAGGTGTTTTTGAAATTAAAGCACTGAAGATTTTCTGAACAGGAATTTCAGGCTGCATGCATACCAACTTCATAGTGTCATCTCTATTGACATCAGAAACAGCCTTAGAGGATTGCTCTGCTTTCCTGTAACTGTTATAATTTTTACAAAGCAAGTAGCTCTTCTTTGGTGTGGCAGGGATTTTTTTCTTTATGGTCCTAATTGATCTCTGTCCCCCAAAAGATTCTGAATTATACAAATATCTCAAGTCTTAACAAGCCATCCACACACAGCTGAACAATGGGAATGTTCAACAGAAAGGTTGAACAATGAGAAAGTTTCAACAAAAACACACTTGGGGTCTAGTCAGGGCTCTGGCTGCTCCTAGGAGAGACGCCGACCTAGGAGTGCAGGTTCTGGGCCATCTTGGTTGGAGAAGCATGCTTGGCTCATTTCTGCCTCCTACTTTTTTCCAGCTTCCTTCCCCTTCTCTGGTTGACAGGAGGGTCTAGTCATGGCAGGGCTCCACAGCTTCCTTTTAAACTCATGAGAGCCCTTGGCTCTCTGTGTTTGTCTTTTGTTGACCCCCAGCTGCTGGAGTTTGTCACTGAATTGAGCATTTAGTCTTGCACATTTCGGGCTGGTGGTGGTCTTGGAAATAACATTTTCTGGGACTGCTCTCATTTTCTTTCTAAGAAACTTCTAGATGCCTGGGCATTCTCCCATGGTGCATTTTAGCCACTGGTGGCAAAATGCTCTACCTTTTATCAGAAAAATTCAAATCTAAAGGCGCCCTCTGGGAATAGGTCAGTTTTCTATTCTGAGACATTCAGTCCCGTGGTTCCCTCTACTGGTCAAGGACTACCCTTCCCACTTATTTGAACAGCAAGGGATTGGAATAAATTGGGAGCTGGAAGGAGTCCTAGACATGTTGTTTAACTAGGAATTGTGGATCCAATAGCATATTTTTGCTGCAGATCCCTTTTCTCCCTTCATTCTTCCAACCTCAACAATCTTGGCCATCTAAGCCCAAATTTTTAGCTCCACCTAGAGTCTCCCTTCATGTGCTTCTTGGCCTTATCTTGTGTCTGCCTTTTAACAAGAGGCTGTTGTTTAAATTTATAGCACTGATGAACACCATGAACCCTGGACTTTAAGAATGAATAGTTGCTGAGTAGAGCTCTTTAAAGAAATCTAATGATATACAGTCATCACTTTGAATTTATGAACCAAGATTAAGTTTATCTCCAGAGTGCAGATGGCAATAGTTGGAGCAACATACTAAATGGGATGACAACTACCCAAATGTGTCCTGGCTGTCCGGGGACAATGCTCTTCAACAAACTCTCAAGATTCACTGTCCTCCTGTTGAACTGAAGGCAGCTATGGCTCAGTCACTCTGCTTCTGGGTAGGAAAATTTCTGCATAAACTAGCCACAGTTACCCTAGAACATGAAGTCTTAATTAGGGAGGTCATTGGCCCAGACTTTCAGAAAAACAGCTGTTTTATCTAGCTCACAGAGGGGAATGGAGAAGCTCCCCAACAGACTGGATCCATTTTATTTCCCAGAGAAGCCAACAGCTGACATCCACACCCAAGCCTATTCAGTTAGAGTTGGAAAAGTAGCATATGAAGTGATTAATTGTCTTTAATCTCAGCACATCAAATGATGCCAATGCCTAAATATCCTGTGATGTAAACACATCAATAGGGAGCTTAAGAGAGGCAGTCTTCAAGGAAGACTTACTTAAAAGAATGTTTTCCCATTGATGCTTAGTCACAGACTATGTAAGTTTTAACGTACAATAAACCAATTTCAGAAACACAATTATTATTTCAAAGATATGCAAACAATTGTCAGGCATGTTTTAGAAGAAAGTGAAGACACATCTAGGGTAACATCTGTCCACTTATATAGGGTAAATTGTTTCCAGAAATGCTACATGAATAGTCTTTTCTACCTTCATCATTTGCTATATGGGAGTGACTTTATATACTATCAAAAATTTTACTGTGATCTTAGCAGAGAACATTTTGATGACATAGAATTAGTATGCTGGGTTAGAATCAAGTATAAATGAGGTCAAATGAGGCTCTTTCCCTATTTGAAGTCCAGTCAAGGGTTAAGAAGAGTTTTGATAAATACAATGCTTATAAAATCTTCACCCATGTGAGTCAGTCCTTAAATGGTGTTGAACCAACAGAAACTTGACCCAAACAGCATCTTCTCATGTCCCAAACACTGGAGAGGGACTTGGTTCAGACAATCTCTTCTCCAGCATCTCAAAACTCTCAAGTGTCTCCCTCTTCTGTTTCAGAGGGATAATGAACCCTCTCGGCTACACCATCCGGTCTCTATCCTCTCAGTCCCTTGATGGCCCCTTCCCACTGTCACAGCACATCCCATGCCTACACCTCTCAACGTGCATGTCCCTCAAAGTTTCCTCTGACTGTCCATTATACATATTTTGCCATTTTTCTCATTAGAGACCTGGGAAGGTGCAAGTGTTTATTGGGTGGGAAAAGAAGAAGGTTATGCTGTAAACTCATCACAGAATAATACATTTGTTCTGTCACATAAATATTGGAACTAGATTTTTAAGCCTGCTGTGCAAAATAGTATAATTTCTAGTATTTGGGTAAATGTGAGAGGACTAGTGAAAGAACTTCAGGCAGGAAAATGGCTTAGCCATTGATGAGGCTAAAGAACTCTCCTACATTTCCTAAGGCAAGGGAGAATATTAAATTTGATATATTTGAGATTTGAGTACCTATAAGTCCTTTATAGACTCATTATAAGGATTTTTCTGGACCAAGTAAAGAAATATAGATATTTTATACTTAGCTTCCTCCCCCCGCATTCACTCACCCATGCAACACATTTATACTACATGCCAGGTTCTGGAATGGAGAAAGACATACAAAGTCCCTGTGATGATGAAAATCAGCGATTTCTCTCTTCACAGGAGTTTGGATCAGTGTTTCTAGACATTCCATAGTAGAGGTACTACCAGGTTATGGCTTCTGAGAACCCTACATGCCAAGTTCCAACGGAATTCTCGGTATAGTCGGAGACATCTGAGATCCACACTGTGTGGGGAAGACCACTATAGTTATACAAGGCAGCATGCTGAGTGGAGGGAGGGCTTGGCTCTATGAACTCCAGCCCTGGTGCTGCTACACACGTCTGGGTTGTCTTAGGCAACACATTAACCTCTCTAACCTCTTCTCATCTGTAAAATTAACTTCAGTTAAAATTAGCTCCAAAGATGCTTCCAACATTTATATTCAATGATTTTCTAAATAAGTTTTTTAATCCATAAGAAGTTGGAATAGGGACCAGGTAAATAAAATTGCTTAGAAACATCATTTCAGAGAGCCTATTGGAGGCAAGCAGCAATTTTAAATTACCTTTTTTTCCTTCTGGGTATATGGATTAAGCTTTAGTAAATGTAAATCCTTTTTATTTGTTGAAGTAAAAATTTACATCCTGTTTAAGAGAAGTATGAGACTTTTGGTAATTAGAAAAGCCACAAGTATGAATGGTACTCCAGAAACTTGATCTATGGGAGTTGAGAAGAGATTTCTTCTAGTGAAACAAAAGAGGGATAGCACAGAGAGATCATGACTGCATTTACAAATCCTGTGCTGAGGGGCAGAAGGGCAGCACTTGTTTTCCAGGGAAGACAATGGAAGTGAGCCCAAAACTAATGGAGGAGATTGAAGGTGAACCATCCGGTGTGTTTCAATATTTTATATAATCAGCTATAAGTGCTGGGAGTTACTTTTGCTACATTGCTACATTGTAGCTACATTGATAAGCTAGCATTCATAAAATTATTTAACTGACTAGTCTATGATCAGTTTTGGGAACATTTTTGTTTCAGTAACTGCAGTTTGATACCATGCAATTTCAATGGCTTTGTGGATTTGCATACAGAAGGCCCCCAGATTATAGACATTCTGACCTTGACCTTGTCTGACTCCCTTCCTGCAGATCTATTTCCTTGAGGAAAGACTACACAGAATCTCCTTCCTGAAACAGCAAACACAGTTACCAAAGTGATAGCAGAATGTCAGGTTAGTGCCTTGTCTCTGTTGGTGCTGAAATGTGCTTAATTCTCTCACTCTTTACTCCTTGTCTCTCTATAAATGGGAAGTTCAGCAGAGCTCTAATTTCGTGCTGTAGGGTGTAAACTGCTGTTAATGACTGTCTGGTCATTGGAAGATCTTTTTCCTTATGTCTTCACTGTTTTATAACAGTTTGTGAGTTGGTCCTTTAAAAAAAAATTCTGAATGCTTTGCGTTAGTAAGGGGTCCTTTTCACACAAACCTAAAGAGAGTCTCTAAATTCCAAAGGGCATCGTTCTCCCGTTAACCTCCTCCTTTCCTCTCCTTTTGTTTTTCTTTTCACTCAATAGTTGAAACAATGTACCTCTCCAAAGAGAAGACTGCACTCTAGTCTCAAGATCTGTACCTCCTTTAAATTATGTATGTCAGTGTTTATGAGGACCTGGTGGTATAGAAAGCCTAGCCAAGAAGGAAGACCTGGTTCTCAGACAGTTACTTGAGGACTGAGGTTTGAAAAATACGGCTGCAACTCCATCACTCTGCAGATTGCCATACCGAAGTGGATGACCATGGATAAGAAGGGGTAAACTGCTGCTCCCAAGTTTCAAATAATTACCCAGCACTGGGTCCTTTGGGAGAGTTAGGGTTTTGTTGTTTTTTTTTTTTTTTTTTTTTTAATGTAAATCACCCATCAGTGAAAAATATGTTCTGAGGGTTTTTATAACCATGATATAGCTTTTAAAATTATAATTGGTAAAATTGTGTGGGTTTTAATGTGGGGCAGGCCTGCAATCTTTCTGGTCTTTAGAATTGAGCTGTTCTCTTCTGTTTGAGAAGGGCATGGGAGAGCTGCATCTTAACTTCTTTTTGGAAATACCATACTCTCATTGGTTTAAGAAAGAAAAACAAGAGCAGATAGGGATTTTTGTTCTTCCTCATCTCCTCATATCGCACATAAGTAATGGCAAAAAGAAATTGCATTTGTAACAGAGATTCTGATCTTTCTGTTTTCCTGGGGCACATCCTAGGAGTGATTCCTCTCAGCTTCCCTTACAATTCTCGACTTATTCTCATTCTCCTCTCCTTGATTTTGACTCACAAACGGAACTGAAGTGGGATATACTTTCTGATGATGAAAGGAATATGATTTTGTACCTTTGGGAGTTGTAGAAAATCTAAAATGTGTGTTTCTCTGGGTGTAGCAGGCCCTTAAAATTAGCAGAGTACCCTTCCTGTGTCTCTAGTGAACCCAGTGCCACTCACCTTTTCTTCTCTGGGAAACATTAAGGAAGTCATTCAAAGCCTGCTGGAATGATGGTGCATAGTTATGGCAGTGAACCCAGTCTGGGGGGGGGCGGGGGGGCCATACAATGGCATAAAGAGGAGGCTCACATCGTATCTCCGTATCTTGTGCAAACGGGGAGACACTGGGGTAACTACTTGAAATCCCACCAAAGACTAGTTTTTAAAACATTTAAGGGAAGTATCATCTCACCTGAAGGAAGAATTACTTTAAGTATCTGGTAGAGGCCCCTGTGGAAGTTAGATCATGAGCAATCTAGGATACTCTTGCCCAGTTATTCAGGGTGTTGAACTTGATGGCACGTGGGGAAGGCAGTTACTGTTAAATGTTTCAGAGCTGGTGGAATGGATCAACTGCCAGGAAAAGCAGAAGCAAACCCTGGGAGAACACTTCACATCTCCAAACTTAGGAACAACAGGGAGCTCTTTTACACTGGGAGCACTATTTTTTTTTTCCTCCAAGAAAAGATAGCTTCTCTCAAGGGAATCTGCTGAATGAAGCAGTGTATTTCACCCTTGTGATGATGGGCGTGAATCCGGCACTACCATAAAAGAAGAATGAACTTGGATGTACCACACGCTTGGTTTGGCCTCGTCCCATACCTGTGCTCTTGTCCCGGTCGATCACTCACTCACATCAGATATGAAGCAAGCTGTCTGCACTGTGGCTTGAGATAAAAGCTATTTCAGTGTGCCCAGGTCACATATTATCTTGGCCAATAGTAATTTTATATCATTTTCTTAAAGGAAACCGCACTCCTTGCAATAATTTTTTCCAATGAAACAAAATTTCACATGACAGAAAGCTTTACATATAACTCTTTCATTTGAATAATAGCATTGAATCCTCTCCATGCCAAACAGAATTTTAAAATCTTTATTATTTCTTTTGATATGCAAACCATAAGGAGAATAAGTTTGGAAGACCCTCAGTTAAACTTGTAATAATTCTACTCTCTTCAATAGTGGAGCATTTTTTACAGCTTTCGTGAGTTTTTCCTTTTCAAGTTAAACAATATAAACAAACCAAAAAAAAAAAAAAAAAGAAGAAACGAAACTTTTCCTCTCTTACTTTAAGAACCTTAAGAGCTGAAATAGTGGTTTGGTTTCCTGACTGCCAGCTTTGATTTGCCGTCTGTAAGCGGGCTTGTGCAATTCCCTCGAGGAAACATTGGAAGAGGGCTTTTCTCCCACATGAGAGAGTTTCATCCCACACAGCCCACAGATTTTGATGGCAAACTTCATGGACCAAGTGTCTGGTTTTACAGAAGCAGCAGTGGAATATGTTTTTCCTTCCACAGGTGCACAATGCTCCTTCTGAGACCTCAGGAATAAGAAGACATCAGTCTTTAAAAATGAGGGCAGCTTAACCACTGGATATCTCCGTGAGGGTCGGGTGCCATCAGGTCAATATTAATTTACTAGATGAGGGCAAAGAAGGTGGCAAGCAGGGGTCAAACCTCCAAAGCCTTCTGGACGATCTTTCTTTATAACTGTCTGGTGTATGCAGGAGTACTGTGTAATCTGGCCTGTATTTTTCTCTATTGTGAAACATATTGAAACGCTTTATGTTTAGGTGTGTGTATAGAAATTCATGAAGTCCTTTTATACACTTTCTTCCAATCCAATTCTCATTTTAGGGTGTCTTAAAAAGATAGATTTGTGAGCACATTCTGCCACGGCTTGTAAACTTGGATTTGTTCTCTCCTATCTACCAGCCACCTGATTACCGTCTCTGTGGAAAGGGCACCCGTTCACAGAATCATTTTTTCCAAGCACTTAAACCTGGAAAGATACATTTTTTTTTAAAGGACTCACAGAAGCTGTCTTGGGGTTTTGGAAAACATCGAGAAATTGTTAGCAGACCTTTTGACTGTGCTATTTTTAGGAAACTAATTGTGTTCTTTTAAAGCACATTTTTGACAATGGGACAAAGTTTTCCTTGCCCCCGCTGATACGTGAGATATTTTACAATGAAAAATGTCAGTAAAACACCCCAAACGGATACATTTTAACCTCAGTAACAGTCAGCACCAGAGGAAAAGTGATTTAAGAAGAGAAAAGGTTTTTGCAATATTTATGCTTCTGTTTCTGCCCCAAATGAACTTTTATTTTACCGTTCAAACAGAAGTTTGTTTTCAAATCAGTTGCTAGTTAAGGGAGCAGCTGATCTGGCATCCCTAAGAATCAGCTCTAACCAAACAGTACATGTGCCGACCAGAGGAGACTTCCTCCCAGCTGAAACCCCTAGTAGCTCAGATGCCTGCAGAAGTGTTGTCTTACCTTGAGCACGTAAGGTCCAGGAGAGAGGCTGGGGGCTCCCACAGGAGACGACCAGGAAAGGGCTCTGATCCGGTGCTGGTAACATGCACTTGGCTTTTATGGGCAGGTGGGAGGAGTCGCTCTTCATAGTAGGTGGGCAGGGAAGGAGCCGCGGGCGGGCAGCCCCGGGAGGAGCTGGACACCCTTCTCTGGGGAGGGGCGGAGAGGGCAGAGCAAGGAGCCGGAGAGAAGGAGGAGAGATGGGGGGAGGGGGAGGGGATGCAGCAGCGGAGGGAGGAGTGGACACCGGAGAGGAAGGAAGAAGGAAAACAACGAAGAGAAATACAGAAAGGGTTGTAGACCACATGTGGAGAAAAGGTTGCGGAGAAAATTAACAGGAGACAGAGAAATTCCAAACACGCAAGATGGGAAGGAAAGGGGGATTGAATTGTTTTTTCGTTTGGATGGGGCGAGGTGGGGTTGTGGGTGACTGCTATCACTGAAGGTGAAGTCGAAAAGCTAAATAACGGTTCAGGCAAACTGAAGCGTTCCTAAGCCGGGCAAAGGAGGGGAAGCTGGGCGGACGCAACGCGGAGCCCGCAGGAGCGCGGGCGGTGGACCTTCACCCGCGCGCGACGGACGAGGCCGCCCCCTGCGCCCCCGGCCCGGTCAGCCCACCGCCCGCCAGGAAAACCCAGACCCTTCACTCATCACCCCCGGCCGTGCTTAGTTTACAAGAAAGTTCTCCTGCTGCCCCTAGTGTGCAGCGTCCAGGGGCCCCTCTTGAGACTTCTGCAGCATTAAGGTAAATCCAGCAAAGGTTGGGGAGGATCAGCAGAGATTGGCTTGTGGAGAAAGGAACCTAAAAACCAGCCTCGGTCCTCCAAGATCTGCTTATGTAACAGGATTTCAGGGCTCTCTGCCCTCTGGTTATTTTCGGTATGTAAAAAACTCTCATTCCTAACCATTGGAAAATGTCTTGGTGCCATGGCTCTGTGTGTGTGTGTGTGTGTGTGTGTGTGTGTCTTAAACATTAAGAGAGGATTCAACCAACAAGAGGCTGAAGGATCAGGCAAAAATTCTTAACAAATGCTTTCAGAGAAAGAAAAACAAGCTCCTTTAGCTTCTGAGTGTGCCTCACTTACCAGCCCAAGCTTCACTTTTACTGCTGAAGGAATTAAAGTGTTTTAAAACACAGAACCTGAGCCTTGGGGATGGGGTTACTGATGGGGGTCGGGAGGGGTGGGGAATAGGTGGGCGGGCTGGGGAAAGTACGGGAATTTTTACTGAGTGTATTTATATTTGACCATATATAACTATATAAAACTATATATAACTATATAGAAAACTATGTATGACTACATATAACTTGATATAAATGTATATATAACGACTCAGTGTTCACCACAATGTTATGAGGTAAGTATGATCCGTTATTGTGTAGATTTTTATTTTTAAGGAAGGACTCTTAAAGCGGTTAAACAACTAGTTGAAACTAACAAGAGGGGGAGCCACAGCTGGTGAGTTTGCACAGCCGTGCACTCTGCACCTGGCCTGCGTGTAGAACTGGCCTCAAGTTAGACCCTGATTCTTTGGAGGTTACCAGGCTCCAAGAGAATGAAAGATGGTGGCCAAGACCAGGGTTTCTCCAAGTGGGGACTGTTGATGTCCTGCGTGAGATAATTCTTTGTCGTGGGGATCTCTTCTGCGCATGTTAGAATGTTGAGCAGCATCTCTGGCTTCTACCCACCAGATGCCAGTAGCACTCCCCCTACCCATCCACCCACCCAAGTGGTGAAAATTGAAAATGTCCCTACACTTAGCCAAATGTCCCCAGGGGAGGGGCGTGTCAAAATTCCCTCTTCCCTTTAAGAACCATTGGTCTAGAGTAGTCCACAATTATAAAAAAGAGTTTTAAAGAAATCTATTAAGAAAATACCCAAAAGTGGCATTTGGATAATACTAATACTAGATGCCATATGGGCTAAGTTTACATTGGACTTAGTTTTATTTTTTTTTTACATATTCATATTCCTATATGTCTGCCTCTAGAGACTAAAACCTCAATTCTTTTGTAACTAAATTTATTCTCAATTGGATACACCTGGGAATCAACAACTAAGACCCCCATGTGCCTGGAGTATGAAGGCAGATTAATTATATGTGAGAGGAAAACTTCAAGATCTTTATTATAAACAAATTTGACACTGGAAAAATTATCCAATGTTATGATTTTTGACATTCATTATTTTTCTTAATATTTGTAATTTTTTACTTCTGTGCCTCTTATTCAAATTATATTCAGTAATTTTTTGGACTTTGTTTGAAGTTATATCCAGTGGTGATATATAAGCTAGCAGAAAATTAACTAGCTAGCAGAAAATAAATACTTAACTGATAGTCTGATTGAATAAATGACACTATTGAACTGTGACACAGGGAATGATGAGTATTTATTAGTTTAATGAATGAAGAAAAGAATTAATGAATGAATGCTTAGAAAGCTAGAGCTTCCACATTAGCTTTCCTGCCCATTTGCTATTTGGTTTTACTCTCCTCTCATCCTCCATAACTCAGTTTTCTTCTTTCCAAATAGTATGTCTGTCTTTCAGAATGTGGCTAGATCCATAAATGAAGTCTATGAAATCAATAATCCCTGTTACTGGACCTAGAAATGGGATTACATTGACTATTCTGGGACTGACCCCTGAAATCAGATGTGATTTTACAGGCAGGGTACCACTTTTTACTTTAGCAAAGAAATATGATCTGGACAAACTAAACAGGACCCAGTTAGAGGAGCATTTCGGTGATAAACATATTAGTAGATATTCTTATCAGTTTGCAGCGAATCATCTTTTCAATCCTGATTTAATGCCTCCCAAACATTACAGTGCCATCACATGGTGGTGAAAAATAGAAACAGAAAAGGCACAAAAAGCACATTTGAAAGGAAGGCAATTGATGGCTGTATTGTCCTTCCTTTTCCTCCTTTCCTCCCTGCTTTCAAACCTGAATATCTAGCCAATGTAACAAAAGAGCTCTTTTCATTTTGTTTGGGAGGTGCTAATGATTAGTTCATTTCTCCAGTTCACACTTGCCTGAATCTGATTCAGTAGCAGACCTGGATAACAAGTCAAGAATCCAGGAATGTGATCTGTTTGCTGACTCTTAGTTTGCCCTTCTGGAATCTCTCTGAAAGTGACTGAAGTTTGAAATGACCTAGTTTGGTCTTCCGTGGAGAGAAAGGAATCCAATGACAACATACTGGATACTCTGAAGTTACCATTGCGTGGATATAATAACAGCTACAAATGATTACCTTATTTTAAAGAGCTTTGAAAATGGAAACTTTTTTGGCTTAATTAGAGTTTTAATGAACAAATATTTGTTAAGAATGGGCACCAGATGGTGTGGGGTATTTAAAGCAGAGGGAAACAAGAACGTAGATCTGTTCTCATGAAGAAAAATAAGCCTGAAATTCTGGTCATTGGGTAGCAAAGAGGCTGCTGAGAGGAGGTGGTATTTGAGCTGGACGTGCAAACTAGCATTTGGATAGATAGGTGATGAACAGTAGTGCAAAGAGGGAATGGGTTCAGCTGGGAAAGATACATGAGTATTTGGAGGGTGATGAATTGGCTAGCATGACTGAAGGGAAGGGCCTATGTAGCAGAACAGTGAGGCTCAGAAACAGGAAAGGAGAGATCGGGTCAGCTTGTGGAAGGCCTTAAATGTCACCTCAGTTGTCTGAACTGTATAATGTAGGCAATGAGGAGTCATTGAAGACTTTTGAGCAGAAGAATGACATGAAGGAAATGGCATATTATTAAGATTTCACTTTTCTTTGACTATTGTCTTGCAGATAAATGCTTGCTGGTTGTTCAGGGTCATCATCATAGTTAGAAATAGAGAAAACTAAGTGTCTTTGCCCCACAGACTTGGAGGCCTGCGTAAGGTGGCAGAAATAAAGGTGGCTGTAGCCCAGAGTGTTTCTGTAGTGCCCTGTGTGGCTGTAAGGAGAGGAAGGCAGGCTTCTCCCAGGGTGTGGCCAGGATGACAGATGCGATTAATGTAAAGGGTGGTGTCTGCTCTGTGTGTCAGAGGAACCAGTCTCTTCTTCACCTGTGACAGCCTTACAGTTATCAAAAAGTATCTGTCCCCCAGATGCTAAGTGTGATGTATGAGATTCTTGAGTTTCCAAGGGTTCCTGGAGGAGAAAACAAGGGAGTCTGGCTTTGAAAGCTTTACCTTCACATTTTCAACAGCCAACTTTCAATCATTTTATATGTGTTACCCTTGGCAAATTTCAACCTCCTATTCTTCCTGCCACTCCCAAGTGCTTCAGAATGCAAATGAACAGGGCTTTCGGTCTAAGCAGAAAAAAAAAAAATCACTGACTATTTGAAGTTTGAAGTACAGAAATCCTTTCTCCATCTATCAAATGAGTGACCCCATCAGTCAGTTTAAGCTTGGGCTAAGTATCACCAAATATGACCTTGCCTGCAAGGCACTTAACATTGCCAGCTTTCCCAGGGCATTTAAAATAGGGTTTTATTTACAAAAGTTGAAAAGGCTCACAGCACAGCAGAAAGGCACACCTCTCCTGCATTCCAAAGGAACGTTGGATTCTGTGAGTCACTGTTTTCCTGTTAGGCCAGATGGTAGAGAACTGACTGACTCAGGTGATCCTGCAGATGATTGCCTCACAGCTCCCGCTGGCTTTATAAAGAGCACTGGATGCAGTCAGGAAAACTGTAGTCTAGTCCCAGCTCAGCCACTAACTACCCATGAAAACTTGGGGCAGACACTTTATGCTTTTTGGATTCCATGTCTGCAAGTAAAATAACGAGGCATAACCAGACACTCTTTAAAGTTTTTTCTACGTTTCAGATGCCTGCTGTGTGCTAATCACTGGATGTTCCTTTTATTCAACATCCCCAGGAAGTCCATCCAACATTGAATGATACTTGTGCTCAGTTTTAGGCATTGGAGTAAGAGCTCTAAATGCATTAGTCTGGTGTTTGCTACAAGGGGATTAACCCCAATATTAAACCTTGCCTGTATTCTGGATACCCAAAAGGTAGAGTGTACCACTGTCACTTAACTGTCCCAATTGTCCCTGTAAGTCTCAGAACTTAGCAGAAGTCTCCCAGATTTAGCCCCCAGCCTCTAAACCTTGAAGCCTTTTAACTCTCTTCTTCTGAATCAGTGGTAATTTTCCTTTTGATTGTTGAAAATGGAAATATACCACCCAAATCCTTGGTTTCCGAAAATTCTATTTTTGACGTGTCCAAATTAGTTGATTGATTTCCTAAAAAGCTATGTACTCTATTTCCACCATAAATTCTTCATCTCCCTAGTGCCTCACCTCTTTATTTTTTTAATTAGGAAAAATCTGGTTGTCTTTTTTTGATGTAGATTAAATTATTGTAACTCTTTTTAGTTTCCCAAACTATTAGACTTTCACTAGATTCTCTGAGCCTTTTGTCCAGCTCTCACCCTGCCCATACTGGTAGGCACCTAAAGTCACTCCATTCTTTTATTAAAAAATTCATTAAGGTATAGAAAATTTCATAGGAAATTTTTCATGGTGGTAGTACAATGAAGAGGGAGAAATATAAACCAGGGATTTTTTTGCTTCAGGAGTAAAAAAATGAAGGCCTTCCAGGGTACTAGAGAAATACAGTTCACCTTTGCTCTGTGCTACTCAGACCCTACAATATGGAAATTGTCTTGATTCTAGACTTTGCTTGCCAAATAATTCTTAATCCTGCTTTATCTTCAACTTTCCATTCTTTCTAATTGTGATTTACTCTCTTATGTTCTTATTAATATTAACCCCATGTTCAACTTTAATAAATATCATATTTCCTGCTCAGAAATATAGCTTATGGAACTTAGGATCTTCATGAAGAACTTTAACTTTACAGGCACAATTGTTTGTGTGAGATGAGGCATCTAACAGATGTTCTGGCCTTAACCCTCATGTGTTTATAGTCATATTTGTCCTGTCCCCAAATCTCCTTGCATGTTGCCCCCAAAGCAGTCACCCTAATGCCAGCAAGGATTATGTCACACTTTTGTTTAGACACCTTTGATTATACCACACTATTTGTAGAAAAGTCTGAATTGGCATTCTGGCATTCAAGTCCCCTTTCCAGGATGGCAGCCCAGTTTTTATTTCCAGTCTCATTTACATATCCTATGATTCAGTCAGGGGGAAACAATTTGTTGTTCATCGTACCCTTGATTTTTCATCTTCCATGTGGTGGTAGATGGAGCTCCCACACCAGGCCTGCCTGCTCAAATCCTTTGTTTCTTCAGTACCACCTTCTTTAGGGAATGTTTTCTGATCTTCTTTCTCAATCTCCCAGGGAAATGGATACCTCTCTTGTGACATTTTTTTCACTATCTACTGTTTTATACACATATTCACCTCTTTTCTCCTCAACTTTACTGCTCTTTCCTTGAATGCCTCGCACTAGGCTTGCCATTGAGAAGGTAGTCAGTATATATTTGGGGATTGTAAATGATTTAAAAAGAAATCATTAAATCCTCTCATACCTTTCTTTATATCTAGCCTCTTTTACCTCATTTGACTTGAAAACACATTTAGAGTTGCTACTATGTCTCTGGCAGGCTTGTAAAAACTGGGTTCAAAAACCTATATAGCTTGGTTCCCATTTCTGAGGAATTTAAACAGTCTTTTAGGGGATAAAGAATGATAAGTAGATCATTTTCATTCAAATATGGTAAATTCTGTGGTTGAGGTAAGTACTTGGAACTATGGGAACTAAAAAAAGGCCCTTGTTCATTGAGAGGAGCTTTGAGGTGGTTACACAGGATATGAGGTATAAGTCAGAGAATGACATCAAGAAACACACATACACACAAAGTTTCCTCCTTCTCTGTGCTTGTTAGGAGAAAATACAATGATACACTTGATGTTTTTGGTTGGAGATCAGAAGGGTCACTCTGCATGTTGGCCTGCAAGCTGAGCCTTCCTGCCTGGTGAGTCGGTCGAGATGCAAGGGTTACTTAGATATGTTTAAACATTGCTTGGGAATAAAAAGGGCCCAAATACACTCTTCTGGTTTATACCATCACACACTAAGAGTTTTGACTGAGGAAATAAATGAACAATAGACTATACCTAATGCTGAGGGCACTTGAGAACTGGAGTCGCTTATATTTGGACCTTTTGTGATAGCTGGATATTATTTCATGGTGTTGAGTTTCCAAATATTTCCTTGAAAGGGAAAACATTTTCCAAGATATTGTTAGAGAGTCTCCATGACAAGGTGAAAATTCCCACATACCTTGGCTTCTATATTATTCATGAATTTATGTCCTAAATGTAGACATATAATGGTTGGCCCTTGTCATCTCTGCTTAGACTCACCCTATGGTCTTGAGAGAATCCTCAGTGGGTCATTACCAGATAGCTTCATCTCTGGCAGCCTACCTGTTTTCCTAGAAGGAAAGTGACACTCTTGGAGTTTCACTCCATGCAAAAGGAAATAGGGTAGCGTGCTTGCAAGATAATCTTAAAAATCATCATAGTTTTTGACATGTGGTTTAATGGAGCTTTTGGTCATTAAGTAAAGAAGTGGGAAATAAATGTCCTGTTAAGAAGTGAGACCTAAATTGAAAACGTGGTCATACACCAAGAAATTCTTTTAAGTTGTTACTTATAGTTTTGGTCCCATTGGATTTTAGAGGAGTTCAAGTCACTCGTTCTTAGTTTCATCTTATTTTTCCTATCCTTATTTCTTTCATGTTCTAATTTCTTTATCCTATTAGTTTTCAAATTAATTTTATCTTGTATATATTCTGCATCCTTTCTGGAGCTTTCATTTTTATTAGACTTTTGATGTTGAATTTATTTTTACAGTTTCAGCTGGGTACTGGAATCTCCTCTGGCCACATGGCACAGGAAGAACACTGTTCAGGATAAGATGGGTTTTTCCAGACTTCCAGCCAAGATGGAGGCATAGGTAGATATGCTTTGCCTCCTTGCACAACCAAAAGAAGGACAGCAACCAGTTTAAAAACCAAAAACAACCAGAGCTGCCAGAAAAATCGAAGTGTATGGAAGTCCAACAACCAAGGAGTTAAAGAAGAAACATTCATCCAACTGGTCAAAGTGGTGGAATTAGGCAGCTGGGGCAGATAGAATGTGACACAAAGTCACAGACCTGGCCAGTTGAGATGGTGGTTGGCAGACCGGGTGATCCCACATTCATGTATGGATAAGCCAGGAGGAACAACTGGGATAGCAAGACAGACAACACAACCCATTGTTGTAGTGCAGGAAACTAAAGCCTCAAAACCTCTGGCTGTAAAACCTGTAGGGGTTTCAGTGGCAGGAGAAATTCTCAGCCTCACAGGAAAGTTTGTGGGAGAGACCCATAAGGTCCCAGAGTGTACACAAGCCTACCCACCTGGGAATCAGCAACAGAAGGACCCAATTTGCTTGTGGGTAGCAGGAGAGGTGACTGAAAGTGGGGTGAGAACCAAGCAAGCAGCATTCTTCCCTCTGTGACCCCTTCTTCACATATAGCACCACAATGCAGAGAAGTGGGTTGCCCCACCCTGGTGAATACCTAAGGTTCTACCCCTTACAGTGTAACTGGTGCACTGAGACAAAGAAGTAAGGCCCAAATGAAAGAACAGATCAAAACTCCAGAAAAAGAACTAAGTGACAAGGAGATAGCCAACCTATCAGATGCAGAGTTCAAAACACTGGTAATCAGGATGCTCACAGAAATAATTGAGTACAGATGGAAAATAGAGGAAGAAGTGAAGTCTATGCAAAGTGAAAGAAAGGAAAACACACAGCAAACCAACAGTGAAGGGAAGGAAATCAGGACTCAAATCAATGATTTGGAGCAGAAGGAAAAAATAAACATTCAAACAGAACACAATGGAGAAACAAGGATTCAAAAACATGAGAAGAGGCTTCGGGACCTCTGGGACAACTTCAAACTTTCCAACATCCAAATCATAGGGGTGCCAGAAGGAGATGATGAAGAGCAAGAAATTGAAAACTTATTTGAAAAAATAATTGAAGAGAACTCCCCCATTCTGGCAAAGGAAGTAGACTTCCAGGAAGTCCAGGAAGCTCAGAGAGTCCCAAAGAAATTGGACCCAAGGAGGAACACATCAAGACACATCATAGTTAAATTACCCAAGATTAAAGGTAAGGAGAAAACCTTAAAAGTTGCAAGAGGAAAGGAGACAGCTACCTACAAAGGAGTGTCCATAAGACTATCAGCTGATTTCTCAAAAGAAACCTTGCAGGCAAGAAGAGGCTGGAAAGAAGTATTTGAAGTCATGAAAGGCAAGGACCTACATCCAAGATCACTCTATTCAGCAAAGCTATCATTTGAAATGGAAGGGTAGATAAAGTGCTTGTCTACCCTTGCCTTGTTACATTGCTTGTATCTTGTCCTCACTTCTGCCTTCTAGGTTATTAATTTCTCAAACTGAGAAGTCAGAAATACTGTGAGTTCCTTGAAAGCTGGAAACTGTGTTGCTCAAACAACTAGCACAGCGCTAACCTCAATAATAAACATGTTGGTTTATTTCCATTTTGAGACACTGAAGACTACATGTCTTTAAAATTCACCAATATATTTTTGTCTGAATATTCTTTCTATGACAAAAGTATGTATAAACCTAGGTATAAAAAATGGTAAATGGTAAGTATTTGGGACATAATTTTTAGGTCCCAAATCTGGGTCTTAATTTTTGAAGGGGATTTAAGATCACTGGTTTTACTCATAAATTGAGAATCCCACCTTTCATGATGTTAGTATAGGCAAGCATCTGGGATCACATGAGGGGAAGGAGTTAGCCTATTATTGTACATTGAGCATTAGGTGAGCGTCTAATTATCTGTTCCATCTGAATAATAATAAAAAGGGGGAACTCTAGTGCAATGGAATATTAATGAGTGTTATGAAGCAGATATACTTCCAATCTGTGTTTCAGAAATTCTGCATTATTGAAATTAGACAGACTTCCTTATTACAGGGCTATTACAAGCCTTGAATGGCTTATATGCCTTTCAAATTCTGAGAGGTAGAGGTATTATACATAATGTTTTCTAAGATTATTTGACTACAGAACCAACCCCACAATGAGTCATCTCTCCAAGCCACTTTTCCCAGAACTTGTGTTCTGCAGGCTCTAAATTGGGAAACCTTTTCAGAGAATTGCCATATCCCCACCCTAGGACCACCACTAATACCAACATCACCACTCCCTCTTAAGTACAGATAGCATTTGAGGCCTTTCAAAACATTTCCACATACATTATCTCATTTCACTTTCATTAGCTGTGATTGGTGTCAGGCAAGTATTTACAATCTAGTAGCTGAGAAAAGAGACACTTATCCTAATAGTTGCTGTCTTGGTTGTCAGAGAATTATTGAGTTGCATTGGAGTAAAGAGAACACAGGTCCATGTCTAGAGAATACTTGTAACTGTAAAGAGTAAAGATCCCCCCCCCCCTTTTTTTTGCAAACGTTTTGCTCCTTTTCAGCACTCTGACTAGAGGAAAATGTTCTACTTTATGTGATGATACCCACATGATTTGAGGTACTGTCTCATGTGGAGGGAGATACACTTCAGGTAATTTGACTCAATTTTCCAAGTGAATTTGCCTGTGTGAAACAGATTGACTCAATATTAGATCATAATAGAATTGAGGGGAAATTGGGAGGGAAATTCAAAATCCAAATAAAGCGCCTCATTTATAGCAGAGAATTTTATACAGATTTGGTAGATATTATGAACTTATACAACTCATTTGAGATAGTTTGGAAACTTCCATCTATTCCCAATTTGTGTTTGGAAATTCATGTATTCTTGACAGGTATAGTTTGCACTAAATTTCCATTACTGGTTTTTGTTTTCCTTATTTGACACTAACGTGAAGCTACTTTCTCTGAGTGTGTCAGGGTCAGCTTGACTGGGATGCTTGTCTATGATCAGGGCCAGGTTAGTGGGCCAAGGCATCCTCTTGGGGCACTGAATTATTCAAGATCGAATGCGTATATCTGGGGCTAAGTCTTGATATATTAAGGAAAGTTGAGAGTCAGACATCTCTCTTGGTCTCCAATACATTTTCTGTGCCCTATAATGATACCTGGAACATGGAGTCATGTTCAATCAATATGGGAAAATATAGATTAATGAATAAAAATAACAGGGGCACCAAGTAAGAATATCAAGTCTGGTGACAGGCAGGATGAATACCAGACATCCTGGGGACAGGCAGGATGAAACTCATGGTGTTGTGTTGAGTCTAAGAAGGTATTCAGGATGAGGAGACAAAACTTCATACCCAGATTGCATCTGGATGCAAACTGAAATAGTGTTGGAATAGAAACAGAAGGAAAACAAGAATGCATAGAGAGTATGACTGTAGCTGCCCTTATTAGTTGTGCTAGACATATCGGTGCTAAATTCTCATGTTTATGTCTTGTACATATTATATACTGGCTTATACTTGTTAACTTTTCTGTAGTATTGGATCAGTTCTTCTTCACTATCTTTATAAAATTTCCAATTATGCGACCCCTTTAGATATTGCTAAAGAAGTTAAAAGACTCAATGGGAATTTCAAATCTTGTTTTATCTCTTGGGTGGGCAGTGCTCCTTGGTAAGCAACACTCTCATACACAGATGCACAGTCAACAAGAATGTACTGAGTGGCAGGGAAAATCAGCATAAGTTTAACATTTAACCAGAGAAAATCTACATTACTAGGATAATCAACATGGATATCTGAAAGAACCCATAATTCAAGTGGCAGGCCAAATTGATTCTTTCTGGTCCTTGTTTATCAGTTTGTCAAGTCCCTAGAGTAAGCTTTAAGAAATAAGAGGTTTAAGAGTTGTGTCATTCTCATCACCTATTATTCACCACCCCCCCTCCTTTTGCATTAGTAGTGGTTATAGCTTTGGTTTCTGTTTATACCATGGGACTATTTTTTAAAGCAAATTCAACTTGTGTCAGTTTGCCCACTAATTTACATGTTACTTGAAAGCACATTTCTAATGGAGAATAAATGGCTTGATTTTCTAGAGATGAGGATAGAAATGTCTGGGTTATCATGGAACTGACAGTGTGCACATTCTACTTGTCACCACTTTATTAAGTCAATTTCCAAAAAGGAATTGCCAAACTTCTTGGCATGTACATCTATTGCCCATATATGGGAATCATTATACTATGTAAATGCTGCCTTTTTGTAGTCATCTGTGCATTATGTTCAGTGGGTAGAGTTACTCAGTAATATAAATAAGTCACAGACAAAATCATAGACAAAAAGTTTTTTGGGCTGGGGAATAATGTGTGTGTGTTTTTTTAATGTGTTTGTTGCTTCCATATGAGTTTTTATTTATGTTCTGGATTACAGCCATTGCCACCATTGTACAAAAGCCAGAAAGAAATTTAATCAGGTGTTGCCCATGGGGGCTGTGATGTGTTACAGTTTTCAATTTTCACTGCATCTTACTGAGTCAGTGGGCCCAGATGCAGCCTACCTCTACTACAGAGATCTAAGGCACAAATGTTCAAAAATGTTTCATAATCAAAACATGATTCCATATCTTTAGATTTCTTTAAAAATAAAAACTTCTTTAAAAGTGATTCTACTTTCCTAATTAGCAGTTCCCCTAATTCTTTTCACAAATAATATATGTAGTTTTGGGGTTCCTAAAAGACAGTCTCCCACTAATCCTTTTCTAAACATCTGATTAATACAATTTCTTACATTTCTTTAGCTTACATCTGTTTACTAGTATATTCACTCCTTCAGTTTTATAAAAGAAATTAAATTCTGAAAAACAATGACATTTTCATAGCACAAACAGGAAGAAATTTTATGTAATCCTCTTCCATGTTTTCTTCAACATCTAGGCTTGTACCTCTCCTAGCTGCTTCATTGACTATCAATTGTTTTTTATCCTTCTCTCTCTTTTGCCTTCTGTATCCAGACTGTGGTAAAGTCTTATTTATGTGGTCAACATTTCATTCAGCCTGTATTTATTGACCCTCTACTTTGTACATGCAAAGGGTTAATCTCAGGGCATCATGGGCATGGCTGTCTACAATACACCATGCCTTATCACTAGCAGAGTACAGCCCTAATCACTTCTCATGTAGTCCATTGAATTTGCTCTTTAGGGTCCTTAGGACAGGACCCGCTGTACACAGAAACAACATTATAATGGAGCCATTCTTCTATCCAGTACCACACTCTGTTTCTTGATACCTTCACTCTTCCTCATTCTTACTGCTTGGCTACTGGGGTAGGCAGAATAATGGCCTCCCAAAGATGGGTATGTCCTAATTCTCAGATCCTGAGAATATATTACCTTGTATGGTACCAGATATTTTGCAGATGTGATTATTGTTAAGTACTTTGAGACTGGGGATATTTTGGGTTATCTGAACAGTCCAATCTAATCATGAGTCCTTAAAAACAGAGCCTTCCCTGTTCTGTTAAGAGAAATAGATGCAATAAAAGAAGAAGGGTCAGGAAGGGACCAAGTGCCAAGGAATGCAGGCAGTCTCTAGGCTGGGAAAAGCAAGGAAATAGAGTCTCCCCTAGATCCTCTAGAGAGAAATTCAGACCTGCTGATACCCTGATTTTGGACAGTGAAATCAAAGTTAGACTTTTTTCAGGTTTAAAAAAATTTTTAATTTTTAAAATTATTTTATTACAATTGACCCATTTTCCCCCCTTTGCCCTCCTCTGCCCATCCCACCCCCCGCTCCCACAGTCATTTCCTACACGTTGTCTATGTCCTTCTGCCATTCATACATGTTTTTTGCCTGGTCCCTTTCCCTTAAATGTACAAAATGGAATGCCACACAGAAGAAAGAAAGAAGGAACTCTTACCTTTTGTGACAGCATTGATGGAACTAGAGAATATTATGCTAAGTGAAATAAGGTAGGCAGTGAAAGACGAATACCATATGATCTCATCTGTAAAAGGAATCTAATGAACAAAATAAACTAATGCAGAAAATAGAACCACAGGCAAGGTTAGACTTTTTGATTTACAGATTTGTAAGATAATAAACTTTTGTTGTTTTAAACAACTATATTTGTAGGTCATTTGACATGGCAACAGCACAAAACTAATACAGCTCCCTTCCAAATAATGGGTTTTTATACTTTCCAGATTGACTTTCGGCATCTTGGGCCTAGTGGTCTCTCTATATTGACCTTATTTATCTATTTTCAAACCTTTTTGGATCTCAAAGTGAAGATATCATCCAGCCTTGAGATCTGTACTGATTGCATATTCCTCTACTTTTAGTTTCTTTTCTGCCAAAAGTTTCTCTGGGGTTAACATAACAACTTTTTTCTTCTGTAGTACTTTCCTCCTTCCATATACCTTCAACTAGTTTGTGTTTCAAGGCTTTATATTATTTGACCACAAACTATCTTTCTGATCCTATCTCCTCCAGTTTTTCATGGTCAAGTAGCTCCAGTTAAATTGTACTTCTCACTATTTTCACACATCTTACTTTAGAAACTTGAATCGGTCAGGACAGGCTGGGTCATGCCATAAAAATAAAAAATAAACTCACAATTTTAGTGACTTAGGATATATCCACGTGGGTCACTTGAAAGCTCTGTACCACATTTCTCATGTGTCTGGTGGAACAGCTACCATCTCAGAATCTGCTGCCCGCTATGCAGTGAAAAAGCTGTGTGCGAGATCAGCAATTATGCTCAATGAAGGAGTAACATATGTCCCTTTGACTTTCAACCCATTGTCTACAATGAGCCACATGGTCCAGAGGACTATAGAGTATAAGCCTATTGTAATGGGGAAGATGACCACTGCCATCAATCTACAACCCTCTACAAGAAGGATTGGGGAATAGCCTCACATCTACCAAGTCTGTCCACATCTACACTCTCCTTCAGATGAGGTTTCTTGGGGTGCACCTGGTCATGAAATGGTAAAGTGGTGACTTTATGGTGTCTTTGATTTAGATCATCAATGGATTACGAGAACTTGAAGAGGAAGAGAAATATTTGTTCACTCAACCACCATAATCATGCATTGAACTTCTATTGAATTCAAAGTAGAGTTGAGCGCTTGGGAACTAGAATGATGAATTAGACATCCTGCAGGGAAACAGTGTCCACTAGGCATAGGAGGGACTCTGGGGTAAACGTCTCTCCCCAACTTTGGCAGTTGTAAAGGAGGTGGTCAGGAAGGCAAGTGGGACAAATAAGAGAGTGCATTGGGCTTATCAGTTTTGTCCAACATTTGCATAGACCTTTGATGATGTTTGTTCTAGTTTTCTTCACAACTTCTGGAGGAACTTGCAAGAAACGGAATTGTATGCATTTGAAATCTATCTAAGGAGGTGCTGTGCTAGAGTGGAAAGAATACATGCTTTGGAATTAGGCACATCTGAACAGGATTTCTAGGTCTGCCCTACGTTACTTTGTGATCTTGGGGAAATTACTCAACCTCTCTGAGACTTGTTTTCCTCATTTGTAAAGTGATTAATAGATTCCTCAAAAGATTAATGAGAAAACAGAAAACATACTTATTCTGGGATTTGGTACAATTAGGCTCTAAATAAACACTGGTTTCCTTCAGTCTCCCTCATGAGACACAGTAGGTTCTACATAGCACCATTTAAAATACTGTTTTATAAAGACATTTAGTTTGCCCAAGTTTGGTCAGTTTATGTAGTTTCCTTTATTTTCTCTCTCTTTTTTAAAAATTTTTTTTGCAGTATAATTCACATACCATAAAATTCATGCTTTCAAAGTGTATAGTTCAATGATTGTTTTTGTGTTCACAAAGTTATGCGAGCAACACCACTATTTAATTCCATAACATTTCATCATTCCCAGAAGAAACCCGTATCCATTAGCAGTTACTCCCCATTCTGTCCTTCTCCTAGACCCTGCCAACCACTAATCTACTTTTATTATGATAATCCATTTCATATGAATGAAATCATGCAATGTGTGGCCCTATTTTGTCTGGATTCTTTCGCCTAATATAATATTTTCAATGTTCATCCATGTTGTAGCGCATATCAGTACTTCATACTACCTTTTTATTGCCAAATAATACTCCATTGTGAGGATATGCCATATTTTTGTTTATCAGTTGATGGGCATTTCAGTTGTTTCCATTTTTGGATATTATGAATAATGTGCTAGGAGCATTGATGTGCAAGTATTGTGCAGTCACATGTTTTATTTCTTCTGGGTATATCCTAGCAATGGAGTTTCTGGGTCATATGGTAATTCTAGGTTCAGTGTTTAAGGAATTGCCACACTGTTTTTCAAAGCGGCAGCGCCAGTTTACATTTCCATGAACAATGTATAAAGGTTTTAGCTTCTAGAGATCCTTGAGTCAATGCTTGTTATTGCCTGCCTTTTCAAAAAAATAATTATAACCTAGTTGTCAGTTTTCCAAATTATAGCCATTCTGCTACATGTGAAGTGATATCTCATTGTGGTTTTGATTTGCATTTCCATGATGACTAAGGATGTTGAACATATTTTCACGTGCTTACTGGCTTTTTGTATTTCTTCTTTGGAGAAATGTCTGTTTAAATTAGTTTTCTTTATTTTTACACCATCTTTTAGTTTAAATTACGCTTTTTCCTTTATACTGTTAGACTTTCTGATTATTCCCAAATGGACACAGAGTGGGGTGAAGTGAGATACTAGTTCCTTACCTACAGATATTGAATGCTAGAATAACTGTGCTATGAGCCTCAGATCTGGGGCTTTGCCACACCTGTCTGTGAGACATTGGACAAGCAGTATGAACTTGTCCAACCAGGTTAACTTTTCTCAATTCCGGAGCTGTTGTATTGAATACCAGCTTTGTATTCAATCAGGTGTGGTACTAGTTCCTGGGAAACATAGGTAGGGAAGGCCTGGTCTTTCTGCCTAGTGCTCCCCTGATATCTGGACAGACTTAAGTGGATGTTACAATACAACAAGATGCAGTCACAGGGAAGAGAATCAAATTCTGTGGAAGCTCCAACAAGGCGAGTGGCTTGCTGTTCCTGAGGCCATCTGAGGTGGCTTCCCACATTGTAAATCCCTGAATCTAGGATCTCGTTCCATCTCAGTGTGAACATGTTGTATTAAACAGAAAGATAATATTGCAGATCAAGAAGTACAGCCCTACAGGTAGTAATGTTTGACTGAGTTCAGTGAAAAACTGACTAATATATTGAGTACCTACCAGACACCCAGGAATGAAACCAAGCTTGATTTGTCTTTGTATCTGAGTCTATAGTGTATGTTGGACGAATGAATCATTTTAGGTAGAAGGGGAAATTACAAACTACATTTTGAAGGCCTCAACTATAATTTTTCCTTTCACACTTGAGCCCCGAATAATAATAATATTCACTTTTAGGATACATTTATTTATTTATTTTAGAGAGGGAAGGGAGGTAGAGAGAGAGAGAGAGAGAAACATCAATGTGTGGTTGCTGGGGGCCGTGGCCTGCAACCCAGGAATGTGCCCTGACTGGGAATTGAACCAGCGATGCTTTGGTTTGCAGCCTGAGCTCAATCCACTGAGCTACGCCAGCCAGGGCCTTTAATTCTTAATAGGAAAAATTCAGCTTCCTTCTGGAGAGCCCTATAATGCTCTTTGTGGCAAGCAGTTATCACTTCCTCTTGCCTGTAAAATTCTTTACACATTCACCCTAACTGATTACACATCTGTTCCTTTTCCTCTAATATTTCAAAGATCTTTTTAGATTGAAAAATCTAGAGAGTGTCTGTAAATGGATGGAAGCTTTGGAATCATTTAAAATTTTAATACTTCATTTTATAGAAGAGGAATTGAACCTCAGGTATGTCAAATGATTTTGGTCAGTTCAATCCAGAATCTAGGCATTGTCTCCCCCTTAACAAATTTTCATTTTCTTCCACATCATCTTTGTTCTTTTAACAATAAAAATCAGTGAGTTAAGACTAACTAAGTGGTCTCAATAAAAATGAGTCTGTAAATTGACTTGAGGTGTGCAACAAAGTATATGGAGCCCCCAAATTTCTTGACAGACTCCAAAAAACTTTTCCGAAGACTAACTGTATTAGGGAACTAGGACTACAATAACAAACTGCCATAGACATGGTGACTTTAAGAACAGAAATTTATTTTCTCACACTTCTAGAAGCTGGAAGTCTGACATCTGTGTACTAGCATGGTCAGGTTCTGGTGAGGGCCCTCTTCCTGGCTTGCAGATAGCCACCTTCTTGCCTGCTGTGTCCTCCTGGAGGAAGGGAGGGGGATGGGGAGAGCGAGAAGGGGAGAGAGTGAAAGAGAGAGAGAGGGCACTCTCTCTTTTAATGCCACTAATCTTTTTTCTTCAATTACATCGACATTCAATATTATTTTCAGTATAGTGGTTAGACATTTATATAATTTATGAAGCAATCCTCCCACTGAGTCTAGTACCCACATGGGACCATGCATAGTTATTATAATATTATTGACTATATCCCCTATGCTGTATTTTACATCTTCACGACCAATTTGTACTTCCTAATCTCTTCCTCTTTTTCACCCAGTGCCCCAACCTTATGTGGCAGCCAACAGTTTGTCCTCTGTGTCTATGAGTCTGTTTCTTCTTTTTTGTTCATTTACTTTGTTCTTTAGGTTCCACAGATAATTGAAATTATATGGTATTTGTTTTTTTCTGTCTGACTTATTTCACTTAGTATAATATCCTCTATCAGGGGTGTCCAACCTGCGGCTCAAAGGCTGCACGTGGCCCAGGATGGTTATGAATGTGGCCCAATACAAAATTGTAAATGTAGGACACCCCTGCCTAGGTCCATCCATGTTATTGCAAATGGTAATGTATTTTTTTATGGTCAATTAACATTCCACTGTGGATATGTACCACATCTTCTTTATCCAATTGTCTGTTGATATATATCTTGCCTTTTGTAAATAACACCTGCAATGAACACAGTGGTGCACCTTTCTTTTCAAATTAGTATTTTGGATTTCTTTGCATAAGTACCAGAAGTGTGATTGCTGGGTCATAAGATAGTTCTATTTGTAGTTTTTTTGAGGAACCTCCATTTCCATAGTGGCTGCCCCAATTTGCAATCCTATCAACAACACACTAGGGTTCTCTTTTCTCCACATCATCACCAACACTTGTTGCTTGTTAATTTATTGAGATGGCCATTTTGACAGGTATGAGGTAGCATCTCATTGTGGTTTTAATTTGCATTTTTCTGATGATCACTGATGTTTATATCTTTTCACATGTCTGTTGGCCATCTGTATGTCCTCTTTGGAGCAGTATTTTTTCAGATCCTCTGCCATTTTTTAGTTTTTTTTTGTGTGTGTGTGTGTGTGTGTGTTAAGCTTTATGAGTTCTTTATAAATTTTGGATATTGATCCCTTATCAGATGTATCATTGGAGAATATATTCCCCTAATTGGTTGTCTGAGTTTTTGTTTTGTTGGTTTCCTTTGCTATGCAAAATCTTTTTAGTTTGATGTAGTCTCAATTGTCTGTATTTTCTTTTTGATTCCCTTATCCAAAGATTTATACTAAAAAATTACTAAAAGCAATGTCAGGGAGTTCACTGCCTATGTTTTTTCTTCTAGGAATTTTATGGCTTTGAAGCTTACATTTAAGTTTCTAATCAATTTTGAGTTTGTTGTGAATGGTGTAAGAAAGTGGTTTAGTTTCATGGTTTTTTTTGCATGTATCTGTCCAGTTTTCCCAACACAATTTATTAAATAGACTGTGTTTACCCTATTGTATATCTTGCCTCATTTGTCATAGATTAATTGATCCTATAGGAGTGGGTTTATTTCTGGTATCTACATTCTGTCACATTCATCTATGTATTTGTTTTTTATGCCAGTATCATGTCATTTTGATTATTATAGCCTTGTAATAGTTTAATATTAGGTAGCATGATACCTCCAACTTTGTTCTTTCTCAAAATTGTTGTGGCAGTTCATGGTCTTTTGTGGTTCCATGTACATTTTTGGAATATTTGTTCCAGCTCTTTGAAAAATTCCATTGGTATTTTGATACGGATTGCATTGCATCTATAGCTTGCTTTGTGTAATATGGACATTTTAACAATGTTAATTCTCTCTATTCATGGTACATGCACAGTACATGCTTTCATTTACTTTTATCTTCTTCAGTTTCATTCTTCAATGTCTTAAATATTTTGACTATAGATCTTTTACTTTCTTGGGTAAACTTATTCCCAGATTTTTTTCAATGCAATTAGAAATTGTTTTCTTAATTTTTGTTTCTGATAGTTTGTAATCAATCTATATAAATGCAACCAATTTCTGAAAATTAATTTTGTATCCTGCTACTTTACTGAATTCATTGATCAATTCTAATCGTTTTTTGTGGAATACCCTATTTTTTTGACTATAAGATGCACCCAGGTTTTAGAGGAGACAAATATGAAAAAAAACTTTGAAGCCAAAAAGTGGTAAAATATTTAATAACATAAATAACATAATATTTCACCAATGTAAATGTAAACAGAACTCAACAACAGAATTAACAACCATTATTCCCCCCAAATTTGGGGGGGAAATGTGCATCTTATATGGGGAAATATATGGTATTTAGTGTTCTCTACATATAGTATCATGTCATCTGTAAATGACAGTTTTACTTTTTCCTTTCTGATTTGGATGCTTCTTATTTATTTTTCAAGTCAGAGTGCTGTGGCCAGGACTTCCAATACTATGTTGAATAAAGTTGGTGATTATGGACATCCCTGTTTTTTTCCCGATCTTAAGGAAAATGCTATTAGCTTTTCACTATTGGATGTAATGTTAGCTGTGGGTTTGTTGTGTGTGGCCTTTATTATGTAGAGGCATGTTCCCTCTATTCACATTTTGCTGATAGTTTTTATTATAAATGGGTGCTGGATTTTGTCAAATGATTTTTCTGCACCTATTGATATGATCGTGATTTTTATCTTTCATTTTGTTGATGTGGTGTATCATGTTGACTTACTTTTAGATATTGAACTGACCTTGCTTCCCAGGAATAAGTCCCACTTGATCATGGTGTATGATCTTTATAATGTATTGCTGAATTCAGTTTGCTAGTGTTTTGTTGAGGATCATCTTTGTTAGGTTTTGAAACCAGGATAATGCTAGCCTTGTAAAATGAGTTTGGGAGTCTTCCTTCCCCTTGATTTTTTTAGGCATAGTTTGATAGATGTTAAGTCTTCTTTGAATGTTTGGTAAAATTCACCTGTGAAGTCATTGGGTCCAGGACTTTCCTTTGTTGTGAGTTTTTTTATTACTGCTTCAATTTTTTTGGTTGTAATCAGTCTGTTCAGATGTTCTGTTTCTTCCTGATTCAATCTTTGAAGATTGATTGTATGTTTTAGGAATTATCCATTTCTTCCAGATTGTTCAATTTGTTGGCACATGATTGTTCATATTGTTTTCTTATACTCATTTGTACTTCTGTGGTGTCATGTTGTCACTTCTCTTCTTTCACTTCTGATTTTATTTATTTGGGTTCTCTTTTTTTTTCTTAAGTATGGTTAAAGACATCAGTATTTTTATATCTTTTCAAATAATCAGCTCTTGGTTTCATTGAATTTCATATTGTATCTTTAGACTATTTCACTTACGTCTACTCTAAGGTTTATTTCCTTCCTTATACTAACTTGGGCTTTGTTTGCTGTTCTTTTTCTAGTTCCTTTAGGTATAAAATTAGGTTGTTTGAGATTTCTCTTGTTTTCTGTGGTAGGCCTGTATTGCTGCATTTCCTTTTTAGAACTGCTTTTGCTGTGTTCCATAGATTTGAGTCACTGTGTTTTTCTTTTTCATTTGTCTCAAGGTATCTTTTGATTTCTTCCTTTGTCTCATTGTTAACCCATTCATTGTTTAGTAGCACGTTATATAGCTTCCATGTGTTTGTGTGTTTTTCAGTTTTTTTCTTGTAATTGATTTCTATTTTCATACTATTGTAATTGGAAGATGCTTGATATGATTTCAGTCTTCTTAAATTTATTGAGACTTGTTTTGTGTCCTAACATGTAGTCTACTCTGGAAAATGTTCTATGTATGCCTGAAAAAGTGCTTTTGGATGAAATGCCTAAAATATCAATTAAATTCACCTGGTCTAACATGTCATTTAAGTTGCAGTTTCCTTTTTGATTTTCTGTCTGGATGAACTATCCATTGATGTAAATGAGGTGTTAAAGTCCCCTATAATTACTGTATTACTGTTGGTCTCTCCTTTAATGTCCATCAATATTTGCTTTATAAATTTGGGTTCTCCTACAGTGGATACATAAGTGTTTATATGATCTTGTTGGATTGATCTCTTTATAATTGTTTAGTGTCCTTTGTCTCTTGTTATACGCTTTGTTTTAAAGTCTGTTTGTCTGATATAAGTGTTGTAACCTTGGCTTTATTTTGTTTCTATTTGCATGAAATATCTTTTTCCATTCCTTTACTTTCAGTCTCTGTGTGCCTTTTAATCTTATATGGGTCTCTTTTAGACAGAAAATGTAATGGTCTTCTTTTCTTATTCATTCAGCTAACCTCTCCCTTATTTCCCCATTTTAAAAAATTTATTTTTAAATTTTTATCTTGCTATTACAGTTGACATTCGATATTACATTAGTGCCAGGTGAATAGCATAGTGGTTATACATTATATAATTTATGAAGTGATTATTCTAATAAGTCTAAACCTCCTGATGCCATACATAATTATTATATTAATGATCACATTCCCTATGCTGTCTTTTACATATCCATGACTGTTTGTAACTGCCAATTTGTACTTCATTAATCCCTTTACCTTTTTCACCCAATCCCCCCTAGTCTCCCTCCCATCTGACAACTATCAGTTTGTTCTGTGTATCAGTGTTTGTTAATTTATATTGTTTTATAGATTCCACATAAAGTGAAGTCATGTGTGATATTTTTCTTTCTCTGTCTGACTTATTCATTTAGCATAACCCCCTCTAGGTTCATCTATGTCACAAATGGTAGGCATTCCCTAGTTATTATGGCTAAGTATTATTCCACTGTATATATTACCACATCTTTATCCAATCCTATCAATGAACACTTGGGTCTCATTTTCTTATCCATTCAGACACTCTATGTCTTTTGATTGGAACATTTAACCTGTTTACATTTAAAGTGATTATAGATAGGCATATAGTTATTATTGTTTTATTATTCATATTTATGTTTTTTTCCCCCTTAAAGATGTTCCTGTAACTTTCTTGTAATACTGGTTTGGTGGCGATTATCTCTTCTATATTTTTTCTCTGGGAAGTTCTTTAACTAAATGATAGCTTTGCTGGGTAGAATAGACTTGGTTTAGATCCTTGCTTTTCATTACTTTGAATATTTCATGCCAATCCCTTCTGGCCTGCAAAGTTTCTGTTGAGAAATCAGCTGATAGTCTTATAACTAACTGCTTTTCTTTTGCTGCTTTAAGGTTCTTCCTTTGTTTTTAATCTTAGTATTTAAATTATGATGTGCTTGAGGTGGGCTTCTTTGGGTTCATTTTGTTTGGTACTCTTTGTGCTTCTTGGACTGTGTGTCCATTTTTTCTTGCCAGGCTGGGGTAGTTTTCAGTTATTTCTTCAACTAGGTTTTCAATTTCTTGCTCTCTCTCTTCTCCTTCTTGGTACCCCTATGATGCAAATGTTATGCTTGATGTTGCCCTATAGGTCCCTTACACTATCCCAATTTATTTATTTACTCTTTATTTATTTTTGCTGTCTGTTTGGGTATTTTCTGCTACCTTTTCTGCTACCTTTTCTGCTACCTTCGCTGATTCAGTTCTCTGCTTTATCTAATCTGTTATTAATTCCTTCTCCTCTGTCCTTCATTGTGGTTATTGTAGTCTTTGTTTCTGACTGGTTATTTTTGTGATTTCTATGTTCCTTTTTATGTTTACTGTCTCTTTGTTGAAGTTCTCAGTGAGTTGATCTACTCCTCCTCTAAGTTTGTTGAGCATCCTTGTAACCAATGTTTTTAACTCTATGTAGAGGTTCTGAAAGGTGGTTAGAAACAATATTTAAACTTTGGTTAGGAAACAGTAACGTGTATTTGTTATTACAGACATGAGCATACACAGAGAATATTCTTCAGACACAAAAACTTCTTCAGAAATGCGTTATAAATACCTAAACCCCAGCATTCCCTATGAGTCATGGAAGAAGGAAAGGTGGGAGGAAACTAAAAATTAAATTCATTCATGCTATGAACTGAATTGTGTCCACTCATTCCGAGTTCATATATTGAAGCCCTAGCTTCCAATGTAACTGTATTTAAAGACAAGGTTTTTAGGAGGCAACAAAGGTTAAATGAGGCAATAAGGGAGGATTTCTAACCCAACATAATTAGTTCCTTACCACCCTGCCAAGACTGGGAAATACAGCAGATTTACCTAATACATCAAAACAAACAGAGAGGCAGCCAAAATGAGGAGAAAAGCATTTTCCAAATGGAAGAACAGGAAAAAATTCCAGAACTAAACAAAATGGATGGAAGCAATCTATCACATATATAATTCAAAACATTGGTTACAAGGATGTTCAACAAACTTAGAGGAGGAGTAGATCAACTCACTGAGAACTTCAACAAAGAGACAGTAAACATAAAAAGGAACATAGAAATCATAAAAATAACCAGTCAGAAATGAAGACTACAATAACCACAATGAAGGACAGAGGAGAAGGAATTAATAACAGATTAGATAAAGCAGAGAACTGAATCAGCGAAGGTAGCAGAAAAGGTAGCAGAAAATACCCAAACAGACAGCAAAAATAAATAAAGAGTAAATAAATAAATTGGGATAGTGTAAGGGACCTATAGGGCAACATCAAGCATAACATTTGCATCATAGGGGTACCAAGAAGGAGAAGAGAGAGAGCAAGAAATTGAAAACCTAGTTGAAGAAATAACTGAAAACTACCCCAGCCTGGCAGGAAAAAATGGACACACAGTCCAAGAAGCACAGAGAGTACCTAACAAGATGAACTACTAATGTGGAAAAGAGCTAAACTAGGGGACCATAAAGGTAGTACTGAAGTTACTGAGCATTGGCTCTGTTTTATTTAAAATGTTCAAGTAAAATCTGACTTGGGTGACTATTTATCAAGGATAGGCTAGAGGAGATTCTGGCACTGGGTGGGAATTGGTCTAGATAACTTTGGAGATTACTTACAATTTTAAGATTTTATGATTCTCAACAGAATATTGGTGGGTTTGAGTTTTACATTCTCTTTCCTGCTGAACACCCTTGATGGAGGCACTAACAAGAAATGAAATGTCCCAAATGTAAGTAGCAGGAGGGTATTTACCAAATCCAGGTTTCTGGAAAATCCACTATCAAAACTAGCTGCATTATTAGAAATAGTCAATAAGTAACTGTTATTTTGAAATGTTAATACACTAGCATACTATTGGCACCCAAGGAACAATGGTTAACAAAGTGAGAATAACAAAGACACAGCTGCTGATGAAAGAGAACTTTATGTGAAAGGGATTCCTAACATCATTTATTATTTTTATTCAATATTTTGATATAAAGGAAACATAAGGAACATTGACTGCCATCTTCAAAAAAGATATCATAACTTACCTTTCCAAAATGGTAGGTGCCTGTTATTTCACAAATCTATAAAGTCCTTGGGAAGGGTGTCGTATTCTCCAAGTATTTATGTTCCCAGCATTTAGTACAATACTTAGCACATAAGAGCTAACTATGATATGATAACTATTGAATGAATTAGTTAATGACTGTCTGAATAATATGGATTATTTACTCCTGTATTAAAAATTTTTCCTTTGAATGTGTTTTTGAGAGCTCTATCAAGTTATAAGTAACTACGGTAATCTGCACATATTCATAGTGGACAATTTGATGTTTAGACATGTACACACATGAAACCGTCATCACAATCAAGGTGGTGAACATATGTAATTCTTCTCATGCTCCTTTGAATTCCTTTATCCTGCCATTGTCTATATATCTTCTCTCCAAGCAACCACTAGTTTTTGTCACTATCAATTATATTTCACTTTCTAGAGTTTATATAAAATTAACCATACAATGTACCCTTGTTTGTATGGCTTTTTTCACTTGGCATAATTATTTTGAGATTTATCCATGTTGTGTTATTGAATGAGTCAATAATTCATTTATTCACCTATTGATGATTTGGGTTGCTCCTAGTTTTTGGCTATTACAAATAAAGATGTTATTAATATTCATGTACAGGTCTCCATGTGGACATATGTTTTCTTTTCTCTTTGATAAATAAATATTTAGGAGTAGAATGGCTGTATCATGTGGTAAAAGGTTTAAATATGCTATATTTTGAATATCTAAGAAACTGCCAAACTATTTTCTAAAGTGATTGTCATTTTACATTCTCACCAGCAGTTGATGGGTACTGAAGTTTCTCCCCATCCTCACCAACACTTGGTATAGACAATCCTCTAATTCTAACTGATGTAATAGGAGTATAGTAGGATCTCATCATGGTTATTTCTCATTTCCCTAATGATTAATTATGGTAAACATGCTTTTATGTCTCATTTGCCATCCATTTATTTCCTTGTTAAAGTGTCTTTTCAAATATTTTGCCCGTTTTTTTAAAATTGGATGGTTTGTTTTTTAAAGTGAGTCAGAGTTCTTTCTGTATTCTGAATATAAGTCCTTTATCAGATACAGTAGTCTCCCCTTATCCATAGTATTGCTTTCCACAGTTTTAGTCACCCATGGTCAACCACGGTCTGAAAAAATTAAATGGAAAATTCTAGAAATGAACAGTTCATAAGTTTTGAATTGTGTGCCATTCTGAGTAGTGCGATGAAATCTCTCAAGGTCCTGCTTGCTTCATCCTGGCTGGGATATGAGTCGCCCTTTTGTTCACTGCATCTAGGCTGTATACACTACTGCCCATTAGTCATTTAATATCCTTCTTTGTTACCAGATCCACTATTCTGAAATATGAATCAGCTCAATTTTTTTTAAGATTTTATTTATTTATCTTTTAGAGAGGGAGGGGAGGGAGAAAGGGAGAGAGAGAGAAACATCAATGTGCAATTTCTGGGGGTCATGGCCTACAACCCAGGTATGTGCCCTGACTGGGAATCGAACCTGCGACACTTTGGTTCACAGTCTGTGCTCAATCCACTGAGCTATGCCAGCCAGGGTGAATCAGCTCAATTTTCAATTTATCTTGATCTCTCTGTAGCAAGTACAGTAGATGTCGCCCAGATTCCCTTTAATAGGTTGGTGCTGTAATTCCCAGGTTCAGAGGATGTTAGATTGCTAACTGATTAAATATACAGCCTTGTCTGGAAGCTTCTGACCTAATAGAACACGAGCATGACTTCTTGATGGTGCAATTGAGGGACTTACTACACCTGCAAATGTTGGGCACCGTTCTTCAAGATCCAGGATTTGCCCTAAACCAATGAATGACCTTCGTATGTTGCATTGCTGTTGGCAGGTAGACCACATGTATCTTGGACCTAAAGGATATAAGTAAGGATGATCCAACTCACCATCACTATGTACCCCTCAGTTCTGTGGCTCTAGAGATCCTGGTCCCTAAGAGGATAATTCTTCCACCTGGGGGTGTAATAAGAGTCCAATGTAAATTAAAACTATAGCTGCCACTTGGCATTTTGGTATTCCCCATTCTAGCAGACTAGCAGTCAAAGGAGGGAATTACCACGTTGGCAGGGGTAATTGTTGCCGCTATATAATCATGGTAGGTTGGAATTTGTCTGGCACCCAGATGATCCACTGGGACATCTCTTGGCATTCCCATGCTCAATTTTAACAGTAAACTGACAAGTGGGGCAATAAAGCCTTGCTAACTAGGAACTTAGACTACTCAAGGATAAGGATCTGGGTTATCCCATCAGAGGAGTCACATAGATCACAAAAGTGCTAGAAGAACAGGAGGGAAATCTAGAAAGGGTGGATGAGAAGGGAGATGAATGTCGGTTATGATTTTGGAACCAACTCCAGCAAAGGGACAATAGCTCATCTCACTAACTTTACTCCTCTAAGTTTTCATGGAAATTGAACCGAGAATCCTGGGGAAGCAGGTACTGACTAGATGGAGTAAACGTAATGTGAGAAGCAAGTGGACTGAGCTGTATAAGGGATAAAAGATGCTGGTGGTATTCTGTCCCCATTCTCTTTATTAGCGGTATACACCAGGCCCCCAGCTGTTTAAGTGCTGGCTGATGATGGCATACATACACATGCATTTTTTTGAAAGATAGTCCTTGGCTGAGGAGAGGTCACTTTGCCAGAGATACATCGGAGGTTATACTTTTCTCCCTCTGACTTGGGGCAGCCCCATGGCCATGGAGTAACTGATGCAGGGCCATAACAGCCCAGCCTCCTATCTGAATGGCACAACCTTTAAAGCACATTATCTTCCAGAGCTCTGTGGAATCAGGCTGAGACTAGACTTTCTCCAAAGTCATGTTTGCTTAGCCTTGTCTTCTGCTTTAGCCTGATTCCCTCATTGATGTCCTTACAAGTTTCTCCTAAGAACATTTCAATAAATCATTTATGCAGGAATCCCTATTTCAGTCTCCTCTTCTAAGGAACCTGACTTAAAGCCCTCCTCTTCAGGCACTTCAGATTAAATAGGCACACCTCGTTTTATTGTGTTTTGCAGATGTTTTGTTTTTCACAAATTGAAGGTGAGACCTTCCACCAGCAAAACAGTTGATTTCACTTCATTGTGATACTCATGTTATTGTAACAGTCTGGAACTGAACTTGCTATATCTCCAAGGTGTGCCAGTAGTTAATTTAGTTACCAGTTAAGCTAGTTACTATTTCTTCATCTGTGTTCCAAAACATTTTTGAAATCTCTTATACTTTTGTTTTTTTCTCATTGTTGTTTTTCTAAGAAAGATCTACATCTTTTTATTCCTCTTCTGACATTTAAATACATTTTTGGAGAACAGAGTTGTATGCATGTAGCTGATCTCATAAGGAAGTTTGAACTGCCTGTATGTAGAAACTCAGGTTTGTTTTGTATTTTCTATTAAATATACCATTTCCACTAAAGATAATAAATATTCCATTAAAACTAGTTAGATAAAAACACAGTGACAATTAGGAATTGTAATGCCTTAAATTTTAAACAAGATGTCAGAAATTCCAAGAAGCAGTGTACTGGAGTGAAGTCATCCATTTTGCATTCAATTTAGTGTTTCCAAGAAACATTTCATTTAATAGAGGGATATGCATGAAATATTTATTTACTTTGAACAGGTTTACTGATCCCCGCTAGAACAAACAATGCCAACACTTTTGTTAATGAGATAAAACAAGGTCATTAGGGTTGTAATTACATGACTCACTGAATTTTCATGGTGTTTATTTATCCAGTTCACTAATGTTTTCTTAAAATATTTATTTGCCATGGTCATACTTCTTGGCTTGCAACAAACGTGTGTGTGTATGACTTATGTCTATGTGATGCGTCATGATGACTTGATGGTGATTAGCCAAAAACCTATCTGGAGTTCTTAGAGAATGTTGTATCAGTGACTGTGGGTCAATCCATATAATTATGCTGTATCTATTTTTTGGGTTTTTTTTTTTTAGTATATTTTGCTGATTATGCTATTACAGTTGTCCCAAATTTTCCCTCTTTGTTCCACTCTGCTTGGCACACCCATTCCCTCCGGCAACTCCCCTTGACCCACTCCACTTAGTTCATGTCCTGGGGTTGTGAATGTAAGTTCTTTGGCTTATCCATTTCCTATACTATTCTTAACCTCCCCCTGTCTATTTTGTACCTACCAATTATACTTCTTAATCCCTGTACCTTTCCTCCCATTCTCCCCCTTCCCCCTCCCAGCTGATAACCCTACAAACAATCTCCATATCTATGATTCTATTGTTTGCTTAGTTTGTTTTTTTAGATTCAGTTGTTGATAGTTGTGAATGTGTTGCCATTTTAATGTTCACAGTTTTGTGTATGTCTTATCTCCCCTACAGAGTTGTAAGCAAGAGCTATGCCCTCTATCCTTCCAGAATCTGGTACACAGCAGATGCTCAACTGGATATTGTGGTTCAAAATAAAGTAAAACAAAACAGAAAAAAACCTAGCAAATATTTGTTTGAGAAATTTCCTATAGTTACCAATGACTTGCAAGTTAGTTATATTAACTTTCAATCTCTAATCTCCCACAAATAAATAGTTGCCCTTGTGTCTCCTAACACTTTCTTGTTGCAAATAAAATTGGATCAGGAACTGTGGCACAGCTGGTTTGAGTACTAGCTACCAAAGCACAGTTCAAGTTAAGTCACTCTTGGTGCAGCTGGCTGGTTCATTCAGTGTCACTTCACAGAGACACACTATTTATGTTCTTCCTTCCACATCTGCAAAACTCCTTTCAGAGTCAATGAGAATTACAGGCTTTGAGCACACTGGAGACATCATATGAGACTTTATTTTGTGCTTATGTTTTTTTTCCTGGTATTACCAGAGGACAGTGTTAATATTGGGGTGATATATATTACAGAATCCACATAATCAAATTATTTCACAGTTGGAAGGGACTTTAAAAGTCCTTTAGTTGAACATCTTACATCCTATTTTATACATGAGAGAAGTAAAGCTCAAAGACTTTAAGTTGCTTAATTAAGTGTGGTTATTGGTAGATGCAGGTTAGTGATGACATCTCTGTGCAGGCATATTTTAGGGAACTGACACTCAGTTCTCAGGTATACATAAGTGATGCATGGGTCACCGGCAAGCAGTGATCATGGAACGCTGCGGATGGCTCATCAAAACTGGAGAAAAACATACACAGAAACAACCAGGTCCTGTGGGGGAATAGGAACAGCAGGGCCACTCCTCATGTGGGGAGCACCTTGGCCACCCTCTCTCCTGGAGGGCGCAGCTTGGCCACCCTCCCTTGTGGGGAGAACACACCATTCCCCCTCTGGAGAGGCTTTTTATTGGTTTCGTTTGCATAAGAATTCAGGTAAAAGCTCATTACTCATTGCTAGGAAGTAAGGATCAAACAATAGATAACAAGGAAGTCTGAGGGCCTGTTTTGAGTCAGGGTCAAAGAGCTGTAAGACTTTAAGGAACAAACTAACTTCCTCCTTAGACCCTTCTCATTCAACTGAGAGCATTCTAAACAAAGCAGGTTTCACAGTAATTTACATGTTCTTTCTTAGGCCTGATCACCTGGGAACCGGCCCTTTCCAGCACAGAGCTGCACCACCCTGTCATTGTTTCAGGCTTAGGTAGAGCAAGGGAAGTAAGGCAGCCAAGGGATAAGGAGATTTTCTCCCAGATGATGAGGACTCAGGCTATGTCAAAGCCGAGGAGTGAGGGTCCATCACCCCCTCTTGCTGTAGCCCCCAAAGTCCTTCTTTTAGGGGCCTCCCACGTGATTGTGCCTGTCTTAGGTCGTTCCCCTCTTGGGGAATCTTACCCGTCTTTGGCTAGCCGACCAAACTTTGAGGTTCAGTTATGAATGAAGCAGCAGAAGCAGTGCTCCTGCCAGGGAGATAAGCTTTTGTCTCCTTGCTGGCTTATGGTTCCAAGGGTGTTCCCTTAGCCTTAGTCTAGGTGGGGGTTACAGCTTCTGATACCAGGCAGGGCGGTTCCCAACACATAAGTCATTTAACAAACAGGTTAAAATGGATTTCTATTGTATTCATTATTTTAAAACAGAAATATTGCAAGTTAGTTTTTGCTGAAAAATTAAGGAATCAAATTTTGATATTGTAAATGATTTAAACATAAATCAGTATCTTGCTCCTGTTTTAGTCTGCACAAGGCCATGGCCCATTTGAGTCTTAAACCCTGAGTACAAAGACTATCATTGCTCCAGGACTGGTGGTGTGAGATTTTGGAATTCAATTTTTAGAGTGCAAGAAATCATTTTGAATGTATACTGACCCAAGGAGAGACATCTAGGAAAAAAATGAGATTTTAGATCAAAGTCCTTACGTAAGTGTGTTCAATGCCTTTGAATTTTTCTAACAAAGGGTTGAGCATGTTAAAAATGCTTGGATTATTTGGAAGTTGGAGTTAAGCAGGTTCTGCTATTTTCAGAGCCATTTTAAGTCTTAATGAATGACTTTTTTTGAGAGAGAGAGGGGAAGGGAGAGAAAGAAAGGGGGAGAGAAACATCGATGTGAGAGAGAAACATCAATTGGTTGCCTCTCATATGCGTCCACATTGGGAACCGAATCTGCAACCTGGGCTTGTGCCCTTGTTACAGAACAAACAAGGGGGGCCTGGGATGATATACTATTATTGAAAGAAGCCCCCAGGTCCATTATGTCCGCCGCCAGAGGAAAGATGTCTCTCAATGCCAGAGATTCGTGAAAAGGAAAGGAAATGTTTATTTAATGCTATACAAACTTAAAGTAGTGACCTAATGTCTTTATCAAAAATCCCAAAGTCCCTTAAAACACCCACAAACAGACACAGTCCTTCCTTCCTCCCCCCTGTGCCCAGTCCAGAGTACCGTATCTTAGGAAATGAAATAGAAGTCCATGGCTCAAGCAGTCCTCTGGTTATTCCCAGTTAGTACTCCATCTCAACTGGGAGACCTCCCTGGGTTCCCGGCACCCTCAGCTGAGTCGCTGGGATCTCTGTTAAAACCAGGTGGTGGTTCCCCCTTCTAAAGCTGTGGGGGTCGCCACTCTGGCAAAGGCACGTGGTCCTCTCTCCCCGGGCCACGGGAGTCCCCACTCTGCCAGAGGCACGTGGTTCTCCCTCTCAGGGATGCGGGAGTCTCCACTCTGCTAAAGCTGTGTGGTTCTCTTCCCAATGGCTGCTGCATCTGGGTTTAAATCCCCACGCCAATCTTCCTCTGCAGCCCCATTTCCAATTCCTCCCACACTCGGCCTCACATGCCAGAACTCGTGTCCTTCCAGCTTTACTGGGCTGCCATTGTGAGTCTGGGCAGGTGTGGCCCCAAGTCCTGGAGCTAATCATCTCCAAGCTCCCACACAGGCACTGGAACTCAGGGGACCAGTCCCCCAGTTACTTTTATTCCCCTGGCTCAGAGCCTGGCCACAGCTATTTAACATATCTAAGCAACCAGCCAAAGGCTATAGATATGTTAAATGACCACACCAGAGGTTAGCTGTAAGGCTGTTGCTATGAGAAACAGCTTTCAAAGGCCCTGCTCTACGTGTCCCTTCCCCTAGCCCACACCTGGGGAATGGGGGTGAAGACATCTTAAAATCTCCTGGACACCTTGAGTTCTGGACCCCATTTTAAATGCCTATTTGGGGTCCCCCCTCTTGGCTGCACCCTGTAACACTCTGACCTGTAATAGAACCCATGACCTTTCAGTTTACAGGACAATGCTTCAACCAACTGAGCCACACCAGCCAGGGCATGAATGACTTTTGATCATGCTGGTACCCCCAAGGGGTTCATCCCCAGCCTGATATTCTTTAAGATCTCATTCATATGTCCCCTCTTTGTCAACATGAATCTCTTTCTCAAACATCAGTAGTAGAAGATACTGGAAAGTCAGAAAGTTGTTAACAATAACCATATCAAAACCATTATAGGTCAAACCCAGAGGGAGAGCAAGGGGACAGCAAATAGGTGCCTTGGGGTAAAGTCAGTGAGAATGGGTGATGCAGGGGCAGGGAACCCAGACAAGGAAAATTAAAGACCTTTAAGAAGGGTACAGGCAGGATCAGACAGTACAGCCTTGGTAATCCAAGTCAAGGATCTGTACAAGAGGTTAAGGATATGACTCAAAAGATCTGAAAAAGTGGAGCCACATGCCGGAAACAAGAATGAACTTCAGCAAAGAATAAATACAGAGAGAAAAATTTGAACTAGGTAATGCCCTTTTTATACTCCTTCCCAACAACCTTGGGATACATCTACTCCAAGTCAGAACATGAGATACCTGGATGAAGGCTGAGCCCCTAATACAAGGGAGTATGCCTCTTATTTCTTCTCTGACTCCCTCTATTCTGCACACTGTATTTATTCCACAAATTTTTACTAAGTGAAAGTTGTATGGATAAAACACACATGCATTTTGGAGGGACACTGGACCAGATCTGAGAGATGTGTTTAGCAGTGGATGGATTAGTTTGGATGAAGATCTGGACAAACTTAATGAATTACTCAGCCTAATTTACCATAATTGTTACTGGTCAAAGTAAGAGTTACCATCTTTCAATTCTTACATATGGTTCTGAGGCTTCCTCCCCGCAGGCCTCCTGTCACATGCTGCTCTGAATTCACTGAGGTCACTGCAGGCTCTCTGTTGCTTTATGACTCTTGTAAGACTGTTGCTAGGGAAGATTTCCCAGGACCTGTGAGGTCAGTGAGAATTTGAACAATGAAAATAATAAAATAATTTATTAGCTTTCTATTTAAAGTTTGCTTTGTGGAAAACCTTAGGAAGATGAGTCACCAATAAGCATTTTTAAAACAGCATAAAATTTTTAACTAGAGGGGACCATGTCATTTATATGGAAATGTTTTGGGATTATGATGTGATGGAATTTTAAGTTGTCATTGCAAATAAATTTGAAGGCCCAAGAACACACGAAAGCCTAACAGTTATGATAAAAACTATTTTCTTGTTCAATTCCCACCACTACATTGTAAGATGACTTGAAAAAATTACTTCTCTGTATCTCAATTTCTTAGTCTGAGACATGACATTTTTAGACTAAAGCTGCAGGGGCATTTTCAGCTCTGTGAATGATTTATATTTTGTTTCTCTCACAAAGTTTTGGCAAATAATGAGTGCTTATTTAATAAATACAGACTAAGCCTGGCCCTCACAAAGCTGTGTGGTTCTATGAGGGAAATGGTCCCTTGGGTTGGGTAAACAAGATGAGAAGGATTTGGGTGATTAAATCTATAAGTTGAGCATCTGCCTGAAGTTTATCATAAAGATAATCTGGACTCTGGACACCTGATAACATACACAACTGCTTTTGACAAGTAGAGCTGCTGGTGACAAAGTTATGTCAACATCTGAGTGAGGTGTAGATTAGCAGTACCTAACTTCTTAGGGAGGGCTGATAAGTGAGACACAAGGAAAATAAGGCCAATAGGAAGGGCATCCAAGTAAATCGGAATAAAGTCCAACCTACAGAATGTTCCCAGCAGAGGTATAAGAGATGCAATTGTAGTTGGCAGAGAAAGTATTTGCTCTCTACATGAGAAGAGCCAGCAAGAACAATGGAAGGGACCCGACAAAAGTAATGAGACATTCCAAAAAGATGGTAAAACCGATATGGTCATGCAACACAAACAGACCCCCTCCTATTAGGTTTTATATTATCTCATCTCTTCTTAGCTGAAAATAGTTTCCTTTTTGTCTTCCTGTCACCTCTTGAAATACTTGAGATTTAGATTATAGCCCCCGTGTACCAATGAAAACTTGCACTTGAACCATTATGTTGAAAGATGCTTACTCAGAGGCCTCTGAGAGATTTTCATAACAGAACTGCTATTCGGGACTTGGGAAGTGACCAGTCTCTTTGATTTCCTGGGGAAAGCCACCACAACAAAGTCCTCAAGGTCAAAGCTTTGCTTTACACTGAACAAGAAATTGCAAATTTTGACTTTTTGGTGGGTTCACAGAGAGGTCACCAGGACTGGTTCCTACGCACATTGCCAGTAACAACAGACTTGTCCACAATGCAAAAGGAAAAAAAAATCTGTGGAATATTGTTGCAAAATCTCTGTGGATGAATTTTAAAACTTGATGAAATGATTGATCAAGTGGCTGTAAAATTTGATTTGGGATCAAAGAGTGGCTTGGAGTATAATAGTGAACACTTAAACTTAGGTGCAGTAAGGCAAGATTTCTTATTTCTGTGACCTTTGTAATATTAAACCCATAGTCTTGTTATTTGTTGTTGTTTCCCAAGGAGAGGCACAGTTGTCTCTGCCCCCGATGTGGTTTGATGTCCTTCTGCTCCCTCAAGTCTCTTTTCACTCTTCCTGCTATTTCAGACAAGAGTCTCAATGAACCTTGGAAACCAGGTCTAAGCCTGCATAGGCAGACTGTCTGCTGCAAGTCCAGGTCACCACTGTTAAACACAAGGCTCTCTTTTGATCTGGCAAAGCATCACAGCTCTCTATGTTTGGAGAACCCAGGTTGTCTGAAAGGAAGCATTGTTCATTTACAGCACTCTGTCCAAAGCATCCTCCTTAGATATGTTATGCCAGGGCTCATTAGACCCTTTGCAACTACAACTCTTGGGCAGAAGGGTAGAAGTTTCATACATAAGAAAGTTGACATTTACCCAAGAAGAAATTCTTTATTTTCTAAAAATAAGGGGCACATCTGAAACAAAAGACATTTTTAATTTAAAATACAGTTGGTAAATATAATTTCCTACTACTGAGGAGAACTTACTAACACAAAACTCAGTTGAAAGGCCCTCTTGGATTAGAAGTGAACTACCTGAGGTAAAAAGCTCATGTTCTTTCAAATGGCCTGATCCCAGTGGATGACATGCCCTTCATACTTCCCAGTCACTTTAAGTCTTTGCTTTTATTTATTTATCTTTTTAGCAACCTCAGTACTTGAGTTCTGGCTAACAAAGGATTCAGAGCCAAGACTCAAATACAAGCAAAATTTTATTTAGAAAGTCATGGAGGTGGAAGAAGTGAGCCAGCTGGGCTGCATGGGCTCAGGAAATAAGTTACAGAGGCAAAAGAAGGGCCCTTGGAGCTCAAAAGCAAGCAAGCAAGGATATATGTCCTTGGGGGGAAAAAAGGGGGTAAGACTTAGATGTAGTCTGGAGAAAGAGAGAGCTGTGCACAAAAGGTCTTTGCTTTTGATCTCAGTTTTCAGGCTTTGTGTTTTAATATATCATTGTTTTTAATGCAGAAATTTCAAAAAAGTTTAAATCCTGTTTGAGTACCTGGAGCTGTAAGCTCATTTTGTATCTAGTAGGGACTGAAGACTGAGTCCTTGGCTTGGTTTGTTTTTCCTTTTGGTAGAGTTGTAATAAACTGTTCTCTATAGTTTGGGAGTTGGCCCACTGAGATCAGCAGCTGTTAGCCTTTTTGTTTTTTGAGAAGCACAGCAGATAGCTCTGCTGTGGAATGCACAGGACTGCTGGGAACCCCAGGGAAGCCTGCTGAGAAAGCCCCTCTGAGAGTCAGTTTGGAAGGATCCACAAGAAAAAAGGGTGAGGGTTAATGACTCCCTTCATGAGACTTGCTGGCAGTGGTCCTTCACCTCAAATGGAAATTTCAGAAGTTTCTGTACTGCTCACAAGAGTATTCCTGGAGTTGAGTAGCAGAAAGTGAGGCCAAGCATAATGTAGTGACTCTGCTGAACACAGCTCTGTCTCCAGGAACTCATCATCATCATTAAATAGCATTTATTAAAAGCCCACACACATATGGTACAGAACAAACCACATTAAACAAGAACAGTTGGGTTGCTGGTCCTCTGGAGGGCCACAATTTAGAACACTAAAGAATAGACTTCTGCTTCTGTTAGGCTGTGTTCTGACAACCCAAGAACACTGAGAAAGGAGATTACTTACACAGTGGCTAATATTAATGCAAATAATAATAATTTGTACATTAATATAATACTGATTTTAATAAGTATCATTAATTAAAGACTTTCTCAGTGCCAGGTCCAAAAATATTTGCCTTTGCAATTAAAAAATACCATTATTGACCTCAAGTGCAAAGAAGGAGATTTCACTTATATATATTTTTTATGTAAGAGGTAGCTGACGCTTAAGCAAATTAAATAATTTGCCCATGAACACAAAGCCTCTAGGTAGCAGAGCCAGGACTTGAGATTATGTTTATTTAAATCTAAAGACAAAGCTCTACCATATTGAAGTTGGCCTTGGGTAGGTTAGTAAAATATTTATTATTTATAATAAAATATTTATATTTATAATATAAGTTCTATACTTTTTACATAGCAAGAATATTTATCTATGACTTTAATAAAGTTCAGAAACCACCATTCAACTCTATTTAAAATTATGCCATTCCTACTAACAGGGTTAAGATTTTTTTTTTTTGGCATGGCAAACAGGAGAAGTGGCACTAGTGAGTCTCAGAGTCTGTGATTAGTTTATTCACCAAATTGAATGAAGAAGACTGACCTAGAAAACTGGTCAGAATCACCTAAACTGCAGAATTTTTGAAATATTTCTTTCTATAATAACCTGCCCTGATTATAACCCTCAGATTGGAGGGAGGAAGATTCAAGAATTCCAATTTGTTTTCTTTGGTATTTATCCTTCTTGGTGTTCTCTGACATTGATTTGAGGAACTCTCCATCATTTTTTTAAACATTTCTTCTGTGCCCACCTCTCTTTTTCTTCTGGTCTTTTCATTACACACAGTGTATTATACCTTTTGCTATTGCCCCATTTTCCTTGGATACTCTGTTTTTTTAAAGTCTTTGTTCTTGACTTCTAGTCAAAATGGAAATGTAGGTATATGCAACTCGCCTCCTTGCACAAGCACAGCAAAATTATAGCTAAGCTATAGAACAAATACCCTTCAGAAACATCAGAAAATCAAGCTGTATGGAAGCCTGACAACTAAGGAAGAAACCACATTCATTCCGAGAGGTAGGAGGGGTGGAAGGGCAGATGTGCAGAGACATGGATAGGCTGGTCCCAAATCCACATGTGGCAGATATAAAATGGAGGGATATCTCAGGAGCCAGGATGCCAGTCCCACACTAGACCACTCAGCTTAGGGTTCCAGTGTCAGAAAAATAAGTCCCCATAACTTCTGGCTATAAAAACCATTGGGGGTTGGGTTGGCAGAAGAAAATGCAGGATTCTCAGGCATCTCCTTTTGGAGGATACTACATATGGACTTACTCTGATTCACTCCCTCTGGGTTCCAGCACCAGGGCAGTACCTTGAAGGACATCTGTGGCATATGGGAAAGAATTGAAGTGTATGGTCAGGGAGAGAGCTGGGGAAGCTGAGACCAGGTCCCATACCTCTCACTGAGTGGCTTCAGGCCCAACAATAGCAGCAGACATCTGTAGCTTGCTTTAGAGCTATGCAAAGGGGTCCTAGACGGAACAGAGGTGGAGGCTGACCTTGGCCTGCACCGCCTGGGAAATACCAGAGCCTACACACCCAGCAGACAGTTACATACCATGTCTGAGCACCATCTAACCACCTCCATAAGCTGTGGAGGAAAGTGGTTCCTGGCCAGGGGTGACATGTAGTACTACCAGCTGTCTGGACTAGATAAATCCATCCCATTGACCTGCTGACAATAATCAAGACTCATCTACAAGAGGAGGTAGTACTCAGCCCCCATAGAGGACATATTCAAATACTCAGGTTTGGGGGTAGTGGAGGCTGTGCCACTGGAAACTACAGGACATCTACTACATTAGGCCACACTACAAGGACATGGAATCCAAGCAGATATACCTAATACACAGAAACAAATACAGGGAGGCTGCCAAAATGAGGAGAAAAGAAATGTTGCCCAAATGAAAGAACAGAACAAAACTGCAGAAAAATAACTAAACAAATTGGAGATAAGCAATCTACCAGATGCAGAGTTCAAAACACAGATTATAAGAATGCTCAAGGGACTCAGTGGGTACTTCAAAAGCATAAAATGATCTAATCAGAAATAAAGGATACACTAATTGAAATAAAGAACAATTTACAGAGAATCGACAGCAGAGTGGATGAAGCCAAGAATCAAATCAATGATTTGGACTGTAAGGAACCAACCTCCCCCGCAAAAAAAAAAAAAAAAAAAAAAAAAAATGACAAACCAATCAGAACATCAAGAAGAAAAATTTTAAAAATGAGGACAGCGTAAGGAGCCTCTGGGACAACTTCAAGCATTCCAACATTTGCATCATTGGAGTACCAGAAGGAGAAGAGAAAGAGTAAGAAATTGAAAACGTATTTGAAAAAATAAAAAAAAAACTTTCCTAATTTGGTAAAGGAAATAAACATACAAATCCAGGAAGCACAGAGAGTTCCAAACAAGATGGATGCAAGGAGGACCACACCAAGACACATCATAATTAAAATTCCAAGGGATAAATATAAAGAGAGAACCTTAAAAGCAGCAAGAGAAAAACAGATAATTACCTACAAAGGAGTTCTAATAAGATTGTTATCTGATTTCTCAAAAGAAACTCTGCAAGCTAGAAGGGATTGGAAAGAAGTATTCCAAGTCATGAAAAGCAAGGACCTACATCCAAGATTGCTCTATCCAGCAAAACTATCATTTAGAATAGAAGGGCAGATAAAGTGTTTCCCAGACAAGGTAAAACTAAAGGAGTTCATCATCACCAGCTAATTATTATATGAAATGTCAAAGGGGCTTATTTAAGGAAAAGAAGATCAAAACTATGAATATCAAAATGGCAATAAATACATAACTAGCAACAATTGAATCTAAAAAACAAACTAAGCAAACAAGCAGAGCAGAAACAGAATGATAGAAATGGAGAACATTGGGATGGTGGCCAGTGGGGAGAGGTGTCTGGGAGGTGGGGGAAAAGGTGCAGGGATTAAGAAGTATAAATTGGTAGTTACAGAATAGGCAGAGGGATGTTAAGAGCAAGTATAGGAAATGGAGTTGCCAAAGAACTTATAGGCATGACCCATGGACATGAACAAAGGAGGGGGATTGCAGAGGGAGTGGGGGGTGCTGGGTAGAGGTAGAAAAGGGGGAAAATGGAACAACTATAATAGCATAATCAATAAAAAATTAAAAAAATAAAGTCTTTGTTCACTTTGCTTTTCAACTCTGGAAGTTCCTTTTGATATATTCTCAAGCCCAGAGATTCTTTCCTCAGCTATGTCCTGTCCATTAATAAACCCGTGAAAGGCATTTTTTTTTCTGTTACAGTGTTTTCATCTCTAGCATTTCCTTTCAGTTCTTTCTTAGGATTTCTGTCTCATCTGTTCTTGCATGCCATCTATTTTATCCATTAAAACCCTTAGCATACTAATAATAGTTTTAAATTTCCAGTCTGATAATTCCAATATTCCTGCCATATCTGAAAAGAACTAAAAGAACTAAACAAAATGGAGACAAGCAATCTACTCAATGCAGAGTTCAAAACACTGGTTATCAAGATGCTCAAGGAACTTAGGGGAGGAGCAGATGTTCTCAGAGAGAACTCCAATGGCATAAAAAAGGATATGGAAACCATAAAAAAAAGACCAGTCAGAAATCAAGGATATACTAACTGAAATAAAAAACATTTTACAGGGAATCAACAGTAAAGTCAATGAAGTTGAGAATCAAATCAGTGATTTGGAATATAAGAAAGTGAAAATACCAAATCAGAATAGCAAGAAGAAAAAAGAATCTAAAAAATGAATATAGTATAAGGAGTCTCTGGGACTACTTCAAGCATACCAACATTAGCATCATCGGGGCATTGGAAGGCAAAGAGAGAGCAAGAAATTGAAAACCTATTTGAAAAAATATTGAAAGAAAACTTCCCTAACTTGGTGAAGGAAATAGACATAGAAGTGTAGGAAGTACAGAGAGTCCCAAACAAGATGAACCCAAAAAGGCCCACACCAAGACACATCATAATTAAAATGCCAAAGGTTAAAGACACATCATAATTAAAATGCCAAAGGTTAAAGACACATCATAATTAAAATGCAAAAGGTTAAAGACAAAGCTTAAAAGCAGTGAGGGAAAAGCAGTTAGTTACCTACAAGGGAGCTCTCATAAGACTGTCAGCATCACTAGCCATCAGAGAGATGGATATTAAAGCCACAATGAGATACCACTTCACACCAGTCAGAATGGCCATAATTAATGAATCAACAAGTGCTGGTGAGGCTGTAGAGAACAGAGAACCCTTCTATACTGTTGGTGGGAATGTAGACTGGTGCAGCCACTGTGGAAAGCAGTATGGAATGTCCTCAGAAAACTAAAAATGGAACTGCCCTTTGAGCTGGTAATTCCACTGCTGGGATTATACCCTAAGAATCCTGAAACACCAATCCAAAAGAACCTATGCACTCCAATGTTCATAGCAGCACAATTTACAATAGCCAAGTGCTGGAAGCGACCTAAGTGCCCATCAGTAAATGATGGATCAAAAAATGGTGGTACATTCACACAATGGAACACTATGCAGCAGAAAGAAAGAAGGAGCTCCTACCCCTCCTGACAGCACAGATGGATCTGGAGAGCATTATGCTAAGACAAATATCATGTGATCTCACCTGTAAGTGGAACATAATTAACAAAACAAACAAGTGAGCCAAATATAACCAGAGACAATGAATTAAAGAACAAACTGACAGTAACAAGAGGGGAGTTGGGAGGGGGATAACAGGGCATAGAAGGGGAAGGGCCATCAAGGAACATGTATAAAGGACACATGGACAAAGCCAAAGAGGGGTAAGATGGAAGGTGGGAGGTGGAGATTGTTGGGCAGGGGGGAACAATGGGGGCAAAATGGAGACAACTGTACTTGAACAACAAGAAAAAAAATTGTCAGCTGATTTCCTAAAAGAAGCTCTTCAGGCTAGAAGGGAATGGCTAGCAATATTCAAAGTGATGAAAAGCAACAACCTACAACCAAGATCTCTACCCAGCAAAGCTATCATTTAAAATTGAAGGACATATAAAGAGCTTTTCAGACAAGAAAGAACTAAAGGAGTTCATCATCACCAAACCAGTATTATATGAAATGTTAAAGGGTTGTCTTTAAAAAGAAATAGAAGATAAAAATATGAACAATAAAATGGCAATAAATGCATATCTTTCAATAATTAAATCTAAGAATCAAAATAAGTGAAGAGGCAGAACAGAAACAGAATCATAGATACAGAGAACATTTTAATAGTTGCTAGATGGGAGGGGTGCGGGACAGATGGGTGAAAAAGGTGAAGGGATTGTTACAAACTGGTTGTTACAGAATAGTCCTGAGCATGTAAAGGACAGCATAGGGAATATTGTAGCCAAAGAATATATGGAGTATATGAATATATAGTAGCCAAAGAATATATACTGTCCCATGGACAGGGACAACAGTGTGGGGATTGCCTGAGGGAGTGGGGGAGGGCTGGATGGAGGGGGACAAAACGGGGGGAATTGGGAAAACTGTAATAGCATAAATAATAAAATAATTTAAAATAAAAATAGTACAACTTATTCTTCTACCTGTTCATTATGCAGACTTTTATGAACTTCTTGTATGATAATTTTAATATGCAAACTTCAATTTTGCCTGAGCATATTGCCTTCCTCATTTGTAAAATCAGTTTTTCTTCTACCTGTCATGCTGACTTTCGTGAACATCTTTTCTGATTACTGTTTAGTTATTACTGTGGAAGTGTGTGATGGATCCTGTGGCATGTCATCAAGATTCCCCTGCAAGTGTGTGGCACCTATTCATACATCTGAGGGGAGTACTGGCAGCTGAGTATCTCTCTGGAAATTGTTCTAGAATAAATGGTGCAGCCTTGCTCAAAGTTATATCCTCTCTTTGGAGACAGCTTACATTAGTTAATTGATCTTTGTGGGTGTACAAAGACCCAGTCTCCTTGCCTCAACTCTGAAAAACTCTGAAGAGCCATCCTAGCTTCAGGGCTTTTTGGAGGATTTGCTGAGGGCTCTGGTATAACTACACTGCTGTTCAGCTTCTCCCTCTGCCAAATCCTCATTCTTTTCTCCTTTATGGGTGTTGTTCTCCTCTAGGGGTGAATGTCCTTGGGAACCCAACTTAAATACCAGTTGGTAGCTGGAGTTGTCTGAAGACCCAAGCTCTGCAATGGAATTTTGGAGGTGGATCACTTGCTGGTTCTGGAGGGCAATAAGAACCCCACCCCTGATGGTGGGTGGACACTGACAGGCCATGGCATGCTGCAGCTGTGCAACTGTTTACTTTCACAAGTGGTGAACTGGGTGGGATAGGGTAGAGTGAATGTGAATGCCCGCACAGGGGCAATATCTCAGGCATTTGAGAGGTTCTAGTAAAGTACAATTATCAGGCCAAAAGAATCAGATGACTTTTGCTATGTGCAAGCAATGCTTTGGAGAAAGACAATTATAGGCTGAGGGTAGTGAATCATTAACTTAAGGTGAAGTTTGCAAGCCAAAGGACATTCTTGGCAGTACACAAAGAAAATTTTATTTCCTAAAACTAGAAAAGAACAAAATGAGGATCAATCCCAGGGCTTAATTGTGAGGGTAGTGGACCTTCAGAGAACATTGAATTTTTAACCCCAGCAATTTCCCTATACCAAGATTAGGGCCCTAGTTGGAAAAAAATAGGACCTTGAGTCTTGAAATGGGGGCATCTATATTTATGTCCTCAAAAACCTTGAGTCTTTCTATTTCCTTATACTCTGGGCCCACAGAAGTATCCTACTTCACTCTATATAATGTTAGCTACACCCTCCCTCATTGCTTGAAGATGACGCCCAGATTTTGAGAGACAGCACATACTCTCCTCAGGAACTTTCCCCACCTTCACTCCTGGACACCAGACCAAGAAATAGGCTTATGCACAACATAACCCAGCCAAGGTGTGCTAGGCCAAAGGGAACAAAGAGGCTCTATGTCCAAGGAAATACTAGGTCAGGCTAATATGTATTGGCAGGGGACAGGAAGACAGATATGTGTGTATATTGAGAGTGTGGATCAAGGTGGAGACAGAACATCAAGTTGGAAAATAGAGACTTTATGTACATGAGAGCACTCTCCCAGGTTGTAGGATTTAACACCCTATCAAGAACCCAGGAGATGAAGCTAATATGCTGCTAAGATGTCTCTTGGGAGCTTGGGAGTAATGATGGACCACATTAAGTGAAGTGGAAATGTCATGATTCCCATGGCAGACAGTGGAGGTAGGAATCAAAAGGCTGAGAGAACAGGGCCTCCTTGAGTAGATATCGAAGTAAAGCTGGAATACTCACTAGCTATGTTCCACAGGAGGGTCTGGAGGACATGTTATTTATCAGCGTGGTAAGGGATTTGCTTGTGAGAGATGCACCTGTATGGCTGAGAAGCTAAATGAGAGCTGTCATCTTTCAGTTGGACTGGTAAATACTCTAGGTGGTAGGACCTACCCATGATAAGCAAGGTGGGTGCAGTTATCATAATGAATAATGTGGTCAGCGTGGCAGCCAAGGATCTGATCTGCAGAGGGCTCTGGGATAATTAAAAATGCTGAGGGTTCTCAGAGTGAGGATAGGTGGATAGCCAATAAGCATATTACTTAATTTACACACAAAAAAATAAATCAAGAACAGATGGTCAAGATGCCAAAACAGACAGCCAAGTAAAAGTTGTGTTTCCTGAATCCCCTGACGTAGGGAGAGGCCTGGTCCCCACAAGGAAAGACCCTGCACCACCATGGCAAGCATATATAGCAGTAATTCCCTCAGTCCTTCCCCAAAGGGACTTAGAATACTTACTCAGATAACTGTCACTGGGAAAAGAGGAATATGCAGACATTTTGAGGGCTAGTGGACACAAGGTCCAAGTTGACATCGACACCTGGAGACCTAAAGCATCACCGTGGTGCCCTCATTGGAATGGGGTTATATGAGGCCAGGTAAGGGATGGAATTGTGGCCCAACACTAGCTACATGCATTCACTGGAACTAGGGACTCACCCCATTATTTCCCAAGTTCCTGTATATGTAATTGGATAGATGTATACTTGGTAGCTGGCTGAATAAACTAAATCAGCCCTGAACCTGTGGAGTAATTGCTATTGTAACTTCTACTAGGAGAGAATTAGTGGACACCTCTGAAACTGGCCTCTACTACACTGTAAAAATAGTGAACCAAAATTAATATACATCTCAGGTAGATGGGTGGGGTTATATATTAATGCCACCTTTGGAGATTTAAAGGATGCAGATTTGTGACAGTATGGATGGACCTGGAGAACATTATGCTAAATGAAATAAGCCAGTCAGAGAAAGACAAATACCATGTAATTTCACTCATATGTGGAATCTAATGAACAAACTGAGCTAACAAGCAAAATAGAAACAGACTCATAGATGGAGAGCAAGATGACAGCTCTGGGGGTGGGGGTGGGGGGAAGGATCGAGCAAAAAAGGAAGGGACTCATGGACATGGATAACAGAGTAGTGGTGCTGGGAGAGGGTGGGTGGAGTTGGAGGAGGGTATAAGGGGGATAAATCATAACCAAAAAATATAATAAACTATTAAAAAAATAAAGGATGCAGAGGAGGAGTTCCTTACCACATCTTCATTTCAAAAACCTGATTGGATCCTAGGGAATGATAGCAAATCCAAACAAGAGGTACTTCCAATTATAGCTTCTGTATCTTTACTAGAACAGATTAATAAAAGAACCTCAGGTACAAAGCATGCAACCACTCATCTGAAAAAAATATATTATTTTTCATACCCATTAAGAATGAGGATCAAGAAGCATATATTATTTACATGAGATAAAAAACAATATACATCTTTGGCCTTACCCCCGGGCCACAAATAATTCCCACCTTCTGTCATAATGCAGTCCAACAGCACCCGAATCACCTGGGTGTTCCATAAAATATCACATTGATCTATGGATGAAACTATGTTAGTTGGGCCAGACAAACAAGTATGTTGGAGACCTTCGCAAGATACATGATAAGAAATAAACTCTGAAGATTCAGTGACCTAGCATATTAATGAGGTGAGCAGGACATCCCTCCAATGGGAAGGACACTCCTACCATTAAGAATGAAGTGCAGGGTCTGGGTGGCCTCTTTGGTTCCACAGGCAGCATATTCCATACTCTGACCTATTTTCTAGTTGACACAGAAGACTGCTTTGAGTGAGGCTCAGGGCAGGAAAGGCATCTGTGACAGCTGAAGCTACAGGATAAGGCCTACCAAGTGGGCCTACTATCCCAGTTGTATTTGTGGTGGGAAAAGATGGCCAGGTGGAGATTATGAAAAGCTCCAATTGGGGAATCACACTGTAGACCCCTGTGGCTTTGAAACAGGGCCATGCCACCTACAGTCATTATAATGCAGCAGATATTACAATGCATCTGCAGCATAAACCTGTTGGAAAATAGCTCTTGGCTTGCTACCAGGGAAGAGTGGAGGTAGAATGTCTTACCTTGAGACACAGGGTGATCTGGCAGCTAGAGCTGCTCATCATGAATAGAGTATTGGAGGGAAAGCAAATGGTAATCTACTATCATGGCAAATCTAGGGTCAGGCATGAGCAGGTGGCACATACCCACATGCCATCTAAGCCTTTTACACCACAGCCTCTCATTAAGTTTACAGCCAATGAAGGGAGAAATAAAAGCATTGAAATAAGCCAATGAAGGGAGAAATAAAAGCATAATTCACATATGTACAGGTTTGATATACAGGGGAAAGCTATGAAAGGATTACCACTGCCTTGTATCCACACTTGGAATAAACCTAAAACACAGTAGTGAGGGGGAATTCTCCCAGTGAGCAGAGCTTCAGTCATCCACTACATGTGAGAAGAGAAGCAGCCTGAGGTAAGAATACACATGGACTCTTGAGTTGTAGCTAATGGATTGGTGGTTGGACCAGGGCTGGGGTGGGGACCAGGGTGGTGAAAGGAAGACTATGGGAATCTTGGGGAGAAGGAGATTTGGGGAAGAGGCATATGGATATATATGTCATGGGGAGAAAAGTGTAAGTCTTTTTATCAGATGTTAAATCTTATCAGAGTATCAACCCTCAAATAAGTATGAAACACCAGTAGATACAGTGTCTTCGCCAGTTGTTGTCAGCCAGTGTTAGCCATTGGTCTCCCCAGTGCTGGCACAGTGAGCTGCAAGTGGCAGGGATGGAGGTTACACAAGAGCTCAACAGCATGGGCTCTCACTCTGCAAGTGGGTTACTATTGCCGCTGAATGTCCAAAACCTGACCAGGACACTTCTTCCCAATATTGTCCATGAAACAAAAGCCTTAATTTATGTGTCTGTGGAGAGCAACAGATGTTTTTGTCCATAAGGTCATGGTAAAAAGCTTTTGCTCCCGGGGAAGTGAGTAGAAAAAACCTCTATTCCTGAGAGAGGGGCAGGTATACATTTGTGCTGGGTCTAGAACTACAGCTGGAGGAGGGGCAGGATCACTTAGAGTGACACACCCTCCAAACCTAGGGACACAGTGTATCTAACACTGAGTCTCAATTAAAACAAGAGGCTTTTACTACCACCCTCCACTCAGCCACCACCACCAGTACCACCCACCCCCTGCACTATGCCATCAAGTATAAAGTAACAAATACCAGTGGAAAACCCTTGGGAGAGTTGCAAGGGTCTGGAGCCATACTTTCTCTGAGGTTAATGTAAAGGGAAGATCTAAGGCTCAGGGTGAATTACATTTTGAGAAAACTCCTTTAGGCAACCTGTCCACACCCTAAACTCAAGATATTGCTACAGTATTTGAAGCCTGAGGTGCACTGAGGGTAACCAAAGCAACAACAAACTTCTAAATGCACCCTTCTTTGAAGAATTTACGTGGATAGTAAACAAACATGAAAAGATGCACAACTTCATTAGCCATCAAGGACATGCAAATTAAAACCAAAGTGAGATATTATTTCATATCTATTGAAATGGCTAAAAAAAAGTAACTGACAATACTAGATGCTGACCAGATTAGAGCAATTGTAACTTTTGGGGCACTGTTGGTAGATATGCAAAAATCTGTGGTCACTAGAAAAGAGGCAGTTTCTTACAAAGTTCAACATAAACTTATTATATGAATCAGAAATCCTTCTAAGTATTTATCTGAGAGAAATGAAATTTATGTAGCTCACAGTAGCTTCATTCATAGTTGCCCAAACTGGAAACAACTGAGATTGTCCTTTATCTAGTTAAAGGGTAAACAAACTGATCCATTTAAGCGGTGAAAAGAATGAATTCACACAATAAGAATGACTCTCTAATTTGCTAAGTGAAAGCAGCCAGACCCCAAAGCTCCCATGTTTCATGATTCCATCACATGTTTGGGAAAGGCATTACTATATGGATGAAAAAACAGGTTAGTAGTTGCCAGTAGTTGTCAGGGATAAGTGGTTGACTACAAGGACGGAACATGAGGGAATTTTTTGCTGTGATGGAATTGATCTCTATCACGATTGTAGTGGTGTTATAGGACTCCATTTATTTTTTCAGCACCTGTAGAACTGTAAGTCACCAAGAGTGACTTTACTGTAAATAAATTGAAAAATTAAGAAGAAATTCTCCAATTGCAAACAAGTCGAAATGACCAAAATTTAAAGACTTAAACTTTAAGACTAACCAGGTAAAATCTTTAAACATTAGTAAAATTCCTATAATATACAAAAGCCTCACAAAGATAAAAAATGAACAATAAACTGTTAAAATATTTGCAGTATATACAATAAAGAATTAATATGATTAGTATGTTAAAAACTGAGTATATTGCAATAAATTAAGAGGCATAAGATAGAACCTGAAATTTTTCAGTAAAGATGTTGACTACAAAAGATAATAAAATACTTTTTTCTTATAGTAATAGAGATACAAGTTAAAATGAAATATATTTCAAACATCAAATAGGATAAGTTTACAAAAGGTAATATTACAACCTGGTTAAGGCTGGATTTGTGAAGCTGTAAATTGGTGTAACTTTTCTGAAAAGGAATTTTACAAAAGACATGAGTAGCCTTGAACATATTCTTACATTAATCCACACATTCTTCTTCTTGGATTCTAAAGAAATAATTCTATATGTAATGTGTATGTGATATGTATACATATTTATATATGCACAGAAATTCCAATAGAAGAGATATTTATATTGTAATACACTTGAAAACAATCAAATTTTTTAATAATAAAAAGTCTAGGTAAATTATAATATGTTGCAAAATGGTATATTGTGCAGGTACACAGTGTTAATATGAGGCACCTTAATAATAGTTACAACATTAAAATAGTCCAGATAAAACTCAGTATCATATGCTGTCAATACACATGACATAGACTTCACCAGTGTATTAAAATGTTCATTTCCACCCGGTGGAGTCATACATAAATAATTTTCTTCTTTTTAAAAATATATTTATACCCTTGTTAAAGCAGGGTTTTTTTGTAATATGACACCATTTTATTTCAAAAAGTACCCTGGGGCTGAAGAATCATCTATTTCTGGCCCTGAGCTGCCCAGACTGAGGTGAAGGGTGGATACGCAGGAGCAGATTTCCTCCCTAAGTGTCCCAGGAGGTGCAGGACCTTTAGTGAACCATTTGGCTGCTTTGGCTCTACTGAGCAGGGTCCAGGGTGCCTTCTTGGAAACCTTACCCAGGATCACAATTGTTGTCTCAAACTGGGAAAGAAGAATGCGGTGTAGGGTGTGGGACTGCGGTGTAGGGTGTTTTCTCTGAGGATATGACAATGAAAACATCTTACAATTATCAGAACTGGTTGGGATGCAGTCTGGTGATATTTAAACACAGACACATGCACATACACACACCCTCAAAACAAACAAACAAAACACAAGCACAAGTTCTTTAACCCATCAGTCTCTATCCTGCAAATCTAACTGTAGGAATGAAAGCCCTGGCATCTAAAGATACATATGCAGTCTCTTCTGCTATAATGCTTTACTTTGAAAATGTGAATTTGTTCCTATGCAATTGACATATTAGGGAACGCTTTGAGCATAACCTATTTCACTTTGGCTTATACACAATTTCCTTTGCAAGAAATACTAAGGGATGGCAGGAAACTGCACCCAGCTGAACCAAGCTGCCTGGGAAAACACAAAACACAGACACCTCATACATCTCCAGCTACCTCAGTCCACTGTGTGTGTGAGCCACACCCATCCACATCTGGTGTTATATAACTTCCCATCTGATTTCAGATAGCTCTCCTTTCCCCACTTCACAATAACTCACAACCACCCTTCTGATACCACTTCCTCAAGCAAATTGCAGATCTTTTTCAAGGTCAAGTGCCATGTTTACTATAGGATTTATGTATTTCTTGACCATTTATCACCCGTAGTATTGTGCTGTCATTATTTTTAGGTTCCTATGTATTTCTCAACGAGTTGCCTCCTTTGGAGGTTTTTGTACATTGTGCCCCCTTAGCACATGCTACTTTCCAGAAGCCCTGTAGTTTTTATCACACAATTCTGCAAATCCAGGGGATTTTAAGGTATTTTTATCAAGCTACAGCAGAATTTAGTATAGAAAACTGTTTATTGCAGCTTTGTTTGTGGGGCCAAAAAGAGTGGAAGCAAATTAAATGCCCTTAATAGGGATGTGATTGAATAAAGTGGTTTATTCATGCGATGGAGCACTGCAAAGCCTTTTAAAAACATGGGTTAGCTTTACAATGGCACCTTAGAGTGGTTTCCATGTTATTATGTAGCTGTACTTATTGAGCACCGACCATATAGCAGACATGATATTATTTTGGTGTTTAATTTTCCTAAGTGGAGGATACAAAAATAAATAAATGCAATGGGAGATTTAAAAAACTAACAGACAAACATAATCCTAGACAAGTCAGGTCTTCCTAATTTGTTGCAGGATCCAGGGTCATACATAATCCACTGTAATACCAATTTGACTGACTTCTCTAGGGCCAGTGGGCTGCCCTGAAAATAAAAGGTGGTGCTTTGGGAATATAACTGAGAAAGGGGCACTGTACCCACTTAAAGTCTAAGTGTTTTCGACACAGTGAGGCAGATAAAATGCACCACCGAAGAACATCAGTGCAAAAAGGTATGCAACAGATGCTAACTAAGAGGTGTAAATGAGATGTCCTAGGCCTCAGAAGCTTCCTTTCCTGGCTGAAGCCTGCAGGAAATCATCATGAAGGAGATGGACATAAGATATTTTTTAATATATAGATGGGCCTTTTATGTCAAGGTTTTAAAAGCAGAGTTTGAGGGAACACAATGTGTATTTTAAATAGTGATAGTCTAGAGGAGTTGGAGTTAAGTTAATTTTATAAACATGGGTGTACCCAATCAGTGTGATAGTTGAGTACCAATCCAAAATCACAGAGGAGAAAATGTGAGTGAACATGAAGGTTGCAACCTGATTTCAGGGAGAACCACAATTAGTCATCTTACGTATGTTCTCCCTTTGAATTTGTCACTCAGAGGAACTACTGGAGAACTCTAGTGGACTGTTCTAGTGGTTAACTGTATCTGTGACACTGAGGAAAGCACTTCACCTTTCTAGGCTTGAGGTTTCTCACTCATCTTAGAAATGAAGATGTTGAATATGACGCTCTCAGTTTTAGTGTTCTACAGTTCCTTGACAGACCAGCTTCAATTCCAAGGATCTGCAGGAATCATGCTGCTTTGTTTCTGCCCTTCAACTTTACTGAAATATGGGCTTTTAGGATCTGGATTTATCTGGCATAAAAGAACAGATATCGAACGGAGCCTCTTCTTTAGATGAAAGGCAGTCATGAGCTGGCACATTCTAATATGTTGGTCACACCCACAAAATCAGTACATTCTCTTTGCAGGAAGAAAGTGTAATGAATAAGCGTAATTTATGAGATAGTTACTGTCACTATTCAGACATTTTGAGACTGTCCCCATGATTTCAACAGTGAAAATTCATTATATGCAGCCATGAATGCTAATTCTTTCTCTCTTCCAATGGCCTCAGAGATGTGTATATGCTCGGGTTTCCTCTACGCTCACGTTTGTTAAAAACACACGTACATATACACACACACACACATTTCCCACACACTACGTTGAAAAACATTTTGTCTTCAGGCAGGGATTTTTCAACCCTTTTCATTTCATAGCACACATAAGCCACTAAAAATCTGAGGCACACCAAAAGTTTATATATTTTTTACTGATCCAACAAAAATAGATACAATTTTGATTCATTCACATTAGAAGAATATTGTTGTGTTGGCTGTTGTCATTTTTGTTTAAATTTGACAATCTAAGGGAAAAAGATCAGTGTTCATGACTAAATTGTCAGGTTTTGCATGTTTTAAAAATTCTTGGGTCACACTGGTTGCAAATCAACTGTTTTAAGGAATAAGAACATAGAGATAAAATGTATGAAAATCAGAATTAGAAGGTACTTGTTGTGTATGCACATAACTTCTTTTTTATTGAATGTTTGGGGTTATAACAGTTAATACAATTATATAGCTTTCAGGTGTACAATTCTATAATATATCATTTGTACATTGTATTGTGTGTTCACCATACAAAGTCTAGTCTTCTTCCATCACCATTTATCCTGTTTGTCTTCTACCTGCCCCCACACACCTTTACCTCTTGAAATCACTAAACTGTTGTCTCTGTGAGTTTTTTAAATGTTTAATCCCTTCTCCTATTTCACCCAGCTCCCCAGCCCTGCTCCCATCTGACAGCTGCCAGTCTGTTCTCTGTATCTATGAGCCTGCTTCTATTTTGTTTGTTTATTTTGTTCATTAGATTTCACATATAAGTAAAGTCATATGATATTTGTCTTTCTCTAGCTGACTTATTTCACTTAGCATAAAACCCTCTGGGTCCATCAATGTTGTCACTAAAGGTAAGATTTCCTTTTTAATGGCTGAATAGTATTCCATCGTGTAAATGTACCACAAGATTTTTATCCATTCATGTACTGATGGGCATTTGGGCTACTTCCAAATCTTCACTATTTTAAATAATGCTGCAATGAACATAGGGGTGCATATATTCTTTTAAATCAGTGTTTTGGATTTCTTTGGATATATTCCTATAAGTGGAATCACTGAGTCATAAGGTAGTTCCATTTTTAATTTTTTGAGGAAACCTCATACTGTTTTTCACAGTGGCTGCACCAGTCTGCATTCCCACCAACAGTGCACTAGGGTTCCCTTTTTCCACATCCTCTCCAACACTTGTTTGTATATTTATTGATGATAGCCATTCTGACAGTATGAGGTGATATCTCATTGCAGTTTTAATTTGAATTTCTCTGATCATTAGTGACACTGAGCATCTTTTCATAGTATTTTATATTTAGGAAGCAAGTTACAAGATTTCATTAGACATTTTTTCTTTTTTGGAGTTAGTGAGAAAGAACTGAAATAAGCCTTTAATGAAAAGGCAACTTACTAATAGATTTATTTTCTGTTTCAAACTCTCTTGTTGAAGGTTAGGAATAGGATGATTAACATAGTCTCATTTCTCTGCTGAGGGGATTCTAATAGGCAGGTAGTTTCCAAAGCCCCATAGCTTATCAGGTTCATGATTGTTATGGACAGTTTCCTTTGAAAAAGTCATGAATTTGTAACAGAGGAAATACTTATATGTGAGGGGGGCTCCCCAGAAAAGGAATTATCTTCTGGAGGGTAGGCCCTTTATGGTACAGGGTTCCCCCACTAGGTGAGTGTTCCAGGAATCTATCTATATCAGTGCACCAGCTGGTGGTGTTGTGAGAGACTGTGTTTGGCTTCAATAAACATTTTTTTTTGAAGATTCTTTCAACGCACTTCCCCATTTTATGATGGGTGATTTACAAGCACACCTGCCCCCACCACGCTGCGTGTTCAGCAGTTTTTGACCAAAAACAGCATGACCCCTGTGCCCCACCCTCCCTATTCACCTGATCTCTACCTGAGCGACATTTTTTTGTTGTTTCCCCAGATGAAAAAAGTCCTCAGAGCCAATGTTTTGCCGACGTGGAAGAGGTGGAATGAAAGATGGCAGAAGTACTAAAAGGCATCAAAGTTGATGATTTCGAAGACTGTTTTGAGCAGTGGAAAAAACATCTCAATAGGTGTATTGTATCACATGAAGAACATTTGAAGGTGAGTGAAGTTTAAACACGTATGAACAAATGATGTTTTTTTATTTTTTATTTTAATTGTTGTTCAAGTACAGTTTTCTGCCTTTTACCCCAACCCAGCCCAACCCCCAGACCTCCCCACCTCCCTCCCATCTCCATCCCCCCTTGTTATTGTCCATGTGTCCTTTATACTAGTTCCTTCAAACCCCTCTCCCTTTCCCCTCCCGTCTCCCCTCTGGTCACACTCTGGCCTTTGAATACACAATGTTTTTACAAGTAAATTCTGAGTGTTTTGGGGTCCCTCTCAAAATGTGAACAGACAATTTCTTTGAATGACTCTCAGTTTAGAAATAGGTCTAGGAGATATATAAAACTTGTTTTAGCATAACTTAATTTGCTATGTACTCTTGAATGATTCAAACACACTTTGCCATTGAAAACATTTTCAAAATGACTCCTCAACTGAGGAAGAACTTGTCATGAAATACATTGCTAGGTAAATGTGAAACTACACTGGTAGCAAGCAATTTTGAAGGAAGGCAATAGTGCCTCTGATCCAGCAAGTCAGGATTTTATTTCTGTTGTTCTTGTTTTTGCTGACTTACAAGTGATTGCTATGGCAATGTCATTTCCGCTTTTCTCTAATTCTCACTTTACAGGCTACTTTTTGAGGCAGAAATAATCTCTCAATTCTGGAACTAAAAAAACCCATTCCTGAGTAGACATTGCTACCAATATTGCTATAAAAATGAATAATTTTGAATCTAAATACAGGGGTCCTGAGCAATAGTTACACACTAAAAAATCCTCAGAATTTAATCTTTTCTCATCATTGTTCAAACTTTCCATTCATTCTAGGGTAGTGGAATCCTGGGATAGCCTTCTGCCTATGATTTCTATGTTCTTTTCTTGTTTTTCTTATGCTTCTCCTTATTACAGAAAATATCTAACTAAATACTTTGTTGGCTCTTAGTCTCATTTAATGAAAATTGGGGGTTGCCTGCAAGTTCCCGTGGGACCTGGTACACAGGCCAAGGCCCCATTCAGACTGAGTCAGGAGGCTCCTGCACTGGTGGGCAAACTAACAGAGGGTGGCACATGTTACCTTGGGGTTCACTGCCTGGTTCCAAGAAGAGGGCTTCTCCTCAATTATTTTATACTTCAGCTTGGTCATTTGCTTTGTCCAGGTCAGTTTGGAAGTGCCTGATATGACACTAATATTGTTTGTTTCTATTTATGTTGGATTGAGGGAGCTGTTGAGGCTTTTTATTATTTTCTGATGAATAGTTGCATGTTTACACTTTGGAAGTTTACTGACAGACTTGTCATGCATCCTGGGACAAGATTATTTGGTCCTATTAGCTGTTGATTTCACTTGTGTCAATCAGATGAGTTATAGAAGTCAATTTCTTGTTTTTAAAGGCAGTTAGTTGTTTGTCAGAGTTCTGCACATGGCTGGAGGAAGGTCTTTTATGGCAGCTCAAGAAAACTTATAGTAAAAGGAATTTGGAAACGTTAATTCTTTCACTGGACTCTATCACTGAGTGATCTGAATTAAAGTCTCTACTTTCTGTCTCAAAGTCTGTGTCTGGAATACAAGAATGTGGTTAACTATAGAGATGGTGTTATAATAGGCCATACATTTTAAAAATTTGTTTATTATTTTTAAATTTTTAAATCCTCACTCAAGGATATGTTTATTGATTTGAGAGAGAGAGAGAGAGAGAGAGAGAGAGAGAGAGAAACTTCAATGTGAGAGAGGATATGAGAGAGAAACATCTATTGGTTGCTTCCCATATGCACCCTGACTGGGGATTGAACCAACAATCTAGGTTCAATCCTAGTGTAGGTATGTGCACTGACTAGGGATTGAACCCACAGCCTTTTGGTGTATAAAACAATACTCCAACCAACTGAGCCAACTGGTCAGGGCAGTAGACTCTACATTTAACATAAGGCCTTAGCAAACCTTTCAAGTTCCCTTTTAAAAGATGCATATTTGAAGCTACATTTAAGTAAGCAAAAATTATTTATGAGATTTACCTTGAAAAAGTATGGGAATATATAAACTAATAATCATGTCTGAAACATTATTTGAAAACAGCTGGCAGCAGACTGTGTAGAAAACATCAGATATAATGCACATGGAGAATTCTCATCAGACAAGTGAATTAAATGGTAGATAGATGTATAAAATCTTCATATATGGGGAGCTTGAAAATCTAGGCATTCATATTTACTAATTCTAAGGAAGGGATCTTGTGGCTAAATTTTCCATTGATTTGGATTAGCACAAACACACAATACCTGAATTGCTTTATTTTTCCAGTGCTTCTAAAAAGGATATTTTGTCTGTTCTGTGAACAGAAGTATATTAAGCTTGGGGCTAGAAATTTGGGCCTCATGTTCCACTGAACTCTTTACAGGAGTCACGATACTCTTTTGGCAATATCTTTTGCATGTGCTTCTGTTTCGTGAACCTCCCTCCTTCTTGATCTGACCTTTTCAGTACCACATTAAACTGTCAGTTTCTAGTGCTCATTTGGAACAGTCTCAGAGTGAGCATATGGATTTTATAGTAAGTCTTTAAACACCATTTTGACTCCTTGGTAACTTTTTTTGCATCATAATATTATGTGCATTATATTGGATCATGTATATTTTGCTGGGCAGCATGAGATTAGAATGTAATATAGAGTGTGTTTTAAAACCATTTGTGTAAAAAATGTGAATCTGGATGACTGCCATGGCAGCCTAGTCATTGACTAGCAGGATGGTAATGCACACCGCTGGCATAGACCATGCTTTGAAATGACTTAGTAGGAAGAATAAAACATCTTTACTGAAACCCAAGGGGCAGAGGGACACTTTCCATAACAGTTCTCTAGAACTTGAGCAAAGAAAATGAATACAGGGTGGGGCAAAATTAGGTTTACAGTTTTGAGTATGTGAAACACGTACTGAAGTTTATTCTTACAGTATTATTTATTAATCATTATGTTCTTTTCCATATGAACAGCTGTAAACTTCTGCCCCACCCTGTATTTATATACATGCTATGGAATATATAAATGTATATCATTTAATTTGGGCTCTCCAAAAATAATTTAATAGAATATACAAAACAGAAAATTCCCTATAGTTTTTTTTTAAGGACTTAAACTAATGCAGTTGTGGTTTCTTTTCCAGTTTTTATCTTTGAAAACAACTCAGGATATGTGTCAGGAACAAGGAGAACATAGATTTGATTTGGGTTCAGTTCATTCATGCTCCACTGAACCCTAGACTCAGGTAGTGGAAGGAGGTCTGCTGAGGCCTGGAGGACGGTCAGCTTAGGACCACCCACATATTGTTCATAGGGAAACTCAAGCACAGATCATCAAAGGACCCCCACCAAACACCAATCCATTTAGCACATTCTGTTGCACAATGATTTATAATTTATAAAATGATTTCACATGCACGTCTCCTTTCGAGCCTTAAAAAAACCTCTTTTGTTTAAATACAGCAAATAGAAATATTCCAATTTTATAGGCAGAATAATTTTTGCTCAGAGAGACTAAATAACTTGCCCAAAGTTACAGGATAGTAAGTAGTACTTGGGCTCAATGAAAGTTTTGGGGACTCTTAAGTTCAGTGCTCAGCTTCCAAAAGATACAAGTAAGGTAAGGCAGAGAATACATCTGCAAATGGTAGAAACCACTTCTTTTTTGGTCTGTGTTTAACAACAGACTGAAGTGCTCTGAGACATCTTAATTATTCAAATATCCAGATGCTCAAAATTCTCTTTCTTGCTAACTAGTCATATGGCTACTTTTGCTTTTGTCTGAGGGATGGAAAAGCATTTTCAATAATCCAGTCCATTAGTAACACCAGGTGTACTAGGAAAAGCATACCGCCGTTTTCAGTTGCAGAGCTCAATTTCTTCTCAGATGAAAATGCCCTTACTGTATTTGTATTTAATAAAGAATATGGTTTGTTGCTTAGTTAAGGGAACTTATAAGGAAGAGAAAAGTCTTTGGCATGGGAAGCTTTCCTTAAGCACTTTCCCTCTTCCTGCTCTGCCTCTCCTTTTATCAACTCCTCTCCAAAAATCCTGGGGATGAAACAAAATGGGTAGTCTGGCAAATGCTACCTGTGGAGTCAGAATTGCTTCCCAGAATATTGTAATCAGTGCTGCCTCATCTTTTGAATGTTTTAGCCTTCCTAGTATAATCCTAATTCCTTACATTGATCAAAATTCAAATGCCATTTCATGTAACCTAGGAGAATAACTGTTGAAGCTCCACTATTTCTCAGAGGAGTCGTATCTCTGTCCTTACCAGTCACTAAGTGCTTTCCTCCAATGGGCTGCCGCATAGAAAGGAGGAATCTACAGCCTTTTGACCCAATTTGAAAGGAAAATTTCCCAGGAAGATTTAATGGAAGAAAGTGAGTCAGAAAAGAGAAAGAATTGAAAAATGATTTTATATGGCAAAAGTAACCAGTTATCAATTCTGTGGTCACATAAGTAGTTTTGGTCACAGAAATTCAAAGACAAATATTGTTAAATTTATAATTGTCTATGTATATTATTTTTTATAGAAAACATCTTTATGAATATTTGAAATTCTTTTCTTTAATAATTTGGTCATTCATAAGTAGTCCAGAAAGTTAAAATATATGTGAAGGCAAAAGTAGTTGATTTATTTATTTTTTATAGGGCATCCAATTTTCATTCTTATTTCTTGGTCTACTAAGCACAAACCATTGTATGCTTTGCTGGGCTGGGGAGTTTGGAGGAAGAAGAGTACACACTGATTCTTACCCTAAAAAAGCTACATTAAAGCAAGGTAAGCATAACACATTTAAAACAGATAGTGACTAAATTATATAAGACTAAAATGTTCAGACTACACAGAAGGGAGGCTTTTCTTGAACCATAATATAAAAAGGCTTTTCTTGAACCATAATAAACTTGATGAAATTGACCAGAGATTTTACTCATTTCAATGAGTTTTGGACACTTGCTTATTTTTCTTCTGTCAAGATTATTTTCAAATAAGAGTACTCATTTGGGGGTGTCTGAACTGTAAGGAAAAGAGGGTGCTGCTGCTACAGCTGGATAGGTGCACGAGTGCCAGGCAGCTGCCTGGGGCCTCTGATAGGTGGAGCTGCGTGAGACCTCACCGGTGGTCACTGCTGAGGAGACAACAGCCTGGCACACATGTTTCACTGAGTTCTAGTTAGAACCTGTGCCAGGCTTCTCACAATCAGCTAGATGCCACAAGTGTAACTGAAGACATCTGGCCCCCTAATTTAGAGACCACTAGAAAAGCTCTTTCTCCATTAACCTCCTGCATACATTTTATAGGCTGTTTTTGGTACATATGATGAGGGCATCCTGGCAGTTGAGAAGACATCATAAAGCTTTGGAGGCTCCCTGTTCCCTTAGACAATAGTCTAACTAAGTTTTTGTTTGTTGTTTGTTTTTTTTCATATTAAAGGAGAGAAATCACTTAAATCACTAAATAAACTAACACTAAACCTGGAAGTTACATAAATGATCTATATCTGGACACTGCATTCTGACTCTAGAGTGATTAATTAGTTGTGACAGACTCCATGCATGTTAAATGGTGGCTGCTATTTTTGAGGGCTCTAGGTTTGAGGGCTCTGTTTTTTTTAGGATTTTGTTTTTTATTTCTTTTACTTTTTTAAAATTTATTTTTAAATTACAGTTTACACTCAATATTATTTTGTATTAGTTTCACTAGGTTTTTTTTTAAAACAAAAACCCCATGACTTCCTTCAAGCAAGAAAATGATAGAAAATTAAATTATCTTTTGGCCCATAATTCTTTGACTTATAAAAGATATGCTTCAGAGCCAACAAAAAGGGCAAGTAGTGTTATCTTTCTCTGTGTGTTTCTCTCTCTGTCTCTTTGTTAAGTCATATGTACTCCAACATTTCATTATGAGGAAAGAAAATATCTATGTAAGAAAACTTCAGCAAAATTTTCTTTCTTTCTTTTTTCTTTGTGGGGTGGGGGAACAGGGTAGACATAATAGTCTGTTATGTAAATAAAACAAACACTTTATACAAATTACTTTGTTGCCACCTTCATTTGCCCTAGAGGAGGGGAGGACTTACTGAGTGCAAGCATATTTTCTGGGGTCTTTGTTAAAAAAAAACAGTGGAAAGAATGGGATACTTGGAAAATACATATTTTATATAGTTGGACAAGGACGGCTGGTTCATTTTTTTCTTCCTGCCAAGCCCTTTCCACTTATGATTCAAAAAACCACAGTTTGATATTGGATTTAGAACCAAATTTTCAAAGAAACACATTGCCAGGGAACATGCATGGAATTCCCACTGATACTAACATAAGGCACAAGAGGATGGAATCCGACCGCCCACTATGGTCTTGCCTTCTGGCAGATCAGGTAACCAGCTAACACTTGTATATTTTTGTACATACCAACTATGTTGCTAGATTGTAAACTACTTATGGATAGGTGCTTGCTTTATTTCTCTTTTTATCTTTTATACAGCTCTGTAAATAACACTCAGCACATACTCAATAATCATCTGTAAAATGCTATATTTAAAACTACAATTTCAGTAGACTGTTAGGTCTGTGTTGAGATCTGCTAGAAAGCAGATCTGCCAAAAAGTAGACACTAAGACAGAGTTACACTTCCAAGAAAAATTTAGGGGAACTGCCTCTTAGCAAAAATAGGGAGGAAGCTTGGAAAGACTGGGAGAGACCTCAGACTATAATCCAGAACTGACCCTAAATGAAGAGGAAAGGAAGAAAGGAAGGAAGGGAAGGAGGAAGAAAGAAAGGGAGGGAGGGAGGGAGCTTGGTTGCTTGGAAACATGTTAAGACTGAAGTGCAGGTCTGAGAAAAGTTTGGCGAGGTCACTAAGGAGTGCTGAAGCCAAAGTTGCTTATCAAAGAAATCCCACATCCCCGAGGAAAGAGCCTGATGTAGTGTGATCCTGTTGCACTCAGTCATTTATTGAGAGTATCTGGTGGAAAGTATGACTTTGGAGCAAAGGCAGCGATGAGATTTCAGAGCACAGCTGCAGGGGCTCTTAGTCAATTAGACTCCCGACAGAGGGAGATCCAAGAGGCATGATCTCCTGGCTACCACATAGTCCTTTCCTTGCCCAAATTTGTTCACCTCTTCAGTGACAATGGATGAGCTCTATTGGTGGCTGTGAAGATTAACTGAGATAACATATAAAGGACACAGCACAGAGCACACAATGATTGCAGAATAGAAGTCATCTCTTTTCTTGTCATCATTAATGGTATTACCTGCCAAGCTACCTTTTACTGAACCTCATTGAGTACTAAGCACAATGATGGATACTTTTTATGCAGTGGGACATACTAACACAAACTTTGGTGGTAGACAGAATGGAGTTCAAATCCAGTATGGGGCACTTATGATCTGGGTGACCATACTGGGCACGTTATTGAAAGTTTCTGAGCCTCAATTTCCACATTTGTGAGAGAGAGATAAAATACTAACAATAGAGGATGGTAAAGGGATTAGGAGAAATAAAGTACTGGTGCCTGGTACCTACCAGTGATACCATATGCAGTTCTTGTTATTATTCCTAAGGGTCACAAGGACCCATCAAAATTATTTGTCCTGATAGGCTGACCCATACAGACGACATCACTGCGGCTCCTAGGCCTGCAGGCTTTCTTTTGGTTTGGCCAAAGGGAAAGCTTGCAGGAAGCTGTGGGAGGGGCACAATGGTGAGCCCAGGCCCCCTCCCTGTGAGACCTGGCTGTGTCTTTCTACCAAAAGTCAATAAAAAGATAGCAAACTCCATTCAACTCTTTCTCCTTCTGGATTCTGATAACTGCTTCTTCCCCTTGCTCTTTGAGGCCACTGGTGGTCAGACCTCAGCGGTCATGGTCTTCAGGTCATTGCACTTCCTATGTGCAGCTCCCCTACATCCATGCCTTTGTGAATCATGCCCCTGGAGTACACCCTCCCTTTGAATTATCTTTCCTGTTTAGACCACCAATGGATTATAGTCCCCCTTTCCTCAACGTCGTGTCTTCTCTGTAAGACATATATGAGCATCAGATGTTATTTCAGTTAAAACTAAATAATGATTGTTTAAATAGGGAAGATGAAAGGTAAAGGAGGTGGTGAAGTGGTCCCATATTTGGAATATGGAACCAAAGTAATTAGTTTGATTTGAGAAAAACTTACAAGTTCTTTCAAAGGACATGGTATTTGTAGGCAGCCATGCTGAGACCGAGGGAGAGAAGTGTGGACAAGAACTTCCACCCTTGGCTGCTGAACCCCTGGGTGACTAAGCTTGTGTTCCTTAACCTCTCCGACCCTTAAATCAGAATGCAGACAGGCAACTGGAACCATTTTGGTTGTAATGATGCAGGCCAACAAAATACTGTCTGTGGAGGGAGATTTCATTTTTTAGTTCTTGAAAATGTGCTTTAAAATTTTTAGGCAAAGGACAAGGGTACCAGGGTAGATGATTTTTGTCTTCAGGGTGTGCTTGGATCTCACTTGGAAAATTTTCTGGCTGATGTTAGAACATTGCCAGGCAAGATCAGAGTGACTCCTGTTGAGCCCTTAGGGGGTGGTGGGAGGGCAGGAAAAGCCTGGAGCCCAGGAAGGGTTTTCCTGTTTTTCCAGCTGGTGTGAAGCCTAACAGCCCTAGAATAAAATAGCTTGAAATCAATGGCCCCAGGTATAAAAATGTTATTAAAGAAAGTAATGGAAAATCAGACACCATCAGTGTGAATGGGAAAATTGCAGCCAGCAGACAATTTCCAAAAGATTTTAGAAGGATTTTTCAAGAGCTACTCAGATGAGATTCTGTATTTTCTTGGACCTCAAAGATCAGGCATGGGGCCCATATGCTACCTATACATTTGAGACAGATGACCTGTTCACACTTTGCTTTTTGGCATTGTGAACAAGCAAGGTAGAGCTCTCTCCTTGAGTGCGAGGTATTTCCCTAATGGATAAAGTAAAAGTGTTGGCTCCTTGTTTGGAAGTGGCCACACACCACACTAATTAATTATGTTTTAAAGGATGTGAGTGAAACTAGATAATCGAAAAGAAATTGGATTGGCTCTGCTTTTTTCTTGGGGAAGAAACTCTAAGCCCTCAGCAGCTAAAATAATAGATGCCAGGAATTAAAGAAGAGTAACAATGAAACCTACCTCTGTGAGTCCCCGACGTGCTTCGCCCTCCACCAGCTTTCACACATCGTTTTACAACTCTCTGTGGCTTTCCATCAGCTGCAATTACTCTCCATTTTGAAAGAAATGAGAGCATGTAAAACACAACACACATTTCATCATCACAGTGCAGTCACTCTCCTTAATCTCAGGTGCCAAGAAAACCAAGTGGGAGGGGACTCACCCCCCTTTGCCAGGTTGTGTTTAGAAGAAGAAATATAGAATTTGGATTGAATGTTCTTGATAAATGCTTACTAGCTATGCATTTTGGGCAAATGTCTAGTGGCGTAAGGCTTACCTGTAAAATGGGACTATTGTTAATACTAACCTTGTGCAATCACTGTAATGAGTAAAAGAAATGATGTAGGTAGACATACTTTATAAACTGTAATTTACCATGTAAGAAACTAAATAAGTAAGAAAAATACTTTAATTGCCAGTTTTTTTTCTTTTTGATAGATTGTAGTCACTTTTGGGAATTTACCTCTGTGAAATCAATCCATTCATATCTATTAAGCATCTGCTTTGTGCAAGGCCTTGAGATACATGGTGTGGAGGATAGGACAGTGACTAGTGCGTGATTCTGCTTCGGGCACTACAAACTAGTCAGGGGTTTAAGACACTCAGAAATAACTACCTTCCCCATCACAATTTGTTTTTCCACTCCATGTGGCCCTAGTGGAATTGTCATCATGGAGCACTCTCCACTTTCTGCTTTTTCTCTGTTCTCAGAGTATAGTTAGAATTCTTCTATTTTGAACAACAGAAATGAACTCTGGTTGAGTTGAGCAAAAATGGGACTTTGGGTGGGACATTAGGTAATAACAGAGTTAAAAGGCAGTAACTTAGGTAGGTTCCCCAAAAGCAGAGCCTGAGACAAGGATTGAGGTGCCCATGGTTATTAAGGTTTTGATTTGCTCTCCGGGAAAATTTGTAGCAGTATAGGGATGGGCGAGGAGCTAAGCAAGGATGGGGTCTTAGGTAAAGACTACTGTTAGTTTGGAAGTGTATATCTTAAGGCAAGGAGGCTGGATTTTTATACCTTCCTATTAGTCACTCATTGACTGCCTTGGGATGGGAGATACCAAAACCTCCCACACATCTCTGAGTGATGTTTCAGTCAGCCAAGGGCAATGCTCTGGAGAAAGTTGCTAGATACAATTCACACAGCAGCTGGGACATGAAGACACTGGCTGGTAATGAGGACATAGGTAGGACACCTCAGCATCTACTAAAAGAAGGCAAGAAGGTAAGACTCAGAAAAGGTCAAGACCCAGAGTGCTCTAGGGGAAAGAGTGGATCTCAGTATCAAGAATGAATTATTATGGTATTGGAATGAATGAGCATAAAAAATTTTCTTATTACTGGAACACTTGGCTTAAATTCTAAGTACAGAGAGAGGGACTCTGATTAGATCTTTAAATAGAAAAGTTGCTTTTTTCTGTAGGTCACTCATTTGTGAATACACAAAATTGGAATAGGAGGAGATAAGTCTGAAACAGGAAATAATGAGCCCATGCCCAGAAGGGGGCAGAGCTGAGAGATGGAGTCTAAGATCTGATATCTTTAGGCCTGACTCCATCCATGATAAAAGCAGCATCATTCTGCTCTGGCTGGTGTGGCTCAGTGGTGGAGTGCTGGCCTGTGAATCAAAGGGTCACTGGTTCCATTCCCAGTCAGGGCGCATGCCTGAGCTGCAGGCCAGGGCTCCAGGTATGTGAGGCAACCACATATTGACAGTTTTTTAATTTCATTTTTTATTAAGTATAATTTATTGATTAGACTTTTATAGTTGTCCCATTTTTGACCCTTGGCCCCCCTACGCCTGGTACCCCAGTTCCCTTCAACAATCCACCCTCCTTGGTTCATGTCCATGGGTTGTACATATAAGTTCTTTGGCTTCTCCATTTCCTATACTTTCTTAACATCCCCCTGTCTATTTTGTACCAACAAATTATGCTTCTTATTCCCTGTTCTTCCCCCCACTCCAGTCCTCCCCCTTCCCCCTCCTCACTGATAACCCCCCCATGTGATCTCCATTTCTCTGGTTCTGTTCCTGTTCTAGTTATTTGCTTAGTTTGTTTGTGTTTTTGTTTTAGATTCAGTTGTTGATAGTTGTGAATTTTTTGTCATTTTACTGTTCATATTTTTGATCATCTTCTTTTTCTTAGATAAGTCCCTTTAACATTTCATATAAATAAGGGTTTGGTGATGATGAACTTCTTTAACTTGACCTTATCTGGAAAGCACTTTATCTGCCCTTCCATTAGATATAGTAGCTTTGCTGGATAGAGTAATCTTGGATGTAGGTCCTTGCCTTTCATGATTTTGAATACCTCTTTCTAGCCCATTCTTGCCAGTACGGTTTCTTTTGAGAAATCAGCTAATAATTTTATGGGAACTCCTTTGCGCATAAATGTCTCCTCTTCTCTTGCTGCTCTTAAGATTCTCTCCTTCTCTTTAATCTTGGCTAATGTAATTATGATGTGCCTTAGTGTGTTTTTCTTTGGGTTCAACTTCTTTGGGATTCTCTGAGCTTCCTAGACTTCCTGGACATCTATTTCCTTTGCCAGATTGGAGAAATATTCCTTCATTATGTGTTCAAAGAGTTTTCAATTTCTTGCTCTTCCTCTTCTCCTTCTGGCACCACTGTGATTCAGATGTTGGAATGCTTAAAGTTGTCCTGGAGGTTCCTAAGCATCTCCTCATTTTTTGAATTCTTATTTCTTCATTCTGTTCTGTGTGAATGTTTATTTCTTCCTTTTGTTCCAAATCATTGATTTGAGTCTGGTTTCCTTCCCATCACTGTTGGTTCCCTGTACATTTTCCTTTATTTCACTTTGCATAGCTTTCACATCTTCCTCTATTTTGCAATCATATTCAACCATGTCTGTGAGCATCTGATTACCAGTGGTTTTTTTTTAATGTTTGTGTAAAGCCATTTATTTTTTTCACATTTTTTATTGTTGTTCAAGTACAATTGTCTCCATTTTCCCCTACCACTCCCCCCTACCCCAATGTTCATAGCAGCACAATTTACAATAGCCAAGTGCTGGAAGCAATCTGATTAACAGTGTTTTGAACTCTGCATCTCATAGGTTGGCCATCTCCTCATTGTTTAGTTCTATTTTTGGAGCTTTGATCTGTTCTTTCATTTGGGCCATATTATTTTGTCTCGGCATGCCTGTTATGCTGTAAGGGGAGGAGTCTGAGGTATTCACCAGGGTGAGGCAACCTACTTCTCTGTGGTGTGGCACTGTCTGTGGGAAAGGAGTCAGAAAGGGAACAATGCTGCTTGCTCAGCTCTTGCTGGCTTTCAGCTACTTCCCCTGCTACCCATAAGCAAATTAGGGCCTTCTGGTGCTGATTCTTGGGTGGGTGGGTTTGTGTGCATTTTAGGACCCTGTGGGTCTCTCCTATGAACTCTCCTGTGAGGCTGGGAGTTTCTCCTGCTGCTGCAACCTCCACAGGTTTTTATAACCAGAGGTTTTGAGGCTTTATTTCCCCATGCTAGAACCCTAGGTTGTGTGGTCTGTCTCACATGCAAATGTGGGATGCTCCCGGTCCTCCAGCTGCTGCCATGCCACACGTCCTCTCCTCCCCTGCTGCCCATCTGAATGAATGTTTCTTTTTAACTCCTTGGTTGTCAAACTTCTATACAGTTCTGGTAGTTCTGGTTATTTTTTGTTTTTAAATTTGTTGTTGTCCTTCTTTTGATTGTACGAGGAGGCAAAGTGTATCTACCTATGCCTCCATCTTGCCTGGAAGTTCTGATGTTTCTTTCCCTCTTTTTCTCCCTCTCTTCACCCCTCTCTCAAAATAAATAAATAAAATATTTTTAAAAAAGAAGAGGAAGTCAAAGATTTGAGGTCCTGTTGTTGGTTTGAAGATGAAGCAGCCATGTTTCAAGGAAATGGGGCTCTCAGTCCTACAACAGCAAGAACTGATTTCTGCCCCAAAGTGGAATCCTCCCTAGAGCTTTCAGATAAGATCCCAGCCTAGCTAACACCTTAATTTCTGTCTTGTAATCCCTGAGTAGAGATATCTTAATATAAGTTGTACCTGAACTTCTGACCCACAGAACTGTGAGATAGTAAGTGGGTATTGTTTTAAGCCACAGAATTTGTGGTTATTTGTCATGGCAGCAATAGAAAACTAATACATGAGGTAAATACATTTTCATTCAATATGTATGGAGTATCTTGCCATGGCTAGAGCCACATGGACACAAACCCTACATATATACTAAAAATAAGTGATTATACAAAGCTCCCCTGGTAGGCTTTATGGCCTCTTTATTAAAAAAAAATGTTTGCTCCCTGGCAAAGACCATGTCTTATTTGTATCTGTCTCATGAAAACTTGCTGGCACATGATAGGTAGAACTCCTACTTTTCCTACTAAACTGGATGGCCTCACAATACAATTGGCTCAATAGTGCACAGTGCTAGGGAGTAAAAAACTAAGGACTTTGGGTGGGTTGGAAGTTACACTTTAGGGAATATTTTCTGGTTCTTGATTTGGCCTTCAGTTTATATTGTAGATGAAGATGAAACAAATCTTTTAAATGCTTAAGATATTTCCCTCTTTAAAAGATAGAACTGCTTAGTCTCCACAAAGATTCTTATTTTTTGTTCTGGAACTAAGATAACTTATGGCTCATAATTCAAATGACACAATCATCAGCATATGCTCCAAGACTAAGGCTGGGAGCAGATTCAGAAATCAATAAACTCAGCAATTATCTTGTGTCTATTTCTCAAAAATTTAACTCACTTATATTTAACTACACAATTGCCTTGGTGACTCGTATTAGCATCCAATCTAGTTGCTGATATTTGTTTGTCTTCTGTCATTGTCCCAGATTGTGCAGAGTGTCCTGGTCCTGCTTTGGTGTTTGGATACTCTAGGGTAAAGTTTCCCTATATGCCAGGCAGGCATCCAAAACCTGCTTCCTCGCTCCTTTGAGTCTTGGTTACCAATTCCTCTCCCAGGACTGCTTCTGGAGACTTGCAAGCAACTGGTCCTACATACTTTGCTCTAACCCCAAACTGTCTATTTACTGGCTCACTTCCCCTGCTTTTCTTGCCTGTCTCTCAGTTGGGAAAGAAGCTATACCTTAGATGACCCCAAACTCCACTTTCCTTATGATTCCTGTACTTGTGAGGGAATATCTAAGTACTCTTAAATTTTGATATCCTTCCATAAGATGGCTAATGACTATTTTGCATTTCAGAACTGTGAGAATAACTTTGATCCATATAACATTTCTGGAAAAAAACAAACAAACAAATAAAAGAACTATTCTATTATGATCAATTTTGTTTTGACAGATGTGCCATTCTTGAAATACTGCTATCCTTGGAATCATAGCTTCACATCTGAAAAGGGGTAATAGTATTAAGTAACAGCTTGGTTCTCCTTTGACATCTTCCCTTGAGAAGTGTTAAATGTTGCCATTATCTTGACAGTTCAAAAGCTAGTCATGTGGTTGATATTTTACCAATGAGATAAATGTGGAAAAATGTCACTTTCCCTTTTATTAGTTTTGTCAGTACAAATCTGGCAAGAGATAATAGTGAGGAGATATTGGCATTTAGACATGTTCATATTTACTTTTGTGATTTAGGATTATGACAACTTTCATGTATCCTTACAGTGACCCTGTCTGGTTTAGATGTTCTGAAATTAGAGTGTCAAACCTCCCCCATTCTTGCACACAGAGGCAGCAACACTCACCAAACACCGGAGTTTCAGTCAGATCTAGCCACGCAGCCATGAAAACATTTTATTTTATAGTAACCAATTGATGTTTATGGCTTATGGGGAAAGTAGGCCTTTTATTTTCTTTGTTGGCAGACTTTGCTGCATAATTTGATCTTTCTTTTGTTTTTTGTCTTGTTTATTCAACTCTACAGTGTTTTGCGTGATTAAGGGTATTGTTTTCAAACCTAAAATAAAGGGAGCTGGTTCTCTTTTCCTGTCTTAATATTAGAGAGCCTTGGAACACATGGATGACCATGGCTTTTTACTTTTCTGGTTCAAATTACTAGAATTCAGAATTTAACCTTGGCATTCTATTAATAGAAAAACCATTGAAGAATTGGTTCCTTACTAATTTAAAAACATCTCTCTTTCTCTCTCTCTCTCTCTCTCTCTCAGAGGAAACAATGAAGATCTGGGCCAAAATTAATATAATAGAAAATAAGTATTGAATAAAAAGGATGAACAAAAATAAAATTTGGTTGTCTGGAAAGAGTAATAAAATTGACAAATCTTTGGCAAGATTGATAAAAAAAAGCTGTCCCAACCAAACAATATGAGCAATGAAAAAGAGGATATAACTGCCTGCATTAAGGAGTTAGTAAAAGGACAGTATGAACAACTTCATACTAGTTAATTTGAAAATTTATATGAAATGGACAAATTCCTAGAAAAATGAAACTTCCCAAAACTGATTCAAGAAGAAATAGAACACGTAAATCATCTAACCATTAGCAAAATTGACAGGTAGTTAAAGATCTTGTCACAGAGAAAACTCCAGATCTTAGATGGTTTTACCATGGAGTCCAACCAGACATTAAAGCAACAGATACTTTCAATTTTACACAAACCTATTCCAAAGTAGAGTAAAAGAGGGAATATTCCCCAACTACTTTTATGAGGCTAGTGTAACCTTGACACCAAAAACCTGACATGAGCAATACAAAAAAGAAAAATTGCAAGTGAGTCTCATTCAACAGTATAAATACAACAATCTTAAATTATTAGTGAAGCAACTGATGGCTGCCAGATGGGCAGAGGGTTTGGGGGACTGGGTGAAAAAGGTGAAGGATTAAGAAGTATAAACTGGCAGAATAGCCATGGGGATATAGAATACAGCACAGGGAATGTAGTTAATCATAATATTGTAATAACTATGTAGGTTACTAGGTGTATACTAAACTTATCAGGGAAGGGGGTCACTTTATAAGTTATATATATATATATATACCACTATGCTGTACACCTGAAACTAATATAATATTGAATGTCAACCGTAATTGGGAAAAAAAAAGGGAGAGAATCTGGTGAGGTTCCAGTGAAACAAAATGTTCAGAAACACTGGCTTTGATACCTGGCATCCAGTAGTTGTTCAGTATATGAAAGCTTAAAAGAAACAGACTGAACCCCAGTTCATGGCTGCCCTGTTATATGTTGTTTGAACAGTTTGTTATTAGTGTTTTTTTTTTACTTGTAAAGAATGATATAAACTACACTGCATTATAGGAAAAGAAAAAGTATTAGCAAAACCAATCCAACAAGTCTAAAAAATAATACAATATACTTAAGTTCTGTCTTTCCAACAAATGCAAGGCTTAAAAAACCACTAGAAAACCACTAGAAAAATCAATGCTATTATTTCCTTTGATCTACATTAATAGACCAAAGTAAAAATATTGTGTCAACAGATGCTGAAAAATGATTTCAACGATCATTTGATAATTTTGTTTAATTATTGAACTGATAAAATTTTTTTGGCTTCAGTCTGAGCATTTACCTCAGAGTAAATATATGCCTCCTTTTCCCCTTTTAATTATTGGGTATTGTAAACCCAAATGTTAAAAAAATAAAAAGTAAATGAAATGCTTCAGTGTAATAAAGTAAAAACAAATACAAAGACTAGAAAACTGATTTAGTTTCTTTATGTCACATTTGTGGTTATAGTATACTTCTTGCAAAATAACAATAAAACTACAGTATGCATGAAGCATCCTACTTTACTTTTGTAGTTAATGTAGACAGATAATGAGTAAATAGTTACTTACTTTAAAATATTGAATTATCTAAGCATAAATATGCTAGATAATTTTATAAAATAGTTTTATGATGTATCACTTAAGATTTAGTAATATTAACAGGAAAAATAACAATACTATATGTTACTTTAAAAAAACTAAAATTCTATGTGATGTCTTTAAAAATAGCTTATTTTAATAATGGCATTTAAAAATAATTTGAAAATAAATACGGAAAAGGCTTGAAATAATTTATATAAGATAAACACTGATACTATATTCTCAAAAATCAATACGCAGATTAAAAGAAGTTAGAACAGAGCACATGCTGAAGCACAAAAGAATGCATACTGAATGATATATGAATTTTTAGAAAATTTAAAATATTCTTTTGTAACAGAAGCAGACCATGGTCAACTCGGGCTGGGAGGAATGAATTCCAAAGAAGGACAAGAACCAGAATCTTATAACTCTATTGTAGTCGTGGTTTCATTAGAATTCATCAAATTGTATAATTTAATTGAATGTAGTTCATTGTGCAGAAATTATATATCATTAAAACTGAGATCAAAGAAATACAAAGGATTGTAAGAAAATACTATGAACAACTGTATGCCAACAAACTGGACAACCTGGTCGAAAGGGATAAATTTCTAGAAACGAACGAACTTCCAAAAATAAATCCCAAAGAATCAGAGCATCTGAATAGACAGATTATACCTAGTGAAATTGAAGCAGTAATCAAAAAACTCCCAACAAGCAAAAGCCCTGGACCAGATGGCTTCACAGGTAAATTTTACCAAACATTCTGAGAACTAACACCTCTCCTCCTCAAACTTTTTCATAAAGTTCAAGAGGAGTGAAGACTCCCAGGCTCATTTTATGAAGCCAGCATTATCCTAATTCCAAAACACTACAAAAGAAAAGTACAGGCCAATATCCCTGTTGAACATAGATGCTAAAATTCTCAACAAAATATCAGCAAACTGAATAGAGTATCAGAATGATTATATGCCAACAAAGAACAAACTGACAGTAACCGGGGGTGGGAGGAGGGGAAGGGTGATAATGAGAAAGAGGGGGAAAGGTCATCAAGGAACAGGTCTAAAGGGCCCATGGACAAAGACAATCGAGGGGAGGATTAAATGTGTGAAGTGGGGGTGGGTAGGGTGTGGAAGAGTAATGGGGAAAAATGGGGACAACTGTAACTGAACAACAATAAAAATATTTTTGGAAAAACAAGCAAGCAAACAAAATGATCATATACCATGATCAAGAGGGATTCATTCCAGGAATGCAAGGTTGATACAACGTTTGCAAATCAATAAATGTGATTCACCACACAAACAAAATGAAGAATAAAAACAACATGATCATATCAATAGATGCAGAAAAAGCTTTTGATAAAATCCAGTACCCATTTATGATAAAAACTCTCAGCAAAGTGGAATAAGAGGGAATATACCTCAATAGAATAAGGCCATATATGACATACCACTGCCAGCATCATATGTGCAAAAACTACAAGCGTTTCCCTTAGGACTGGGAACCAGGCAGGCAGGGATGTCTGCTTTCACCTCTCCTATTTAACATAGTACCAGAAGTTCTAGCCATAGCAATCAGACAAGAAGAAGAAATAAAAGGAATCAAAATGGAAGGGAAGAAATAAAACTGTCTTCATTTGCAGGTGACATGATACTGTACATAGAGAACCTCAAAGATTCTACCAGGAAACTACTAGGAGTGTACCTGTTATGTTGTGAGGGGGTGGAGATGTAGGTTTTCACAAGGGCGGGGCAACTCGCAAGGCTGCATTGTAGTGCTGTGTGTGGGGGAGGGGTCAGAGAGGGAACATTGACCATTCTAGTTCCACTTTCTAACAAATTCTCTTGTGAGACTGGGAGTTTCTCCCACTGTCACAACCCCTGCAGTATTTTACAGCTAGTTTTGAATTCACTTATTGAATTCAGCATTGTAGCAGGATGCAAAATTAATATCTAGAAATAAGTTGCATTTTTATTTCCAATAATGAAATAACAGAAAGGGAAATTAAGTAAACAGGAGTTCTATCAAAATGGAGGTATAGGTAGAAACACTTCTCTTCCTCACACAACCAAAAGAAGGCTAACAACCAATTTAAAAATAATAAACAACCAGGAGTGCCAGAAAATCAAACTGCATGGAACTCCAACACTCAAGGAGTTAAAGAAATATTTACCCAGACTGGTATGAGGGGTGGAGATGGGAGATGGGCAGCCAGGCAGAGAGGATGCAAAGCAAGGTGGTAGACCTTGTGGGCAAGGCAAGGGCAGGCTGAACAGGAAACTAAAGACTCAAAACTAGCTGTAAAACACTGCAGGGGTTGTGATAGCAGGAGAAACTCCCAGTCTCACAGGAGAGTTTGTTGGAAAGTGGGGCTAGAATGGTCATTGTTCCCTCTCTGACCCCTCCCCCACATACAGGACTACAATGCAGCCTTGTGAGTTGCCCTGCCCTTGTGAAAACCTATATCTTCACCCCCTTACAACATAACAGGTGCACTGAGACAAAGAAATATGGCCCAAATAAAAAAAAACAGATCAAAACTCTAGAAAAAGAGCTAAGTGATGAGGAGATAGACAATCTACCTGATGCAAAGTTCAAAACACTGGTAATCAGGAGGCTCACAGAAATGATCGAGCTTGGTTGCAAAATGAAGGAAGAAATTATGACTACCCAAAGTGAAATAAAGCAAAATATACAGGGAACCAACAGTGAAGAGAAGGAAACTGGAACTCAGATCAATGATTTGGAGCAAAAGGAAGAAATAAATGTCCAACTGGAATAAAATGAAGAAAAAAGAATTCCGAAAAATGAGGAGAGGCTTAGGAACCTGTCAGACAACTTTAACATCCCAACATCTGAATCATAGGGGTGCCAGAAGGAGAAGAGGAAGAGCAAGAAATTGAAACTTATTTGAAAAAATAATGAAGGAAAACTTACCCAGTCTGGCAAAGGAAATAGATGTCTAGGAAGTCCAGAAAGCCCAGAAAGTCCCAAAGAAATCGGATCCAAGGAGAAACACACCAAGGCACATCATAATTACATTACCCAAGATTAAAGATAAAGAGAGAATCTTAAAAGCAGCAAGAGAAAAGGAGACAGTTACCTTTAAGAAGTGCTCATAATACTATCAGCTGATTTCTCAAAAGAAACCTTGTAAACAAGAAGGGGCTGGAAAGAGATATTTGAAGTCATGAAAGGCAAGGACCTACATCCAATACTGCTCTTTACAGCAAAGCCATCATTTCAAATGGAAGAGCAGATAAAGTGCTTCTCAGATAAGGTCAAGTTAAAGGGGTTCATCATCACCAAGCCTGTATTATATGAAATATTAAAGGGACTTATCTAAGAAATAGAAGAAGATCAAAAACTATGAACAATAAAATGACAACAAGCTCATAATTATCAACAACATAATCTAAAAAAAAACAAAAAATAAAATTAAGCAAACAACTAGAACCAGAACAGAACCAGAGAAATGGAGATTGCATGAAGGGTTTTTAGTGGGAAAGGGGAGGGGAAGAATGGGGGGGGGAGGTACAGAGAATAAGAAGCATAATTAGTAGGTACAAAATAGACAGGGGGAGGTTAAGAAGAGTATAGGAAACAGAGAAGCCAAAGAACTTATAGGTACAACCTATGGATATGAACTAAGGTGGGGGTGGGATGCTGGAGGGTAGAGGAGGGGCATGCAAGGTAAAGGGGGGATAAAGGGGATATAAAAAGGACAACTGTAATAGCATGATCAATAAAATATACTTAAAAAAGAAAGCAATCCCATTCATAATTGCTTCAAAAAGAATAAAACACCTAGAAATAAATCTAACCAAGTTTGCAAGAGACCTGTACTTGGAAAATTACAAAACACTGAAGAAAGAAATTGAAGTAATTACAAATAAATGTAAGCACATACCATGATCATGGATAGGAAGAATTAATATTATTAAAATGTCCATACTATCCAAAGCAATTCAATGCAATTCCTATCAATATTCCAATGACACATTTCATAACAAATATTTCAAAAATTTATATGGAACCACAAAAGGCCTCACATAGTAATAGCAATCCTGAGAAAGAAGAACAAAGTTGGAGGACTCATGCTGCCTAATATCAGACTATACTGTAAGACCATAATAATCAATACAGCATGGTACTTACCTAAAAACAGACACATAGATCAATGAAACAGAATAGAGAGCCCAGAAATAAACCCATACCTTTATAGTCAATTAATATTTAACAGAGGAAGCAAGCATATACAATGGGCTAAAGATAGCTTATTCAATAAATGGTGTTGGGAAAATTGGACTGATACATGCCTAAAATGAAATTAGACCATCATTTTACACCACACATAAAAAGAAATTCAAAATGCATTGAAGACTTAAATGTTAGACCTGAAACCATAAAAACTGTAGAGAAAAACATAGGCAGCAAAATTTCAGACATTGCTCATAGCAATACTTTATCAGATATGTCTCCTCAGGTAAGGGAAACAAAAGAAAAAGTAAACAAATGGGACTATATCAAACTAAAAAGTTTTTGCACAAAGGAAAACATCAATTAAAAAAACAACTCACAGAATGGGAGAACATATCCACTGATACATCTGATAAGGAGTTAATATAAAAATTATAAATTACTTATAAAACTCAATACCAAAAAAAAACAAACAACTCAATTAGAAAATGGGCAAAGGGCCTAAATAGACACTTCTCCAAAGAGGATATACAGATAGCCAATAGACATATGAAAAGACACTCAACGTCACTTATCATCACAGAAATACAAATTAAAATCACAATGAGATATTATATCACACCCGTCAGAATGGCTATCATCAATAAATCAACAAACAAGTGCTGGCGAGGATGTGGAGAAGGGAAAACCCTGTGCACTGTTGGTGTGAATGCAGACTGGTGCAGCCAGTGTGGAAAGCATCATGGAAATACCTCAAAAAATTAAGAATGGATCTGTGTTTTGATCCAAAGATCCCACTTATGGGAATATATCTGAAGGAATCCAAAACACTAATTCAATAGAACATAAGCACCCCTATGTTCATTGCATCATTATTTACAATTGTCAAGATATGGAAGTAGCCCAAGTCCTTCCGGAGATGAGTAGATAAAACAACCATGGGGCATTTACACAATGGAATTATACTTGGTCGCTGAAAAAATAGAAAGTTTTACCCTTTGCAACAGCATGGATGGACCTGGGGAACATTATGCTAAGTGAAACAGGCCAGTCAGAGAACGAATACCACATGATTTCACTTATCTGTGAACAAACTGATATACAAACTGAACTAACAAGCAAACTATAGACAGAGTCATAGAGAGCAGGATGACAATGCTAAGGCAGGGCAGTGTATTGGGTGGAGGAGTTGAGGAAAAAGGAAAAAGGACTCATGAACATAGACAACAGTGTGGTGATGGAGTGGGGGCTGGTGATGAGAGTATAAGGGGTCTAAATGGTAATGGAAAAATACAGTAAAAATTTATTTGAAAAAACACTAGAAAAATCAATGTTATTATCTACATTAACAGATCAAAGGAAAAAAATATTGTGTCAACAGATGCTGAAAAATGATAGGTAGAACTCAACATCCATTACATAAAAAACTCATAGCACACTACAAATAAAAGGGAGTTTGTTGACCTGATAATGAGTAACTACAAAAAAGCCTACAGAAGTTTTCAAACTTAATGGTGAAACACTGACAGCTCTGTCTTCAATATTAGTGATAAGACAAGTGTGCCTATTTTTACAATTCCATTCAATGTTGTGCTGAAGGCTCTAGCTGGCGCAGGAAGTATATCTGAAAAAATTAAAAGGCATTAGGATTGAAAAGTAATAAGGAAAAATATAATGTGATTCTTTGCACAGAGAATAAAAACTGTAGATAAAATATTGGAATTAATTAGTTTTGCAAGTTTATTGTATATAATTGTAATTGCATTAATTAGCAAAAAGAAAAAAATAAAAATGTATAATTTATAGTAGCATCAAAGTATAACCATTTAGAAATAAATCTAATAAAAGATGTGAAAGGTCTTTTTAGAGAAAATCATAATTATCTTTAGTTCTTATACCCACTCTGCAAGGGAATTAGTGCAATCAAAGAAGTAAAGCAACTTATACAGATAACACATTTCTAGGAAGTGGAGATGGAAGGACATGAACCAAGGTCTGTCCAACTCCAAGATATGTGTTTTCCCCACTACAGTGTCCTTGATTTGGGGGACTTCCCAGATATTCTCAGCTCTGCGTGGCTTCTGGGCTTTGGCTGCTTGTCCCACTTCCAGCTAGAAATGAGTGACAACTTATGTCATCTTTGTCATCTCCAAAGCCTTTTTAAAATTGTTTAATCTTTATTGTAATTTTTTCCATTGCTATTTAGTCCCCTCATATACTGTCTTCTTTGACCATCTCTTCACCTTAGGTTGTCTCAGGCTCCCTTGGGGATGAGATCTGGGTGTTGGCATCTTTTCCATGGGTAGATGCCAGAATTTCTCGAAGAGATTCTGCCCAGAGAATTGGGTGACATAATCTAGAAATGTGTGGGGAGTTGAAATGGGGTGAATTTTGACCACTGAGAAATGACACATGGAAAGGAGTTAGCAGGCAATAGCTTGCTTTTCTCTCCCTCCACAATGGGCTCTTCTTAGAGGTAATGATTCCATGCAGAACTCTAGAGATATTTCTTCTTTGTAAATAAGCAACCAGCTGTGTTTTTCTGTGAAGCTGTGGCCAGCTCAGTAATGCACAATTTTATATGTGTTCTTCCTTTTCCCTGACTCACTTCGTTTTCCTCTCACTTTTGCCTTCCTGAGATAAAAGCTCCAACGCACTAAAGCTTTGCCTTGCAGCCTGATTTCCAGGGAACCTGGACTTTGACATCCATGAAGGCTCAACTTCTCCAAAATTCAAACAGGTGTCACAACCTATTAATAGGCTGTGAAATCAGTTTCAGTACATTGGTATCAGCATTTAGAAACATAATGAAACACAAGAGAAACAAAATATCATAGTGCATCATATATATTAAAGATAAATACCATTTCTTGAAACTGTCATTTCAGTTATGTGTGTTTGAGGATGCATGTGTGTGTTGAGTTGTAATGTTAAATGTGTGTTTTCCTGTGTGTTGTGGTCAATAAAGTTTGAAGGCCCTGGTTTAAACAGTGGGTACATGGAGTGATAAGTTCATGTTCTAACTGTGACTTCTGGTGGCATAGTCACAAATGCCCTATCTGCGGAAATTTTTGGTGGCCTAACCCCTTACTGTAGCAAGTATTAAAATGTCTGAAAGGCCCTCATATGATTTACCTGTACAGGGTCAGTGTACATTTGTTAGCTGCAGCATTAGAGGAAGAATATTTTGAAATCCTTGGAAGTTAGATAGCATGACTTATTTAGAAAAATAAAGGGGATTATACAATGAAAAAATTATATAATGATGTCTAAATGTAGTTTTTTACATATCTTTGTGTGACTATTATACATGCAGGTCCATTGTTCTAATAACAATCATGGATAATCCAGATAATCAAATAATATGAATTGTATTTTTCCTTGGTGACATTATATCTAAAATATATGCCTTCTCTTCCAAGTGCAAAGACCTCTTGATCTCTTTAGAACATCCAAATGTGGAGAATGCTGGGGGCAAGATACAAGTCTCAAAGATGTGCATATACTTGCTGACTTTGAAAACAAACAGGTTTTAGTTTGCAGTGTATGTACTGATTTAACCTGAAGATATTAACTGAGAACAGCTGCTGAGTTGCACTTGGTTAAATATTCTGAGATAAAATACTCTGGCAAGATACATAAAAGTGAAAAACAAGAAAGCTTGTGAAGACAGAACAATCTTTAAGGTATGATCCAAAAGTCATAGAAATGGCAAGTGCTGTATTAATTTCTCTCTGATTCTACAAAACCATACAAGAGAAAAGCAGTTTGAATGGATTCATACAATGCTCAAAATTCAAGGGTATGGTTAAGTTTCCAAGACCCTATTGCTTTCAAGTTTGTAATAATTCATAAGTAGCCAACCGACAGACCTAGCTTTTTCACTTGGTTGTCATAACACAATCATTTCTACAATTACTGCCAAGCCTTCTGAGAATTTTAATGCATTTGGAAGTCTCTGAAGAAACATTTTGAAGTTCATGCTATCCACACCCTGATGGTCTGATCAGCAAAGACAGAGAGGTTGTTTATTCCTTCGCCATGTAATTATTGTAGAATAACTAGTGAGCACCACTCTATGTCCAGATAATAAAGGATTCTAAGGTATTTGTAATGTTTTTATTTTTCATACATATTAATTATATATTAAGTAAATTTAAAGAATAATGTTTATGGGGAAGGATGCACACCAGTTTTATTCTTTAGGACCTATTTCAGAGGGTATGCATTGGACCAGAGGAGATTTGATTCAATATTCATTCTTCTTGCCCTGGAGTCAATAGTAACAAGGCCAGGTATCATAAGAAGGGAATGCATTTTGCAGAAGAAGCCCTGACCTGCTGGTTATCTTTTCATCTGTGCACAATTCCCATTATAGTCTGCTTGTCATTTGGTATACTTGTTGATCACCTTTGTGGCAGATCACATTAAATTCCTGGTGCTCCTCTTCTTTCCCAAATTTCTGTTCAGTTTCTCCTATTAAAGACCTGTAGTTGATCTCCCCACCTCTTGACCTTAAAATTGGTCATGAGACTTGTTTTGGTTGATAGTATCAGGTCTGTATGTCAGTCTCAAGCTTAGGCCTTAAGAAACTTTGTATGTATCTACTTGCTTTCTTGTGCTTCTTCTATATTCATGAGAAGAACATTCCCAGACTGCTGCTGGCCTCAGGAGAAGTTTGAGAGACATGTGGAACAGAACCATCCAGCCAACTACAGATCAGACTAGCTAACCTCCATTGCATGAGCTAAATAAGTGCTTATTAGTTTATGCCACTTATATTTTGTGGATGTTTGTTATGTAGCATTGTTGTAATAATATTTGACTGACAGACTCTCTAAATCCACTTGCGACTTTCTTGAGGAAATTTCTTGGCCCTGTCAGATTTGGGGAGCTTATTGTTGGATTGTGGATGAAATAAGGAATTAAATTGGATCCCTGACTTTCTTCCTGGGCTCTAGCTTCATGTATCTACTCTTTGTGGGGTTAAAAGTAACTTCAAATAGAGGCTAAGCATGGCAGAGTATCATTTGACATCTACACACTTATAACTCCAAAATACATATGTTCATATATTTTGAACAGAGATGCTCTGGCTAATACTTTTTCTGTAGTAAGTCAGTTTACATGGATCATGCCTCCATTACTTCTTTTGCTCCCTCCCCGGCCAGATGTTATAGCAGAATTCATGTAGGTGCCCAACTTCATTATAAAAGCACACATAGACACCATTACCTCAAGTAGTTTTGACGTATATAGGAGTTGTCACTACATATATAGAAAGTCCTAAAATGATTGATACAATTTATGCAGAAGAAACTTCTTTTCTTAAGTATTCTTTCTGGAAGGAGTTTCTTGATAAAAATCTAGGACAACAATCACTCTGCTATACAATTACTGTCTTGTAATAAGTTTTTGACTTCTCACAGAAGGAACTCATATTTGAAGGTGCTATATCTTGTTCAGCCACAGATATGACATGTCAGTAAAAGTGCCTGGAAAGGAAGGTTTTCTTTATCTACTGGGATCTTTGTAGCTTAAAGGCTGATCCTGACATTTTCTAGAATGTATTTTACCTCTGCTCTCCTGTCAAACAGAGGTGGGTGAGTTCAGTGGTGGGACTGGATATGTCCTGGAGTTACAATGGTATCTCTCAAATACCTGTGGAACATTTCATGATAATTTGAAAAAAACCTTCAAGTGTTTATTATACAGATAACAAAGGTAAACTATATGCTTGGTGTTTCATTAGGATAGATCAAAAATTTCTCTGTGAGCTAGGACAGGTAGAAGGTAGCAAAATCTAGTGCAACAACTCAATACTCTCCATTACACTTAGAGAAACCAGGGTTCCCAAACCAGAGTACTTTTTGGAGTGCCTTTTAGTACCTAAAGAGCCTTAAGTGGTTCCTTAAGCTTCCCCAGGGCACACTGATACCATCTCCATCCCTATAGTTGCCCATAGGGGAGCCTGAGATGAGAATCCCAGACATTGTCTCAAGTATTCCAGAGAACATGGGATATGTCCCGATACATGCTCAAATAACTTTAGAATTGCCAGCTCATGCTTCTAAGGTCTGTACAAACAGTGCCATAATAGTTTGGACATCCTCTTGAAAGATTACAGAAGCATCAGCAGAACTTGTTGAGGCCTAGAGGCAGTGAGGTTTTCTAGGGGTCCAGCCTAGCAAGTTCAGCTCAGACCAGGATGGATTCTGAAATACTGATGTAAAGGCTGTTGTTTTTATCCCACCCTTTCCATGATTCCAAGTGTACCCAAACATCCATCTAAGATTAACAAATGCCAGTGAAAAGTCTTATTGGTGAATTCTGATTTAAGCCTCGACCAAATATGTTTCCTGTGAGTCTCTACTGACTCCATTTATCTACCACTAGACGTTGAAAGCTCTGAAAATATTATGGCAGAAAAACTTAACTGTTCAGCCAGGCTCTGATATTAAAAGCCACAGTGAGGGTGGGAGATCTAAGAACCTCCTAGCTACCAATTACAGCCCTGCAGTGAAACCACAACAGGGAACTGGGGCTGGGAAGCCCCAGGGAAAGGAGCTGTCCCTAGTTTTGGTGCTGATTGCCCAAAGCTTGTTGGCCCTAGAAGGAACAGGAAGAAGTGTGTGGTAGTAGGCTGTCGGTCTTAGTGAATCCAACCTAGAGACACCAGAGGAGAGAAGAAAACAGGAAAGGAAGGTAGAATAAAGAAGTGGAGAGGAATAGCATAGGTATAATAAATCTGAAGTGGGTAAAGATGTCCAGTTTCACTGGCTGCTATTTTTCTAACCCCTTTGCAGGTAATCAAGGGAGAATCTCAATACTAGTTTGACTATATGAGGGAAACCAGTTACAACCCAATCCTGGGATTGTTTTGCCATATACACAATATCCCACCAAGGGAACCATGGTAAAAGCAAGTTTAGTTATAACTTTCTGAGAGGTCAGAACCATGGTACAAGCAAGTTTAGTTACAACTTCATGGTCTCAAGCTACTGTCCTATTTAAGGTGTTGGTGTTGGTGGTGGAGGCTGTGAAAAAGAGTGAAGGCAATCATGGGGTTAGAAAAAAGAAGCTTCAAACCAGCATGATCTTTTGTGTCTCATCTGAAGCCATGAATCATGTTTTATTAAGCAAACTCGGCCAAGCATATCCAGACTAGTATCTTACGTCTGTAACCATCATCAAGTGCTAACCATTGGAAAGAAAGTATAAAATATCCTGCTGAAGATGGGGAGGTCTCAATAAATCCTTCCATCCTATAGATGTTACCCTGGAAGTGATGGTGCCAGTCCTTGCTTTGATTTCTCTTTCTTCAAGACCTGTAGATGTCTTATGTGCACCAAGTTATTTTCCCTACCAATCAGATTTAGGATTTGGGTCAATAAAGGGGAGATCCTTTCCCTCATATCCTGTAGTTGAAGCATTACATGCATGTCTGTAACCTGCTTTTAAGCTTCATTCTATGATTGCTGGACACCAGAGAAAGGTTGATCCCCCTAAGGATTCTTCCAGTCTTTCCTGGGTCTTGCCCTCTGTCTGGTGTCCATCTTTGTATGAACACATCACCTATAATAGCAAATACTGCCCTTTTGGGTCCTGGCATCAGTGTTGCTACATCCTCCTCTTTTCTACCCACTGACTGATTCTAATCACAGCTTTAACTCCCATTTCAAAAGACCTTTCAGAACAAAGAACTATAAGAAACAGCCATGCGTAGTGGTTAGGAGGACTGCCTAGGTTGATTTTTGACTCTGCCTCTGATGAGCTGTGTGTTCTTCAACAAACTACTCAAACTCTCTGTGCTTCAATTTTTTTGTCTACAACACAGAGATGGTAATAACAGAGTCTACCCCATAGGACTGTTTTGAGTATTAACTGAGATCCATTCTCTCCTGTACAAATTGGGCCTTATATGCTAATTGCCTTACATGCATCATCTTTTTTTTTTTTGGATCTTCACAACTCTCTGAGGTAGGGGCCTTATTTTTCCCATTTTTATAGTTAAGGTCACAGGAATTGAATAACATTTTAAGGATTAAATAGCCACTACATTGTGTGGATAAAACTTGAACATAGGTCTGATTCCAAACACTAAGCTTTTGACATATTATAAAAACTGGGATTGAACAATTGTCCAACTTCAGGCTTGTTTTTGCAACTCAGTTGGATACCCAAGTATTTATCCTTTCTAGTCCTAGCCCTCTCAGATTCCTGGTCAGCTCCCAAATTGTACAGTTTACTTAATTATAGCCATATAGATAGATAGCATTGATCAGAGCAGGAATGAACACAGCAGAATAATGATCCTTTTCTCAGCCTTTCCTGTCGAATTGGCACATTCAAAAACCTAGTCACCTAGCTGTGGTCTTGATTGTGTGGGACAAGAGAGCTTCTACTTCATCCAAAGATATGCAAGTGGCCATGAAGGTGCCATCTTGCCTGTGAAGTGATGTTCCTCCAAAAATGCAATGTGAATGTGGATCAGCAAAATAGGTAAAGGAGATTTAACAGTGAAAACAGAGACATTTTCTTTTAAAGGTCTAAGAAAAGCTTTAACTTAGTAGAATACATTGAACCACTTTGCAAACATACTAATACCTGAGTTATCACAGTGCAAGATGTTTCAAATTGAAAGCTCATTCTTAATTCAGAATAAAAATAATTATGAGAATACTTCCTTACAGTGAAATCTAAAGTATAGTTAAAGACTTGCTCTAAATCCATTTGAGTTTGTTTTTAAAAAAGCTGCAAGATATGTGTATGTTATGGACTGAATGTTTGTGTATCCCCAAATTGATATGCTCTAATGCCCTGCCCCCTAATGTGATATTAGGTGGCGGAGCCTTTTGGAAGTAATTAGAATTAATGACTAGTTCATGAGGTAAAGACTGCCATGACTGGGATTAGTGTCCTTATAAAAGAGACCACAAGAGGTTCCAGTTGAGTAAATGATATAAGAATTAGCTATTTGATCTTGTTATGATTTGATGGTTGTCTAAATTGTACACTTGAAACCTATATAATTTTATTAATCAATGTTGCCCCAATAACCTCAATAAAAAATAAGTAAATGACACAGAAGCATAAAGATAAACAAAGAAAAACATGAAAGAGACCACCAGAGCTCCCTCATCCCTTTCACAATGCAAGGGCCCAGCCAGAAGTCAGCAGTCTGCCCCAGAAACTGACCGTGCTGGCACCCTGACCTGAGACTTCCCTGCCTGCAGAACTGTGAGAAACAAATATTTGTTGTTTAAGCCACACAGTTTATGACATTTTTGTTATAGTAGCCCCAGCGGACTAAGACAGTATGTGTGTGTGTGGCTTCTTTTTAATCTCCTTCCTCAGAAAGTGGTGTGAGAAGCCAGTTTGAAAATAACAATGTCGTGGTTCCTTTTAACCCAAAGAAAGTCCAAAATTGCTTTTTTTGGCTCTCTGACATTAGAACTTCTACGCTTTAAAAGTGTTGAAGAGAAAAGGAAACCTTCAAGCTACTCAAAGATTTGAATCGCAGTGTTATCTAAAACTGTACTTAAGAGAGAGATTTACAAAACAGTAAAAGTAATTAAAACCTCCCATAAAAAAGAAGTTAAAAAAGAAGTAGGCAGCTAAAAATAAAAACCTTCATAGAGAATAAATAATAGAACTATTCAGAAATAATGAGTAAGCCTTTCCGGGTTTTCCTACACTCTCAAGCACTCCGAAGGAACATATAATTCTGTCATTGTCACTATTATTGTTGTTATATGTAATTTCAATGCACAAGTGGAATTGCTTCAACTTAACAACTTATTAATGTTCTGTCCTGTACAGGATGTATTACTCTGCAATTAAATGTCATAGTACATACCCTTGGTTGCCTGTTCAAAGTATCGCTCTGTATTATTTTATTATGAATTAATAAAATGAAAAAACTAATGCTTTAAGGTGACAAGTGTTTTTCTCCTGAATTCAGAAAAATAATTTATTATTTGCATCTCCAAGAAGAGCAATATGGAGCTGTTCCATTTTGATATTCTCTTTCACGTTTTTGAGGTAGGTGAACATTGTCGAAAGCAACCACCATGACCTCTTTCTGTACCTTTTTCTTACTTGGAGCCCCCCTTTGCTCCTTAACTGCCCACACCTGGCTTTCCACAGACCCTCATTTTTTGGCAACTCAGTGACTGATGTTCTTTGACGCTATTCCACTCTATGCTGGTGCTGCATAGTGTTCTTTTGGGAATCAATCTCTTACAGCTGTTTCCTCATCTTCTCTTCTTTCTTTAAATTTCAGACACTCCTTCTTTCCCCTATGTTCTCAACTGATGACCTTGTTATCTCACTAGGAAAAAGATAATCAGAACAGGACTTCCTCTTTTTTCTACCAACATATCATAACTGCACCAGGGTGTTCTGCCTTTCCTCTTTTCCAGATAAACTGCACATGTTCAGAACATGTCTGTTCTGAAGCTAAGCCCTCCACTTGTGCATTGGATTCGATTTTCTTTTGTCTAGCCCAGACTTTTTTCTTGTACATATCACATTTCTGTCCTTCATCATTTCCTGCATTTCTATGCGATCTTCCATGAGCATACCAGCTTGTTGTAATGACACTCACTTGAAGAAAACAACCACCTTCCTTTGCTCCCTTCATCATCTTCCAAATTCTTCCTTATTTCTTTACTTCCTTTATAGCACATTTTCTGGAAAGATAATGTATTATTCTCTTTTTTTTCCTCCTTTTGTTTTGAACTCACTCCAATGATGGTTCTGTTCCCATCATGCCACTGAAACTGCACTTATTAGTGTCACCAGTGACCCCAGTATGGCCAAATATCATAATTAATTCTCAATTCTCACCTTGACCTTTTAGAAACAACTGAAATTGTTCATCATCCCTTTTTTTCTAAACATACTTTCATCACTTGGCTTCTAGGATACCTCAATTTCTGGTTTTCCTCTTCTCAGGTTTCTTTGCCTGTATTATTTCATGTTAGGAAAAATCCTTCACTGGTTCTTTTTTTCACTACCCACCCTTAAACATTGGAATGCCCCAGGGCTCCTTGGACCCCCATCAGTTTTCCATCTGTACTTGTTAAAGAATAACCCAAACAGGGTGAACATTATGGTTGTCAATGGTTTTAAACACTATCCATTTATATCTCCAACCTTAAACTCTTCCCTGAGCTCCAGGCACTTCTATTCAACTGCTTACTCAATATTTCCATTTGAAAGGCTGATATACAGCTCAAACATAACATAATGAAGACAGGGTTCTTGATTTCCCCTCATTGAATCTGTTTCTTTTTGAGAAATCACCACTATTCATCCAGAGGGCTTAAGGCAAAACTCTAGAGATCATTCTTGAATTCTTTCTTACTAAGTGTACATATCCAATCTTGAGCCTATTTTGTTACTTCTACTTTCAAAACATTACCCGAATCCACCCATTTCTCACTGTCTACACTGCTATTATCCTAGTCCAAGCCACTGTCAGCTTTCCTTTCAGTCTTACCTCCCAGGCATTTATTCATTCAGCAAATACTCTAAGACCCTAACAATGCACCAGGCACTATTCTTGGTGCTGATTTTGCAGCAAAGAACAAGCAGAACAAAAATCCTTGTGCTCAAGGAACTTAAATGCTGCCTTAGGGAGATGCCTCCTTATTGCCTTCCTGATCTTCACTTTTCTCTCTCGTCCCTCTTCAGTCTATTTTTTTTTTTTATGTAACAGTCAAAATCTGTTAAAGAAGGACAACAACAACAAAAACCCTGAGATCAAATTGTTACCCTGCTGAAAGCCCTCTAGTGGTCTTTCTGACTTCACCTCCATTACTCCCCTTCACTTAGTCCATGCAGCAAACCCTCGATTTAAAGTTTGGACTGTGAACCTTTAAATCCCAATTCTAACATTCTCAAATTCTGTGCACGTGGTATCTTCACACTAGAGACCAATTCCTTTGCCTCATTTGGCCCAAACAGGAATGATGGCATTTTTTCTAGGGCTGCTGGGAAGTGGACATGGGATTTTTCTTTCCTCTGTATCCTGTCAGGGTTGAGATCCCTGCCAGGAGGGAAGTCACAGCATTTGCATTTGCACAAACATTTTCAGTCAAGAACCTTCCCAATTTGCCTACCGAAGGGAAGGAGCCAGAGTGGGAAATATCACAAGGAAAGAGATTCAATGATGCTTTGATCAAAAAGTTCATTACATTTGCTTTCGATCACAATGCATACTTGCTCAGGTCTGCAATCACTTACTCTGTTAGGCACAAATCCCAGAGGGAAAAAATAGCATGTGTACACGACTCCATCTGTGTGAGCCCCTGCCAGAAACATTTATGAATCACTCGTCTCCTGACAGACAACTTGCTTTCCTAGTTTGCATTCATATTTCCCACAGATGTTGCCTTTGAATTAGCCATTGTCTCACTTAGTTTTGAATGTTTTCTACTATTCGAAACTGTAATATAGGCAAATATCACCTACCACCAAAGCTGGTGGTGCTTGCTCAACATTAAAGGACAGAGACCTTTGGGCAAGCAGTGAACTGGAATCCAGGATCAGGGATGGACACTTCTCCACAAGTCTGCAGTTTGATATTTCTCAAGTCCTGGCATCAGGAGTGTTTACTCCCAGGTTATGCAAAGTCCTAGCTTGGGTTCTGGAAAAAATGAGCTGACAACTTTGATTGAAAGGAGTTTTTTGCTAATTCCTGGAGCATCTTGCTTTTATTAGACCATAGCTATTGTTGTCTATCCTAAGCCATGAGGGTGTTGCTCACTGTCTGGAACCCACACCTATTGTGGCCTTTATTGTCTGACACTTTATATCCTGTTATACACCAAAACCTGCTTAGAGCTGGGTTGCCTGGATCTGAGATGTTACTGAGATATTTGGGAATGTAAATAGATTTTCTTTTGGGCATATTTAAAGGTTAGCACACTATATTCACAGGAATATTTTATCTTCACTTTTGAGTCACTCTGCCATTCAACCTCTGTCGAGTCATCATTAACTTCAATTAGATTTTACTTCTCTTTTCCTTTAGAGATAAAATATTAAAACCCCATAAACCAAGTTTTATTCCTTTGTAAATATCATGTCTGAAAGTACCAATGGTGTCTCTACTTTCAGATAAATGAGCTTACAGTTAAATGCAAATTTTAATTTCCTTTATAAAGGAGCTGATGAAAATCCATTGTGAAAAGGTTATGAGAAAAAGCTTATCTTATAAATGCAGCCAAGATTCAAGCCATTATTTAAGACATGAAGCATTTGGCACCAAAATGATTGTTGTCATTAAAAAGGAAGCCCAACACATTACTCTTAGGCTGAGAAAAAATAAGTTAGCTGTCATTGTTACTTCAGGAGCGACACAGGAAGATGGCAGAAATTAAAATGACCAGCTTTACCTTGAATAGGGTAATACATATATTTTTTTCATCTAAGAAGGAGAGATAATTAATAAACATATCAAAGACAGTTTACTTATTGGTTAGTACTTGACATTTAGCTAGATTTGTGTTTCTTTTATGCATAGAGGAAGCTAGTAGGACTTTACCAAAGTGGTAGTAAAGAGATAAGAAGGCATTCTTTTCTTGCTAGTATATTATTAGTAGCCTGAGGTTTGTAACTTAATGTCATTGTTGCCAAATTTGTAGGTATTTTTATGCTCATTTTTGAGAAGAAGGGTTAGGGCGAGGCCACTGAGGTCATCCTGGCTGAGTTCACCTTAGTCTGGACGAAGGGGGAAATAGCCACTGGAGATTTGCGTAGGTAAGTATGTGGAAGGCTCTATTAGTTTTGGAGGCTACAGAAAGGTCCAGTGTACTTATCATCAACTCCTCCCAAATAGTTTCTCCAGATGTCCCATCTCTCAGTGGTTTGCTGAATCACTGTCTAAAATGGTTCTGGCTCTTTCCTCATCTCCTCCTAATGCAGCATTATTGCTCTCTCTTCTTGATATGAGAAGAAAATTGTTGAACATTCCCCAAAAAGTTTTCAAATGGGTTTCTTGTTCTACCCTCATATATATACCTTTCTCTTGTTAATCACACTTGCCTAAGCTTTGTATTGCATTTCTGTGTGACTAGACTGTCTTTTTCCATTACGTGGGCGGTGAGGAAAGAGATGACACATTCTATTTAGGCCATTCAAGCCCTGGGTGAATAGCTTAGTTGGTTAGAGTGTGGTCTTGATATGCCAAGGCTGTCGGTTTGATGCCAGGTCAGGAAGCATACAGGAATCAAGCAATGAATGCAGAAATAAGTAGAATAATGAATCAATGCTCTCTCTCTCAAATCAATACATTAAAAATTTAAAAATGTAGGCATTCAAGAGATGGCCATTAAGGAGTGATTAACAAAGGAGCTATTTTTGAGGTTGTGGACAAGTTTAAATGAGACCACTCAGGAATGGTGGAACACCTTAATCTCCCTGGTCTCTCATCCTCTGATCTGCTACTGGTGCCTCCCATTGACCTCACCCAGTTGAAAGCAAGCCCTGGATTGCTCCTCGATGCAGGTCAGCCTCTAGAGCACAGACTTTGATGTGTGTGTCTGGATAAACAAAAAGAGAATATTCAGCACTTGAGTTATTTCTGGAAAATTATCATTTTGCTAACACTTTTTGGACTCCTTTCTTATCTGGTCAGTTAATGTCTGTGGAAATCCAAAACTAACTGCTGTGTAATTATGCAAATGAATTAGGGAAGTGACATACAAAGTGAAAGAAAAGAATCAAGGGCTCCCATGCATTTGCTTCTTATCCACAGGCTTAAGCAGAGCACAGGAAAGTGAATCCACTGCGCTGCCTAGCCCTCTCTTGTGGTCCCAAGTGCAGTGTAAGTGAATCTGGAGTAATGTGTTGTGAATCCTTCAGGCCAGATGCAGTGAACGGAGGTGCTCATCATATTAAAAGTTATTATTTTTGTTATTATGGTTCTATTTCATTTAGTCTGTTTCTTCCTTTTATTTGTTTCTATCCTTACCCCAATTATCTTGTTCTATCTCTATCTTCTCATGCCACTTTAAATAAAGAAAGTGCTATTGTAATTAGCTGAGAAATTATCTGTTTTTCTTACACCTTCCTTCCAGAGTGAAGGAGTTATAGGCTAGTTTTTTAAGAGTGTGGACATTCTAAAGAAAATATTTTAAAGATGGACTTCCTATATAGCCTGCTCTCTTCTGATCCTCCACCTTGCAGTGTAGTATGGAACCCTCTTTCATCTCATGGAGGATGTAGATATCCTTCCAAGTTTGTGAGTGACTCCATCTCTGCCTCATAGAATCTCTTTTCCCTGAGTCCTCATTCCACCTCTTTATCAGACTAACTTTTGGCATTCCTTCAGGTTTCATCTAAATGCCATATTTTTCCCTCAGAAGCTTCCTCTGATTCCCTAAAACCAGGATAAATCTGTTGTGGAGCTTACTATATTATAATTAATCTCATTTATCTGCTTTTGCCTCTAGTTCATAATAAGCTCCGGAAGGGCAGGAACAATAAGCCTCCTGTTCACCTCTATTCCCCTAACACCAAATGTGCAGTAGGCAATTGTTATATAATCACCTGGTGGAAACTGAGTCTAATATAGCCAAAGACCAATCAAGCTGAAACCAAGGTGGTTTGGAAACCCGAGAGCTTTATCAGTCATAGTAGGCCACCTCACACTGTAAGCTTTTTAAACAAAGTCTTCTTGTTTACTTTTTGGTCAACAGTAGGTTTAAAGTTGGAATTTTGCATTTAGCTGCAAGTATAGTGAATTATAACCTTACTGCAACTTACAAAAGCTTTAGAAGATTTGGCAAATATTTTTGCCTGCTTCATTTTTGTAACTATTTATTTTGGGAAGAGGTTGCAAATTTAACTCTTTTCACGGTCCCTTTCTTGCTTTATTTCTGTCTGAAGGAAACTGATATGAAATTAACTTTAGCATTCTTTGTTCTTTGTTAACTCCATTATTGAAACAATGTGGAAGAAACACTGGACTTGTGCTCATAAGCCCTAGATTCCAGGTCCTAATTAACCAACTTTTTACATCTGTAAAACAGAAATGATAATAGTACCAATTGCATAGGCCTGGTGTGAGCGTTAAATGAGATGATCCACATAAAACATTTAGTGTAGGACAGTAATCATCAACTAGTGTGCCACAAGAAATTTTAAAACATGCAATACCTGGCTGATTAGTCAGGGGGCACTGACCTCTTTTCCCTTAGATTGTTAAATAAAAAAAAATGACAACAGCCAACACAACAATAGCTGCCTGGTATGAATGAATCAAAATTATACCTATTTTTTTGCCAGATTGGCAAAAAATATATTTTTTGGTGTGCTACAGAATTTTAGTAATTCATTTATATGTGCCATAAGATGAAAAAGGTTGAAAATAGCTGGTGTAGGGCTTGGCAAATAGTAGGTGCTCATGAAGTAATGGTGGTGGTGGTACCGTTGGTGGTGTTGTTGTTGGTGGTGGTGCTGTTGTTGTTGGTGGTGGTGCTATTGGTGGTGGTGGTGATGGCAACAATGATGATGGACACTGCATTATTTAATATACCTAAAGAGTTGCTGTTTTATCTACATCACAGGATTGGGACAGCCATGTAAAAATAAGAAAAAATATGGGAAAGCACTTTATAAACTATTTAGTGTACAACATTAATACTAGTAATGATGCAGTAATAAATAGTGATAAAAATAAATGTTGTATGGGTAATTAACCCCATTCCAGTATCACTCAGCTCTGTTCTGGAATATTATTCTCTATTTTTCTTTCTATTCCTTATTGTAAAGTCAAGAGTTATCAGTGGGAATGGAGCTTAAATGAGCCAGCCAACCACTCATCAAATGGTTAATTTTTCTAAACTTGATATATCAGTTTCCAAAACCTGAAAAGTTAATTTCACATTCACAGACTCTTTTACCTTTAAAGTCTTGAATGCCAAGAAAGTTGTTGATTTAATTTTACATTTGTGAAAAGTAACACTTAGTTGGCAAATAAATACTTCTGAACTACAGGAGATAAGCTTGCTATAAACTTGCAAGTCATTGCTGCTGGTTTAGTTGTTTTTTTTTCTTTTAAAGAAAAGGCTTTTGGTTGCTTTCATTCTTATCACAAACAGCATGAGTTCCCAGATTGCCAGCTGTGCTGGGGTCCCCAGCAGGAGAAGTTCATTGAATTCTCGATGGGCATTTTCCTTCAGAGGGGCTTTTGTAAGGAACCTCTAGGCTTGCTAGAATTCCAACCAGAGCTAACCAGAGCTAACTCAGGTTGGAATGCTACTGAAAAAAGAGACATTTCTGAGAATTTAAGTATGTGGAAAATTATTTGGATAACATCAGAACTTCAGCTTTTTCTTTATCAAATTGGACTTAACAGAACCATTCTTTCGTTGCATTCTTTTGTAGCAGTATTAATGAGAAATGAGTACATGATAAAAGACAACAAGGAAAAAGATAAAAACAGAATATGGAATATAGTGAGTCCCCACTTAACATTGTCAATAGGTTCTGCTATTTTAAAGGAAACGACCAACAGGGAAATCAGTTTTACCACAGTTTACCACAGGGTAATTGATATAAACAAGAGTTAGGTTCCTATGGCTGTCTTGAGAATTGATAATCAGCCTTTGAAGAAGTTTGAACCTCATATTATTCAGTAGATGCCATCTGAAAAGTTGTCTGCTAACCAAAGTCATAAAATATTGGATTTGGAAGGTGCCTTGAAGTCCATGACTTAACCTCCTGCCTTTGCTCAGGAGGAGACATTCTTCAGTTACAGACAAGCACTCCTCATATGCATGTGTTAATGCTCACTCCGCTTTTCTGTATATCTCTTGTTAGTTCTGGGTTATCACATAAACACTTACCAGCAATCAGTATAATCAGTGTTGGCAAAACATAAATGTTAATGACTTTTAATCAGCTAGGCTTTCAGGAAACTTGGGCTGATGCCTGGAATAGTCCTACTTAGAGATGAATGGTGCAGCAAGCAAGAATATTTATTCTAATTAATGATGGTGATAGAAATGGCAACCGCATTCTTAGTGACAGAAGAAACTGCGAAGTCATGTGTTGCGTGGGCATGTGGGTGTGCATCCTGACCTCAGTAAGTGTTTCACATTCTCAGCTTTCTTGTTACATTTCCATCTGGCTTCTGTGTTATTCAGCAGCAAGCCTGAGTGTAACACAAGGCTTCTACAAAAAGATATTACTAGAACAAATAAACCGTACCACTGTAGAAACTGACCATGAACCTTTCCTCAGTACATGGGGATGTGGGGCATCTTTACAATCTGTCTATCCTGGATGCCCTAGTGTGGACCAAAACTGACCAGTTCTCTCTCATAACTAAAGTCCCTTGGGTCATGGGCCTAACCCCTGTCCATCTCTTTCCTTTTGCTGCTTTTCCTGATCAACAGTATGAGATCTGGTGCCCCAATGCCTGAGAGAAAGTTAGGATATTTCTGCTGCTGGTAATCTAGGTCAAAATAGTTAGAACCTACGCATTTAGTTTTTCTTTTTTTTTTTAAGGCCATTTTGCCACTTAAGCCTTTTCTTTTAGAAGACATTTGTGATGAGTAATAAAGGTAAACATGAAAATGAATTTTATTAAATATGAAAAAAGAACTGCAGTTCAAGAACTATGTTCACCTAAAAATATCTACACATCCGTTTCAGATTTCAGGATCTCACACTGGAGCTCAGATCCGTGATCGCCTTCAAGACCTTTCCACGGACGGATGAAACGAGCACTGTCAGGGTTCCGCTGTCTAGTTTCACTGAAGTCCTTCTGCTGGGACTTTCCCCCCACACCTCCACAGCCTCTGTGTGACAGACTCTCTTCAAGACTCTTTTTGAGGGGAGTTCGCCGTGTGCCAGGTTGGAGAACACAGGGAAGAGCCTGTGTAGGAGTGCCTGTGGATGATGGTGACAGAAAACCGGATGTTCATGACCTTCACTTTATTGGACATTTCTGGGGGTGGCCTGGGGGGGGGGCAGCTGTTGATGGGTGGTATTTTCTTAGAAGAGCAGCAATTGTCACTCCTTAGCTTAAGCAGCATGGGAAACTCATTCACCGTCACCTTGAGATATAAGGGGAGGTGTGGGGGTGGGCTATAAACAAATGGCTTTGCCCTGGCTTCCCAGAGCATCCCTATGCCAGACAAACAAGCTGGGCTGTTTTCTAGTGTGCTGGCTCCTTCTAGTCATGTGTCTGTCCCCCACATCGGGTCTCTCCCCAAGTTGTGTAATTGCTACTCTTTGAGAAGCATTTTTATTTTTCTGAGATTATGACCTTTTCTCAGTTTTAGTGTTAAATATTCTTCTTTCATAAAATGTTGGTGATAATAGATGGTATTTCTTGTTTTCAACTGCCCACTTGGCAAAATCGGCACTTGGCAGCCTTCTGCCAATTCTTCACATTGTTTTTGTATTTGTTTAGTTTACTGGTTATTGAACTCCCAAAGTCTGGAACACCAGTGTCCTCAGGGCACGGGTGACCAGGAAAGCTCACTGGTGAAGAAGGATCTCATACAAACTGTAGACGAAGCTATCAAGTGCCAAAGGAAGGGAGCAGGAAAGAGGTTAAGTCAAAGAAAATGAGATTAGGTAGCAAAGAATGGGCCTTGCAAAACCCTGGCAGGGCAGGGGAGAAGAGGCAGAGTCCTCTCACAGGGACCAGCTGATGTGAGCACAGGGCTCCTTCCCCAGAGCATGTGGGTGGTCCTGGGCCTTGAACTGAGGAAAATCAGAGAAAATAGGTAAGCATTTTAAAAATATGATCTTTTATACTTGTTTAATTTTTTTCTTTTCATCCAAAACGTCAGATGTTTTTCCTTTTTTGTATTTAAATCACTTTATTCTTCCAAGAAAGAATATTAATATTTAAGTACATATAGATAAGATGTAGCATCAGCCTAAGTGCCCATTAGTAGGTGAATTAATTAAATGTGATACACTTACACAATGGAATACTATGCAGCAAAAGGAAAGAAGAAGGAATTCTTACCCTCTGTGACAGCATGGATGGAACTGGAGACTATTATGCTAATTGAAATACCAGTTGGTGGAAGACAAATACCATATGATCTCACTTATGAGAGGAATCTAATGAACAAACAAGCAAAACAGAACCAGAGACATGGAAACAGGAGGCAGACTGACAGCTGCCAGAGGAAAGGAGGGAGAGAGGGAATGGTGAAAAGAAGGGGAAGGGATTAGTCAAAGAATAGGTATGAATCCAATGGTTTTCTAAATGGAAAGTTGACTTTTCTCTAAAAATATCTTACCCAGTATCAATCACAATTGCTGATCTAGCATTGGGAGAAAAGCCCATTTACTAGCATCTTCACCTAAACCCGATATTGTTAATGTTTGCAACTCTTGCACCCAATAGTAATGGATACAAAAACAGATAACACATTGATTGCTGCTGTCATCTTCATTTTCTTAATTAGTAGGGATTCAACTTCTCTTATGTGCAGGGGCATTTGTACTTCTTTTGAAATTGACCATTTAATTTTCCAAGGTCTCACATAGCAGCCAGCTCCAGGTAATTAAGTTTTGTCAAAGAATAGAATATGCCTCCCCTCCACCCCTTTTTTTGACTTTACCTATCTACCCACCTACTCTGAGAGGTTAAGAGCTTGGTCTTGTATTTAGAGAGCCTGGGGTCAACACTTGGCTTTACTGCTCACTGTATTACCTGTCTCTTAAAGCTTCAAGCACATCATTAATAATATGTAGATAACAGAACCTGTTCCATGGAGTTATTATGAAAATTAAGTGAGGAAACTGCATGTATAGGGCTTAGTACAAGATTTGGCATGTTATATAAATGATAGTGATTATATTCAATAAGAAGAATTCCAGACTATTAATTGTAAAGATCAGCTCCACCCCAATTAGTGTGATTCTTCCTCTTCAAACTCAAACCCACATCAGGCGCAGATAGTCTGAGGCTTCTATTTTGAGCTGGTCTGAGTTACTGTAATTCCTTTTGAGATATTTCTGCACACTAATGTAAGTGCTCACTTTGCACTTAGGGGTTACCTCTTGTAAACAGTTCAGAAATTTGAAAGTATGTTACTAAGTTATAAAAGGTTTGGGAATTGTTGCTTTGTGGTATCTTACCTGAAGCAAAGTACAAAATTAACCAGAATCACAATAATAACTTGGTGTTGTAAATTACAAGAGCAATAACTAAGGTGAATAAAGATTGAGTATAGGAGAAAGAGAATGAATTTTCAGTTTTCTGCTAGAATATTCTGGAGAACTATTTGTCATTATTGTTAACAATTATAATAATAAGGAAATGATCATATAATTAAATACTACCTTTATAAAATAGTTTATGGCTAAAGTCATTTCATAAAAGCACAAATTGGTAATTTCTCTTAAGAATTCTATTAAGAAAATGTACTACTTTGAATAATTATGAGAAAATAGGCAATGTTCCTTTTTTTCCTCTTATTACCAAATTATAATGTATAAGACTATAAAACATTTCATAAAGGAGTTATAAATGTCACTCCAGTTTCTTTTACCAGTAATTTTTATTTTATGAAACTGGAATTTCTATTAAAATGCAATAGGTAGAACTAGAAATTTATAGTAATGATCTTGATAGCTCCATGCTTCAGAGACTTTTTCCCCTTGATCTCCAAAATTTACATGGGATTTTGAGAGAAAGCAGATGTTATGTCCTCTTGGTGAATATCAAATGCATGTGTCCGTGAAGGAGCTCATTGCGTGAAAGCATACAAGAAACCAGGCTGGTATGCTAATCCAAGTCCTCAGTTCCCAAAATTGGACCCCTGGAGCTCAAACAAAACCAGAGCTGAAGCAGTTAGGTTGATGATGACCTCAGCTGCTCAGTTTTTTTCATCTCGAAAGGCTGTATTAGGCAACTCTGGGAGATGAATAAAAAAAAGCTTTGGGATTTATACCTCTAACTTTTGGGGGCCTTTCCTCATTATTATCACATATGTTTAATATCAATTAATCTTCAGAGAATGGCAGAATGAAGGAGATGAAGTAGATGGACACAATTCTTTATTCTATAAGAAATTTATTTTATAAATGGGAATGTCCATTGGGTGATACACACCCAAATGTTTAGAATCTGGGCATGTTTTAGGACCTGGACATGCTTAGTATCAGGCCCTCACTGAGGAAAATTTGGCATCTACAGGCTAGATGGACAGGAACATCAATGGAGACAAAACTTATCTTAGTGGCCTGACACCATCAACCCTGTTAGCTTGGGAGCTGGTTGTTTAATTAGGATCACAGGATGAGGTGGACCATGAAAATCAACTCAAGCCTCTGTTACAGCATTGTTTTGTCTTTCTGATTCTTCTATATGCTGTTCTATTGCAGCTTTGACAAGCTCTGTGGAAATTAGATGAGATATTATTAAAAAAGAAAAAGAAGATGAAAAAAAGGTATATGAAGGGGGAACTAAAAAAGGAATTTATTATAAAATATTGTGTATTTTTCTTACATGTTTAAACTTCAGTCATCTTCAAAGCACTCTCCATTTAATGTAATAACACCTATCAAGACTGTTTTTCTCCACTGCTCAAAACAGTTTTTGAACTTGTCCATTTTGATGCCTTTTAGTGCTTCTGCTGTTTTTTGTTTCTCCTCTTCCACATCAGCAAAATGTTTCCCTTTGAGGACTTTTTTCATCCCAGGGAATAAAAAAAAAGTCACTTGAGGCAAGATTGGGTGAATAGGAAGGATAGGGCATGGGGTCATGCTGTTTTTCATCAAAAACTGCTAAACATAGTGTGGTGTGGGCAGGTGAACTCCTAAATCACCCATTATGAAATAGACAAATGTTGAAAGTCTTCAAACAAATTCACTGAAGCTGAACACAGCCTCTCACAAAAACGCCAGCTGGTACATTGATACAGATGGGTTCCCAGAACACTCACCTAGTGAGGGAAGCCTGTACTACTACAAGGGCCTGCCCTCCAGAAGATAATTTTGGGTTTCTTTGGGTCCCCCATTGTATGAAAGGGAGTGTGTTAACAGAGGTTTCCTTTCAAATAATGAGCAAATATGGAGAATTTGGCTGCTCAGAAAAAAAGTAATACAAAATTTGAAATGATTTTAATTGAAAGGTACTCTTTAGGTAAAAGAACACTTTCTGTTATATAACAGGACAAAATAAACATGATCATGATGTGTGTCTGACCCAGAGTGTTACAATGAATGATACAACTGTAAGGAAACCAAACTTCAACATACTCATCAAGGTCTAGGTGCTGGTGCTGCTAACAACTCTAAAGAGACCCCAGGCATTTAGGGCCAGGTTTCCAGGGCACTGTACTGTATTTTTGAGTGAAAGCTAGTCCCAGAACTCCCATTAGAGGCAAGATATAACACACTACTGGATAAGATCTCCTGAGGGTAGGACAGTGCAAGGCAGCACGGGACAATGGTAAATGTCTAGGCTGTGCGTAGAAGATCCATGTCTTAGTCTCTGCTTCATTCTTACGTATCTGTGAAACTATGGGGGAATCATTACACCTTTTAGTATCCCAGTGTCTGCTTGTGACACCAGAAGATGGAACTAGATAATTTCCAATGTCCCCTTTAAATCCTAAAAATGTTAATGATTTGCTAGTTTTGACAGTCAACACTTAGCCTCTTTCTTTTTTTCAGGAAAGATATCTATGTTGTTCATTTATAAAGTGAAAAGTTTAAATGTCTAATGTTCTGTTGGTTTACTCATATGTACTTGTATTTCAGCAAATGAAAAAAACACAATTGACATTTAAATTAAGCATTGTAGACATTGTGTCCATCTTTTCTGAGGCTATATTTCTGTAGGAATGAATAATATTCTTTGATATCTGGAATATGACCAAAATTCCACAGAAATAGGACAAAGCAAGGCTTCGCCTACTTGCCAGAAGATTGGATTTCATTAAATGCATAATATTTCTGGGTTTTTTTGATCTCAAACTCCACCCTGCTGCTGCAAAAATGCAATTTGGGCCAAATACCACATCCAGGGATGAGGCAAATTTAATTTCTTTTCACTCTGGATGAGATACAACTGATACATTTTTTACTATTTTGGTGCAGTCTTCAGTAAGGATCATTATCCTATTTAATCAACAATATTTTTCAAAATGGTGTTGGCAGTAAAGATAGCATTGTAAAAACGGTATCTAACAAAGTGAAGTCTTTCTAATAACTCATTCCCATATATAAATTATAAAGGGAGCCTCTAATTTATTTTGGCCCTTAATTTATTAAAAATGCTTGAAAGAGATTTAATCTATATTATATTTTACCATTTTCCAGTAAGCCTACAATTTACCCCAGCCTTATCTCAGTTAGTGTTAAGCGGATATTCCTTTTTCCTTAAAAAATGTGGTGTGTTCCCAGTCTTGCTGCTCCCATTTAGGCATTTTACCAAGAGTATTGTTTGTGCTTTCTGTGAACTCTCAATCATTTAAAACCCTCCCCATAATACACTAAAGATACATGAGTATGTGCACATCAGAGTCACGGGTAACCATGCATGCCATCCATGTGACACACACACACACGTGACTGAATTCACTCATTACCAAACAGTGACTGCATGTCTGCTCTGTGTCAAGCAGTATATTAGACACAACGCCTGGGATGGTTAATTTTATGTGTTGCCTTGACCGCACAGCATGCCCAGGTTAAATGTTATTTCTGGGTGTGTCTGTGAGGGTGTTTCTGGATGAGATTAACATTCAGATTGGTGGACTCAGTCATATGGGAGCCAGCACAAATAATGTCCCATTTTTATTACAAAATCAGTTATTACAAAATCATAGGCATGCAATTCTGTAATATAGCAATATCACACTCAAGCATGCCATGACATTTAAGGTGAAATGCTCAAATTAAAGCTTTAAGTTATTACACTCATATTATTACCCTACCAACCACATTCCTGCAGGCGTTACTTCTGCCAGACTCTGTAGCTTGCCCTCTCCAGTCCAGGTGAGCATTATCCAATCTGTTGAGTATCTGAATAGAACAAAAAGGCAAATGAAGAAGGAATTCACCCCTTTCGTTTCCTCTCTGCTTGCTTAAGCTTGGGTATTATTGGTCTTCTGTCCTGGGACTGGGGTTTACACCTTCCACTCCTAGGTCTCCAGCTTGCAGAAGGCAGACTGTAGAACTTCTCAGCCTCCATAATAGTGTGAACAATTTCCCATAATTAATCTCCGTATATACATATTTAAGTATATAGCAGGCATATATGTGTATATTATGGTCTCCTATTGGTTCTGTTTCTCTGGAGAACCCTGACTAATACAGCAGTGAACCAAAGAGGGACAACTTGAACACACATAGCTCATTATTAACAGGAGGACGATTGCTCCAGCTGCCTAGTAACCCCTTCCTTCTCACTCTCACACACGTCCAGGAAGCACAGTGAGCAGTGCTGAGTCTGTGAGAGGGAAGGAACTCACGGATGCCTTCACCCCTTTCAATTGTCCTGTGTGTCCATCTATGAAGAGTGGAAGACAAATTGTGTACTTATGGATTCCTGTGGGAGGAATTACCAGTACGTAAAAATTAGGTTTTTAAACATCTAAACTGATTTTCATTTCCTGGTTTGACTTTCAATGCTTCGTAAAGCACAAAAGGCAATGTTGTCTAACAGCTAAAAATCTGAGTGCTAGAACCAACGTACATGGGTTGAGTCACAGTTTTGCTATTTTTTAGTTCTGGGACCATAGAAATGTGACATACCTCAGTTTTCTTACCTGAAAAACAGAGATGATAACTCATATCTATGAGTAGTGCTAACATGTTATACATAATGAAAAAACCCCACCCCCTAAGAGATATGTATTTGTGAATCATTTTCTTTATATTCCTGTTATGGTAACTTATTTTGGAGTCTATTTTTTTCTTTTGGTGTTTAGAAGCACCTGTGTCAAGGATAAAAAACACGACCTAATTTTGGTATATAGTAAGGTGAAGCTGTATTTTGGGTGCTTGTCTCCCTGAAGTCTTTCTAGGGCTTAGTTCCTGGCTTGTCGCTTTTGTCCTGAGGGCTTCAGGTTCCCTTTGCAACAAAACCCAGAATAGATGTTATGAAGCTGAGCTAATGGTGCCCCTAACACTGAGTGTCTTGACTGATGGCTTCAAAAGCTTTCTTCTAGCAATTCAAGATTGCCAAGAATGAGTGAGCCAAGAAGCAAAGTTATGGCTTTTTGCAAACCCATAAGGATAGTTCTCAGTCTGCCCTTGACAAGTCTGAGGATTTAGAAGACTGTTTTGTGGTGCGGCTGAATCCCCAGTGTGTAGTGTTCCCAGGGAAGGAAACCAATAACAACAGATCCCACAACTCATACCATTTGCTAAATGGGCTTCCTCACAAGTGGGGCTCTGGGAGGAATCTCACAATTTCCTGCCTCTTTGAAGGGTATGCAAGGAAAATTTTTTTCATTTCAGCTGCTTTCATTTCTTGCAACTGTGGATCGTGTAGAAGTGACTTTACTTTTCCTTTTTGCTTCTATCCCAATGCTTACTGTTATCAGCTTTACCTTTTGTGTGGCCCAACAACCTTCAGAATTGACATGAAATTCACATAAAAATTCTATATTTTACCAGTTTGGAGTTTTCACAAGAGAAATGTCTCATAGCTGTCTTTCAGTCACTCAGACAGAAAAGTGGAGGGGGCATGATGACAATGACCAAAATGAGACAAGACATCTCAACCAGCAAATGTGTTGCAGAAATTCTACAGACTCACATGATTCGCACCCGAGTCTCCAAAGAAATACTTGTTATCTGGTTTTACGAAGACTGATTTCTTTTCTCACTCAAATGTGCTTTCATGTGACTCGAGAGTAAATACTTTTTTATACTAAATAAAATTTAATAATTCTTTAGAGACCAGATTCTGGTTTTTAGCAGGACTTTGTAATCAAGTCCTTGAAACTAATTCTGTCTGACAGACACTGGTTTTAAAGACCTATTTCCCCACATTTTTGAAGTTCAAAGTGGCCCAGTTTCATTATCCAAAATGTAGAAGTTCATACTCAGTAAGCCCTTGACCCTAATAAGCTGATCTTTGATGTTAATCTTAAAATATTTGAGTCTCATTTATCATTCGAATGGGTTTCTGTGGCTTGTCAGCTTACGCAGGAGGGAAAAGGCTGGAGTCTAAAAGACTGCTCTAATGATTTCCTTGGCCTGGAGAGTGTGATATCATGATTTGAGTGTTTCAACTGTTAGATGCCTAAGTGTTTCCTTCCTGAATTCATTAAGAAGTGACTGAGTCATTACTTCTAAGAAATCGTGGATATAATATATTAATTATACCAAGATTTAAGAGAATTTTTAATAAAAATATATGTGATATACAGTGTAAATTTAAGGTGTTCAATATGTTAATTTGGTACATTTATATATATAATATGATTGGCATTTCAGTGATAATTATCGCTTCATCACATTACATAATTGTTCTTTCTTTTGAGTTGGTGGAATGATTACATTCTAGTCTCTTATAAAGTTTGATGATTGTAATACAATATTGTTGTCTGTAGTCACTTTACTGTGCATTAAAAATCTAGGGTTTATTTACTACTCATTGTAAGTTTGTATCCTTAAATAATATTTATCCTCTACCCCTACTCCCCTGTCCGCTGGTGACGACCATTTTATTCTCTGCCTTTATGAGTTTGGCTTTTTTAGATTCCATATGTAAGCGATACTGTACAGTATTTGTCTTCTGCTTCTCACTTATCTCATTTAATGTGTTCAGGGTCCATCCATGTCGTCCCAGGTGGCAAGATGTTCTCCTTTCTAATGGCTGGATAATATTCCATCAGCTATAAAACACATCTTCTTTATCCATTCATTCATGGATGGATGCTTATAGGTTGTCTCCATATTTTGGCTATTGTGAATAATGCTGCAATAAACATGGGAGTTCTTATATCTCTTCTACATTCTGTTTTCATTTCCTTTGGGTGCATAGCCAGAGGTAGAATTGCTAGATGATTTGGTAGATCTATTTTTAATTTTTTTGAGGAATTTTCTTATTGTTTTCCATAGTGATTGAACCAATCTATATTCCTACCAACAGGGCACAAGTGTTCCCATTTCTCTACATCCTCCCCAACACTTGTTACTTCTTGTCTTTTTGATATTGGCCATTCTAATAGGTGTGAGGTGATATCTCATTGTGATTTTTATTTGCCTTTCCCTGATGACTATTGATGTTGAGCATCTTTTCAGGCATCTGTTGGCCATTTGAATATCTTTTTTTGAAAGAATGTCTATTTTCTCTGCCCATCTTTAATCAGATACTTTTGTTATTGAGTTGGATATGTCTCTTTTTATTCCAATACTATACTATTTTTTACTACTATAACTGTGTAGTATAGTTTGAAATCATAAAGTGTGATGCCATTGGCTTTATTCTTTTTTCCTCTGGATTCCTTTGGCTATTTGGGGTCTTCTGTGGTTCCATACAAATTTTAGGACTGTTTTTTCCTATTTCTGTGGAAGAATGCTATTGAAATGTTGATGGGATTATACTGAATCTGTAAACTACTTTGGTAGTATGGACCCTTTAATAATTTTAATTCTTCAAAACCATGAATAGGTTTGTAATCAAGTTTTGATTAAGAATAAGTTTGCTTTTCCAATTTTGTCTTCAGTTTCCTACATCAAACTCTTGTAATTTTTTTCATACAACATTTTCACTTCCTTGGTTAAATTTATTCCTAGGCAGTTTAGTGTTTCTCATGATATTGTGAAAGGGCTAGTTTTCTTTATTTCTTTTTCAGTTATTTCATTATTAGTGCATAGAAATGTCACTGATTTCTGTATGCTGATTTCATGTCCTATAACTTTACTGAAATCATTAATTGGTTCCAAAAGTTTTTTGATTGAATCTTTGGGATTTACTATATATAAAATCATATCATCTGCAAATAGTGACAATTTCAATGTTGCTTTCTGATTTGGAAGCCTTTTGTTTCATTGTCTTGCCAAAAATTCCTATTATTTATTACCAAATATTTAAGAAGGTCCAGAGAAATGATTCTGAAAATCTCTCTTTTTTTTTTTCCTTAGGTGGGACAACTGAAACTGAACTGAAGCTTTAATAATGGTAACAATAATGTTTTTAAAATTCTTATTGTATTTTTCTATCATCATTTAGTCCCCTTATGCTCCCCTACCCCCAGTCACCACACTGTTGTCCATGAGTCCTTTTTCCTTTTTGCTCAGTCCCTCCACACCCTATCTTCCCCACCTCCACAGCTGTCATCCTGCTTTCCATCAATGAGTCTGTCCCCATTTTTCTTGTTAGTTCAGTTTGTTCATTAGATTCCACATACAAGTAAAATCATATGGTCTTTGTCTTTTTCTGACTGGCTTATTTCACTTAGCATAATGTTTTCCAGATCCATCCATACTGTCTCAAAGGGTAAAACTTTCTTCTTTTTTACATCCAAATAGTATTCCATAATGTAAATTTCCCATAGTTGTTTTATCCACTCATCTGCTGATGGACACTAGAGTTGCTTCCATATCTTGGTGATTGTAAATAATGCTGCAATGAACACAGGGGTGCTTATGTTCTATTGAATTAGTGTTTTGGGCTCCTTCAGATATATTCCCAGAAGTGAGATTGCTGGGTCAAAACACAGATCCATTTTTAATTTTTTTGAGATATCTCCATACTGATTTCCACAGAAGCCACACAAGTCTTCATTCCCACCAACAGTGCAAAAGGGTTCCCCTTTCTCCACATTTTCACCAGCACTTGTTGTTTGTTGATCTATTGTTGATAGCCATTCTGACAGATGTGAGATGACATCTCATTGTGGTTTTAATTTGCATTTCTGTGATGATTAGTGACATTGAGCATCTTTTCATATGGTTGTTTGCCATCTGTATGTCCTCTTTGGAGAAGTGTCAGGTCTTTTGCCCATTTTTAAATTGGGTTGTTTGTTTTTTTAGTGTTGAGTTTTGTAAGTTCTTTATAAGTTTTAGATATTAACCCCTTATCTGATATATCAGCAAATGTATTCTTCCATTCTGCGGGTTGTCTTTTTATTTTATTAATGTTTTCCTTTGCTGTGCACAAATTTTTTAGCTTGATGTAGTCCCATTTGTTTATTTTTTCTTTTGTTACCCTTTTCTGGGGAGATACATCTGATAAAATATTGCTATGAGCAATGTCTGAGATTTTGCTCTCACTGTTTCCTTGTATGGTTTTTATTATTTCAGGTCTAATATTTAAGTCTTTAATGAATTTTTAATTTATTCTTATGTGTGGTGTAAGAAGGTGGTTTAGTTTCTTTTTTTTTTTTTTTTTTGCCTGAACCTGTCCAATTTTCCCAACACTGTTTATTAAGTAAACTATCTTTAACCCATTGTATCTGCTTGTTTCCTGTGTCAAATATTGCTTGATTATAAAGTTGTGGGTTTATTTCTTGGCTCTCTATTCTGTTCCATTGATATGTGCCTGTTTTTATGCCAGTACCATGTTGGTTTGATTACTATAGCCTTATAGTATAGTTTGGTATCAGGGAGTGCGATTCCTCCAACTTTGTTCTTTTTTCTCAGAGTTGCTGTTGCTATGTGGGGCTTTTTGTGGCTCCAATAATGCTTTTTTTAAAGTATATCTTATTGATTATGCTATTACGGTTTTATCAATTTTCTTCCTTTATCCCCCCTCCTCCCTGCACCCCAACCCTCTAGCATTCCCCCCTTAGTTCATGTTCATGGCTATGCATATAAGTTCTTTGACTTCTCTATTTCCTATACCACTCTTAACCTCTCCCCATCTATTTTATGCCTACAAATTATGCTTCTTATTTCCTATAATGCTTTTAAAAGAATCCTTAATTGTAAATGCATTTTAGGGCTTTGTGATTACCAAGAGAAAGTTTTGGTTTGGTAAGAGATATGGATCATTTAGAGGAAAAACATAGGGGAAATAAGAAAACATAAGATAATAATAAATCCAGTGAAAGCATGATAGGTGGATTAGAGCAGAAAGAGGAAAAGGCTGTGTGAGACTGAGGTTGGTGAAGAAGAAAGTAGCAGGTATTTGGGTCTAGGTTCTAGAGCAATAATAGTGCTTGACACAGTATTGCATAGAATTAATGATCTGAAACTATTCCCAGTGATTGGTATGTTATTAATGTTTAATATAGATTTGCCCCATTCCCTTCATGTTACGACCAGCATATGCAATCAAACCCATCTCTCACTTCTTATATATGCTCAGTGATGCTCAAACTGGGAGAGGAAGAATAGGTACAATTTGAACAGGCAAACTGCATGAAGAGGATGTTGTAAAGGGTATGAGCAAAAACCAGGAGATGTATAGTAAGAATAAATATATCAGTAAGGTGGGGGAAGAGGGAATACATCTGGAGAACCTACACAGATTCTAAAAGAAGTCAAATCTGTATTTTGGTTCCAGAAGCTCAGAAGCCCTGAGAACTTAAGAGTTCAGGGGTTGTTTCTTAATCCTGTGTTTTCTACATTTTTCACAGATGCACTTTCATTAAACATTGTTAAGATACAGAGCTCTCTAAGACATGAATTTAACCACACCAGTTTTATCATGTTAGTTTTCATACAAGATCTAGGTTTTGGTTTTGTTTTGTTTTGTTTTTATGATAGAATAGCTTAGCTTCTCTGCATATTTTAATATGATGTAAAGAAAGTATACTCCCAAATGTCATCTTGCATGCTGGTGCTCTGGAGCCTGAAACAGAAAGAGAATGTTTGAGTCATTGCCATAGCCTATGGTTATTTTCCAGTTTCCTTTCTAACATGTGGTCATTAATGTGCTATGATAAAACATATGGCTCTGTAGTTTAGCATCGTTGCTTGTTATTAAAGAATTATGAGTGTTTAAGCATACTTCAATCTCCTGAGTAGGTATTTAATGTTCCCACTCAACATTCCTGCCTATCTCTTCCTACTATATGTATACACTCTGGCCAGAAATCAACTAAACTTTCCCCATTTTTCTTGGAATGTGACTCAGTGCCTTTGTACCCACCATTCTCTCTTCCTGGCATTTCCTTTCCCTCTTCTGTAACTGGGGATCTATGTCTCACCATTTATCATTTATTTAAAATTTGGGAAATTATGTAAAATCTTTGCTGAGTCTCCTGGGCTTAATTAATGAATTGCTCCTTTGGGATTACTAACTCCTCATAGTATTTTTCTAGCACTTTGATTTCAGTGATATCTCAAGTAATTGTCATATTTTCTCAATGCAACACTCATGTAATGAATTTTTCTAGGAAAAACACTTCAATGTACATACAGTTTTTTAAATTTAATCTTTATTGTATTTTTTCCATTACCATTTAGTCCCTTTAGACCCTGACCCCCAGCAATCACCACACTGTTGCCCATGTCCATGAATCCTTTTTCCTTTTGGTCCATCCCTCCACCCCTTCAGCTCCGCCTGCCCAACCCCAGCTGTCAGCCTGCTCTCCATCTTTGAGTCTGTCCCTATTTTTCTTGTTAGGTCAGTTTGTTCATTAGATTCCACATACAAGTAAAATCATATGGTATTTATCTTTCTCTGACTTGCTTATTTCACTTAGCATAATGTTTTCCAGATCTATCCATACTGTCTCAAATGGTAAAACTTTCTTCTTTTTTATATCCAAGTAGAATTCCATTGTGTAAATGTCCCATAGTTGTTTTATCCACTCATCTACTGATGGACACAGGCTGCTTCCATATATTAATGATTGTAAATAGTTGCAATAAATATAGGGGTGCTTATGTTCTATTGAATTAGTGTTTTGGTCTCCTTCAGATATATTTCCAGAAGTGAGGCTGCTGAGTCAAAACACAGATTCATTTTTAATTTTTTGAGATATCTCCATATTGCTTTCCACAGGGGTTGCACCAGTCTTCATTCCCACCAACAGTGCAAAAGGGTTCCCCTTTCTCCACATCCTTGCTAGCACTTGTTGTTTGTTGATTTATTTTTTAATTCTATTTTATTAATTATGCTATTACAGTTGTCCTGATTCCCCCCCCCCCCTTTGCCTCCCTCTATCCAGCACCCCTACTTCTTTAGGCAATCCCTTCAGCATTGTTTATGTCCATGGGTCAACCAAATTCTTTGGCTTCTCCATTTCCTACACTGTACTTTATATCTCCCTGGGTATTCTGTAACTACCTATTTGTGTTTCTTAATCCTCTCACATCTTCACTCATTCCCCCATACCCTACCATCTGACATCCATCAAAGTGCTCTTTGTATCCATGATTCTGTCTCTGTTCTTCTTGTATGCTTAGCTTGTTTTTTAGATTCAATTGTTGATAGATAAGTACTTTTGGCATTTTAGTGTTCATAGTTTTAATCTTCTTTTTCTTAAATAAGACCTTTTAACAGTTCATATGATAATGTTGATTATGAACTTTAGTTTTTCTTCTCTGGGAAGCTCTTTATCTGCTTTTCAATTGTAAATGATAGCTTTGCTGGGTAGATAGCTTTGCTTGGCTGTAGGTCCCTGTTTTTCATGGCATTGAATATTTCTTGCCAATCCCTTCTAGCCTACAAATTTTCTTTGGAGAAATCAGCTGACAGTCTTATGGGAACTCTCCCATAGGTAACTAACTGCTTTTCTATTGCTGCATTTAAGATGATCTCTTTTTCTTTAACCTTTAGTGTTTTAATTATGATGTGTCTTGGAGTAAGTGTCTTTGTATCCATCTTGTTTGGGACTCTCTGTGCTTCCTGAACTTGCATGTCTATTTTCTTCACCAAGTTAGGGAAGTTTTCTTCCCTATTTTTTCAAATAGAATTACAATTTCTTGCTCTTTCTCTTCCCCTTCTGGCACTCCTATGATGTGAATGTTGGAATCCTTGAAGTTGTTCCAGAGGCTGCTTATATTATCCTCATTTTTTTTATTCTTTTTTCTTCTGGTTGTTCTGATCAGTTGTTTTTTGGTTCCTTATGTTCCAAACCATTGATTTGATTCTCAGCTTTATCCACCCTATTGTTGTTTCCCTCTAAACTGTTCTTTTTTTTCTCTTTTTTTTTATTGTTGTTTAAGTACAGGTATCTCCATATTCTTCCCACCTCCCCACCCCCTACCTTCCACCCTTGATCCTACCCCCTTATGGCTTTGTCCATGTGCTCCTTTATACATATTCCTTATCAGTGTATGCTTCATTTCTGACTGGATATTTTTTATGCTGCTGAGGTCCTCACCAAGTTCCTTGGGTATCCTTATAACCAGTGTTTTGAACCCTACATCTGATAGATTGCTTATCTTCATTTAGCTCTGTTTCTGGAGTTTTGAGCTGTTTTTCCATTTGGGCCATGTTTCTTTGTCTCTTCATTTTGGCAGCCTTCCTGTGTTTGTTTCTATGTATTAGATAGAGCTGCTTTGACTCCATGTCTCAGTAGTGTGTCTAATGTAGTAGGTGTCCTATAGGGTTCAGTGACACAACCTCCCCTATCATGTAAGCTGGGTACTTAAGGTGTGCCCTTCATGTGGCCTGAGGACACCCTCTGTTGTAGCTGAGCCTTGGTTGCTGTTGGTGGATCAGTGGGAGGTCCATGCCAGTCAGCTGTAAGGACTGGCTGTGACCACTTACCACCAACCCCCATTGTCCATGGATGATCAGCTGTGCAGGGGCAATGTGGTGGTACTCTGACATGGTCTGTAGCTGTCCACTGGGTGTGCTGGTCTTTGGATTTCCCAGGTGGTGCAGGCCAAGGTCAGACACCCCAGTGTTTTGCCTAGGACCACCCTGCCTGAACTATAGAGCAATCTGAGATGGTTGCTACTTGTGCTGGGCTTAGAGATTCCCAGAGGAAGCCAAGCTGTGAATCTAGTCTGGGTGTTGTTAGTGCCAGACCTGGGGCTCACTGAGGCAAGCTGTTGCTTGTTTGGTAGGATTTAGTAAGTTGTGAAGCATGCACCAAGACTAGCTATTCCCATGGAAAAGGAGCTTGGGTGAGCTCATGATTTGGGTGTGGTAGAGTCTCTGAGGATCTCCAAGGTGGGTCAAGAAATGTTAGCCAGGTCGATTGAGTCTCAGATATGGCACCAGCTTGCTGCCTCTGTGGGGGAAGGGTTTAGAAAAGGGATAATGGCTTCTGCTCACCTCAATACCAGACACCTTAGTTTCTCCCTATATACCATTTTTGCCTCTCAAGCTGTTACCCTGGTGCTGGAGCTCAAATGAAGTGAGTCTGAGTAGGTGAGTCCGTGTGTGGGTTCTTTAAGAAGAACTGCTTGGGGCTCCAGAAGTTTCTTCCACTAACTCAATGCACACTTTTTTTTGCAGACAGAAGTTGTTGGGCTTATATTCCTGGCACTGGAACCCTGGGCTGGGAGCCCTGGTGTGGGGTGGGACTCCTTGCTCCCAAGATATCCCTCTCAAATTATTATCCACCACATGTAGGTAAGGCACCAGCCCATTTCATGTCTTCCCCCTCCTACCATTCTGCATGAATATGGTTTCTTTAATTCTGTAGTTGTCAGATTTCCATTTGACTTGATTACTGATGGTCTGAGTGGCAGTGGTTCCATATTGTAGTTGTAATTTTGTTTTTTTATTTTTTATTTTTATTTTTTTAGTTGTAAATTTGATGTGGTTGTGTGACAAGGTGAGCCTGGTCTGCCTATGCTGTCATCTTGACCACAAGTCAAGATGTGTACACACAATTTTAAAACTGAAATTATTTTATTGTTAAAAAATCTACATACCATTTTCTCCAACATTCCAAAGTTACATCTGTACTTTTTTTATTTAAAAACTAACTAACTTTCTTTCTTTCTTTCTTTCTTTCTTTCTTTCTTTCTTTCATTCATTTCTTTATTTCTTCCTTTATTTATTTATAGAGAGAGGCAAAGGGAGGGACAAAGAGGGGAGAGAAACTTCAGTGCAAGAGAGAAACATTGATTGGTTGCCTCTCACATGTGTCTCAACTGAGTACTGAACTTGTAACCCAGGCATATACCCTGACTAGGAAATGAACTGGCAACCCTTCACTTTGCAATGCAGAATGATGCCCAGCCATGAGCCACACTGGTCAGGTAGAATCTGTATATATTTTATCTTCCTATTCTAAAGATTCTTTAGGGTTACCTTTAGCCTCTGGTAGTGGTGTTTAAGGTCATGTAACATTATTTTTATCAACCATGCTGGTGATTTAGGCAGTTTTACCTTTAAAATTAATAGAATAATTTGAGATATGTTGAAGAATACCAGAATTTTTATCTTACTTTTCTATTTATTAAATTCTTGATTTTTTTTAAATTGAATTACATGTCACTAGAAATTAAACAGCTTCCTTCAGAAATTTTCTGAAATGGCCAAATGTTTAGAATCTGCCTGACAGTCTATCAGGACCTATGTGTTCCCACTAAACTCTTTTAACTTTGAAACTTCTATGATCTTTTTTGAAATTTGGCTCTTTCTACTGCTTTACAGCATGATCTGTAATGTGACTGCTGTTGACTGCATATTGAACTGTTATTCTAGGGCTGCCTTATAATTTATTCTTTTTGAAGACAGTTAAATCAACAACTATTCAAATTTATGGTCATGTTCAATAGTTTCACCCTCATGCTCTCTCTCCAACATTTTATTTTTTAATTTCCTTTCTTGGAGGAGATTTAAAGAACTTCTAGTGCTTCACAAGGATCAAGGAAAGAATAAAGGGATTACAAAGAGAGACCAATGTAAAAATTCTAAACTGTTAGGGAATGAGTTCCCAAGATTTTTTCCCCCTTAACTCTGAAACTTATTTCATCAAGAAAAGGGAAGAGGTATTGTTTTTTTTCTTTGCCCGCAAAAGTGTAGCATCAAGGGGTGGTTCAACATGGCTGCAGAGCAGGTGAAGACTACACTCCTCTCCTCCCAGTACCAAACTGGATTTACAGATTCATGGTAGAACAATCAACCTGAATGAGCAGCTGAAAGACAATTGAACAGGAGTATTATATCCGAGGATTTATAAAAGAAGCTACATAGGGACTGGTAAGAAGGGCGGAGACAAAGAGAGGGCTCACCCCATGTGAGGTGGCTAAGAAGCTGGAGGTAATACATCAACTGCAAAAATCCCTTCTAAAGAGTACAGGGTCTCAACCTCATGATGGGACCCCAGACCCAAAGTACCAGGGGCAGGGAGTGGAGCCCACATAACATCTGTAGTGAAAATCAGCAGGGGCTCTATCCATCAGGAAGTTGAAGGAGTCTGCTACAATAGAATCCCAGGTGCTTTCCCAAAGGACCAACACACAGGAGCTTGCTTTCAGCACTCATCTGGGGCTCTGGGAAAGGGAAGTCTACTCAGATCATACAGGAGTCATGAAGAGAAGACATGGGTGGCATGGCCCAAAGAGAGATTCAGAGGGTCGGCTACTGAAGTCCCAGTCCTGAGTCCATCTTCCACGCTTCCCTCAGGCACCATCTTCCCAGGGTTGGGCTCTTCTATTTTTATAGCATCAACCTAGGGGTACATTAACCCAATCCTCCAAATACTGGCAACACCACCTTATCAAGCTTAAATCCAGCAGAATGGACTGTAAGCTGCACCCAACAGGGGCCTCTGGTGTGCCCTTTCTCTGAAGAAACTATAGGTAGACACTCATACAGGCATTAAACTGTGAGGCTTTGGAATGGGGTCCATTCTTTTCCCCTATGTGCAGGCTTGGCTATTACCACTGCCAACAGGAGATTCTTTTTTTTCCCCAAGACCCAGAAGCCCCACCCTGTTCAACTCAGACCTTCCAAGGGAAGGGAACACTTCTCAGAGCCAGGATCTTAGAAGGGTGTCTTCCTCTGAGGCTGGTCTGGAGCTCGAGTAGGCATGACTATGCAGCAAGGGGAGGCAGAGAGCTTGCTCCCAGCCCACTGGCTTGGTCAGAAACATCCCCAGTGGAATGATTTATTTTCCCAAGTCCTGGTGGTCCCAGCCTGCTGAACTTGCTCCTGCAGTAGGGACAGTTGGCTGCATTCAACCTGAACCAGTGATACACTCCTCCAGGGAGAGCTAGAGTTGGAGATTCTTTCAGAGAGTGAATGGTATGGCTGTGGAGTAGGGACCACATTCTCCCCATTGACTTTCTGACCACATTGCCCCCAAGTAGGGGACCCACTAGCCCCATATTCCCAACCTAGTGATCCTGCCCTATTGAGCATGCACCATGTGGAAGGGGCAGTGGGGTGTGCACAGTTTGGGCCACTCTAGAGTCTTCAAAAATCTCTGGAGCAAGTCCAGGAAACCCCAGGAAATGGTGGAGTAACTAACAGGTGGTTGCCTTGGACCTTGCCTTTTATGATTTTCTCCCAGCTCAAACTTCAGGAAGCTGATCCTTATACATAGCTTGGCTCCTCCCACACACACCTAGGCCCAGCAGACATAGCCACAATCAATGAATGGCATGGTAGCTCCAGACAGGTAGCCCAAGGTCAGTTACACACAATGTCTGACACTGACCTGTACTGGACCCCTGTCCAAGTGGGCTCAGAACCAACACAACTGGTGGTAGGCTTCAAACCTCACAACTGACCCAGCTAACCACACAAATGACACAGTAAAAGGGGGACTTCAGCAGGCACCAGAACCTTCTGGGAACAACTCCACCTCCAAGGGCAGCCCCTGAGCAATGACTCATACATGGTGAACAAGGTCTATCCTTGTAGTCAGTCAGCTTGAGGTTTAGTTCCACTCATGAGCAGTCCAACAGCTTTCAAGACTCAACTACAATATAAAGGGACACATAACCTACACAAGAAACATTTCTGGAACACCTTCCTCAGACACCTACATCAGCAAACCCTCACAATAACCTTGGGAGTCATGGCATATCTACTTAATACACAGAGTCAAACACAGAAAGCAGACAAAATGGGGAGACAAAGAAATATGTCTCAAATGAAAGAACAATAGAAGTCCTCAGAAAAAGAATTAAATAAAATGGAATCAACCAAGATATGCAGATGTGGAGTTTAAAAGAATGCTTATAAAGATGTGAAAGGACCTTAGGAGAAGAATGGGTGATCTCAGTGAGAACTTAAAAAATAAGAGATAATAAGTGTTAGAAAGAATATAGAAACACTAAAAAAATAAACTCTCTGAAATGAAGAATAAGTATCTGAAATGAATATACTAGAAGGTATCAACAAAAAGTTAGATGAAGCAGAGAATTGAATCAATGATTAGAAGACAAGATACAGTAAGCACCCAAGTAGAGCTTCAAAAATCAAATGAAATTTAAAAAATGAGGAAGTCTAAGGAATCTCTGGGACAACATCAAGCATAACAACATGTCCATCATAGCAGTACCACAAGGAGAAGAGAGTGAGCAAGGGATCAAGAACCTGTGTGTAGGAATAGTGGCTGAAAATGTTCTTAACTTGGTAAAGGAAAAAGTCAAACAACTTCAAAAGCACAGAGAGTCCCTATCAAGATGAACCTAAAGAGGCCCACACCAAGACACGTCATAATTAAAATGTCAAAAGTTAAAGACAAAGAGAATCTTAGAAGGGGCAAGAGAGTGACAGTTACCTACAAGAGAGCTCCCATAAGGCTTCCAGCTGATTGCTTAATAGAAGAACTTCAGGACAGAAGAAATTGGCACTCTTTGGCATTCAAAGAGTGATGAGAAGCAAGGACCTACAAAAAAGATTAGTCTATCCAGCAAGGCTATCACTTAAAATTGAGGGCTAAATAAAGAGCTTCTGAGACAAAAAAAAAAAAAAAAAAAAAAAAAAAAGCTAAAGGAGTTTATTACCACCAAACTAGTATTGCAAGAAAATTTTAAAGAGCCTGCTTTAAAAAGAAAGACGAAAAGAAATAGGGAGAGGAACAGAGGTGTAAAAATGAAATGGCAATAAATAAGTACTGATCAATAATAACAAAATGTGAATGGATTTAATGCTCCAATCAAAAGACATAGGGTAGCTGAATAATTAAGAAAATATGACCTATATATATGCTATCTACAATAGACCCACCTCAGAACAAAAGATACACATAGACTGAAGGTGAAGGGATGGAAAAGACATACCATGCAAGTGGAAATGAAAAAAATGCTGGGGCAGCAGTACTTATGTTGTAATGTGGGAGACTCCACTGGGTAATGGGGAGGGGTGGAGAAGTGCTGAAGACAGCACATGCATGTGTTGCCCCGGCAACTCAAATAATGCATGTATCATGCACAAAAAGAGATGTGTAAGGCTGGCACTAAAGGCTTGGGTGGTAATTGGATGGGCAGGACATACCCTCCCATCTACTTCCTGCTGTGCAAAGGATTATGGGGACAGTTTAAAAAAGCAGAATGTGTGGAAAACGTGCACATTTGCTCCCCAGTTCCCTGGCTGGTGGGTCTGAGGATGAGGCTGAGGTTCTGGGCTGGTGGGCCTTGTTGGGAGGATTTCCCATGACATCGCTTAACAGCTCCAGGACCTGCCTGGCCAGAACTGCAGCAGGTTCCAGTAAGAGGGCCAGCAGGGAGGCTCAGGTCGGCGGGCTAAAAGAGCATGGCTGGAAGCCTCGTGCCCCTTCCCCAGACGGGAACTAGTGGTGGTTACCATCCACAGCGACCCACACCTCCTGTGAGGGCCTTAGGTCCTCACTGTTTCCCCAGATGAGAAGCTGTGGTGGAAGCTGCCAGCCCACCATGGCCCATGCCAATGCGGGTTTGTCAGGTACAGCACCAGCGCAGCCAGGCGATAAGCCCCCGACCACTCGCTGAACTATCTGGGCCTGACTAGGAGTACTGCATGCCCTAGGCTGGTTAGAAGGGTGGATGGGGAGGAGGCTTGGGCTGGCAGCCTCTAGGAAACTGCAGGACTGGGTGGGAAGCAGTTGCCCATCCCCCTCACATGAAACAGTGGGAAGCCATGTGTTGGTCAAGGGCCAGCTGCCCCCACACTCCTCTGGAGGTGGAGGCCTCATCAAAACAGCAGCTATGCATATTTTAAATAAAAAAATTCCCTTTTCCTTTGCACTGGACTCGGTCTCCAGAGTTTTTGCCTATGGAAGGTGAGCAGTAGGACCTGCTGGTAGTTTGGTTATAATATCAGTCAAATTAAACTTTCAAACAAAGGCCATAAAAGAGACAGAGAAGGACATTACATAACACTAAAGGAATCAATCCAAGCGTATACAACCCTTGTAAACATATATGTACCTAACATAAGAGCACCTAAACATGTACAGAAAATCTTGGTGGATACTAAGGGAGAGCTTAACAGCAATACAGTCAATATTGGGGAATTTAGCCCTACACTGAAATCCATGGGTAGATGTTCCAGACAAAGAATCAGCAAGGCAACAGCAACTTTAAATAATACACTGGATCGGATGGATTTAATTCATATTTAGAGAATTATTCGCCCAAAGCAGCAGAGTATACATTCTTTTCAAGTGCTCATGGAATTTTTCTCTAAGACATACCACATGGTGAAACACAAGATGAGACTTAATACATTCAAGAAGTTAGAAAGCTCATAAATATATCTTCTCAACCAAAATGGTATGAAACCAGAAATTAATTACAATTAAAAAACTCAAAAACACTCAAACAAATGGAGGCTAAATAGCATGTTATTAAACAAAGAATGGATTAACAATGAGATCAAGGAAGAAATCAAGAGATACCTGGAGATAACTGAAAACAAACACATAACCACCCTACATCTGTGGGACACTGTGGATGCTGTCCTGGCAGGGAAGTTCATAGCATTACGGGCCCACATCAAGAAGCAAGAAAATCTCAAATACTCAATTTAACCTTAGACCTAAAAGAACTAGAAAAAGGACAACAAAGTACTGAGTAAGTAGAAGGTTGGGAGTAATAAAGACTAAACTGGAAATAAATGACAGACATACTAAAGAAAATGATACTAAAAATCCATGAAACCAAGAGCTGGTTCTTTGAAATGATGAAGAAGATTGATGAACCATTCATAAGACTGATCCATACAAAAAAGAAAAGACCTAAATAAGTAAAATTAGAAATGAGAGGGGAAGTAACAACTCACACCACAGAAGAAGACTGTAAGAAAATATTATGAACAACTCTATGCCAACAAATTAGACAACCTGGGTGAAATGGATAAGTTTCTCGAAACATACAATCTTTCAAAACTGAATCAAGAAGAATTAGAACATCTAAATAGACCAATTACAACTAAAGAAATCAAAGCAATGACCAAAAACTCCCAGCCAACAAAAGTCCTGGACCGAATGACTTCACAGGCAAATTTTACCAAACATTCAAAGAAGAACAAATCCCTATCCTCCTCAAACTATTTTATAAAATTTAAGAAGAGGGAAGGTTTCCAAGTTCTTTTGATGAGGCCAGAATTATCTTAATTCCAAAACCAGATAAGGATGCTACAAAGAAAAAAAATTATAGGTCAATAACCCTGTGAAACATAGTTGCTCAAATGCACAACAAAATATTAGCAAACTGGAGTCAGCAATACATTAAAAAGATCATATACCAAGATCAAGTGGGACTTATTTGGGGATGTAAGGTTGGTACAATATTTGCAAATCAATAAATGTGATACATCACATTAACAGAATGAAGGATAAAAATCAAATGATCATTTCAATGATGCAGAAAAAAAGCATTTGGTAAAATCTAGTTCCGATTTATGATAAAAAAAAAACTCTCAGCAAAGTGGGAACACAGGGATAATACCTCAGCTTAATAAAGGACACATATGACAAACCCACAGTCAGCATCATACCCAGTGACAAAACTAAAAATGTCTCCCTTGAGAACAGGAACAAGAAGGAGTGTCTGTTTTCACCGCTAGTATTCAACACAGTGCTGAGGTCCTAGCTACAGCATTCAGACAGGAAGGAGAAATAAAAGGCAGTAAATGGCAAGGAAAAAGTAAAACTGGTGTTGTTTACTGATGACATGATACTGTATATAGAAAGCCCTAAAGACCCCAGCAAAAACCTATGAGAATTGGTATATGAATTCAGTAAAGCAGCAGGATACAAAATTAATATTCAGAAACTTGTGGCATTTTTATATACTGATAAAGAAATTTTAAGAAAATAATCCCATTTATTATGGCAACAAAAGCATAAGCTACCTAGAGATAAATTTAACTAAGGAGGTAAAAGACCTGTACTCTGAAAATTATAGGTTACTGGAGACAGAAATTGAAGAAGATACAAATAAGTGAAAACATATATAGTGTTCATGGATAGGAAGAATTAATATCATTAAACTGACCATACTACCCAAAGCAATCTACAGATTTAGCCCAATTCCTTTTAAAATACCAATGGCATATCTCATGCACCTGGAAAAATATTTTAAAAATTTATATGGAACCACAAAAGACCCCAAATAGCTTCATCAATCTTACAAAAGAAGAACAAAGTTGGAGGTATCACACTACATGATATCAAACTATAATACAAAACCACAGTAATTAAAACAGCATGGTACTGGCATGACCAGGCATACAGATCAATAAAACAGAATAGAGAGCACAGAAATAAACCCACACCTTTATGGTGAGTTGGTATTTGACAAAGGAGGCAAGAACATATAATGGGGTAAAGACAGTCTCTTCAATAAGTGATTTTGGGAAAATTGGACAGATACATGCAAAAAAATGAAACTAGACCACCAACGTATATCTTTCACAACAATAAACTCCAGATAGGTAAAAGACTTAGAAATGTAAGTCATGAAACCATAAAAATCCTAGAAGAAAACAGGCAGTAAAGTTTCATACATTTTTTTGAAGCAATATCTTTGCAGATATATCTACTCAGGCAAGGGAAACAAAGGAAAAATAAATAAATGGGACATTGCAAAATGAAAAGGCAACCCACTGAATGAGAGAACATATTTGCCAATGACACATCTGATAAGAGGTTAATATCCAAAATATATAAAGAGCCCTGACTGGTATGGCTCAGTGGGTTAGGCATTGTCCTGAAATCTGAAAAGTCACAGATTTGATTCACTGTCATGAAATGTGCCTGGGTTGTGGACCAGGTTCTTGGTTGAGGTGTGCAAGAGACAACCAGTCAATATTTCTCCTGTTTATTGATATTTCTCTTCCTCTCTCAAAACAAATACATCAAATCATATATATGTATATATCAAATCATATATATATATATATATGTATGTATGTATGTCACAAAGACATGGACAACAGTATGGTGATAGAGGGAAAGGCGGTGGGGCAAGGTGGAAGAGGGCAAGGAGGGGGTAAATGGGGACAGAAAGATATTTTAATCTGGGTGATGGGCGCATGATATAGTATGCAGCTAATGTTATGTTGAGTTGTACACTTGAAATCAGTATGGTTTTGTTAATCAATGTCATATGAGAAAAGTAGAACTGTTGATACCCTCATTTTAATAATGAGGAACCCGAGGGCCACCAAGGTTAAGGCCTGTCCAAAGTTATCTAGCTCAGCTATCTCAAAAATTTGAAAGTTTTCAGAAGCAAGTGCATTGGCCTGGCCAAAACTGAAGGATCAGGTTTTGTTTAGTTTGGGAGCGTAACAACAGTGATAGGTGTAATTGTCTTGTGGGTAAAGATGTACATATTAGTTACATCTTCATTTCTGAACACTATAATACCTAAGAGTGTGAATCACAAGTATCAATAATACTGATTGTGAGATATATATGAAATGAACTCCATGTTTTAGTTAATTTTTCATTTCTTTTTCTTTTTTAGTGTATTTTATTGATTGTGCTATTACAGTTGTCCCAATTTTTTCTACCCTTTATCCCCCTCTACCCTGAGCCCCACCTTCCCACCAGCATTCCCCTACCCCTTAGTTCATGTCCTTGGGTCATACATATAAGGTCTTTGGCTTCTCCATTTCCTATACTATTCTTAACCCCCCTCCATTTATTTTGTACCTACAATTTATGCTTCTTATTCCCTGTAACTTTTCCCCCATTCTCCCTCTCACCCTCCCTGCTGATAACCCTCCATGTGATTTTCATTTCTCTGGTTCTGTTCCTGTTCTAGATATATGCTTTGTTTGTGTTTTTGTTGTTTAGGTTCAGTTGTTGATAGTTGTGAGTTTGTTGTCATTTCACTGTTCATATTTTTTATCTTTTTCTTAGGTAAGTCCTTTTAACATTTCATATAATAAGAGCTTGGTGATGATGAACTCCTTTAACTTGACCTTATCTGAGAAGCACTTTCTCTGCCCTTCCATTCTAAATGATAGCTTTGCTGGATAGAGTAATCTTGGATGTAGGTCCTTGCCTTTCATGACTTTGAATATTCTTTCCAGCCCCTTCTTGCCTGTAAGATTTCTTTTGAGAAATCAGCTGATAGTCTTGTGAGAACTCCTTTGTAGGTAACTGTCTCCTTTTCTCTTTCTGCTTTTAAGATTCTCCCCTTATCTTTAATCTTGGGTAATGTAATTATGATGTCCCTTGGTGTATGCTTCCTTGGGTCCAACTTCTTTTGGATTCTCTGAGCTTCCTGGACTTCCTGGAAGTCTATTTCCTTTGTCAGGTTGGGGAAATTTTCCCTCATTATTTTTTCAGATAAGTTTTCCATTTCTTGCTCTCCCTCTTCTCCTTCCAGCATCCTTTTATAAACCCTGTATCCTATTTAGGTTCTACTTTTAGCTGTAGTGCCTGTGGCCCAATACTTGTGATAACTGAGTCAATTCAGATACCAGACATGTAAGGACAATAGTCCAGCAATTTTATCAGCATTCCTTCACCCTTGGAATATATTGTCTGTAACAACAAAAGCTTGGAAATGGCCTATTACTAAAGCAAATGGAGACTTTAAAAATGAATTATGAGAAGCTTTCTAATTTACATGTGTAGAAGTTTTTCACAAGCATGTACAAAATAATTAATAGTGGCCACCCATACAGAGAAAGGCTAAAATGGGGTCAAAAAGAAAAACATTTTTTATTATATGTTATTTGTATATAATAGCATGGCTTTTTTCATAGTTAAAAATAATTGAATAAACATATGCATTCCCTTAACACATTTCCTATTAAGGACTTTTAAGTATAGGATATGGAGCTAATTTCCTCTTTCTTAGTTTTTTTTCTTTTGGCTCCTGGTGCCTTCTCTGGCTGAGTTTTCCCTTTGGCTCCAGCTCCCTCTATAGTCTTAGCTTCCTATAGGCAGTCCTTTCAGAGTTCCCATTTCCTTGGGGTGCCTAGACCTGGATTCTAAGACTACCATCCCCTTCATTTGTTCTTTCAGCCTAGGGACATTAGCAGTTTTGTGCTGTTACTAATTTGTAGGCAATACCTTCCCTTGTTGCTCTTTCAGCTATCATAATTCCTTCACAACTAGTTTTTCTATTAAATACATATAATTAACATATTAATTATATGTCAGGACTCTGGTTTGCTAGTTGGGCCCTGACAAAGTTGCTATTGAAAATGAATTTTCTATCTCCTATATTTTCAAGTCAGTTATTATTTATATATAAGACAGCAGTTGATCTTATATATGAATGTTATTTATACTTTTATTTGCCTCCTCAGTTCCCTTTTGAAGTTATTTCTAAAGAATTTAACCTGATAGCCTCACCTAGGAAATGGAATCAAGAACCCTTAGGGTCCTGGGATCCTGATCTTGGTATTTCTGTTTGACAATGTTTTATTTCCATATATGTTAGTCTTTTTTTAGTTATTTCTTGACATATAATTGACATATACATTGTATAAGGCATACAACATATTGATTAATTTTTATTATAAATTTCTAATATCATGGCATTGTGATTAGAAAACATTGCCGGTGTTGTTTCACATTGGGAATTTCAGATTTTCTTTAGGGCCTGTTACACTGCCAACTTTAATATAATTTCCAATCAGACAAGAAGAAGAAATAAAAGGAATCCAAATTGGAAAGGAAGATGACATGATACAGTATATAGAGAACCCAAAGATTCTACCAAAAAATGATACTAGAACAGATAAGTGAATTCAGCAAAGTAGCAGGATAAAAAAAGAATACCAGTTGCATTATTATCCATAATGAACTATCAGAAAAGGAAACTAAGATAATAATCCCATTCACAACTGCTGCAAAATGAATAAAGTACCTAGAATACATTTAACCAAGAATGTAAAAGACCTGTACTCAGAAAAGTATAACACTAGAGGAAGAAATTGAAGAAGATACAAAAAAGTGGAACCATATAACATGCTCACAGATAGGAAGAATTAACATCCTTAAAATGTATAAAGGACCCATGGACAAAGACACTGGGGGAAGAAGGACTGACTGTGGAAGGTGGGGTGGGCAGGGCAGGAGAGAGTAATGGGGGAAAAATGGGGCAACTGTAATTGAACAACAATAAATTTTTAAAAAATGTTGTTACTACCCAAAGCAATCTATAGCTTCAACAGAATTCCTTTCAAGATACCAATGACATATTTTACAGAACTAGAACAAATATTTCAAAAATTTATATGGAACCAAAAAAAGACCCCAAATAGTAACAATAATATAGAGAAAGAAGAAAAGAGTTGGAGGAATCACATTACCTAATTTCAAACTATACTACAAGTGTTAGGAGGAGAAACCTGGTTCTTCTTGCCAGTGCAGTAAAGAATTACAGATCAGCACTATTAGTGTGCAAGCAGGATTTCTTAGTGACACATTCTAATGGAAGAGAACAGGCCTTGCCAAGATGAGAGAGAAAGGTAAGAACAGGACTGGCAAGAGGCAAGGGTGACAAGAAGCCTCAGGTCCTTTGTTCTGAGGACTTATATAGTTGGCAGGATGGGGGTGAGGGAGTTGCATATTGATTGATGGGTAAAGGTGGTGCTGGCTTTCCCAAGGGGATGTGACTACCCAAATGTAGGTATGTGTGAGTGTTCTTTCTCAGATAGTGGAAATGGTACACAGAATTTCAAGGCCTTGGAATGTTCAGGACACCTGGCAGTCTATTCAGATTGTTATAAAAGCTTACAGAGGCCCAGTGTCAAGGTCTCTCCTATCCTCCTGTACTATCATAGTTTGGTTGTGTTGTTTGGAATGCCTGGCAATCTTATCAGACCAGGCTTAGGACTGCTGGGTCAAAGGGTGAGACATGTCTTCTTTGCTCCTAGCCTGCTGTATTTAAGTTCTTTGTTAGGTTATAATGGCGAGGGCTCAGCTTTTATTTCCCCTCTGGCTGCTCATATGCTGCCTGCTACCTAACACAAAGCTATAGTAATTGAAACAGTACAATACTGGCACAAAAACAGACATCTAGATCAATGGAACAGAACAGAAAGCCCATAAAGGATCCTATACCTTTATAGTCAATTAGTATTTGACAAAGGAGGCAAAATATATAATGAGCTAAAGAATAATCTATCAATAAGTGGTGTTGGGAAAATTGGATACATTAAAAAAAATGAAACTAGACCACAATTTTATACCACACACAAAAATAAACTCAAAATGGATTAAAGACTTAAATGTAAGTCATGAAACCATAAAAATCCTAGAAGAAAACATAGGCAGTAAAATCTCAGACATTTCTTGAGGCAGTATTTTTTTCCGATATGTCTTCTCAGGCAAGGGAAACAAACAAACAAACAAACAAACAAAATAAACAAATGGGACCACATCAATCTAAAAAGCTTTTGCATAGCAAAGGAAACAGTCAACAAAATGAGAAGGCAACTCACCGAATGGGAAAACATATTTGCCAATACTTATAAAACTCAACACTGGAAAAATAAACAATCCAATAAAAAATGGCCATGGACCTGAATACACACTTCTCCAAATATGATATGTGGATAGTCAATAGACATATGAAAAGATGCTCAACATGACTAATCATTAGAGAAATGCAAATTAAAACCACAATGAGATGTCATCTCATACCTGTCAGAATGGCTATCAATAAATCAACAAACAACAAATGTTGATGAGGATGTGGAGAAAAGGGAGCCCTCATGCACCATTGGTAGGATGCAGGGTGGTGCAGCCACTATGGAAAGTAGTGTGGAGTTACCTCAAAAAATTAAAAATGGGTCTGCCTTATGACCCAGCAATTCTACTTCTGGGAATTTATCCAAAGAAACTTGGAATGGTAGTTCAAAAGAATACCTGTATATGCACCCCTATGTTTATTTCATCATTATTTACAACAGTCAAGATCTGGAAGCAGTCCAATTGTCCATCAGTAGATGAATAAATAAAACTGCTATGGAGTATTTACATAATGAAATTCTCCTCAGCTGTAAAGAGGAAGAAAATTTTATCTTTTGTGACAGCATGGATGGAACTGGAGAAGATTATGCTAAGTGAAAGGTAAGTATCATAATTTTACTCATATGTAAAATCTAATGAACAAACTGCACTAACAAGCAAAATAGTGCCCTGGGTGGCATAGCTCAGTGGATTGAGCTCGGGCTGTGAGCCAAAGTGTCGCAGGTTCGATTCCCAGTCAGGGTACATGCCTGGGTTGCAGGCCATGATCCCCAGCAACCGCACATTGATGTTTCTCTCTCTCTGTCTCCCTCCCTTCCCTTTCTAAAAATAAATAAACAAAATCTTTAAAAAATAGAGACACATTTATAGATGGAGAGCAGACTGATGGCCTTTTGGAGGACTGAGGGGTTGGAGGGGTTGAGCAAAAAGGAAAAAAAAAGAGAAAGAACTCAGGAACACAGAAAACAGTGTGGTGATTGCTGGGAGGTGGGGTGGGGGTGGAGAGTGGATGGAGGTGGAAGAGGGTATAGGGAGATAAATGGTGATGGAAAAAATAAAATAAAAAATAAATTAAAAAGACCTACCTCAAATGCATCATGTGCCTTTAAAAGTTGCTTTCTTTGATATTATTTATTTATTTGTATGTGTGTTCATGTATGTACTAAGAAACATAATTAATGTGGCCCTAGCTGGGTAGCTCAGTTGGGTTAGAGTATCATCCCTATATGCCAAGGTTGCAGGTTTGATCTCCAGTCAGGGTACATACAAGACTGCATAAATAAGTAGAACAAAAAACTACATTTCTCTCTCTTGGCCTGTCTCCCTTCCTGTCTTTAAAATCAATAAAAATATTTTTTAAAAGAAACAATTAATGTGGGTGTTATATGTATGTATGTTTCTTAGTTTATTAGTTGTGTTTATTAGTTTATTCTACATTGGTATTTATTTTTAATCTATATCATCTGTCAAGGACTATAGACTACCTGCTTCTGTTTATTTATGTCTCCTTCTTCTTGCATTTTTCAAAATTTTGCTTTATGTATTCTGATGGTATATTATTTTATATTTAGATATTCAAGATAGTTAGATCTTTATTATAGACTGTATACTTCATCATTATGAAATTCCTTTTTTAGACTAACTTAACACTTCTTGTCCTGAATTCAAACTTTATTGATATGGCCTGGAAATGTTTTCCTCTAATATAGTTTTAATTTTTTTCTAACTTTTCTTCATGGAAGCTATCAGTTATATACATGTTGGAACTTCTTTGTCATATCCATTTATTTCTCTTTAATTATTTCTTTTAATTATTTATAATTCTTTTAATATCATTCAGCTTACTTTTAATATCATTCTATTGACTTTTCTTTTTGAGCCATTGTCTCTTGTTCAAAGTATTTTTTTTTCAAGAAGACTATTTTGTTTAACTATTTTAATATCAATGAAATGTATTGGGTTGGCCAAAAAGTTCATTTGGTATTTTTCCTTAAGATGGCTCTAGTAGCATTGAGTTGTCTTTAACTTCATTTGAAACAGTTTTGTTACATTGTATTGTGACAGCTGTCAAATCAGCATGCATTTTTTAAAAAGTTATCAAAATTAGTAAATTTTTGTGTAGCCATTTTAATATTGAAGATGGGAGAAAATATGCAACATTTTTGACATATTATGCTTTATATTTCCAAGAAAAGTAAAAACACAACTGAGACACAAAAAGAGATTTGCACAGTGTATGGAGAAGGTGCTGTGACTGATGGAACGTGTCAAAGTGGTTTGTGAAGTTTCATGTTGGAGATTTCTCATTGGACATTGCTCCAAAGTCTGGCAGATCAGTTGAAATTGATAGTGATGAAATTGAGGCATTAATCAAGAACCACATGGGAGATAACTGACATACTCAAAATACCCAAATCAATAAAGTTATTGGTAAAAATGAAAAATTTTATTTTATGGAAAAAACACAAACTTTTTGGCTAACCCAACATTTGAGGAAATTATTTCTTCTGTAGTTGCTACATGGGACTTTTGTGTGCCTCTTTTATGTTACCATTCTTTAATTTTTTTCTTTGTACTTATGTAAGTTAGTTTTATGCCAGTTCCTTTATGATATTTTTCTTACCTTTAAATCAGGCCATTTTTCTAGGGCTATTTGCTGGACAGCAGTGTCAGAAGAGGCTATGGCAGTAAGCTGGGACAACAGAGAGCTTCATTATGCTTAGGCTGTCTCAATTCTTTTCCTAAAATTTCTGGGACAGAGTTTCACACACTTCTCTCAGGAGTGTGCCCATTTAGTTTGCTTATTTTGCAATGGAGCAATGTATTGAGAATTCACATTTATTCATTTTACCTTGCCAGTTTTGAACACCAATGGTAAAATTGCAACCGATTGTCACCCACCATCTCCTTCTCTCCACTCTGTTGTCAACGTACTAGTTGCAAAGATGGTGTGTCTGCCTCTTTCCTCCTTTAGTCCCATATTGCCTGTCTCTCTCACCACAACTTACTGTTTCAAATAAGAAACCACTGGTCAGGTGCCTTAGGGCTGTGTCTCCTTCCTTCATTGAATTCCATGCCCTGCCTGAGGTCTGTTAAGGTATGCATCTATTATACTCATTTGAATCCAAATCTTACTGTATTTCTGGTAGTTTTTGGTTTGGTATTATAGTGGTTATTACCATTTAAGATGGAATTTCCTTCTTTTTGTTCCATCTTGTGCTTTTCAGCCAGTTTCAGAGAAGAGAACAGAGGGAGAAGCACCCTTCCTTTGCAATCTTTGACTCTATGTCTGTAGGCCTGTGGTTGCTAAACTTGGAACACAGATGTGGGGCCCACCACCAGAGCTTCTGATGTTGGGGTCCTAGAATTTCCATTTCTAACTAGTTCCCAGGTAATGCTGATGCTGCTGGGTTGTAGACCACACTTTAAGAACCCCAACTCTAAGCTATATATTATAGAATCATCTGTGGACTTACCTAAGGGGAGGCAGATTTGAGTCCCTTGTCATAAATTTCAGTTGGGATTTTTCTTAATTCTCTATGTAAAAAGGCAAATACATACATATTTGGTGATAAATGCCGTATAAAGACTTTCTGAAAGTTTAGTAACAATGTTTACAACTATTGACTTAGTAGGAAGAGTTTATTTTTTTCCCTTAAATAACCATTCCATTTTACTCATGATTAAACTAGCTCTTTTTCTAGTTGGCCTCAAGTTTTCTAAGTGTAATTAAGGTATGCTGTTAGGTGTTCACATTATACAAAAACATGCACATTTTGGCCCTGAACCTCTCACCATAATCTTTAGCTCTGAACAACCCAGTAAGTGTTTGACATATTGAACTGAGCTTGACCATGTATTTAATAATATTCCATCTGAATACTTTTCACCCTGGCCAATGCATTTTCAGGTTTGGCATTTTGGTGGCTTTTTACCCCTATCTCAATTCCACTCCCTTCTTCAGCATACAGGGCAGAGACATCAGTTGACTCAATCAGCGGCATGTTTCATGCAGCTGAAAGACCAAACACATTTGAAACTCAATGATTCAGAGTGTTCTGGAGTAAACTATTGGTTTCGTAGAGATAGTGAATTTCTTGATTACGTATTAATAATGAAACCTCTGCAATTGTAATAAATCTTAATGAGTGGACTAAAATTATTTTTTAAAAATTTAAAAATTCAAAAGCTGCATCTTGGGAATAATTTAATGTTTTGTCTGTGGTTCATGGTCACCTCTTTCCAAGGTAATTTCTGCTGCCTACAGATTGTGCATTTCTGCACATACAGTGTTCAACCTGGACGTATGCAGGAGCTGAAGGATAATTCTGGCAAGAGTTAATCTTCACCAGAAACGCTGACCTGCAACCATGAGAAGATTTGATGACTGGAAAGTATTATAATCCCCTTTCAAAAAAGTTCTAATGCAGTGGATTAGAGGAGGATGGAGTGGGTCCTTAATTTCAGCAGAGGCTCCAGAAGCATTTATTGAGTTTAAACTGTGTTCAGAGCCATGTGCCTGAAAGCTATTCGCAGATAATGCACAATTGTCAGAAGAACCAATAGAGCAAGAGCATCATAGCACTCTCTCATTTTTTTTCCCTTTATAACCCTTATTTGTATACACAGCTCATAACTGCATACATACCATAATAATGACTTACAGGTATACTCATCAAGATCAAGAAGAAAAAGAATCAGAGATAAAATAGTGATGGGGGAGTCAAGAGTTGGAAAATGTTAGTTTAAGGTAATAGTTAATAAGCCCAGTAGCTAATGCATGTAAAAAGCTATTGTTTCAGGGAACTGCAGGTACAACCCACCCTGATTCCAGGAGAACACAGGCGATTGACCTTTGTGCTCCAGAAGAGATCCTAAGCAATCAAAGTATCCCAGCCATCGTGTTCCTGGGAGAGACAGCCCACTGCCCAGGACACAGAGAAAGGAAATCACCCAGGACACAGGACACAGATAAAGACAATCACCAGCCAGCGGATGAAAGAATGCTAGGGGAATTGCCAGACTGCAGCTTTGATCTGGTTAGCCTTTTTCCTGAGTTCCAAATCCCTTCCCTATACTTTTGCCCCCTTATAAAAACGGCTGGCCTGAAAAGAAATGTAAGACAGTCTGTTAGGGCATAAACCCACTGTCTTCTTGGATCACTGGCCATCTGAGTAAAGCACCCAAAGAGATTCAATCCCTGTCTCTGCTTATTAGGTCTGGTGAAAGGCAGTATGAACACTGGCTTTTCTAGTTTCAGTAGGAGGGTTGCTTTAGATGTCAACCAAAACAAATGAAAACATGTTTAAATAACAAAATGACAACTGTCGGTCCTTCCAAAATGTTGTTTTTGTGTGGCCTGACCCATGGTTTGCCATGCAGTCTGGAGCGTGAGAGCCACAGCGGGATTCCCGCCACGCACTTTCTCCGCACCCTGGCTAGCCTTCACACGTTCCATCAGTAATGCGGAAACGACGTTTCTCTCTTATTTACTGAAAAGCTGCAGTTGCTCTCAATCCAAGTGGAGGCAGAAGGCACATAGTTACATGATATTTACACCTTCGTCAACTGCACAACTCTCCTAGTGTATCATTTCAACAGTGTGTTCTTTGCATTTCCAGGGAGGGCCATAGACTTCCCAAAATGTGGGCATAGGCTTTCTGCTGGTACCTGGGGGAAGCCTGGTTTGCCCTATGTTCCCACCTACGTATTTTCTTTTCTCAGAGCTGCCATTAGCTAACAGAATTCTGTTTTACTTATTATCTTTAACCTTCATAATAATTTTAGTAGTACAGGTCTTAATATGAAGAACAGGCTCACTCAGAGTCCCAAAGTAGGCCCGGAATGATTTTTCAAATGCTCCCATCAAAGATGCACGAGGGAGATTGCACCCACATAAAGCCACCAGACAGAAAGCTGTCTATAGTTCAGGCAGGTAACTGTACCAGTGAACTGACTTAGAGGTTCAGATGGAACATCTGACTCCACAAAGGGGCTGACCAGTTGAAAAAGTTCACTGTCCTCACAAATCTCAGAGGTTTGACCAGGGAAATAGAAAGCGGATTTAGCTTGGCATGTGAAGCTGCCGATTGAAAATATTTCAAGTATGCAACCTAAACTTGTTTTCCCCCAAAAAAAGGACTAATATGGAAATCTAAGCTCATAGAGACCCCTCCGGAAGTTCCTGGCATTACTATGAGTATCATTCTTTCTCATAAGCTAAAGGGACATGCAACTAAGGAATAAAGCATTCTAGCTATGTGTTTGTTAAAGATTATGTCTTCTCTGGAATTTTACAGCATCAATGGAGCAATGGTAACAAAAAAGAATTCATTGAGTCAAAGTGCTAAATCTCACAATTAACTGGCCAGTCAAAAACTAGGAACAATGGGCTTTATAAGGCCTGGATGCCCGTAGTACTATATTAAATTAACACAGCTAGGAGTTAGTTATAAATATTGATGCCCTCATTAAAAAAATAGTGGAAAAATCCACCAGGAAGAAGGAAATTAGAGCATTTCATGAAAACCTTGAAAAGTATAAATACAAAAACAATTGTTAAGTCCATGAACCTAGAATCAGTTTCTCTTTTCCAAGCTCTGCTTTTTCTACTTTGTAGTATTTTTCATAACAAGAAATTTTGTCAATAGCAGCATTTGTTCACAGTAAACATACTTAAAATTTTCCCATAATGCTAAGGTTTTTGTGGGAAAAAAAAGAACAGAAATAACAATAACAGAATCCCAAAAGGGAACTGAGAAAAACAAAGGAGTAATTGAATTTCTTTAATCCCTATGACCAAAGTAAATGTGAGTTTCAAGTGCATGTCAGACCTGCTGATATTTTCTGAACTACAAGTCTGTTGTAGCAGAGGTGAGGTCAGAGGCCCAGCCTCCCTGCCTCCCAGCTGTCCTGGCTTCTCATTTCCAAATGGGCCCACGGCACTCTGTGCATAGAGCTGCATTAGCCTTTACCTCTTGTTCATCTCTACATGTTCATCTCTCTCAGTGTGCAGAAATTTGTGGAGGTCAGAGGCTGGGTCCTTATGTAACTATATAACTCCCAACATTGTCTCACTTCTAAACTACTCAGAGCTGCTAAGGAACTTTTTCTATCTCTTGATATCCTCTGCAATTTTGTTTTATTTGGGAGCCAGGGGGAAGATGAAATGGGGTTGAGGAAGGGAAGGAGCACAGAGGAGATAAAGATGACCTACCTACTCCCATTTGGTTCAGGGGCCTGTTTGCAATTCCTGTCTTTAGTCGAGTGAGTACCAAAGAGCTAGCTGTTCAGGTTTAGGAGATTCTGGCCGGCAGAGCTTACTGGGGAGCCCAGGTGGAAAGTGAGGTACAGAGTTGGAAGGAATGTTCTTGCACCCTACAGAGAGGAGGCTTCCGGAGCTTCTGCAGGCAGCTCCTGTGGCAGGCATGTTGAGTTCTTAGGGTTGGCAGTGCCAAAAATGAGGCTTCTCAGACCTGAGGAGGTATCTCCCAGGATACCATGCCACAGCTTTATGCAATCAAACTTCCCCTTGATGTTCCTGGGAAATCCTTGTCCTCCCCAGGCTCTTGCTTCTCCCTGAGGAGGGGCAGAGCAAGGATAGCTCCTGACACCGAACCTCAGACGATCTACTAGCCATGGACTTGGCTGTGAGAAGTGACATTCCGGGGGTTGGTGCTGGTGGCTGGATTATTCTGATGACAGAAAGAACAAAGAGATCTGTAGTGGTGGTGGGGGAATGTCGTGGCCAGTATCATCCAGACTTGGTTCCATTTTGGGGTAAATGATAAACAAAAAGGCCCAGATAATAATCTCTCCAGAGAACAACACTGAACCCTGTGGAGTCTCATGGGAAGTGAGATCTCTTTTCTTCCCCTTCTATCTTCTCCTTTCTCCTTCTCAGTTTTTCCTTCTACCCCTCCTCTCTGTCTTCTCTTCCCTTGTCCACGCCTTCCTTTTCTTACTTACCCTCAGGGTTTTGGTTTCTATGAAGCCCTAAGTGAGGGGAAATTAAAAAACAGTGGGTTATACTCCTTGTCAGCTTTGATTTAAACTATTTATATTGGTCAGTATCCAACTGGGAAAATAGTAACCATTTAAAATAGGGGAACATAATAAGGTAAATTGGTTATATATACATGATGAAAGATGTGAGAAACAAATAAGAGAGTGGCAACCCAGAGATTAGCAACAAGGGGAGGGCATTTTTAAAATTGAGATATAATTGATATATTATGTTTATCTAAGGTGTGAAATGTATTGATTTGATGCATTTGTATATTGCAATTTGATTTTATGGGGTCCCAGGGGTTGGGGTCATGAAGTGGAATTTGGAAGTGCAGCTGGTCTTTCCTGCCGTGAAACTAAGCTAGAAATGCAGCCCAAGGCAGAAAGAGAGGTAGAGATTCTCAAGCTTTTCCTTTTTTTCTTGCTCTCCAATCTCCCACCAGTTGCTTCCTGGCTGAAGCCAGAGCCTGCTGAAAGCTCAGGGAATGCAGCCTGCAGGGGGCAGCACCTCCTTATTACAGAGCATCCCTAGGGGACAGGAGAGGAATATGGGTTTGAGAGAAATAGACCAAGGTTTGGCCCCCTCTTCTTATAGTATCCATCTGGGGTAATATGATGGAGGAAATTGAGTGGTGTGTGTGTGTGTGTGTGTGTGTGTGTGTGAGTGTTTTGAGGATGGTGGTCTGAAATTGAAAGAAATTCTTGACTTTTCTGCCAGAATATTTGAAGTTTATGCTGGCTTGATACTCAACTTTTAGCCAAAGGATCATATTCAGTGTGAATTTATTTCACAGACTTTAATAAACATTAGAATTTGCCACCAGTTCAAATGAGCTTATCTAAAACTGTATTCCAAATGAGTAGTAGCAGATAGCATTTTATTTTGAAATGTACAGCCAAACAATTCAGTCAAGTGGTGTTCAGTCCTTGTACTGAGTGGGAATGCTCATTTGTCATAATAGTTATTGTGGAAGAATTAAACTTAAAGAAAACAGATGTGCTTATATTAATTTACTCATGATGCTGACACCAGGGACAGGCAAACTTATTTGGATAAAATACAACCTGGCTTAAAGGTTTAACAAAAATCAACTATTTAATAGCTGAAGATGTTTAATTAATGTTTTTTCCTACTTCATTTTATGTGTCTTGCTCTTTCTGTTTTCAGCCAAGAGAGACAGTACTGAAATGTCATTAAAAAATGTTGATTTTGCAGTATTTCTCTGCCCTTGGGAACAGGAAATACCTAGAATTCTGCTAGTAAGATAGTTCTTATGAAATTTCTCCCGTAATTTTATAATGAAGGGGATTAAATATGTTCGGGTGAGTATTCAGTGTTTGGACTTTGTCACTCTGATGCTCCAGACCCATTGACGTTTTCCCAAAATGTCCCCTCTTGCATGTGTTAGGGAATAGTTTTTATGGTCAAATAATGAGTGTAATTGAGTCTGCGCTGGTTTTGGACTTCATACTCCCTATGGATGTGAAATAGATTAAATCGAGGACACTTGAGAAGTAATGAATTCCAACAATAATATCAACTGGTGTAACGAAGGGCTGAGCAAGTGACTCTTTGACAGCATTAAAATGGTATTGGTGTTTTCTGCTCTCCAGGAGGAAAGAAGTCGGGGGTGGGAAGTACGTGACCATCAGCTCACTGAAGGCCTCCCAGGCTACCTAGACAGCTTTGTGGCCTATGTGGTGAGCTCCTGGTTATCTGAGCCATGGAACCGATTTAGCAATAACATTCATAAAGTAATGTCACATAGAAAGCAAAATTGAAAACTTATGCTGTTCTCATATCTTTCTTGAATCATGGGAAAGAATGATCTCTCGTCTTAGTATTTAGTTACTTGAGCTCTACGTGTTATGTTTACACTGCCAGAGCTATGAATAATTTGCACCCTATAGAGAGGAAGCTTAGTCAATATTTGAGAGAAAGGAAACAGGCTGATATTCACTAGGTGTCCATTATGTTCTAGTCTCTGTGTGAGGGGCTTGGCAAGGATTAGGAGGAATAACAGGCATTATTCAGTTGACAGATGGATGGGCTGTCTGTCACAGCCACAGGCTGCATTCAGTTATCAGTACTGGAAGCAAATGTAGTCTCTTGTCTGAGTGAAGCCAGAATGGACTTTGGAGTCAGGTGGACTGTTGCCTGTTTATTCAGAAATCCATTTCATGCCTTCCCCTTCTCCCGACTCTTTCTTCTGCACTACTATCTGTGTCATAGAGAAGCTATCCTTGTTATTTCCAAGACTTTGTCAATAAGCTTCTTCCTAGGAGTAGCCCCAGGAGTTCACTGGCATGAGATAGGAGGCAAAGAGGAAGGAATAAAGCAGGGTACTTATTTCCACCTCTTTTTGCTTCAGGTAAATCTACAGTAGCGACAGTCTTTTGTGCAGTTCCAGCTCCTGCCAGACAGCTTGTTCTTCCATGGCCCCAATCCTCACTCTCTGAGCCTGCTGGGTTCCAGCTTCTCCTGTGTCTTCACTCTGAACTCTGGTGACATCAGTTCCTCCCTTGATCCATCCACCTCTGGGGATGATAGCAGTCTCCTGCATTTGGAAATTCCTGGTTGCCTCTCCTTCCAGTGTTTGTTCTTTGGGCTCTTCTAATAACTTTGTGAGAAATATCCCAAGGTAAACTCCCTCTGTTGAATCATGAGGTATGGGCATTTGTTCCCAGCTGCACTATGAGTGATGCCGAGGGTGAGAGATGTAAGTTAGAGTACTTAGGACCCATTGCGAGCAAGCCATTTGGGCAGGTCTTTGAACTGTCCAAGGATATTTCCTCATCCATGTTGTGGGTTAATACTGACCTTGAAAAATGGAACTTAAATGAGATTCCTATCATGGTGCCTGGCACAGAGCAAGCATCCAGTAAATCTTAGCTCTTAAGCCTATGATTTAAAAACCAGGCCACTGTTCTCTCAACTCTCTGTTACGTAGAATCCTCGGGAAACAAGAAAAGTATCATGATTATATGAGTAAAACATCCATTTAAAAGGGTGTGTGGGTTGTTGGAAAGGTCATGGAATACAAATTGGAGTTGTTTGGACATACTGTCTATGGAGAAGAGCAAATTGTCTGGGACAAAAAGATGAGACTAGGGTGTATTCCAGGGAAAGGGTCAACTCGGAGACAAAGGTTGGCTGAAAGACCTTAAGGCGTGACTGTGGAACAAGAAGAGTGGGCAGCAAGTCGTTACAAAAGCTGAGGGCACATAAGGATAGCTTCTGGCTGTGGGAACCATCCACAGATTGATGCAAACCTAAAATATCAGGGGAGAATACTCCCTTGTGTCAAAGAAATCAATGTTGCTTTTCTCTTGTGACAGTTTTGCTAATCTACATCAAACATGACATCAGAGCTCTTTTATGACATATTTCGTGACTGGAAATGGGCAGCTGCTTTAAACAGAAAAAGCTGTAAGCTTACCCCCGTTCATAGAACCTTATCCAAAGAAAGTCTTAGATAGTCATCCAAAGCTTAATTTGATTAAGCTTTGATTTAAATACATTCTTAACCTCCTTTCTTTTACTAGAAATGGCATTTAGTGAAGTATGGTTATTAACGTGATTGACATGAGGTTTGTTATTTAATAGATTCATTTGTCTCAGCTAGCAATGGTAAAGCACTTTGGTTAACATTAGTAAATGTTTTTAGAGTGTGACAGGAGCTTGAAAGATAGTAGGTGTTCAATTAATGCTTGTTGAATAAAATGTGTAGTAAATAAATATATTGGCAAAATGCAATGACACATTTTCCAAAAGTTTAACAAGACAGTCACACAGAAACAACACACTTATGAAATAATGAATGTGACACTATAAAATATGATACAAATGTAAGATATTCTTGTTTTCAAAGTACCTTGTGTAACATAGCAAGAGTTGTTAGCATTAAATCATAAATCATAATTTTAATCTCATAAAGAAGGGAGCATCAGGTATTTCTACCTCTGATTTATATCTCAGTAAATCATGGTTCAATGCAGCAAGCTTGGAATATACAAATCCAAAGCGAACTTGAGTCTGCTTCTGACAATATTATATTTGAATGGAATGCAAACAACCCCATGTAAAAACACTGTCCCTGACTTTGTTATTATCTACACAAATAGATTAAGTTCTGCTCTCCAGAAGGCTTGCCTTTTTACCGGCCACTGACAACAAGAGGATCACTCTGGCAGTCCCCTGAGCTGGCTGATATCATCTTCATGCTAAGTTTATCCTCAGCCTAAATCTGGTACCAAGGAGACTGTGCACACAGTTACTTGGGCCCCACTCCTCTAAAGGAATACCCCAATTTTTGTTTATGCAGACAGATAGCACTTCTCCCAGCTACCATGAGGGACACCTGTTATCTTTGCTATTGGGGGATACTGAGAGAAAATTCTTTTGATATAGTAATCACCATGAAGGTAAACTCATCAAGATTATTGGAACTACTAGAAATACAGGTCTTGGGACAGAGGCATGGAAATGTGAAGGCAGAAAAGAGTTGCATTGGTTCAGTCTTATTTACACTGTGATTGAAGTTAATAACATTTAGTTATTAACATTTAGTTAACAACCTCACATAATCTTCCTTTAAAGGAACTTACACTTTTTCATAGGATTCTTGCTAATTTTCTCTTCCTTACCTTTTTCAACATTCCAAATAAGTTTTCCTTTAAAAGGGGAATGATTTAATATGTTCCCTAAGTACACCTGTTATGTTGTGTTGGGGAAAACAATACACAACTTCCTAAGCGAGAACAGCATGGCATTCCTTTTATACATATGTATACACTGTGATTTTTACTCTCAATGGGATTTCCCTGAAAAATAAATACAGTTTCAAATAGATACACTGAGTATCCTAAAATGCTCTAAGACATTTTGGCGCCATAGATAAAAATTAATTTGTGGTTTATTCAAACTACTCCACATGAGAAAAAATAGCTCAATAAATAAATGGAGACCAATTTCTTAATGTTTCTCATTTGCCTAATTGCTTTCCCAAGGAATAAATAATAAACAATCAAATAGAAAGTTTATGAAAGATACAAGCCATTCTTATTACCACAGGGCTTCCTTCCATGCTTCCATAGCTTTGTAGTTTTTTTTTTTTAACCCATCACCTAATGTACTCCATCATTGTTAACATTAAGACACAATCGTCAACCACTTTCAATTGTTTTTGTCTTTTACTCTTTCTTGTTATACTGTCCTTCTCCCCCTCCTCCTGTTCTTCTTCCTTTTTCTAATCTCCTCCTCTGCTTTTCTTTTGTTTTTATTTATTATTTATTTATTATTTTTATTGATGACACTGTTACAGATGTTCCCCACTGCTCCCCCTAGTTCTCCCCCCAACCCAGTTCCCAACCCCCAGGCTTTACCACATTGTTGTCTGTGTCCCTGGGCTATGCATATATGCATGTATGTTCTTTCACTAATTTCTTCTAGCACCCCCACCTCCTCCCCTCTGAGATCTTCCAGTTTGTTCCATACATTTGTACCTCTGGTCCTATTTTGTTTGTCAGTTTACTTTGTTCATTAGACCCTACATATAAGTGAAATCATATGGTATTTGTCTTTCTTTGACTGGCTTATTCTGCTTAACATAATAATTTCCAGGTCCACCCATGCTGTCACAAAGGGTAAGACTTCCTTCTATTTTACAGCCATGTAGTACTCCATTGTGTAAATGTACCACAGCTTTTTTATCTGTTCATCTATTGATGGACACTTGGACTGTCTCCAGGTCTTAGCTATTGTAAACAATGCTACAGTGAACATAGGGGTGCTTATGCTCTTTCCGATTGGTGTTTCAGGAATCTTAGGATATAGTCAGCACTGATGGTTTTTTCTTTATCATTTTTTATTAATGTTCAAATACAGTTGTCTCCATTTTCCTACCACAACTTTTCCCCTCCCCACACACCCCCACCCTCAATCCTTTGGCTTTGTCCATGGGTCCTTTATACATGTTCTTTGATGACCTTTCCCATTCTTTCCCCCATTGTTTCCCTCCCACTCTACCCTCTGGCTACTGCCAGTTTGTTCTTAATTTCAATGTCTCTGGTTATCACAGCAGAGCTATTTACAATAGCCAAATGCTGGAAGCAGCCTAGGTGCTCATCAGTAAATGAGTGGATCCAAAAACTGTGATACATTTATACAATGGAATCCTACACAGCAGAAAGAAAGGAGCTCCTACCCTTCTTGGTAGCATGAATGGACCTGGCTAAGTGAAATAAGCCAGGAGGTGAAAGACAAATACCATATGATCTCACCTATAACTGGAACCTAATCAAAAAACAACCATTTATTCATGGTAGTCATTCAGGCAGGTGAGGACATAGGATACTGTGAATTCAAAGGTGAGCTATAAACAGTGAATTGAAAGAATAAAGTGGGTTTTAGAAATTAAAGTTCATCAAAGAGAGTCTTTTGTGGGGAAGAGAGGTAGTGGAAGAATATTCATGAAACAATGAGTCCATCAATATGGGCAGAGTGAAAAAAATTAATAGAAATAATGAGTTGGGGGTAATTGGGAGACAGACTCTGAAAGCTCTCCAAATGAAATGCCAGGTTTGGATTTCATTTTGTTGGCAATGAGAACTGCGAATGATTTCCAAATACAAGCATATGCTAAAGAATTATTTAGGAAGCTAACTGTAGTTAAAATATAGGTCCAGCTGGTCTCAGAGAGACCAACAATAAAAGTGGCTTAAGTAAGATTAAAGTTTATTTCTCAGTCTATTAACAGCCTAGGCTTAAGCAGTTCAGACCGGTAGGTTGCTTCCACATTATGAGTGCTCTAAGACCCTCCCTTCTCTCTTGTTGTTTCACCATCCCTAGGGCTTGTCCTTGTCTACATGATCCTTGATGGCTTGCTTCCACTGTCACATATCTGCTACAGAAAAGGAGGTTGGGGAGAACAGGTGCCCAGTATTCAATATTTTATTAATATGAAAAAATACTAAGGAACAAGTATCAATACTTTCAGATGACAATATGGAGAATATACATGAATAGGCTTTGCCTCTTAAATTCCCTAACTATCCTAGCACCAGCTTACATATCCAAATTTCTGATTTGCATGTTCCCTGGCCCCTTGGGAAAATTTTTCCATTCCTTGGAGAGATCTTGGTAAGAAGAAGATGCAGAATGGTTCAGTGGAAGAAACGGCAGACTCAGTGCCAATGGAGTTGGGGTTAAGTCTCAACTTATTAAATACAAGTTGGGTGACTTTGGGCAGCTTACCTATACTTACCAAATATCAACTTCATTGTCTATATGAGCTTATACATACTTTCTGTAGTCACAATGTTTATCATAAGAACTTAAAAAACTGCAAGGTACTACTGTTAGGACAAGAGTGTTAAGGTCTGGGAAGTTTTTAATGTTATTACTAAATGTTATTCTTGCTAAATATTAAAATGTAGTATGGCATTTTGCAGGTGTAGCTGTAAATAGGATGAGTTTGACAGAAACTCGACCAGACAAATGTAGCCAACTGAAAAGAAAAAAATCAATATGCAATTGACCAAATAGTGTATGTAAGCAACGTCTAAGTGTCCCTTTAGGGAGACAGAGCTTTAGATCCGAGTCCCCTGTTTTATTTATTTGCTGCAAGTAAATAAAACTACCTTGTGAAAACCTTGCAGGAAATCACCTTGCCATCCTACAAAAGGTTCTTGCCCCTCTAAAATAGAAATCAAGAGAGGAGAAGAAGCAGATGCAAAAGAAGGGGCTTACTGAAAACAAAGTGGAGGGAAAGGAGGAAAGGATAGAGCTTGATGCATTAGGGGAGCACACACTAATGAGGAAAGAATATGGCTTCCAAACTGCTGCTGGGGTCTGGCTTTTATATAGCTTGGCTTTTCATACAGGTGTAGAGTAGATCTCTTTGCATTCCAGGTGCCCACTGTGAGCTGGCAACCACGGTGCAGGTGCAGAAGAGAGCTCTTTGTTTTCTGGGAACTCTGCTTTCCCAGGCAAGTGTTGAGCAGTGCATGCACAGAGCAAAGCTCTTTGGGGAATGCCTGAAAAGAAGTTTTAAACTTATCTAGAAGGTGCTTAAAAAATAATTGAAGAGCATTCCCATTCATTTAAGAGGCTCAGCCTGTCTCATCTTGAGTTCGGTAGCACTATCATTGCCTGTTAGCATAGGAGATATGTAAAAATATATGTATGTATGGGTGTATGTGTGTATGAGGTAGACAGGTAAAAAACAGAATAAGTAAACAATATCATCAAGGAACAAGCATGAAAATGACTATGATTTTGGCCATGATTTTTATTCATTTCTTTATTACCAGTTCCTGGCATAGGGCAGGCACTATATGTGTTAGTTGGGTTTGTCTCTTAAATCACAAATTTTACTTTATAACATCACATCCAAATGCTTTTAGGAAATATTTATATTTGCTTGGAATTTGTTGTCTTTATTTGATTTCTCTTTATCAACTCTCTAGAGTAGCCTACATTATAGAAAATAAAGGTTTTTAATATAAAATTTCTCTTGTTTTTCATATTATCAGGAAGACATCTAAAAGTGTTTCAATATTTTAAAAATACATGACTGTTGTATTTTTCACTTTTTGTTAAATAGCATTTTTCTGAAGCCCTCCTATCACTAAGACTAAGCCATAAAGGTTTTTATTGTCTTGGAAGTGAGTCTCAAAGAAGAATTTTTGAGTCCATAGTAATAGAGTGGTTTTGAAATCTAGTTTTCTTGAGAAAGAAAATAATTTATTAAATTTCTAACTTCCCCCCACTATAAATATCAAAAATCGAGCCTGGCATATTTGCTTCATAGAGTTTTGTTACATTCATTGTATAGAGTATTAGAGTCTGTTGTAAGGAAAGTTTCTCTCAGGGTTCTAGGTGTTTTTGTTTGTTTTGTTTTATTTTTCCATGGAGACAGGAAGGCAGGAGGAAGAGAAACAAGAAGTCAGATACTATTGTCCTAGTTTTCCTCTCTTGGGAAAAACCTTGAGAAGTGCAAGTGAGAAGCAGAAACTTTCAGGTAGTTTTGGGAAACTCCTAGTGTGGAGGGTCTTGGTCCTCACATCTCAGAAAAGGAATATTGAATCCAGCCCCATAGAGAATTTGTTTCTTTCTGCATTTATTGGAGAAATATGGTGACAACCAGGTAAATACTATGAAATGTCACAGCAGATAGGCTAAACCTGACATGTTGGTAACCTGAAAGTTGGGAATGGGCTGCAGGAGATCTAAATATTTCTGTGTGCCTTGGGGAGGAGACACCTAAACACTAAAGCAAGATGAGGAATCGGCAGAAGTCATTACACTAGCGCTATGTCAGGCACCAATTTTACTTCAACCAATATCATGGAAGGATTCATAGGAGAAAGACCAGGCCAACCCCTATGGACTAGGGAAGGAAGAAAATGGCAACAAAGGATATGTGGGCCTCAACTGTACTTAGATGACATTTTTGGAAGGTGGAGTCAGGGTGGGTGGGTAATTCCTAAAGAAGCGAGAAACTGGCAACTGAGTGAATCAACCTAAATAAAATCATTGTAAAATTTGGAATAGAAGGGTTTTTTCCACCCTGCCTTAATAAGAGCTGTAGAGAAAAATAAGGTAAGTTATCAATAACAGCAAAAGGCATAGAATGCTCCTGGCCAGGTTGCTCAGTTGGTTGGAGTGTTGTCTCCTTCACTAAAAGGTTGCAAGTTTGATTTCAGGTCAGGGAACATAACTAGGCTGCAGGTTCTATCGTTGGTTGGGTTGTGTACAGAAGGCAACTGATCAGAGTTTCTCTCTCATATCAGTGTTTTTCTCTCTCCCTAACATCAATGAACATATCCTTGGATGAGAATTTTTTTTTAAGATTTTATTTATTTATTTTTAGAGAGGGAAGGGAGGGAGATAGAGAGAGAGAGAGAAACATCAATGTGCAGTTGCTGGGGGTCATGGCCTGCAACCCAGGCATGTGCCCTGACTGGGAATCGAACCTGCGACACTTTGGTTCGCAGCCCGTGCTCAATCCACTGAGCTATGCCAGCCAGGGTGGATGAGAATTTTTTTAAAAGGTATAGGATATATCTGGGTTATGGCACATACATTTCAGCCCTACAACAATTACTTAAAATATTCAGAACTATTTCAAAATGAACAGTGACACTCACTGGCACTGAAAGTTTATGCTATTTTGGTCAGTGGTTGCATAGTAAGATATTCTCTTTTATAAAAAAGAAGCCATTGATTCCAGAACTTCCATAACTTGTAGACTTCTTCATAACTAGATGGTAGGGTGGAGAAATTTAAACCCTTCAAGAGAAATCCAACTGGCCCCTGCATAAGCAGAACTTGGAACTTCCTTGGGAGGTCAATGAGCATCCTGTGGAAGGCACAGGAAGGAGGGAGAAAACACCCATTGCCAATCAAAGGTAGGGCCTGGAGGCAGAGCCAAGGCACCCTCTCCATTTGCTTTTGTGCCTGCTGTTTGGCTTGGCAACAGCAGGCTCCTTTGCAGGAGGGAAATGTTTTCTATGTTGGTCCACAGACTAAGAGGATGTGGATTCAAAAGAAAGGAGGATTGAGTTGTTCTGACTAAATAGGTTTGGCTCATTTCCCCGGGACCTCCCCAAACACATTGATATTTTCACAAAAATGAAATGAAGGCGGTGATGACAAAGAAGACATTATAACTGCTGCCTGAATTGCCAGTTAGTATAATATTTATTTGTTAGTGCTTCTGAAATGGTTCTGTGAAAGGGGAAAATTAGAAATAAATCATCTAATCTAATCTTCCTGGTAGGGTAGGATCACCACCTACTATTTATTAAGGTTTAAGTAGGGATTTTAAGTTTTCTAAGTTATAAGGGAAAAATAATTCCATATAACCCAAAGGCAATACTTTGAGAAAGTTTTGCTTCTAGAAAGTTTCGTCCTATAATTAAGTGCATTTGCTGGCTGAAGCTCATCATCTAAGGAGGTACTTAAGGAACATACACTTACAATGTAACAAATATTTTGGTTTTGATATTTAGTTATTCATACATCAGAGTGTTATCAAAGCCATCATCATGCTGAGTATTGGCTAGATCCTGAGAATGTACAAGAGTTTGCCATCTAATTAGAGTGATGGATTTGAATGATTCATTAGAGTAAAGGAAGTGCTAAGGGCTTACAAAGCCCTAGGGGAGCATGAAGAGGGATGAATGGGGAGAAAGTTGGAGAATCAGAGAAGGCTTCATGGAGGAGGTGGTATTTGTGAGACACTTATACAAAGCCACATGGAGTCACTTCTATAGTAACAGATATGCTAATGAATTGGCAATTTGGGGGATTTTCTTTCAAAAACAAATGAATTGCTCAATGGGAAGGAGTTTCTTTAGTATTCTCCTTAAGACAAACTGAAATGAAGAGATCAAGCCATTTTTAATGGATTTTTTAAAAACTTATTTTGCTCATCACTAAGGTAAAATCAGCTGCATTGTGTTAGATGACTTGGGAACGGTCATTATGAAAGCCAGGGTCTGCTGGAACAAAAGTGGGAAAAAAAAGTAGAATTTGTTAGAGACATTTTCTAGTGACTTCCCCTTTTACCCAACCTTCTTTAGTCCCTTATCCTCTACCCTTTGACCGTTATGATGTATATCTGGGGTTTTCCCATTCTTTTGTACCCTTGCTGGGTAGGAAAGAGATTGACAAACTCATTGGCATTTAGCTTTTAAAGTGAATGGTTTGTCTGTCTTGGGGAACTCCAGTGTTAAAGAAACTTGTAGAAAGGAGACTATGCTTAAGCAAAAAGAATGATAACATTTCTGATATAAATACACTTGGATAGTAGAGATACAGTTGACCCTTGAACTATATGGGAGCCAGGGGTGCCATATAGTTGGAATAGCTGCCAATCCTACACAGTTGAAAATCCAGGTATAACTTTTGATTTTTCAAAACCTTAACTACAGCTGTTCCTCTGTATTTGTGGTAGATTGGTTCCAGGACACCCCCACAGATACCAAAATCCATGGATGTTCAAGTCTCTTACATAAAATGGCATAGAACAATGTATACAGTTGGTCTTCTGTATCTACTGATTCCCAACTATGGATGGAAAATACTGTTTTTGATCTGTGATTGGTGGAATCTATGGATGCAAAACCCAGGGATATGGATGGCTGACTATACATTTATTTTTAACAATCTGCAATCAGTAAGTGGACTCATGCAGTTCAAACCCATGTTGTACAAAGGTCAACTTTTTACCAAATGTCCTGCCAAAGCATGCAAAGAAATGCCAACCACCTCCTCTGCCTGGTTTTCAGACTGACTCTGATTACAACCAAAAAACCCCACAAAATTCCCCCCAAAGGAATTTTAGGAGATTTAGTTGAGCTGTAAAGACAGAGCTTGTATGACTATACAATCCTAGTTGTGTATTATTTATACTTTAAAAACTCATGAATGAATCCTATTACATGAAACCTACATATATATGTGCAAGTTCTACACTTTTATTTTCAGTGCAGACTTCATTGATGAGGGTAAAAGGGAATAACAGAAAAAAGTTTTGTATACACACATATATATACCTATGTTATATGTGTATATATGTGAGTTACATATCACACAACATGTTATCATGCTACAAGGTATTAATTGTTTTGCCAAGAATCATAGAGAAAGTCTGGAAATTTTTAGTTCAATTCATTATTATCTTTTCTTTGTGCCTGGTACTGTTGCTTTCTGTCCCTAGAGCATGTGAACTTTTCAGCTTCTGAATTGTTTTTAGCCATTTAACCAATTGAACTCTATGAACCTACAGCAAATTTATTCTGGGATGATTTCCTATCAGCACTTAGTGCTGATCCTTTTTCAGAGAAAGCATGTGATTAATTGTGTTTAAAAGATTTTGGTGGTTTTCAGTTTTCCTACCAAGCAGGTTTCCATTGCTCAGCTATATCCCCATAAAATTTCCTGTTATTTCAGTGTATTATCTTGTATTATATGCAACCTATTAAGAAAATTCTTGTTCATCTTAAATTTCCCACTGATTATTCTGGATAATTATTACTACTACATTGGTCAACATTGAGTCCAGCTACAAAATACATTCCTTTTCTTCCTCTTCCACATGTTTATTTTGTCTTCTTTAATTTCAGCAAAACTCTAGTTGGTTCTCACTATAGCTAATGAAGAAATTTTGCTTCATTTAACATTGTATTTGTTTGTTACTTTTATATCAGTTGCTTATGATTTTTATGAATATCAAGTTGAAAAAATGTAAAAATTTAATATCTCTGGAACTCATAAAATTTTAATATCTAATTTCCTTCTTTGACAAAAAAATTCAAAAACAACCCAAACTGTCCAAATGCAGCTTCTTGGAAACATTTCCGAATTCATTCCAAATATTCTTTTGGAGCTATGAGTCCCATTTTATTCTACATATTTGTTAATTTTTCTTTTTTTCCCTAAGTTGCAGAAAAGTGAGACTTCAAACAAGTACTATATGATCATGAAAACACATACTCATTTGGTTGAATAAGACCTCCATGATTATTTTAATTTATTTACTCATTGCATTTAAAATATCTTTTATATACAACCTCTCCAAGAAATAATTTGGCTTATTTTTGAACTCCTCCTAAGAAATAAAATTTACTAACTTCCAAAAACAATACACTTTATATTTGAGTAGCTATTCAGGAAATTTCTCCTCCTGGGACTATTTTCCCCTTGGTCTTAGTTCTGGAGTTAACTTGGAGTTTTAAACACCCCCCATTGGGGTTATTTTGTGTCAGCAACTACTTTATGAGCCTCCAAAGTCTTCTTTTCTTTCTTCACAGGCCCATTCTTCCCCATTTTCTTGGCTGTTGCTTACGTTATGTGGCTAAGTACTGCTCTCAGAACATGCTCCAGTTTGTAGCCCTGGAGAGTAACTGGACACAAACTCCAGTGTGTCTGAATAGAACTGTCATCCTTCCTCCTTCTAAAATGATGAACATTCAGCAATATACACCAATATTGCATACTAGGAATTTTGGACATCATACTCATTGTCGATTCACACCAGGCTTACTGTTAACTTAAACTATAAGCCATATTTTCCCATCTTTGTGCTGAGCCCTCTATCTTCTTTTATTACCCAGACTCGAAATGGTTTTTGGACTTCAGTGCAGGACTTTAAATTCATCTCTTTTAAAACTCATCTAATTACATCCATTGTTACTTGAAAAGATGTATTTAGTTTTATCGAATCCTAAACCTTCATAATCATTTATGACCTAAAATCATTTCTAGCTTTCTGCAAATTTAACATGCCTACCTTCCATATTTTTACATGATTATTGATAAAATTATTTGGTATGGGAGAATAAGGTCAGTCTCTGTCTAGATTGCCACTGACCCACAGGTAAATACCCATTGCATATATTTCTTCAAATATTACAAATGCAACTAGCCAAATAATTCTCTCACCCCCTTTTATATTATCAACTAAGCTATTTAAAAGGACTTTGCAAAGTGCAGACATCACATGTTCTATATTCACTACATTTTCTTCCTCTGCCAGCGTAGGAAAAGTAGATTAATCTCATGTGACCATTTAATAAACCCATGCTAACTCCTAGTAGAAACTGTTAACAGTCTCTGTCCTCACAATATTTTTCTATTCTGGAGGCTTGTTCACTGTCTTTTGGTGTATGCTATTTTCATCCCCTCCTCTTTTTTGGAACTAAGGCACTTGGTGGGCCTACAATGGTCTAACTCCTCTGCTAGTCTCCCCATTTCCTCACTGGCACACCTAGCATTTATATTTCTCTTAGCCACAGGAGATGCGATTCCCTCTGACATAACTATATGTTCTTGTTTAGAGAATAAGATATTCTATTAAAATTTATTCATATGTTTAGGTTTTAATCTCCTCTCGCTAGTGTTTGTAGTGCAATATTTATCCTGGAGAACACTCTCAACAAAAAAGATGGAGCTCAGATAAGAAGTGTGAGCTTTCATCATCCCTCCATTATGTATCAGTTCTGACTTGTGGGCTTTTAAAGCAGGCCTATAGCTCTTCAAAAATCCCTATTGGGAGAATGAAAAGACAAGGTGGGAAAAATATCTTCAAATCACATATCTCATAAATGGCACACTCAGAACATAACAGAACACTGAAAATTCAATAATAAAATAAACAACCCAATATAACTGGGCAAAAGATCTGAATATCACTTCACCAAATAAATCTATGGATGGCAAATAAGCATATGAAATGATGCTCAACAGCATATGTCAGCAAGGAAATATAAATTGAAACTACATTAGATATCACTGCACATTTATTAGAAATGATTAAAGAAAAAACTGGCTATGTCAAATATGGGCAAGAAGGTTGAGAAACTTGAATATCTAGTCCATTCTGGTCAAAATGCCAAGTGGTTCAGCCCCTTGAGAAAACAGTTTGGCAGTTTCTTATGAAGTTAAACATACACTTAGCATGCAAACCCAGCACTCTCACTCCCTAAGTATTTAAAGAAATGAAACCTTACATCCACACAAAAACCTGTACAGGGATGTTTATAGTGACTTTTTCAAATTATCAAAAACTGAAAACAACCTAAATGGCTCTCAACTCTGATCTAACCACACAATGGAATACTACACAGCAATAAAAAAGAACAAACTATTGATACGTATAAAAACATGGATAAATCTCAGGTGTATTGTGCTAGTGAGAGAAACCAGGCTCAAAAGGCTAACTACTATATAATTCCAAGTAGGTGCCATTCTTTCAAAGGCAAAATCATAAAGAGAGAACAGGTAGGTGGTTGCCAATGGCTGGGAAAGGAGGGAGAGATTGACTATAAGAGGCATGGGAGAACTTTTTTGGATGATGGAACTGTTCTGTAACTTGACTGTGGTGGTAGTTATGTTAGTGGGCTAGATAGTAAACCAAGGCAGGAAGGAGGAGGGAGACATGTCTCACCCACTAACTTAGCAGTCCTGAGCCTGGTCCAATAATATTGCCAGGTGCTCCAACATCACAAGAAACACTGTGTTAGCATACGAGGAAGGAAAGCCCTTGAAATCTGTGTATCCTTTTCACTGTCTGGGAAAGAAAGCCTTTGTAACTGTGTATTCATCCCAAGGCCTGGAAAGGGGAAGAAGAGGGGGGTCCACAGTGCCCAAAGAAGAAGCCCATAAAACAACTTTGGTTAATTGCCTACCTCTGGTCACTATCTATTTTACGAGGGAATCCCTAATGCTTATAGAAAGAGACCATAAATAACTTTGGCTAACTGCCTCAACTTTAATTAACTGCCTCCTGTCACATATCTGTTTTACAAGAAGATGAATGAATGTGGTCTGGAACAGGAAAAGGATTCCAACTAACAGACTCCAACACATACCTAACTTTGGGTAGTCACATATCCCTGGGAAAGCTGGTACCACCTTTACCTTTTGATCAATTTGTAACTTCTTTACCCCCATCTTGCTAACTGTATAAGTCCTTAGAACAAAGGACCTGGGGATGTTGGGCCGTCCTTGCATTTGCTGTCCTTACTTTGCTTTTTCCCTGAACCTATGACTTTCTCCCCCACCTCAGCAAGGCCCATTCTCTTCCATGAGGACACATCACCAAAAAACCCTGCTTGTAGGCTAATAGACTGGCTGATCTGTAATTCTTTACTGTGCCAGCAAGAAGAACTGGATTTCTCCCATAACAGTTACACATGATCATATGTGCTTGTCAGTTCACAAAACTGTCCACTACAAAGGGTGAATTTTCTAGATGTAAATGAAAACTTAATTTTAAAAAGTAGGTATATAACTTCTTTGTTCTTATTATCCAAATATATTTTATTTTTTTAAACTATTTAGTTTTTCCTAACATATGGCTAGCCTTACCCAAAAATACCACTAATAATAGCTGGATGAAACTTCCAGACTGGCCATTCTGAGCTGGAAGCTCTTTCCAAGCTCTTTCCAAGAGCTCTTCCCTCAAAGACTTCTCTCTTCAGAGAGTTTTCTGGTGTAGATCTGACTGTAGCCCTCAGGAGTATAGTCACCTGTTAAGAATGTCTCAGAATCTTCACTGTTTTTCTCATAGATTAATATAACACAAACCTAATAGCCAGAACCTCTCTGTGATTTTTTTCCAAATTCTCTTCAATTCTAGCTGCAATTTAGCACCTGAGAAAAGCTCAGCAATGATGAAATACACACATATTAAATATGTCTGGTATGACCACATTTTCTTAGTGTTTTATGGAAACGTGAAGTTTCGAAACCACCATTTGAGATCAGATTTTCCTTGTTTGTCAATGAAAATGGAATGTGGGTGGAATCATAGAATCACAGAATTTTCAAGCTGGAAGGCTTAGAATTCATCTAGTCCAGTTCTTTATTTTACAGAATCAAAAAGCTTCATTGCCTGTTGGCCATTATCTAGTAACTTCAGACACTCTCTGATCTGTAGTTCCTTGGGTGTGATCCAGACCCAGGTCTCAGATGTGCTGTGCTCCTGGAGAAATGCATTCCACTTGAATAAAGCAAAACAAAAGCCTAGCCACCTATTCCACTAGCAGATAGGAGTGTAAGTATGCAGTTATGAGGGTACAGCAGTGATCAGCTATGCTTTGGTTCATTAAAATGAGGCTTATTTAAGTAGCTGTAGGGTTTTCCCTTAAGGTCAAGTATTTGGTTTCCTTCAAAGTATCTGTTCTTCTAGTAGAAAAGACTCGATTTATTTTATGTATTTATTTATTGAAACTTAACTGCAATTATAGTGGAATATCCTGGATGTAGGGAAGTCTGATATTTTTAAACACCTATTCTCAACTCTACCTTGTTTGTCCATAGAAATTTTCTGTGAAGGGGCTTCAAGTTCCTCTCTCAAAAAAGAAAACTTGCAGTTAGATTTTCTGCTACTCTTGGCTTCTTAAGAATAAAGATTGTGGCAAAACTACAGAACTGCCAAGGTTTGGAGTGCTTACTACTGAGTATGAGTGGGTAATATTTGAGAAAGTAGCCTCAGCTGGAGAAAAACAAGGCTACTCAGCTCAGTTGTTTATTTTCCTTCCTGTCTCTTAGCCAAATGCAGGAGGTTAGTCCTATTTATACTGCCCTTCCTCTCTCTTTGGAGACCCACTGGGTCACCATCCCTGGGGCATGAATTTCTGCTTGAATTGGCTGGAGGTCTAGAGTATGGGACCTCTGGTTGATGAGAAAACATGTATTTTTGTGTCACTCTAAAATTGTGCCATTGTTGTCTCCAGGGTACATGGGAGAATTACATATTTACAGTGATTTAAGTTCACTGTTTTCACTGTTTTCTTTCTTTTTTTCTCATTTTGAGAGTGTGAATAACTTCTTGTTTGACTAGAAAAAGCTCCCATAAGAGCAGGTATGAAGGCCTGGGCAGGGCTTGCTGGAAGAGTATGTGCATTTCTCTGGGGCACTTTTTGGGGAGGGTGGTTATATACATTTTCTTTCTCTTTTTATGTATAGAGGGGGTTTAGAGACTGGATGAAATAAGGTGAAGAGATTAAGCCAAATATATGTGTGTGTGTGTGTGTGTTGTGTTTCATATATATATGGCAGGTACAGATAGCCAGAGGGAAAGGGGTAGGGTAGGTGGAGGTGGGAAAAGGGGGCAGGGTGGGGACAGAAAAGACTTTTGGGGGGAAATGGGTGCATGATGCAATGTGAAGATGATAGGGTGCTCTTATCAGCTGTTTGTGAAGCTGGCTGGCTGCCATGGAACCATGCAAACTGGGCTCTGGCCACCTGGCACACTTATACAATACCCAGTGATTTGGACTTCCAGCCAGGATGGAGACACAGGTGGACACACTGTGCCTCCTTGTACAACAAAAATTAAGGACAACAAAAATTTAGAAACAAAAAAAACCCAACCAGAACAGACTGAAAATTGAACTGTACAGAAGTCCCGACAACCATTCATCCAGACCAGTAATAGGGGCAGAGTTGGTGGCCATGGAGAGGGGTTGTGGCAGGAAAAAGCAGTGGCTGGCAGGCCCAGGCACGCAGGGCGCAGGTGGCAGCTAGCAGACCCGGGTGGCAGACCCTGGGCGTGGGCACAGGCATGGGCACAGGCGTGGGCATGGGGAGGCAATGAGCAGACCCACTGAGATAAGCAAGGCAGCTGGCTGTTCATAGTTACACATCACGTGCAGATAAACCATGTGAAAATGGGCAGACAATGTAACCCAGGGCCTTGGTGCCAGGAAATAAAACCTAAAAGCATTGATTGAAAACACCTGGGGAGGTTGAGGTGCCAGGAGAAACTCCCAGCCTCACAGGAGAGTTTGTTGGGGAGACCCACAGGGTCCTAGAATGTATACAAGCCCATCCACCTGGGAACCAACACCAGAAGGGCCCAATTTGCTTGTAGGAAGCAGCAGAGGGGACTGAAATCCAACAGAGAGCTGAGCAAGCACCATTGTTCCTTCTCTGACCCCGCCCCCAGATACAGCATCACAGCCCAGCAAGTGGGTTGCCCTGTCCTGGTGAACACCTAAGGTTCCACCCCTCACTACATAACAGGCATGACCAGACCACCCCCCGCCTCCCGACCAAAAAAAAAAAAAAAGGCTCAAATGGAAGAACAAATCAAAGCTCCAGAGTCAATACTTTTAAGCAACCAAGAGATAGACAATCTATCAGATGCACAGTTCAAAGCACTAGTGGTCCGGATGCTCACAAAATTGGTTGATTTTGGTCACTAATTAGAGGAAAAAATGAAGGCTACACTAAGTGAAATGAAGAAAATGTACAGGGAACCAATAGTGATGGAAAGAAAACTGGGACTCAAATCAATGGAGTGGACCAGAAGGAAGAAAAAAACATACAATCAGAAAAGAATGAAGAAACAAGAATTCAAAAAAAATGAGGAGAGGCTTAGGAACCCCCAGGACATCTTGAAACATTCCAACATCCAAATTACAGGGGTGCCAGAAAGAGAAGAGGAAGAACAACAAATTGAAAACTTATTTGAACAAATAATAAAGGAGAACTTCCCCATTCTGGCAAAGTAAATAGACTTCCAGGAAGTCCAGGAAGCTCAGAGAGTCCCAAAGAAGTTGGACCCAAGGAGGAGCACACCAAGGCACATCATAGTTACATTACCCAAGATTAAAATGAAGGAGAGAATTCTAGAAGCAGCAAGAGGTAAGGGGACAGTCACCTCCAAAGAAGTTCCCATCAGACTGTCAGCTGATTTCTCAAAAGAGACCTTGCAGGCAAGAAGGGGCTGGAAAGAAGCAATCCAGGTCCTGAAAGGCAAGGACCTCCACTCAAGATTGCTCTATCCAGCAAAGCTTTCATTTCAAATGGAAGGGCAAATAAAGTGCTTCTCAAATAAGGTCAAGTTAAAGAAGTTCATCATCATCAAGCCCTTATTATATGAAATGTTAAAGGGACTTATCTAAGAAAAAGCAGATAAAAAATATGAACAGTAAAAAGACAGCAAACTCGCAGTTATTAACAACCACACCTAAAACAAAAGCAAACTAAGCAAACAACTAGAACAGGAACAGAACCACAGAAATGGAGATCACATGGAGGGATAGCAACAGGGGAGTAGAAGGAGGAGAGAGGGGGAAAAGATATAGGGAATAAGTACCATAGATGGTAGGAAGAAAATAGACAGGGGGAGGGCAAGAATAGCATGGGAAATGCAGACGCTAAAGAACTTATGACACATGGACATGAACTATAGGGGGGAAATGTGGGTGGGAGGGGATGTGCAGTGGGGAGGGGCATGAAGGGGGGGAATGGGACAACTGTAATAGCATAATCAAGAAAATATATTAAAAAAATACCCAGTGATTTGTGTTGAAGGAAACAGGTTTTTATTAACAGTGTTCCAACCTTGTGGGGGAGGTGGGAGCACTCCTGTTCTGAGCCTTTCTCTCCCACAAGACCCAAAACTTCTCTTGCTCCCCAAAGGTCTATAAGCCAAAACCATGCCCAGAAATCCCCCATTTTCTTATCTATCCTTAAGCCAGTCACAGAAACAGATCTCCATCCCCTCTGGAATGTACACTTGCAGTTTCAGAGTCACCATCTTTGTGCAGCAGTTCTTCCCTTTCAGGATCTAGAGCACGCTGCTCTCAGCCTCAATGTGGCAGGACCCATGTTCCGTGCTGCACCGATTCACAGTGTCTCTGAAGCTGGAGCCCATCGAGGCACACGTCCAAGCATGGGACTTGCCCCCAGGAGTGGGATCCTATCCTCTGTGGGGTCTAAACCCCTGGTGGGCTAGGCATCTCCTGGTCCACAAGAACTTCCATCCATGTGGGAAGCAGAGCTGGATGCTGAGAATGTCCAAATGCTGAAAGCTCAGAGAGAAAAAGAGAGATCTTGCACTAAGTTCCAAAGCAAGAGAGTAACTTTTCTGTACCAAGCACCAAACCAAGAGAGCCCGCATACCCACAGCACATACCCACAGAGTGAGAGAGAGAGCCAGAGCCTTTCCATTGCCTTAAAAAGGCCCTCCTTGAAACTTCTGGTCAAGGTGGCAACATAGGCAGACACTTGACTTGCCTCTTCACACAACAACGCCAAAATTACAACTAAAATACAGTACAACCATTACTCAGAACTGTCAAAAATTGAAATGAATGGAAGTCTGACAACTACAGAATTAAAGAAACCATATCCATACAAACTGGTAGCAGGGACACAGATGCAGAATGGGATGATCCCACACCCATGTGTGGTGGATAAAAATTTCAGAAAGATATCTCAAGAGTGAGGAATTCCAGCCCCACACCAGGCCCCCAGCCCAGGGTTCCAGTATCAAGAACATAAGTCCCCACAACTTCTGGCTGCAAAAAACAGCAGGGATTGAGTTGGTGAAAGAAACTTCTGGATCCCCAAGCAGTTCCCCTTAAAGAACTGACACATGGACTCAACTACTTAGACTGAAGGGCACCAGTGGCATATTGGGAGAGACTAAAGTGTCTGGTATCAGGGCAAGCAGAGGCCATTGTTACTTTTCTGAACCCACCCTTGGCAGAGCCATGGAGCTGGCAGGCTGGTGCCATATCTGAGACTCCACCAGCCTGGCTAACACTGTTTGACCCACCATGGAGATACCCAGAGACTCCACCCCACCGAACTTACTGGGCCCACACAAACTTCTTTCCATGTGAATGGCTGGTCTTGGCTCATGCTTCAAAACTTCTTAAATCCTCTCAAACAAGCAACAGCTGGCCTCAGTGAGCCCTGCACACAGCACTAGCAGCAGCCAGACTAGATTCACAGCTTGGCTTCGTCTGGAAATTCCCAAGCTCAGCACAAGTAGCAACCATGTAAGATTTCTTTATCACTCAGCCAGGGTGGCATCAGACTACACAAATTTAGGGGTTGATCTTGGCCTGCACTACCAGGGAAATCTAAGGACCAGAACACCCAGTGGATAGCTACAGACCATGTCGGAGCACCACCACCCTGCCTCTACATAGCTGATCATCCACAGAGGGCAGATGTTAGTGGTAAGTGGTCATAGCCAATCCTTGCAGCTGACTGGCCTGGGTAAATCACTCCCATTGACTTTCCAACAGCAACCTAGGCTGAACTACAAGAGGAGGGTGTACTCAGCCCACATGAAGGGTGCACGTCGAGTACCTAGCTTGGCCAATAGGGCATGCTGTGCCACTGGACCCTACAGGAAACCTACTACATTCTGTCACACTACCAAGACACAGAGTCAAAGAAGCTCTACCTAATATATAGAACAAACACAGAGAGGCTGCCAAAACAAGGAGACAAAGAAATATGACCCAAATGAAAGAACAGATCAATACTCCAGAAAAGGAGCTAAACGAAATAAAGATAAGCAATCTATCAGATACAGAGTTCAAAACACTGACTATAAGGATGCTCAAGGAACTTAGTGAGAACCTCAGCAGCATAAAAAGATCCAATTAGAAACAGAGGATACACTAATTGAAATAAAGAATAATTTACACAGAAATAAAAGTACAGCGAATGATGCTGAGAATCAAATCAATGATATGGGACATAAGGAACCAAAAAAACAACCAAACAGAACAACCAGAAGAAAAAAGAATCCAAATAAAATAAGCATAGTTTAAGCAGCCTCTGGGACAATTTCAAGAGGTCCAACAATTGCATTATAGGGGTACTAGAAGAAGAAGAAGAGAAGCAAGAACTTGGAAATCTATTTGAAAAAATAATGAAAGAAAACTTCCTTAATTTGGTGAAGGAAATAGACATGCAAGTCCAGGAAGCACAGAGAGTCCAAAACAAGATGAACACAACAAAGCTCACACCAAGACACACCATAATTAAAATGCCAAAGGTTAGAGATAAAGAGAGAATCTTAAACACAGCAAGAGAAAAGCAGTTATTTACCTACAGAGGAGTTCCCATAAGACTGCCAGCTGGTCTCTCAAAAGAAACTTTGCAGACTAGAAGGGATTGGCAAGCACTATTCAAAGTCATGACAAGCAGGGTATAGCAAAGATTGCTCTACCCCAGCAAAGATAATATTTAGAATTGAAGAGCAGATAAGGAGCTTCCCAGATAAGGAAAAACTAGAGTTCACTATCACCATACCATTATTATATGAAATGTTATATATGAAATATCATATATAAATGTTAAAGGGACTTATTTAGAAAACAGAAGAAAATCAAAACTATGAACAATATACAATGCCAATAAATACATATCTATGGACAATTGAATACAAAATCAAACTAAGCAAACAAGGAGAACAGAGATAGAATCATGGATATGGAGAGCATTTTGATGGTTGCCAGATGGGAGGGGTGTTTGGGAGAATAGGTAAAGAGGTGAGGGGATTAATAAGTACAAATAGGTAGTTACAGAATAGCCATGGGGAGGTAAAGTACAGTGTAGGATATGGAATAGCTAAAGAACTTACATGCATGATCCATGGACATAAACAATGGTGGAGCAATTACCTGAGGGAGTGGGGATGCTGGGTGGAGGGAGGCAAAGGGGAAAATCAGGACAACTGTCATAGTATAATCAATAAAATACAATTTTAAAAACCTGTAAAAAATTTAAAAAAATAATAAATAAAAAGGCCCTCCTGAAGTCCCCCATGTACAGGAAGACAGTGGAAGTGTTCTGCTTTTTCAGTGGTACCTCAGTGTCTGCAATTGTTGTCAGTTCCCTAGTGTCTTTGACCCTCTTTTAGCAGCCATCTTTAGTCAGGGCAAAAGCACATGCATCTGTTCATCCAGGATTGGGCATCCAGCCCCTGCAGTTTACAAAGGTGCTACATGATCTCTCCCTACCCTCCCCACTGCTATGTCACAAGTCACAAGTGACTCTGCTGGAACAAATTCTCACTCACAGTCACATTATCTTGTGCCTTTTGCTCCATTGTCACCCTTTAGGGTGGTTCCCCTATTTTCCAGGGACCTCTGCTGGGACCTACTGTTGTTTCTCCTTTATTCTTTTGAATTCTTCTTTGACACTCTTATCTAACTCCTCCTCTCCTGCCCTGGTTGGCCGGGTTCTATGGAATAGGGATGTTCTGGAACAATCTTTATGCCTGCCATTCATTGTCAGCCAGGTCCTGTAAAGACCCCATCTCACTTCCCACAGTTGTGTTCCTCAGACATGTTTTCATTTTCTCAGTCCTTTTCAAGGGGATGATTTAACCTGATAGGTAAATGTGAGGTAAGGAATACTTAACAGATGTTAACAGCAGCTGTCAAAAGATGGTGAATCTGCTATTGCCCTCCAACCTACAGGACAGTCTCCCAGGGCACAGTTGGAAGAGGCAAGGAGGTTGTCCCACATGCTGTAAGGCCCCCTTGTTCACCCTGGCTTTGAGACAGCCCATTGCCTTGTGCCAGAGTGGTGAAAATTAGACCATGCTCTTGGGCTGTGTGTGGCTTTTTGTGTTCATTCAGGCTTCTGATATCTGTTGTGACATTGCATTATTCTGGGCCCAACAGGACATCAGCAGTTTGGGGGCTCTTCTGGTTAATTCTGCTTGTGATAAGCTTCTCAAATCACAGAATATGACAGACTCCCATTAAGAGAACAAGCTTTTGCAATATATATCCAATCCCCAAAGCTGCTTAGACTACATATTGATTTGGCCTAGGAAAAATAAAAGTAGAACAAAAAGTCCATTAAACATTAAAATTAAAAAATTAAAATATAGCTGTTTATTAGCAAGTTCATCTTCTTTTCCATCTCTCCCAGAAAAAAGGGGCAACATTTCTAGAGCAGCAGCACTTGCTTGGATATGATAACCTCCATCTAATGAAAATCCCAGGCTCAGGGAAGAGCTGGAGGGAGCATCTTGAGTGGCTCAGACCCAGGCCTTCAAGGCAGAGGACGGACACCGTGGTGCTTGGTTTGTGGTGCAGTATCTGGAAAAAGCATTGGTTACATATTTGTAACCCTTAGCTAATGAGTCCCAGTCGGCAGAGGCTAAGCTGAACACCACACAGGCAGCAGACCATCAGCTTGCTTTTCATAGAAGCAAAGAAGATGTCGGCAGAAACAGGCCTCATCTTTTCATGTAACCTGGCAGCTAATTTCCCCCTTAATTAGTTACAACACCATTAACACAAAAGGAAGGATTTTATTAGTTTCTTAAACAAAATGGTGCCAGAATTATAGAATTTATTTTCTAAGTATGTCATCAAGCATATATATATGTCAAGCTCAAAGGTCAGAATGCTCAGAGATTTTCTGGTGGAGTCTGTTCTCTAAGCTCTCAGGGTTTCTTTGAAAGGAAGCATGATGACAGAAGGCTATGCTCCCTCTCCCCCAGGCCCTGGCCCTATGATACTGTAACCAACAATTATTTGATATTTTGAAGTCTACAGAGAGCTTGGATGTGTAGAATCTTAAGTGGAGGTCCTTACTCAGATTAGAGGAAAGAAAAAGAGAGTAATCGGATAAAATTTCAGAATATTACTACTCGGCAGGGATTTGAGGGTCTTTTAGTCTAGTAATTCCTAAATAGTCTCCAGTAGTATATTAGTTCTGAGGAATGATATATGAAAATAGGGTTCCAAAATGAAATACGTTTGAGAAAAATGGAATCTCATTTCTCTTCCTGAAGATTCACAGTGTATATTAACATATTATAGTCCCTGAGGAGCCCTAAAATGAAAAAAATAATTTGTTTTAATGCAGAATTTCCCACTTTCATTTGATTATACAATATGTCAACATCTCTTGCCTCTTCATTTTTTCAAACATTTTTGAAAACCAAAGCCTTACAATTACACAGCTAATTGGTGGCAATCTCCCATCATATGATTCACAGGCTCCAAGATCATTATATAACTTGCTAAGGTTTGTGACTTAACTGCCTTCATGACTCACAACTGAGGACTTGTGGAGCTGTGACTGGGCCACCCATCTGTGGTCTATGCTCTTTGACATTATGGTTTGTTAAGTCATTCTCTTGAATCTAATGATGTTCGGTGATTCCCCAGACTGAGGAGGAGGCAACAGCAGCCTGTGTGTTGTGCTTGTTGAAAGAACTGTTGAAGGCTGCAGTGTGTGTGAGCTCCTACATCTGAGAGGAGTTTGGTCCTGCTTCCCACAGGTGAATGAAAGAAAGACCACCTGGGCGCAGTCAAGGCCAACCCAAGGCAAGTCAGTGAAGAGGTGACTTGTACCTTCAGAAAAGATCTCTGCTTTTTTCATTATACTTTCTAATCCCTTCACTTCCCCAGTGACTTTTAATAAAGATTCTGCTCTGGCAGCTTTTATTCACACTAAAGTGTAAATGATTGCTAACTACAATTTAAGTGTTACTTATTTTTCAGGGATTTACATTTTAACCTAAACCCTTTACTAAAGAAATAAAACTCTGAGAGTATATCCTGGGGCAAGTGAGTGGGTGAGAGAGAATTTACTGGAGGATATATGGAATTGGAAAACCATATCACATAAATGAATATCTATTCTATGTTTGAATAAGGACAGCCTCTACTATAAAAATACACATTTTTGGTCCTACTCAATATAATAAACACGGCTTGACATTTTAAGATTTTTTTAATCCCCGTTTTCTTATTTTTAAAAAGATTTTATTTTATTATTTATTTTTTAGAGATAGGGGAAGGGAAGGAGAAAGAAGGGAAGAGAAACATCAATGTGTGGTTGCCTCTCACACACAAACTACTAGTGACCTGGTCCACAACACAGGCATGTGCCCTGACTGGGAATCAAACCAGTGACCCTTTGGTTCTCAGGCTAGCACTCAGTCCACTGAGCCATACCAGTCAGGGCCATTTTAAGATTTCTGATAAAGAACTTTCCACAGGGTGAGTTAGCTTTGGTGGATCCAAGGAGAGCAGTGTGACTTGATTTGTTACACATGATGTCGGAGATGGTAGCATTCGCTCACCCAGTGCTACTCAGTCCTGCACACTCATTCATTCCCTAGTAGTGAGTAAGATGTCATGTGCCAAGACTGGGGTGAAGACCCAGAGACATGACAAAGCCTAAGTTATGGCTTTGTCCTCAAGAGCATAACTTTCAAGGGGGGATATTAATGTAGTCATGTAAACAGATAATGATAACTTGATAATTTCTGTAGTGGAGATATGTTCAAGAAGTTGTGGATGGATCTTCATGTCAGGGTATTTTGAGTTTCTTTGATGAAGTCAATTCTGTCTGATGGTACCTCTATAGAACTCCAATGTTATGTTATTTTTCAGGTCTTCAGTCTTGGTCAAAGTAATGGGTGGAGCTTAAAACATCTCAGTTGCCTGCACGATGTGGTATGTGAGGTGAAAAAGCATCCCCTCCCTGCCTTATAAATGGTGCAAACTTTTAAGGTGTTGTATATATTTATGTTGGTGTGAAGTCTTGTGTTATTGGAGAGACGTAACAACCCAACTTAGGGAAAATTACAGCTTTGAAACTTAAGACTTACTTAGACAGCCGGCAATCTCTGAGTAACATGCAGCAGGAAAGAAAGGCCTTTAACTTATTTTGAATTCAAAAAGGATAGCATTTATTGACATTATTAGGCCCTGGCATCTTTGTTTAAGCTAATTTGTGCAACTGAGGTACCAGCATTTAGTTGAGTACATATCATGAAAAATTGACACAGGGAGTCATCCCGACTTTCTTCCTTCGGGCTCTGGGAACATGTCAGTCATGCAGAGCTCTGGGTGGGGGATGCAGGTGGTGACCAGTGCCTCAGAAGTTATGCAATTTGGGGATAGTACTCTGTCTCTCAGTGTCTTGGTTTACTCTGTGTCCCTCTTTCTATACATCTGCCAGCTTGTGAACAGAGAATAAGGTTGAACAATAGCATCCAGAGCCAGAAATGACATGTATTCTCTCTCTCTGAGAAGCAGTTGTGAAACAGTTTAATGCTTAGATTTTGAAGCACGTGCATTTGGTTTGGAACCATGGCTCTGTCCTTCACTAGATGTGTGACCTATAAAATGAGAAAACTAACATCCAACACAAAGTGATATCATGCAGGCGAATCCCTTAGCACGTGGCTTGGGCTAAATGAACAAATAAGTGTAAATTTTTATTGGAGCCTTATGTGTTTGTGACTCAGCAATGTGAAATGACTTATCCAAAGTAAAAAAGTACATGCCTAGTCGGTAATAGTCAAAATTAATTTTGTGCTGACTTTTCGAGAGCCCCAGGATTTCCTCAATAAAACTTTATTTTTCAAGCCACCTTTAACATCCATAGAGTAAGACTTCATTTGGGATTGTGGTTCTTCCCCTCCTCCTCTTTTTCACTCTTATGCTATCACATATGTTTTGCATATATTTGAATAGGTTTGGCATAGGACTTCAAACAGTCTTAATATTTGGCTTTTCAAAGTCTGTTCTTCATAGAGCTAAACTCCCAGTGGATTGTGTCATTCCTCAACTCAGGCCCTCTGGAGTCCCTTCTGTGGTTAGTGTCTGTGAGCCTCCCTCATTGGCTTTCTTCCACCTGTCCCCACTTGTTACTCTTGTCTGAAGGCTCATGTGTGCAGAAAGCTGGCAATGCCCACAAATTATGCTCCCTGACCCCTCCACTCCCCCAAACCCTTGGCCAATGAACACTAATGCATGAATATGAGAGACCAAACTCTGTGCCTCTGGTTGGCACAAACTTTGAAATGCAATTTACATTCCAGCATTCTTCGTAGGGACTAGGCTGAAGCCTGATTTGCCTGAAATCCCACCTTTGCTTGGCTGCTTCCTCTGCCCTGTCTATCTTCTCCACCTGCGAGTGAATCATACCTCAGGATCTGCTTATATGCTAGGCCTAAGATACCCACACATACTTTCACTGATGTGTCAATTAAAAAAAAATTATTTAAGAGCAAGCCATGTTCTGCATTATAATACATTTTCCCATTCTAGAAACTGTTCAGAGTGAGATGACACTGTTTCACTGAGATCATGTATGTAAACCCCCTTGTATGCTGTAGGAGCTGTGGAAGTGCTAGAATTACCCCAACTGGATTCAAGCTAGAGAAGAGAAATCTGACCTGTGAAGTACACATTGCAATTTTCTTTTCTTGGCTGTCACTGCATGGGGAGTTTCTATTTCAAACCTCTTAGTTCTCTGATTGTATTGGGCCAACATTCTCACAGGAAGAGACACAGGACTGGGATAGTTAGTGCACATAAGGTTAGGTATAGAGTGTGTCATGTGAAGGTTTTGTGTTATAGTTTATAATAATATTTATTTACCTTTATTCTTTAATTTATGATAGTTTTTGCTATGTGAAAGTATATAACAGTATATACCTCATTATAACTGTCAATTGTTTTTCTTATCTATCTCCCCTCGTGTTCAGGAGAGAAAAGTTAGCCCTTAATTTGAAAACAGCAAATGCACCAGTAAAAGCAAGCTTACTGCCAAGAAAAATGCTCCTCTGTTACATATATCAATACAAAACTATCTTCAGTTTTCCTTAATGTCCTAGTGTAATGATTGCGATGCCAATACTTTTCAATCAAAAAATCCAAAAGAAACTAAGAAGTCTGTTTTTCCCCACAGATTCTGTCATTCCTGCAGTTCCACAATACCTTTTCTTGTTGTGTTAGTAGTGGTTTCATTTAGACTGAGATGGTCTCCCAAGGGGTAGGCTGGAAGTCCTCCACCTTCAGGCATTGCTGGCCAGCATTATAGTCCTCTGTTCCCACAACCTGCCATGTTTTCTGGAATAATGAATGTGCTCTTTAGTAGTCTTTGCAGGCATAGATGCTGAAACCCCTAACCAGTCATTTTGTTTCTTCTATAGGATATTGATTCTAACTTGCAACCAGTGATAGAGCTCAAGGGAGGGTCTTCTACCCCCAGCTCACAATCCTGCTATTCCCTGGCTATAGCCAAGATGTCCAGATTGTAGAGACTCTGACAAGTTATTATTGGGCTTCTTTCTCCACATAGTGAGCTTCAGGATTTGCCTCTGGTTTAGAGTTCATTGAGAAACATTTGCAGACATTTCCAACGAAGTGGGGGAATAGATGCCATTGCACTGGAGCTGCTGGGCACAGGCCCAGGAGTGTGTGCCCATGTGGGCTTGGGCTAAGGTCCTGGGCTGCAGGTGACACTTATCACATGAGAGACTCTCAGCCCATGCAGTAGGATTTTCTTTGATTCTTTCCCACTGTCTCTCCAATTGTAAACTCTGTGCTTTTACTTGAACAATTGTTATACTCCTTTTCAGAATGAGAAGTTCCTGAGTAATCCATTTGGTATCAATAAGAAAAATCACTGTTGAAGTGTATAATTGTTATTTTAGAAAAATATGAAGAATAAAATGATTCTAGCTATGATAGCCCTACTTCATCTTTTCTCTCATTTTGATCTTATAATTCATATCATTCTGACTTTAAATCCCAGATCAGTGTTCCCTAACAAAATGTAGTTTCTATTTGTGCCTGAAGAGCTCAGAATAGTTGTTTGGTTTTTTGTTTGTTTGTTTGTTTTGTTATGAAGGAGAATGCTCTTGTACTGTCCAAAGGATTATAGGTCCTCAGTGTGTATCTTGTTGAGCTCGAATTCCTTAAAAGTTAGCTTTGGTTTGCTGTGACTTATCTGAGGTTTTTCACTGCATTCAACCCCACCCTTACTTTGTACATATTTTCAGAAGTGAATGTTTTAGGAGAGTGCACATGCCATGAACACTACTTGGATGGGCTTGTCTCACAGCCCCTGGGCATCATGAAATCCTCAAAGGAGACTGTTTTTGAATTGCATGAGTAAGTTTTATTGAATTAGGTTCTGATTTCTTGATGAAGAATTTCATCTGTGTTGTATTTGCCACGAGCAATGCAACTGATACCATTTGGACACATTCATAGACTATAAGCTGTGTAATATTGGCTTTTAGGTGGGTCAGGATTGAAATATCATGTTTCCCCACTGAAGTGTACCTGGCTCCAAGCTGTTGTCACAGAACTTCATTAATGAATTAGAGAGAAAAAGAGAGAGAGAGGTGGTGGCCAGAGAACTGCAGTCACTTGTGGCTAAAATGTAGTTATTTCATCCTTGTTTGCAATTTTTCATCTGAGTTTACAAAAATTCATAACATGCTTCATCTAGTGGTCCAAAGCCACATACACATAGCTCAACTAGTCTTCGTGTTCAGCTGAGTGGCTGCTACTTGAAAGAAGAGTCAGCAGAGGGGTGGTGGGAGGTAGAATTGGGTGAAATATATGGTGACAGAGAGCGACTTTACTTTGGGTGGTGAACACACAGTGCAATATACAGATGGTGTATCATAATTAAAGAATACTTGAAACTTATGTAATTTTAACCAATTTCACCCCAGTAACTTTAATAAGTTTTTTAAAAGAAGTTTCTAGTTGTGGCCATGGGACTTGCAATGCTGCTGCAGCCAGCATGGGGGAATGGCCACCCTCAGCGGGGCTGGGGCTGGGGCTGTGCTGGCATCTACATAGCCTGTGGGCCACAGGGGTCGTGGACTTGGCATGCTGCTCTCTGCAGCCCCACCTGTGCCTCATGCCATTGGAGAAGCCCATTGGAACCTGGCTGCTGTGTCTGCAATGTGCCTGGGGCATTGGTTTGGCAGTAGAACCCTGTTGTTTTCCACATTGGTACATGTTATCCCTCTTTGGCACTGGAGCTATTCTGATGTTTGGAGCAGACTATTCTATTAGTGACATGTGGGGCTGAAACTGTGATAAGAAGGTTGGAAGAACAGCCAAGAGTCCAATAGTTGTTAGAGACATTTCAACTCTTCAGTCCTTTTTTGTTGGGGGACAGCTCACCCTGGCACTGGGTATTCTTTTGTGTCTGAATTACTACAGCACAGCTCTTGGAGCAGCACCCCTACTTCTTGTCATCACCTACCTACTAATGAAAAGAGTCATGTACTGGCCTTAATTAGCCTGGGGGTTTTCACTTTCAATTAGGGAGCATTACTTGAATGGTCTGCTGTCAAGTGCTTCTGTGATCCATCTGCTTGCCTGTCTCTTTATTTTTCTGGAACTATGTGGACTCTATTATATGATACTATCTGTGCCCATCAGGACAAGAGGGATGATGCCTTATGGGTGTTAAGTCCACAGCACTATGGTTTTGTGAAAACACCGAGTGGTGGCTCAGTGGCTTCAATATAGCAGTGCTGGGGGTGCTGAGCCTGGTGGGAGTGAACAGGGGTCAGACTGTGTCCTACTACACTGCCCTGGCTGCTGCCGGAGCCCATCTGATGCATCAGACTTACACTGTAGATGTTCACAGACCTAAAGTTTGTTGGGGTAAATTTGCCTCCAATTGAACATTAGTGTTAATAGGTTTTGGGGGAATTATCTTTGGGGAATTGTGGAAGGAAAAGAAGACAGATGAAACAAAGAAAAATATAAAGAATAGAATAGAAAATTAGCAAGCAAAGTTGATCTAGGAATTTTTAAATCAAACTTTTATAAAATTCTCTCAGGTGCTGTTGCTACATAATTAGATTTGAATAAGAGTCTTACAGTATGTTAAATAATTAAGAATCAGAAGATGAAGACATAGAGCATATTTGCCTAGATTTTAGTTCAAGTATTTAACAGCAAAATTCTTCCTCTGTCATAGAAACCTGGGACTCTTAAAGATTTGAAATGACCTTGAGTATTTAAGTTGATATGTTCTTCTGCTCATTATAATTCTTATAATTCTTATGGAGATTATATGAGTTTTACCCTGAATGATGTGGCTCACTTGGTCGGGTGTCGTTCTGCAAAGTGAAAGGTCACCAACTCAATTCTGGTCAGGGCACATGCCTGGGGTGCAGGGTCGATCTTGGTTGGGGGCATGGGAGAGGCAACTGATTGATGTTTCTCTCCCTCTCTCTCTCTCCCTCCTCCTCTCTCTAAAAATAAATAAATAAAATCTAGAAAAAGAGAAAGGAATTGTATGAGTTTTGTCACTTCAGAAGAAAACTTATGTGTATATCATCTAAATGAATGCCTGTAGGAAAAATTGACTATCCTTTTAGGGAAAAATAAAAACTACTATGGGAAAAAATAAAAAAGAAGAAGCTTCTGTTCTTACATGTAGGTCTAGATTTAGGATAGTCTGTTGCATGGGGTGGGGGAGTGTTGTCTTATGTTTATTAAATATTTTGTGCCAGGCAGTGTGCCATGTACTTACTGGGAATACAAGGATGACTGGGTGCCTCTGTTTGCCAAGTGCTATTAATTCTGATGGGAGGGGAGAGAGAGACAAAACATTTCAATACAATTTGATCAGTGCTATGCACAGGGTGTGGCAGACATTGTGAGTTGCCGCCCCTGTGACCATTTCTTCTTTGTAGTTGATAGAACCCTGATTTTGTTCAGGCTGGCAGGGTGTCCAGCTGAATTCTCACCTCCCTAGGCTCCCTTCATGCCTGGTGTGGCTGTGTGACTGAGATCTGATGGGTAGGACACACCCAGAGGGCTGATGGGGATTCCATAGAGCTGATATCCTGATAAATGGGGATTGTCACAAGGGACACTGCCCTTTGCCCTTGTGCTCACTTTGCACATAATGTCCAATGAAGAAGCAGTCATTTAAAAAAATAAAATTGTATATATTTAAGATATGCAACATAAGGTTTAGATATGCATACATATAGAGAAGTGATTACTATAGCCAAGCTAATTAACATCCATCTCCTCATAGTTAACCATAATTTTTGTGTGTCAGAGCTCCTGAAATCCCTCTTACCAAATTTCCAGTATACAGTACAGTATTATTGACTATAGCCATCATGCTGTACATTAGGTCTCTAGACTTGCTTGTCTTACATAACTGCAACTTTGTACCCTTTGACTAATATCAACCCCCCTTTCCTGCCCCTGATAACCATGGCCCCACTCTCTGCTTCTAGGTAGATTCCACATATAAGTGAGATGAAGCAGTATTTTTTCTTTCTGTGTCTGGTTTGGTTCATTTAGCTTCATGTCCTCCAAGTTTCTTCTACATTGTTGCAAAGGGCAGGATTTCTTTCCTTTTTAAGGTTGAATAATATCCTTTCTTTCTCTCTATATATATGTACCACAATGATTACTCTGCTGATGTGATACTGCAAGAAGTAGGCAGGAGGGAAAAGTAAAAGAATCTCAGAGGTGCTAGCCCTGATGTCATTGAACTCCTGAATCAGTGCCAGCTGATGTCTAAATCCAAAATCTTGTTATGTGAGAAAAAATACATCTGTATTTGTTTTGAGCTGCTGTGAGGTAGACTTTCTGCTACTTGCAATCAAAAACATCCCTAAACAAGGCAGCTCCTATGGGCATGAAGAGAAGATATATTTTTTGCAGAATTCTAAGTAGCTGAGAGAAAGCTCTGTGCCTTCTATTGTGTGGGAAGAGTGCTTGGCAAAATGCCTCTTAATTTTCTTGTTTTTGAGAGGCAATATCTTTTTTTATTTTTTATTGCTGTCCAATTACAGTTGTCTCACATTCCTCCTCGGTGCTCTTCCCTGACCTGCCACCTCCAAACACCACCCAGCTCCCGCAGTCAATCCCCATCGCATTGTCCATGCCCATGGGTCCTCTATACATGTTCCTTGAAGCGACCCTTTCTCTACTTTCCCCTGTTATCTCCCTCCTGCCTCACCCCTGGTCACTGTCAGTTTGTTTGTTTCCAGTCTTTATTTCCATTCATTTGTTTGTTTTGTTGACTGGGTTCCATTTATGAGTGAGATCATATGGTATTTGTCTTTCACTGCCTGGCTTATTTCACTTAGCATAATATTCTCCAGTTCCATCCATTCTGTCACAAAAGGTAGGAGTTCCTTCTTTCTTTCTCTTGCATAATATTCCATTGTGTAAATGTTCCATAGTTTTTTGATCCACTCATTTACTGATGAGCACTTAGGTTGCTTCTAGTACTTAGCTATTATAAATAACACTGCTGTGAACCTTGGGGTGCATAGGTTCTTTCGAACTGGTGATTCAGGATACTTAGGGGATAATCCCAACAGTGGGATCACTGGATCAAAATGCAGCTCCATTTATAGTTTTTTTAGGAAACTCCATACTCTTTTCCATAGTGGCTGCAGCAGTCTGCATTCCCACCAACAGTACACTAGGCATCTTAATTTTCAATGACAACATTCTCATCAATCACCTATACTTCAGAACACTACCAAGGCTGCAATTAAGAGGGACAGAAAACTTGGATGGACCTATCTCTTTGGAGATTCCAGTCTAATTTGAGACATGTTCCCCTAGAATTTTCCATGACCTAAAGACAGTCTACAAGTAAGGGCCAACCAAACTAGTCACTCTGTCACATGAGGGACTCCGTGTTGAGGGATCTAGGTTGAGAGCTCACAGTTTCCTCTGACTTAGATCACACCAGAGCCATCCACAGTCCACATTTCAGGCTGAACTCTTGCCACGTTTTCCAGAAGCAGGGCCTTAGAAACCCTGACTGTGGCCAGATTCACAGATGTGCAGCTGCCAAGACTAACAGACTAGTAGACAGTCTTTCTGCTGCCCTCACAGCTCCCAAAGAGATACCTGCTTTTTCCAGTAATTCTCTTCTGTCTCTCTGTCTTGCCCTTTTCTTTCTCAGGCTCAAGTTGAGCGTCTCACAGATGGCTTTGGGGAAAACAACTGCTTGTTCTCAAACGAGCTGTTGGGAGACACATTCCTGCTCCCTCCCTTCCTCTCCCAGAGTTCTTGGCCGGCCTTGGCCCTGACTCCAGGAGATCATGACGCTGCTGCCTCCCTCTGCAAGTCCCCATACCTTTCAGCAGTCCCGCTGGCAGCCAGGGCTGCTGGCGTTTACATTTTTCTTCTAAGCAGCTTGGCAAATGGGAGCCTTTGCTTCTCTGTTTTAAAGCCTGGCTTTTAATTCTGGGCTGAAGGGAGCATTCAGCATTGTGCCCATGAGCCCGCAGACCTCAGGGAGTTCTTGCATGCTTACCTGTAACCTCCAAGGTGTGGCTCATGGTATAAAACAAACCCCCTGAGTGAGCTGGTTTGAACTGGAGCCCCATTCATGGAGAGGTGAGGCAGGACAAGTTGGGTGCCCATAGGCCATGAGTTGGCACTGAGGGCTGGAAGAGAAGCCTTGGGATACCCTTGGAAATGCTCTGTCTATGATGTAAAATAAGGGCAAGCACAGTGTGTGTTCCCCGATTTAGTTTCAGTGGATTGGAGGCAGGTGAGGAGACCAGGGATTTTAAAGCAACCACTTAGACAAAGTTAATCTACATGCTGTCAAAGATGAAAATAACCTTGGGATAAAAGGCAAGTAATGTCTGGCATTCATAAGAGACCAGGAGTGTGTTAAAACATGGTCTTGTATTTGGATTTTCATTTCCACAGAAATAAATAGAAACTGCCCCTGAGTAAGCCTTATTTCTATTTCTGCTCAAAATTTGCTTCATGTATCCCCCTACATTTTAGTTTTTCACTGGTAACTTGGGGATAGACATATATGTTCTTCTAAGGGTTGTTCTGAAGCTTATGCATTGTATTATGCAGAATGCAAATGCACTGCATTGTGCAAAGCATATGCATTGTTGTCTTTGAGAGAACTTTATAATCTGACAAGTTCACTTTTCCCTCCCTCTCTCTTCTTCTTCCCTTCCCTCCTTCTCTACTTCCCTCCCTTCTAATCTTCCTTCCTTCTTCCCTTCCTTTTTTCACTAAAATATCTACCCAGGAACCAAATAAGAAGATTCTGTCATAAAACAAAAGGCATAAAGAAAAAACCCAGAGAAATATAAGTCAGTATTTCTTTCTAAGCGTAACTAGCTATCAGGGCCAAGAGGAGGCAGAACTTCTTAAAACAGCGTTTACAGACTTCTAGGGAATCAACTGTTTTCAGAACCACAGGGAAGACACACTCTGTGTACTTTCCTCCTCTTTCCCTTGGTGGGGCTGGAAGGGGGTTTGAATCCAGAGGCAAGAATAACTAACTGGACATCACTGAATGGGTAGGTGAATCCTTTTGGAAAATTGAGGCTACATGTAACTAGAACTTGAATTTAGGGCTTCAGAGAAAAGGGCACCTGGTTCTAACATTCACCAATATCCACTTTCAAATCTACAAAGACTGCAATCCCACGTCCTTTAAAGTCAGACATCACCTAGCGGGGACTATAAATGACCAATGAAATGTGAACAGGAGTGGCAGGTATTACTTCTAATTCCAATGACTGGTGTGGGACTCTTCTACTCTCTCTCTCCCACTGCCGTGCTGACCAAGGGCCTTGTGTTTTCAGGTCAGATGGTTGAGGGGAGCAGAGACTGCAAAGCTGGACTGCAGAAGGACAGTTGCCCTGGAGGGACAGTTGCCCTGGAGAGTGTCCTGCACTGCAGAGCATTTTGTGTGAACAGGAAGTCAGCCTTTGTGGTATTTGGTGGGGTAGCACAGCAGCTTAATAGCCCATGCCAAACAGTACAGAGTGTATGGAGAGCAAACTTAGGCTCTTCATTTGGTGGCTTTCCTTACACTCTGCCCACTTCTAAGTAGCCAAAACACTGCAGAGTGTCCCACTTCTCTTCTGTTTTCCCTCTTTTCCAAGCCCAGGGTAGCAGTTGTGTGGAGGGTTGCAGCTGTGGGAAATGAAGGGGGGAAATGGTTACTCCTCTTCCCTTTGGAATTAGTCTTGTCACATAAATGGTTTACATAGTGGTGGTCTCCACAGATGCCAAGCATGTGTTCTCAGGTGCTGCCTCTATTCCACATGCAGCCCCATCCCAACGCATAAACAGGAGCCACAGATCCAACCCCTCCCCATCGCCCCACAGAGCCAGAAGGCCCTATAACACTTCAGGAGGCCCAGGGTCCCCTTTGGAAACTAGCAGACCTGATGTGTGCCACCCACATACCCAGCTATTGCAGAACTGGTGCAGCCACAAGCTAAGAGAATCTCCACAACTATTTCCTGGCAAGGGATGATGAATGTGGTTTGGTCTTTTTTCTTTCTCCCAGAGTATGGAAATAGTATATCTCAAGTGATTTAGAAAGGGATAGTGTGCCTGAAAGGTAGTTCGTTATTCCTGTGGGTTTGCTTACCATTATCTTCATTCTGCATTTTCCTGCAATATTCTATCCCTGAGGTTTTTAGAATTTGTATCACAATTTTGATAGAAACATTTTTTTGGCTTATTTAATTGAGTATAATCATAGTTCAATGTAATTTTCCTTATTATTTATTTAAAAACTGATAACCATATTTAAATATATGTAAAATGTAAAAATTACAGTTTATATACTGATTAAAAGATATTAGTTAGCATTAAAAATATGTTTACACCTAAAAATGGAGATTTGAAGATCTGTGATGATCCAATATTGATTGGTGATGAGCAAAACCACTGTGGCAGGGTATGGATGAACCCTTGCTTATGCTGACTTGGGAGACATAAATGCACCTCTCTGTGTCCAGTTCTTGTTTACTCAAATTTCACATTTGGGAATTCAATCCTGACTCATGAGGGTGAATTTCAGATGAGAACTGTAATACAGATATTAAGTTAAAACACAGATTTCGGCTAAATTCTACCCTTAGCTGTGCTCAGACGGCCTTCATGGCTTTGATAGGAAAACTTGCCAGCACATGTGTGAACAGGATTTGGCCTGAGCTGGCTGGATCTGAGTGGTAGCCATGGACAGAACTGGAAATTGCTTAGTCCATTAATGGATTGTCAAATTATTCACTGCAGGCATCTTTTTTTTTTTTTGCCTGGGGCTGCTAGTCGAGACTAATAAAGCCCAAAGGGACTCTGAAATCTGTGAAATGAAGTACCCAACTTCTTAGGCTGGATGAGAATCAAGGTGCAATAATTGAGTGTGTCTCAACCTCTGTCTATCTTAGAGAGTTTGCCAAGATTAGTCCGTCTGAAGTCTGTAAAGGAAGAATTGTCTAGCTTGACTCAACAGGAAGAATTGGTCTTGAAACTGTGACCTTTGGAAGCGGTTAAGACTAGGGGAGGACAGGAAAAGTAGAAGTTTCTCAGTGCAGACATTCCTATCATCCCTCTTAGACCCCCTTAGACAGATGGCTATCCATAAAATTGTTTCCTCCACTGGTTTGTTGTTCAGTGTGATAGACTGACATACTTATTGAAAAGTTTGTTAGCAATGGACTGCCAATGAGCCTTTGCATGTTTAAATAATAAGCTTAAGGGAAACTCCTTTTTAAAAAAATATTTTTATTTTCACTTTTTAGTTTTCCATTACAGTTTACATTCAATATTATTTTGTATTAGTTTCAGCTGTACATCACAGTGGTTAGATAATCATATACTTTACAAACTGGTTCCCCCAATATTTCAAGTACCCAACTGGCACTGTACATAATTATTACAATATTATTGACTGTATTCCCCATTCTGTACTTTATATCTCTGTGACTATTTTGTGACTTCCAATTTATACCTCTTAATCCCTTCACCTTTTTCACTCAGCTTCCCTCCAGCTACCCCTCCCCCACCCCAGCTCTGGTAATCATCAGTCTGATCTGTATCTATGAATCTGTTTCTATTATTTTGTTTGTTCATTTATTTTGCTCTTAAGATTTCACATATAAATAAAACTACATGCTGTTTGTCTTTCTCTGTCTGACTTATTTCACTTACCACAATACCCTGTAGATCCATCTATGTGATCAGAAATATGGAATGCTTCACAAATTTGCATGTCATCTTTGAGTAGGGGTCATGCTCATCTTCTCTGTATCACTCTAACTTTTGTATATGTGCTGATGGAGCTAGCACATTAAGAAGAAATTCTTAATTAAGATCAGTCCATACTAAAATTTCACAGATTCAAAAAGGCTTCATTGGCTTACTCCATTGGGCATTACTACTGAATTGGAATAACATTCTAATGAACAAACTAAACTAACAAGGAAAATGGGACAGACTCAGAGGTGGAGAACAGGATGATAGCTAAGGGTGCAGGAAGGTTAGGTGCTGGAAGGATTGAGCAAAAAGGAAAGAGGACTCATGGACATAGATGACAATGTGGTGATTGCCTGGGGGAGGAGGATATAAAGGGGGCTAAATGGTAATGGAAAAATACAATGAAGATTAAATTTAAAGAATTATGTTAGGATAGGCTAAGTTATGCTTGGTAACAGACAACTCCAACATTTTGGAGGTTTAAGACATTTGCTCAAATTACCTGTTCATTGTAGGTTGGCTTCTTCAGGATAGGGCTGGGGAGATCTGTTCATTGTCTTATGCCAGGAAACAAGCATATAGCCTCATATGGGAGAGGTTATATGTCCATGTGGCCAGATTGTCAAGACAAGAAAAAAGGAGGCCCCTGACTGTTGTGGCTCAGTGGATTGAGCACCGGCATGCAAACCAAAAGGGTCGCTGGTTCGATTCCCAGTCAGGGCACATGCCTGGGTTGCGGGCCAGGTCCCCAGTAGGGGTCTCATGAGAAGCCACCACACACTGATGTTTCTCTCCCTCTCTTTCTCCCTCCCTTCTCCTCTGTCTAAAAATAAATGAATAAAATCTTTAAAAAATAAAGAAAGAAAAAATGATGAAAAAACAAGAGAGGGGGAGCACAAGAAAAGGTAGATCACATACAGATGTTTATAGCTTTCTTTTGGAAGTGACACACAACACATCTGTTCACATGTCATTGGTGAAAACATTTAGATGGCCACACCTAACTTCAAGGGCAAGACAGTATATGCCTAAAAATTTTTCAGAACTAAAAATGGTGAATATCAATGACTACCATGCAGGATTCTTTATTCATGCTAGTCGACTTAAACCCAGTAAATGCTGAAGTATATCTTAGTAAGGAGTTCATTCATCAAGCCCTTGTGTCTCACAGAGGCATCTAGACTTTGGCCTGTACTCCTTTGTTTCTTCATAGGCATGAAAAGAAGCTTAGATACAGCATCAAAATTTAAAGGAGCAGGTGGTTAGACAGCACTCAGAGTAACTCTCTTGTGGGGGCATAATAAGAAGAGGCCAGGGAATAAGCAAGTCAAGAGGACAACTGTGGTATAATTTATTTATTAAGCATTTATTTTTTATGGTAATTTTTCCATTACCACTTAGTCTCCTAATACCTTCTCCCCCACTGCTATCCATGAGTCCTTTCTGAAAAGGACAGGATTTGAAGTCAGAAGACAGTTTTAAGCTCTAACTGGCTCTGCCGGCTAAGTAATTGTGTGTCCATTGTTTACCTTGTAGGAGCCTTAGATTCTCCACCTGGAAGATGTTGTAAATAATCAAATGTATATTTATGTAAATACTTGGTGACTTATAACCACTATGTAACTACCATAGAGTAGAAGAATACACTATTCTGAGCTTTGGGCATATCTGAACTGTGTCTAGATTTTAATGACTTCCTGATTCTGTCTCAGAGAACAGAACTGGCATTTGGTATGTCACCAAACCATATCAATTTTACATGTCAGCAACTCTAATTTTAAATCTATAAAACTTAAAATAATAAAGAAAATAGAGAATTATTTTATACCACGATACCTAAAGGCCATATCAGTTGCCAGCACTGAACAGAGAAAACAGTTGAATAATGAGTAAAGTAATAAAACAGAAAACAAATTCTGTACAGGAAATGAACAGGACAGAAGATGAAGTGTCATTGGAGGAAGGCAAAGTGAAACATAGTGAAACCAAAATGTAAGTTGCTGTATCTTTACATCTGATGTTATTACATTATAAACCTATACATTATTAAGTGCAAACTCCCTTCTGTATTATATCACTCAAGTTTGAATATGTAGGGCTATTTGCACATATTGAGGATTTACTAATTACAAATTAGGTCCTGGATTTTTTTTGTCATAATTAAAGCTTAAAGTCTTTCTTTTCTTCTTTGCCTCTCTCTGTCTCTCTGTTTCTATTATACTTATTAATTATAACTTCTGAGATTCAAGTAGAATATTGGTATTAGGGATATCAATGTATTTAGAATGTTTTCCCTGCCATAGAAGGATGCAAAAGCAAGAGATAGTAATGAGATGATGTTGTAATATGTGTAGAGCTAAAATGCTATAAGAGCAAGAAAAAGAAATTATGTAACTATGTTTAGAGGGGTCAGGGAAGGAATCACAGAGAAGGTGACATTTGAATTGGGTTCACTTTCTAAGGAGAAAGGTGTAGAAAGAAATTCTAAGTAGAAGAAACAACATTATACATCTTGAATTTCAGTTAATTTAAAGTCTCTGAAATGCAAGACTTTTGTGGAGAGGTGAGATTCCAAAGATAGGCAAGGATCCTGACCATGATGGTCTTTGTGGGCCATGGCCAAGAATTTTATGGTGCATTCCAAGTGGACTTTAAATAGGCTGAAAAAAGGGCTAACATTTGTTTTTAATGACATGTTCATTTTATAATATTACAAATGCAAAAATACTGATTCTCAAATGTATGAATTTGTGAATCACTATATTAATCTATGTATTTATATCTAAAATTAACTCTCTACTTTGGCTCATCTATGTGATCAAGATTACCTTCATAATGTAGCAAATGCCTTGTCCCGATCTTCAAGTCATTTCATAAAACTACCAGTCTCTATTAGGGAACCTTAGTTCACATGTCCACATACTCAGTATTTTAACTCCAAAGCATTTTAGCGTGATTCACTTCTTGGAGTTGTGCTTGACTTTCGTGTAATCGCCATAAACACACAGACACAGGGAATGTCCTTGAGATTTTTCCATTGTATAAACCGGTGCTGAAAGCTCTCAAAAATGAATGAAGCTGGCACGCAATTTCTTTCACTTTCCAATGCCACCTCAGTGTTGCCAACAACTCTAAGTGCTGAACAAGCAAAATTTTGGTAGTCAAAGGGCCAAAGGGTCTATGGTTTTAACTTTTCAGAGTGAGTTCAATTTGTCACATGTTATGACAATAAATACCTTTGGAAAAAAAGCAAGCATAAACTAATGACCATGATTCAGAGTGCAAGTGCATTAACAAACTGGAAACATTTTGGTCATTGTTTCTGGATGCTTTAAAAGAAAACTCAGTAATACATGCTCTCTTTTCTGTAACTTTAACCTTTATGCAGACTTCATAGACTAGTATGCTTATAGTACATAGTATTTAAATTTAATATAAGCTATAGTAATGAGGTATTTTGTTTGGGTATGCAAACCAATCTTAATCAGTATTAATGAACTATATGACTAAAATTGGAAAATACATTTTTTTGTCATTAAAAAGTGGATAAGACCAATAAGCTATGTAATACCTTCTAAGTAAGATTATGATGTCTCTGAGACATTGGATTAGGTCCTGTAGGAGGGTAAATGAAAAGTAAAACTTGAAAAATGGTCATTAGATTTAGTGAGTAGAGAAGGAACACATAAGAATGAAGTTTTAGTTGAGTATAGATAGGCAGGTGGCAGACAAAACTTCTTTAGGATGATGAGAAAAAGATTAAGCTAATTTTCCTTATCTCTGTAAGCCTTTGTTTACTTCACCTGTATCTTGTTCAAGTTCACCCCCACTTCCACTCTCTTGTAACTAGCTACCTAGACTTGGAGAAAGAAGAGAAAGAGCATAGGATGAGGGGATAACTAAGGTGAGCTAATTTTTTTTTTATCTTGAAGACATTTGCTAGATCCTAAGAATTTTTCCCTGTGGGAAATGTAACTGATTCAGGATTGGGCCTGCAGATTGAGTTTCATTTAGGCACTGAGCCACTTCCAGGGAGAAAGTGAAACAAGCAATGTGGTTTTAGCAGTCATAGGAGGCTGTAGAGACAAACCAAAAGCTTTCTAAGGGCTTCTTCAAATGCAAAGCTAAATTACCACAGGTGAATGAGACGTTGGCTCAGTTCTACAAGTCTGCAGCAGCACTGGAGAAATATAGGGAAGGAAGTCTGAAAGCTTCAAAAAGACAAAGTGAAATAAAAGATATACCAGAAGGAATAAGCCAGTTAAGTACTCCATTAGTTTTTCAATCAAGATATTTGCTATGATGCTTCAAGTGGGAGGCTGAAGACTGGTCTGGAAATTTATGAACAAAAGAGGTAGAAATCCTGAAGTGGTTCAGGTTTGAGGAGAAAGAGACCACCTTGGCTGTCAATCAAAAAGCTTGAAATAACCCTTCTCAAGGAAGAGGATTGAAACATATGTAGACTGAGACCATACCATCCATCTCTTACTCAGATCAATTTCTGTTTGGCTAGAATAATCAGCTTCTTACTTGAATTGCATTATAAAGGAAAGGAGGAATCTTCTCTGGTGAAAGAAAACATTGTTCATTCAGATCCTTGTTTTTTATGTGCAGTGTCAGACACAATCAAATATTACAATACAGATAATCAAGAGGAAAAGAATGAAAAAAATAGGAGATCTAGATATCAGAGTTATAAACCAAAGTATTTGAAACAACTATGATTAATATATTAATTAGAGAAGAGAATGAAAAGAATAGAAAAATTATGGAAAATTTATTTAGAGAATTCTGAAAAAATGAACATAGTGACAGTCTAAAAGAAAAAAATGCAATGTTTAAAATTAAGAACTCAACAGGTAGATTATAAGAGCAGATTGGAGAGATATATAAGATAAGTTAATTGAAAGAGAAATCAATACAAATATAGAAAATTAAGCATATAAAGATAATTAGAATAAAAAGTGAATGGAGATATATAGGATGATCCAAAGATCTAACATAGATATAATCAGGAGTCACAGAACAGAATTTTCCATGACATGTTACATGCCAAGAACCTGCATCAAAATTTCGGACAGTTTTTGGAATCCTGAGATAAGCTTCTAGTTCTTACATTGTCAGCCACTGATCTTTGTTGATTGCAGCCCATACACATTCAGCATTCTCAGGTGTTCTGCTTGTTGCAGGCCTTCCAGAATGTGAATCACTTTCAATAGATTCTTGACCATCTTTAATGCATTTTTGCCACACTTTTGTGCTGCATTCATTGCATCATCCCTGAAATCCTTCTGAATCATCCAAATAGTTTCTGCAAAGGAATGTTCAAGCTTAATGCAAAGTTTGATGCAGATTCGTTGTTCTGCTTGCTCAATCATTTTGAATATGATGGCTACACAGTGCACATGCTCACTCAATGGTGTCTACTGCACCCTCTGACTAGTACAGTGAAGTTGTCATTGTTTACACATGTGCATTCTAGTCTACTCTCCTTGGCTGCCAGGTTACATTAATGTCACACAAACTGTTCTTATTATATTTACAATGGCTGGACTTTTTGTTGGTAAACTTTGCATAACATGTTAAAAATTGTATTCCTGCATCTAATGCAAGTGCTTAGAGAGAAATTGTAGCAATAAAAATTTTGGTATGTTTTTATTGTAATTCAATTCAAAATTATTTCTAATTTCTACTTAATTTCCACAGTGGTCAGAGAGTATTGTCTGTATATTGGAAGAAACTGAAAATCAGTTTATTCAAACTTAATTCAAGAAGCTACAGAAGAAAAAGCAAATCAAAACTAAAAACATACATAAAAATAATAAGAGAAATATAAAAAATAAAGGGAATAAAAAAAGAAAAACCACAATCCTGATCCAAGATAGTGGCAGAGCAGGTAGAAGCTACACTCCCCTCCTTACAGGACCCAACTAGAATTACAATTAAATTATAGAACAATCATTCTGAATAACCAACTGAAGACTAGTAGAAGAGAAGTCTTATAACCAAGGATTTACAAAAGAAGCCACATTGAGACTGCTCCAGACAGGTTGCTGAGGCCCAATCAGAGACAGCATCTCACATTGGCCTACACCAGAACTCCTCCCATGAAATCAGAACCAATACACAGTATCCACCTTCAGACAACATCAGAACAGGATACAGTGAACTTAGCAAGAAGCATGTTGAAGGTCAGACCTTGGTAGGCGGCAAACCCTGCTGAGAAGAATTCTGCTTCATGTGATCAGGGTTGAGTCCTGCTAATCAATTACAACAGGAGGGCCCATATAACCCACACAGGGGACATTCCTGGAGCACCCAGTTCAGGTGATCAAGGGGACTGCACCTCTGGACCCCACAGGACACCTACCACATAAGGCCACCACACAAAGACTGGGAGTCATAGCAGATCTATCTAATAGATAGAAACAAATAAAGAAGGAGCCAAAATGGAGAGACAAAGAAACAGGCCCCAAATGAAAGAAGAAGAAAAATCTCCAAAGAAAAGTTAAATGAAATTGAGGCAAACCATTTATCAGATATACAGTTCATAGTAAGGGTTATGAGGATACTCAACCCCATGAAAAAGGTCATAGAACATAAAAAATAACCAGGCAGAAATGAAGAATACAATACCTAAAATAAAGAATACACTGGAAGAAATAAATGGTAGGTTGGATGAAGCAGAGGATTAAATCAATGATTTTGAATACAACATAGGAAAAAAAATACCCAATTAGAGCAGCCAAAAAAAATTAAACAATTAGGACAGTTAAGGTACCTTTTGGACAACAAGAAGCATAATAAGATGCACATCATAGGAATACCAGAAGAGGAAGAGAGCAAGTTTCAAGAACCTATTTGAAGAAATAATGATCAAACGTTTCCCTAACCTGGTGAAGGGAAAAGACATGCAAGTTCAAGAAGAACATAGAGTCTCAAACACGATGAACCCAAAAAGGCCCATACCAAGACACATCATAGATAAAATGGCAAAAGTTAAAGACAAAGAGACTTTTAAAAACTGCAGGAGAAAGACAATTAGTTACCTGTAAGGGAGCTCTTGTAAGACTGTCAGCAGATTTCTCAACAGAAACATTTCAGGCCAGAAGGGATTGGCATTAAATAGTCAAAGTGATGAAAAGCAAGGACCTACAACCAAGGGTACTTTTCCAACAAGGCTATCATTTAAAACTGAAGAAGAAATAAAAAGCTTCATGTACAAGAAGAAAATAAAGGAGCTTGTTGTTACCAAGCCAATATTATAGAAAATGTTAAAGGGCCTACTTTAAGAAATAGAGGGGGAAAAACCCCAGAAGAACTTAATTAAAAGAATAAAATGGCAATAAGTATATACCCATCAATAATCACTTAAAATATAAATGGCTTAAGTGCTCCAATCAAAAGACATAGGGATGCCATGACTAGCATTGCTCAGTTGGTTCCACAAATTGAAAAGGTCACTACTTCAAATCTCAGTCAGGACACCTGCCTGGGTTGTGGGCCTGGTTACTGGTTGGGGCACATGTGAGAGGCAACATATCAGTGTTTCCTGACGCATAGATGTTTCTCTCCCTCTGTTTCTCCCTCCCTTCCCTCTCTCTAAAAATAAATAAACAAAATCTTTTTAAAAAGGCTTAGGGTAGTTGAATGGATAAGAAAACAAGACCCATATGCTGTCTACAAGAGACTCACTTCATAATAAAAGAGACACACATCAAAAGTAAAGGGATAGAGAAAGGTATTTCATGAAAACGCAAAGGAAAAAAAGCTGGGTTTGCAATACTTATGTCTGATAAAATAGACTTGAAGCCAAGGGACATTACATAATATCAAAAGGATCAATTAAAAAAGATTAAAATTAATAAAGTTGATAAATTTTTCATAAGATTGATCAAAAAAAGAAACCACAATTTTTCAGAAATGAAAACATAGAGATCATAATACATCAAATTAGATATTATGAACACTTTACCCAGTGAATTTGATGATTTGGATGAGATGAGTTAATAACCCTATTAAACATTTATGCACCCAACATAGGAGTGCTGGTAAATATGGTAAATTTAGGTAAATATGGAAAGCAAATATTGATGAACACAAGAGAGATTAACAGTAATGCAATGGTAGGGGATTTTAACACCCCATTGACATTAATGAATAGAACTTCCTGAAGATAATCAACAAGGAAACAGCAGTCTTAAATGACACACTAGATCAGATGGACTTTATATCTTCTTCAGAGCATTTCACCCAAAGGCAGCACAATATGCATTTTCTCAAGTGCATGTGGAACATTTTCTATGACTTCATGTTAGACATTCTAGGGTAGACATCAATGGGAGAACATATTCACCGGCACATTGGATAAGGGGTTAGTAGCCAAAATTTACAAAGAACTTATAAAACTCAACACACACACACAAAAACAAACAATCTTATTAAAATAGGCAAAGCTTCTGAATAAGATACCTTTGCAAAGAGGATATACAGATGGCCAATAGACATATGAAAAAATGCTCAATGTCACTTATCATCACAGAAATACAAATTAAAACCATAATGAGATATTATCTCATACTTGTCAGAATGGCTATCATCAATAAATCAACAAACAAGTGTTGGCCAGAATGTGAAGAAAAGGGAACTCTTGTGCACTGTTGTTGGGAATGCAGATTGGTGCAGCCAGTTTGGAAAACAGTACAGAGTTACCTCAAAAAATTAAAAATGGAACTGTTTTATGATCCAGTGATTCCACTTCTGGGAATATATATGAAGAAACCTGAAACACTAATTGAAAAGAATATATGGACCCCTATGTTCATTGCAGTGTTATTTACAATAGCCAAGATTTGTAAACAGTCCAAGTATCTATCAGTAGATGGTGGATCAAAAGACTCTGGGACATTTACATAATGGAATACTACTCACCCATAAAAAGGAAATCTTACCCTTTGCAACAGCATAGACAGACTTAGAGAACATTATGCTAAGTGAAAGAAGCCAGTCAGAGATACAAATACCATATTTGAAATCTAATGAACAAATTGAACAAACAGTATAGAGACAGACTCATAGGCTGATGGCTGTTGGGGGCAGGGTTGGGAGACTGGGAGCTGGAGGACTGAGCAAAAAAGAAAAAGAGAAAAAAATTCATGGCTTAGGACAACAGTGTGGTAATTGCCGGGGGGGAGGGAAAGTGGGGGAGGTGGATGAGGGTATGTGGGGGATAAATGGTGATAAAAGAAGACCTGACTTGATACAGTGAACACACAATACAGTGTACAGGTGATGTGTTGTGGGATGATGCACCTGAAACTTGTTAACCAACATCATTCCAAAAAATTCAATAAAAAGGGAAATAAAGCCCAAATAGTTCCAAAAGGAAAGAAAAGAAAAACAAAGTTATGGGTTGGTACTTTGATAAAATTAATAAAGTTGATAAATTTTTCATAAGATTGATCAAAAAAAGAAACCACCATTTTTCAGAAACGAAAACATAGAGATCATAATATAATACAGTAAATTAGATGATACTATGAATGCTTCATCCAGTAAATTTAATGATTTGGGTGAGATGAGTTAATAACTCAAAACCTGACTTATTAAATTTGCCATAAAAATAAATAGAAAATTTAAATTATCTTTTTAGACATACATTTAAATTTTCTATTTGTTAACCTAATCAACAAAACAAACAAACTAGCAAAATAGAACCAGAGACATGTAAATAAAGAACAAACTGACAGTAATCAGAGGTGGGGAGGAGACAGGGAGGTAATGGGGGAAGAAGGGGAAGGGTTGTCAAGGAACATGTATACAGGACCCATGGACAAAGACAATGGGTTGGGAGGAGGATTGAATGTGGGAGGTGGGGTGGGTAGGGCAAAGGAGAGTAATGGGGGAAAATGGGGACAACTGTAATTGCACAACAATAAAAAATAAAATAAAAACAAGATCAGATATACAATATATATATTTAAAAATTGGACTCTTTTTTATAGTTTAATTTTTTATTGTTGTTCAGTTACAGGTGTCCCACCTTACTCTGAGTTGCTCTCCCCTGCTTCGCCTGCCTGCCCTTGCTCCCACAGTCAAAGTCATAATCAAAGTCCTAGGCCAATATAGTTTCATTGGTGAATTTCTTAAGACACATATGAAAGACATAACAGCAATATTATACTTTTTTTTCCAGAGAACAGAAAAAGAGGGTACATGTCATTTTAAGAGACATCATAACATAGACTATAAAATTGAGAAAGGCATAACAATAAAAGGAAGTTAAAAACCAGGTTTTTAAATCAACACTGATGCAAAATTAAGAAAATATTAACAAAGTCAACTCATCAATACATAAAAGGGATGCTGTGTCACCGCCATGTTCATTGATGGGAGGAAGCAATATTATTATGGTATTAATTCTGCTCAAATAAGTCTACAGTCCTAACTGAAAATACCAGGGCAATTTGTGTTAAATGAAAATTAGAAGTGCAAGGAATCACAAATATCCAAAGAATACTTGGAGAAGAACGTATCTGGAGGACTTACTTTACTAGATATCAAGATACATTATGAAATTAGAGTAACAAGACAGTGCTGCTTTGCTAGTAGGAAAGACAAACTACCCACTGGAACAGAACAGAGTCCAGAATTAGACTCATATATATGGTCACTTGACTTATGATAAAAAGCATGAAACGTGTGCAGCAAAGAATGTTTTTTTCAATAAATGGTGCTGAATCTATTGCATATCCATATGAAAAACAATATGCTTGACCCTTAACTCATATTCTATAGAAGATAATCAAATTCTGATGGATTATAAACTTAAATATAAAAGGCAAACAATAAAGCTTTTAGAGGAAAAAGTAAGGTGATCATTAGCATAGACTTTTAAATGGTACAAAAAATAACTTTTATTTAAAAAATAATGATAATTTCATTTATATAAAAATCAAGAGCCTGTGTAAGAACCACAAAGTACTTTTATCCAGAATACAAAAAGAACTGAAGAAATCAGCAAGAAAAATGCAGATACATCAACAGTAAATAAACAAGGCTTGAGCAGACTATTTAAAATAGAAAACATTCAAATATCCAATAAACTCACAAGAACTTTGAATCTTATTAGTCATCAGGGAAGTGGAAACTAGGAACCACCACATGACAATACTACACATCTACTAGAACATCTGAAGCAGAAGGATGGAGAAGACTAAGCACTTGTGAGCATGTGAAGCAATAGGAGTTGCTGTGAGGCACTGATGGTGGTGGCCCAAATTTGTACAAGCACATTGGAAAACAGCTTGGCACTATATACCAGGCCATATCATGGCTAGGTATATAACCAACAAAAATATGTACATAGCTTGCTCTGGCCAAGTGGCTCAGTTGGTTAGAATGTCATCTTGGGCACCAAAATGTTGTGGGTTTGATTACTGGTCAGGGAACAACTCTTGGTTGTAGGTTCAGCCTCCAGTGAGGGCACATATAGGCGGCAACCAATCAATGTTTCTCTCTCTCTTTTTCTGTCTCTCTAAAATAAATAAACATATCCTTGGGTGATGATTTTCTAAAAAGGAAAAAGATACTGTACATAGTTTTATTGAAAGCCATGTACCAGATGATCTTAGGAACACTTCATAACAGCAAACACCTGAAAACTCGAGTGCCTGCTGGAGTAGACTGGGTTAGTAAATTGCAGTGTCATCACAGAACAGAATACTGTGTTATACCACACCACTGACAAGTTTTCACCTCAGAACTTTGTTCAGAAATACGAAGTTGCTTCTAGAGGGTGCCTAATACTGTTGGCATATGTGTTTCACAAAGAAACAAGAGGCCCTGGTCTGGTAACTCCAGGGAGGGCATCATGCACCTCTTTGGAGAGAGGTTTGGCCTGTAAGAGACAATATTGCTGTCATTTGCCAATTCTACTTTATTAATTCCCATGTGGCTCACTGGTATCTGATCAGAGTTTGGCCTTGTGTCATCTGGGGACTCAGGTGGCACGTGTGACCGACCACAAGTAACCAGTTCCTGTAGACCCTTTAGTGGTGTTCAATAGTTTTATACAATGGGATAGAATTAAAGTGTGTTTAGATCCTGAAACTCTTTTTGGGGGGTGAGGGATGGGGAGATAGTGTTGGAAACATACCCCCAAATGTTTGAAGACAGAAATCTAGTGTGAGGAGTCTTGCCTTAAAAATTTGTCGTTCAGGCTGAAATTGCTATTTTGGTATGCTTTAATGTGGCATCTAACATACACTGAGGAAAAAAAAAAGAAAAAGAGAGAGTGGGTTGGTTTTTATTCTATGACAATGAACTAAACACAAAGTCTTGATCATTAACTTCATTTGCAGTCAAACCAAGTTTTGTAGTGTCTTTTTAAGGACCAGGCAATTTTACCACCAAGTAAAATATTTCTCTTTTATCTGCATTACCATACTACTGACAAGCCTTCACCTCAGAACTCATCATTCAGAAATGTGTAGTTGCTTCCAGAGTGTGTCTAATACTGTTGGAACACATGTTTCAAAGGAAGCAAGAGGCCCAGCCTGGGTAATTCCATAGAGGGCACTGTGAACCTCCCTTGTGAAGGCTTTGGCCTGTGAGAGGCATTGTTCCTGTCATTTGCCAATTCAGCCTTTGTTATTCTCACATGGCTCACTAGTATTTGAGCAGAGTTTGGCCTCCTGTCAGCTGGAGACTTGGTTAGTGTGTCCCTTTAGGCACAGAGCAACTGAAAGTGATCAGTCCCTTCTGACATGTTAATGATGTTCTGATACTAAAAAATAAAAATAAAAATTCGGTTTCAAGAACATTAATCATAATGACTCTTTTATATTTTTAAGCATATTTTTCACAGTCCCTCACCTAGAATGGAAGTGTCACTACTGGGCATCAGCAATCACAGACATGACTATTTTAGCAAAGTTGGGAGAAACAGTGCTGGTAGACAAGTAGGTTGCCTGACTTATTAAGAGTTGGAGTGAGTCCTAACTCCAGAGTCCTGTAACTCTGCTACAGTCAGAGTTAGGTCCCTGCTACTTACCACTGTTCCTGGCAATACCATTTATTATGGCTTTACAAAGCACCCCTGGGACTCAGGAACCTGAGACTGTACTGGGAGAGGGGAAATCCAGGTCCTACCAGAAAGGAGATGTCTGAGAGTAACCTCATGTGGCCTACACGTACCCAGCCCCTGTGCCAGTTTGCACTCAGCTGGAGTACCAGTTAATCCTTCCTTCCCATGTCTGCATGGAGTTTCTTAGCTTCCAACAGGGAAGGTCCACTCAGAACTTTGGGGTTATTTATCATGGTTTCAGAGCAGGCTCGACTGCCTTCAATTCTCACTAATTATGTAACTCCTACAGAAGCAAGCAGATAGTTTCTCCAAATAGAGTGGAAAGACAACTCAAGAGAAACATAGCCATTCCCAGGTAGACTATTATTGGCTGAGAATCTCAGGAAGTCAAAGAATTTTAGAGATGGAAAGACCTTGGATATAAAATCATCTAAATCTTTTAGTTTGTATTTATAGAAACAAAGGCTTATACAATTTAAGTGAGTTATCCAAGGTCATAGAGATAATTAATAATGAAGGGAGAAGATTTTTTCAAAGATTGATATTTCTGTTTTGTTTTGTTTTTCTCTCATTTTCTACCCCTTTGTAATTACAACACAAACCTATCATTGGGTTTTGGTTAAAGAAATTATATTATTCTCAAAATCCCCATTATATGCTCATACTAGTGAAATTATGTAATATTGAGTAACCTTTTTTTCCATGTTTATTTGTTAGGTCCAAGGACTGTTTCCTCTTGGCTATAGTGTATTCATCATTCTTGAATTTCCCACCTTAAATATTAAGGAATTTTCTTTTCTTTCTCTCTGTTTGCCTGGCAGCATCCTTAATTGAAAACAAACAAGCTGTTAATCGGTGAAAAAAAGGAGGGAGAAAAATCTTCAGAAATTGTGTTTATCCCCATCTGGCCTTAGAAAAACATGGGAATTGGTGATCAAGTGCTCTCAGCCGGATGGCTGCCTTTCAAGGGAAACAGTATCTGGATATTTCTATGTCTAGACCACAGAGGAAAAATGCTTTCTTGTTAATTAACCCATTGAGAACAGAACAGGCCCGCGTGGCTCTGAGAAACATAGACAGAAAAGAGATTTGGTCACTGAAGATTCCAGAGGGCTTTGTTGGTGATAATGTTTATGAAAGGTTGGTTGTTCATTAGTCTGTCTGTCAGTGTTTTTCAATCCAGAGTCTATACAGAGTGAAAATGAATGATGGCAAGTAGTCATTTTTTTTCTTCACCAGTCCACGGTATTTTTTATTTGACTGTTCACATTTCACTCCCTGTTTGTCTGCCAGTGCTAAGGATCTTGTGAGAAACCTCCTTCCCATTTTTTTAATTGGGCTGTTTGTCTTCCTGCAGTAGACTCGTGTGAGTTTCTTATATATTTTGGAGATCAAACCCTTGTCTGAGCTATCATTGGCAAATATGTTTTCCCATACAGTTGGTTCTCTTTTCATTTTAATGCCGTTTTCTTTAGTCATGCAGAAGCTTTTTATTTTGAGGAGACCCCATTTGTTTATTCTTTCTTTTGTGTCCCTTATTCTAGGCAAAAGACCTGAATAGACACTTCTCCAAGGAGGACATACAGAGGGCCCAGAAACATAAGATACTCAGCAGCACTAACCATCAGAGAGATGCAAATTAAAACCACAATGAGATACCACTTCACACTGGTGAGAATGGCCATCATAAACAAATCAACAAACAAGTGTTGGAAAGAATGTGGAGAAAAGGGAACCCTACTGCACTGTTGGTGGGAATGTAGACTGGTGCAGCCACTGTAGAAAACAGTATAGAATTTCCTCAGAAAACTAAAAATGGAACTGCCTTATATCCTAAGAATCCTGAAACACCAATTAAAAAGAACCTATGTACCCCAATGTTCACAGCAGCACAATTTACAATAGCCAAGTGCTGGAAGCAACCTAAGTGCCCATCAGTAAATGAGTGGATCAAAAAACTATGGTACATTTACACAATGGAATTCTATGCAGCAGAGAGAAAGAAGGAGCTCCTACCCATTGCGACAGCATGGATGGAACTGGCGAGCATTATGCTAAGTAAAATAAGCCAGGTAGTGAGGGACAAATACTGTATGATCTTACCTTTAAGTGAGATCAACAAAACAAAACAAAACAAAAAAGCAAGCAAAATATAGCCAGATACACTGAAATTGGGAACAAACTGACGGTAACCAGAGGGGAGGTGGGAGAGTATAATAGGGGGAAAAGGGGAAGGGTTTTCAGAAACAACTGTAGAAGACACATAGACAAAACCAAGGGGGAATGGGATGATGAGAGGGAGGTGGGGATGGCAGGGGTTGTGGGGAGTGGTGGGAGGAAAATGCAGACAACTGTACTTGAATAACAATAAAAAAAAAAACCTTCTTCCTTCTAGAGTATAAAGCAAGGATTCTAAAGGCCAAGACTTAAGGATATTTTCATTGAGAATAAAAAGATGAGACAAATGGTTTGTCTGGGTCCTGGAGGGGAAGGTTATATGAATCCTGGTAGGATTATGAATTGTGATTCAATTTAGTAATCTGTTTGAGTTCTGCTTCCATATTTGTAAATGCTGGATGTTAGTTGATATATATCATTACCCAACTAGATAATTTAATTTCAAAAAATATTCTGTGCACATAGGCCACAGCATATCCCAGATTGGAATGAAATATTTTGAATTTATGTGCATGTTACACATTAACAATCATAGAAAAGGAAAGCATTCCTTTTACATTCAAGTTCCCTAAGTATAATTTATCCACTTCCTCCAGAAATATTTATTAAAGGCTGCTTAATGCTTACAGAGGTGTTTAAAATCAGGAGTCTGAAGAGAAAAATACACAGTGCCTACTTTTCAAATGTTGTCTATAAAGAGAAATAAAATAAACACAAAAACAAATTTATACATTACAATATTATATAAATGATGTGGAAGTATTGAAAAAACACACAATAGAAGCATGGTCAGTTTGTGTTGAAGATAGTTGGAAAAGGATTGTTACAAACTTCAGTTAACTGATGAAATCATGATACAAGGAATGTTTGAAGAGCCATGAAGGAAATATAAAGTAAAATAGAATCGCTCAAGCTAACCTTTTAATTTTTTATTTTTTACATTCTTATTCAAGCCTTTTACATCTGTAGGCATAATTTTAGGAATCTCCAGTGGAGCATGAGTCCATCCACAATATTGCCTTAGTCTTTCTTTACAGCCCCCTCCCCACCTTGTGCCTCCTTTCCTACCTCTCTCTTGTCAAGGGGTCCCCTCTCCACTATGCTTCTCCTTTACCTTTGCCCGGAGTCCTGTTTTAACCACATTTCCTTTCCTTTCAGCTGTCAAATTCTCTTGCTCGTGCTTTTAAACTTTGGCATTGCATCTTCCAGGAATTCTTCTTGGAACTTACCCTACTCCTCCCCTCTCCCAATTTTTTAACTTCTCTTAATCTCACCTCCTTCCTCCCCTTACAGATTGTATTAGATGCTTCTTCTGGGTGAGCTGATGAGAACTCTTGACATTTTTTGTCACTGTATGTACCACATTAGATTTTAATTATCTATTTCTTTATCTATTTCTCCAACTAAGATGTCAGCAAGGAGTCTATAGGGATTGTGCAAATGAGACATAATTGTGGCTTAGACTGAGGTGGTGGCAGTGCCTATAGAGATAAATGTACAGAATTAGACATATAATTTAAGGTAAAAATATCTGCACTTAATGCTATATTGTGGGTGGAGTGATAAAGAAAGAAATATTAAGAAGTATTCCTACATTTCTAATTTTAGAACTACTGGATGGATTCCTGAATTTGGGAATGCTAGAGAAGGCTCATATTTAGGGGAGGAGGGTGCTGGTTGAATTTCAAAGATTTGGTTGGGTACATTGCAGTGGATACCAAGATTCACCCCCTGCCCAGACCCCTCTTCAGTAAAGGACTTGCCCCAGCTGTGAGAGAACTAGGAGAGGACAGCCTTTAGCTGTTAAGTGTTTATTGAATTTCAGCCCCTTCAGAGATCTTCTCTGAAGGCCATCTCACACAACATCTTGCCTGGTGTGTGTGGCAGGGGAGGGAATGGTATGCATATCCAATGTCTGATAAAGACCTGGCCATCTTGCTCCAATAGGAAACAATCTTTAAGGTGCATCTGGACTAGTTCTACAGCTCATCATGGGCTTAGCTAATGCTGCTGTTGGGCCTACCTCTCTCCCTCTTTGCATGCCTGCTTTCTACAAGTATTGATTGTAAGGGCACTCTCATAAACATCCTGCATGCCAAAAGCTGTCTTAGCATCCTCTTCCCAGAGAATACAACCTGTAAAGTTGGTAGCAGCAGTGGTTCAAGAAAACAGGTGCTATGATGAAGGTTTGGAAACCAATCATTTTCCACCTGGCTGATAATGAGAATCCTGGCACTGGTCGTAAGTGGTGCACAGGCAGCCCTGGCACAATCATCTAGTTGTTGAAAGTTTTACTGGTGGTGCATTGGGATGGGGTGGGGTAGCAGTGTGAGGGAATTCCAGTTGGTCCCATGTATCAGGCATTTGAGAAATGTGTGGGGAGTGGAAACTAAACTGACATAAGAATTGGATAGCTATTACTAGACTGAATTGTTTCTCTGAATGTAGATAACAGAAAATTAAGTGCATTTTAGAGAGCTTCCTTGGAATCATACAAGGAGGTTCTACTCTCCTGTGGAGGGAGGGTGAAAAAAAAAAACCAGAACCTAACTGAGAGCTTAACTGGTTGAGTCCCAAAGAAGGGAAAGTCAAATTCCCAGTCAAGGCAAGCCTGCATTGCCAGTCAGTGAGGAAAGAATAGGATTTTGATGCATTGGATGGGTACAGCTAGATTTATGGTATGGAGATGTAAATGTATGACTCATTGTCATATAGATGACATTTAAAATCATGGGAATGATTATCATCTCCCTAGTGAGAGAGCGTAGGTATGGAAGAAATTGACTCAGGACTGATTTCCATGGAAAGTCAAACTGTAAAGGTTGAATAGAGAGAGAAGATCTTGCAAAGGAGATTGATTGAAAAGAAGTACCAAAGAGATTAAAGGAAAATTGGGGAATGTGTATCATGCAAACCAAAACAAGAGAGACTTTCAAAAGTATGTAATACTTTTGGAAAAAGTATTACTAAGAAAATTAGGAGGTGTATGTAATGCTGTTGAAAGGTGACTGGATCTAATACACTTAGCTAAATGAAAGAAATTGAACTCAAAAAGTATGACATTCTTACCAAGACAAGCTGCAGGAATAGAAAACAGATTTGTGATTGCCAGGGGCTGAGCATAAATTGAGGGTGAGTTTACTACAAAGCAATAAGGGTATTCAGTGGCATGTATCTGATAGAATCATTTTGTGTTTTTATTATTTTATTGTTGTTCAATTATAGTTGCCTGCATTCCCCCCCCCCATTCCCCTGACCCCAGCCAAACCCACCTCACTCCCTTGCTTCCACCCCACCTTTGGTTTTATAGTAGTTCCTGAAAACCCTTCACCCCATTGCCCCCTCCCCTCTAGTTATTGTTAGAATGTTCTTAATTTCAATGTCTCTGGGTATATTTTGCTTGCTTTTTTCTTTTGTTGATTATGTTCCAGTTAAATGTGAGACCATATAGTATTTGTCCCTCACTTCCTGGCTTATTTCACTTAGCATAATGCTTTCTAGTCCCATCCATGCTGTCACAAAGGGTAGGAGCTCCTTCTTTCTCTCTGCTGCATAGTATTCCATTGTGTAAATGCACCGCAGTTTTTTGATCCACTTATTTATTAATGGGCACTTAGGTTGCTTCTAGCACTTGGCTATTGTGAATTGTGTTGCTGTGAATATTGGGATACATAGGCTCTTCTGAATTGGTGTTTCAGGATTCTTAGGGTATAATCCCAGCAGTGGAATAGCTGGGTTGAAAGGTAGGTCCATTTTTAGTTTCCTGAGGAAATTCTATACTGTTTTCCACAGTGGTTGTAACCAGAGGGGAGGAGGGAGAGTGATAATGGGGGAAGAGCCATCAATGAACATGTGTAAAGGACACAAGGACAAAACCAAAGGGGGTATGTTCAAGGGTGGGGAGGCAGGGATAGGAGGGGCCAGGGGAGTAGTGGGGGGGAAATGGAGACAACTGCACTTGAACAACAATAAAGAAAGAGAAAAAATAAAAAAAAAGAGATGCATGGTACACGGGAGATGCTTAATGAATATTTGTTAAATGAATAAACTGTCACACTATTAAAAATAAAGAAAAGAAAAGAAAATATAGTTCAGAAAGAAAGCAAAGAAAACCAAGCTTATAGATACAGAAAACAGACTTGTGGCCACCAGAGACAGTGGCAGGTGGGGGAGAAATGGCCGAACAGGATCCAAACATACAAACTTCTATTTGTTTTATGAGTCATGGGGATGTAGTACACAGCATGGTGACTATAGTTAACAGTACTGGATTGCATGTTTGAAAGTTGCTAAGAGTAGAACCTAAAAGTCTGCATTATAAGAAAAAAATTCATAACTATGTATAGCAACTGTGAACCACATCCATTGTGGTGATGATTTCACAATCTATACAAATATCAAATCATTATGTCAAACACCTGGAGATAATGTTATATATCAATTATATCTCAATTAAAAAGATGACTGTAATATGGAAGATATAAGTTGAAAAGGGTTTACTAAGTCATGGAAAAAATGAGAGAATATTTGAGAAGTTATTTATTTATTTATTTTATATAATCATTTTTTATTTTTAAACTACAGTTGACATCAATATCATATTAGTTTTGGGTGTATACCCCAATGATTAGACATCATATAATTTACTAAGTGATCATCCTGATAAATCTGGTGTCCATCTGATCCATACATAGTTATTAGAATATTATTGACTATATTCCCTATGCTATACTTTATATCCTCATGACTATTCTGTAACAATCTATTTGTATTTCTTAATCCCTTCACTCCTTCACCTCTTCCCCCAACTCACCTTCCATATGGCAACTGGCAAAATGTTCTCTGTATCTATGAGTCTGCTTCTGTTCTGCTTGTTTGTTTTTTGTCTATTTTAGATTCATTTGTTGATAGATATGTATTTATTGCCATTTTCTGTTCATACCTTTAATCCTTCTCCACCTTCTCCCATTTCCTCCTCCTCCTCTTCTTTCTTCCTCTTCTTCTTCTCCTCCTCCTTCTCCCCCACCCCTCCCCCTTCCCTTCTTCTCCCTTCTCCTCCTCCCCCTCCCCTCCTTCCCTTCCCCTCTTCCTCCTGCCCCTTCTTCCTCTTCCTCTCCTCCTCCTCCTCCTTCTTCTTCTTCTTCTCCTCCTCCTCCTCCTCTTCCTCCTCCTTCCTTTTCCTTTTCCTCTTCCTCTTATTCTCCAAGAAGACCATTTAACATTTTATGTAGTACTAATTTGGGGGTCATAAGCTCTTTTAGCTTTTCCTTATCTCAGAAGCTCTTTATGTGTTCTTAAATTCTAAGTGATAGCTTCGATGTGTAGAGTATTCTCATTATAGGTCCTTGCTTTTCATCACTTCAAATATTCTTGCCAATCCCTTCTGGCCTGTAAAGTTTCTGTTGAGAAATCAGCTGACAGTCTTATGAGAGCTCCCTTGTGGTAACTAACTACTTTTCTCTTGCTGATTTAAGATTCTCTATTTGTCTTTCATTTTTTGCATTTTAATTATGATGTGTATTGGTGTGGGCCTTTTTGGATTCATCTTGTTTGGGTCTTTTTGTGCTTCCTGGACTTGTATGTTTATATTCTTCACCAGGTTAGAGATGTTTTCTGTTATTACTCTTTCAAATAAGTTTTCAGTTTCTTGCTCTTTCTTTTCCCCTTTTGGCATTTCCATGATGTGAATGTTGGTACACTTGAAGTTGTCCCAGAGGATCCTTACACTGTCTTTGTTTTGTTTGTTTTTTATTCTTTTTTCTTTTTGCTGTTATGATTGGGTGATTTTTGCTTCCTTATATTCCAAATTGCTGATATGGTTCTCAGCTTCATCTTAATTCCCTGTAAATTATTCTCCATTTCAGTTTGTGTATACTTCATTTCTGACTGTTTTTAATAGTTTTCATGTCATTTTGAGGGTTTCCTGTCCTTTTTTATCCTGCCAAAGTTCTAAATTACACTACTCTTCCCCTAAGTTCCGTGAGCATCCTTATAAATGGTGTTTTGAACTCTGTATCAAGCACATTGCTTGTCTTTGTTTTGTTAGTTCTTTTTCTGGAATTTTGTGCTGTTCTTTCATTTAGGTTGTGTTTCTTTGTCTCCTCATCTTGGCAACCTCCCTGTGTTTGTTTCTATATGATAGGTAGTGTTCCCATGTTTCCTTCACTTAGTAAAGTGGCATAATGTAGTAGGTATCCTGCAAGGCTCAGTAACACAGCCTTCCTGATCACTCAAGCTGGGCACTCCTATTGTACCTCTCAACCTGTGTGGACTCTGTACACCTTCCTATTGTAGTTGAGCCTTGATTACTGTTGGTACATCAATAGGAGGTGTTTATCCCCAGGCTGATCCACTGCATGGACTGACTCTGATCATGAACACTGTAGAGGGTCAACTGTGTAGGGGCTTATCCCACAGAGCAGGACTTACCTCAGTGGGGCTCTGGTGCCCAAATACACTGTCCTTTTTGTCACAGTGAGGTGGTTGGGTGGGGTTTTGATGTGGTCTGAATTCGTCCACTGGGTGCACTGGCTCCTGGGGCCACCTGGGGAGTTCAGGACAAGGTCAGTCACTGCCTGTGTTCTGCCCAGGGCTACCTGGCTTGAGTTAGAAAGCAACCTGCAGCTGCCTGCTACTTGTTGGGTTTGGAGTTGCCCAGGAGAGGCCAAACAGCAAATCACAGCAGGCTGTTGCTAGTGCTGGGCCTAGTCCACTTAGTGAGTGGTAGTGGGCATGCTGAGGCCAGATGCTGCTTTGTTTGAGAGATTTTAGGAAAGTCTGAAGTGTGAACCAACACAGGCCATTTTTGTGAAAAAGGCACTGAAAACAGTTTGCGTGGGCTTGCAAGTTTGGTGGAGAAGGATCTCAGGGAATTTTCAGGGTAGGGCAAACAGTGATAGCCAGGTTGATGGAGTCTCAGATATGGCACCCACCTGCTGGCTCTGTGGGAGGAGGGCCCAGAAAATGAACAATGACCTCTGCCATCACTTTTGTCTGGCAGAAAGGTGACCCCCCAGTTTTAGTCCTGATGCTATATAATTCAGTTTCTCCCCATGTGTTCCTGGTTTCTTTCAAGCTGCTTCCCCAGTACTGGAGCTCAGAGGGAGTGAGTCTGAGTAACTCTGTGGGGGCCCATTAAAAGGTACTTCCTGGGACTCCCAAAACCCTCTGTCTCACTTAGACACAATACCTGCTGTTTTTAGAGCCAAAAGTTAAGGGGAATTGTCTTTCTGGCATTGGAACAGTAGGCTGAGGGTTCTGGTGTGCAGCTTGGACTAATCACTCCTTAGGGGAGACCTCTGTAGCTGACATATATCTTCCAAATTATCTGCCACATGTGGGTATGGGGCCAGTCCCTTGCTCATCTCTGTCCCTTCTTCCAGTCTCGATGTGGCTTCTTCTTTAAATCTCTAGTCATAGAACTTTTGTTCAGCTAGATTTCAGGTGGCTCTGAATGATGGTTGTTCTGTGGTTTAGTTGTAATTTTGATACGGTTGTGGGAAGTTGTGATTACCACATTTACCTATGCCACCATCTTGATTGGTAGTTAAGAAGTAATTAAAAGAAAAATTCCCTGCTAACCTTTAATATGCCTTCTGTTTTGGTTGATTTGCCTATTCTGGATATAGCATATAAAAGGAATCATGATGTATGAACTTTGTGTCTGACTTTTTTCACTTAGTATAAAGTTTTTGAAATTCATCCAACTTATAGCACATTGTTTCTTTTTATGGATGGGTAACATTCCATTGTTTATACACACTACACTTTTTTCAGCCGTTTGTTCATTGATGGACACTTGGATTGTTTCTTCCTTTTGGGTATTATAAATAATATTGCTATAAAATTTGTGTACAAGTTTCTGTGTGGACATAAGTTTTCATTTCTCTCGAAATGAATTATATACCTAGAAGTGGAATTATTTGGTCATATGGTAATTCTATGTTTAACTTTTTGAGGAACAGCCAAACTGTTTTCCACAGCAGCTGCACCATTATACATTCCCACAAGCATCTATGAAGGTTCCAATTTCTCCAAATCTTTGCCAATACTTGTTATTTTTTATTTTCTTGATTAAAGCCATCCTAGTGGGTGTGAAGTGATATCTCATTGTGGTTTTGATTTGCATTTCCTTAATGACAGATGATGCTGAATACCTTGTTATGTGCTTATTGGCTATTTATAGGCCTTTGGAGAAATATCTATTCGGTTCCTTTGCTCATTTAAAAATTGTGTTGCTTGTCTTTTTGTTGTTGTGGTAAGGATTCTTTATAGAATCTGGATGTTATACATTATCAGATGTATGATTTGAAAATATTTTTTTTATTCTGTAGGATGTGTGTAGGAATTAATTATTAACAGCTAATTTTCTTTAGTGCTATGAATTTTTAAATATTCTTTGTCTTCTTGAGTATATTTTCTTTTTTTATGTTCCTTAATATACTTTATTGATTACACTATTACAGTTGTCCCAATTTTCCCCTGTGTTCCCCTTACTTAGTACCCCCATACCCTCTGGCAATAACTTCCTGAGTTTATATCTATAAGTCATGCATATACGTTTTTTGGTTAGTTCATTTCCTATACTGTTCTTAACATCTCCCTGTCTCTTCTGTTCTTACCAACTTGTACTTCTTAATCCCTGCACCTTTTCCCCCATTCTCCCCCTTCTGCCTCCCAACTGATAACCCTCCAAATGATCTCCATACCTATGATTCTGTTTCTGTTCTGCTCCTTTGGCTTGGTTTGTTTTTTAGATTCAGTTGTTTATAGTTGTGAATTTATTGCCATTTCAACATTCATAGTTTTGATCTTCTTCCTTTTCTTAAATAAATCCCTTTAACATTTCATAAAATAATGGCTTGGTGATGATGAACTTCTTCAGCTTTACCTTGTCTGGGAAGCACTTCATTGGGCTTTCCATTCTAAATCATAGCTTTGCTGCATAGACTAATGTAGGTTGTAGGTCCTTGCTTTTCATCACTTTGAATACTCCTTGCCAGTCCCTTCAAACCTGCAAAGTTTCTTTTGAGAAATCTGGCAGTCTTATGGGGGGCTCCTTTGTAGGTAACTATCTGGTTTTCTCTTACTGCTTTTAAGATTCTCACTTTATCTTTAACCTTTGGCATTTTAATTATGATGTGTCTTAGTGTGATCCTATTTGTGTCCATCTTTTTTAGGACTCTCTGTGCTTCCTGTATTTGTATATCCATTTCCTTAATCAAATTAAGGAAGTTTCCTTTCATTATTTTTTTCAAATAATTTTTTAATTTCTTGTGCCTTCTCTTCTTCTTCTGGCATCCCTATGATTTAATTGTTGGTACATTTGAAGTTGTCGAGAGGTTCCTTAGCTTATCCTTGTATTTTTTGGTGGGGAGGGGGATTATTTTTTTTTCTTGCTGTTCTGATTAAATGTTTTTTTCTTTGTTATGTTCCAAATCATTGATTTGATTCTAAATTTCACCCACTACACTTTTGGTTCCCTGTAAAGTTTTCTTTATTTCATTTAGTATAACCTTATTTCTGCCTGGGTCTTTTTTATGATGTTGAAGTAACCAGTGAGTTCCTTATTATCCTAAACCAGTGTTTTGAATTCTGTATTTGACAGATTGTTTATTTCCATTTTGTTTAGTTCTTTTTCTGGAGTTTTGTTCTGTTCTTTAATTTGGGCCATATTTCTTTGTCTCCTCATTATGGCAGACTCCCTGTGTTTGTTTCTATGTATTAGGTAGAGCTGCTTTGATTCCCTGTCTTAGTAGCATTGCCTATTATAGAAAAGTGCACTGGTTATTTGGATAGGGAAGTGTCTTAGATAATCAGCAGAGAGTGATTTATGACAGAGAGTGATTATAGACAGAGTGAACCAAGTTGATGGAGTCTCCAATATAGTGTCTCTGCTCTGTGGCTCTGTGTGTGGGGGAGCTCAGAAAGGCGACAATGACCCCTGCCTGGCCTCTCGAGTTTTGTCCAAGAGGTGGCTGTCCCCTGGAACTCATCTTGATGCCAAACACTTCAATTTCTCCCTTTCTACCACTGGTGGCCATCCAGTTGCTGCCCTGGTGCTGAAGCCCAGAAGGAGTGAGTGTGTGTAAGTTCTTAGTCTGTTACAAGCCCTTTAAGAGGAGACTGCTGAGAATTCTATTCCACAGTTTCTTCTGCCATCCCAACCCCCATCAGTTTTTACAGCAAGAATTCATGGGAACTTATCTTCTTGGTACTGGAACTTTGGGTTGGGTGGTATGGTGTGGACTGGGATCTTTCACTCCTGAGGTATTCCTCCCAATTTTTATCCACCACAAGTGGGTGTGGGACCACCCATTCTACATCTCTCCATCTCCATGCCTCCATGATTCTCCATGAGTCTCTGCATCTCCACCCCTTCTAGCTACTTGGATGAATGTGACTTCTTTAATTTCTTGGTTGTCGGACTTCCATTCAACCTGATTTTCTTATGATTCTAGGTGATATTTGTTTTGTAGCCCAGTTGTAATTTTTGCTGTGGTTGTCCGAGGAGGTGAACCATGTTTACCTATGCCTCTATCTTGACTGGAAGTCTGGACTCAACTATATTTGCTATAAGAATGTATTGTTATCAATTTCACTGAATTTTGAAGATATATTTCCATATGGGTCATGATGTTCTCTGAAGATAGGTTTAGTGCTTACTATATCTGCTGTGAAGACCCCTTATCACTATTATCATTCTTCATTTGTACATTTTTTTGAGTAGCACAGCCTTGGTTTTAGAAATCTCTTTTGTCTTTGTTTTCTATTTCATTTTTTCTGCTTTTAGTTATGTGATTTCTTCTACTTTAAATACTCTTTTTCTTCTACTCTCTTAATTTGAATACTTAACCCATTATTTTAAAACATTTTGGTTTTACAGTAAATTTATTTGAAGGATTAAAGTTTATGTATATGGACTGTTTTAGCAACACCCTGAACATTTTATATGCAGTGCCTTTATTATCCCAGCCAAAATATTTTGTCACTTCCAATGTCATTTCCCCTTAAGAGTATAAATTGCTTGGACTGCCATTCTTAATACACAAACATAGAGGTTTTAAGGACTATTATTTTGTTTTGTTTACTGTTGATTACTAATTTATTTTAGTTGGGTTTTAAAAAGGCCATCTACATTACATCAGTTCTTTGATAGTTGTCGGTATGTCTTTTGTAATCTAGTGGGTATTCCAATTGGAAAACATTCAGTGTTAACAAGACTACATGTTTTCTATTGGGGTATGAAGTTTTTTAGGCAAGCAATTAGATAAAATATATTTTGTCATTCAAACATTCTATAACTTCACTAATTTTTTATGTTCTTGATATGTCATCAGTTCTTGCCAGAGTTGTTTAAAAATGATTTTAGATTTGTAAAATTTACCTTTAACTCTTACAATTTTTGTTTAATAAAATTTCAGGTTATATTTTTTAAGGTTAATATTTATTATTATTATGTCTTCTTGTTAGATTGTTACTTCATTATAATATTATATTGGTTCCCTTAATTTCCAGTAATATTTGTGCCTCTAATTTTATTTTACATTAAGTTGTTACAACAGCTTTATTTGTGTCAATAAATATCCAGAATATCTTTTTTCATACTTTTATTTTCTATGTGGCTTTATTTATTATGTGGCAGTAGTAGCAGCATATAGCTATACATTTTTCTTAAATTCCAATCTTATCATTGCTTTTCTATTTGATGAAATTATTCTATTTACATTTATCATTGATATTTTTGACTAGCTTTTTCTAATTTTCAATTGTGTTTAAATTTGTTTACTTGTTTTCTTTATTTACCTTTTTTTTGGCTTCCTTGCTATATCTTTTCCTGATATCTGAAGGACTGATAACATTTTAAAACTTTTTCTTTCCCTTGATTTTTTTGTTTTCAGGTAATATATTTCTATACTTTAATGGTTAGCTTTAAATTTTAAACTTTCATATTTATCCACAAGTTTACTAATAAATATATACTTTGTCAGTTTTCTATTCTATTCATTAACATGACAAGCTTTATTTATCCTTTAACTACCTACAATAAAACTGCCCCCTATAGATCTTGTTATTTTTCTTTAGTATGTAGGTTTTAAGTTATTTTAAGCAAAAGTATTAATTTTATAGTTATTAATTTATTAAATGTATCAATATATTTCATTATTGTCTGTGTTCCCCAATATTTATTTTAACTTTTCTTTCCTTATAGATTTCCTTTCCTTCCTTTCTTCTTTTTCTCCTTCTGCTGCTTCTTCTTCTTCTTCTTCTTCTCCTTCTCCTCCTCTTCTTCCTCCTCTTTCTCCTCATTCTTCATTTTTTGGTTTTGTTTTTTCACTCAAGGAGCCTATTTATTCAGGTTCAGAATTTAGTATTCAAGAACTCTGTCCTGACAGGCCCAACACCTACCTCCTATGTTGCTGTCTCCAGCAATCCCACAGGGCAGCCTCAGGGCCAGCCATGGCACCTGGGTCCTACTTTTTCTTTCTTTTTTATTGTTGACATTATTATATATGTCCCCCATTTTCCTCCTCTACCCCACCCTTCCTTCCCCTGGACTTTAGCACATTGTTGTCCATGTCCATGGGCTTTGCCTGTGTGCATATAAGTTTTTTGGTGAATTTCTGTCAGTCCCCCCAAACTCCTCTCTGAGATCTGTCAGTCTGTTCCATGTATCCATGACTCTGATTTTATTTTGTTCATCAGTTTATTATGTTCATTAGATTCCACATATGAGTGAGATCATATGGTATTTGTCTTTCTCTGGCTGGCTTATTTTGCTTAGCATAATTATCTCCATGTCCACTCATGCTGTCACAAAGAGAAAGGCTTCCTTCTTTTTTATAGATGTGTAGTATTCCATTGTGTAAATATGCCACAACTTCTTTATGCACTCATCTACTGATAGGCACTTGGACTGTTTCCAGGTCTTGGCTATTGTAAATAGCGCTGCTATGAACATAGGGGTTCGTATATTTGTTCTGATTAGTGTTTCTGGGCCCGACTTTTCTTAGTTAATTTTTTCCTTATTGCTTAGTTATATTCTAATGTACAACATAATTCAGTAATGGTTAGAAGGAAAGTGGGAATAAACATTCCTAACTTTTATATTTCTGAAGTTGTCTTTATTTTGCCCTTATAATTAAAGATACAACTGAAGCCTTTGTCAATATAAATTACATTTTTTAGAAGTCCAATTAAAAATTTCAGCCTTCTCAATTTATCTTTCATATATTTTAACAACTCTTTCATATTTTTCATGGCTTCTTATTTTGCTATTGTGTATTCAAGATGAATTCTTCAGTACAATCTACTATTTCACTATATCTCTCTTTAATTGTGTTCAATCCAGAATTTACTCTAATTTATTACAATTAAAAATAAATAATTTTTTAGGCCCTGGATGGCATAGCTTAGTGGATTGAGCATGGGCTGCAAACCAGGCATTGCAGGTTCAATTCCCAGTCAGGGCACATGCCTAGGTTGCAGGCCATGGCCCCCAGCAACTGCACATTGATGTTTCTCTCTCTCTCTCTCCCTTCCCTCTCTAAAAATAAATAAATAAAATCTTAAAAAAAAAAAAAACCCTGACAACCCTGTGTCAATCCTCCTGTCTCAAAAGAAGTTAAAAAAACAATAAAATAAATAAATAATTTTTTTACCAATGCTCATAGCAGCCCAATTTACAATGGCCAAGTGTTGGAAGCAACCTAAGCACCTATCAGTAAATGAGTGGATCAAAAAACTATGGTACATTTACACATTGGAATACAGAAAGAAAGAAGGAGCTCCTACCCTTTGCGACAGCATGGATGGAACTGGAGAGCATTATGCTAAGTGAAATAAGCCAGGTGGTGAAAGACAAATACCATATGATCTCATCCTTAACTGGAACATAATCAGCAAAACAAACAAGCAGGAAAAACATAACCAAAGACATTGAAATAAAGAACAAACTGAGAGCAACCAGAAGGGAGGGGGCAGGGGATAACAGTGGGAAAAGAGGAAGGGCCATCAAGGAACATGTATAAAGGACCCATGGACAAAGCCAAAGGTGGGTAGGATAAAGGCTGGGAGGTAGGAGAATAATGGGGACAACTGTACTTGAACAACAATAAAAATAAATAAATAAATAATTTTTTCACATTCAGAATATTGTATTTGTTTTATCCTTGTTCAAAGTCATTCATTTTAGTCAAACTGTTTGTAGAATTATCTTATCCAGGGTAAATTCATATTGATGTTTTGCTTATCTTTTGTTTTCACTAATAATCTTCATGTGTTTTGCAAATCTGTTTTTCAGGCCCTTTTTAAATGGGAGTATTTTTTTTCCTCTTTCTAATAGTTTGCAATATCCTTCACCTGACTTCCTGAACTCTCTTTTAGGACTAGGTATTAAATGGTGTTTTTGACATTCATTTTTTGTGGTTAGGATTGCAATATAATTTGCAATTTTGTTGTATGTCTATGACCCCAACATTCCATAGAGACCTGCAACTCTATTAAATATATACCTTAGATTGCTATTAAATAACATTATTTTCAGCATTCTTTTACAAATAGAGCAGCCTCTCTTTAGTCTTTGGCATTAAATAGTAAACCTGGCTCAGTTCTCCTATAATTTTGTTACTGTACCTTGTTGAGCCAAATGCCTCATTCCCAGTGATGATTGCAATCACAGTGTTCAACAAGCTTTCGGCTTGAACCCTTAGTACTTTAACAGGTAGGTTCTGTTTCTGATCAGCAGAGATGCTTATTTCTAGTTTGTATGTATATACTATGCACACATAATTTAAAAATATGCATATGTATAGCATGTGTAGGAACACACGTGTGTACAGACATATATAGCTGTATGAACATATATTTACATATGTGATATATATTTATATGTATGCAATATATATTTTCAACTAAATACTTTAAATATATAAATATGTTTAAAATGTATATACATGGAGTAAAAAGATTTTATAAATCATTACTTTACACTTGTTTATTTTGTTATCAATAATTTGGTCAAAGTTAAACATGCAGAAAAATACAAAAATAAGCTTACATTTATGACTTGACCCATATATGTTATCATATTTTTGTTTCACCTTTAAAAGTAATTATTGCAGATAACACAATATCTGCTTAAACTATGACCCAGGATGATTTTTTTCTCCACAATAAGAGCAGTCACCAGCATGGGCCTCTCTGTGCCCACCCAGTCCACATGTGTATGTATATTTATAATACAATATAGTACTGTTTTGTTTTCAAAGGTGTTGAAAATGTATTGTTTTGTTTTCAACTGAAATGGTACCATACCCTGCTGATTTGTTTCTTGCTATTTCACAGTTAATTTTATGTTTTAGATAGTCATCCTTTCTGTTTCTTATCAGCATAAATACTTTTAAATTCATTATTCTGTTTTACCATATGGATAAAATTTGTTGTTTCTTTTTACATTAATTTTTTTTATTATTACAACACTGCTATAATTAATACTTATGTACTTGTCTCCTTGTGTTTATACTTCTAGCTTCTCTAGGATATATACCTTGGATATCTGGATTATAGAATACATACAATTGTAATTTATTATGTTGTGACTTTAGAATGAGCTGTCCTCTTTAAAATGGTAATGAAAATTTACCCTCTTTCTAGTGGTATATGAGTGTATTGTATTCCTACTGGAACAGTATTTCTAATACTGTTCCAAAATAGTGTTGTCAGATTTTTAAATTTTGCTGATGCTATCATAAAAAACAAACTAATGAAAAAATAAACCAACCAAACAAACATTGCTTGGTTTTGCTTTCATTTCTCTGATTAAAATTGAGTTGAACATTTTTCAAATGTTGATGATCCATTTGGATTTTCTCTTCTTTGAAGTGCTCATCGTTATTCTTCAGCCAATTTCTGTTGGATTATTTACTTTGTCTTATTTGTGCATATGTACTATATTATATGTGTATAATATATATCATTATATTATATGTTTTACAAATATTTCATCCATGTATATTGCTTCCTAAAATCTTTGTGTGTTTAGCACAATATTAAACATAAAACTGATATTCGTGGTATTTTTTTTTGGTTAAGAAGTGATATGATGGATATTCTTGACATGAGTGTTGAAGGGTCAAATTCAAAAACACTTTAGAAAAAGAAAGGAAATCATTGAAAATGAAGATATTAACTACATTTCAAAATGTGTATTTTAGGAATCTTACACAGATTATTAACAATAAAAGTGATTAATTATCGACACTCCATATTTCTCAAATTCCAGAATACTTGTATGTATATACATCCTGCCTAACACTGAAATGCAAAGGTTACCTGCAGGATTGTCCAACCTGAAGCCCATGGCCTGCATGCAGCTCAGGATGGCTGTAAGTGCAAGCCCAACACAAACCGTAAATTTACTTAAAACATTATGAGATTTTTTGTGATTATGTATCACAATGTATTTAATGTCTGTCCCAATACAGCTCTTCTTCTTCTAATGTGGCCCAGATACACGAAAATGTTGGACACCCCTGGAAGGGAGTCACCATTACAAATTCAGATTACAATATATGCATGCTAACAGGTTTGTAAATGGTTTGGAAAAGGACTAGACATTGATGGATCCAGGGGAAGTTGTAGTGCTAGTAAAAGAGAAGGAAAAGGAAGAATTTTGTGGCCCCAGGAGATGAGACAGAGCTAGACATCTAAATCTCAGAAGTAAGAGAGGAACTAGGAAAATATCAGTGCAACATACTCCAACAGCATCCTGTGCCCATCTCTACTTGCACTTAGTCCTTACTATAACCTCTCACTGTACTTATCCATTACTATACTATAGTTAAAAGTAACTAATAAAACTAAACTGTCTTGTCCTTCAAAAAAATATCCTCTTTGCTTGGAACATATTCTTCATTTGACAAATGTAGGTGAAACATAAAAATGAAGAGCAGAAAGGAAGAAAAGGCTTAAAAGTGCCAAATGTCTTTATTTAATTTTTTGTGTTTATGAATTATCTTGATCCATAAATAACTGAGAGAAGCACAGAATCAACTATTATGATAAACAAAGAGCATGGAAAGGGTGGAGCAGTATAAGAGACCATAATCCTACATAGTCAGTGTAGCAGGTAAAATTTATGATTTTAAGGGAGAGGGAGTTTATAAAATAAAAATATATATAAATTATACATCCCTTGGAAAGAATATATTAACAAAAATTATTGCATTTTTTATCAAAAACAATAGAATACATAGGAATAAATTTAGCAAAGAAGTGAGGTAAGAGATCTGTACAGTGAATACAACAACAATCTGCTAAAAGAAACTGAAAAAGACACAGACAAATGGAAAGACATCCTGTGTTCATGAATCAGAAGAACTAATATTGCTAGTGTCCATACTACCATTCCCATAAAAATACCAAAAACATTATTCACAAAAATAGAAGAAACAATTCTAAAATTTGTGTAGAACCACAGAAGATTCCAAATAGCCAAACCAATCCTGAACAAAAATAAAACAAAGCTGGAGGTATTATGTGTCCTAGTTTCAAACTATACTGCAAAGCCATAGTAATAAAAAACAGTGTGGTACTGGCACAAAAATAGACACACAGACTAGTGGAACAAAACAGAGAGCCCAGAATTAAATCCTAGCATAGATAAGGGAGACAAGAACACCCAATGGAGAAAGGACAGTTTTTTCAACAAATGGTGCTAGGTAAAGTGGAAAAACATATGCAGAACAATAAAATGATGTCCCTATCTCACACACAAATTAACTGAGAATGTACTAAAGACTTCAGTAGAAGACTTGATACTATAAAGCTCTTAGAAGAAGAATGTCGAAGCTCCTATACTTATCTTGGCAATGATTTTTTTGGACATGGCAGCAAAAGCAAAAACAACAAAAGCAAAAATCCACAAATGGGGTTACATCAAACTCAAAAGCTTATGTGCAGCAAGAGAAACAATTAACAAAATGAAAAGACAACCTACAGAATGAAAAAAATATTTTGTAAGCCATATTTCATTTAAGAGGTTAATATTCAAAATACATATTTATACAACTTCATAACAAAAAATCAGATTAAATATAGGCAGAAGAACTACCTAGGCACTTTTCTAAAAAAGACATCAAAAAGTCCAACAGGCACATGAAAATATGCTCAGCATTACTAATCAAGAAAATGTGCCCTGGCTGGCGTAGCTCAGTGGATTGAGCACGGGCTGGGAACCAAAGTGTCCCAGGTTCGATTCCCAGCCAGGGTACATTCCTGGGTTGCAGGCCATAACCCTCAGCAACCGCACATTGATGTTTCTCTCTCTCTCTCCCTCCCTCCCTTCCCTCTCTAAAAATAAATAAATAAAATCTTAAAAAAAAAGAAAATGCAAATCAAAACCACAATGAGATATCAACTCATACTCATTAGAGTGGCTATCACCAAGAAGACAAAAAACAGTGGTGCTGGTGAGGATGTGGTGAAAAAGGAGCCATTATACATTGTTGGTGAGAATTCAAATTAGTCCAACCACTATTCAACCACAATGGAAAATTAAACATAGAAGTTCCTCAAATAATTAAATATAGATCTGATATATAATCCAGCAATTCTATGAATGGGTATATAACCAAAAAGAGAGAAAACAGTATTTTGAAGAGATATATGCACTCCCATGTTTATTGGAACATTATTCACAATAGTCAAGATATGGAAACAACCTCAATGCTCATCAACAAATGAATGGATAAAAAAGATATGGGTATATGTACAATAGAAAGTTATTGAGCCATGAAAAAGCAGGGTTATCCTGTCATTTTCAACAATATGGATAGACTGTAAGTACATTATGCTAAGTTGGATAAATCAGAGAAAGATAAGTACTGTTTGATGTTACTTATATGTGGAATCTAAAAAAGTCAAAATAAAAAAAAAGAATAAAATGGTGTTTACCAGGAAATTGAGGGTGGAGGGTTAAAATTAATATTGTTTAAGGGTACAAACTTGCAACCAGTAGTAATCAAATCATAGTGATCCAATGCACAGTACAGTAAATAGTAACACATTTACCCCTTTTATTTACGCGGTTATATGTCACATATATTCCATAAAAATTGCATTTTTATTTAAATAAAACACCACCAAAGATTAATAAATACTGTCCTGAGAGCCAAGAGATTTAGATTTTGGTTTTGAGTTTGTCACAAACTCCATTATAAAACAAATTATTTTGCCTATCTGGTATTAGAAGCCCCATTTCTAAAATAAGGAGTGTTTAATACAGAATCTTGAAGATTCCTTCTTGTTACAAAATTATATGGCTCTAAACACATGTGGGCAACTTTAGAGTTTGATTAGAATAAGGAATGTCTGAGACATTTTTAGTAGTATATCTAAACATTAGATATCAGTGTAATACAGTGACAAGGGCTTTTCCATCTTTTTTTTTTTATGAACAGTGAAACCATGCCACTTGTTTGCTCAGTTGTTTTCTTCTATTCCTCTCACTAGAGACTTTTAAGCTCCCCTCTGCTGCATGACTTCTTGAAAATTCCTTTATTTTCAGAATCTCCAAACCTCCACTCTCACTTTCTCTTAAACTCATTCCAGTCAAGCTGTCACTGACCTAATTCTCTGGGGTTGCTCTTACCAACATCACCTATGAATTCCACACTACTAAAAGCAGTGGTCTGCCCTGGCTGGTGTGGCTCAGTGGATTGAGCACCAGCCTGCAAACCAACATGTTGCCTGTTTGACTCCCAGTCAGGGCACATGCCTGGGTTGTGGGCCAGGTCCCCAGTTGGGGGTGTACCAGAGGCAATAGATTGATGTTTCTCTCCCTCTCTTTCTCCCTCCCTTCCCCTCTCTCTAAAAGTAAATAAGTAAAATCTTTAAAAAATGGATAACAGCAGTGGTCAACTTGAAGTTCTTGTTTTATGTGACCTATCACAGTAGTCATGCCACTTTCCTAATGCATTTCTTTCACTTGCCCTCCAGATCCCAACATAATTTAAAGTTTTTTCCACCTGATTGGTTGTTTTTTCTCAGATTCCATCATGACTTCCTCTTCATCTCCCAGTCAGTGTATGTCTTGGTATTCTTCTCTTCTTCATTTACTTTGATTCTCTACACAATTTAATCCAAGTTTGTGTCTTCAAATACCATTTATATGCTGAAGACTTCCAAATTTGTATCTCCAGACCAAACCCCACCCTAGGACCCCAAGCTCATATATTCAACTGCCTACCTGCCATTTCTATTTGGATGGCTAATGGACATCTCATACTCAACATGTATAACACTGAAATCTTGTTTTATTTTTTTTTTTTACTAATAGCTCTTCTATTTGCAGCCTTCCCTATTTTGGCTGACAGGAAAAGCTGCAAATTGCTTCAAGTTGCTTAGATTAGAACTATAAAGTTATCTTTAAGCTGTTTCCTTCTTTCATGCTCTATTGCCATCAGGAAATCATATTGAGATAAGCCTCAAAATACATGAAGGATAATTATTTCTTATCATTTTCTTTTCTACTTCTAGGATCGAAACTATTACCATCTCTCACTTGGACAGTTACAATGGTTTTCTAAGTGGTTTTCCTGCTTCTAACTTTGTCCCTCTGCAGTCCATTACCGACACTGAATTCAAGAATATTGTTTGAAAACATGTCAGGTCATGGCAATTTTCATTCAGAATTCTCTCATGGATCCTCATTTTCCTCAGAAAAAAACAAAGTCCTTAAAAGTCCTACAAAGTAGCTACATGACCTGGCCCCTCCATTACTTTTCTGACCACATCTACTTCTAAGTGACTTGATACTGCGCTATAGCCATACTGACTCTCTTGAATTTTTTGCATCATACCAGTATGCCCCCATCTTTGGAACTTTGCCTTAGCCATTTCTTCCTCTAGAATACTTTCTTACCAATAACTGCAATAATTAACATTCATCTCTTTTAATGTCATCTTCACAATGAGGTCCACCATAACTATCCTATTTAAAATTATAGCCCAAGCTTTTCATCCTAGCACTGCTGATACTCATCACTTGGTTTAGTATTTCTTTGCTGCATAGAACCTATTGCCTTCTAACATGCTATATAATTTATTTATGTTTCTGGTCTGTTTTCTGTTTCTAGAATGTAAGAACCTAGTATATTATAAATAATGAATAAATATTTATTGAATAAATGATGTTTAAACTAGACATTTCTACATCTAATGTCTAAACTAAAGCTTTGAAAAACAAAATAGATTTTTCATAAAGAATTTCACTGTGGTTTTAACTTGCATTTCTCTGATGACTAGCAATGCTCAGCAGCCTTTCATATACCTCTGGGTCCTCTGTATGTCCTCCTTGCAGAAGTGTCTATTCAGGCCCTTTGCTAGGGCCTGTTTTTTAACAGGGTTGTTTGCCTTCCTGGAGTGGAGTCATGTAAGTTCTTTATATATTTTGGAGATCAAGCCCTTGTCCCAGCTATCATTCGCAAATATATTTTCCCATGTGGTTGGTTCTCTTTTCATTTTGCTAATGTTTTCTTTAGCTGTGTAGAAGCTTTTTATTTTGATGAAGTTCCATTTGTTTATTCTTTCCTTCATGTCCTTTGCTCTAGGGGACATAGCAGTGAAAATATTGGGGTGTGGAATATCTGAGATTTTTCTGCCTATGCTCTCACATGGCAGGGGGAAAACAGAGACAACTGTACTTGAACAACAATAAAAAAAGTTATAAAAAAGAATTTTAGATATAAGAATTTTCTTATCAAAATATTTTAAATTTGTTATTGAACCACATATCTTTTTATTTATAACAATCATTTCTTGTCACATCTATATACTCTAACCTCCCACTGCCTGAATTGTCCATAATATCATGGCACTGCCCTTAGTGTTTTTTAGTAGATTGCTTTTTATTACAATTTTTTTCTGGCTCATTGGCCCATAGAAAGCAGTATCCCTGATGAGATGCATCCTCACCCCCTACTTTTAATACTTTGGGTCGTTAGGTATTGAACACAGTGTTCACTCAGACCTTACATCCAACATACCTGAGAAACCTCTATGTATTCCCTATCTTCTGTTTATAATTACCTGAGAAAAGTCTTTTTGGTGAAGGACTGGGAAAATCACTGTGCTATACATTTGTAATTGTTTTCCAGTGTCTTTCCCAAAGGAAGATGGTCTTCTTCTCCTTTTTTAAGAAAATTAGCATGCATTTTCCCTAGTCTAATACTATAAGATTCAGCCTTGTTCACTCTCCTTCAATACTGTTCTAACAGTGTGTAGCTCACTGTTAGAACTTTTTATTTATCTTTAAGATACAAAAAATGAAAGCACTAAACATTTAAAATGTAAAGATCTTGCCCATTAGGTGTATATTACACTTTTAAAGAGAAATTAAGTTAATGAATTGTTGGGGCCCGCCCTGCCTGGTCTCAGGAAGCTGTAACTCCTTGCGACTTAGACTGAGTGAGAGACCTCTGAACCAGGAGCCGCTAAGGAGACAAAACTTATTTACCTGGCATGAACGCTGCGTGTTCTGTGCCTGGCCTCCAATGCTTGATCAGTTAGCCAATGATGGGTAAGATTTCCCAAGGAGGGAATTGCCTAAGACAGGCATGATCATGTGGAGGCCTCAGGAAAGAGATTCCGAGCTGTGGAAATGAAGGGGTGATGGACATCAACCCCTGCCCCCTCGGCTTTGTCAAAGCCTGAGTCCTTGTTCTTAGTTGTGAGAATTCCAAGTCTCCTGGCTGCTTTTGTCTCCTCTGCCCGACTCAGGCCTGTGGAAATAACAGGGGTGGTGCAGCCCAGACCAGAGTCGACTGACCCCTGGGGTAATCAAGCCTGGGACATAGAATATGCAAGATCCTGTGAGATCTGCTTGCTGGAGGATGCTATTGAATTAGAATATGAAGACATGGGCAGGAAAACGGGACTAGCTTTTTAGGTCCTGTAGTGATATAACCCTAAACTCTGCCCAGAATCCCAGCAGGAGTTCTGCTAGCACCTTTGAAAATTGCCTACTTGTTTGATCTTCCCTGCCAGACTGGAATCCACAAACTGTGTCTGTATTCTTAATAAAAGCACTACTCAGGCGGGGACTCGGGGCGTTCTCCACTAGAGAGGGTGGCTGGTTCGTCCCTATTTCCCCACAAGACTCGGTTGTCCCTGTGATGTTTTTCTCATGTTTAGACGAGCCATCTGCAGTGTTCTGCAGTCACTGCAGGCTGGTGGCCACATCAACGCATAAATACAAATTACTTAATTTTCACTTATGTTGTTGAATTTTTTTATCCTCACTTGAGGACATTTTTGATTGCTTTTAGAGAGAGAGAGAAAGATCGATGTAAGAGAAAAGCATCAATTGGTTGCCTTCCATAAGCACCCAGACCAGGATCATAGAGCCTGGACCTGGATTGTATGTGCCTGGGTCAGAGATCAAACCGGCAACATAGGTATGTGCCCTGACTGGGAATCAAACCTGCAACCTTTTGGTTATGGGTAGACACTCAAACCAACTGAGCCACATGGGCCAGGGCTATGACGTTGAATTTTATGAGCTGCTGTCTTCCATTAAGTGTTGGGTCTTTCTAATGAGAGTGGAGGAAATGTAATTTGCATTTGCTGTTCTTCTGCTTTCTGTGACCCCATTCATGCTCTTCTCTTCTTTTTCATTTTTCATTTTGTAAATATATAAACACCAAACATGCATTCAGTGTGGACTAAGCAGGTGCTAGGTTCGAGGAATGCTGCTAGTTGTATCTTGGAAAGTAGATACAAATCTGGACAAAACCATTTCTTTCCATAACTTTAGCAGAGTAGCAAAAAAAATAAATAGCTGCAGGAGACACTTGTATGAACAGAATTCCTGAAAGGTGTGGAAATCACATGTCTGGGAGTACAGTGATGCATTAAATGAGATACATAAGGTTTAGTTATTTTGTTTGGCAGTACTGCCAAATGCATGATAATTTAACAGGTAACCAACAAAGAGAAATAGTCAGACAGTAAACTGTGAAAGAATATTTTATAAACAAACTTCATACCTCTGTGTATATGCTTGAGTGTAGGCAAACACACACAGAGAAGAATTCCATATTTACCAACACACTATGTTCAAATCTGAATCCAGGAATGAACCAACTAGAACTACAGGAGAAAATAGAGAACAAAATTATGGGAAATATTTTTAAAAGTTTTTCCTTCTGTCTCAGCCAGAGGAAGCAAATTAATAAATAAATTAGGCTTCCTTTGTCCCGGTAAATCAATGGACAAGAAATATTTTAAAACACAATTTTGAATTGGCACTTTGGTAGAATGGTGGCTCCCTGAAAGATTCACATTCTAATCCTTAAAACCTGTAAATATGTTTGGTATATTACATGGCAAATGTGATGAAGATTACAGACCATAAAATAGGGAGATTGTCCTGGATTATCCAGTTAGCCCCAGTCTAATCAGATGGATGCTTAAAACAAGAATTTTCTCTGGCCAGAGGCAGAAGTGAAATACATCACAAAATGAAGAAAATAGGTGGCAGGAGGAGGATTCAGAAGAGATTCCACATGTCAGAAGGACTCACTTTACTTTGCTGATTTTAAATTGCAGGGGCCACATGCTAGGCTTAGAGAGAAGCTTCTAAAAGATAAGAGCAACCCTTGGCTGGCAGCCAGCAAAAAAGAGAGGACCTTAGTCTTTATGAAAAAGTGAATCCTTCCAACAACCTGATGCAAGTGTAGGGGGTTTATACCTAGTCTTCTGATAGCAGCCCAGCTAGTGAACATCTTGATTTTGACCTTGTGAAATATGGAGCAGAGAAATTAGTGAGATAATAAATAAATGTGTGTTGTTTTAAGCTGCTACTAGATACATCAATTTATTAGTATTTCCAAGGCACCTAACTCAGTTAAGTTCCAAAAATTCAATTTTATGTCAATTTTGGGGGGCTGTATAATCCACTTAACCACAAAGATAAAGGCTTACTGAATTTCTGTCCCTCAACAGACACTTTCTCAATGTTCTGAATTGAACAATAAAGTGGACAATTACTTCTGGGTTAGAAGTTTTTTCCCTTGATAGTTTAATAATCAGGTATTTATTGATTACCTATTGTATGCTAGAAATTACCTTAGAGATTGAGGAAACAAAAATCTCTCTGTTCATGGTCATGACTTCCTGAAAGTTAGAGTGTAGATGAAAGAGACATATGAGGAGTAAAGCTTAGGATGAGTCTGAGTTTCTTGGGACTGTTCCTTCTGAGGTTAGAAAGTCTCCCACCTTTTCAATCTTGATCTTCAGGTACTGAACAAAAATTGTTAAAAAAGTAATCAAAGTTTATACTGGCCTTCCTTCTTTCCTCCCTCCCTCCCTCGCTTCTCTTGGGAAAGCACTACTTGGAATTGTTCAACTGAGCTAGGTGCCTTGGAAATACTAATAAATTGGTGTCTTTGGTAGCAGTTTAAAACAATGCAAATTTATTATGTCACTAGTTTCTCTGTCCAATATTTCACAAGATCAAAATTAAGGTATTGGCCAGTTGACCTGTTATTCAAAGGTTCTGAATAACCTCCTTCTCAGAGGAGATAGCTATTAAGTTCAGACTGAACAACAATGGATAAATGGTCCACAAATAAAGAAGATTTAGATTTGCTCCAGTTGAGGTGTAGATCATGTTGAAAGACGCAATGCAGAGGAGCTACAAGCAAGTCAGTGTCTCTGGAGTGTAAATTTGAGATGAGGAAAGTGAGGAGAAAAGAATGGGTTAGTAGGGAGATGCCAAATCACAGACTTGTGTGTGCTATGTAAAAGACTTGGTTTGAATTTGGAAATTTATAAACCAAGTTCTTGTAAATCAAAGATTCTCTATATTCTTGTGTATGCACATATATGTGTGTGTACACAATCACATGAATGTGTTAGTAGATGCTTACTACATTTTTGAATGAATGACTGGGAACAAAAATAAAGCACCTGAAAAGCAGGGAGGGAAAAGGAACATGACAAAGTTAAGAACTGGAACCTGGATTTGAAAGAAAGATGTATTTCCTCAATCAGAGAAGCAGTTCAGGAAGAAATGGGATCAGAAGCTGACTTTGGTTGGATAGACTCCAAACAAACTCAAAGAGAAAAGACCCAAAGTGAATCATAAGAATTGGCTCTCTATCACTTCCTGCTTGGGTACAGTCATGTCCACAGCATGTATGTAATCCCAGGGAATGAAAGCTGCTGTGACCATACTCAGTGGATTTAGAAAGTATTAAATGTTCATATTAAACTCATTTAATTGCTTATTTTTGGAATTTGGCATTAATATAAATGCAATCCTATAGGAAACAATTGACGATGAAGCCAATACTCAATCTTTTCAAGCTGGTAAGCAACCACCTCAATTTCAAATATGGGAGAGTTTATGACTTAGTTTGAATGTAAAGCTTGGCTCCAATTTATTTTAACACTTAAATTAGAGTTAGTATGCCAGAAAATCAAATCATAGTTGAACAAAGTTAAACTGTCTGAATATGGTGATTTATACCATCTGATCTAAAAGAGCAAACTAAAAATGAGAATTGTGGCTAATCAGGACAGACGTGCTTATGCAAGAGTAACTTCCCTTCTTATCATTCCAAAAGCAATTATTTCTTAGTGGAAAACCTGCCATTTTCCTCCTTGGGGAGGGTTCTATAAATGTGGTGTATTACCTCAGCCTTACATTCCTGGAAAACAAAGGAGCTTTCTGTTTTCTGAACCCAAATCTGATTTACTTCCTTTTTGAATCGAGCCCCAAAGCAGCTAGAATGTAGACAATGGGCAGAGCAGCCTCAAATGATCTTGCTTCAGTGACTTGTATTTTAAGCTTTGAAAGAGAGTCCATGGAAAGGTTTTACTAGTGTTAAAAATTATTGATTTTCCTTCCCAACATGTCTCCCTGTAGGGAGGTTTAGAGAAGAATCTTCATCTACTTCACTTCAGCATTTCCTAAAGGCAGCTCCTGCCAGTTCTTTCTTCATCCTGATCTCTGCCACCAAGGTTAGGCACTAATCAAAATGAATAAATAGGTTGCTTCAGGTGCAACAACCTGAAGCTATCCATGCCACTCTGTTCTTTTCAGCAATATGTCATTTATGAAAGTATACCTCTTTTTAACTTTGGAATGACGGGAAAGTGAGTAGAAGGAAGGAACTAGGAGGTAGAAGAGTTAGAGAGTTCACTGCTGTCAACTGATGGTTATTGGCCCCAATTCAATGCGAACACAGATTCCAATTTGGGGTGCAATGAGGAAGAAAACTTTACTCAGTGCAAACAGCTCAATAGTGCTACAGCACAGCGGTGAAAACAGCACAACCAGTGGAACAGCTCAACTGTGATGCAGCACAGCTGTGATGCTGCTCCAAGGTGAGCCAGGCTTCTCTTCAACTAGGCAGCCCTGGCCCAAAAGGCACTGTCCTAACTGGTCAGAATAGAGAGGCTGGTAAGTCGGAACTGCGCTGCTCTGATTGGATGGGAAAGTCGCAGTTCTATTGGTTGAACTAGGATTCCAGGAAGCTTTTATAAGGGCTGGCTCAGATGGCGGAAACAGTACAGGAAAGCAGTTCAAGGTGGGCGCTCAACTCAGCGCAGGCTTCTCTGTGAGTGCAGTTTGTGTGAGGGGCCCCTTTGCAGAAATGGCAGCTAAGCTCTGCTTTTGAAAAATTTGAGCCCAGTTAGCCACCATGAGCCCCTTTTAGTAGGTGTCTTTTTTTCCTCATTGCAAAATTGTAACAAAGAAATGGGCCCACCAGCCATCCTCTCTGTGGGGCTATTTTGCTGATATCATGATGCAAATTGGGGGAGGCCATTCTGTCTTTAATCTCCATAGTTCTGGACATGGCATGAGATTTTGAGTTTTTAACCATGCTACATTCCTAGAACTGGGCATTTGTCTTCATTTTACAGTAAGTGAACTTGGAGCTTCATCTTGCTGATCTTTTTTAAATTGCAAGAAGCAAGATGACTAAAGAGATGTGTCATGTCTTTTCCAACTCTTTGACATTTTATCTAACTGTAAACTTTAAGACTGAGATTTTCAGGTACTGAACAACATTCTTAAAGGATAAGAGTTTATACTAGCCTCCCTTCCCTTTCTTTCCCTTCCCTTCTTTCCTTCCTGCCTTCTGACTTATATATATCTACCAGGTGTCAGAAATTGTATCATCTTTTTCTGTTACATATTTTGTACCACATATATTAGTTTGCTGGGGCTGCCATAAATGACTACCACAGACTGCCTGGCTTAAACAATGGAGTTGTTTTCTCACTATTGTGGAGGCTAGAAGCCTGAGAGCAAGGTGTTGCTAGGGTTGGTTTCTTCTGAGGTCTCTCTTCCTGGCTTGTAGATGGCCGTCTTCTCTCCATGTTTTTTACATGGTTTATCCTCTGTGCATGTCTGTGTCCCAGTTTCCTCACTTATAAAGATACCGGTCCTGTCGGATTGGAGCCAATCCTAATGATCTCATTTAACTTAGTTTCCTCTTTAAAGACCTTGTCTCTAAATACACCCGTATTCTGAGATATAGGGGTTTGAACTTCAACATATAACTTTTAGAGGGACACAATTCAGCCCATAATACCACATATAGATGTCATACCTTTTCTCCATTTGTATATATCAAAGTGTTTTTGATGAGTCCAAACTAAGTATTGTTTATAAAAATGGTTGAGTTGTCAACTTCTAAAAAATGTGCTTGAAGTTACACATAGAGGCTTTTGTAAATGGTGTTTGAAATAGAATGTGTGTGAGCACAGGAGTGTCTAAGAAGGAGAAAGTTGGATATAAAAGGAATACAGGGAAAAAAATTGTCCTTATTCTATCCTTACTCCTAATCAAGTATTATAACAGAGAGTTTGGGCTAAAACTGTATAAGGCTTAGACAAATCCATCTTGTTTTTTATTAATTTTTTTTCAATTACTGACACTTAATATTATTTTATATTAATTCAGGTGTACAGCAAATTGGTTAAATAATTTACAAAGTGACATTCGTGGTATTTCAAGCACCCGCCAGTTATCATACTTAGTTATTACAGTATTATTGACTATATTCCATATGCTGCACTTTACATCCCTGTAATTATTTTGTATCTACCAATTCGTACTTAATTCCTTCAATATTTTCCCCAAACCCTCACCCTTCTAGTAACCATCAGTTTGTTCACTATATCTATGTGTCAGTTTCTGTTTTGTTTGTTCACTTATTTTGTTCTTTACATTCTGCATATAAGCTAAATCATATGATATTTGTTGTCCTCTGACTGGCTTACTTAGCATAATACTCTCCAAGTCTATCCATGTTGTCACAAGGTAAGATTTCTTTCTTTTTTATGTTCAAATGGTATTCCATTGGTAAATGTACCACAGCTCTTTTATCCACTTACCTACTTGTGGGCACTTGGGCAATTTCCATATCTTGGCTATTGTAAATAACACTGCAATGACCATAGGGATGCATAAAATCTTATGAATTATTGTTTTGGATTTTGTTGGATATATTCCCAGAAGTGGAATCACTGGGTCATAAGGCAGTATCATTTTTAATTTTTTTGAGGATCTTATATTCTGTCTTCCATTGTGGCTGCACCAGTCTGCATCCCCACTAACAGTGCAAAAGGGCTCCCTTTTCTCTGCATCTTTGCCAGCACTTGTTGTTTGTTGATTTATTGATGATAGCTATTTTGGCACGTGTGAGGTGTTATTGTATTGTGGTTTTAATTTGCATTTCTCTGATAATTAGCAACATTGAGCATCTTTTCATATGTATTTGGAGAAGTATCTATTGAGGTCCTTTGCCCACTTCTTAATTGGATTGTTTGCTTTCTTGGAGTTGAGTTGTATAAGTTCTTTGTAAGTTTTAGATGGTAGCCCATTATGAGACGTATTGTTGGCAAATATGTTGTCCCAGTCCATGGGTTGTCCTTTCATTTTGTTCATGGTTTCATTTGCTGTAAAAAAATATTTTAGTTTGATATGCTTTCATTGGTTTATTTTTTTCTTACATTTCCCCTAAGGAGACATATCAGAAAAAATATTGATAAGAGAAATATCTGAGCTTTTACTTCCTGTGTTTTCTTCTAGGAATTTTATGGTTTTGAATCTTACATTTAAGTGTAATCCATTGTGAGTTTATTCTTGTATATGGTATAAAAATGGGGTCATTTTATTTATTTTCATGTATCTGTTCAATGTTCCCAAACCACCCATTGAAAAGTGTTTTTACTCCATTGTATGTTCTTGCCTCCTATGCCAAATGTTAATTGACCATAAAGGTTGAGGTTTAGTTCTGGGCTCTCTATTCTGTTCCATTTATCAAAGTGTCTGTTTTATGCCAGCATCATACTGTTTTGATTACTATAGCCTTGTAATATAGTTTGATATCAGGTAGCATGATACCACCAACTTTGTTCTTCTATCTCAAGATTGCTATGCTATTCAGACCTTTTGTGGTTCCATATAAATTTTTGAATTATTTGTGCTAGCTCTGTAAAAAACACCATCAGTATTTTGATAGAAATTGCTTTGAATCTATAGATTGCTCTATTGAGGATGTATGTTTTAACGATGTTAATTCTTCTTATCCATGGACACTGTATATGTTTCCATTAATTTGTATCTTTTTCAATTTCTTTCTTCAGTGTCATAATTTTCTGAGGTATTTTATCTCTTCTGTTAAATTTATTCCTAGTTATTTTTTTTTGTTGCAATTGAAGATAGGATTGTTGTCTTAGTTTCTATTTCTGATGGTTCATTATTGGTTTATAAAAATGCAACAACTTTTTGAATATTTATATTGTATCCTCCTACTTTACTAAATTTATTTATCAATTGTAGTAGTTTCTGCTGGAATCTTTAGGGTTCTCTAGAGAATCATGTCATCTGCAAATAATACCAGTTTTACTTTTTTCTTTCCTGTTGGAAACCTTTTATTCCTTCCTATATGATTGCTGTTGCTAGGACTTCCAATGCTGTGTTGAATAAAAATGGTGAGATCTTGTTCTTGATCTTAAGGAAAACACTTCAGTTTTTCATTTTGAGTATTAGTTCTGGATTTGCCATAAATGGCCTTTATTATGTTGAAGTATGTTACCTCTATTCCCACTTTGCTGACACTTTTTATTATAAATGGGTGCTGGATTTTGTGCAATGCTTTTTCTACATCTATTTATATAATTATATGACTTTTATCTTTCATTTTGTTTATGTGGTGTTTCACATTAATTGATTTGTGGTTGTTGAACCAACCTTGGATCCAGAAATAAATCCTACTTGATCATTGTGTATGATTTTTTAATGGTTGCTGGATCTGGTTTGCTAATATTTTGTTGAGGATTTTTGCATCTATGTTCATCAGAGATATTGGCCTATAATTTTCATTCTTTTTAGTGTATTTATCATTTTTTAAAGCAGAGTAATGTTGGCCTAGTAAAATGACCTTGGGAGTCTTTCCCCCTCTTGAATTTTTTGTAATAGTTCAATAAAAATTGGTAATAATTCTTCTTTGAATGTTTGGTAAAATTGGCCTGTGAAGCCATCCAGGCCAGCACTTCTGTTCATCGGGAGTGTTTTGATTATTGCTTCAATTTTGTTTGTTGTAATTGGTTGGTTCATATTTTCTTTGTTTTTTTTTTCCTTGATTTAGTTTTGGAAGATTGTATGTTTCTAAGAATTTATCCATTTCTTCCAGATTGTCCAATATGATCCATGTAATTGTTCATAATATTTTCTTATAATCCTTTCTATTTATATGGTGTCAGTTCTTACTTCTCTTTCATTTCAGATTTTTATTTACTTGAGTCCTCTAACTTTTTTCTTGTTGAGTCTGGTTAAAGATTTATCAATCTTGTTTTTCTCTATGTCATTTATTTCTGTAGCAATCCTTATTATATACCTCATTTTACTCACCTTGAGATTTATTTATTCTTCTTTTTTTAGTTGATCTAGGTTTCAGGTTAGATTTTTATTTGAGATTTATCTTGTTTCTTGAGGTAGGCCTGTGCTGCTGTGCATTTCCTTCTTCAGACTGCTTCCAGTGTGTCTCATAGATTTTAGGTCACTGTGACTTAATTTCATTTGTTTCAAGGTGTGTTGCTTTCTTCCTTTACCTTGTTAACCATTTAGTGTTTAAGAACATGTTATTTAGCCTCAATGTGCTTAGGTGCTTTTCACTTTTTTCTTGTAATTGATTTCTAGTTTTATACCATCATGTTTAAAAAAGACATTTGATATGATTACAGTGTTCTTAAATTTATTGAGGCTTGTTTTATGTGCTAACATGTGGTCTGTTTTGGAAAGTGTTCCATGTACTCTTGAAAAGAATGTATACCCTGCTGCTTTGGGGTGAAATGCTCTGAAAATATCAATTAAATCCATCTGGTCCAATGCGTCATTTAAGGAGCTGTTTCCTTGTTTATTTTCTGTCTGGAAGATCTATCCATTGACGTCATGCAGTGTTAAAGTTTCCTACTATGTCTGTACCACTGTAAATCTCTCCCATTATGTCCAGCAATATTTGCTTTCTATATTTAGTTGTTCCTATGTTGAGTGAATAAATGTTTACAAGGGTTATATCCTCTTCTTGGATTGATCCCTTTAAAACATTTTTTGATTGTTGTTCAAGTAGAGTTGTCTCCATTTTCACTTCACCACAGCCCCTGCCCCACCCATCCCCACCTCCTTCCCTCAGACCTATCCCCTTTGGCTTTGTTTATATACATGTCCTTTATAAATGTTCCTTGAAGGTCCTTTCCCTACTATCTCCTATTATCCTTCTTCCCCCACCTCTCTGGTTACTGTCAGTTTGTTCTTTATTTTAATGACTCTGGTTGTATTTTGCGCACCTGTTTGTTTTTTGATTAGGTTCCACTTATAGGTGAGATCATATGGTATTTTCTTTTGCTGCCTGGCATATTTCACTTAGCATAATGCTCTCCAGTTCCATCTATGCTATCGCAAAAAATAGGAGTTCCTTCTTTCTTTCTGCTGTGCAGCATTCCATTGTGTAAATGTACCACAGTTTTTTGATCCACTCATTTACTAATGAACACTTAGGTTGCTTCCAGCACTTGCCTATTGTAAATGGAATTAATCCCTTTTTAAATTATGTAATGTTCTTTATCTTTTATTATAGCCTTTGTTTTAAAATCTATTTTGTCTGATGTCAGTATTGGTACTCTAGCTTTTTTTTGTTTTTATTTATATAAAATATCATTTTCCATCCCTTATGTTGAATCTGTGTATCTTTTGATCTGAAGTCTTTTATAAACAGCATATATGAGGTCTGTCCAGAAACAGTCCAACCATTGTTAATATAATCAGAACTGTGTGCACAATGTCTATGTAACCCAGCAGCCAAGGAGAGTTGACTGGAATGCACATGCACAAACAGTAATGACTTACTAGTCAGTTAGGGTGGTAGATGCTGTTGAGTGAGCATGTATATAGCATTCAAAATGACTGATCTAGTAGATCAACAAATCTGCATCAAATTTTGGATTAAACTTGAACATTCTTCCACAGAAAGTATTCAGATGATTCAGAAGGCTACAGCTTTGGGCAATTGGTGCTCGGTACCTTCATCACAGCAATGCACCCACTCATTCATAATGTCTTGTGCAGAGATTTTTGGTGAAATATCAAATAACCCAGGTAACTCAGTCCCTTTAGCCCAGATTTGGTACGCTGCAGCTTCTTGCTTTTCCTAAAACTAAAGTCACCTTTGAAAGGGAAGAGATTTCAGACCATCAATGAGATTCAGGAAAATACAATGGGGCAGCTGATGGTGATTGGGATAACTGTGTGAGGTTTCAAGGTGTCTACTTTGAAGGGGACTGACTTGTCATTGCCCTATATACAAAGTTTCTTATATTTTATACCTTCAACAAATGTCTCCATTTTTTATTTAGCCATATTACATGGCTAAATAATTTCTGGGAAGACTTCATATATGATCTTGTTTTCTTATGTTTTCAGCTGCTCTACGTATTTTTTATTGAATTTATTGGGGTGACATTGGTTAACAAAGTTATATAGGTCGTAAGTGTACAATTCTATAATACATCATCTGTATACTGTATTGCCTGTTCACCATACAAAGCCACTCTGTATCTGTCACTATTTATCCCCACTTGACCCTCTTTTACTTTTCCTACCTCCCTTTCCTTCTTGTAATCACCATAGTGTTGTCTGTGTCTATAAGATTTTTGTTTTTCTGCTTCATCCCTTCACCTTTTTCACCCAGCCCTCCAACCCTTCTTTGTTATGACAGCTGTCAGTCTGTTTTCTGTATCTATGAGCCTTTATCTGTTTTGTTTGTTTATTTATTTAGTTTGTTTATTTTATTTTGTTTATTTTGTTCCACGTGTAAGTGAAATCATACAGTATTTGTCTTTCTCTGACTGGCTTCTTTCACTTAGCAAAATACTCTCAAGGTTCATCACGTTGGACAGGGACTGGCACTGTCTGAAAAGATTTTATGCAGTCAAATTTAAGAACTGGAGCTGTTGAACCAGTAGGATAGATTAAGTAATCGAAATCAGTGAAGAAAATAATTTTAGATGAAAGCAATTGCAGACATACTCTAGATTTTTTCCAATTTTTTTTCTGGTGTTGCTTTTTCCACATTTGTTGTATTAAGCATCCTTAAATTCTTTAGTCTGTAGTTTTGTTTCCTTCAATTCTGAATTACTTTTTCTATCATTTCTTTGATCATTTACTCCTCCTCCTTTTCTTTCTCTCAATTGCTATTATTAGTTGGGTACTGATCTCCTAACTTTTATATCTTTTTTTTCCCAGTGTTCCTCTGCATTTTAATCATACTTTCTGGGTGATCCATTGACCTTATATTCTACATACTTTACTTTTTAATTTAAGTTTCAGCTGTTCAGACTGTTAATTTATTTCTTGTTATATTTTCCTTCTTTCTGTAGCACACACCTTTATTTCAAGATTATAATATGCTCATAACTATCTGAAGGTATTGAATGTTAACTCATTTAAGCTATTTTTTCTCCGCATTAACTCTAATTCCTTTGAGTTCCTTTTGTTAGATTTAGTGGGTTTTCTTGGGTCTTTCTCTTCCATGTTGGAGGGTTTTCTTGGTCTTTTTCTTCTATAAGATTGAGGAACTACAATGCCGATTGGAGTTCTGTATGCATGGGTGTGTATGCCAACTGGTGAGCTACTTTTAAAACAATTGGATAAAAAATTGCTATTTCCATTTCAGATGCTGTAAATGTCAGTATCTGTTTATCACTTTTCTGGCTCCTCTAATCTTCTGCCTAGGGGCTATGAGCCTCACTGCTGATGCTCAGGAGGCAGGTATGAGAAAGAGGCTGGGGTCTCATTAGTTAGTGTATGGACTTACACTTAATCTCTTCATCTTCAGCTTAGGACCTCATGCCTACCTTTCTTTATGTGGAGCCTTGCTGACTCATTTTGTCTGAAACAAATTCCTCCTGGTTTTTAGAGTTGTAGAATGGAGGCAGTCATCTGATGCTATAGGTTTGAGTGGACACCTGGCACTTAATAACTCAATATACAGACTTTGAACACCTGTTTTCAGTCTCTACCTAATCTCCCTCTTTTTGCAGTTCTCCATGTTCTTAATTGTGGAGCCTTTCTTGAAATATTCTGAGGTGAATTGTTTTTTTTTTTTTATCAGTTTTCTACACATCCTCCTCAATGCAGATGTACTTTAATTTGAGCTATCTTCTCTCTGCTAAGATTTTCATAAGTTCTCTACCTGTTTTCTTTCTTTAACTATTATAACTTAAGATTATAAATACCTTTGAGTTTGATTAAATATGGTGTTTAATTTCTGTTTCTTTAACTCTTTGTTTTATTATGGCTTTCAGTAGAAGAGCATGGAAAAGTTTCTATTTCACCTTCTGGAAACTATAAATCTAATGCAATACTTTTTAAGTCTGAATATATGATAATAGAAATATTTGGGAAAATAGTGTATGAATTTAAGAGTGAGATATTTTCTTTCATTTGTATATTTTGTTCTTTAGATTCCACATATAAGTGAAATCATGTAGAATTTGTCTTTCTCTGACTGACTTATTTTATTTAGCATGATACCCTCTAGGTCCACCCATGCTGTCACAAATGGTAAGAAACCGTTCTTTTTGTGCCCGAGTAACATTCCATTGTATATATGTACAACAGCTTCTTTTTTTCTTTATGAGAGTGAGACATTTTAATGTAGCCAGCTCATTTCATTAGAAATAAATAAGTTACTTTTCCAGACTGTCCTGAAAATTTAGGCATGAGTATTGATTTTTGACCTGGATATCATACTTCTTCTCTCTGTTGTTTGATTTTATATTAAAATGGTGAGAGACTGAGTCTTAATAACAGAACTTTCATATTATACTAGTAATATTCACATGTATCCTGCTCTTTACCAACTTCTGCTCTCCTTTGGATCTGCCATGTCTTTAATTATCAGTAGATGACATCACTTTAGACTTCCCAGCCATTAAAATTCTTCACTTTTTCCAGATTCCTGACACCAAACCTTTACTCCTCTTCTCTTATGATGGTGAAATAGGGGTCCTTTCTCCTATCTAGGACTAATGTCTCTGCCTGAGCTCTGAATTTCATCTTTCCTCCTTTTTCACTGTCTCTGCCCTTTTTATTATTTCCTATATTTTATCCCCTCACTCACTCTCATTGCCTCCATGTTACCAATATTTTTACATGCTTTAGGTTTCTATCCTGAAGGAAAACCACTTTTCTGAATTTCCCATTTCCCTCCAATTACTACTCACTTTACTCCTCACATTCACAGAAAAACTTCTTGAGTTTTCTGTAATCAATCTTTCTACTTCCTCATTTCTCACTTATTCCTGAACCTATTGCAGTCTGGTTTCATACTTATCCCTATATAGAAATTATTCTCATTGAAATAGAAAAATTACAATGGCTTCCCTGTTATCAATGTAATGGGCATTGTGTGACTCATAGTTGTTAACTACTCTTCAATTTAGCACTCTTGATCAATCCTTTATTCCAGAAATACCATTCCTTTGGTTTTCATGATAACACAGTATCAGTCAGGGTGAGTTAGCTTATGTTATGACAAAAAAAACATCCTTTATATCCATAAAAGATGGACTTGGGGCTCTGGTCTGCCTTGTCCTCACTCTTAGACAAATGCTGATGGAGCAGGCATTATATGAACATGGCCAACTGTAACAGCAAAGGAAAAGGAAGAGCATGGTAAATCAGATACTAGCCCTTGTAGTCTCATTCAGGAGTTAACTTTGTCACTCCATTGACCAAAGCATGGAATATGGACCCACCTATCACCAAAGGAGCAGAGATGTAGTGTTTGAGTAATTTGGGAAAATCACTTGAGAACCATTATCATCTTTACTACAAAACTACCTGAAATATTCTAATTTAATCAAGTAATATAAGCCAAAGCACATAATGCTATTTGAAAATGTTCTTTCAGCAATTTTGCCAATTGAATGAGTCAGTCATGGTTGATTGATAGTCATATATAAGGGATAAGTGTGATAAAAATAACTACATAGATTATATTGAAGTGTAGCTATATATATCTATTCATTTATTCAATAAATACTCTTTATTCTATTTTCACTAATTACTATGTACTTGACACAGTGATAAATGATGACTATTAAACAAAGCATGATGGCTATGGAGAAATACTCTAAAATCTTGTAATTCTGGATTCTTCCCCTATTTATCAATAAGTTCCTCTACATTTGTAAAAAGTGAATCTGAAAATATAGTTATTGTTGCTTACAAGATAGAAATTTGAATATTTGCAGACCTGAAACAGGTATTACAAAAAGGAAGTAGAGTTCTTTTAGTTTGACTACTTTAGAGACTGTACTAGTTAATTAAATACATTCTGGTTCTTAGAGATAGATGAATAAGATCTTTCTCCCAGTTATTATCAAGATCAAAACCCTTTTTAGAATCAACAGTCTTATATTCTTAGGAAAAATTTTAAAAAGTTGGCAATTTTCAGAGAAAATACAATTTTCCTTTGGAAAGACCTCTCTGATGAAGTTACTAACATTTTTAATCATTAACCATTTTTTATTAACATTTTAAACTATATAAATGTCATCAGGTAACCAAGCTTACATCCATCAAATCCATATTTGGAAACACTGCCTGAAGTTTTAGATCAATCCCAGTAATAAGTAGGGTCTGGAACTATAAACATAAATTATAGAGACGCCACTGTACTTCCACTTCTTTTATACACTTGCTCTTTTTCTAACAGGAAAGGGCAGGAGGATAAATGTGACAATAACTGAAAACATGAAGCCCCAGCCATCATGAGCAGAGAGCACTCCAATTATAAAAATGTGTCAGTTTTTATTTTTAAAAAATATCACAAGATTTTTGAAGTGCTTCTTGAGAACATGCGGAGATGGAATGCAACTTAGATGAAAGATAGTGCCTGGAAGCAGAAAGGTGGAAAAACTGTGCTAGCACTTCCCAAATCAGGCCAAATTCAATTTAGTTTATACAGTTGTTCCCTACTGAGTCAGTGCACTATAGAAGGTAAAGACATCCAACATTTCTGTAATAGGTCAAAGCAAAGAATGTGTGACTGATGGTCAGAACATGAGTCTCACTACAGCAAGTCAGTGCTGCTCTAAGGATTGTTGTGCATGGAGACCTTAGAGGGTGACTGATTATTATCTCAAGTGTAGGAAAAATGGGTATGACTCAATTTTCATGGATATGAATTCATTTAAACAGGCCAGTATTTTATTACTTTCTGAAGGTTCATGATTATTTTAGTTGGATCTTTACGACTACAATTGCCCTTCAAATGTGGGACACTTAGAAAAGAAAACATTAAGATTTATTAAATAAAAAGGGTAAATTGATTTGGGTAAAAAGCATTGGAAAATCCAATTGTCATCAAGATATTGTGTGATTGTAATGTTAAATTAAGGTGTGTCACTGAGCAAACCATCCAATTGGCTTTGTCTGAGATTCTCTTGAAGGTTTACACAGGCATTCTAGACCAAAAAAAAAAAAAAAAGACTGATCTGGAAGGTAGAATAACGAGAGCTCTGGCTGACTTTGCTACCAAGGCAAGTCTGTGATTTCATATCTCTCCATTATTTAAGAATATCTCTGACTCTGTTTTGATATAGCTCCTCAATAGACCATCATAGTTGGCTCAATGGAACCAGAGGAAGATGGCAAGTGTCCCACCTAGACCTGCTTCTTTGGTTATTCAATTTTGGAGGGAAGTGCAAACATATGATCTCCTGTTGAGACTTGGCCCATAATAAGTAGAAGAAAATATCCATATTAGGAAAAGGAGAGTTGTTGCGAAGTCCAAGTTAAATATGACACCCTTCCTCCCCCCAAGATCCCATGTGTGGGTATGTGTGCCTGACAGAAGGATTAAAGCATCCCCAGTTTCATCTGGCTTAATTTGGCACATGAGAACACAATTTCTCTTCTCAGTGTGGTGGTCTTTCTAGCCAGGTTCCAGTGATCTCACAGTGGAAATTTTCAATATTAAATTTTGTGTTGTGAAATACTTTACAGATTTAAAACTTTTGTGTTTATGTTAAGGAAAAATGTCAATATTAAGGAAATAAAGCACTTACTGGCAGTTCTATTAACAAGTTGAACTTAAACATACATATAATATTGATGATATCGAATTTTAGCAAACAGTGACCCTATCACAAAGTTTGCCTTCAATACCCCTTTGTATATAGGAGATGACATTTCTGTAGTGTGGACATTTAAACTGCGACTAGCATGCATTCTTTCTACAAACTGAATGTTCAAATAAAGAGAATAACATCAACATGTGTTTCCAATGGTTTAAGTACAAAATATTTTTAGTAATTGAATTCAATAAACACATAGTATATACTTTAAGAGGGTGCACAGCACTGTGATTAAGGCAGACTGGTACTACAGACTACTTTTGAGACTTAGGCAAGTTATTTAGCCTTCTTTGCCCTATTTTCTTCTGTAAATAGAGATCATGGAACTACCTATGGCTGTGAGGACTAAATGAGTTAATATGGGAGAAGAGTGCTTAAAGCAAGGCCTGGCACATAGGGCTCAGTACATTTTGGCAGGTGCTACAGTTTACCTACTGCAAGCACTTTCCCTGATGCTGTAGGACAAAAAAGGTGTAAGAGCAATAGCCCTTCAAGTACAGAAGCATGAGAGGTATAATAAATCGCAGGTCAACCCAGGCTTCAGTAGAACTCTAACTGAGGCATAAAGTGCAGTTGGCAGTACACAGGAAGGGCAAGTTTATGACAAGGGCTGCATTTGATTTGGGTCTGAAATGATAGGTAAGATTTTGACAAGAAGAAAGGAAAAATGAGGAAATGATCAAACATTCTAGGCAGAGGAAACAAAGAGGACGAGTTTTGGAAAGTAGCAGATACAAGGGATAACACCCATTCCAAATTGGCTAGAATATAGTGCACACTGTCACTGCATCTGATACTCTTTCCTGCGCTCAGGGCAGCAATAGCTAGTTTATTTCAACATTCCTTCCTGCTAAGCCTGACTTACCTCAGAATCCTTAATGTAAAACTCAAGAGAAAACTATCTTTTTACTAATTTGGCTCAGGCAATCAAGTCTATTTGGCACCTCAAGTATAGGATAGCTCAGCGGTGGGGGTGAGTATAGTAATCAATAAACATGAAAAATTTAAAAAAAGAATATTCATTATGTATCTTCACATAAGTTATTTAATTCTTATAAACATAAATGGTAGGTATTTTTTTCCATTTTACATGTAAAGAAATTGAGACTGAGAAAGTTTAAGAACCATTTCCATGGTCACTTAGCTAGAAAATGTTGGAGTCAGAGTTTGAAACCAGGGCTTTTAAAATCTGAAAGCTGTATTCTTATTTACTTTACAATATCAGACCTCATTTAAAACAAGAAAAGATGAAGTGAATTATAAGCCAGCCTTTAATTTCATGTTAAAATTTTTTAAATCTATTTTGCATGTATAGGGAAGCCATTGAAAGCTTTTGAGCAGAGAAATAGCTTTCATTGGGTGTTTTAGGAATAAAACCCAAGTGGCAGGATGGAAAAATACATTGGAGGTAAGGAAATTAGAGATGGAATGATCAGTTTGTTGGGAGAGAAATGGGACATAAGTGGAAAAGAGGTTATGAGATCAAATTATAGCTTCAAAGCAAAATTATAGGACTCATTGACTACTTGGGAAGAGGTGGCATTTCTGAAATTTAGAGTGTAGCAACTTGACAGTAGTTGTGACAGTGAAGTAAGTTTGAGATAGTGGTAGAATATACAGATGGGGATTTTCCCTCCCTCCCTCCCTCCCTTCCTTCCTTCCTTCCTTCCTTCCTTCCTTCCTTCCTTCCTTCCTGTAGATGAGGTTTAACATGTCAAGCTTCGTTCTTCAGTCAAAAAAAATAATGGAATAATGGGCTTTAAACTAATGAAACTCTAAACATCTTTACCCTATATCAAGAATGGGCATATTTTTCAATAGTATTAAGGTGTGTGTGTGTGTGTGTGAGAGAGAGAGAGAGAGAGAGAGAATGAGAGAGAATGAGGATAGTGTTACAGGACTTAAAAGAACTCTTGATATTATCAGAGAAATACTCCAAATTTCTCATTAAATCACTTATTATTTAAGCAACAGGTAGATTTACTATGTCGTTGTTATTCTTCTGTGGTAGAGAATCCTTGCCCAGTTATACATAAACTCACTGCCAGAGCTCTCAGTAGTCTGACCTACTTAGCTAGGTTTTATTTTTACTGGGTTTGTGGTTGAATTCTGCAAAGGTGTCAGAATGGTGGTTTCTGAGGCTAATAGGCAGTAGAATACTCAAGGTTGTTGGAAAACATGCAAGTTATGAAGCTCAATTCCTGTATTCCTATAGCTGTATTGGAATTGCTTTAACTTAGAGCATGGCAAAGTGTGAAAAGTATTTTATGTTTTTATTCTATCTTTAAACATTGATTAGAGTTTATATTATAGTGACACCCTGTAACTTTATCATTCTAATAATATTTCTGTATAACTGGCAGGTGATGCATGAAGAGCCTTGTAGAAATTTACTTGACAGCAAGTAAACCAAGGTTTGGAAATTGATCAGTGTTTAGTGCTATTGAATTTCTGTGTAATATCAGCATAACTTCAAGAAAATATCTGTAGTTTATAAAAGTAGTCAACACAGATGAGGAAACATTAAAACTATAGCCATCATACACTAAAACCCTGAGTGACACACAGACATACACATATCAGATGGTGAGAAAACCACACTTACCATTCCTATAGTACAATTAAGTGTGATCATTAATGAACTTAACTTTTATATTAGAAATACTATGTGGTTTAATAATTAAAGATACTATTTTACATGAAAATAATTATAATCTTTTATAATTCAGTGAGGAATAAAAGTGATTAGTCTTTCCAACAGGTAATACTTTTTATAAGCACTGATGGCTCATAGTAAGGAACGTATTCCTGTCAACTGGTCTTAAAGAATTTAGCAAGTAGGGAATTTCTTAGTAAGTTTTAGGGATATTGAAAGCAATAAAATCATTGAAGATATATAATAATTATGAATGCATTTATATAAAATAGTAATTTTAAAAGTTGAAGATAAAGAAGGCAGTTTGTTTATTTAGAGATAGTACAAGTAATTCCCTGAAATGAGCAGGTTCTAACTTTCCCTGAAAAGAGCACATCCTAACCTTCAAACTAAAATAAGAAAGAAAGAGGGTGACATTAACCTTCTAAATATCCAAGGTTTGGAAATCGATCAGTGCTCTTTGTGCTATTGAATGTCTGTGTAGTATCAGCATAATTTCAAGTGAAATATATTTAGTTTATAAAATTTAAGCAAATTAATAACTGAAGATTGAATAAAATGGGGTTGGCAATAATTTTATGAACATCTGTTTTCAGAGGAATAGGATTAATGATTCAAATTGTTGGGAAAAAGTGACAAATAATCAGGGTCTTGGCTGTAATTTTCATATTTGGGTTGGGAACCAGCTCCTGCAACAATCAGCCTGGTAGTTCCCTCTCCTTCCACGTCCTCAGCACACAGCACACAGCACACAGAGCATCTGCTTGTCTACTGAGTCCAGCTGTGAAGAATTTAAGGGAGTCTTCTGTAGGGGTGCCAGCCCCAGGAATGTTCTCCATGAAAATTGTTCCCAGAATTTCAATGTGGCAGAGCTCACCATGGGACCATCCTTTTATTTATATTTTTCAACAACTGTAAAAATATTTGGCATGCTCTTCGTTCCACCTTTGCTACTATTCAGTTAGTGTTTGCCTCAGAAAAGTAGTGCCAAGAGGAAAGTTTCCTCTGTTTATTTTATTTATATTAGTGTGGCATCTTGCTTTCATGTGTACAGATAGGGAAAGAAAGGAGGAAAGAAGCTTCACTTTTCCCTCTTTGCATTACTTCACAGCCTAAAGAGGAAATTCAGAATAAATAATGAAAGCCATGGGCTTACGAGATATTGTAGAGCATTTATATGCCATTCTGTTGATTGTAGTTTCAATGTACTTTGAAAACACCTTGACAGCAATTAAGCCTTTGGGAGAGCTTTATTACATAATTTTTTTAACCCTAAAACTGCAGTTTGAGTTCTCTATTCAGGAGTTAGAAATAAAAATCTAGATTTGTATGGATTTTGTTTATATTGTTATGTTGGAGTATATGGGAAGTAGTAAGCAGTGTTAGAGAGTATTCGTTTGTTTTTAATTTTGGTAACCTGGAGGTTCTATTCAAATCATAGGAATAAAAGAAAGCATCGGACTTTAGGTTTAATAATTTTATGGGGATGAAGGGAACCTGGATATCTTGGTGTGGGGTGAAGGAAGTATCATATGATCTGACTGATGATCCCTTGCCTAAGGTTTGACATAATAAGTATATCAGAAAAAGGCATCAAAATGGAGGTAAATTTAAACCTGGTTAAAAAAAAGAAAAGAAGGCAGTAACAAGCCTTCCAAATACCACTTAAAATTGCCCCACTGACTAAGGAGCTCTTCATAAAAGAAATGCTATGATCTCAGTAATTATACAACCTACACTTTTAGAAAACTAATGGATCTTAGTGCAGAGAAACTCATAGCTTAAGACTGACAACCATGATAAAGCACTGCAAAGTCAATTTCCTTAAGGCAGTCAACATGGACTTTGTAATGAACTAAATACTGGGAAATTTAATTTGAATTTTCCAAACTGTGTGCTGAGATAGGTATGACTGAAACATATTTTCAGAAAGCTATAAAGCAACTATATTTTTCAATGAGGATTAATAGTCTGCTTACATGAAAGACTTTTTTTTTTAAATCTAAGGTCTTCAAACAATAAGTATTGATTCTACAATTAGGGAGAATCAATTTGTGGTAGGGGAACGGTTAATCTGAAAGTTGCATAGAGACAAGGCTTGTATTTTTTCTATTTTTAATCCAGGATTACTATATTTTCTTTTTTAAGTTAGAAGAACCATTTCAATGATATCTATTAAATATACCAATATTTAAAATGTTTAAAATTTTATTTCAAATAAGAAAAGTATTCTAAGTTATACTTATTTTGAAAAATTCTTGAAATAATAAATTTTCAAGACAAAAATAACTGCTCACTTTCTGGACATCAGGTCTGTCATTACCGATGTTATCAATTGAATAAGGAAGAACAGTATTTCACCTCAGGTCATTGATTGATTTATGGGAGCAGTAGCTGGTGTCTTCAAAAAAAACTTGGTGAAAGTAAAGACAGGTTCACCAGAGGAGTGAAGACCTAGAGAGCATTGTATAAGGCATTACACGTGAAACCTCAAAAACAGAAAACAGGATTAGAAAAGGGAGCACTTGATATTAAAGCTAATTTTGGAAAGAGTATGATAAGAGCATTAGAGACAAGTGTTTACTTCAGAACCGCTGCAGTCCTATAGTTCATGCTGTGCCTAGGTTAACACTACAAGTAGCCAGATCAGACTGGATGTCACCAGCTTGACAGCCTATATTGTGAATCCATGAAGGGATTCAAAAGACAGACACTGCTTTCTGCCCTTCCTTGGTGGTTGAAGAGCATGGCCAGTGCCTCATTCCCTGATTTCTTTCCTACTTACACAGATTTATTAGCTCACAAGGATGGATTAGCTTCTATCACTTATGGACACTTGGTCTAGATGAAACCAAAACAAGCAGTCACCTCAGACAAAATAAAAGACATAATAATGAAATCCACAGTAGGATTCAGTTAATGGGTCATTCTATTCAGTCCATCCATGTTTTCTGAATGATCCACCTCCACCAAGTTGACATAACCAATAATCAGGACAACACTTTCAATGATGAAGGCTATAAATACTTGTATTAGCTTATTTAAAATTTACAGCAATTATAGCAGGAAGATTTTGAATGTTGGGAGACTGTGGTTCCATGATAAGTAATTGAACTTGCTCAGTGACAAAGCCTCACCACTTTCAGCCATGATGTTAAACCCATTTGATCCTCACACCAAACTAAGAATGGTTAATAGTATCCCCTCCCCTCCTTCCCCCAATTATTTTTTAACAGAAGATGCTGAGACTCTGAAAGGTTACATGACTTCAAGTTCAAACAAAAAGTAACAGTAAAACTGTGGTTTAACCCTCAAGCAGTCTCACTCAAAAGCCCCTGCCTTATCCCAGCATCTTGAGATGCGGGAACTCACATCAGAGAAATGTGAGGAGAACTTGACATTGTTTGGTTTCCAGGCTTTGGGCTCAGCCCAGAACAGTGGCCCTCTCTCCCTAGGGCACGAATTGAAGGAACATTCCCCGACTTCAGCACTTCTTATATCCTTTTAGTTTCCCTCATTAGATTCTGAGATGTGAATATTCTACTTCTGCTCCAAAAGGAAAATGGGAGTTGGAAGGAGCATGTGAGTTTTGAAGAGGTAAAGGAATAAATCCCATCTAGTTCCCCCATTTCCCTAGCCCCTCTCTCACTTTCAAGTTTCCAGCATCAAAGAGCATGTGAGAAAGGGACTGGGCACTTCACCCTCCACTTCGTACTGTTCTGTACATAACTAATTCCCCTTGAAATTCATTGCCCCTTTCTCCATTTGTGTCATATCCCTTTAAATACAGACTACATCTTAGAGTTTGGCAGGGAAGAAGGCAAAACTTCATCTTCAGGTGAGTTCATTATTATATGCTGTATAATAATATACAGTGTTAATATATAACATTACAGTCCTGATTGTGGCATTTGCTGCTTATTAAGTAAGGATTTTGATGTTTTTTTTCCCCAAGGTTCTGAAATTCCTTACGGCAAAAACAATTTATAAATGACACTAGTTGGAATGAAGTTCTTTAGAAAGCATGTCTCAATACAGAAGGTTATTCTTTTTTTGAGAGCATCCAGTGCTTTTAACCCAGACAGATAAGGTAGTCACTCCCCACCCCCATGCTGTCCTGCCATATCTGTGGGCACAAAGAGTAACCGTTCTCTGGGCTTGGGCACTCTCTACAAGTAGAAGAGGTGATGTGGAAGGATAATAACATTGCTCAGACATACTTTATGAAAGGTCCTAGCAGTTGGCAATACTCAGTCTGATCTTTATGTTGTATTTTGCCATTGTTTTAATCACTTTGCAATCACTTGTGGGAGAGGAGGTGTCTTTACAAGTGCTCTATTTAAGGAAAGCTTCAGAGCCAAGACTGAGGGTAGTTTCTCATTACTTCACACATTGTCAAATGATGAGTACAGTGAAATGATAGCATCTTGAGGAAAGTGGGTTTGTTTGAAGCTCTTAATTGAGGTAAGAGGGCATTTTACTACAGTTATTTCTATTTGACATTAATCTTTTTGTTGGTATTTTTGTATTTATGTCACAATAAATGGAATATATATGACTATATTGCATCCAAAATTTTACTTTTAATTTCTACTACTGTTTGCCAAAGCCCTGCTAAATTTCAATGTCTTTGCAAGAATTTTTCACCCAAGAGTTTTTGGACTGTACTATATTCTTTATGTTTCCGTGTATTTGGCTGATTGTTTTACTATATAACTAGCATCTCATTGGTAAAAAAAAGTATTCATTCATAGCATGCCAAAAGAATTTTCACTGTGCTTATTGATTAAAGGTAAGCTTAAGTTTTTCTCTATATGCTGCCTAACACCTGCAGAATAAATCATTTGATTTTATACTGATTATTACTACTGTCATTCATTTTAGTTGTTCATTTTTGTTTTGAAAAACATCAGGCCTACAGAAAAGTCTCAAAAAGGACCTTTCAATCAGACTCATTAATTGTTAACATTCAACCTCTTAGAGATAATTGTGGATACCATGGCACTCAGCCCAATACTTCAACATTTCTCTCCTAAAATGAAGACATTCTCCCACACACCACCATATAATTAAGAAATTTTAACATTGTTACAATGCTTTTATCTAAACACAGTCCATATTCAAATTTTCAAAGCTGTTCTAATGAAATCTTTGTAACTATTCATGTCCTTCCTTCCAGGATCCGATGAAGAATTATGCATTGCATTCAGTTGTCAAATCTCTTTATCCTCTTTTAATATAAAAAACAGTTCCCAGCTACTTTTCTTTCATGACATTAACATTTTGGAAGAGACTGGATCATTGTTTTTCACAATATCCCTAAAATGAGTAATTAGATTGAAGCAAAGAGCAATTTGTCAGGACTACAGCATTTTTAATGTTCAGTCTTTCACAGAGCACCCTGTCAAAGTACTTGATGCCAGTGTATCCTACTTTGGGGAATTTAGTTTGACCACTTGGTTAATCAAGTGGTGTCTGTGGGATTTTTCATTGTACAGGTACTCTTTTCTTTTGTGATTAATAAATATTCTGTGGGGTGATATTTTGAGGCTATGTAAATATCTTGTCCTCCAGTGACCCTGCCCTAATGGTTTTGGAATCCATTGATTCATACATAGTGCTTGAGTAAATCCTGGTAGTGGGGTCAGCAAAAGGGCTATTTTCCAATGTTATCATTTCTTCCACCTTTATTTTCATTTTTTCTATAAAGAAGAGGCTTTCATTCTCCTCCTTTTCAGCACTTAAAATTATTTTTAGTATAATTATGAAGTAACCAATTCCTTTATATTCTAGTATTATAATTTATTTCACTCATTTTTTATGATGCATAGATTGTTATAAATTTGACCACTTGGAAGCCTTGCTATACTATGTTATCCATTTCAATCATCCTAATTATTTAACTTCATTTTGAAAAATAAGCTTTGAAGACAGTTCAAAATAATTTTACCACAATTATTTGTAGCAATACTTCAACTCCCTTATCACATTTGTTTTTACCTGTGGAAAATCATATCATCCTTCTTCGTCTTCATCATGTAAAGAGCTTGGAAGTTGTCACCCTCATCTTCACAAGAAAAAAGCCGAGCGTGCTGAAAAATCAATGACCTTTCTTGGACCTAGTAGAGAAATAAGGTTTCTAGGCAAGGTACCACCCACCAACCAGAAAATTCATGAAGTAACAACTAAGATCTTCTTACCTAGAGCAGAAGTCACTGGAGCCATAAACTTATAGCAGGAGTTACATGATAATTTTGATGAATTGTTGGATGCTGAGTGTGGACTAGCATGAGAATGAGAAACTCCTGGGGGGCATAGTCTTAAAGGCTCCCAACGTTCATCATGTCTACTTCCAGGAAGCTCACCAGATCCTTGTGGTGAAGATCCAGGAAAGATCCCCTTGTGTCCCTGGCAGGTAAAGAGAAAAGTGACGATTTTAAAACTCACCCAGAGCATTAATTAGTAACAAAAGCCCATTCTCCAGGGTAAAAATAATACCAGAGCCTTCTCTATCTGACCTGAGGGATGGGCATATAACCAACTCTGATGCTTTCTAGATACCTTGCTTCACCTAAGGTAGGAAGTGAAGATAAGAAATACTTGTGGAAGTCACAGCTCAATTGCACAGATCCATGAAAATCTGAGATTTGGTGATATGATATAATGCTCCTCCTTCCCAACATATTACATCCCTAAACCACTATAGTAACAGTAGGTTACAACTGAAAGGGCTGCAAGACACAGATTGTCTCTGAGAATCAATGAAATGTCCTTTATGAGACATTTTCACCTTCAGATGAATGAAGATTTCATTGCCCAGAAAGCTCTTTTGTTGTGATATTCCATATGTAATATCTTATTGCTGCCTATAAAAGTCAATGTGGTGCCTCATCCAATATGAAGAAAAAGTTACATATTAATTACTACTAGAGCAGATAAAAAGTACAATTAAAGAAGTACAATGAAGGAAACATCAACAGACCAAAAAGCTGACTATTTTCCTTAGCAAAAGAGAAACTAAAGTGAAATGTTTGCATTGAAGGGACATGCTGGTTTTATGGTCACATCTGCTAACCAGTCTGTATCCCTGGCTCACAGAGTTCCTCATGACTGCTGAAAAAGTGATTCTTTCAGAAACATTTCCCCTTTGTGTAGCCTAGCATATTTCAGCAGTCTATGTTCCCAAAACTCGTGGTTGAAAAACACTCAACCTCTTGTCTCCATTTCCTGAAAAGAAGATCAGTCCAGAGGTGATTCAGTAACACATGAAGCTTGCTCTCCAGACATAAGTATAAAATACAAATCATAAAAAAACACTGGCATAAAAATGACAGAAATCTCAACATGTTGAGTTGGGAAGTCAATCTTATTACTAGTTAACCAAGATTGAGTGTTCTTTGGCATTTGGTAATGCCAGCAATGGGCTAGGTGCTGTAGAGAACATAGAATTAGACTAACTTCTTGCCCAGGGGACCCATAATCAAATCAGACAAACCAGACACTAGCACAGTCCAGCCAACAGTCTGGAGTGGGGAGAGTTGGGTTTGCTTGGGGAACCTAAGGTCGCTTTGTCCATGAGAATACTCAGTTTCCCTCCAACAAGCCTTCTGTCTTGTGTTATGTGAGTTTTGGAAAAGCCCTGTGAGTTTTTTTTCTTATGATTTTTATATTTCTACATCACCCAGGAAGTGTCTTAAAGGAAGTGCAATTGTTTTTTTAAATATTTTTTAAATTTTGTAATTGTAGTTGACATGCAATATTATATTAGTTTCAGGTGTACAACACAGTAAGTAGGCATTTATATAACTTACAAAGTCTAGTACCCATCTGACACCATACATAGTTATTACAATATTATTGACTTTATTCCTTATGCTGTACTTTACATTACTGTGACTGTTATAACTGGCATTTGTATAACTAAATCCCTTCCCCTATTTCACTCATCCCCTTCAACACCCCTCCAGTCTGGCAACCATCAAAATGTTATTCATATCTATGAATTTGTTTCTGTTTGGTTGGTTTCTTTTGCTTTTTAAATTCCACATACAGGTGAAATCATATGGTATTTGTCCTTCTGTGTATGACTTATTTCACTTAGCATGATACCCTCTAGGTCTATCCTAGTTGTCTCAAATGGCAAGATTTCATTCTCTTGTATAGGTTTTCATTTATTATGTGACAAGGTTCAAGATGAATTCTATGAGGTACATGACCTGGTTTACTGAGAAAGGAAGGAAAACCTCAAGACTAGAGTCACTAGAAGGAGAAGCAAAGTTATGTAAAAGAACATCCCACAGAGGGGCCTGTGGGGCCAGATTTCTACTGAGGCTGAAATACAATACACATCAGCCATTTTATATGGGTCCGTTCGAGCAGTGGGGGTTGCATGAACAACCTTGAAAAATGGCCTACACTGCTTGGCACTAGGCAGTCTGGATTTGGCTTGTCAGCTATTTACAGAAGGTTTCTGGGTATAGTAGTAAGCCAGCAATTGGAGATGTTTGGACCCAAGTGATAATTCAAATCTGGGACAATGGATGGGACATATGGGATTCTGAGTAGCCAAAGCATACATATGAAAACTCAAGTCTGAGTTATATAATTACCTGTGTTCTCCACTAGCACTTAGTACTTACCTCTATCATAGCACTTAGCACTCTATGGTATGATCATTGCCTGTTTGTCTATAAACCATTCTCCAGTACCTAGGCAGTACTTGGCACTCATATTTTCCAATATATATTTGTGAATCAATAAATACCATAAAGGATATAAACCAGCTCTAGCTCTGCATGTTCTTTGAACTCCCAAGGAAAACTCAAGTATGACAACTTTCAGAAATCTTCACAGAGTCTCCAAGCTTCGTTAAGCTTTAGTTTTTAAACAGCCCTGGGACCCATCTTTATGTATTTAAACATATAGGATGATTTCCATAGTTAATTAGTTAGATTCACAAGATAACTTCCAAACCTTCATCTGTTTTATAGTTTTATGTATATATACAAGGTGTGCATTATATACACAGAATTATATCACTATTATTGTGTGTTTATATCATGCCAATGTGATTTGAATTCAGAATAATAGTATAATTATTATTCTGAATAATTCTGAATAATTCAGAATAATAATTATAATTATTATTTATAATTATTAGTATAATTATTTTAAGAAAAAGATTTGTAAACTTAAATGCCATGTGGTTTTTTAAATACTAAATTTGCTTCCCTAAAGTTCCTTGAAGACCTTGTATATTTTTAATAGAGAAAATAACTTTAAAAAAACAATTGTGTGAATTTAATATATTACAGACTGGTTTCCACCAAGAGCAATGGATTCATATCCAGACTGTCTTGGAGTTCATTCATCAGCTGGTGACCGACAGAAGACCAGGAGAAGTGTGCCCCAGATGTTATGTAAACATGGTAGTCCAAATAACTAAGCCAAACTCAGCATTGCTGAAGCTAGATTGAATTAAAGAACCTGCCACACACATGTGGGTTATACCTCCTCTCTGGGAAATAGAGTTTGGAGTAAGTTTGACTACTGAAAAACTTTTTTAAAAATGCTAAAATAAAAACATTTCTTTGGTCCTTTGATAGGCTGAGATGGTAGAGTTTCTAATTTAATCTTAAACCAGTGCCTCATCTCTAACATTATGGGGAAGTGATATCTTTGGCTGGTTTGGATATCAAAGATATCCAAGGATACCTTTGGATACCTTTGGATACCTTTGTATATGAATGAGCAAGCAGAGTGATCTTTCCCAAGTGCAAGACCTCTAGCTTGGTGTGCCTATTATTGCAGATTTGAAATAATCCCCATGCACTCAATTCCTGTGTTATAGACAATCACATATCTCATGGAGATATTCTTTTGTAGGACATTAAAACCAATGGAAAAATCATATAACTGGAACTTGATTTTAGAAGTCAATTTATTTAATGTACACATTTTAAAGATTAGGAAATTAATGGTTCTGAAAGTTAAAGTGATTTACTCAAAGTTATAAATTCCTGAATGTTGAAGTAATTTACTCAAAGTTACATATTCCTGGGTTGTGATACTGGAAAAGAAACCATGTCTTCTGAATTCAACACTGTGCTCTTTACTTGGAAAATATTGTATTGCTTTCTGAACTTTTAATTTTTTTATTATTACAGATTCACATGAAGTTATAAAAATTATATAGGGAGATGTCATATACCATTTGGTCAGTTTCCCCTGCTGGTAACATATTGTAAAACTAATGTATGATATCACAAACAGGATATGGAAATTGATGCAATTGAGATATAGAACATTTACATAACAGATTCCACCTGTTGTCCTTATATAGTTACACCTACTTCTCTCTCACCCACATCCCCTCCTTAGTCCCTAACAATTAATTTGTTCTGCATTTCTATAGTTTTTGTCATTTCAAGAATGTTATATGAATGGAATCATACAGTATGTACTCTTTTGGGGCTGATTTTTTCAATAGCGTTATTCTCTGGAGATTCATTGAGGTTGTATGTATTAATAATGTGCTCCTTTATTTTTTCTCCTGAGTATTACATGATATTATTATACTACAGTTTGTCTAACCATTCACCTATTGAAGGACATCTAGGTTTTAGTTACAGGTTTAGATTAATACAAATAAATCTGCCATAAACATTCATGTAAAGATTTGCAGTGTGAACATAAGTCTCTGTCACTGCGAGATAAATGCCCAAGCATTCAACTGCTGGATTGTATGGGAAGTGCATCTTTAATTTTAGGAAAAACTGTCAAACTTTGTCGTAAAAAGTTTGTACCATTTTACATTCCCACCAGGAATGCATTAGTAGTCCAATTTCTCCATATTCCCAATTTCTCCATATTCTTGCCAGCATTTGTTATTGTCAATGTTCTTTTATTTTAATCATTCTAATAGGTATGTAGTGGTAACACATTATAGCTTTAATCTGCATTTCCCTAATGATGAATGATGTTGAAATTTGTTTTATGTGCTTATTTGCCATTTGTATATTTTCAGTGAATGCGTCTTCACATCTTTTGCCCATGACCTGACAAGATTATTTGTTTATGTTTTCTTACTCTTGAATTTTGAGTTTTTTAATATATTATAGATACCAGTCCTTTATCAGCTATGTGGTTTTCCAGTATGTTCTTCCCCTTAGCTTGTCTTTTTATCCTCTTCAGAAGGTCTTTTACAGAATGAAGTTAATTTTGGTGAGGTCCCATTATTCAATTTTTCCATTTATAGATTGCACTTTTGGTGTGAAGTCTATGAACTCCGTTAACATACCCATAAACTTACACAGTTAGCACTTTTCTGTGTATGGTAAGAGCATTTGAGATGTACTCTGTTGGCAAATTTCAAGTCTATAATACAGTATTGTTAATGACAGTCACCATACTATTTATATATTAGGTCTTCAGAACTTAGCTACCTTTCTTATTGAAACTGTACCCTTTGATCAACATCACCCTATTTCTTCCACTCTGCAAACACTGACAACCATCATTCTACTTTCTGCTTTCAATAATTCAGTTGTTTAGATTCCACATATAAGTGCAATCTTGCAGTATTTGTCTTCAGGTGTCTGGTTAACTTAGCATAATGCCTCCAGATTCATCCATGTTGATTTACTAGTAAATTTCTCTTATTTTTAAGGCTGAATAATATTCCTTTATATATATATATATATATATATATATATATATATATATTCCTGCTTTTAAATTCTTTCATCTATTGACAAATACTTAGGTTGTTTCCATATCTTGACCATTCTGATTAGTGCTGCAATGAATGTGCATGTGCAGATATCTCTTTGAGATACTGATTTCATTTCATTTGAAATGAACTATATACCTAGAAGTGGGATTGCTGGGTAATAACATATGTCTATTTTTAATTTCTAAAAGAATCTTCATACTGTTTACCATAATGGTTGTACCAATTTACATTTATGGCATATATATCAGAGTTACCTTTTCTCCTCACCAACACATTTTTGTCCCATCTTTTTTCTCCCTTTTATCCTTCTCCACCTAGTCCCCCCATTCCCTCTAGCATTTCCCCACTTAGTTCATGTCCATGGGTCATATATGTAAGTTCTTTGGCTTCTCCATTTCCTATACTATTCTTAACTTTCCCCTGTTTTTTTTTTTGCCTATTAATTATGCTTCTTATTCCCTGTACCTTTTCCCCCATTCTCCTCCACCTTCTCCTCACTGATAACATGCCATGTGATCTTAATTTCTGTGATTCTGTTCCTGTTTTAGTTGTTTGCTTAGTTTGTTTTGGTTATTGTTTTTTAGGTTCAGTTGTTGATAGTTATGAGTTTGTTGTCATTTTACTGTTCAAAATTTTTGTCTTCTTTTTCTTAGATAAGTCCCTTTAATATTTCATATAAGAGCTTGGTGATGATGAACTCCTTTAACTTTACCTTGTCTAGGAAGCACTTTATCTGACCTTTCATTCTAAATGATAGCCTTGCTGGATAGAGTAATCTTGGATGTAGGTCCTTGCTTTTCATGACTTTGAATACTTCTTGCCTGCCTTCTTCCCAGTCCCTTCTTGCCTGCAAGGTTTCTTTTGAGAAATCAGTTATAGTCCTATGAAAAGTCCTCTGTAGGTAATTGTCTCCTTTTCTCTTGCTGCTTTTAAGATTCTTTCCTTATCTTTAATTTTGGGTAATTTAAATATGATGTATCTTGGTGTATTCCTCTTTGAGTCCAGCTTCTTTGGGATTCTCTGAACTTCCTGGACTTGCCTATTTCCTTGGTCAGATTGGGGAAATTTTCCTTCATTTTTTCCAAATAAGTTTTCAGTTTCTTGCTTTTCATCTTCTCCTTCTGTACCCATATGATTCAGATGTTGGAACATTTAAAGTTGTTCCAGAGCCTCTCCTCATTTTTTTGAAGTCTTGTTTCTTCAATCTGTTCTGGCCGAATGTTTATTTCTTCCTTTTGTTCCAAATCATTGATTTGAATCCTGATTTGCTTCCTTTCAATGTTGGTTCCCTGTATATTTTTCTTTATTTCACTTTGCATAGCATTCACTTATTCCTTTATTTTGTGACCACACTCCATTATTTCTGTGAGCATCCCAATTATCAGTATTTTAAACTCTGTATCTGATAGGTGTGCTATCTCTTTGTCACTGAGTTCTTTTTCTGGACTTTAATCTGTTCTTTCATTTCAGCCATATTTCTTTGCCTTGCACACTCATTGTGTTGTAAGGGGTAGACCCTTAGGTATTCACCAGGGCAGGGTAACCCATTCTGCTGTGTTGTGGTGCTGTATGTGGGGGAAGGACCAGAAAAGGGACAATGCTGCTTGCTTGGCTCTCTACAGGCTTTCAGTCACTTCCCCTGCTTTCCACAAGCAAACTGTGTTCTTTCAGGTGCTGCCCTGGTGCTGATTCCCAGGTAGGTGGGCTTATGTACATTCTAGGATCCCGTGGGACCCTCCAGTGAACTCTCTTGTGAGACTGGGAATTTCTCCCATTGTCACAACCCTCACAGGTTTTTACAGCTAGAGGTTCTGAGGCTTTATTTTCTTACACTGGAACCCTGGGTTGAATAGACTGTCTTGCTCCCCAGTTCTTCCTCCTGGTTTATCTGCATGTGAATGTGGAACCTCCTGGTCTGCCAGCCACTGCCTTGCCTGCTTGGTTCATGAGCAGCTGCCCTGCCATACCTAGCTGCCTGTCTCTGCTCTTTTACCAGTCTGGATGAATGTTTCACACCCATCTTGGCTGGAAGCTCTATAATGACTTTTCCTTTCCTAAACATCTTCCTCTTTTCCCTGTAGTTGGCACAGATCTTTTTTCCCTTTACTTAGAAGTCAAAACCCATTTTGATTCCTGATCTCCATATATGATCTATTTTTCTCCCCCTGGAAGCTTGTTGATCTTCTCTTTGCAGGAAGTTTTAAATAAAACTTCCTGGGTGCCAGATCTTGGGGGAAACAGTCCTTGGGCTCCACTCCAATGTGGTGTGGCCACTGCCTTTTCTTTGAAGCATCCCGGAGACTCTGGAGAAAGGTGTGCTGCAGCCACAAACTGGGGCAAGAGCATCTGTTAACACTGCTTTTTGTATTTGTAATAATTGCCATCCTAACAAGTGTAAAATTGTATCTCATTATGATTTCAATTTGCCTTTTCCTAATAATTACTAATGTTTGTATACTCGATGGTCATTTTATGTTTTCTTTTGATAAATGTTTTTTCATGTTTTTTGCCCTTATTTTAGTCAGATTATTATTATTATTATTATTATTGAGTTGTATGATATATATATATAAATAATATTAATCTCTTACCAGATGCATTATTTTAAAGATTTTTTCCCATTCTGTAGATGGCCCCTTCACTCTGTTACTTTCTTTGCTGTGCAAATGCTTTTGAGTTAGACACAATTTTACTTGTCTATTTTTGCATGTGCTTTTGTGGTCATACCCCAAATAATTAGTGCATAGACCAACATCAAGAAACTTTTCCCTATGTTTTCTTTCAGTAGTTTTATAGTACCAGATCTTAAATTTAAGTCTCCTATTTTTTCAAGTTGATTTTTGTTTATGGTGTGAGATCAGAGTCTAATTTCTTTCTTCTGCATGTGGATATCCAGTTTTCCCAACACCTTTTATTAAAGAAACTATTCTTTCCCCTTGGTGTTCTTGGAGCCCTCATTGAAGACCTGTTGACCATAAATGTGTGGGCTTATTTATGGGATCTCTATTCTGTTTTATTAGTGTATTTGTTTGCCCTGGTGAGATGGCTCATTGGGTTAGAGTATTGTACCATACACTAAAAGATTGCAGGTTTGATTCCCAGTCAAGGTACATACTTGGCTTGGGGGTTCAATCCCCAGTAGGTGAGCATATGGGAGGCAACCCAGTGATGTTTCTCTCCATCTCTGTGTTTCTTTCTCTCTCTCTCTCCCTGTAAGAGCAATGAATATATCCTTGGATGAGTATTTAAAAGAAATATTTTAATCTATACTTAGAATAACTATCAATAATTAAGGATATATTATTTCTATTAGTTAATTGTTTTCTGACTCTTTTGTAGTTCCTTTGTTTCTTCTTTTCTCTTGTCTCTGTCCTTCATGATTTGATGATTTTTGTAATGATACACATTGGTTCCATTCTTGTCATGAGGCTTACACAGGATGTCATATAGTTATAGCAGTCTATTTTTAAGCTGATGATTTCACTTGGATATGAAACTCTACATGCAAAAAACTTCTTCCCTCTGGCATTTTATGTTATTCATGTCAAAATTTTTGTCTTTTTTATACTGTGTATCCACTAATGAATATTGTAGCTATAGTTATTTTTAATACATTGTCTTTTTAAGTATATTTTATTGAATATGTTATTAGAGTTGTCCAAGTTTTGCCCCTTTGCCCCCCTCTTCCTGGTACAGTACTCTCTTCCCTCCAGAAATCCACCCCCCTTAGTTCATATGCATGGGTCATGCATATAATTCTTTGGTTTCTCCATTTCCTATATTATTCTTAACCTTCCCCTATTTTGTACCTACCAATTATGCTTTTTAAGCCCTGCCCCTTTTCTGCCATTCTCCCCTTTCCTCCTCCTAGCTCATAGCCCTCCACATGATCTCCATTTGTATGATTCTGTTCCTGTTCTGGTTGTTTGTTTCTTTTGATTTTATATTCAATTGTTGATAATTGTGAATTTGTTGCCTTTTTAATGTTTACAGTTTTGATCTCCTTCTTTTTCTTACATAGGTCCCTTTAACATTTCACATAAAACAGCTTGGTGATGATGAACTCCTTTAGCTTTACCTTGTCTTGGAAGTACTTTATCTGTCCTTCCATTCTAAATGATAGCTTTGCTGGGTAGGGTTTTCTTTTAAGTTTTACCTGGGGTTAAAAGTGATTTATGTACCACTATACAGTTTAAGAATATTCTAAATTTGACTACATACTTATCTTTATAGTGAGTTTTATACTTTTGTATGTTTTTATCTTTCTAATGAACAACCTTTAGTATAGATTTGAAGGATTCCTTTTAGCTTCTCACAAGGCAGGTCTAGTGGTGATGAACTCACTCACAAAGCAGTTAGTAGAATCCATGCCTCTTTGTCGAGTTCCATGCCCTGGTTGCTTGGAACTGCTACCCCTTTCTCCTGCTCCTATCTGCCATTAAGACTATTCATCCATCCCAATTCTCTTAGTGTTCTGGGTGGAGTGAGAAAGAAGTGGGAATTTTGTGCTGTGCTCTCCATAGCTGAAAAAGCCAGGTGTTCACTATGTTCTCACTTTCCCTCATGGAGGAAATCACCAGCTGAAAAAATATCTCTTGGCACTGAGCTGTGTTGCCTCAGGAGAGGAATCATGTGCATCAAGGGAAACTATTTTTCTTACCCTTTTCAATGCATATGTTTTCAGATTTTTTTTTTGACCCAGTGCTAGAACCTCTCCACTGGACACCTGGCCTTCCACAAATGTACTCTCATCTGTGGGTGGTCACCTAAGTCAGTGTTTCTGTGAGAAGGGGGTGATATGAGGGCTGGAAACTTGTATTCCCTTTTCTTATGATGTCACTATCCACATTGGAAACAATTTTATTTCTATTTCTTCAAATACTCTTTCAGCATCACTTTCTTTCTTCTCCTTTGGGGATCCTGTTGATACAAATGTTAGATCTTTTGTTATTGTCCCACAAATTTATGAGAGTCTGAACCTTTTTTGTTTACTTTTTCTTCATTGTCCAGAACTGGTGAACTGTATTGTTCTCCAGAACTGGTGAACTGTATTGTAACTTGAAGACAAGTTAACTAATTCTATCCTCTGATTGCTTCCATATTGTATTCTGAGACTCTGGATCTTATTATACTTTCTGTTTTAGCTAGCCTTTTTTAATACTATTTGGTAGAGGATGGAAGATTGCATCTTTTCATTATTGCCAGATGGAATTAGAAGTCCAGGGTCACACATGAGTTCTGTCCTCTGTTGGGAAAGAGTAATGCTTATTACTGCTGCATGGAGTGGAAGTTCTGGCTCTTCAGGTGGTTTCCACTGACATAACTATGCAGGTAGATTTGTTACCACTGGGTGATAATGAGAATCCTGATTGTCTACCAGGCCTTATCTGATACCATCCTAACAGGTAGGGAGAAAGGTATCTCATTCCTGTACAGGTGAAAGTCTAGATTTTCCACCCAGACTTTGATGTCATAGGTGTTGAGGTCAGGGTGAAGCCACAATTTTTTGATGTTTAGAATCAAGTGGTTATTGTTTAAAAGTTTTCTGTCTCACCAGTTTTCTCCTTCCCTAGTCCTTTGGCCTGAGAGAGCTTTAGTCAGAGCCTTTTTATTTGTCTGTGTTCAGCTCCAAGTCTAGGATATATGTGGTGAAAAGAAAATGCAGGAAATTCATGACTCTATTATTCCTTTGTCCTGAAGAAATAGTTATCTTCTTTCTTCTCTCCAGAGTCTTATGTTATTTTCCACATAATGCCCAGGGGTTTTAGTTGTACCTAATGTGAGTAATAGGAAAAAGTATATCTTCATCTTCCTGGAATTGGAAGTCCTATTTCTTCCTTTAACAATGAGGCATGAAGTGGCAGTCAGCACAAGTTGTTGGATGCAACAATGGTAAGTGTGTGACACCTCTATCAAATAACAATCTTACCTAAGGACTATAGAAAATTAAGGTTCCCATATAAGAAACCAGCACTCTTTTCAGCTTATTATGTCTAGGCAGTTGTTTTATTCCAAAAAGCAATTTAATGGTGGTGGGGCTATGTCTTTTACTTCTTTATGGTTCTTTCAGTGCCTGCTACTGCTGTAGGCAATGTGGTGTAGTGGTCAAAAACAAGGCTCTGAAGTCAGACTACATGGAGTCAAATTCTTAATTCTAGTGTCAAGTAACTTAATTATCTACTAAACTTCCTGACCTTTATGATTCTCCTAACTTCTCTAAGCTTTCTCAGCTGTCAATAGAGATAACCATGTTATCTCTCCCACAAGACTGTGTAGGAATAAATGGAATAAAGCACTTAACCCAAGAGCTGACATGCCATAAGTATGCAGTAAATGTTAGCTTTAAAAAATGTAATATACTAATATGCTATTTATAATTAATATAGAAACGTTCATATACAAGGTCTGTCTGGAAAGTGTCCAGCCATTGTTAATAGGTTTAAATGACTTCTATGTAACCTGGCAGTCAAGGAGAGTGGACTGGAATGAACATGTGTGAACAATGATGACTTCGCTGTGTTAGTCAGTGGGGGCAGAAGACACTGTTGATTACGCATGTGTACTGTGTGGCTGTTGCATTCAAAATGATTGAGTAAAGGAATGAATCTGCATCAAATTTTGTGTTAAGCTTGAACATTACTCCACAGAAACTATTCAGATGATTCAGAAGGCCACAGCTATGGGCAACTGGTTATTGGCAACTTCATCATGACAAGATGCCTAACTCATGATGTGCCATGTCTTGTGAAGAGTTTTTTGGTGAAACATGAAATCACCCAGGTGACCCAGCCCCATGAAGCCCAGATTTGATGCCCTGTGACTTCTAGCTCTTCCCAAAATTAAAATCACCTTTGAAAGGGAAGAGATTTCATACCATCAATGGGATTCAGTAAAATATGATGAAGCAGTTGATGGCAATTGAGAAAATTGTGTGAGGTCCCAAGATGCCTACTTTGGAAGTTACTGAGGTGTCATTGTCCTACTTATCTTCTTCAATGAATGTCTCTATTTTTCATATTATATGGCTAGATACTTTCTGGACAGACCTCGTATGCTTGTTGAATAAATCTTGTATTATTTTCTACTGCTTTGGTATAAAGTATTGCCTTGTAATGTACTTAAATCTTGTTTGGTATTTCCTCCAACAGATAGAAAAATCACATAATCTGGAGTAGTGAAGACTCCTCTGCTCTATGTCACCATGTTCTCTAATGTATTATTTTGGTCAGCACATTCCAACTGGATGGTGGTTAGAGAAAACAAATTCACTTGGTTTCCTGAAACACAAAGGCTGTTCAGAAAGGAAACCACTTTTATGTTCAAATGAACAATTTCTGATAATTCACATAATTTCAGACAGATGAGACAGATTTTTATGTTTAGAAGTTTCCACAGGAGCTGTTTGTACTACTATGATTTATCCAACTCTCTCTCTCGCTTTGGCAGTATAGACCTGATTCTAAACATACCATGAAATACACTGTACATCTGGCTCAAAGTTTATTCTGTTTGGTCCAAAATGGCTTCAAAATCATTAACTAAATACATGTTGACTTGGAAGAGAGGCAAAAAAGAATTCAAGTACAAAATGATTTTTATTGCCAGAATCTGACTTCTGTTTCAATGGCTGCTACAACCTCACTAACACCCAAGGCAGGCAATGGCAGGCATCTTTTATACTTTTGGTGTCAGTGATGATGTGAATTATAGTGGAAACAGTACAGTACTTTTTAAAGTTCTGGGTGTTTTTATTTTTATCATTTTTTTCTTGGAAATCCTTTTATTCTTTTTTTGAAAAAAATTATTTTACTGTTGTTCTGTTACAGTTGTTTCACTTTGTCCTTTGTTGCTCTCTCCTGCTCCACCCTGTCACCCCCCAGCCACTCCCACAGTCAATCCCTACCCTGTTGTCCATGTCCATGGTCCTTTATCTATGTTCCTTGACTAGACCCTTCTTCTTTTCCCACTTCTCCCTCTACCCCTACTCTGGTCACTGTAAGTCTGTTCCTTATTTCCATGCTCCTGGTTCTATTTTGTTCTTTTGTTTGTTTTGTTCATTAGGTTCCTGTTATATGTGAGATCACATGGTGTTTGTCTTTTACCTCCTGGCTTATTTCACTTAGCACTATACTCTCCAGTTCTATCATGCTATTGTGAAGGGTTGGGGCTCCTTCTTTCTTTCTGCTGAGCGTATTAAATCATGTAAATGTGCCACAGTTTTTTGATCCACTCATCTACTGATGGGCACTTGGGCTGTTCCCAGCACTTGGCTATTATAAATTGTGCTGCTATGAACATTGGGGTGCATAGGTTCTTTTGAATTGGTGTTTCAGGATTCTTAGGGTATAGTCCCAGCAATTCCATTGCTGGGTGAAAAGTGGCTCCATTTTTAGTTTTTTGAGGAAATTGCATACTGCTTTCCATAGTGGCTACACCAGTCTATAGTCCCACCAACAGTACACTAGGGTTCCCTTTCCTCCACTTCCTCACCAGCACTTGTTGTTTGTTGCTGTGTTAATGATGCTTATTCTGACCAGTGTGAGGTGGTATCTCATTGTGGTTTTAATTTGCATCTCTCTGATGACTAGTGATGATGAGCATTCAGGTATTTTTAAAAGAATAAACACATTTTCAATATTGTGCTTTAAAAATATTCATTTTCAAGTCCTCCTCTTGTTTTGAAATAAATCTTATAGTTGAAAAATTGGTTCTAAAAAATATTCTCACTACCATCATTTCTACTTTATGCTTCCAGTACATTAGTGTCTTTTTTTATTATTTACAAGAGAAGAAATGGTATCAGAAGATAAGGTAACTTTCTTAACAAACACAAAAAAAAACAAGATAAGGAGACTTATTGCCAGTGAGTGTTGCAACATCATATTTCTAATGTACTATTTTAGTCAAGCCAATATTTTGATCAATAATAATGGATAAGAAAAAAATTAAAACTATCCTATTAAGTTTTCTGATAAGACAGGGTAAGAAGTGGCTGTAGGCTAGTTTAAGCAAACAAATGCTGCAAGTTCTCTAAATTGATAGCCGGAATCTATTGATATTTTTAAAATGTTAATTTTAATGTACCATAATGGTTTTCATCTCCTTTTTACTCCTTTTTAAAATTCAATGATAAATATAGTAAGGAACTGATCTCATCTAAGTTTAAGAAAATACTAACTTATTCTTAACATTATACTTGCTAAGGGCTTCAATATAATTTGAATTACATTGTGTGCTATAAATATTAACACACAATGTACTGTGTGTTATAAATATTAAGACCTAGATGCTGCTTCTTTATAAAATATTTTCATGATCTACTATATAAAATACTTAATAGATTTATTATTTATATAAAAATAACATTATAAAATATTTTTAAAATATATATGCATAAATAAAAGAAGGTAAACTATAATCTTATAACCAAATGATAACCAAAGTTAGTATTTTGTAGTATGTCCTTTCAAACATTTTTCTGGACACATACATCAAAATAATTATTTTTAACAAAAATGAGATTATACCATAAATTGTTTTATAGCTTAATACTTAAATGAATAATGTATCATGGTCATGTTAGTGCCAGTGTAATATCTACATTATCATTTTTAGCGGCTACAAAATACTTAACATAATATTTAGCAAAATCTTAAATGATAAATAATCAAGTTTTATGAGGGGCAAAGACTGTTCAAAACATTCTTAAAATGAGATACGAATATATATATCCTTTTAGAACTTCTCTGTTATTTCCTTAGGATAAACTCCTAGAAATGGGATTGCTGGATCAAAGAAGAAGCATTTCTAAAGTGTTTGGCACATATTGGGAAATTGTCCCTCAGAAAGTTTGTATTTATTTCTGCTTCCAACAATAGTGTACATGGGTATCTATTTACTTACACATTATTGTTATTAAAAGTCATCATTCAGCTTTTTATTCCTTACCAAACTGGTGAATGAAAAGTAAGAGTATGTTGCACTGGAATAAAATTTTCTTTTTTAATTCTGAAATTATATTTTTTCATTCACTATTTGATAACTTTTTGGTTAGTGATCTTAATAATTATATTCTACAGCTCATGCTTGACTTCCAAAGGATTTCTTAAACTACACATATATTTTAAATATAGAAAAATTACTTTTTTTAGTTCCTCAATTGCTTTCCAATTCAAAACATTCAATAGACTCTTTATTTTTTTAAATTTACTTATTGATTTTTGAGAGACAGACAGACAGACATTGATTTGTTGTTCCTCGTTTGTGCACTCATTTGTTGATCCTTGTATGGGCTCTGGCCAGGGATCAAACCTGCTACGCTGGCACAGGGGAGGACACTCCAACCAACAGAGCCCCTTGGCCATGGTTTCATAGACTCTTTTGTGGAGAAAACTGATGGTTATAGGGTACCTGCTTTCTCTGTTAGGAGAAAAAAAAGACATTAGATAGTAAAAAAGTAATTTTATGTCATGTTTATATTTCATTATTATTTATTGAGGGTTCTATGTTCCAGGTGCCTAATTAAACTCTTCACATGAACTGTCTTTGTTTTCCTTATACAATCTTCTATAATGCTAGTAAAGTACCTCCTTTTAAATGATGTCATGGCTCTGTGTGATAAAACCACAATACAAGTCCACAATACAGGTTTTCAGGGGATTCAGAGTTTGAATTACTAATCACCACAACATACTACTTTTTCTAAACATGTTCTCACCCTAATGATGATATGAATCAATTCTCTCTTGATGATGGAAGAACAAGATAATTAATGCCATTACATGGCACATCTGGTAGCAGCGTTTTATTCCCTCATCGGGAACTTAAAGAATGAAGCAGAAGAGTGTTGCCTGCATTTTTTTGTTTCCTTCAGTTCCCTTTCTCGCTGCCAGATTTCTGTTTAAGCCAGCCACACGGGGCACAATGGTTTCTGTGAGAGCTGATACTCTTCTTTTCCCACGGGCACTTATCCATCCCTGTTCTGTTTCTCTTCAACTCATCTTGGGGTAACATATAATCTGCCAGGCCTGACTCATTATTCACTCTGGGGCCTGTATATTCTCCAGAAGTCAGAGTACTGGCCTTGGTAGTTATGTGGTCCTTGGTCTCTGCCCTCTGAGAACTGAGGGTGAGAGATCCTGTCATACTGGGAAGCACTAATCCTACTGTATCTCAAGACACCAGTGCTGCTGTAATAAACCGCAAGCTGGGGTTTCTCCCAATCTATAGCAATTGCACACCAGCCAGGATGTGGTGTGGGCTTCTGATTGTTTATAGACCCACAGAGGGCCTATGGAATGAATGCCTAACTGTCCACAACTATCTTCAAGTATTTCTTACAATTTAATCTTTATTTGTTTCCCCTCATGGTAATATGATTTCCATTGTTCAGGGGAAACTTCTGGATCCATAGCAACCATTGCAGAAAAAAGTATAGTTCCCCTCATATTTTTCCCTCTTTGAGCCTAGCACAGAATGGGATTTCTATATAGTCTAAATTATATGGGTTTAGAGAACAAGTGGGACTTTGTTCATATGCTCATTTAATAAATGTTCAGTGAGAACTGACTGTATGCTAGACACCATTCAAGGCATAGAGGGGTGAACTGATAAAGTAGATCTCCCTTTTTGTGGGATGGATTGGGGGTTTGGAGGCAGCAGTAGACAACAAATTAAATGAGATTAGTGATACATGCTGTGGAATAAATAAAAACAGAATATTGTAATAGAGAGTGATGCGATAGGGAAGGGGCTACTTGTAAGTGAATGTCAGTGAGGAGATGACGCTTGAGCTGAGAATGAATGACTAAAAGTAACCAGCTATGCAGAGATCTAGAGGCAGAGAACTCCAGCATGAGGGAACAACAAGGGTAAAGGCACCAGGGAGGGAAGATTTTGACTCATTCTGGAAAGGCTATGTGGCAAGAGCTTTGAGAGTGAGGGGTAAAGGAGGCAGAAGTCATAGCTAAGGGCAGGGTCAGCAGGGTTAGTTATAAGGGCAATCTAATAGATTATAGAATTTAGATTTTATTCTAATGTGATAGGAGGCTACTGAAGGGTTTGAACAAATATGGCATATTTTTCTTTTTCTTTTTTCTTTAATTATTGTTCAGGTACAGTTTTCTGTATTTTACTCCCATCCCAGCCAACCCCCAGCCCTCCCCATCTCCCTCCCATTTCCACCCCCCTCCTAGTCTTTGACCATGTGTCCTTTATAGTTGTTCCTGTAAACCCTTCCCCTTTTTCCCTGAAATTCCCTCCCCTCTCCCCTCTGGTCGGCCTGCTCGCAGACTGGCACAACCACTATGGAAAACAATATGGAATTTTCTCAGGAAACTAAAAATGGATCTGCCTTTTGACCCAGCAATTCCACTGCTAGGATTATATCCTAAGAACCCTGAAACACCAGTCCAAAAGAACCTATGCACCCCAATGTTCACAGCAGCACAATTTACAATAGCCAAGTTCTGGAAGAAGCCTAAGTGCCCATCAATAAATGAATGGATCAAAAAACTATGGTACACTTACACAATGGGATTCTATGCAGCAGAAAGAAAGAAGGAGCTGCTACCCTTTGTGAGAGCATGGATGGAACTGGAAAGCATTATGCTAAGTGAAATAAGCCAGGCAGTGAGGGACAAATACCATATGATCTCACCTTTAACAGGAACCTAAACAACAAAACAAACAAGCAAAATATAACCAAAATGTGGCATGTTTTTAAAGTAGTATTCTGGCTTTTGTGTGGATTATAGAGGAGCACAAGTAGAAGGGAAACAACAATGTGGGGGACTTTTGCAATCATCAAGACTGAAGGTAACAGTGACTTAGACTGGGGTGAAAATGCTAGAAATAAAAAGAAGTAAACAGATGTGGAATTTTTTTTTCAGGTAGAGGCCAGAGCATTTGCTGATGGACTGGATGGCAGCTGTGATGGTGGTGTGGTGAAGGAAATAAAGCAATCAAGGATGATTCTAGATTTTTCACCTGAGCATTTGGGTAGACAGTGATGACATTTATGGAGATGAGGAAGATTCAGGAAACAATTGTCAGAGAGTAGAAGTTAAGGCACCTGTTACACAGAATTACATTGGACGTGCCTTCTAGATATCCAAGTGAAAACATCAGTCATATAGTTGAGCCAAGTGGAACTTAGTTAAGATTCAAGTTAGGGAATCTTCTCTTCATTAATTGAACCTAGAGTGAAGAGAAAATCAAATGAAAATATGTGGTTTTGCATTGGGAAAAAACATCTCAGTCTATTATCTCTTTCTGTCAATGATGCCGTACTGTGTCTTTACATGGTAGAAGGGGCTAGAAAATTCTGTGAGATCTCTTTGATGTGAATTCTAATCCCATTTATGAGGAAAAAGCTCTCATGACCTAATTATTTCCCAATACCATCACTATTGTGAGTTATGATTTTGACGTGGATTTTAGGGAGACGCAAATGATCAGACCATAGCACCCAGATGTAAAAAGTTACCATAGTTCACCAAGTATAATGTGCATCCACATTTTTGTGCATATTATACACAGGATTATTGTACCTATTATTATACCCATGGTATGTAATCATTATACCCATATGTACTACAAATCCTTATTTTTCCCTCAAAAATGTGGGCAAAAAAACATACATTATACATGGCAAAATATACCAGTCTTTTTATCAGATAGTATTTGGTTTCCTTCATTATGTTATTTATCAGCTCCAAGATCTTTAAAGCCTCTCCACTGAGTAAATTCTTTAGCCCTGTAAGCCTGCATCTTCATCTAATTATTGGCTTACTTTCTTCTGATTGCTATTATGAACAATGCTCAAACAAATTCATCTGCCTAATAGGAATATCTTTTTGCCATCTGTGCTCTTCTCATCTGAAATGACCTTCACACTGCTCTTCTGTTTTGAGGCCCAGATAAAATCTTCCTATAAGCAGTGCTTCTTAACCTCTGTTTGTCTCATCATTCAAGACCCTTATTGTCAGATCACTGTCATATTAATCACAAGTTATTGAAAACTGCCCATTACTCCCGTCAATGTCATATCTCAGAAATCAAGCTTATTTAAGCAATAAATTGGACATATCCCTTGAGTAATTAACAAATGCTTTCTGAAGGGATTTGGAATTAAGCCAAACCATATAGAATTCTTTGAAATATAGCATATAAGTAGAGTGAGCTTGTATATTTAAAATACTGTATTAAAGAACAAAACAACACAAATGAAACCTATGTGTTGTTTGAATGAAATAAAGAGTATGGGTTTTGGAGACAAATTTCATGAATATTTTATGAGTTCCTATTATAAAAAGGTTTAAGAATCCTTTACGCCCTGTAAAGTACCACCCAAAATAATTCTTAGCATTAGAAATTTTCGAAATGAAACACTTAGGTGTCCATATTTCAAGTTTCAATGATTTGGCTGTCTTATTACCTTTGTCTCTGGCCCTGAAGGACATCCTTGTATTCAAAAATCCTTTCATTTCTAACCAAAGTGTTTACATTTAATATATATAGTTTGCCAACAAAATATTGGCAAACCACATCCAGAAATACATTAAAAAGATCATATGCCATGACCAAGTGGGATTCATTCCAAGGATGCAAGGATGGTACAATATTCACAAATCAATAAATGTAATACATCACATAAACAAAAGGAAAGACAAAAATCACATGATCAAATCAATAGATGCAGGGAAAGCATCTGATAAGGTACAGCATCCATTTATCATAAAAACACTCAGCAAAGTGGGAGTAGAGAGAGCATACCCCAACATAACAAAGGCCATATATGAGAGACCTACAGCCAACATCAGGCTTAATGGACAAAAACTAAAAACTTTGAGGCATTTCCCACTAAGATCAGGAAGACAAAAAGGGTGTCTGCTTTCACCACTTCTACTCAACATAGTATTGGAAGTCCTAGCCACAGCAGTCAGGCAAGAAAAATAAATAAAATGCATCCAAATTGGAAAGGAGGAAGTAAAACTGTCATTGTTTGCAAATGACATGACAGTGTGCCTAGAAAACCCTATAGATTCCATCAAAAACTACTCAACCTAATAAGTGAATTAGGCAAAACAGTGGGATATGAAGTCAATATTCAGAAATCGAAGGCATTTTTTATACCAACAATAAAATATGAGAAACAAAAATCAGGGAAAAAATCCCATTTGCCATAGCAACAAGAAAAATAAAGTACCTAGGAATAAACCTAACCAAGGAGGTAAAAGACCTATATGCAGGAAACTACAGAACACTAAAGAAAGAAATTAAGGAAGACACAAATAAATAGAAGCATATACTGTGCTCATGGACTGGAAGAATTAACATCATCAAAATGTCCATACTACCCAAAGCAATTTATAGATTTAACACAATCCCTATTCAAACAGCAATGACACATTTCACAGATATGAATCAAACATTTCAAAATTTTATATGGAACCATAAATGACCCTGAATAGCTGCAGCAATTTTGAGAAATAAGAAAAAATAGGAAGGATCACAATACCTGATATCAAAGTATATTACAAGGCCACTGTAATCAAAACAGCCTGGGACTGGCATAAAAACAGGCTCATGGACCAATGGAACAGAATAGCAAGCCCAGAAATAATCCCAAGTCTCTATGGTCAATCAGTATTTGACAAAGGGTACAGGAGCATAAAATGGAGTAAAAATAGCCTCTTTAACAAATGCCGTTGGGAGACCTGGACAGCTATATGTAAAAAAAAAAATGAAACTCAACTCCCAATTTACACCATACACCAAAATAAACTCAAGATGGATAGAAGACTTAAAGATAAGTAGTGACAGCATAAAAGTCCCAGAGGAGAACATAGGCAGAAAAACTTCAGATATCCCATGCAGCAATATTTTCACTGATATGTCTTCTAGAGCAAGGGACATAAGGGAAAAAATAAACAAATGGGACTTCGTCAAAATAAAAAGCTTCTGCACGGCTAAAGAAAACATCAGCGAAATGAAAAGGAACCAACTGTATGGGAAAATATATTTCCCAATGATACCTTGGACAAAGGTTTGATCTCCAAAACATATAAAAAACTAACATGAATCCACTCCAGGAAGACAAAAAATCCAATTAAAAAATGGGCAAAGGACTTGAACAGACGCTTCTCCAAGGAAGACATACAGAGAACCCAGAGATATATGAAAGGCTGCTCAGCAGCACTAACCATCAGAGAGATGCAAATTAAAACCACAATGAGATGTGACTTCACCCTGGTCAGAATGGCCATCATTAACAAATCAATCAACAAGTGCTGGTGAAGTTGGAGAAAAGGAGACCCTAGTGCACTGTTGGTGGGAAGGCAGGCTGGTGCAGCCACTGTGGAAAACAGTATGGAATTTACTCAGAAAGCTAAAAATGGAGCACCTTTGACCCAGCAATTCCATTGCTGGGACTATACCCTAAGAATCCTGAAACACCAATTCAAAGGAACCTATGCAACCCTATGTTCATAGCAGTGTTATTTACAATGGCCAAGTGCAGTGAGCAACCTAAGTGCCCATCAGTAAATGAGTGGATCAAATAATTGTGGTACATTTACACAATGGAATACTACACAGCAGAGAGAAAGAAGAAAGTCCTACCCTTTGTGACAGGATGCATGGAACTGGAGAGCATTACACTAAGTGAAATAAGCCAGGCAGTGAAAGTCAAATACTGTATTCACCTATAAATAAGACCTAATAGACAAAACAAATAAGCAACAAAATATAACCAGAAACATTGAAATAAAGAACACACTGACAGTAACCAGAGGGAAGGGGGGAGGGGATAATGCAGGAAAGAAAGGGAAGGGTGGTCAAGGAACATGTATAAAGGACACATGGACAAAGCCAAAGGAGTGTAGGTTTGAGGGTGGAAGGTGTGGATGGGTGGGACGGGGAAGAGTGTTGAGGGGAAAGTGGAGACAACTATATTTGAACAACAATGAAAAAAAGAACAAATTAAATTTCAAACAATAATATATCTGAGTTTATGTTTCCTCACATCCTCATCACCATTATTATTAAACTCCAAAATTTTGCAAATCTTTTAAGTGTGAGTTTTTTCTCTTTATTTTGTTTTAAATGGTGAATAAATTTGACAGCACAAGAAATGTTTAGATTTGAAGGGCTGAAGATTATCATTCTTGAATTAATATTTTATACTACCCTTTTGGATTGTTTGATTCACTCTTTCTGATTGGATAAAAAAAGATAAATTGGCAAAAATTCACAAATGTGAATTTATGGCAGGCACCTTTAGGCTGCTCTGAAGTCTGCATTCTCAGACTCTTTTCTGAATCAAGGTACCAAACACTTTCAACCAGCTTTTGAAGAAGCCTGGTTGAAAATACTGACATGCTGCACCCATTGAATCTTTGCAATTCACACATCAGCTAGGCCTCTTTGACGTTTTCAGCACACACCAGAGAAAGCAAAAAAAAAAAAAAATCACATTTCATCTTTTGTGTTTATCTACAAGGAATGAAACACTTAAGATTTTTGATGACATATATATATATATATGTTGCCTTTGGTTTATGCTGACAATTTATGTGGGTGAAAGCAAAATATGCAGCATCTGTGTGAAGAAAGTACATTGGTACTCAGCAAATGTGCAGCCAGACAAAGCTTGACAGTGTAGGCCAGACTAGCCTGTACCCTGTAAGAAGTACTAACAACATCCACGGCTCTGAATGTATTTCATTTAACTCTGCTGCTTTTGGACTAAACAAATCTCTTAAAAGTTAATGGCCTTCTCTAGAGCTGGCAGAAAAATTGCTGGTATTGTAAAGGGCAGTTTTTTCAAAAAGTCATTATAATGCACACCAACAAAGCCTATTTCAGGTTTTCGGTCCTGTGCCTAATGGACAAAGAGAGCTTTCAATGAAATGGAATCACAAGTAAAAATAAACCGTGATTTTTGGTTTATAGATATTCTGAGAGTGTGTTCAGTAAAATGCTTCACATAAATTTTGGTGGGAAGATATTTCTTCACATGACCTCCCCCACCTCCCACTCTAGAGGCAGGAGTCAATCAATGATTCTATCATCGAACTGAAGAGGACAGTTATGTTCTTCAGTGTTGGTTTAACTGGTTCTGAGTGTAAAGATTATCCTCTAATTACTATCACAAATGCTATTTTAACCATGGGTACAAAAGAACCCACAGAGACACAAGATTGAATTAGCAAGATTTTCTGCTATTATTCTGGATTTCAAAAGGAAATATTCCCAAACAGACTAAATAGTTGAAGTGGAAAATTTTATTTGTATAACATATGCCATTTACTAATTGAAAAAAGAGTAACAGAGGCATTATATCATCATTTTGCAACCTCTAACAAAATAATCAATCTAAATAATGATCACCAATGACTAGTAAATTCATTCATAAAAAGATTTTTAAAAAGTTTACATTGCAATACCAATGAAATGTTTTGCCAAAATATTCAGTTCAAATCTGCTCATGTCTCTATATCCAAATAATAATATATGGATACTGTATGGAGCAGGAGAAACATGTTAAATGACACCGTGGGGACACAATCAGCAAAATTCAAACTGCAAAGACTATCTAGAAAACAACACCCTTCTCTTTTCAACAAATAAATTAAAAGAAAAACAATGGTGGTGGAACTTATAGATTTAAAAAGGCATATTGTGATATGTACGTGATATTTGGATCCTCAAGTATGCAAACAAATTATAAAAATATAATTACAGGAGGGGGAATATGAATACCAACTGAAGTATTTCATGATGTTATAGGGTTATTGTTGGCTTTTATTTGAGAGAGTGGTATACAATATGAGAATACATGCTTTCAAACTTTTCTCAGAATATCTTACACTTTTAAAAATCATTGAGAATCCTAGTTATTTTGTTTTAGTGGGTTATATTTATTGATATGTATGTTTTATAATTAAAACTAAAAACTTAAGAACAAACTGATAGTAACCAAAGAGAAGGGGGGGAGAGGAATAATGGGGGAAAATTGGGGAAGGTCCATCAAGGAACATGTATAAAGGACACATGGACAAAGCTAAAGGTTTGAGGGTGGGAGGTACGGATGTGTGGGGTGGAGGGGCATGGTAAGGGGAAAATGGAGACAACTGTACTTGAACAGCAATTTAAAAAACCTTCAAATAATTTTAATTATTTAAAATAATAATCCAGTTACATATTAATATAACATAACTTAGTAAAAAATAAGTTTGGTTTTTGGAACCAAAAAAAGTGTGGCATTATTTTATATATAGTACAATCTTTAAAATAATTTTATTTTTTTAATTTTTTATTTTTATTGTTGTTCAGTTACAATTGTCCTGCAAATTCCCCCATTGCCTTCCCCTCTTCCCTGCCCTGTCCCTCCCCACTCTCACAGTCAACTCTCTTATTGACTGTGCCCTTGAGGCCTCTATTCACGTTTCTTGGCTTGCCCCCTTCCCTTCTTTCTCCGTTATCATCTTCCCCCATCCCCTCTAGTCACTATCAGTTGTTTATTTCCAAGTCTCTTGTTCTCATTTGTTTGTTTTGTTGATTAGGTTCCACTTATGTGTGAGACCACATGATATATGTCTTTCACTGCCTGGCTTATCTCACTTAGCATAATGATCTCCAGTTCCATCCATGGAAAAGTGTAAGCGTAGGAGTTCCTTCTTTCTTTCTGCTGCATAGTGTTCCATTGTATAAATATAACAATTTTTTGATCCATTCAGGGGCACTAAGGTTGTTTCCAGTACTTGGCTATTGTAAATTGTGCTGCTATGAACATTGGGGTGCACAGGTTCTTTTGAATTGGTGTTTCAGGATTCTTAGGGTACAGTCCCAGCAATGGAATTGCTGAGTCAAAGGCGCTCCATTTTTAGTTTTCTGAGTAAATTCCATACTGTTTTCCACAGTGGCTACACCAGTCTGCATTCCTACCAATAGTGCACTAGGGATCCCTTTTCTCTACAACTTCACCAATACTTGTTTGTTAGTTTGTTTATGATGGCCATTCTGATTGGTGTGAAGTGGTATCTCATTGTGGTTTTAACTTTCATCTCTCTGATACCTAGTGATTTTGAGCATTTTTTCATGTGTCTATGAGCCCTCTTCCTGTCCTGCTTGGAGAAAAGTAGCTTTCTTAATAGAAAATAGATGCATTGTAATATCTGCTTTTGTATTTAATCCTTCATGATGTCACATTCATGTAACCTTTGGAAAACTTCACTGTCTACTCATTAGGGAATGATAGAGAAAAAGGCAACCAACATTTTAGTATTATTATGTGAAGAACACCAGAGTCAAGGATACCATACTGTAAGAACAATAGTATCAGAGATACCTTCTGATAGATTGAAATTTTTTGAGAAAATGACTTTTTACTTTAATTTCACTATAATCTGCTGTTGGAGAAGAATGACTATATATTTTATACACCATATTCCATAATTTGATAATTGTTCAAACTAGGTGCACACTGGATTCATTATGCTGTTTCTTTTGGTATTTGAATGCCTTTAACAAAAAGTAAAAAATATAATTTACTTAAAGAAGTCAAGTAAATACTACAAGTGATTTGTAAATGGGCAGTTATTTAACTGTAATACAACTATAATTACAATATTGAAAAATTTTTTTTTAATTTTTTTAAGATTTTATTTTTATTTTTTATTTTTAGAGAGGGAAGGAAGAGAGGAAGAGAGAGAGAAACATCAATGTGCGGTTGCTGGGGGCTGTGACCTGCAACCCAGGCATGTGCCCTGGCTGGGAATCGAACCTGTGATGCTTTGGTTCGCAGCCCGCTCTCAATCCACTGAGCTACGCCAACCAAGGTCATTATATTATTTGACAATGAATTGATGAATACAGTCAACTTCTCATGGACCAAAGATTATGACTGATTCAGTTCTGTTTACCTAAATTCCAAAAGTAACAATAAGATAACATAATAAGCAATAAAATCTATAAAACAAGAAAAATGTTACTATTTAATTGATCTTGGAATAAAAGTCCTTTTTTTTCAAGCTTAAAAGTGTCATGAAATCATTAGGAAATTACTGGTAAATTTTGTTACACAAAGTTTAACATTTACAAATATCAAAAATACTGTAAACATAGTTTAAGAACAAATTTTGACCTGGAGATAAACATTCCTCATTGCAAATGAAATGAGACAAGTGATTAATTTCCTTAATATATTAAGAGTGCTCCTGAATTAATAAGAAATGTGTTAAGAGAACTGTGAACAATGATCATATAAAAAATTTAGAGAACTACAAATAATCAATATTAATTTGAAAAAATTTTAATGGAAAAAATGACAGTAGTATAGTATTTCATTTCTATTAAATAGTTTAAGATTTCTTGTAAAAGGTAATAAAGAGCATAGTGACATAAATACTAAATGACCTTACTACATATGGAAGAAGATAAGTATTAATCAAGTAATTATACAAAGTGTTTAATTATGAAGTGTAGTCAATTCTATTAATGAAATCTACACCTGCCATGAAAGTATATAACAAGGAATCTGAATTCTGGACAATCATGGAAGGTTTCCCTTGAAAAGTTACAAATGACCTGAAACTTAAGGAATTATTACAGATTAATTAGGTAAAGGTGAACTCTAGAAAGAGGAAAGAACCTTAGCTAAGGTCCTGTGATAACAGTTCAGGGAGTAAAGCGGAGGGTGGTTTAGGAAGAGACTGGTGATAGAGAGAAGCAGCAGCCAGACCATCCAGGGATTTGTGGATCATAGTAAAATCTCTGGTCTTTATTCCAACAGCAGTCATTTCATTTTCCAAATGTGTTGATTGCGGTGTGGAGACTAGATAGAAGAGGATTAAGTCATAGGAGTTCATTGAAAAGACTAATGCAGATTTATGGAAATCAGTGATAGTAATTTGACTAGAGAAAGGAACAGAAATATCTGTTACAGTTTTTTATTATTTTTAAACTTTTTATTCTCACCTGAGAACATTTCCTTCATTACTTTTAGAGAGAGAAGAAGAAAGAGAAGGGAGAGAGAGAAATATTGATGTGAGCGAGAACAAGAATCGGTGTCCAGACCAGGAATTGAACCCATGAACTTTCAGCTATGGGAGGACTCTACAACCAACAGAGACACACCATCCAGGGCACAGTATTATTTTTTTAAACTAAAAAAGTCCAAATGTCCTTTAAGCTGCAACTATATACCGTGGTATCATTCAATCAGCCACTGAAATTTGCTTTTGAAAAATATTTAATAACTTACACAAACATGCAATGATATAAAGCAGAATAAAAAGCCATACATATATGATGCACCCTAATTATGTAGTACATAAAAAAAAAATTAATGAAGGAGGAGAAGAAGGAGAAGTGAAAAGAAGAGTGGGAGAAATATCTATGAAAATATTACTAATGCCTTTATCAGGTAAAAAATATAAATGAATTTTATTTTATCCAGATTTCAATGTGTATTATATTTTATAAATTAAATTCATGTTGCTTTTAAAATTAGAATAAACATGAGATATAATAATATTATTTAGTTCACATTTTCATTTAGAAAAATAAAGCCAACAAAAAATGAATTAAAAGCCCAAGAATCACATTATGATAGAATTGCATCTGTTATTCATTCAGATTAATCAGCCAGCAAAGCAAATATGCTACCTGGATAATTCAGGGCTTTGAAAGGAGTGGTTTGTGTAATAGCATTTTCAACAGCAACCCATCCAGTTTTTTTCTCAGTGTCTGAAGCATTTGTAGTCCAGTGAAAATCGATTCTGGTGAAAATTTGCAAATCAAATGCAGACGTCTGACTGCCTGTATAAAAAAACAGGATCAAATGGGGTAATCATCTTCATTTGTATGATTCATATTTTTTATTCCTGCTTCTCATTCTTAGATACCCCTGGTTTTACAAATATTGTTAGCAAATAATAAGAACAGAAGTCAGCATTGTCAAGTAACTAAAGCACATATTCTCCAGGCAAACTGCCCAGGATTGAATAATGTCTCCATTCTTACCAGCTTTGTGGTTTGGGACAAGACATCCAATATCTCTGTGTCTCAGAATCTTTATCTGTAAAATGGGACAAAAGCATCAGTCTCATAGATTTTAACAAGTAGTGATATGGCTTGCATAGTGATGAGAAATATGGTTCTAGAACCTAGAAAATTTTCAATGCCTCTTCTGTACAAAAGGTAGCCAGGAAGTTCCCATGTTCTTTTGTGTTCAGAAAAGGTTGAAGCTTCTGCCCAGTTCAAGTGTTTCCTTGAATATGAAATCCAAAAGAAAAGTCTGGACCATTGGCATAAAGCAGCTCACTGACTTTCCAGCTGTGACACATTTTCATTTTCCTAAACACATAGTAAGCACCAAAGGAAGAATGAATTATATATATAAAAGCAGTCTTCCAGAGCTGCTCATTATTTATAAATAAGTTAACATGAATTCACATATTTATTCTTATTTCCTTATGTATGTTTTATATTAATTGCTTTATTTAAATAGCACTTGGCATAAGTCTTCAAATTTAGCATTCTAAAAGGCATTTAAACATTGCTGACAACTAGAAAGTTTACAGTTCTCTAATAGGTCCTTTGACCAGTTCTCATGGTTTACTGATTAACAGTAATGCATGATTGTTCTCTTCTCCTTCAAGTATCATCAGAAATGAAGGACAGGAAGTGGTGTTTCTAGGTATCAGGGTCTAACTTGTCCTCTTTGAAGATCTCAGGGATTTGGATCTAAGTTGAAATGAATTCAGATGTTGAAGTTAGACCAAAGAATTTTCTTCTGAATCTTAGTTTTTAGGTCTTAGGAAGTTAATGTGTCAATGATTAGTGTAAGACTTCTTATTGACTAAAACATATGTAATAAAAATCAGAAAAGTCATATTCAATACATTAAATAAAAGAAATTGCATACTTTACTTTTGGTAGTCATTGATGTGGAATAGCCCAACAGCTGATAGTTCTTGTCAAAGGCACAGGGAGTTAACTGAGCATTTTTGTTGACTGGATGGTGTCTTGATTACAAAAAGTTAAAAGAAATTCCTGTCCTGAAAAGCTATATTGTACAGGCTCATAGATCAAACTCAGAAGATGGTCAGAGGGCTTTGCCACAGCTGGTCATTTCATTCATCTACAGGAGGATCAATTTAATAATGAGTTCAATTGTAGGGTTGGCTTTATTGAAAGCATACCAGCTCATTCTATTATTCTAAATATTATGACATTCCTTCCTCACTTATAAAATTGAAAGAGATATTCTTGGGAAGAAATAACTGAGTAATTGTCTTGGATCTTTGGAAACAATTGGCTGTTGTAGTAATGTAGAACTCTTAGACATGTGAAGTGAGCTGTATCTTTTGAAGATCCTATTTTCTCAAAGTGTGTGCTTGATCACACATCCAGGAACTCTCTTGGCTCCAAGGTTTTTTGCCACTAGAGTGACTTTGAAATATGTCTGGAGTTATAGGCTCACCCAAAAGTAGATTCAATGGTGACAATGTACTAGATGCTCTGGTGTGCAATCCAGATAGTATCTTCTAGCTGGGTCTTTGTCTGGAAATTGACTAAAACAAATAAAAACCAAACAAACAAGAACACACCTCATTGAAGTTTGCATACTCCCTTCCCTGGGGCAGCCTCCATCCAGTGACTCATTGTTGAGGAGAGTACAAAGGTTCAATCCCATTGCCTTCCTTTGAAATGGCTTTGAAGGGCAATTCCCAGCTCCTAAACTTCCCAGAGGAGGCCTCTGTTGGAGGATTGCATCACAGCTCAGCTTGTCCCTCTGTGTAATACTGCTTTTCTGTTCTTAATAGATGTCTTCCCCCAAAATCTCCTGTGTACAAATCTTCATCTCAGAGTCTCTCGCACAAGGCTCCCCTTTGCTGACAATTTATGTCAGATGTGGTTCCAGGAAGTATAAAGATTATAAATTGAGAACATGGAGTGGGATCTCCCTCTAGCCAGGTGATAGTAAGTATCCGGTCACTGTTGGTAGGTAGAGTGCTCATAGACCTCAGTGTGTTAATTGTTAAAACATTCACTAATGTTGAACTGGAATGGGATGCTGGTGAAAGGAAATGCACAAGTATAAGAGTATCTTAGTTATTTGAAAGGTTCTGGGGACCTAATAATTTATAATTACTATGGAATCAGACTTTGCTTAGTGCTATTGGTACATTTAAGAACATTAAAATGCTGATGATAATTAATAATTAAATATGAGCTCTGAAAGCCAGGAGGCCTTCCTGGTGGCACAAAAAATAGACTCAATTCTTTCATCTGGAAGGAAAGAAAAGAACTTTATAAAGATTAGCAATACTCCACAGAAAGCTGACTTCTCAACTGTGGCAAATCTGATAGGCCAAAATCAGGAACTTGTTGGGAAGTCATGGAATCCTAAGTCTAGGGATGGAGCCATCTAGGTCAATTTATTAAAAAATCTTAAATTCCTAGATCCTTCTGATCCCTATAAGCCTGTGTAAGTGGCTTATGCATTCCTTTTAAAGGCTAGTGCTTCCCTCTTCTGCCTTGTAAGACAATATGCATTCTTCTTAGGATCTGTCTCCACATCCTCTCCTAACTACTAGACGAATATCTAGCATCAGTTTACAATGTACCCCAGCTGGGAGGTGCTAGGTCTACTAAAGAATGAAAAGGGGTGCATGCTAAAAGACCTGGTCAACAGGTGTTAGCAGGGCCCAGAGAATTTTTATGGGATTTGTTCCAGAGGTTCTGGATCAGGGGGCAGTAGAAAAGTTGGATAAGGGAGAGTTTATTTGCTGCTCTCCTAAGACATAGGATTTAAATCCCTGGCAAGATTTTAGAAAAAAATATATTAACATATTTTTAGGATGATCCTTGGAAGCTTGGAAGAAACGAAGGCCTGCTCTAAATAAGGTAGAAATTCTAAATTCTAGAATCACTGTGATAAACATCTGAGATAGGGACCAATAAGTAGAGGGAAGTAAATTACTAGAGGGGATATGCTATTTACACCTAGAGAACCCACTTGTTGACAATAATTTATGAGAGGACTAGGAAGATGCTGTCACCAAAGCATCAAGGACTGAACTATTGAAAGGATACCCATGTCACTGGGAAGCTCAATGATAGCTTTTCCCTGTAGGCAAAGAATGACAGAAGATGCTGTTACAGAACTGAAAATGGAATAGAGACCAAGTGTTTAATTATCAGAAGCAAGCTGTACACAATTATTGTGATGAGGAGTGACTGGAATAGCAACTTGGGATCTAATTTATGAAGGGCTATGAAATGACTAATAGGACACAATATTCTCAGGGGAAAAGATAAATGGGAAACCAAAAAAGATACTGTTTAATTTATACCAAAAAATAAAATGAGAGATTAATGATTAGGATGCTGAGGGCACTGCCTGAAATAAAGTGGGACAATCCCTTGCCTATTTTCTGGCTCTTGAGACAAGTTTCAGGCCCAGAATGTTGAAACTAAAGGAGGTGCCAGGTCCACAAAAGAAAGGACTGTGCAACTCCATGGTAAATGTATATGGTAATAATTCCTCCAGTTCTCCTCCCAGAGAAACCTGTAGTCATTTTTTTTTAGGTAACCACACACTGAAGAAAAAGGAATATCCAGACATTTCAAGGACTCATGAATATTGAGTCTGAGTTGACACACCCCAGAATCTGAAGTAACATCATGACCTTCCTGTTAAAGAAGGAATTATGAGGCAATAAATGAAGCTCTGGCCCATAGGTGGCTCACAGTGGATCCCTACCCAATCTCTAAACATGCGATTAGTAATTGGTACAATCCCACATTGGTTCCCTGGCCTGCAAAATAAATATTATCACAGTAGAAAAAATTAGGTGGAAGTCATTGAAGCTGCCACCACCCCAAACCCAGATAATATGATAAATACAAGTAATGCTGCATTTCAGGTGGAGTGGAAGAAGTTAAGATCTAAAGGAGACAGGGACACCAGTAATTGTTTCTATCACTTAATTTACCAGTCTTACCCTTATGAAAATTTTTGGATTCTATTGGATGATAGTATACATCAGTGATAGTACACACTGCAAACTCAACAAAATAGCGTATTGCAACTGTTGTGCAGGTGTGTGGTATCATTGCTAGATTAGATTAACACAGACTCAGGTATATGCTATGCAGCCATTGATCTGGCAACTGTGATATTTTCTACCTCTGTCAAAATTCACATGGGACAGAAAATAATAGAATACATAGGGTCTTGATCCAGGCTGTTGATTATGTTTTCCTTATTTCTGTCTTCCCCACTAGAATGTAAGTTGGATAAGGGCAGGGAAGTTGTTTTCTCTTGTTCCTCATATTTTTCCCCAATGCAAGCAGTGAGAGGCATATATTCAGTGTGCAGAAATACTTACTGATTCATTCAGTAGATAAATGAATTAATAAAATTAAATAGATCTGAATAAACAAACTAACCCTATAACTACAAAAACTGGAAGAACAGCAACAAAAAACCCCAGAGAGAATAGAAAGAAGGAAATAAGGAAATAATCAATAAATCCAGGAGCTAGGTTCTTTGAAAAGATAAAATTGACAAGCCTTTAAACAGACTCATGAAGAAAAAAGAGAGAAGACTGAGAAATAAATAAAATCAGAAATGAAAGAGGAGAAATTACAACCAGTATCCCAGAAATATAAAGGATTGTAAGAAATTACTATGACCAACTATATGCCAAGAAATTTGAAAACCTGAGTGAAATGGACAAATTTCTAGAAACATATAATCTTCCAAAACTGAATCAGGAAGAAACAGAAAGCCTGAATAGATTGATAACAGCTAGTGAAATTGAAGCAGTAATAAAACACTTCCTGCTCAAACTATTCCCAAAAAATCCAAGAAGAGGGAACACTCCCAAACTCTTTTTACGAAGGCAGCATTGTCCTAATTTTAAAACCAGGTAAAGACACAACAAAGAAAGAGAGCTACAGGCCAATATTGCTAATGAATAAAGATGCTGAAATCCTCAACCAAATATTGGCACTCTTGAGCCAGCAATGCATTAAAAAGATCATACATCATAGTCAAGTGGATTCATCCCAAGGATTCAAGAATGGTACAATATTTGCAAATCAACTAATGCAATACCTCACATAAAATGAAAAACGGCAATCACATGATCATATCAATAGATGCTGAAAGAGGATTTGATGAAGTACAGCACCTATTTATGATAAAAACACTGAGCAAAGTGGGAGTAAGGGAGCATACCTCAATATAATGAAGGCCATACACGAGAGACCTACAGCCAATATCATACTTAATGGACAAAACCCAAAATCTTTCCCCGTAAGGTCAGGAACAATAAAGGGTGTCTGCTTTCACTACTTCTATTCCACATAGTATTGGAAGTCCTAGCTGCAGTGATCAGGTGTCAAAAATAAATAAAAGGTATCCAAATTGGAAAGGAGGAAGTAAAACTGTCATTGTTTGCAAATGACATGAAAGTGTGCCTAGAAAACCCTATAGATTCAACCAAAAAACTACTCAACCTAATAACTGAATTTGACAAAACAGTGGGGTACAAAGTCAATATTCAGAAATTGAAGGCATTTTTGTACACCAACAATGAAATATGAAAAACAAAATCAGGGAAAAAAGTCCCATTTGCCATAGCAACAAGAAAAATAAAGTACCTAGGAATAAACCTAACCAAGGAGGTAAAAGACCTATATGCAGGAAACTACAAAACACTAAAGAAAGAAATTAAGGAAGACACAAATAAATAGAAGCATATACTGTACTCATGAATTGGAAGAATTAATATCATCAAAATGTCCATACTACCTAAAGCAATTTATAGATTTAACACAATCCCTATTAAAATAGCAATGACATATTTCACAGATATGAATCAAACCTTTCAAAACTTTATATGGAACCATAAATGCAGCAGCAATTTTGAGAAATAAGAACCAAGTAAGAGGGATCACAATACCTGATATCAAACTATATTACAAAGCCACTGTAATCAAAACAGCCTGGTACTGGCATAAGAACGGACACATGGACCAGTGGAACAGAATAGCAAGCCCAGAAATAATCCCAAGTCTCTATGGACAATCAGTATTTGACAAAGGGTGCAGGAGCATAAAATGGAGTAAAAATAGTCTCTTCAACAAATGGTGTTGGGAGATCTGGAAAGCTACATGTAAAAAAAAATGAGGCCCTGGCTGGTGTAGCTCAGTGGATTGAATGCGGGCTGTGAACCAAAGTGCCGCAGGTTTGATTCCTAGTCGGAGCACATGCCAGGGTTGCAGGCCATGACCCCCAGCAACCGCACATTGATGTTTTTCTCTCTCTCTCTTTCTTCCTCCCTTCCCTCCTCCCTTCCCTCTCTAAAAATAAATAAATAAAATCTTAAAAAAATGAAACTCAACCCCCAATTTACACCATACACCAAAATAAACTCAAGATGGATAGAAGACTTAACCATAAAAGTATTGAGGAGAACATAGGCAGGGAAATTTCATATATCCCATGCAGCAATATTGTCACTGATTTGTCCCCTAGAGCAAGGACATAAAGGAAAGAATAAACAAATGGGACTTCGTCAAAATAAAAAAACTTCTGTGTGGCTAAAGAAAACATCAGCAAAATGAAAAGGCAACCAATCATATGGGAAAATATTTGCAGATAGTGCCTTGAACAAGAGTTTGATTCCTAAATATATAAAGAACTCACATGACTCCATTCCAGGAAGACAAAAAATCCAATTAAAAAATGGGCAAAGGACTTGAACAGACACTTCTCCAAGGAGGACATACAGAGGACCCAGAGGTATATGAAAGGCTGCTCAGCAGCACTAACCATCAGAGAGATGCAAATTAAAACCACAATGAGGTGTGACTTTACCCTGGTCAGAATGGCCATCATTAACAAATCAATCAACAAGTGTTGGTGAAATTGTGGAGAAAAGGAGACCCTAGTACACTGTTGGTGGGGATGCAGGCTGGTGCAGCCACTGTGGAAAATAGTATGGAATGTCCTCAGAAAACTAAAAATGGAACTGCTTTTTGATCTGTCAATTCTACTGCTGGGATTATATCTTAAGAATCCTGAAACACCAATTCAAAAGAACCTATGCAACCCTATGTTCATAGCAGCATTATTTATAATAGCCCAGTGCTGGAAACAGCCTAAGTGCCTATCAGTAAATGAATGGATCAGAAAACTGTGGTACATTTATAAAATTGAATACTCCACAGTAGAAAGAAAGAAAGAATTCCTTGCCTTTGTGACAGCGTGGATTGTACTGGAGAGCATTACACTAAATGAAATAAGCCAGGCAGTGAAAGACAAGTACCATATGATCTTACACATAAGTGGAATCTAGTCAACAATACAAACAAAGGAGCAAAAAAGACAAAAGATATGGAAATAAAGAACAAACTCATAGAGTCTAGAGGGGAGGGAAGAGAAAGATAACAGGGAAAAGAAGGGGAACATGTATAAAGGCTCCATGGACTAGGACAATGGGGAGGGAATTGCCTTGGAGTGGGGTGTTGTACTTGGCGGGAGAAAGCAATGGCGCAAAAAAAATGGGATCAATTGTAACTAAACAACAATTGAAAAAAAAATTAAGTAGACCTGGGTGGGAACCAGAAATGAGCATTATTACTAGGCACTCCACACTGTGATGTTGATGCAACTTTTCCTTAAACCATATTTTGAGAAAGAGTAATTTAGTGGTTAGGCAGTTCAAAACTAATTGTTACTTATTTATTTTTACATTTTTTTCAAAAATATATTTTTGTGCTATTACAGTTGTCTCAATCTCCCCCCATTCTTCCCCCTCTGCCTAGTACCCCCTTCCCTCCAGCAATCCTCCCCTTAGTTGATGTCCATGGGTCATGTAATAAGTCTTTGGCTTATCCACTTCCTATACTATTTTTAACACCCTCCTTTTTGTACCTACAATTTATGCTCCTTAATCCCTGCAGCTTCCCCCATTTTCCCCTTTTCCCATCCCTGCTGATAAACCTTTAAATGATCTCTATATCTATGATTCTGTTCCTTCTCTGGTTGTTTGCTTAGTTTGTTCTTTCAGATTCAATTGTTGATAGTTATGAATTTGTTGCCATTTTAATGTTGATAGTCTGATCTTCTTATTTTTCTTAAATAAGTCCCTTTAAGATTTCATATAATAATGTCTTGGTGAGCATTATGCTAAGTGAGATAAGCCAGGAAGTAAAAGACAAATACCATATGATCTCTTCTACAAGTGGAGCCTCATCAACAAAACAAGCAAGCAAAATGTAACCAGACACTGAAATAAAGAACAAACTGAGAATAACCAGAGGTGGAGGCAGGGGATAATGGGGGAAAGAAGGGGAAGGGTCATCAAGGAACATGCATAAAGGACCCATGGACAAAGCCAAACTTGAGTAGAATTGAGGGAGGGAGGTGGAGGTGGGTGTAGCAGGGTCAGAATGGTGGGAGGAAGATAAAGACAACAGTACTTGAAAAACAGTTTTTTTAAAAAAATGGTGATGATGAACTCCTTTAGCTTTATCTTGTCTGGGAAGTACTTTATCTGGCCTTCGACTCTAAATGATAACTTTGCTGGATAGAGTAATCTAGGCTGTAGGTCCTTGCTTTTCATCACTTTGAATACTTCTTGCTAGTCCCTTTTTTCCTGCAAAGTTTCGTTTGAAAAATCAGCTGATAGTTTTATGGGAACTCCTTTATAGGTATCTATTTGGTTTTCTCTTGCTGGTTTTAAGATTCTCTCTTTATCTTTAACCTTTGGTGTTTTAGTTATGAGTGTCTTGGTGTGGTACTTCTTGCAACCAACTTGTTCAGGACTCTCTGTGCTTCCTGGACTTGTATGTCTATTTCCTTCACCAAGTTAAGGAAGTTTTCTTTCATGATTTTTTCAAACAGGTTGTCATCTACTACTACTACTACTACTACTACTTCTCCTCCTCCTCCTCCTCCTCCTTCTTCTTCTTCTTCTTCATCTTCCTCTTCTTCTTTGTCTTTTCTCCTTCTCCCCATCCCCCTCCTCTTTCTTCTTTTTCTTCTTTCTTCTTCCCCCATGATTCAGATAGTATGTTTGGAGATGTCCCAGAGACTTCTTATACTATCCTCATTTAACATTTTTTTAATTCTTCCTGTTCTGATTGATGCTTATTTCTTCCTTATGTTCCAAATCATTGATTTGATTTCTGGCTTCCTCCCATTTACTGATGGTTCCTTGTAAAGTTTTCTTTATTTAGTGTAACCTACATTTCTTCCTTTATATTGTTGCTGTACTCTGTGAGTTCTCTGAGCATCCTTATCACCAGTGTTTTGAACTCTGCATCTGATAAATTGGTTATCTCTATTTCATTTAGTTCTTTTTCTGGGATTTTATTCTGTTCTTTCATTTGGCTCATATTTTTTGTCCCCTCAATTTGGCAGCCTCCTAGTGTTTGTTTTTTGTCTACTAAGTAGAGCTGCTTTGACTTCCTGTCTTAGTAGCTGGCCTACTGTAGAAAAAGTGCCTATAAATAGTGTGGGGCAGAGCTTTAGGTAATCACCAGGATGGGGCAACCCACTTTACTGCTTTGGGGTGGGGGAAGGTTCAGAGAGGGGACAATGTTGCTGCTTGGTTTCTGGATGTTTTGCCAACACTTGCCCTATTCCAATCACTTTACCCACTTCCTATATGTGGCTGGCAGCCTTCCAGCTGTTTCTCTGGTACTTAATCCCAGAGTGAATGGGTTTTCATACATTCTAAGACTTCATGGGCCCATTAAGCGAAATCTCCTAATACTCCAGCAGTTTCTTTCACCATCCCCACACCCACTATTTTTGACAGACAGAAGTTATGGGGATTTATTTTCTGGCACTGGAACCCTGGGCTGTGTGGTCTTGTCTGGGACTGGAAACACTCATTTCTAAGGTATCCTCATAGTTTTTATCCACCATACATGAATGTGGGATGGCTCATTCTGACACCACCACTGCCTCTCTGCACCACACCACATCTTCTTGCCTCTCTGCCTATTTCTGATCTCTATCCCTTCCACTCATCTGGATGAATGTGGCTTCTTTAAATCCTTGGTTGTCAGACTTCCATGTAGTTTAATTTTCTGACAGTTCTTCATGTTAGTTGTTTTGAGGTTTAGTTGTAGTTCTTTCTATGGATGTGTAAGAAGGTGAAGTGTGTCTAGCTACACCACCATCTTGACTATTGGTGATAATTTGATAATAATGATAACTCATAATTTTGTTGACTTGCCTGCTATGTATCATCTTTGTATTTACCACTATATGTAGATACATTGTTACATTTAATATTATAACATCTCTATTATTGTTTCCATTTTACAGATTAGGAAGTTGAAGGTCAAAATATTCATAGTTGGTCAAAGTTTATACAGTGTTAAGAAGGTTCAGAGCCAGAACTTAGGACTGTCTGACACCAAACTAATGCTTTCTTCTCTTTTATCACATAGATGCACAGTGAATCCCCAAAAGTTTTGCCCACAGTTGATTCAATAATACTGTTCTCTGATTCTCTTCACTTTTTTTTCTTTTTGCTTTGTCGCTAAACATGAAAAAACTCATTATTTCATCCAGATAGCAGCCAAATCACAACTCTGAAAAAACTGACTATTTTTATTTTAAATGACACAGAAATCTTAAAGTTTAAATCACCCTTTCAACATCATACCAGGAAAAAAATACAGGCTAGGAGGTTGAGTATATCAGAAATATTCATAAATCTCTTAGTGTGGAGAGGTTTGAAGCTTTTAAAAATCAAAAGGATATTTCAGACTGTTGGTTGGAAGGTGACACCTTTATAGCAAAGTTGGGCTTGAGGAGTATTAGATAGTATTTCAAGAGATATCAAATTGAATCAGAAAACTTGCCAAAGCAGCATTTTCCAAAGACATTAATTTTTATTCTTTTATTTGCCATCATGAATATTTATCTGTTCTGTAAGTATATATGTAGTGGATGTTTTCTAAAAATGATGACTATCTTCTCCCAAATAACATTCTATTTTATTCTTAGAACTCTTTCTTCTCTATCAGTTGAACTCATCTTAAGTCTAAAGACTATCCCATTAGAGAACATAGAGTAGGTCTTTATAGCCTGGATTTAAATCAAAGGAGTCAACCAAATTAAAGTGTTATAGAATTGTTGATTGAATCCAGAACTTAAACACATAACAACATGCTTTGTTGACTGTTATCACTGTTGTGTGACAGAAACCAGAAGAGCAGAGATGACAGTTGATTAACTCTGCTGCTTAGAAATAAAAGTAGAAGCAACAAAACAAAGAGGCTTACATTTACTCTCCAAGAAGTAAATGAAGAACCATAAATGAAAAAAACCTTTGTTCATTGAGTTTCATAAAACTTTATAACTTAGTTCTGTGAAAAGTCTACTTAAAGTGAATTTACCTTAATAGGGATTAAAATTTCCTATTTAACAGTGAAAAAAATAGTCTGTTGAACTTTATATTGAAAAATTAAATTTAAAATTATAAAACTATATTTATTAAATCAAGTAATATAATTAGGTTATTAAATGAAATATATATTACTTATGTGCTAATATTAGAAAGAAATAGCGGGCAAATCAAGGTTTTGGGGGGAGAAACCACACAAATTTATTTGATATAATGTTATGACATCCTTTGTTTTACAGTTGACATTTTATGGAATATGAAGAGTCATTTTGGCAAAAAGATATAAAAGCTTCATAAACTTTTCCCAGTAGACTTTTACAATTTGTTATTCATTCTCTTTTAGAGTGATTATTTGGTGTCATTATTGTCATTATTTTCATTTTCAGTTTTAAACTAGACTAACTCTTGCAGGTTGTTTGTCAATAGCTTTGCCTGTGATTGTCCAGCACCTTTTTCTTATACTTACAAGTTTGTATAACCATTCATAAACTGATAAAGATAGTTTCATATATTGGACAAAGGATTAATGGAATTACTAAATTTAAAAATGTGAGTGGGAACTAATCTTTAAATTAATTTTTGTGCTTTGACTTTTATTTCTTAAAGAGCACCATGTCTGCAGGGACTTAGTGAATAAAAATTCACAGAAAAGAAGAGTGGTTTAAGAAGAGGCTGTGGAGTGACATAACATGTGTATTAGTTTGCTCAGTCTGCCTAATACTACCAGGCTGGGTAGTTTAAACCCAGAGATTTATTTTCTCATAGTTCTACAGGCTGGAAGTCCAAGATCAAGATACCACCAGGGTTGGTTTTTAGCGGGGCCTCTCTTCCCTAGCTTGTAAACAGGCCCTTCTCATTGTGTCCTTACATGGCCTTGCCTTTCTTTGTGCCAAGAGACATCACTATTGTCTCCTTTAAAGAACATGAATCTTGCCAAATTAGGGCCCATCCTTATGACCTTATTTAATCTTAATTACCCTCCTAAAGACCCTACCTCCAAATATAGTCACCAAGGGGATTAGGGCCACAACATATGGATTTGGGGGGCATAATTCAGTCCCTAGCAACATGTGCTCATATCATATAGCTCCATTATTTCCTTCTTGTTTGATCATAGTCAGATTATAAACATTCCTTAACTTTAAATTGATAATCTATGTAATATAGATAATTGTGTCACTCAATTTGCAGGATTTTGACATGGATTGAAAGCTATAGTGTATTTTAAGAACTTAGTGCAGTACCTGGCATGGAATAAGAGCACAATGAATACTGGCTGTTATATTGGGTTCTTGTTGATACCCCAGTACTGATTAAATCTAAAAATGAAAAGGGATTGACTCCTTTTCTTCATGGCAGTAAGAAATTGGGAAGATGAAGTTTGTGGAGAGAGTACAGAGTGGGAGGAAATAATAGCTACTAAGTGAAGAGAAAAAACTGGTTGAGTCCCTGAGACTGTAACAGCACTAAGAAGAATATCTCTTTCCAAGAAAGAGCCTCGGTGCTTAGTTACCAAAAGACCTATGCAATTTTCAAATTTGTCTGTCTTTCCCAATAGACTCAAAGCTCAAGGAGAAAAATGGCCAAGTTTTATTTACCTTTGTATTTCTGACATTATCTGATACCTATATTCAATGATCATTATGTATATCTAGAATTTATATGGTATTTAAGAATTTAATTGTTTAATTATGAGCAGCCTAGTTCTTTTCCTGACCAATATTTCAGCGGTCCAGCCATCATAGATGATTGATTGGTCATCCAGATCACTCTGAAGGGTCCAGGTTTTTGGGGGTCCTAGAGGAACACAACTGTGTTAGTCTAACTTCGAAATAATCATGGAAGTCCTTGAATTACTTAAGAGGAACATTGAGATACATCTGATATTCTCTTGTAGTAGAAAAACAAAAGTTCTTAAATAAATACCCAGTTTCTTTTTGAAGTCCTTCCTTCTTTGGCCTTGCTTTAAATTTTTATGTTGTTATTGAAATTGGTGTGTTTTAGTGGGTTTTCTCTCTCAATTGTTCTTTTTGCTCTTCATTGCTACTCTGTGGTTGCTAGTTTAAAAAAAAATTCCTCCAAGATATTCCACCAGGTTGTTCCTTCATTTATTTTTTCTGTTCTTTTTTCTTTTCCAAAACAATAGAACTTAAAGATGAAAAAGACACATTGCTCATCAAATGCCTCTTTTTCCAAAGCTGGATAGTCCTGTTTAATAGAGCAATTTTTCCACTTAGCTCAAAATGATTGAAGTGATGGGGTTTCCACAACTTCCTGTGAATGACTATTACACAGACTGACAGATCCCATTATGTGGTCATTTCCCTCCTCTTGCTCTGCCTACATTTTTCTTTGTTCAGCTTAATTCTATTTCTCTTAGTTCTACCCCTTTTGGTAACTCAAAGAAATTCCTCTCCCCCTTTTGCTCCATATTTCCCTCAAATATTTGCAGATGGCTATTATTTCTCCTTAGTCATTATTTGGCCCAGCCATTTGAATTAGGTCTTTCATCTTTTCCTGTTATCCAATGCCTCCAGATTATTCAATCTTTTGGTATTTGTGCTCTGAACTTGTCATTTTAGAAAATGTTCTGACTACTTTGGAAGGGAAAGGTCCAAATCTCATCATGAGACTTTTCTCTAAGAAACCTCAAGGTGATGTCTGCACACATTGCAAGACATAGCTAATACAAAGCCTCATGTACCTGTAGCTTTGATTATAAAATCAAGCAATGGTGCTTCTTGCTGGGTTAAATACTCCTGGTTCAAGTCTCATTTATTCCATAAAATGTCATTCACAGCTCCTAGCACCATTAGAGGAAGGACCAATACTGCACTGTCTGAGGGACAAGAAGACTTTTGTCATAAAGCATTTAAAAACATTCTGAGAGAGGCACCATTCTTCCAAAAGGATACAATTTAAAAAATAATAATAATATTTTAATTTTAAAAGATAATTTTCCCTCAAAATTCTTTGCAAACCTATTTTACTCTCCCTACCTGCCCTCCAATCTCTAGGTTCATTTTTAGCAGGGTTCCTTACTAGCCAAGGATAGATATATTTGAATATGTTACTCTAAAGAATAGCTCATTTCTTAGAACTGCCATATAACTATTCTTTTATTAGCAATACAAATTAAAGATGATATGAAAATATATATCAAATATCAAAGGGCCAAAGGTCTGGAATGTTCCTAGACCCCATAAATACCCTATTTTTTTTCTTTCTTGATCTCCTGAGTAGCCATTAAATGAGTTGGATGATCTTTCTCATTTCTAATGCATTTTTCCTTTTATCAAGGACTATTACCATAAATACAAATTCCTGTTTTTTCTTTTTCCTTTATTATTGTTGCTACTTACTAATATTTTTTTAGTGCCAGATAAAGCTACTATGGCAAGTTGTATTCTCTGTTCTTGGAAATGATGAAAATGTAACATAGATACTTGTGAACCTGATATGTCTTCAGTGTAGACCTATTGGAATCATAGGGAAAGACCAAGTAATACCAAAATATGTGGGCTTTGGAGCTAAATGGATTCAGTGTAGACACTTACCCTACCTTGCTGTGAAATCTAAAGCAAGACCTCATATTCTTTTAGAAATATTCCTTTTCTCTCTTGGAAAAATGCCTAGACAACCTTTTTACTAGTTATTACATTCTTATCTTTAATAGCTTGTCTGTAGTAGTTATCTCTACAGAATATATCAAAATTTAAAAAATGTTATGATCCTTACCCACTGTATTTATTTGGTCATCCCCACCCATCATTCTTACAGGAACCAGAGCTGTAGGATGGCTATATTTTCCAAATAAATCTTTCACTTGTCCTCCAACTGCTGAGTTTGCTGAAGTCATATTTTACTTCCTTGTTAATGTATTTTAGCCGCTCACAGAATCTCTGTTTTATGGCACAGATGCTCATTTATTACCTATATTATAATTCTCAATTATTAAAATATTCATCCAGATTTTCTATGACTATTACTAGATTCATTGCTCACAGTTGTCAAAACACCTGTTCTATCTAGAGAGTTCATGCATAACTTTCTTGGTTAGAGTACTTTCTCAGGAAATTGCTTCAGGCAAAATGTGTGGAGAGAGATGGAGTATAATTTTCGAATCCTTGTGAGACCTGGATTGAAGAATATCTTGGGGAAGGCTAAGAATCTTTATAATGGTACTTTTTCCTGTTAATAAATCTTATTGCTCTCTCTTTTATTTTCCGTTGCTGTAGATGGGAAATGTGATGCCAGGTGATTGCTTCCCAGAAGTGTGTGATGCAGAGGAAGTAAGGTGGAAGCCACCATGTCTTTTACATAAGGGCTGAATTCCAGGGCTTGGGCTCAATAGGAGCCAACTTGGAGGTAAACAATAATTTACCATTTTGTTTAATTGAGGTTTTTACTGAGATAATTATAGATTTATATAGAGTTGTAAACGACTGTACTGAGAGATTCAGTGCACATTTATCCAAATTTTCCCCAAGGATAACATTTTTCAAAACTATAGTATAATATTACAACCAGGATATTTACATTGATATAATCCATCAATTTTATTCAGCATTCCCAGTTTTACTCCCACTCATTTGTGTGTATATGTGTGTGTATGTATGTTTGTGTATATAAAGTTCTATACAATTAAATCACATGTGTTGGTTCATGTATCCAAAACCTCAGTCAAAATATTGAACAGTTCCAACAACACAAGAACTTCTCCTATAGCCTTTTTATAACCATACCCTTGCTCTTGTACCAGCTCCCCTCCTTGACTCTTAATTCCTGGTAATCAGTAATCTATCCCTATTGCTACAAGCAAATTGTTAAATAAACTATAGTATATACATACCATAAAATACTAGTCAGCAATGAAAAAGCAATAAACAATTGATATAAGTAACAATTAGGATGTCTCTTTAAGGACTTAGGCTGATTGAAAAAACCAAGCAAGCTTGCTATCTTGCTTTCTTTCTTCCTTTCTTCCTCCCTTCCTCCCTCCCTCCCTCCCTCCCTCCCTCCCTCCCTCCCTCTCTCTCTCTCTCCCTTTCTTTCTTTCTTTCTTTTTCTTTCTTTCTTTCTTTCTTTCTTTCTTTCTTTCTTTCTTTTTTTTCTTTCTTTCTTTCTTTCTTTCTTTCTTTCTTCTCTTCTTTTCTCTCTTTCTTTCTTTCTTTTTCTTTCTTTCTTTCTTTCTCTTCTCTCTCTCTCTCTCTCTTCTATCTTCTCTTCTCTTCTTTCTCTTCTTTCTTTCTCTATCTCTTTTTTCTTTCTTTTTTCTTTCCTTTCTTTCTTCTTCTTTTCTTCTTTCTCTTCTTTTTCTTTCTTTTTCTTTATTTCTTTTCCTTTCTTTCTTTCTTTCTTTCTCTTTCTTCCTTCCTCTCTATCCTTCACCTCCTTGCTTTCCTTCTTCCTTCCTTCCTTCCTCAGTTTCTTCCTTCCCCTTCCTTCCTTCCTTCCTTCCGTTTCCTTCCTTTCCATTCCTCCTTCCTTCTTTCCTTCTCTTTTTTTTTTTTCTCTTTGTTTTTTGTTTGAAGAACTTCTTTAGCTAATCTTTGCGTGGTTTGCTAGTTACAAGTTTTCCTTCACTTGAGAATTTGTTTGTTTCCCCTTAATTCCCAAATAATAATTCCTACACATATTGGATTCACAAATGACAGTTCTTTTAGCACTTGAAAAAATATTGCATTGCGTTCTTATGACCTCTATGATTTCCAATCAGAAACTCACTATTATTTGAATTGAGGTTCTCCTGTAAACAATGTAGTTTCTATCTGATTGTTTCTAAGATTTTATTCTTTACCATTAGTTTTCACAAGTTTATGATATATTTTCCTGTGGAATATTTACAGTTTGACCTTTTAAGAATTTGCTCAACTTATTAAGCCTGTAGGTCTATGTGTTTCACAAAACTTACAAAATTTCCAGACATTATTTCCTCAAATATTTTTTTTCATTCCCACTTTCTTTTCTTCTCCTCTGGAATACCAATAATATGAATGTTGATTTTTGTTATTGTCCCTCACATCCCTAATATTCTGCTAACTTTTTTCAGTCTATTTTCCCTCTGTTGTTTAGATTGGATGAATAACCAATTTCTTGTTCTGTCCTCAGATTCACTGATTCTATCCCCTGTCACCCCTATTATTGAGATTAACCAGTGAGTTTTTATTTTTGTTATTGCATTTTTCAATTATATTATTTGTTTTTTGTAAGTGAGATTACCGAGTGAGTTATTTTTGTTATTGCATTTTTCAATTATATGATTTGTTTTTTATTGTTGTTCAAGTAAAGTTGTCTCCATTTTCCCACCACCACTTTCTTCCTCCCCACCCACACCCACCTCCCACCCTCAATCCTACTCACCTTTGGCTTTGTCTGTGAGTCCTTTATACATGTTCCTTGATGACCCTTCCCCTTATTTCCCCCATTATTTCCCACCTCTGGTTACTGTCAGTTTCCTCTTTATTTCAATGTCTCTGGTTATATTTGCTTGCTTGTTTGTTTTTTTGATTAGGTTCCACTTACAGGAGATATTGTATGGTATTTGTATTTCAGCACCTGGCTTATTTCACTTGGCATAATGCTCTCCAGTTCCATCCATACTGTGGTGTAAGTGTACCATAGTTTTTTGATCTACTCATTTACTGATGCACATAATTTCTTTTTCTTTTTGGTTTCATGTCTAATTTTTATTCTGAAATGTAAAGCTCTTCTGAATTATAGTTGACGTAAAATACTGTAGTAGTTTCAGCTGCAGAACATACTGAGATTTAACATTTATATACCTCACAAAGTGATCACCACAGAAAGTCCACTATCCATGTGTCACCATACGAAGTTATTGTGATATAGATATTAATAATCCTTATGTTGTACTTTGCACCCCCATGACTTATTTACAAGTTTCCACCTCCTAATCCCCTTAGCCTTTCTGCCCATACCCCACCACCCAACCCTCTGGCAATTATCAGTTTTTATATATCTATGGGTCAGTTCGCCCTGTTTGTTTAGTTTTTTAGATTCTACCCCTAAGTGAAATGATACAGTATTTGTCTTTCTCTGACTTAATTTCCTTAGCATAACATCCTCTAGGTCAATCCGTGTTGTTGCAAATGGCAAGATCTGCTTCTTTTCTGGCTGTTCTATATCCTGGTGTGTTGTGTGCATGTGCACACACATCCACTCCTTTACCCATTCATCTGGTGGTGAACGCTGGGGTTGCTTCAATAACTTGGCTACTGTAAATAATGCTGCAGTAAACAGAGGTGCATGCAGCTTTTTGAATTGTTCCACTTCTGGGGGCTTACCTGAAGAAAACAAAATTGCTGGGTCCTTCTTTGTCTCTTGTTATACAGCCTCTGATTTAAAGTCTTTTTGTCTGATGTAAGTATTGCTATCCCATTTTCTGTTTTTTTAAATTTCCATTTACATGAAATATCTTTTCCATTTATGTATTTCCAGTCTCTGTATGACTTTCAATCAGGAGGCTCATGGAGGCAATGTAGGCAGGATATGTACAGGCCCCCCCCCCCTTTTTTTTTAAAAAATTATTCAGTCATGCTGTTTATGCAATGGAGCATTTAGTCAACTTCAATTGAAGTAATTATTGATAGCTATGTCCTTATTGCCATTTTAATTGTTTTCATATTACATTATAAGTGGTTGGTCTACTATCTTTACTATTTGTTTGACTTTACCAGTGCATATTTTTTCATCTTATTTCTAGTTGTGGCCTTTTCCACTTAAAGAATCCCCTTTAACATTTCTTGTAATGCTGGTTTAGTGGTGATGTACTCCTTTAACTGATGCTTGTCTGAGAAAATCTTGATCTCTCCTTCTATTCTGAATGATAACCTTGCTGGGTAGAGTATTTTGGGTTGTAAGTTTTTTTCTCTCATCATGTTGAATATATCATGCCACTCCCTTCTGGCCTGCAAAGTTTCTGTTGAAAAGTCAGCTGACAGTCTTATGGGAATACCCTTGTGACGGGCAACCACCATGTTGAGCCCCTGTGCTTTGTTCTTTGTTTTAGCCAAATAAGGTAACTAGATCTAACTTCCGCATTTGGGCTTCTGTAACCTTGCTTGGCCACATAGGTAAGAAGCCTGGGGCTATTTAAACCCCAGAAGGTCAGAGTTCAGAGCTCAGAATTTGGAGTCCCATTGTCTCCTTTGAGCCCATGTGTGTAATAATAAAGGGTCGTGCTCCGCCATCTCTACCGAGCGTGAGTTATTCTTTCCTGAAACATTTTGGTTCCCTGACCAGGAAACAACTCACACAAAGCAGGCATTTTGCCTCTGGTGAAGATGACCAGGGGCTCGGCGGGGGAGCCCTGTCATGTGGGAAGGAGCACGTGCCCTGGTTGTTTCAAGCTTCCCGGGATGGAGGCTCCTGTGCCACGTACCCGGCCACTCTAAGACCTGGGCGGAAGGGGAGAGACGGACCCTGAACTGTCGGAGGTGCCAGATTGGTAAGTGCCCCAGGGACCGGACCCGAGACCAGGGAGAGGCTGATCACCTCTTAACCAGAAACTCAGGAGTCTGGGCCATGTTAAGATAGGGCTCAGACCACCGGACTCCAGCTCGGGGGAGGAAAAGTTATAAATGCTGTGTGACTGAGAGTGTGAGTGTGAATGTGTCTGTAACTCCATGAGCTGAATTAGGCTTACGGAGTCTGATTGGGCCCTCACCTGTGGTTCCTGGGTCAGTCATAAGCATTAACAGCTGGGAAGTTTAACCCGAATTCTACACAGGCAGCCTTAGCTAAGACGAAACCCAAGTGCCCTGAGAGGGGTGAGGCCAGGTGGGCAAACTGACAATCCCTTCCCTTGTCTGTCAGGGCCAATCAGGAGAATTCATCATGGGGCAGGGGGTCCTGCCACAGTACTATATTGCATGTATGTTGGAGATTGGACAGCAAACCATGTGGGTGTGTGGCCATTTTGGGTAAAATGGAGGACGAGCCACATGAGTGCCCCACCGTGGAGAGTGGAGCGTGCATGGTTGTCGTCATCTTGGATGATGGGTCACATGAGAGCCCCTCCATCTTGGAACTGGGCAAGGTGCCAGGCTAAGGGCTCTCTTCAGAGTATGGGCTGTATGCTGCTGCTGTGTGGGCACTGCATCAGTCTGGTTCTCTGTGTAACTGGTTCTGATAAGAATGGCTCTGGTTCTGAAGGACATGAACTGAGGTCCAAAGGTGAGCATCTGATCTATAGGGTGTTTGCAGGGTCTGAGCTTCAGAAAGCTGCAGGATGCCCCTGCAAATCTAGGGAATTTTAGTGGAAGGTACCTGCAATGCCAGGGACTTTTGGCTGCCACATGCTGAGTTTAAGTATAGTCCTTTCCAGTGTGGGAAAGGAACCAGGATTAAAAGAGAATGATGGTTAAATCTGAATGAGTAAAATTATGTATAAAGAATGTAAAGTTTTAAACCTGGAGTAAAGGAAACCTCAACTATTTGTTTTCTGGTTTTGTGGGAAAAGAGCAAATTTCTAACATTGGTGTTGTTTCTGATCAGAAGCCCTCTGTACTTGAAGGCCTGTTTAAAGTCATTTGTAAGACCTAAGAAAGGTTGCCTGTAACTGGTCGGGAAGAATTTCTTTGCCACTCGGGACCCAGGAAGGGTCATTTGGGGCTGATAAGTGCTTCAGCCAGAGGCAAAGCAGCATGTCTCTGCCAAAAGATGGGGCCTGAAGGAGCATGTCTCTGCAAGGCACCGATGGATGCATTGTTGCAAGAGAATGCCCCTACCTGTGTATTGTTCTGGAACTCTGTGTTTTGGATTTTGCTCTGTATCTGCTCTAAAAAGGAAATTGAGGATTCCAGGAAAGGTTGAAACTTCACATTCTGTAGGAAAGTAAATAAAAATATAATATATATATAAATGAAGAAGGTCTATGGGAAACTGCAAAAATAAATGGGAAAGTAAAAGTTTTAGAAAGGAATTACATAGTGTTAGTTAATAATAGAAGGTATAAGACATGGAGATGCACTCATGGTGGATATCAGAAGGTCTATGAAAGAAAGAATAGAGGGTTTGTGAGTGTTGCAGAATGTCTGGGAGTGAAGGTTTTGAGAAGCCCAGTGGATATCAGAAGGGAAAGGATTTTCCTTCATGCTTTGTATTTTTCTCCCTACCTGATCCCTCCAGAATTTGGCATTCTGAAGGAGTGAGTGAAGACATAAGGTTTCTTTGCATAAAACCAGTAAGATCAGTCGCTAATAGTGGTTTTGTTTACCAAGACTTTGACTGGAATTTCATGTCTGAAGGAGACATGTATGGGTTCTGGTCATCACCAGAAAGCCCTGAGGACTGGGATTGACTTGCGAAGCTAGTGTAAGCCCACGAGAAAAGTCTGGTACTTTGGTTGGTTGTACAGTTCATGTCAGTCTTTCCAGGGAAGGCACGAAGGTTGCTTTCATGAAAGATGTCCGAAAGGGAACCTGTGGGCACAATGGAAGCCTCAAGGATTTGAGTGGAACAACTGGTACAGGTGAAGCCAGATGGCGGATGTGTGGCTCTGCTTCTGTGCACTGAGGGGGGCGGCCTGAGAAGTCAATCTAAAGTTTCCCTGTGTGAGTTCGAGCAAAGCAGACTTAAAGATCATAAGTGATCCAGGCTGCTCTTGGTGTGTTTATGCAAACAAACAGTCAAAATTAAAATCAGGACTCAAAGTAGTCCCTTAATAACAGTGAAGGTGATCTTAAAGAGAAAAATTGTGGTTCAAGGAAAATCACAATGCTCAGTATTGGACACCAGAATGGTGCAGCTAACTGTCTTGAAAGTTTGTTTTCATTTGAAAGTTGAAACTGGGTTTGTAATATCATCAAAGATGTACAATTTACAGGTATGGGAGGACCTTTCAAATTGCCATTGCTAAATGTCATTGCAGGAAGGACCTTGCAACTGAATGTCTTCCCAAAAGACAGTCTCACAGGCACAGAGACTGGTTTGGGGATTGTTGTGTGAATTAACCTGTGTGTTCTTCTGTTTTCATAGGACGTATGCCTATGACTTCATTACCTGAGTAATTGGTTGCAATATAGGCCTCACTTAAGGAGCCCATTCTTCATCATCGCCCCTGAAACTCAATGGTTTGGCTGAACTGAGTGGTTGGGTTGATTAGCAGTTCGGACGATCTGTGGGCTACACTTTAGAACTGATTTTCCCTTTTCTGTCTTGAGGGTTCAGATATCTAGAAGGAGGGGAATCCTAATATATTCCCCTCAGCCCAAGTGAAGTATAATGGGCCACAAGAGTTTTGGATAGGTGTAGCATGCCTTGTACACCTTCCTCCAGATAAGCCATTCTTTACTTAAATTCCTGCCTTTGTCATTTAGTGGTTATGATTTAATTGTGCCTTCCAACTCTTTCCAAATCTGTCATCTCTAGAATATAACCAGGATGCCAACAATCCAGTAATGCCAGTCTTTGGACACTAAGCCTGAGACTTTCTGGTGACAGCCAACTGACCAGGATTCTGTAAGGTCTTTCCCCTTACAGCAAGGACTCCCTCCATGCTGCACCCCCTTTCAAGGACCCTAGACCCACGGGTAGGTAGAACAATGTCCATTTCCATCTGGAATTAATTACAAGAAGATAAGACCTTCGTCCACTGTCCTTTAAAATAATTTAAAGTGGGTGTATATCTGAAATGAGAGATTGTTACAAGGTGCAGCCAAGAGAGGGGACCCCAAATGAGCATTTAAAATGGGGTCCAGAACTCAAGGTGTCTAGGAGATTTTAAGATGTCTTCACCCCTTCCTCCACAGGTGTGAGTTGAGGGAGGGACACACAGAGCAGGAACATGCAGGGCTGTTTTGTACAGCAACAGCTTTACAGCTAATCCATGGCATAGTCATTTAACATACCGATAGCCTTTGACTGGTCACTTAGGTATGCTGAATAGCTGTGGCCATGCTCTGGGGCAGGGAGATAAAGAGGACTCCCTCCACCCAAGATGTGACTGGGAGGCAAGTCCTCCAAGTTATAGCGCCTGTGTGGGAGCTCAGAGAAGATTGGTTTCATAACATGGGGCCACACCTGCCCAGACCCATGATGGCAGCTGGACGGGAGCAGGTACCAGCCCATCCAGGATCTGTGGGCCATCAACGAAGCAGCCGTCACCCTCCATGGGTTGTCCCAAACCCATACACCCTCCTGAGCCAGCTTCCCCCAACAGCAACATGGTTTACTTGATCTGAAGGATGCCTTCTCCTGCATTCCTGTGGCACCTTCCAGCCAACACATTTTTGTTTTTGAATGGAAAGATACACACACAGAGGTCAAGACTCAGTTGACCTGGATTAAACTGCCCCAGGGGTTTAAGAACTCCTCAACCTTATTTGGGGAAGCCCTAGCAGGAGACCTGAAGCCCCTCGCTAAGGGGGGCTGTACCTGACAATTCTGCAGTACATGGACGACCTCCTCCTGGTGGCCCATCCCAGGAACGGTGCTGGGAGGGAATGTACACGCTGCTGAAGCACTTGGTTGAATTAAGGAAAGAACACCAGAAGCACATCCTGAACACACTCCTACTCTTCACATTGAGTTGCAGAGGGCACGCACTGTGTATCTGAAGTGCCCCCACAGCCATCCACACAGTCCTCTGTCATGGCCCTTCACAGTGCTGTCACCTGCCCCAGCAGCCTATGAGCTCCCTTGAGGTTCCAGTGCATCACCCAGTGCAGCGCTCAGCAACCAGGCTTGTCAGAAGTACGGTATGATCAGGGGCGAGGACAGAAAATGGAACTTTAGCTAAATTCTACCAGGAAACTGGACTGCCCTGGGCAGACTTGCTGCCGCTAGCATTGCCTAGGTTGCAGGAGTCACCCCTTGGATCCACTACAGCTGGGCCAAAACAGCAGCAGATCCCGAGGACCCAAGGACTAGGCCTGCACCTAGAGTACCCACGCTGAGGCACCAGAAGACGCCAGCCAGTAAAGAAGACACCAAGGGATAGACCATTGTTCTGCAGGGTACCTGACTTTAATTGGCACCTTCGCAGGAGCATTGGGAATTGAACTAGTGACTGTGACCCCTGCAGAATGGAATCCCGCAAAGCAGATCACCCTAGGAATAGTTTATCTCTGTTTGGTCTCTGCATTTGGGTTTATTGTATACTTCGCTTAACAAATGTGGCCCCTGTCTCAGCCCCAGCCTGCAAATGTAATACCCCCGGGCATAGGATTATGCTCAGCGGTAAAGTGGTCTCTTACTGTCTCCCAGGGTCAGCTTTCAGCTCCTCCACTGACATGCCATCGGGTTGCATTCAGCCACAGCAATCCCTCTGCTCTTGGGGAGTGAAGGTATACCAGACCGGGGTGATATCCAGGACCATAAGATACCAGACCTAGAGGTGTCAGGCATATGGGACCCTGCATCCTCCGGACCTTGGTCCAGCACCTGGGGCCACAGTGACTTGTAGGGCAGCCACCAAAGTGTTAGCCTTTCAGTGGTACCAACACCAGTAACAGCAGTTGCAACCCTCCTAAGGACCTCAGCCATATAGCCAGGTATATAGTGATGCTAAAGGGATAAAAACACCTTATAGCATCAAAGGGGGGAATGTGATGGGCAACTGCCACGTGGAGCTCCTGTGCTTCTGTGTTGAGCCCCTGTGCTTTGTTCTTTGTTTTAGCCAAATAAGGTAACTAGATCTAACTTCTGCATTTGAGCTTCTGTAACCTTGCTTCGCCACGTAGGCAGGAAGCCTGGGGCTATTTAAACCCCAGAAGATCAGAGTTCGGGGCTCAGAATTTGGAGTCCCATTGTCTCCTCTGAGCCCACACACATAATAAAGGGTCATGCTCTGCCATCTCTACTGCATGTGAGTTATTCTTTCCCTCAACACCCTTGTATGTAACCAGTTGTTTTTCTCTTGCTGCTTTTAAGATTTGTTCTTTATCTTTAACTTTCAACAACTTAATTATAATGTGTCTTGGTGTGGGTCTCTTTGGGTTCATCTTGTTCGGGACTCTCTGTGCTTCCTGGACTTGGATGTCTGTTTCCTTTGCCAAGTTAGGAAAGTTTTCAGCCATTATTTCCTCAAATAGGTTTTCTGTCCCTTTCTCTCTCTCTTCTCCTTCTGGGACCCCTATGACTCAAATGTTAGTATGCTTAATGTTGTCCCATAGGTCTCTTATGCTATCTTCATTCTTTTTAATTCTTTTTTCTTTTTGATCTTCCAGCTGGGTGACTTCCACTATCCTGTTTTCCTGGTTGCTGATCCATTCATCTGTGTCATCAGATTTGATGTTGATTCCCTGCAATGATTTTCTCATTTCAATTGTTCCATTTTTCACTTCTGTTAGGTCCTTTCTTAGAATTTTTAGGTCTTTGTTCAAGTTGCTAAAGTTCTCACTGAATTTATTCATCTGTCTGCACAGTTGAAAGAGCATCTTCATGACTGTTACTTTTGAACTCTTCATCTAGTAGACAGCTGACCTCAGTTGCACATAGTTTTTCTTCTGGGGTTTTATCCTGTTTTTTTTGTTGTTTGGAACATATTCTTTCCTATCTTCATTTTGCCTGTTTGTTTTTATGTATTGTATTAGGTAGTTAAGCTAAATCTCTTGGTCTTGAAAAAGTGGCCTTATTTTCCCACGGGACCCTAATTTCAATGCTCCCTTTGTTACAAGAGCTAGATGGTCTACAGGGGGCACTAATATAGCCTCCTGTTGTGGCTGGGCCACTTCTGTGGACACACTAGCAGGCAAGGCTGCTATCTGGCCTACTGGCTGTGAGGCCTGGCCACAACTGTTGCAGACTCACTGGAATGCAGGGCAAGGTTTTGATGTGGCTGGCTGCAAAGCCCACCCCCACTGTTGTAGACACACTGCTGGGTGCTGGTGCTGAGTGATGCTGCCCACAGTGTGTGGCAGGCCAGGAAGTGCTCTGGGGGGGTGCTACCCTGGGTAGGCCCTCAGGGAAATGCCAGGGTGGGGCAAACAGTGTCAGCAAGGTTAATGGACAGTGTCAGACCAGCCAGGTTAGAGGATGGGGAAAAATGGTACCCACCAGCACCTGTGGCATGAGCAAGTTCCAGCAGATCACTGTCCCTCCAGCACACACCCTAAAATTAGTCGATGTATCACCTTCACATATGACCTAGCTGCTTTTCAAACTGCTCCCTCTGTGCCAGAATGGGAAGGAGCGCAACTTGGGTTTCTTATAGCCTTTTGGCTCTCCCTGATGTGAGCCTCATTGGTTTTCAAAGACAGCTGTTATGAGGGCTCCACTTCCGGCTTCAGGTCAACCATTTTAGGGTTCAGACCCTTCACTCTCCAGGGACAGCCTCCGAGGTTGTCATAACCCTCCCTCTTGTGAGTCACTGCATGAGGAGCAGGGAGTAGGGTAGGTGCTGACTAGGCTTAGTCTCTACCCTTCCTACCCTTTTCAATGTGGCTTTTACTTTGTCTGTAGTTATAGAAAACCTTTCTGCGACTCTTCAGGTGGTCTCAGAGATAGTCGTTCTATATGTAGTTGCAGTTTTGGTGTCAATGAGAGGAGGTGAGCTCAGGATCTTCATACTCTGCCATCTTGAACTTGAAGCCAGGGGCCTTGCTCTTGAATGTCAATTCAGCTTGTCCGTGAAAACCCGTTCCCTCTGCTTGGTGCACTGCCCTTGCAGAAAAGGTGCCTCCGCAATGGACTGCCCGAGTCACTGCCCCCACTCCTGTGTGTACGTAGCACCTCCTGATGTACATAATTTCAATTTGTTTCTTTTTATATAACTTCTACTTCTTTGATAAGGCTTATCATTTTTTTCATTTGCTTCAGGAGAAGTTATAATTAATGTTTAGAGCATTTTATGATAGTTTTATGATTGTTTCTTTATAATCATTGTCAAATAATTCTAACATCAGATTCATTTTTGTTTGCATGTCAGTTGATTGCCTTTTCTCATTTACATTGCATTCTGGTTCTTGGTATGGTGTGAGATTTTCACATTAGACCTGGGTGACCTTCCTGTGTTCGTTGAGGAGATGCAAGCCATCATGCCACTGTGTAGTTCCTCCATTCCTGTACTCTCAAACTGGCTCATCTTTTTTTTCTTAACTTTCAGAGTTCTCTTTTCTTTGTGCTTTACATCATTTCCAGGGTTTGTAGTTATACATGCCAGAAAGAAGCTGGGAAATGTGGGTTCACCTCACCTAATAGTGTTCTTTTTAAGTCTTCAACTTGGGTAAATTTTCTTCTATTCACTTATTTGTTCATTCATTCATTGCCATGTGGAATAGGTGTTCTGTTTTTTTTTTTTTCAGAGAAGCTGCCTTCTTTCCAAGTCACTGAGTTCTCAGTTTTACTCTATACATAAAACTCTTTCATGAGGATATAAGGTTTAAGTATGTGAGTTCTCCTCATCCCTGATCATTTTGGTGGCTATGTCCTCGAACAGGTAATTGTCAGGGAATGTTGATCTCAAATAATCTGCTTTTGCTAATTAGAGGAAGGAAAGGAAAGAATTGGAACATCTTTAGGCGATGGCTGAACTCACATTGGAGTGGACAGAGAGTGAGCATTAAAAAATGAAGATCCCAGTGAGGGTGAGGAAAAGAAGGAGTATGAATGCCTAGATAGGCAAGGCTTAGAGTGTTTGTGTTTAGATTGTGGGAAGAGGAGAGAGTTAGGAAACAACTTACAAGCATGGGGGTTACTGAGATCCTAAGAGGTGGAAAAGAGGATCTAAAACTTTACTTCAACATATGATTAGAAGCTCTTCCCACCCTAGAATTTTCTTAAGGAACAGTAGTATATAATTAATCTTTTTAAAAAATCATGTTTAAATTAGGGGTCAAAATTTCTCTGAATTTAACACTTGGTCAAGATAAGGCTACCCAGTTACTAAATTTTATGTGGATTAGGAGAGAAGACATAAAGTAAAGGATAAAAACCGTGGATTTTGTAACTTATTTAAAAACCTCGCTTAACCAATTGCCTCTCTAATCCAATTTTCTTATCTGTCACATAAAGATAACACTGCCTATCTACTGTGGGCTTAGGATAAACATACTTTACAAAGACTTTGAAATACAGCCAGTTCTTACAACTTACTCTCCTTGCACACATCCAATCAAGGAAACCAAGTCTCTTTTTAGTTTCTTAAATATACTGTAATCTCTCTTTTGGCTTTTAATCTTCAAAAAAGCTGTTCCAAAGGCTGTTCCTATAAATCATTCCTCTTCACTCTCTTCTCCTGCATAACTCCTGTACATCCTCCTGGTCTAATTTAAACTTTTTTTTTTTCAGTCTTCATGTCCCTTAGTCTGTCTATTCTCCCGTGGTACCATATTTCTTTATTATAATGTTTTGAACATTTTAATATTATTATGTGCTATTTTCTGTTTAGGTACTGTCTTCCCCACTAGTTAGAGACTGTCTAAGTCTTACACTATTTGGCAGTGTGACCATCAGATATCACATATTCACTGACTATTTGTTAGGAATATAAATGAATGAGCAAATGATGTGGTGCCTGAAATAAAGTACATGTCCAATGGATAGCACCGTTATAGGACCCTCTTAAGTCCTAATGTAGCCCTACATGACTACATTAACCATGAAGATGGGTATAAAAAAGAGAATGCTAGCGTATTATAGACATCCAATTCTACAAAGCTAAATAAAAAGCAAAGTATTTTTTTCATTTAGCACATATAATAACCCATATATCATGTAGGTAGTAAGCAGTCCTTTAGCTAAAATTTATTCCATGTGTCGTATCAACAATAAGTCACACACCAATATTTTCTAATAGACTTGAAAGAAAACCTAGCAGTTACTTCTAAATACCATGAAATTGATAATGTGGAGAGCAAAACACTGCTTGTCATACTCAAAATCCCAGGGGTCAATCAGATTTGTTGTTACCATATAATTTTTTCTTCACAATCCTTCCTATCTACAGAGCCCACACATATAAAAGTTTTCAGTAGTGCACAAAATAGTGCACAAAATAACCATAGAAAATTCTGCTCTTTCCCACAAACCAGAACTAAGGTAGCTAAGTCACATTTATCAGACTACTGGGTAAGTTGCCAAGAGTCAAAGTACTTTCCAACTATTTAGCTCAAGGGGCAAATTCAAGAGCCCATCAGACATTCTTGAGGTATAGGAAAAATAACAGATGAGGACAATTCCTGTCCAGGTTACTTTTGTTCTAGTTCATCACTCAGCTGTTGAATTAGTAAACAGCTTAAACAGCTCTCCAGAAATCTAGTGTGAAAAACATTATTCTCTTAAGACCATTAATCTTTGAATAGTATTCTGGCCAAAAAGATGTATCTGGACATGCCAGAGAAATTCAAATTAAGAGAATGTTGCTTAAATAAAAAGAGCAAGGGCTTGGATATATTGTGAGTTGGAAAGTAGCTTAGGCAAAACAAAGACTTTTTTTTTTTTTTTTTTTTTTTGGCCAACAGGGGAATTAGGAAAGGCTTCTAAACTTGGTGATAAGCACCCATGAACTACAGACCCCATCTAACCAGGTTCTGACATCCAGATGATTGAAAGAGTCATTTTGGTGAGCCTACCTTAGCTTTCAGACTCAAGTATCTTTTGTAACTGTCATTCGCTTTCCATCTTCCCTATCGTCCTGTAAGATCCAAGGTCATGGACTGTCCAGGTCTTGCTTTCTAGTGTAACCTTGCAGCCTTTTCAGGTCTGTTACCTGATGTGAAACCCTGGCATTCACATTTTGTCCTTGGCAGGTTGACTAGGGATCCAAGGCCTTAGTACCCATCTCACACTCTCATTTAAAAGTGATATTTGTGACCCACAGAGGGTACAAAAACAAAGCTGCAGGTCTTCTCATTAAATTAAAACATTAGCTATCCTTCCAAATGGAAGGCATGCAGTGTTCTCCCTTTTACTGGAGGCACAGACCACATAAATACATTGTTTTCAAACTCTTGTACTAAAGGGATCACAACCAGACTGTTTTAAGAACTGGATTTGATAAATGAAATTTCATTCTTTGGATTCTCTCTATCTTTTTAGATCTTAATGTTAATAGAGGTTACCTTTATTTTAAAATAACACATTCTTCAGACAATGCCAGGAGCTGGAGGCTCTGTGGGAATATAATAGGAACTGTCCTGTACGAGTAGATTGCATGTAGACCAGTCTAATGAACAGAACTCATTTAAAACAAGTATAGGTTCACCATATGGCCCATCTAAGTATATAACCCAATGTCTCACAAAGACTACAAAAAAAATGCTGTCATTTGTGATAATGAGGTATGCTGTCAAACTTAAGGTCTGCCATTGGGGGACGAGATTTAGTCCACACTATGAAACATATATAAAAAAAAAACTTGAAGAGTATTTGTATTTATATTCTTGAAGAGAAGTACACAGTAACATGATGATATGTTTTTTAGTTTCAAAATCACTATTTTAAAATTTTAAATGATAAACTACTTGTATTATCAAACTCACAAAATAATATTTTATTTAATAAATGCATATTTCTATTGTTATTATATTACAATAAAAAAATTGTCTCAATTTTCCCCCTTTTTCCCTCCTCCACCCATCTCATTCCTCTGCTCCCACAGTCAATTCCCGCACTGTATATATGTCCATGGGTCATTCATACATGTTCTTTGACTAGTCCCTTCCCCTTCTTTCCACCGTTATCCCCCTCCATCTTGCCCTCTGGTCACTGTCAAGCTGTTCCACATTTCTATGCCTATGGTTCTATTTTGTTTGTTAGTTTATATTGTTCATTAGATTTCTCTTATAGGTGAGATCATTATGGTATTCATCTTTCACCAACTGGCTTGTTTCACTTAATATAATATTCTCCAGTTCCATCCATGCTGTCACAAAAGGCATGCCTAAAATTAATATTGAGTGAAAAAAGTTAGAAATATATGATAATCACAATACAGTGAATTCACATCTACATACACCAGTCAATGTAGCTATAAGAATACAAATAAATAAAGAATGAACTGAAAACACATTAGGATGGGAGCCCATGGAAGGGCAAAAGTAATAGAAGTGGGAAATTGTGATAAATGAGAATTTTAAAAGTAAATAAGATGAGAAATAGGATGAGTCTTACATGAAACAATGAAGACAATATACTGTGAAGGAGCAATATTAATTCAACCTGAATTCCTCTCTCCACCTAAAAATTACATGCATATATATAGATAGATAGATGTGTATATATATTATATACATGTATATAAATGTATAATGTATATATACATGTATATATTGCATGGGCTATTAGATTATACATATACATAGACTTATATACATGTGTATTATATATAATATATAATAATATATGCATACCATGTATACAATATATACAACACACAATATACATCCATTGTGTATATATATATTGTGTACATGTATTATATATAATATATGTGTATTTTTATATACACATGCACACATGTATACACACAATACATACATACATACAGATGTACATATGGACAAGAACTCTGACAACCTCTCCAGGGTCTCATCCCTCTAAAGACAAAAAGGTAGTTCCAAGAGTCAGAAACCTTTGTGGAAACCATAGGTATCTAGTGGGGGAGAGTAAGAGAGGTAGCTCAAGAAAACTTCACCAATAAAATTTGCCTAAAATCTATTTTCTAACACTGGCATAATTATTTTCTCCATTAAAATCCTTAGGTTTCAACCTTCTCATCTATAGAAATGAATGCATTAATACCTATCGCATGGGTGGATATTAATTTTTTTTACATTTTTTATTTTAATTGTTGTTCAAGTAGTTTTCTTTTACTCCCATCCCAGCCCACCCCCAGTGCTTCCCACCTCCCTCCCATTCCCCACCCAGTCTTTGTCCATGTGTACTTTATATTTGTTCCTATAAACCCTCCCCCTTATTTATGAAATAATGTATATGTAATATGCGAGTGTTCAAAAGTTAATCATTATTATTCCAATTTGAAAAACTAGGTTAGCCATTCATTTTAAGTAGGAAAAAAACAGAAAAAAGGGAAGGAGGAATGAACAAAGAATTAAAATTCATATCATTCAAATGTCCACTTGCCAAACCCTGAGTTAAGCTCCTTGTAAATGCCATTTAATTAATATTACTTAAATACATTAATATTATTACTTTAATTAATTGTAAATGCCATTTAGTTAATATTACTTAACATTGATATTATTAATTGATTTAATTAATAATAAATGCCATTTAATTAATATTACTCAAATATAGTAATATTATTAATTGATTTAATAGTGATTAAATGACATTTACAAAGAGCTTACTTAACTCAGGGTTTGGCACAGTGCCATTCGATAAATACAGTGCTTTTTCCTTACCTTTGACTAAGCCAACAGTACCACAAACTGAAAAAGACATGGGATGAAAGAGAGAAAAAGAAGAAAAGGAATGAAATACTTTTTCATAATTGTGTAAAGCATCGGCTCAGTTGTGAGAAATTATGAGGCAGTTATGAATATATTCCTACTCCCTTCATGGGTTTAGACTGCACAGTCTCCCAGAATAAATGTTTATCCTTGGAGCCATGCATATGTTTGGTTCAACAATTACTCCTTGGCCAATGAATGGAAGAATCTGAACCCCATGCTGATCGACAGATCTTAAAGAGACCTCACACTCTCCTGAGCTGGGTTTGGAATCTCCACCAGCAAGCATCTCTCCCTCCAGATCATTCTTTGGAATCTGGAGTGTGACAGTCATTACCATCTAATGGAATCTCCTAAATGTGCTTTGGAGCTTTAGTTCTCAGCCCTGGCTGCACACTGAAATCACATGGGAGCATAAAAAACCTCTAATGTTTGGATTTCAGCCTCTAGAGATTCTAAGTCAATGGTGTAAACATCAGGATTTTAGAAGCTCTCTGGGTACATCTGATGTGCTGCCCAGTTTGAGGCCTACTGCCTCATGTCTGTTGGGCTTGTACAGATCTGTCTGATGGCACTATGGAAAAAAAGACAGGGTCAGTACTGTGTTGCATCTTGCTCAATTTGACTCTCTCCAGGTGACAAGAAGCAACAGTCTGTTAAGTGGAGGATGCCTAACAGTTCTGGGTAGTGACTGTGTCAGGGAGAGGGACAGTTGTCCTGGGTCAGAGGTAGAGCAGTTTTGAGAAGCACAGAAGCAAAGGAGTAATATTCAAGTAGAGATAAGTAGGGGGCCATTTTCCAATAAGTAAACAAAAATGTATGCTTTTTCAAAATGTATTATATACAAGCTGAGGTTACAGTGACAGAATCAGAATTTAATGTTGAAATCAAGGTTCATTCTACATTGCCACAGTCTTTTTCCATGACTCAGGCCCAAATCTCAAATATGTTTCAAGCCCAGTGGTCAAGCAGAAATACTCATTTCCTTGTACCCTCTGAGCTTTTTACTTATTGCCACCAAGCTCATTTCTTACTGTCTTACTTAGTGCCTCCCACCACCATCCTATTCATTAAGGTGTAGATCAAGCCCAACCTCCCTCTGAGGTCTTCACCAAAGTGCCCTAGCCAACATGGCCCTCTCCCATTCCAGAAATCACATTATACTTCCAACTGGCATCACATAGACACTTATTATTTAAAGTTTGTATGTGTGTAACTTTCATTTCTATTATTAGATTTTAAGATTTTGAGAGAAGACATTATGTTTTACTTATTTTGTAGTTCTTATAGTCCTTGGTACAGTGCCAGGCACATAGTGGGTATGCCTGAAATATATGATCAAGTAATGGATTGCAGATATTAATAATTTTCAGTCTTGCCCTGGCCAAGTGGCTCAGTTGGTTTGAGCATTGGCTGGTACACCAAAAGATTGTGGGTTGGATCCCCCATCATGGCACATTCCTAGGTTGCGTGTTCAATGTCCCATGGGGGCATGTATAGGAGACAACCAATGGATGTTTCTCTCTCACATCAAGGTTGTGCTCTCTCTCTCTCTCTCTCTCTCTCTCTCTCTCTAATCAATAAGCATATCCTCAGCTGAGGAATAATAATAATACTTAATCTTTTCAAAGAAAGAATATAAAAAGCAAGACAGATTCTAATGAAGGAATATGACCAAAATTATCATTTTAAACTTGATAAATGAAACTTTTTCATGGGAGTGACATCCTTACAGTGCACCTCTGTTCAACCATCATGTAATCAGATATAAGCAGATGACACCCACCCCCATATAACATTTAGACACGACATCATTTTTTCCTTTCACTCAGTTAGATTATTTGACCATTCAACTAGCTAAAACTATTTTTGTTAAGTTGTTCTTTCTTTTAAAACCATCTCCTAACCTTTTCTCTTGTTTGAAATCTGTGGCCTCAATATATTCTTTATTGGAATTTCTAACTCTAAATTTCCCACTGCAAATCTGGAGTTTGAAAGAGAACTTCTGGGGCATTGAGATCATTTTTCCCTCCTTTCCAAGAGCCAACTTTCTTCCCCCATATTTTTCCCAAATGCCACAGCCAATTATGACCTGAATACCTCAATGAATTCCAAGGAAAAACGCCACTTTACTTGACTGACCTCATTGTTGGGGCTGTCTTGCAAAAGGCTACTTGAACATTTGTTTTTCTCTTTTTGAGAAAATTCTACCATTAGACCATTTAAAATAATTTGTCATTACTTCAGTTCTTTTTAGCTGTAATTTTAAAAGTGGATGTTTTTGTATAATATTTGCCTTCCTAGATTTCACCAGTCCCCTCATTTTTATTCAGAAGAACTGAGAAGAGTAGCTTCATTAAGACAATAGAGGCTGTATGCATGGATTCAAGACTGATGTCCATTCTAAGATGAATCAATGAAGGGTTGGCCATAGTTCACCCATGTGGTGATTTGGTGTTTTGATTACACAACAGTGGTCATCAATTCTGGTGTGCATCCAAAGGACCTATGGACCTTTTTAAAAAATCTGTGTGTCTGCCACATCCCTCTGAAGTGGACTTAAGAGAACCCTGCACACCATCAGGTAACAATTTCATCTTTTTAAGAAAACAGATGGGTTCAATAAACTGTGACCATTGTTCTTAGTTCACCAGATCGCTGAGACCCTTTAGCTGAATAAACTACACGCTACAGCAAAGGAGAGAGTATAATGTTCACAGAGTTCCCATTAAAACTCTAGCCCTATTTAGAATTCTGAGTGCTCATTGTTTTACGTTTCTATTATATAAGAGAGAAAAACATGGCCCACAGAGTAAAGAATGAGGTAAGTAGGTTATGGTACGATATTCTCATGAACCTTCAATTTCCGGCTATATGCAAATCATAAAGGCCTTTCCTACACAATGGGAACAGTTTTTCAGTTGCCCATTGTTCTCCCTCCAACAGATTTTGATTGTCACCTGTGAGCAAAACTGCTCTGGATGCTCCCCATTACTAGAGAAACCAAGTCTGCTCACAGTCCAGGACTGTGTTCACTCATGCCATCTTGGAGTATCATTTGTTTGTTACTTAGTATCTTGTATAATAGCAAAACCATTTGTTTTTGTCCTGTGATGTCCTGAAATCTGTGTTTCAAATGGGATTAAGAGATTCATAGTGAGACCTAGTGCAAAGAGGAGCTACAACAGTGCCCTCAATAGTGCCTGAGAACAATGTAGGCATCCTACAGCAGGCTGCCAACAGCGGCAAGTCAAGATGTTAGAATGTGGCCAGGTGTCTACATTTTTAAAAGCTCTACAGGTGATTCAGCTTTAAAAAGTTTAAAAACTGTGCCTAGGATCACTTGAGGACTTCGTCAAAATGTGTGCTCTCTTGTGTTCTGTCTGGTAACAAGGCCTACAGAGAGGAATGCTATTCACCAGACTGCATTCCTTCATTTCACAATCATTTTTGAGGTCCTCCTATATGTAGGCATTATATTAAGTGTTGGGCATGTAGTGCTAGTGTTAGCATCTATAGTCTTTGCCTTCCAGGGACCTATACCCTAGTATCTTTCTCTTAGATGCTATTAGCAAAATAGAGTATGGGTTTCTAGTTACTCCTTGATTTCAGTCTGGTCATAGCTACTTGGTAACTAGTTACTGAAGCTCTGGGATTCTTCATCAGTAAAGCAAGGATAATAAAACCTTCACAGCATTGTGATAAGTGTGTAGTGTAATTATGTATAAGTATACATGAACAAACACAAGGTATTATTTCTACTGAATCCCACTCAGATTCTTTTTTCTTCCTTTTGATTTTGCTTATCTTTTCTGTTTAGTCAGAGACACTTTAGCAATTCCAACTCCATCCTTTACTCACCGTGCAGACTACAGCAAGAGTTAATATTTGGGCCTAGCTTCTTCATCTTGCAAAAGTGGGCATATGACTCCAGGAGTGCTATAAAGTAATTTTTGAAGTGAAAACAAGGTTTTAGATAGCATGGCACATGGTATCACTAGGATTCTATCATGAATTCATTATTGTGATTCCCCAATTTTACTTTTGACTATGTTAATCACAGCTTTGGAAACTTGTTCCTGGATTGTGTTCAATCCAACATTAGTCAGTCTTGCCAGCTTCCTATCTTGTGTAAATCATTCATCCTGTGTGTATGATCTCCACAGCTTTGTGCTAGACAGCTCCCAGGAAGATGGGTAGGACCTTGTGTGATGATATTTTGATATGAATGTTAATTTTTAAAAATCACAAAGGGATAAAAATCTGGAGTTGAATGACAAGGTAAGAGAATAGATAAAGATAGTCAATTTTTCCATGCTGACCTTCATCTAAGATCCCATTCACTTTATATCTCTGTAGGAATTGACACCTTCTAACTTATATAAAAACCATGTATTGTATTAGTTTTATATTGTTACTACAACAAGTTATCACAAATTTGCTGGCTTACAGTTCTGGAGGGTAGAAATCTGACATGGTTCTCACTTGGAGAAGATCAGTGTGTGGTAAGGACTGTAGGTGTATTGCTTCCTGGAGGCTCTAGAGGAGAATTAATTTGCCTCTCCTGGGTTCTAGAGGCCCCCTGCACTCTTTGGCTCATGGCCCTTCCATTTTCAAAGTCATCAGTCTTGTATCTGTCTAACTATTTACATCTTCTTCTGACTACAGGTGGGTAAGTTTCTCTTATTTTATGAAATCATGTGATTAGGTTGAACCCACCTAAATGATCCAAGATAATCTGCCCATCACAAGGTCTTTAACCATAATTATATCTGTGAAGTCCCTTTTGCTATATAGGGAAACGTATTCATAGGTTCCAGGGATTAGAGAGTAAGCATCTTTGAGAGGCTATTAATCTGCTTACCATGTATGCATGCTTTATTTCTTCCTCTAGACTGTAAGCTTCTTGGGGCCCCAGCTGTGTATCTGATCTGCTGTTGCATTCTCCACAGGAGTTATCCATGTGTACTGCATACAACAAAGGGTTCAACCCGCATTTGTTGGGTGACCTGGTAGAACTCAAAACATTTCAAAGATTTGTTGGAGTAAATGGCAAACTCATGGGTTTTCAAGAATTCCTGAAAGAATGATTATTTATATATTTCCAAATCCACTGGAAAATTCATGAACACTTAAGTAGTTTTATAAGTATAGGGTTACAAAAATTATTTTTATCTTCAGTGCTTATATATGACTGCAGTTATGTGACCATAGTACATATTCCAGGATGCTCTGATGGTGTTACTTTCCAGCTGAATTCCTGTCTGTCAGTAGAACTTATGCCTGAGTGTTTTGCAGTGATGATAAGCACAAATCAACAATTGGAAATCAGGTGCCACAGGAAAAACCCAATATTGCCTATCAGATGTCAGCTGTAGAAGGGTCAAGGGGAAATTAAACATTCTAGGACTGGCTTGGGTTCTTACCCTGGGCAATTAACTTGTTGATAATTTGCAACGTTCATTTATTGTAGAATTGAATGTGATGTGTTGCTAGGATTCCCAAAGGAGTAGCTTTAAGAAACATGTCTTTTATGGTTTGTATCACATTGAGTTCTGCAAGTTGCGCAAGGCAGCTACAGACTGTGGAATCTATAGCTGGCAAGAGAAATAAATATTTCCGTATTGCATTTAGCAATTGCTATGTATTAAGGCAATTTTGTTTAAAAATTATTAAGGGCTTTGTAGCACAAAGACCCTGTTAAATTACACAGAAAGGATTAGATTTAGGGGGTGGGGTACACTGGGGGATATTGGATATGCAAGCGCAGATGGTCTTGATCGACTCATGAACACACCAGAGCCAAGTGGGAAATGTATGTTTTGTGTGGTTACATATGTTGTAAAGAAAATTGCCCCTGGTTCTTTCCTGTAAGAAAGTATGAGGAGGAATGCAAAGGGGGAGAACAAGATCATGCAGGGAAAGGTGAAGCAGGCACCAGAGCAGCATATGTAGCAGATGTCTGGCAAAGGGAAGAGCAAAGAGAGAATAGAGAAGTGAAGAAGTTAGATTCCTTCCCTGGTATGTGAGTGACCAATGAGAGAAGGGATCTTCTATGCCAAGGATCAAGGGAACTCAGTGGTATCTGTTCTATGCACAGTTGCCTTGGAATTTACATGTATGAGGTCTGTCTGGAAGAAGTCCAGCCATTGTTAATACAACAAAAATGGTTTGAGTGACATCAATATAACCTGGAAGCCAAGGAGAGGGGACTGGAATGAGCATGCATGAACAATGACAACTTCACCATACTAGTCAGTGTGGATGGTACACACTTTTGAGTGAGCATGTATACTGTGTGGCCATCACATTCAAAATGACTGAATAGATCAAGGAATCTGCATTAAATTTTTCATTAAGCTTGAACATCCTCCATGAAGCTATTTCAATGGTTCAAAAGGCTGCAGCCATGGGCAACTGGTGACTGGCAGCTTCATTGTGACAATGTACCCACTCATGCATCACATCTTGTACAGAGTTGTTTTGTTAAACATCAAATCACCCAGGTGACTCTGCCCTACTACAGCTCAGATTAGGTGCCCTGCAACTAATGGCTTTTCCCCAAACTAAAATCACCTTTGAAAGACAAGAGATTTCAGACCATCGATGAGATTCAGGAACATACAATGGGGCAGTTGACAGTGATTGGGAGAAATGTATGAGATCCCAAGGTACCTACTTCAAAGGGCACTGTACAATGTTTCCTATATCTTGCATCTTCTTCAGTAAATATCTCTATTTTTTCATATTACATAGCTGGATACCTTCTGGACAGACCTTGTAAATCCCCAACCACATTGCCTGGATTGGCATACAGACTGTCTTTTCATAAGGAATAGGTTTATACAGCATTGCTTCTAACCCTTTTCCACAGTGACCTCAGACACCTGGGAAGAGAGTGGACAACCTCCTGCATTCTGAACTCCGTTCTCAGCCCTTTACTGATTTAACTTTATGTGATCCTGACAAGGTAGGTTTTAGAGTGTTGCCCCATTTTATAGATGAGGAAACCTAGGTACAAATAGGTTAGGTAACTGGCCCCGAGTCATATTACTAGTAATATTGGGGCAAGATTTGCAAGCAGGCATTCCAGAGTATCTACTTTTAACCTTTCACTGCCTCCATCAACACTGTATGATCTTTCTTTAAACAAATGAGTCCCTTGATAGCAATAATTGTAGCTGTTCCTCTTTATAATTCTCACAAAACCTGTCATAACAGCTATACAAAATAGATGTTTAGTTTCATAGTAAATGAATTATCATTTCATTTACTGTAAAACTAAATGAAATATCATTTGTCAGAAGGTTCCAATATCATTTGTCAGAAGCTGGAGAAAGTATTACACATGGAAAGTATCCATGTGTAATGAAGGTGTGTTGTAAGAAGGACAAGAACACATGTGAGCAATTCTATTGCCAAACTGGTAGAGAACTGGGGAGCCAGCAAGAATGCAACAATGCCTTTAATAATCTGTACCTTTGGTGATGCAAGGCAACCCTGGTGGTATTCTGTGATGTTTGTGGTTCTGTTTCCCCTCTACCTTATTCTCTATTTATTACTGCCTTCAAGCTTCCACCTTGTGGTTGTACCTTCTACCTTCTTTTGTTTTCTCTCAAATTCTTTTCTGTCTACTGACAGTGACTTTGTATATCTCCTAGTCAGATTCCAAGTGAGAGGTCAGATAGGATTAGTCATTCCATCATTCTGTGGACTAGAGTTCTTCAGCTAGACCCATTCCTGGCCCTTGACCAGTCTATGGATGGCTGTCTTTGGGTTGGGCAATTATAATTACTCTTTGGCTACAAAAGCTGCAGCAAATGTTGGGGGGAAAGGGTAGGGGAACTACAGAATATGAAGTTCAGTAATCTCTGAATGGAGAACCACCATGAAGAGAGCCATGGGCTTGGAAGGAACTCAAAGGCTTCTCAGAAAGGTGCACTATTTGCCTTGCCTTACAGAGTCACATTTATAAGAACAGGTGAAGTTATAGCCCCAAGAGTTTGGAAATTGAGGACAAAGTGGTGTTCTCAGCATACATAATGAGACAATGAAGTAGATGAAGAACAACGTTGCAAACAGTGCTCTGAAATCATGCTAACCATGCTTTAAAAGTGTTGAGATGAAATTTGGATGACGTATCCCATCTTCGAGATTCATTTATGGATTCAGTCAATCAACCTTCAAAACATAGCAAAAGATTTAAACCAAAAGCCTACAACATAACGAACAGACAGTTATTCTAGTTGCCAAGGGAATATATGTTTTTAAAAAAATCACAATGCTAATGATAAACATGGTATTCAGTCTTGGCACAATATAAATCAAACTCATTTAAAAAGCTTAGAAAGTATGGAAATAGTTACAAAGAGCATTCTTTTTTGTCACAATCTTAAATTTGTAATCCCCAGTTCCCTTTCAGAATGCCATATGGAAAAGAAACAACATTTTAAATGGGTTTCTGAAGAACTGCAGTTGATATGAATACCAAAAACTTCACAAAACCACTAAATATTTGGCTAGAATGGAGTCTACTGGAGGTTTTAAAAAGTCTGAAGACAAATTGTTGTGTTACAAGAAAAAGTCTTCAGACCATGGCTGACCTATCAACTGACCAATAACCTTCCCCCTTGAGCATTTAAATCACCCAGCCTTCAAAATGAGAGACTTCCCTAATTACGGAGCTTGCCCAGTGCACCACCCCCCCAATGGTTTGGAATCGGTCAACATATTGCTTTGGCTCCCCTGGCATAAGCATGCACAATGTCTGGTCTGGCCAGCCATCCAAACCACTTTCCCATACATCAAGGATCCAAAATAATTTCACCAGACACTCTAAAGTGCAGTTGCAATTTGCCAATTTCCATCTCACGTATCTTCCTAGAAAACAAAGATCTACAAACAGTCCATGATATTTTTGCTCATGGATTGAGATGTAGATATTGGCAGATGTTTTAGAAACTGGGGAATAGATATACTGCTAGCTGTAGTGCTAAGTGAAGTATCTTTCACATTGGGTATTAGTGCACAATTACAAAGTAAGTAATAAAGGAAAAGGGGGTTTGTATTGGGGGTGATAGTTTGAACCTTTTCAAAAGGGCTTCTAGATGTAAGAACATAGTGAATTCAGAACCAGTAGGTAGTATAGCATTATAGTAATAGGGGTTTAATGGACTTTCTTGAAATCATAAGTCCTTGTAGAATTTTCAGATAAAACATCTTTGCATTTTGTATTTCAAGTCAGCAATTTCAGTAAAATTGTGTATGTCAAAAGAAAATATATCAGCTGTGGGTTCATATTCTGATTTCCTTGGACTTTGCAGTGGTGAGAATTCTGCTGTACTTAGAGTGCCGGCCAAGGCTGAAAAATACTTGTTATAGAATTTCAGATGGTAACAAGGCAGTCTGGTTTATTCATAACAAGTGCTGTGAGAGTTGAAGACATGCCACTTCAACTGAATGGAGAATCTTTCTGAACACCAGTGGAGAAATCTGTAAATACTTATCTGTTCTTCAATCTGAGGTCACATGTGTGCCCCAGATTTCATTCTAATTTTTGTGAAAAGAACTGTTTGTCTTTGGGGCATGGAGGGAACAAGATTTCTTCCACTCCACCGATTCTCTCCTTTTCAGAGCCAGATCAATATCTGCTGGATATTCTTATCCTCTGACTTCATGGTGGCTGCCCAGAGTTGAGCTTCCCATATTCTCACATGTCCATTAATGAAAGCTGAGGCTTGGCAGCTGTCTAGAGAATAGGAAGGTCAAGGCCATTGTCAGATCCTGCTTCTGTTCAGCCTCATAAGCACCAGCCTTGTCCCAAGTGGATCATTGCCCTCTCAATCTTTGGGAGTTGTAGGTACCAGATTACATTGGCCTGCTGTGTACCTGGTATTTCCACCACTATCATCTTTTGGAACCTACTTATATTTCATCTGGTTAAGAATTTTTGTGGTGTGAGAAGACAGTCTACAAGCTGAGGCTAGCACCTAATAAATAATAGGGCACCATAAGAGTTTGTGGAGGAATATATGGAGTTTATGTTAGCTATTACTTTGGTAGATCTAGAGGGAAATGGAACTAGTTCCTTGGGGCAGGACATTCCTTGTCATTTAAGTCAATAGTATGTAGCCTTGGTAATCATGGATAGCATAGAGCCAGTGAATGTGGCAAAAAGTAGTGGGGAGGACAACTAGGCAGCAAGGTGGGGGTTAAGGGAACAATGGGAATGGAAGGAAAGTTTTCAGAAATAAAATTCATAATGACTTCCTATTGTTCCAATCAACCTATCATCTTGGACTGAACAAAGAGCCCCAGAGTGGAGGGGAACAGTAGAAGTGGATCAAGTATTTGTATACAAGTACAAAGTATTCTAGAGATATAAATATATGTGTATGCAAGTTTCTATTAGATGTCAAAGCAGAGGAATATAATTCCCCAAATTCTATATTTCAAAGCTAGATTACCTGCCAAGGCCTCTCTCTTAATCCATGATTTTATAGTTCTTCATGCCTTCAGTGCTCCTTTTATTTTGTTTTAGATTTGTATTCCTCATAGCATGCAGGTGATCAGCACTGTTATTTCTGTCTGGCAGATGAAAGTTGGCCTTGGGGAAATTACATGACTTGGGCAATTCATCCCAATAAGCTAGGATAAGACCAGAAAGCAAGCTAAGAAGTTTTTGGAACACATCCTGTTGTGTAGGCTACTAGACTCAAGAAAGCCTCCTCCTCCCACTCCCTACTTTTTATTGTACTTACAGTTGTTTAAGGTTTTGTTGTCATTGTTGTATAGCACCACTGGCCTGTGGTTGTTCTGAAGTGGAAGGTCTTAAGCCTCAGACTTTCTTTTCTTTCTTTCTCTTTCCCTCCCTCCCTCCCTCTTTTCTTTTTTCTTTCCTCCTTCCTTCCTTCCTTCTTTCCTCCCTCCCTTCCTTCCTTCCTTCCTTCCTTCCTTCCTTCCTTCCTTCCTTCCTTCCTTCCTTCCTTCCTTCTTTCCTCTTTCTTTCCTTGTTTTTCTTTTTTGAGCTTGCATAGTGTCTCTGGAGAGCAGGTTAAGAGAATCAAATATGTCCTGTCATGCAGTTGTCATTGAAAAAGAGATGCAGGACTCAAAACCTGGAGTTCTTTGTCATACTTAAGCTCCATGACCTGTATGAATCTTCTTGGTGCCTTAGCTTCTACATCACTGTTCCCTGTCCCTCCCAGCCTCTCAGAAATATTATGTAGCTAAACAAAATCAAATAATATTGACCTACCTGGATTTGATGAGTTCTAACTTCTAGTTCTTAAATGCTATAGCTCTTTACAGTGGGTGACAAAATTGAAAAAGAGAGACAAGAAGAGATTTTATGTGATCTGTGGTTTTAATTTTTGCTACTAAACAAGTGATGACAGTTCTTCAGCTCCTATCTCATCCATGTCAATAATAGTCATTCAAATGTAGGAATTTTATCCCTGGAGGTATTAATTGGGGTAACAACCACTGTTTTTTCCAATCCAGCTACTATGCTGTAGGTTCCATGAATGGTGTGTTCTTTGGTTGAGAATTTGAAGTAGTATCTTGGGCAAATCCATACATTCTACAGGGAAAATACAATCATTACTGTTTCTTGGTATTAGTTTAACTCCATTCTTTTCTTCCTTTCTTCTTTTAGTTCCTTTCTCCTACTGAACTTCCTCTGTTTCTCTCCTTCCTTGTGCAAACCAGAGCTCTTTCTGCTTGAGTTGAGCTCATCCATAGGATCCACTGTCTACAGATTACTGACCTCTTTGTTTGAATTCTCACCAAATGAAATCTGAATAGCTTAATCAAGTCTTTGGATATGCCTAGATCTGGGTTCTGGGTCCATTCTGGTTGGAATTAGCTATAGCATGAAGAGGACATGGGAAAAAGACAGAAATATGGACTTCATTCAGAGGCCATAAGCAGCGCAGGCCATAATAAGCAGGCCTGCTTTCACTTGCAATATATAGTAAAAGAGCTCTTCCACAAAGCTCAATACCTAGCTTTGGTCATAGATAATAAATATTGTACTTTGAACACATGCTGTATTTGAAGTCAGGAAGTCTTTGTTCATGATCCTGGCTTTACCTCTTACAAATTATGTAAATTTCTTATTATTTAACAGTTTTACCATCTGTCAAAAGGGATGAGGATAATATTAATATGCCAAACACACTTATGTGTTTGAATTTAGACAATGGCATATTTTGCCAGTTTTGTTGAGATATAATTGGCATATAACACTGTGTTAGTTTTAGGTGTACAGCATGATGATTTGATATAAGTATATATTGCAAAACGATTACCACAATAAGTTTTGTTAACATTTATCACTTCACATAGTTACAAATTTTTTCTTGTGATAACTTTTAAGATCTATTCTCAGCAACATTTAAGTGTGCAATACAGTATCGTTAATTATCATCACCATGCCGTACCTTATAGCCCCAGAACTTCTAAGTTTGTAACCAAAAGTTTGTACTTTTGACCACCTTCACCTACTTATACTTTTTAAATTTTTATGTTTTAAAATTTCTATCTTCTATAATAAAATAAAGTCATAGTCTATGTTCTTAACCCTTATTTGATTGTTCAAATTACTTCTCCCACATGCCCAGACCAGGAAGGCCTCCTCTAACAGTACATTAAAAGCACCTGCATTGTATCTTCTTCCTCTGTTTTATTATTCTTTTCATCACTCACCTTGCTTGCCATTATATAGTATACTTATGTGTTTACTGCTTAATTTTCTGCTTCTCTTTTTAGAATTTGAGCCTCCTGAGGGCAGAGGTTTCATTTCTGTATCCTCAGTGCACAGTACTTTCTTTGGCATGTAGCAGGTCATCAGTAAATATTTATGGGATGAATGAATATCCAATAAACAATTAATTGTTAACTTCTTACCCTACTCTGGTTTTATTCTTGGGCTCAAAGGAAATATTTTTATGGAAATATCAAATGGACTAAAGCAAAATACCATTGTACAATTTAATTTAAATACATTTTGAGCAAAACAAGGAACCAGATTTCTGTGAAGTTAGAATGTCATTTAAAATTTTGCTTTGAACTAGATTTTGAGAAATTGATCCTATACCTCTAGGTTTTACTATCATGATCAGATTCTGTCCATGGTAAAATTTCACCAGTTCATCTCCACCTGCAAAGGATGTAGTTATTATTCTCTTTATGTGAATATAGAAGTCCCATGACCTGCTGATGAGCAATCAAAATCCACGCCCCACAAATGTAGCATATGATATGATTACCCTTTTCATCAAAGCAAATGCCTAGAGGGAAAAGCAGGCACAGTTCTTTGGTCAGGGCACAAGTATTTTCTTTTCAAGTTTTTGACAGGTGTGTGTAGACAGAACAAAGCCATGCTGTCACATGCAGGCTGCTCTGGAAGTGAAGCAAAGCAAATACCTGTTCTGCCTTGACAACTTGCTACTGTCTGAACTTGTTATTTTTTTGCCATTTGGGACCAGGTGTCTGAGAAGGTTGATACTATGAAAATTATTCCTAAAATAAAAGAACAGAAAAATCATAACTCCATGAGGTGAAATGTGTCCTCAAGGAATGCCTGGATGTCAGACTTATTTTTCCATAATAGTTTTTTTCTGGATCAGAATAGATGCTTATTATTCCCCATGAGGTTCTGTGACATGTCTCAATATAAAGGAATCCTAAAGCATGTTTCAAAACAACTAAATAAGAAAATTATTTTATTATAAAGAGGAAAAAGAAACCTTCACTGAACACAGAACAGTAGGCCTTTCTATGTCCCTGTCCTCAACTTCTTTCTGCAGTTCCATTTTCTCTGCCTGGTGAGGGCTGGATTTCTGAAAGTCAAACTGATCTTGGCAAGCAGCTGCATGGAGCCATCACTCTCTGCTCTGGGTGAAGATCCCTCCAGAGTGCAGCTACTGTTTTGAACTTGTGCTTGCTGCTCAGCTCCCAAGCAGAGTGACCGTTACTTTACATGTTTAATACCATACTCAATGAATGTATCTTGCTGCCCTTCCTTACACATCACACAACAGGTTGTGAAAGGTAGAGTCCCAGGGTTTACAGTCATGAGGCAAGCGGTCTGTGCACTGCAGTGGCTGAGGGTGAAAGCTGACTGCACTCCTACATGAGTACTGGGAAGAACAGAAGAGTCTGGAAAGAGTCCAAAAGTACATGGAGATCTTTTAAGGTATTGGATTATAGATCTCTTTGACATTATTGAACTTATAAATATGCCAGGGGACCAGGGCTCCCCTATATCTTCTCCCCAGGCCTAGGAAAGGAAGCCTGATGTGGGTGGGTCAGGAAGCTTAGGTTTTCCAAGAGATTCTTACCTACCAATAGGCAGTTCTGGTTTCCTCGAGCCAATCTCTTTAACAGTTACAGAATAATTTATTGGCTTCATAGCGTTCTTCATTTCAATATACACAGTTTCCCAGCAGGTCTAACTTGGTGATAGGTCCCGCTCCTTAGGGATACAATATTGCAACAACAAGATTGCTCTTTGCAGTAGTCAACTAGGAGCTAACACTACAATTTGACCAGGGCTGTTTTTCTTGTTATGAGGTCACATTTCTCAAATGGAGGTGACTCTAGGGATGTTAATCAAAATATTTAATAATCAAAATGGCAGAAACACATCAATCAAAATGAAGGTCTGAGCAATCAGAGTGCACAACCCCTAGTCCTCAAGAAAAACCCAGCGAATCATACCAAGATAGGATCATGGACATGTTTATTCCCCACCAGTAGCTCAGGCTTCCTAAGCTTCAAAACCCCATCTTAACACAACTAGAGGCCTCTGATCAGTAGTTGCAGACATGTCATGGTAAAAAAATACTTGATTCCCTGTGTCCTGAAATTTATTCAACCTTAAAAATTCAACTAATACAGATAATTGAGCATTTCACCTCTATTTTCACCTTGTTCCCCAGATATTCTAATTAAGATTAATGGTTTCTTGCAAAGACATACCACTTGAGCATCCTCATACTAACCTCCATTTTTTCAGTATGTAGGTATGGCCTTAGCCTAGACATGATCTCAATCGGCTGCTCCCTGGGCTTCTGAGCAACCTCCTGCTCCCTGCTATGAGACTGAGTCATGCTTGTAATTTCCCTTTTATGTGCACTTTAGCACTAACAGACTTACAGTACTCCTTTACCATCATTGGTTATCCCTCCTCTCTTTAGCCTTATCAACTGTCTTCTCCACACCACAGTCTTATCACAGTGTCCTGTTTATAATTATAATTTTAAAACTACTGAAGCCATTTATTTATTCATTCATTCATTCATTCATTTAGTCCTTCACTTATTTACTTATTTGTTGTTATTTATTACCATTGGATATATCAGAACTGAATTAGACAGTTAAATTAAGAGATATTTTTTAAAGATTTTATTTATTTATTTTTAGAGAGGGAAGGGAGGGAGAAAGAGAGAGAGAAAGAAACATCAATGTGTGGTTGCTGGGGGTCATGGCCTGCAACCCAGGCATGTGCCCTGACTGGGAATCGAACCTGCGATACTTTGGTTCGCAGCCCTCACTCAATCCACTGAGCTATGCCAGCCAGGGCTAAATTAAGAGATATTTATTTGGCAGGCTTTGTTTGTATGATTTTTGTATCTCTGTTGAAAGTCTTCTAGAAATATGTCAGAATTCCTCAAAAATATAAAAAAAGATAAAAAGTAAGAAAGAACAAAAGAAAGTCTTAATCTTATCAATAGTAAAATAAGTAAATCTTGTTTATTAGTACCAAGTTTCTAAAATTCATTCTTGCTTCCTAAGTGGCTTAAAATCTCTGCTCAGGGAAAAATAAACAAAAATAATATTCTTCACCTATTCCTTTCTGTTTGTGTCTATCTTCTCTGCTACCCTTGACCAGGGCCTCATCTCTTGTATTTTATTTGTATACTTTTTCTTATCACCCAAAGTTATTGATTTCTAACTGATCTCTCCAATGAATATGGAAACATTTGCGTGGCTGAAGGAAACACTGAGGTGTTTAGGCAGACTCACCTCAGACACTTCTTCCCAAAACACTAAGGTAGAAGATGGATGGAACCTCCTGTCTCCCCATCCATTTACCTCCAGGTTGCCCGTTGTATGCTTCTTTGCCTTCAGTAGTGTCTTAATGCTGATTTCATTTATATGAAAATACCTTTGGATAGGGGAGGAGAAGCGCCAATTCCTCCCAACCTCTATTTTCTGTCTTGCCCTTGGATAATTTGCAATGATCCTGGTGTCATCTCAGTGGGAACAGATGTTTTCTCTTTCTCCAGTATTTAGTGTTGCTACAAGATCTGGGTCTTTGTATGCTATGTTACTCCCCAGGAAGCCCTCCTTAGCTATCTCAGAGAATTTATAATCTACCACTGGACATAAATTCTTTGAGATTGGATTTATTTTATTTTATTACATTATTATCTTTTAAATCTGGTTTTCTAACACCTATTCCAGAGCTTAGCTTATCATAAGTTCTTAGTAAATATTTTGTTGAATAATGAATTCACTACTCAATAATAAAATGGTATATTTGCATTTTCTACCAGTTTAGAAAAACTCTTCATGCTTGCTCCTCTTTGTACCTTGATTATGGGGATTTTCAACCTTGTCTGGAAGATGGAGGCAGAGGAAAGAGACTAGACACAAGTTGTCTCTCAGCTATGCAGGACTAACTAGGATCTAAGAAGTAATGAAAAGGAAGTCCACAGAGACAGATAATGTAATTTTAAGCTGTGTGATCATTGATGTAACTTTGGGACTCTCCCTTATGGGACAAGGACTTGGGAGAAACACAGAGTAAATAATTCTTTTTCATTCCATTTGAATGCAAATATAACTGGGTAAAATATGAATCAATGAAAGTGAGCTTAAGACCTTTTCTCTAAGTAATTTAAATCCCTAGTTTTATCAGCAGTTGTGGAAACTCAAGGTTTTAGTCATGAAGATTAGAAAGAGATTGGGATTGAGGGTCAGCTCAGCTGGAATTGATACCATTTTTGGTGTGAAAAGGTGAAGACTAAACACAACTGTTGTTTTTTTCTACCTTATAAATATATTGTGAAGACACTTGAAAACAATATATATATAAAAATAACTTTAAAAAATTATGAAACATTACAAAATGGTAAAATATGGTATGGTGTGAGACTATTATTTCTTCTCCCAGGTCTCACTGGGCACTTCTCTGTCAGCTGCAGATGCATAAGTGTAAACTTGCTGACTTTTCATCAGGAGGGAAGGGAACACAAAATTTTATGGTGAAGAAAATCGAAACTAATAGCTGAGTGATTTAGGGAAACATGTTAATCGTGTCTAATTTCCTACTGCTTTCCTACAGGGCTGCACTGATGGTTATCTCTGAAAATCTCAGGATACTGAGCAAACTGATCCTCTTGACACCTTCAGGGGGCCTCCAGGGCTGGTGGGAGCTTTGGATAGAAAAGCAGCTGGCCATAAAAATAGCACAGTGAGACATAGTTGCAATATTTTGACTGAAGTGTCAGCTTGAGGATGTGGAGACTTCTTAAATCTCTAAGATAACCATTTCCTCACTCAAAGAAATGGGAGGATAGGGCCAGTTTTTTCACATCACTGCCTTCTGGGCCTACTCACTCTATCTGTACTGTGCTTGGCTTGGATTTTGTCCTTCAGCAATCACGGATTTCCATTGCAAGGTACTGTGCTTGTCTGCCATTCCTAAATTATACTGGTGTCTTGGGGAAGGTCAGCTGTGTTGGTGGAAAAAAACAGAAATAGCAAATACTTACTTCATGCTTACCACCAGGCACTGTGTTAGAAATAATATGAATTTTTAATCCTCACTGTAATCCTATGAGGAGCATTCTAGAAATACCTCACTTTTCAAATATAGAAACCAAGACCCAGAGAGGTCAAGTAACTTGTCCAAGTTCACATATCTGAAAGAATCAAAATATGAACACAGAAGCCCAGCTCCAGAGTTTGAGTATAGCTTTAGTTTTAGCTTTACTGACAAGGGTTCAGCTCTGGCAGTTTGAATAAGTAAGGTGATTTCTTAGTAATTGCCTAAGTTGCATACAAAGATTGGTCTTGAATATCATTGATAGGAAAATCAAAGGTGACTCGGTATAACACAATCTAGTTCTTTTTTTCAAATGTTGGTTATACTTAGTATAAGAAGAAGGGTTAGTTATACTTTTGCTATTTCAAGGGAATAAATTTTGCATCTCCACTAGATTATAATCAAGTGGAAAGTAGTGACTAGGTTTTAAACTTTAATTATATTTATGTATACATATATACATGTCATTCTTACATACATACACATACATATATACACATGCACACACATATACACACCTTTGTTTCATTTGTCCATTCATACTTCCTGGGTGCACTGTGCAGGACACACGATGGGCACCCATAAACAGCACTGCTTAGTTCAGTCACATGTTTTCCTGTTCTATTTTTGATATATTTATTCTTTGTCTCCCTATCCTGAGAGTATTTATAGGAGGTAAAGATGTAAAGACTCATCTCTGCTGCACCCTGTATTTATCTTTCTGAGCAGCATTCTCATCCAACTACAGCAAGAACTCACCAGCTGCTTAGGAGCAGTACTACCCAGAAGGAAAGGAACTAAAAGGCAACTTTGTGATGGTGGAGGTAGAGTAGTCTGGACAAGCCATGATGGCATATGCTTCTTATATACAAGGGTCTCAAATACTGAAAAATAAATAACACCCGCTCCTCACTACCACTCCATGAGACTGTTGTTGATGGTTGTTAGGACTAGTGCCTGAGTTTTGTGGGGTCTCTCTTTACCTGAATCATTAGTGCAGTTGGCATGGCTTGTGGAAGCCTAACCACTCCAGATGTTAACTCTATATATGGAAAACAGTAAATTCACATGGGATCTTGCATTAAAATAACTCCTTAAACTACTATGTTTTTCCTTCAGGCACACCATGTCTATGCTCAAATTTAGGCAGACTTGCAAAGAAAAATATACTCTCACATAACACAGAAAAGTCTGAAGGTACTCTGTTTAATAAGCTAGGAGAAATTCTTAATTTCCTAGATTTTATAAAGAAAAAAGAAGGGAGATTCCAAGATGGCTGCTGAATAGGTGGAAGCTATACTCACTTCCTGTCAGTGACAAATTGGATTTACAGCTAAATTATAGAACAACCTGAATAACCAACTGAAGGATAGCTGAACTGAGATATTATAACCAAGGATTTAAAGAAAAAAAACACACAGAGACTGGTAAAATGGGACAATATGCAGAAAGGGCTGGTCCTCACAAACATGTGTTTCACAAACATGAAAGGTAGCTGGGAAGCTGGAGGGATATCTTAGCTGCAAAACTCCCTCCTCCCAGGAGTGTGGGGGTCTTAACCTAAAGTAGGAACTCCCAACCCAGAGCAACAGAAATGGAAAGAGAAGCCTGCCTAGCATCTGGTGCTGAAAACCAGTATGGATTCAGTCCTACTGTGAAAGGAGGGAGTCTACTGGAGACCCAAGTGCCACCTTCCCAGGTACAAAGACCCCTATTGTTACAGCACCAGCCTGAGGAGTATACTGCCTGGTCCTCCAACTATTGGCAACACTCCTCTGCCATGCCCAGGTTCTGCAGAGGGGTCTGCTGGCTACACCCAGCAGGGACCTTTGGGGTGCTCTTTTTCTAGAGAAGCTCTTAGCAAAGATTCAAAGAGTAGTTGAACTGTGTAGCTTTGGAAAGGGGACCATTCTTCCCCACCTTGAGTGCACAGCCAGGGCCCCCTCCATACAGTCGAATCACTTAGCCTGCCCTTCCACTTCTTGTAGTACTGCCCTGTGTTGAGTTCTGTCCCTCAGGGAGATCAGAGTGTCGTGCAGAGCTGGGACTTTTGAACTGTGTCTCCCAGGAAGCCTTTTGACCAGGAACGGGGTGGGTAAGTGCTTGGTTGTGTGGCTACATCATGGAGGCGCCACTTCTATATCCCCTGAGAGCTCAGCCAATGCTGCTTTCTCAATAGCAGACCCATTTGACCTGCCTTTCCAACAGCTGGGGATGCTGCTCTGCTGAGCTCAGTGTTGCTGGGATTTGAGAACTGCTTGGAGCTGGGAACTTCAGTGCACATCTCCCTTGGAGGTTTTTGCCCAGGAAGGGGAAGAAGTGCCTGCCTCCCTCCTACAGTCTTGCCAGCGCCAACCCTAATGGGATACTGTTTGGGTCTTCCCTCCTAAGGGATACTATTTGGATCTGCCTTCCGAAGTCCTGGTGGCCCCACCCTGCTTGGTGGGGCTACCTATGGAGCTATTAGGTCAGTTCCATCGGTAGAAGAAAGTGCTGCTTGGAGCTGGAATATTCAGAGTGTTTCTCTCTTGGAAGCTATTATCTGGGACCAAGAGAAGTGCTTGGCCCCCCTCTGCCAGCTTATCTGGAACACCCCCCCAGTGGGAGACTCTCTTGATTTGTCTTCTGGAGCTCTGGTGGCACTGCCCTGCTGAGCTAGCTACTGCAAAGGGGAGGGGACAGCTAGCTGCACCCAACCTGAACTTTTGGTGTGGAGTCTCTAGAGTTGGAGACTCTGGAAGAGACTAAGTGGTATGGCTCTGGAGTAAGGGCTATTTTCCCCTCATTGAGTGCCTTGTCAACAGCATGATCCCCAAGTAGAGGACCCACTAGCCCCATCCTCTAGACTCTGATTGCCCCACTCTACCAAGCTTGCAAACTGTGGAAGCATATGTGGTTTATAGCCATCCTGAGCCCACTCTACAACCTTTCTTCCCAAGGCTGAGGGGACACAAAGGCTGTTTTGGCACAAAACAGTGCCAAAAAGATTGCCATGAAATGTTCAAAGTGATGAAAAGCAAGGACCTACAACAAAGGCTATCATTTAAAATTAAAGGAGATATCTCCATACTGCTTTCCACAGAGGCTGCACCAATCTGCATTCCCACCAACAGTGCAAAAGGGTTCCTCTTTCTCCACATCCTCACCAGCACTTGCTGTTTGTTAATTTATTGATGCTAGCCATTCCAACCAGTGTGAGGTGATACCTCACCATGATTGTAATTTGCATTTATCTGATGATTAGTAACATTGAGCATCTTTTTCATATGTCTATTGGCTATCTGTGTGTCCTTTTTGGAGAAGTGTCTATTCAAGTCTTTCACCAATTTTTTTATTGGAATTTTGTATGTGTGTGTGTGTGTTGAATTTTACAAGTTCTTTATAAATTTTGGATATATTAACCCCTTATGAGATGTATTGGCAAATATGTTCTCTCATTAAATATTTTCTTTTTATTTTGTTGATGTTATCCTTTGCTGTGAAAAAACTTTTTAGTTTGATATGGTTCTGTTTGTTTTTTACTTTGGTTTCCCTTGCCTGAGAAGATGTATCAGATAAAATATTGCTATGGGCAATGTCAGAGATTTTACTGCCTATGTTTTCTTCTTCCATTTTTATGGTTTCAAGTCCAACATTGAAGTCTTCAATCCACTTTGAATTTTTTCTTGTATGTGGCGTAAGAAGGTGATCTAGTTTCATTTTCTACAAATATCCATCCAATTGTCTCAATACCATTTATTGAATAAACTATCATTAGGCCATTGTATGTGTTTGTTTCCTCTGTCAAATATTAATTGACTCTAAAAGTGTGGGTTTAATTCTGGGTACTCTAATCAGTTCCATTGATTCATCTTTTCTAAGTGAAGAGATGAAAAAAATACTCCATGCAAATGAAAACAGAACAAAGCCTGGTGTAGCAATACTTATAACAGACAAAATAGACTGTAAAACAAAGGTCATGACAAGAGACAAAGAAGAACATTACATAATACTAAAGGGATAGATTTAACAAGAGGATATAACCCTTGTAAACATATATACACTCAACATAGGAGCACCTAAACATACATAAAGAAAATCTTTGTAGATATTAAGGAAGAGATTGACAGCATTACAGTCATAGGTAGAGATTTTAACACCCCACTGACATCAATGGGCGTCTTCCAGACAAAAAGCAACAAGGCAACAGTGACCTTAAATGACACAGTGGATCAGATGGATTTAATTGATATTTATAGAACATTTCATCCAAAAGCACCAGAATATACATTCTTCTCAAGTGCACATGGAAAATTCTCAATGATAGACTTCATGTTAAGACATAAAATAAGTCTTGATAAATTGAAGAGGATTGAAATCATGTCAAACATCTATGCTGACCACAATGGTATGAAACTAGAAATCAATTATAATTAAAAAACTGAAAGACATTAAAACAAATTGGAGGCTAAATAACATGTTGTGAGACAATGAACAAGCTGACAATGAGATCAAGAAAGAAGTCTAAAGTTACCTGGACACAAATGAAAATAAACAACAACAACCCAAATTCATGGGACACAGCAAAAGCAGTCCTGAAAGCAAAATTCATAGCATTGCAGGACTATCTCAAGAAGCAAGCATAACTTCAAATAAACAGTCTATCTCTCCACCTAAAAGAGCTAGAAAAAGAACAACAAAGCCCAAAGTAAGTAGAGGAAGGAAATAATAAAGATCAGAGTAGAAGTAGTTTCACAGAGACTAAAAATTTGTATAAAAGATAATAAAATCAAGAGATAGTTCTTTGAAAAATAAACAAGATTGACAAACCTTTAACCAGATTCATCAAGAAAAATAGAGAGAGTGTGTTGGGAACTTCCCTGCCTGGTTTCAGAAGCTGTAACCCTCCATGGCTAAGGCTGAATGAGCAATCTTTGGGCCATAAGCCACTAAGGAGACAAAGCTTATCTCTCTGGCACTGCCAGAGGGCACTGCCTCTGCTCCTTTTACTTCACCCTGCCTGGCCCCCAATGCTTGATCAGCTAGCCAATGACAGGTAAGATTCCTCAAGAGAGGGACAACCTAAGACAGGCATGATCACAGGGGGGCCCAGGAAAAGACTTGGGGGCTACAGAAAAGGGGGTGACGGACCCTCCCCACCTAGGCTTTGACATAGCCTGAGTCCTCATTCTGTCTGCAAGAAGTCTCTTAATCTCTTAGCTGCCTTACTTCCCCTGCCTGACTTAAGCCTGAAACAATGCTGGAGGTGGGTGCTGCTCTGTGCTGGAAAGGTCGGGTTCCCTAGGGTGATCAGACCTAAGAAAGAATGCATGAAATGCTATGAAATTTACTTTACCAATTCCTTCAATTTAAATGATAAGGGCCCAAGCCTGAAATGAGTTTGTTTCCCCAAAATTTCATGGCCCTTTAACTGTCTGACCATGACTCAGAATAAGCCCTCAGAGTTTTTTTAATGTTATCTATTGTTTAATCATTTCTGCCTGACAATGACTGATGAACTTTATTCCTGTGCAAATTGAACCCAATAAAAGTTTGTAAAGGCAAGGATCAGGGCACTCTCCTCTTGAGAGAGTAGCCATGCCATCCCTTTTCCTCCACAGGACTTGGTAGTCCCTGTGAATTTATCTCATCTCATCAATAATGCTGTAAACAATGCAGGCTGGTGTCCGCATCAAGAGAATACTCAAATATATAAAATCAGAAATGAAAGAAAAGAAGTAACAACTGACACCACAGAAATATAAAGGATAGTAAAAAATACAGTGACAACAATACGCCAACAAATTGAACAACCTGGGTGAAATGGATAAATTCACAGAAACATACCAACTTCCAAAACTGATTCAGAAAGAATAAGAAAATCTAAATAGACCAATTACAACTCACAAAATCAAAGCAGTAACCAGAATACTCCAAGCAAACACAAACCCTAGACTGGATGTCCTCACAGGTGAATTTTACCAAACATTCAAAGAAGAACTAACACTTATCCTTCTCAAACTATTCCAAAAAAATTCAAGAGGAGACACTTCTCTCTTCTTGAGCTCATTATACAATGCCAGCATTGTCCTAATTCCAAAATCAGATAAAGACACTACAAAGAAAGAAAATTATAGGCCAATATCCCTGATGAACATAGATGCTAAAATCCTCAACATTAACAAACCAGATCCAGCAATGCATTAAAAAGATCACACAACATAATCAAGTGTGATTTACTCTGGGGATGGAAAATTGGTACAATATTCACAAATCAATAAATATGATATGTTATATAAATAAAAGGATAAAATCACATGATCATATCAAGAGATGGAGAAAAAGCACTTGATAAAATCCAGCACCCATTTATGAAAATTACTCCCAGCAAAGTGGTAATAAAGGGATCATACCTCAACATAATACAAGCCGTATATGACAAACACAGAGCCAATACCATACTCAAATGGGCAAAAACTAAAAGTGTTTTTCTTAAGATCTGGAAAAAGACAGGGATGTTGGCTACCACCACTCTTATTCAACATAGTGCTGGAAGTCCTTGCTACAATAGTCAGAGAAGAAGAAGAAATAAAAGGCACCCAAATTGGAAAGGAGGAAGTAAAATTGTTATTATTTGCAGATGACATGATACAGTGTATAGAAAAACCTAAAGACTAAACCAAAGATCTACTATATCTAATAAGTGAATTTGGCAAAGTACCAGGATACTAAAGTAATTTTCAGAAATCAGGGGCATTTTTGTACACCAGTAATGAAATACCAGAAAGATAAATTAAGAAAACAATCCCACCCTGGCCAGGTAGTTCATTTGATTACAGAATCATCCCAATATGCCAAGGATGCAGGTTCAATCCCAATCACGGCACATTCAAGAATCAACCAAAGAATGCATAAATAAGTACACCAATAAATCAATGTCTCTCTCTACCTCTAATTCTTTCTCTAAAATAAAAAAGTAATACAAGAAGAAAATTCCATTTACTGGCAACAACAAAAAAAATAGGGTGCCTAAGAATAAATTTAAGGAGTTAAAAGACCTGTAGTTGGAAAATTATAAGATACTGAAGAAAGAATTGAGAAAGATACAAATAAATGGAAGCATATACTGAATTAATGGATAGGAAAAATGAACATCATTAAAAAGTCCATACTACCTACAGCAATCTACAGTTTCAATGCAATTCTGATTAAAATACCAGTGGCATATGTCACAGATCTAGAGCAAATATTCCAAAAAGTTATATGGAGCCACAAAAGATCCCAAATAGCCTCAGCACTACTGAGAAAGAGGAACAAAGTTAGAGATATCACACCACCTGATATACTTGTGAAACTATATTACAAGGCCATAATAATTATAACAGTGTGGTACTGGCACAAGAATGGGGCACATAGATCTATGGAACAGAATAGAGGGCACAGAAATAAACTCACACCTTATGGTCAATTAATATTTGAAAAAGGAGGCAAGAACATACAATGGGGTAAAAACAGTCCCTTTAATAAATGGTATTGGGAAAATTGGATTGAATGCAAAACAATTGAACTAGACCACCTTCGTATGCCACACAGAAGAATAGACTCAAAATTCATTAAAAACTTAAATGTACAATGCAAAACAATAAATATCCTAGAAGACAACAGAAGCAGTAAAACTTCAGACTTTTCTCATATTTTCAGCAATATTTTTGCCAATATATGCAACCACTGTGGAAAACAGTATGGAGTTTCCTCAAATAATTAAAAATGAAACTCCCTATGATGCAGCTATTGCGCTTCTGGAAATAGTATATTCAAAGGAACATGAAACACTAATTGGAAAGAATATATGCACCCCTATGTTCATTGCAATGTTATTTACAACAGGTGAGATTTGGAAACAGCCCAAGTGCCCATCAGTAGATGAGTGGATTTAGAAGTTGCGGTACATTTACACAATGGAATACTATTTGGCTGTAAAAAAAAAAAAAAGAAGAAGAAGAAGAAGAAAATCTTACTTTTTGTTACCACATGGCATGAAGGAGCTTGGGGATCACTATGCAAAGTGAAATAAGCCAGTCAGAGAAAGACAAATACCATGGTCTCACTTATACGAGGTCTGTCTGGAAAAAGTACAGTTGTTAACATAACGAGAACAGTTTGCACAATCTTGATGTAACCTGCCAGTCAAGGAGAGCGGACTGGAATGCACAAATGTGAACAATGATGACTTCACTGTACTAATCAGTGGGGGTGGTAGATGCTGTGAGTGAGCATGTATACCGTGTGGCCATTGCATTCAAAATGACTGAGCAAGTAGAGCAATGAATCTGCATCAAAATTTTCATTAAGCTTGAAGATTCCTCAGCAGAAACTATTCAGGTGATTTAGAATCCACAGCTATGGGCATCTGGTGATTGACAGCTTCATCACAACAATGTGACTGCTCATGCATCACATCTTGTGCAGAGTTTTTTTGGTGAGAAACATCAAATCATCCAGGTGACTCAGCCCCTTTATAGCCCAGATTTAGCACCTTGCAACTTCCAGCTTTTTCCAAAACTAAAATCACCTTTGAAAAAGAAGAGATTTCAGACCATCAGTGAGATTCAGGAAAATATGACAGGGCAGCTAATGGTGACTGCAAGAACTGTGTGAGGTCCCAAGGTGCCTATTTGAAGTGGACTGAGGCATCATTGTCCTGTGTATAATGTTTCTTGTATCTTGTATCTTCTTCAGTAAATGTCTCTATTTTTCATAGTACATGGCTGGATACCTTCTGGGCAGACCTTGTATATTCCATTTGACTCTTCAACCATTCAAAATTTATTTTATTCAAGAAAAATCCCTTCTTTTTTTCTTTTCTTTTTCTTTTTTCTGGGCTTTTTAAAATTTTTCAAATTTATTTATCATTTTTCTTTCTTTTTTAATTGAATGACATTGGCTCACAAAACTGCAGATTTCCAGTGTATAACACAACAAAAGATCATCTGCACACTGCACTGTGCACCCATGGCCCAAAGCAAAGTCTATTTCCATCTCCATTTTACCCCCTTTGCCCACCTCCACCCACCCCTTTCCCTCTGTCTACCCCCACACTGTTGTCTGTGTGTATGTTATACATGCAGTGTATACTCCCTTTCTTCTGAGTCCCTTTTTCCTTAATAATGGTGTTAAAATACTTTTTTAATTTCTTGTTTTAATAATTCTACCCTAATCATATAGCTTTGTTTGATTAAAAAAACCAAGGAGGTATGGAGAGTCTAGCTTAAATTTTTGAAGTAATCTTGTTATAATAAATGCTAAAATAGAATAGAATGAGAGATTAAATGTAAATTCTTGTAAAAATTTTTAAAATTTTAAGTTTTAAGATCACTGTCACTTATTAAATGGACATAGTCACACTAGGCACTGAGAACAGAGCAATCACTCTACTTGGTTTATGCATATATATCAAAGCACCAAAGAAATGTTAACCAAGGTAACTTAGGTTATGGACTAGAGGCACTAGAAGTAGTTTTCTACCTGACTTTGTTGATGAATTTCATTATATTCCTTATAACCATTTCATTCAGCTAAGGATATGCTAGACTGGACAATGTCTTATGGAAGGTAGAAACACCATGCTGCTGTTCTGAGAACTTACCTACTACATCAACAACCATTGTCCCAGGGGATAGTAGTGACCCACACTGCATGGAGGCCTTTGTATGAGAAGAGTGCTGTGGGGTTCAATGGTTCAATCCTTATGGCTTCAAAATAAGCCAAACTGAGCCAGAACTCTCTTAGGCACATCTAGTGAACCATATGTGAGCCAGTGTTCTCCAGTAGGGCACTTGTGTAACCTTTATCTATGTTAAATGTAGGATATAGGAAATGATGATAATATAATCACTTTGGTGGATGAAACAAGATATATTTCACAGCCAAATATACACTGGACCTAAAATATTTATTGTCTGGACATTTACAGAAAAAGTTTGTAAACTCTGTGGACAGAAAAAGGAAGAGAGACCATTCCAGTCATGAGCATAACCCTGTATATGTCAAACAAGAGATCATTCAGATAATCAGAGACCAATTTGTAGATTGCTTTGAGGTTAATTCCTAGGACTATTAATTTGAGTAATAAATGGTGTCTAAAATAGACTTCTGAGAAGGAAAATAAAGCTCAAATGGTTCTTGAATTCTGGATAGAGGGATCAAAGAATCTAAAAGCTGGAAGTTAATAAGGAATTTCAAATGGAATTTGCTGAATATAAGTAATCATTATTATCTAGTATCTGTTATTTTTTATTGTTACCACCTGCACATAATAGATTAATCTGGAGATTATGTTCTATTTGTGGTATTTTTAATTTCAGGTGTCAGTGGGATTTCAGATGAAAGGAAAATTTAGACATGGAAAGTAGCATTCCATAGATATACAAGAAATCTAGTCTTGGTGCAGCTATTGGGTTGGCCAAAAATTTCATTTGTTTTTTTTCTGTAAAATGTCTCTAGTAGTACTTAGTTGTCCTTAACTTCACTTGAAACAATTTTGTTAGATTGTATTGTCACAACTGTCATGTCAGTGTGCATTAAAAAACTTATCAAAATAGGTGATTCTTTGGTAGCCATTTTAATATTGAAGATGGAAGAAGATATGCAACATTTTTGGCATATTATGTTTTATTATTTCAAGAAAGGTAAAAATGCAACTGAAATGCAAAAAAGATTTGTGCAGTGTATGGAGAAGGTACTGTGACCAATCAAATGTATCAAAAGTGGTTTGCAAAGTTGCATGCTGGATATTTCTTTCTGGATGATGCACCACAGTCCAATAGACCAGTTTAAGTTGATAGCAGTCCAATTGATACATTAGTTGAGTACAATCAATGTTATACCATGCAGGAGATATCTGATATACTCAAAAAGTCCAAATCAGTAAAGTTACTGATGAAATGAAAAATGTGTCTTTTATTTTATGGAAAAAAATATAATGTGGACTTTTTAGCCAACTTAATATTCTTTTTCTTTTATTTCTAGTTTTCTAATTTTTTTCTGTGAATAGGTATTGAATTTTATCAGATGTTTTTCCTGGTTCTATTCAAATTATTATATAATTTTCTCCTTATTTTGTTAATATGGCATTATATTAATTTCCTAATGTGAAATCAATATTGCTTTCCTGGGATATGCCCCACTTGGTCATGCTATATTATCCTTTTTATATGTTACTAGATATGATAATCTGTTTAAAGAAATTTTGAGTATATATTCATAGGACATATTACTCTGTATTTTTTATTTTCTTACAATGTCTCTGTATACATAAGTTGGTAAGCATTCCTTTCTCCTCTCTTTTTTTAAAGAATTTTGTGGGATTGGTTTTATTTCTTCCTAAATAATTGGCAGAATTTACCAGTATAATAATCTTCCTACCAAGTTTCTCAATTGAAATATTTTTTTTATTTTAATCATTGTTCAAGTACAGTGTTCTGACCTTTATTCCCATTCCAGCCCACCCACCCATCCCTCCCAACCTTCCTCCCATTTTCACCCCCCTCCTAGTTTTTGTCCATGTGTCCTTTATATTTGCTCCTGTAAACCCTTCCCATTCTCCCCTGAAATTCCCTCCCCTCTCCCCTCTGGTCACTGTCAGCCTGTCCTCCATGCCCGTCCTCCATTTCAGTGTCTTTGACTATATTTTGCTTATTTGTTTGTTTTGTTGTTTAGGTTCCTGTTAAAGGTGAGATCATATGGTATTTGTCTTTCATTGACTGTCTTGTTTCGCTTAGCATAATGCTTTCCAACTCTATCCATGCTGTTGCAAAGGGTAGGAGCTCCTTCTTTCTTTCTGCTGCATAGAATTCCATTGTGTAAATGTACCATAGTGTTTTGATCTATTCATTTACTGATGGGCACCTAGGTTGCTTCCAGCACTTGGCTATTGTAAATTGTGCTGCCATGAACATTGGGGTGCATAGGTTCTTTTGGATTGGTGTTTTAGTGTTCTTAGGATATAGTCCCAGCAGTAGAATTGCAGGGTCAAAAGGCAGATCCATTTTGAGTTTTCTGAGAGAATTCCATACTGTTTTCCATAGTGGTTGTACCAGTCTGCAGTCCCACCAGTAGTGCACTAGGGTCCCCTTTTCTCCACAACCTCTCCAACACTCGTTGTTTGTTGCTTTGTTTATGATGTCCATTCTGACTGCTGTGAAGTGGTATCTCATTGTGGTTTTAATTTGCATCTCTCTGATAGCTAGCGATATTGAACATCTTTTCATGTGTCTCTGGATTCTCTGTACATCCTCCTTGGAGAAGTGTCTGTTCAAGTCCTTTGCCCATTTTTTAATTGGGTTGCTTGTCTTCTTAGTTGTGTGAGTTCTTTATATATTTTGGAGATTAAACCCTTGTCTGAGGTATAATTGGCAAATATGTTTTCCCATACAGTTGGTTCTCTTTTTATTTTAATACTGTTTTCTTTAGCCGTGCAGAAGCTTTTTATTTTGATGACATCCCATTTGTTTATTCTTTCCTTTATGCCCCTTGTTCTAGGGGACATGTCAGTAAAAATGTTTCTGTGTGAAATATCTAAGATTTTCCTGCCAATGTTCTCCTCTAGGACTTTAATGGTGTCACAGTTTAAGTCTTTTACCCACCTTGAATTTATTTTTGTGTAAGGTGTAAGTTTGTGTTCGAGTTTCATTTTTTTTTTGCATGTAGCTGTCCAATTCTCCCAACACCACTTGCTGAAGAGGCTATTTTTACTTCATTTTATGTTGCTGCCCCCGTTGTCAAATATTAATTGACCATGGAGACTTGGGTTTATTTCTGGGCTCTCTGTTCTGTTCCATTGGTCCATGTGCCTGTTTTCATGCCAGTACCAGGCTGTTTTGATTACAGTGGCCTTGTCATATAGTTTAGTGTCGGGTATTGTGATCCCTCCTACTTTACTCTTCTTTCTCAAAATTGCAACAGCTATTTGGGTTTATTTATGGTTCCATATAAATTTTTGAAGGATTTGTTCTATATCTGTGAAATATGCCATTGGTATTTAATAGGAATTGCACGAAATGTGTAAATTGCTTTGGGTAGTATGGACATTTTGATGATACTAATTCTTCCAATCCATGAACACTGCATATGTTTCCATTTGTTTGCATCTTCCTTGATTTCTTTCTTCAGTGTTATATAGTTTTCTGAATACAGGTCTTTTACCTCTTTGGTTAGGTTTGTTCCTAGGTATTTTATTTTTCTTTTTGCTATAACAAATAGGATTTTTTTCTCAATTGGTGCTTCTGCTGTTTCATGGTTGGTGTACAGAAATGCCTTTGACTTCTGGATATTGACATTGTATCCCACTATTTTGCCAAACTCATTTATTAGGTCAAGCAGTTTTTTGCCCGAGTCTATAGGATTTTCTATGCACACTATCATGTCATCTGCAAACAGTGACAGTTTTGTTTCCTCCTTTCCGATTTGGATGCTTTTGATTTTTTTCTTGTCTGATTGCTGTGGCTAAAACTCCCAATACTATATTGAATAGAAGTGGTGAAAGTGGACAGCCTTGTCTTGTTCCTGATCTTAGTGGAAAAGATTTTAGTTTTTGCCCATTGAGTATGATGTTGGCTATAGGTCTCTCATATATGGCTTTTATTATGTTGAGGAATGCTCCCTCTATTCCCACTTTGCTGAGTGTTTTTTATCATAAATGGGTGCTATACCCTATCAAATGCCTTTTCTGCATCTATTGATATGATCATGTGATTTTTGTCATTGCTTTTGTTTATGCGATGTATTACATTTATTGATTTGCAAATATTGTACCATCCTTGCATCCCTGGAATGAATCCCACTTGGTCATGGTGTATTATATTTATAATGTATTGTTGGATGTGGTTTGCAAATATTTTGTTGAGGACTTTGGCATCTATTGTTCATCAGCGATATTGGCCTGAAGTTTTCTTTCTTTGTTGTGTCTTTATCTGGTTTTGGGATTAGGGTGATGCTGGCCTCATAAAAAAAGTTTGGAAGTCTTCCATCTTTTTTAATTTTTTTTGGAATAGTCTGTGAAGTATAGGGGTAAGCTCTTCCTTAAATGCTTTGTAGAATTCTCCTGTGAAACCACCTGGTCCCGAACTTTTGTGTGTCAGGAGTTTTTTGATTACTGTTTCAATTTCTTTTGTTGTTATTGGTCTGTTCAGGCTTTCTGCTTCTTCTTCACTGAGTTTTGGAAGATTATATTTTTCTAGAAATTTTTCCATTTCATCTAGGTTTTCAAATTTCTTGGCATACAGTTCTTTGTAGTAATTTCTTGCAATCCTTCGTATTTCTGTGGTATCTGTTGCAATCTCTCCTCTTTCATTTCTGATGGTGTTTATTTGGGTCTTCTCTCTTTTTTTCTTGATGAGTCTGCCTAAGGGCTTGTCGATTTTGTTTATCCTTTCAAAGAACCAGCTCTTGGATTCATTGATCCTTAGAATTGTGCTTTTAGTCTCTATGTTATTCAGTTCTGCTCTGATCTTGGTTATTTCCTTCCTTCTATTTGCTCTGGGCTATCTTTGTTGTTGTTCCTTGATTTCTTGTAGATGTAGGGTTAGGTTGTTTGTTTGAAATGTTTCTATCTTTTTTAGGTATGCCTGTATTGCTATGAACTTCCCTCTCAGGACTGCCTTAGCTGTATCCCATAAGTTTTGAGTTGTTATGAGTTCATTTTCATTTGTTTCCAGAAACCTTTTGATTTCTTCCCTAATCTCATTCTTGACCCAATCATTGTTTAATAGCATGCTATTTAATCTCCATGATTTTGAGTGTTTTGGGTTTTTTCCTTGAGGTTGGTTTCTAGTTTCAGTCCCTTGTGATCTGAGAAAATGCTTGGTATGATTTCAATTTTCTTGAAATTCTTGAGGCTTGTTCTGTGTCCTATCATGTGGTCTCTCTTTGAAAATGTTCCATGTACATTTGAAAAGAATGTGTAGTTAGCTTCTTTGGGATGGAGGGCTCTGTATATATCAGTTAAGTCCATTTTCTCTCGGGCATTGCTCAATGCCTCAATATCTTTGTTGATATTTCGTTTGGAAGATCTGTCCACTTTTGACAGTGGGGTGTTAAAATCCCCCACTATAATTGTATTGCTGTCAATATTTTTCCTGAAGCCTTCTAAGATTTTCTTTATGTATTTGGATGCTCCTATGTTGGGTGCGTATATATTTACAATGTTTATGTCTTAGTGGATTTTTCCCTTGAGTATTATGAAGTGACCTTCTGGTTCTCTATTTATGGCCCTTTTTCTGAAGTCTGTTTTGTCTGATATGAGTATTGCTACCCCGGCTTTTTTTTCCTGTTCATTTGCTTAGATAATTTGTTTCCAGCCCTTCACTTTCAGCCCGTGCAGCTCTTTTATCCTTAGGTGGGTCTCTTTTAGGCAGCATATGTGTGGGTCATGCTTTCTTATCCATTCAGCTATTCTATGTCTTTTGATTGGAGCATTTAATCCATTTATGGTTAAGGTTATTATTGATAGGTACTTATTCGTTGCCATTTACATACCCGTGTTCCTCTCTCTCTCTCTTTTCCTTCCTTTCCTTAAAGCAGTCCCTTTAGCATCTCTTGCAGAGCTGGTTTGGTGGAGGTGTACTCTTCTAGACTTCTTTTGTTTGGGAAGCTTCTTATTTGGCCTTCTGTCTAGATTGAGAGCCTTGCTGAGTAAAGTAGTCTTGGTTGCAGACCTCTGGTTCTCATTACTTGGAGTATTTCTTGCCATTCTCTTCTGGCTTGAAGTGTTTCCATTGAGAAGTCAGCAGTTAGCCTTATTGGGGCTCCCTTGTATGTTACTTCCTGTTTCTCCCTTGCTGCCTTTAAAATTCTCTCTTTGTCTTGAAATTTTGCCATTTTTAATTATGATGTGTCTTGAGGTGGGCCTCTTTGGGTTCCTCTTGATTAGGATTCTCTGTGCTTCTTGGATTTGTGTGACTTTTTCTCTCATCAAATTAGAGAAGTTTTCCATCATTACTTTTTCAAATAGGTTTTCTATCCATTGCTCTTTTTCTTCTCCTTCTGGTATCCCTATTATATGTATATTATTATGTTTCATATTGTCTTGCATTTCTCTTAATCCCTCTTCATTCTTTCTGAGACTCTTTTCCTTTTCTTGCTCTTTCTGGGTGTTTTTTTCTACTTTGTCTTCCAATTCGCTGATTCGATCTTCTGCTTCATCGATCTTGCTTTTTCATTCCTTCTATTGTGTTCTTCAGTTCAGAAATTGTATTCTTCATTTCCTCTTGGCCCTTGTTGATAGTTTCTGTTTCCTTTTTCATGTTGATGCAGTTTGCAGTGAGTTCAATGTAGCTTCTCTGTAGTTTCTGGTAGCTCGTTTTGAGCTCATTGAGCTTCCTGACGATCATTGTTTTGAACTCACTATCTGATAGTTGAGTTGCCTCTATTTCATTTAGCATTCTTTCTGAGGCTTCCTCCTTTCCCTTCATTTGGGGATCGTTTCTTTGTTTTCTCATTGTTTGTGAGACTCTTCTTGTTAGCCTCTGTTTCTTAAATTGATCTCTTCTGGTTCCCTGGGTTTATTGTGTGAACTTCTGTGGTCGAATACCTGTGAGATTCAGTGGTGCAGTCTCCTTTGGGTATCCTGATGTTCACAGTTTCCTCCTACTCTTTTTGTGATCAGCTGGAGGAGTAAGGCAAAATGGTCAAAGACAGCTAGACAGTATTCTATGATATTTACAGTAGCAGCCAGTAGAGAAGAGATAGGAGATCTTTTGGCTCCTTATAGTGTTAACCATGATCTTCCACCCCACTAGCCATGTTTTAGAAAGAATGGAAAGAAGATAAGACTCTTATTGGGGAGGAAAGGATTGTTAGTTGGATCTAGAAAGCAGTGAGGCTGTGGGAGGTCAGATTCTGAGGTACAGTGAGAGTAAAGAATAGTAAATAGGTGTAGTGTGTAAGAGAATAGAGTTAACCACTACAGTAATAGAGTTCAGGAAACCGTGAAGTGGGCTGAGATCTGGGAGGTGTGTTGTGTAGTATTTACAATTGTATGGAATAGATCTTATTTACAGTAATATTAAAACAACAATCATGTGGCAGGATCAATGAGATCTAGATAACAAGAATAGGGAGTATAGAACCTTGGGTAGTGTACTAATGGAACAGTTACTAATGAAGGACAGTAAATTAGTAATACACTATGAATGAGATAAGAGGGGAAACCTATCAAACAATACAGTATAACCAGCCAAGCGAAGAAGACTATACAGAAAGAAGAGGAATACCAAATACTATGAAAATAAAAAATGTAAAAATAATGAAAAAAGTATAATACAAATTTGCAGTAACTTGCAGGTTCACAAAAAAGGAAAAAAAGCTGAAGATGGAATGAAGAAGAGATAAATTTGGAAAGGAAGGAATAACACTAGGATGAAAGGAAGAGAAGCATAAGGAATCGAGAGATATAAAAATAATAAGAATTAAAAAATTAAAAGTTGCTAAAAAATGATAAAATCAAACAATGAAACAGCAACAGCAACAACAACAAAAACCCTCTTGTTGGTTTCTAACTGGTCAAACCAGTTTTTCTGGTCTTGCTGGTTTCAGCATGCTGAGGGGCAAATGGAATGCTTTTCACCCTTCCCATTCAGGACTCAGTCAGTCTCTTGTATACTGTCCCCAGGGCTAGCTGTGTGCCCTCCCCAGAGCCGGTCTGGTGCCTCTCCGCAGGGCCCTGGGTGGGAGTCTAGGTGCTCCCAAGCACCCTCTCCAGAGCCCACCACGTGGGCTCCCAGGCTCCGGGATCCCAAAGAGCACCCGCATGTTTTCTAGTTTTATGATGTAAGCTCCAAGGATCCCGAAAGGGCGCACACTTCCCCCTAGTTCACTGCCGAGAGCTCCAGGGTCCTGTGAGTGCTTGTGACTTTTCCATGTTCAGGGCTGTGGGGTCTGGGTCTTCCACACTATCTCTGGGTTGGAGGCGTGGGTGCTCAACCAGGACGCCCTTTGTCACACAGGCTGGGGTGCACACTCTTCCCAGGGATATGTGTGGGTGCTCGGAGCCCCTGTGTGATTGTCTCTCAGTCCTCACTCCTCTCTCTGTGCCTTCAAGCAACAAGGCCTCCCCTGGTGATGCTCAATTCTTGTTTGACTGCCTTGAGTGCCCTGAGGCAGACCCGGGAGCACCCGGCCTGGGGGCTGCAACCGCCCTGGTCCCTGGGCCCTTCCTTATCCTGAAACAATCTCTTTACCATCTGGTTTTTCAATGTCCACTATAATTTTTGATGTCCTATTTTTATGTATGTTGTGATATTGTTGGCCCCTTGCTCTGTTCCTCTGTAGATCAGTTAGTTTCTCTCCCCTGCATAGGGGGAAATGGAATCTGCTCCCTCCTACCATGCCACCATCTTCCTCCTCCTCAATAGAAATATTTTGAATGACAAGTTTAATTTCTTTCAATTGCTTCTTTTTTCTTGGTTTTGTTGCTTGGTTTTGTATCTATCATTTTCCCATTTCAACCACGTGATTGAAATTTTTGGCATTGAATTATCTGTAATATTCTGTTATTACCCTTCTAATACCTGTGGTATTTGTAGTAATGTCCAGTCTTTCAGTCATAATATTGGTACTTTGCATCTTCTCTTTTCCTTGAAACTAGAATTTATGAATTTTATTTATGTTTTTCAGAAACTCAGTTTTTAGTTTTATTGTTTTTCAATGTTCTATTTCATTTATTTTTGCTCTTATCTTTCTTCTAATTAGAGTTTAATTGTTTTTTTAAAATACAACTTCTTAAGACATTTATTATTGATTTTAGACTGTTTAGTTTATAATATGGACATATAAGCAGTAAGTTGAAAAAACTAATTGTAACTCACTGATTTTCAGTTTTGTTTGCATTTTAACTTATTTCAAAATATTTTATAATTTCACTAATGATTTCTTCTTTAATTTATGGAACACAAAATTACAATGTTTAACTTTAAATATTTAATTTTTTTTGAAATTTTCTAGCATTAATTTCTAATTCAATTTCAATTATAGTTAGAGAACATGTTTTTTATTTTTTCAGTCTTCTCCTTTTACTAAGACTTATTTTATGGTTTTATAATAGATTATAAACCTATTTTGGTGTGCAGTTGAAAAGGAGGTAATATATCCTGTAATTATTAGATAGAATGGTCTATGAATGTGATTTAAACCAAGTCATTTGATAATGTTATTCAAGTCATTATTATATTTTGCTGATTTTTCATCTACTTTTATCAATCAGTGAGAAAAAAAGTGTTGAAACTTTCAACTATAATTGGTATCTTATTTGTTTCCCTTTTTTGTTTTTAAGAGTTTGTTATATTTATTTTAAAGTTTGTTATTAGGTGCATACACATTTTTTTTTATAAATGGTCCTATATCATTATGAAACATACCTGTTTATTTCTCATAATATTCCTTACTCTGAAATCTACTTTATCTGATTTTAATGTAACTACCCCAATTATCTTTTACTTAGTGCTTACACAGTATATATTTTCTAATTTCCCATTCTTTCACTGTTTATTTGCTTTTTTAAAATATTTAACACAGTTTATTGTGGGCAGTATTGAATATATCATTGGTCTTGCTTATTTATCATCTGACAACTTGTGCCTTTTAATTAGTGCATAGACTATTTGTACTTATTGTAATTATTGATACATTCAGGTTTATTTTTTATTATTTATTTGTTTGTTTATTTTTTACTATTGTTCAGGTACAGTTATCTCTATTTTCTCCTCACCACTCTCCCCTGCAATGCCAGCCATCCTCACTCCCCACCTTTGATCCTACCCTTCTTTGGTTTTCTCCATGTGTCCTTTGTACATGTTTCTGAAAATCCTTCCCCCCTTTTCCCCCATAATCCCATCCCACCTCTCATCTAGTTACTGTCAGTTTGTTGTTAATTTCAGTGTCTCTGGTTATATTTTGCTTGCTTGTTTGTTTTGTTGATTAGATTCCACTTATAGGTGAGATCATATGGTATCTGTCTCTCACTACCTGTTCCACTTCACTTTGCATGATGTTCTCCAGTCCCACCCATGCTGTCACAAAGGGTAGGAGCTCTTTATTTCTTTCTGCTGTGTAGTATACCATCATGTAGATGTATCATAGTTTTTTGGTCCATTCATTTACTGATGGGCACTTAGATTGTTTCCAACACTTGGCTATTGTAAATTGTGCTGTTAAGAACATTGGGGTGCATAGGTTTTGGATTGGTATTTCAGGGTTCTTAGGATATAGTCCCAGGAATGGAATTGCTGGATCAAAAGGCAGTTCCATTTTTAGTTTTCTGAGGAAATTCTATACTATTTTCCATAATGGCTGCACCAGTCTGCATTCCCACCAACAGTGCACTAGGGTTCCCTTTTCTCCACATCCTTTCCAACACTTGTTTGTTGATTTGTTTATGATGTCCATTCTGACTGGTGTGAAGTGGTATCTCATTGTGGTTTTAATTTGCATCTCTCTGATGGCTAGTGATGCTGAGCATCTTTTCATATGTCTCTGGACCCTCTGTATGTCCTCCTTGGAAAAGTGTCTGTTCAAGTCCTTTGCCCATTTTTTTAATTGGGTTTTTTGTCTTCCTAGAGTGGAGTTGTGTGAGTTCTTTATATATTTTGGAGATCAAACCCTTGTTTTAGGTATAATCAGCAAATATGTTTCCAATATGGTTGGTTCTCTTTTAATTTAATTTAATTTTTGCTTTATTTTTTCTGTTTTTTGTTATTTTATTGTTGTTTAAGTACAGTTGTCTGTCCCCCCCCGACCACAGCCATCCCCACCTCCCTCCCCTGATCCCACCCCCACTTGGTTTTGTCCATGTGTCCTTTATAGTTGTTCCTGAAAATGTTTCACCCTTTTTCCCCCATTATCCCCTCCCATCTCCCCTCTGGTTACTGTCCATTTGTTCTTAATTTCAGTGCCTCTGGTTATATTAATGCTGTTTTCTTTAGACTTGCAAAAGCTTTGGGGTTTAAATATACCACACATATTTGTTTTCTAATTGTTTCATTTGGTTTTGTTCTTCTCTTTTCTTACTTTTTACACATTAATTGAATATTTGAAATTAAAGATGAATTTTATTTCCACTATTGGCTTATTAGCTATATAACTTTGTTCAATGCATTACACAGTTGACCCTTGAAAAACAAGGGGTTAGGAGCACCCATCTCCTGTGCTGTTGAAAATCCACAGAGCTATGTTTGACATACAGGGATTCCCAACCTGGAGCTGACCTTTGAACAACACGGTTTGAACTGCACAGGCCAATTGAAAAAATTCCAGGTATAAGGGGACCCATGTTATTCAAGGGTTATCTGTGTTTTCTTTAAATGGTTAATTATATTTTTAAATGTATACATTATAAAAATATCCTTTATTAATTTATTTGGTATTTCTGGCAATCTTTGTGTATTTTACTTGTCATTTTGTATTATTTTTCTTTTGCTTGATGAAATTCCTTTAAAATTTCTTATGACAGGTCTGCTAATGAATTTTATTAGGGTTTTTCTTTTTTGTCTTAATTTTAAAGAATGTATTGCTTGATGTAGAGTTCTAGGTTTATTTTTTTATTGGAACATTTTAAAAATATTGGTTCACTGTTTTCTGGGCTCTGCTTTTCTGATTAGGAGCTAATGGTCATTTGAATCATTTTTCCATCCTCCTACATTTTACTCTGGCTACTTCTAAGATTTTACATTTACCTTTGATTTTCAGCAGTTTGACAATGATCTACCTAAGTATGGTTTTCTTTATATGTATCCACTTGAATTTTACTGATCTTTTGAATCTGTAATTTCCTTACCAAATTTGGAAACATTTGGCCTTTATTTTTCAATATTATTTTTGTCCCATTCTCTCTCTTCTGTCCTACTGGGGCTACTTCTTAGTGGATGTTAAACTTCTTACTACTATCAAATGAGTCCCTGAGATATGTATGTGTATGTGTGCTGTTTTTGCTCTGTTCTTCATTTTAAAGTTAACTGTTGTTTTTCCTTTCTAATCTCCATTTTACTGTTAAATTGATACAGCAAACTTTTAAATTTCAGATGTTCTGTATTTTATTTGTAGAATCTTCTTTTGGTTCTATTTTGTAGTTCCTTTTATCTGCTAAAATTTATTTGTTTTAAATTCATTACAAGCATTTTTTTCTATTTTTTAGCTTCTCTACAGTGTTTGATAATTTTAACTTGAGATCTGTTTTTGTTAATTTCTGTTCCCTTCAGAATCAGTCATATATTTCTGTTATTGCCTACTTCAAGTAATTTTGGATTGGATTCTTGGTATTGTTGATATTATATCTCGATTCTGCTTTATTAGTCCCCATATAGTTTATTTTGTTCATTTTTTACAAGCAAATTACTTTGGCTGGACTTAGATTAAAAATTATGCTTTTCAGGTAACAATTTAATGTTTCATTCAATTCTTTTATTCTTAGCTGAGTGGTTTAAAGTCAGGCTTCATGCATGCATTCATAATACATGGGTCACCTAGAGATTCTGACAGTTTGTGTGAACAAAGTCTGTAGCTTTCCCTCTTTGGTGCTTTTGGTGCTTTTTCAGCACCCTCATTTGCTTGCAATATACTCTAACTTTCAGCTCTAAAAAAACAGTATGTTTTCTTCTGAGTTTAAGCCACTATATGTGGTGCCAAGTACAGCTTGCTTTCAAGCTCAGAAACACCATTAAAAATAAGCAAACAAACACAATCTTCTTCCAAGTTTTAGAATCTTCATGATGCTTGCACTATTCAGTTCTTTCGGGTAACTTTTGCATTCTGTCCAGAATATGAGGGGGGATTCCTCAAAATGGAATTTACTTATAAAAATTGTGCATTTATTGTTACACATTTAAACTCATGAGTTTTTGAACTCATTCATTTTGATGCCTTTTAGTGCTTCTGCCATTTTTTATTTCACCTTTTTTTAAAGATTTTATTTATTTATTTTTAGAGAGGGAAGGGAGGAAGAGAGAGAGAGAGAGAGAGAGAGAGAGAGAGAGAGAAACATCAATGTGCAGTTGCTGGGGGTCATGGCCTGCAACCCAGGCACATACCGTGACTGGGAATCGAACCTGCGACACTTTGGTTCGCAGCCCGCTCTCAATCCACTGAGCTACGCCAGCCAGGACTTATTTCACCTTTTTCACATTAGCAAAACATTTCCCTTTGAGGGCTTTTTTCATCCAGGGAAACAAAAAAAAGTCACCCGGGGGGAGATGGGATGAGTAAGGAGGGGAGGGCATGACACTTATGCCGTTTTTGGTCAAAAACTGATGAACACTCAGTGCCCTGTGAACAGGTACACTCATAAATCACACATTGTGCAATGGGCAAATGTGTTGAAAGAGTCTTCAGAAAAAAATTCACTGAAGCTGAACACAGCGTCTCACAACAATGTCAGCTGGCACACTGATACAGATGGGTTCCTAGAACACTCACCTAGTGGGGGAAGCCTGTATGTATGTAAGGGGCCAGCCCTCCAGAAGATAATTCCAGCTGGGGGTCCTACCTCATACATGGGTATTATCTTCAGGAGAGCCAGTTAGTAAGAATGTATTTGCCTATGCCAAATGCTGAACTACTTCTCTGCATGTCAGGCCTAATCCTCAGTGAAGACCCAATGGGACCCCTATGCAGGTCTCTATTTATTCATACTGACTACTTTCAGGAACTTTGTCCCAAAATTCCACTTATGTCAGCCTCTCCAGATTTGATCTCCATCTCCTCATCTCAGTGAAGCCAACTGAATCTTCTGCATTCTCTGTATTTGGCTCAGGCAGAAAATCAATATGAGTATAGAGTTAACCTTAGTTTTCCTCCTTCTCTTAAAAATCCCAGTCCTGTTCTCCCATGTCTGAAAGAAGTTGTTTCATATTTTTGCTCATTGTTTACAGAAGGAGGTTTAGCTCAATTTTTATTTCATCACAGCTGGAAAAAGAAGTTATGTAGCCTTATTTTTTAAATAATATTTGAGGGATACCATATATAACTATATACATTTTTACCTATGTAAATGTACTGTTTCTAATCTTTAAAGCATAAATTCACATTTTAAAATATTTGGAATCTATATAAAAGTAGTCAATAAAATCATTTTAAAACCTAACCAACAATAGACAATTGGTGTTAACAGATAAATGTATTTCTTTGGAGTTCTTGCAGTTCTTTTTTTGACCACCAACTTATACCATACACAAAAATAAACTCAAGATGGACAAAAGATTTAAATATAAGTTGCAACACTATAAAAGTCCTAGAAGAGAACATAGGCAGGAAAATCTCAGATATTCCATGCAGCAATATTTTCACTGATATGTCCCCTAGAGCAAGGGACATAAAGCAAAGAATAAACATATGGGATCTCATCAAAATAAAAAGCTTCTGCACAGCTAAAGAAAACATCAGCAAAATGAAAAGGGAACCAACCATAGGGGAAAAATATATTTTCAAATGCTACCTTGGACAATGGTTTGATCTCCAAAATATAAAAAAATCAAACAACTCCACTCCAGGAAGACAAACAACCCAGTTAGAAAATGGGCAAAAGACCTGAACAGAAACCTATTTTCTAAACTTTTTTAATATTATAAATATATGTATATGTGTGTATATGTTGTAATGTAAATGTAATCATTACATATTATATATATAATTTATATATTTAATTTTAAACAGTTAATAAAAGATTATTTACAGATTGTAGATAGAAGATATTAGATCCAGGGTATGGTGACAGCTAATATTCATCCCTAGGTAATTTATCTGTCTCTCCTAATTAGCAAAATTACTCAGGCCATTTAGTATGAGTTTTGACCATGCAAAAATATTTACTCAAGATACTTGGGCAAGGTTTTGCTCTGCATGACTCTATTTTATGGAGAAGGGTGAGGAAAGTTTATCTTGGCGGTGTCTCATGCAAATAGTTTAGATGCTTTTTGTAAGTGCTAAATAAAAATAGCAGAAATATTATATTATGTTATTATAAAAATAACAAGAGATTCCAGCTCAATGAATCTGGAATAAATAACTTGGTAGTAGACACTATACCTGGACCTGAGAAAGGGGTGGACTCCCAAGAGACAGGTAAGGACAGTACTGCAATGTTGAGCTTTCTTGCAGGAGGGCTTTTTGTGTTTTTCCTTCAATTGCTGATTTATCTTCTGCCTTTTAAATTTTATTTCATCCTACTTTTAATATCCTGTTTTAATTTTATTACTCCCTTTCTTCTTTTGTTTACTTTCCCTTTCTTTTCCTTCTATCCTTCTCATCTCATTTAGTCACATCATCTCACATTTTTCTCCTATGACTTTCTGCATCTGCTAAAAAAAAAAGCCCTATTTTACTTTTAAAGAGGCCAAAAACGTTATAGAATTTTCTTTCTGTTTTTGTAGTAAGTTGTTTTCAGAGGTTCATTTTTCTACTTGGTATCTAGGAAAACTTGTCTTTTGGCTTTTGTTTTTCCATGGATCCCATGTTGTTATTTTTCTGTTAACTTCCCCAGTGTTTGCCAACAGACCAACAGGTAAACTAATTTCCTTTGGCTCCACATTTTCTCTGCTTAGATACTGATCAAACTTTCCTCTCAAATCTGCAGGCAATGACAGATGACAGTTATGAATCACAGTCCAATTCCCAGTGTATTTTAGTTTTACTGGACAGATTAGAACTTCTTTTACACATTTATAATATATAATTAAGTGGATAGAGTACATACAAAAGAAAAAACCCTATTTTCAATTTGTATTATTACAATGGTTCTTTTCAACAAGGTTTAGATGACAGTGTGATTTTCAAATTGAAATTATGAGCTAATCAGCATCACAGATGCCCAGCCTCATAATCTTTACTGTGAGGGGCTGAAAGGCCTGAAAACCTACATTTTAAACAAATTCCTGAGATGAGTCTTATGTACACTAAGAGCAATCAGACTCCACCATCTGGAATGCAACTCAATATGGCTTGTCCATCTCTACTCTGACTCAATGTTGCCTATTAATAGTGAGATGTAGACCAAGAAATATTTATGACTGCAGGTATAAAGAGGGCCCACATTAGGCCATCATAAAAATTCAGTATCACAAGAGGTAGAGGCTGCCCATGTTCTGTATGATAAGGTCTTTTTGTCACCTCCCTGTACCAATGAACAGATTACAGATAGAGCTGACATATTGTTTAATCACTTTCTGGTGAATAGATTTGCTTTATTTCAGTTCCACTACATAAACAGTTCATAGGCTGTAATTTTTCCTTCTATTCCATTGGTCTGAAAAGTAGAAGAAATTCTGCCCAGAATTTACCTTTTTTTGGTGTCTACATCCTTAATGTCCATAGAAGTTTGGAAGTGGCTATGTTAGAGTTTATTGGCTAGATGTCATTTGAAATCAGAAATTCTGGCCAAGACGGAGGCATGGGTAGAAACACTGCATTTCCTCGCACAACCAAAAGAAGGATAATAACCAATTTAAAAGCAATAAACAACCAGAACTGCCAGAAAACCAAACTGCATGGAACTCTGACAACCAAACAGTTAAAGAAGCATTCATCCAGACCAGCAGGAGGGACTGAGAGGGACAACCAGGCAGAGAGGACATATGGCAAGGCATCAGACCATGCAGGCAAGGCTGGAGCTGGCTTATCCAGAAACTAAAGACTCAAAACTTCTAACCATAAAATCCTGTGGAGATTGTAAAAGTGGGGGAAATTCCCAGTCACACAAGACAGTTTGTTGGAAAGTGGAATAGAGTGCAGCAAGCAAACAGCATTGTTCTCTCTCTGACCTCTCCCCGACAGACAGTGCCACAAGGCAGCAAAGAAAGTTGCCCCACCCTGTGAATACCTAAGGCTCCACCCCTAACAACATAACAGGTTCACCAAGACAAAGAAATATGGCCCAAATGAAACAACAGATCAAAACTCCAGAAAAAGAACTAAGTGATGAGGAAATAGACCACCTATCAGATGCAGAGCTCAAAACACTGGCAATCAGGATGTTCACAGAAATGATTAAGTATGGCCACAAAATGAAGGAAGAAATGAAGGCTACAAAAAGTGAAATAAAGAAAATTATACAGGGAACCAACAGTGAAGGGAAGGAAACTGGGACTCAAATCAACAATTTGGGACAAAAAGAAGAAATAAACATCCAACCAGAATGAAATGAAGAAACAAGAATTCAAAAAAATGAGAAGAGGCTTAGCAACTTCTGGGACAACTTTAAATGATCCAACATCTGAATCATAGGGGTGCCAGAAGGAGAAGAGGAAGAGCAAGAAATTGAAAACTTATTTGAACAAATAATGAAGGAAAACTTCCCCAATCTGGCCAAGGAAATAGACTTCCAGGAAGTCCAGGAAGCCCAGAGAATTTCAAAGAAATTGGACCCAAGGAGGAACATACCAAGGCACATCATAAGGTACCCAAGATTAAAGATAAGGAGAGAATCTTAAAAGCAGCAAGAGAAAAGGAGAGAGTTACCTACAAAGGGGTTCCCATAAGACTGTCAGCTGATTTCTCAAAAGAAATCTTACAGGCAAGAAAGGGCTGGAAAGAAGTATGCAAAGTCATGAAAAGCAACGACTTACATCCAACATTACTCTATCCAGCAAAGCTATCATTTAGAATGGAAGGGCAGATAAAGTGCTTCCCAGTTAAGGTCAACTTAAAGGAGTTCATCATCACCAATACTGAAATGTTAAAGGGACTTACCTAAGAAATAGAACAAGATCAAAAACTATGAACAGTAAAATGACAACAAACTATCAACAGCCAAAACTAAAGAACAAAAACTTAGCAAATAACTAGCACAGGAACAGAATCACAGAAATGGAGATTAAATGGAGGGTTATCAGTGAGGAGGGGGAGAGAGAGAATGAGGGGGAAAGGTACAGGGGATAAGAAGCATAACTGATAGGCACAAAATAGACAGGGGCAGGTTAAGAATAGTATGGGAAATGGAGTAGCCAAAGAACTTATAGGTACAACATATGGACATGAACTAAGGGGAGGAATGCTGGAGGATTGGGGGGTGCAGGGCAGAATGGGGATAAAAGGGAGAAAGAAATTGGTATGACTATAATAGCATAATCAATAAAATCTACTTAAAAAAAGAAATTCTGATTGGTATATAAAAGCATTTGCCTGTCTTGGAGTAGGATTGTAGCAAATTCACTTACACTTCTTACAATTTAGTTCATATTTAAGGATATTTTTAAGTAAAATACAAAAACATAACAGATTTATACTCGTTAACTAAAACTGACACTTAACATTATGCTATATTTATTTAGTCAATTTTGTGTGAAGTAAATAAAATAAAGATAAAGTCATTTTTATCCCCATACCCATTTTCATTTCCCACCACTCTCACCACACACAAACAATATCATACTTGTAGTACACTGTTCTATTTACTAAGTTATGTGAATAAATTATTAAAATTTTAGTATATTCACATAATACATGCATATAAGAATAATACATAATATTGTTTTATGTAATTTTTATTAACATGATTTTTTACATGCTCTATATCCTGCCAGTTGCATTTTTCCCTCAAATTTATTATTTGATATCTAGCCATGTTGATATATTGATATTTGTTTAATTCCTCTTTCCTGCTTTATAGTATTACTTCCTTTGTATATACTCAACTCTATTGTTGAGCAGAACTGGACCAACAGAACTGGACAACAAGAACTGGTCCAAAAATCTTTTGGACCAAAATCTGCTGGAATCTGCTGGAATAGTCCAGTTCTATTCCTTAGATGTTTCTCACAACAGTCTTCTTACACCTAGACTCTGCATTTTACATGAAAGATTGAAGAGGTGCAGAATCTGTTAAGTGTTTAGCTGGGTGGAGAAATACATGATTCAGTAATATTAGTATGCTTCATATTCAACTGATTATTCCAACTGTGAATAGGCTTTTCCACAGGAATGTGCCACTGAAAAAAATTTACAAGTATTCACCACAACCATCTTATCATCTCTAAAACAAAAAAGTTGGGTATTTCCTCCACTGCCCCACCCCCCAATTAATGTCACAAGTCTAAACAAACTATGAAGTCTTCCCTTTAAAAAAATGGACACATTTGTTGACATGACAAGGAATTTGGACAAAAGTATAAAATAAACCAACATCAGGATGGAATGAATGATACTATTCACCAAGGTCAAAGAACTTGAAATATTATAGAGCACTTTCTACCCTCTCCAAGTTTTGCTATTATGCTATTTTTTCCTCTTGAAAATGCATGCCTGATTATGAAGGTGATGATGATGCTTTTTATTGAAAGGATATCAGAAAGGTTATAAATATTCATTAATATTACGTGATATTACATTCATATTGATAGAATTATTACATCATTTACTCTTTTATCTATTTTCTCAAAGTTCTAATTTTAGTTACTTGAATTAAAAAAACCAACAATCATAAAAAGAATACCATGGAGCTACAGTTTTCACTAATGTTAGGGTCCAAAGTAGAGGATACAAAGGATGAAATTTGTATAAAATCAAAATTATTCTATGTCTCTTAGGAAGAAGCACCATTAGAAATCAGCATAGCATTTCTCACACAGTCCAATGCAGCTTCTTTTTTCTCTAGCATTGGAATAGGTCATTTATATTTGGGTCAAGCACCAGGTAAGGCATTGACTTGTATTTAGGTTGTATAAAAATCATATTTTAAAAATATGTGTTTTTATGCTAAGTCAGGAAGGATATGCATTTTTCACAATTTTAACCTAGTAAGTATGGACACTCGCATTCTGACAGATGCTCTGGAACTTAGACCAACAGAGGAAATAACGTTCGGACTCTCACATCATGCTCATGCTGTGACATGTTATTGAGTGGAAAAATAGATGGAGTTAATGCATTTAGGTTTGGGTTGCATTTGTTTTCACTTCTTGTAGAATCTGTATGATAAACTTGCATAAGGTAAATACTTAAATATGTAACTGTAAATACTTAAATACCTACCTCTAACCTATCTCTCCAACTTAGCTTGCCAGCTTCCTCTCATACCGTAAGCTCCAAAAAGACCAAAATACTTTCTGTGGTTACCCAAAATACCATGGATTTTCTAGTCTTGTGTGCCTTTGTACATGCTATTGCCACTATCAGACTCCTGATTCTGCCTCATATTCTTAACACCCTAAACCCACCTGGAGAAATGCTACTTACCATTTCAGAATCAGATGAAGCATTGCCACCTCAGTGAAATCTTACTTGATTCTATATTATCAATGTACTGAATACATGTTTCAATTAGTGCATGTGTGCCATATCTGCTTTTATATTTCTCTCTTCCATTGGATCAACTCTGTAAGAGCAATGTTTGTAATATCTGTCTTTTCTTCCCCTACATTAACAAGGGATTCATTAGCCACTCCCAGTATGATTAGTCAATAAATAAATAATTCATAGATATCTTCAGTATATTACAAACCAAAATAACAATAATACAAAGAAGAAAGAAGGAAAGAAAGAAAGAAGAAAAGAAATGAAGGGAAAAGAAAAAAAAAAGAAAAGAAAAAAGAAAAAGACTGACTCAGTGTGGGTAATCCAAGCTCCAATAGCTTTTTCTCTCAATTTATGCTGACTCTCCCTCATTTTATATGTGTATGCTGGCTATAGAATATCCATAGGATCTGATGTTTGTAAAAGAAGAGAAACCACCCTCTGCTTTCTTGATGTCTTTGCTACAAATCCTGAACAGAGTTTGGGCGTACCAATGGCCTGGCAGTTGTCTTTTCTAACAGTTAAAACCACAGAGTTTAACTTACAATTCATAAAAAGATAATTTCCCACTCAAACTGGGATGTAAGCCCAGTAACAGTAGGGAATTTAAAATGGGTAGAGAGGCTCTGTTCTCTCTTAAGATCTCAGGAAGGTAAAGTAGACTCAGTGAGACTACTGAGTTTTCAAGGTAGAACACTGAATGATGACGGGAAAATTCTTCCCTATCCCTGCTTGACCTCTTCTGTCATTTGCCATCACTTTATAAGCCAGAGACTATTATGCTAGAGATGGCTTAATTTCTTCTTAGGCATTCCTATAAGTATTTGAAATTGCATGTACTTTTTTAACTTACTTGATTTTTAAAAAAATAAATACTGATAAAACAAAAGCACACATATAACTAGTTTTAAAAGAACCCATTCTAATTTCACAATATTCTAGTTGAAATTGGTTTCAGAAATCATATTTTTTAAAGTTTCTTTTGACATCTAAGGAAAAGCAACAGGCTTGAGAGAATGTTATGACTTTTCTCAAGGTCACCTAGCCATAGTTTCATTCCTGGACTTCAACCAGCTCCTTTGAGTGTCACATCAGTGATCTCTTGCTTAAAAGATGATGAAATTCAAGGCAAGATTGAAATAAATACCAATAATTTGGTATGGTAGGAGGTTATTAAAAATAATTTTGGGCCATAAATTAGAAATGATACACATTCTCTGCAGGCAGTATATGTATAAATAAAGTTGATTGAAGTTAGAAATGTTATTGGTGTGTAGCCAAAAGAAAATTACTATCAAATGTAGAGTGGTGGAAGTTAAATAAATGAATCCAGTTAATATGTCTAGCTCTTCAAATGGCTCAGTGCCTGTTATTTTTTAAATCCTCTTTATTAACTTGTTAATTGTTGAGTAATACATAAAGAGAAATGGCCAAGAAAATAGATGAAAGTAATCTTCTCATGAACATATTAATGTTTCCCAGGAAATAACTATTCTTGCTAACACACAAAAATTCTTTTCATGTTTAAGTCATGTGTAATCTCTCTATCCTAGGATTTTAAAATCCTACACTACATGGATGATTGTAATTTAGGGCCATGAGGTTTTATTTCCTTCACACATATTCTTAAGGAATCTTATCTTAAATGTGCCAACCAAGTCAAATATTAGTGTATGTCTTAGCAAATGTCTTATAGCCAAGGAGTACGCTGTTGATTCTGTTCCTAACAGTTGGATTCAGCACATTAAAAAGTGGCCAAAGGAAATAGTTCATGTCTAAAAAATTTATGTAAAAATATTAAATTTATTAATATCTTTTGAAGTCTGTGTAAAGTAGACATCAGTTAAAATCATTAGTGGAAATTTCATTTTATGCTGGGCCAGTCTGAGAAAAAAATTGATGACTAGAAGTCTTTTGTCTGCCTTTTTTACCCTTCTTCATCTCAATCACCTCATGCCACCCCAGAATTTCTAGAAGCTTGAATTATGGAAACTTACTAGAGCTGTTCTTCCTGCATTGATCCTCTTATCAACCTACATTTCACATTAGAATATACTTCCTTATATCTCATCTACTTAAGGCTGTGTTAGTATAATAAAATTATTCTTGAATAATTTATTGTTTTCTCATTTGTCATGTAAATGTGCACATAACCAAATTTCATAGAGGCACAATCTCTTAATTCAAAGCAGTAAATTTGTCCTGGCTGGCGTAGCTCAGTGGATTGAGCTCAGGCTGCGAACCAAAGCATCACAGGTTCAATTCCCAGTCAGGGCACATGCCTGGGTTGTAGGCCATGGCCCCCAGCAACCACACATTGATGTTTCTCTCTCTCTCTCTTTCTCCCTCCCTTCCCTCTCTAAAAATAAATAAATAAAATCTTTTTTAAAAAAGGAGTAGATTTTAACTTAATCCAAAGCAGTAGAGATTAACTTCAAAATAGTATAGACAATACCAATAATCTGTGATAGGCCAGAGGGAATGAGATATACTTGGGATATCAGCCGAATTAAATCAGCAGACTACAAAGGAAAATCCCTACCTAAGGTATGTCATGTTGTATTAGTAAGGGTTCTCCAGAAACATGTACACAATAGAATATATACTTATAAAGAGATTTATTATGAGGAATTGGCTCCTGTAATTGTGAAAGTTAAGTCCCAAGATCTGAAAACAGCAAACTGAAGACTCAGGAGCACTAATGGCATAATTCTAATCTGAAAGGCTGCAGGTTCAAGTCCCAAGAAGAGATAATTTTTCACTTTTTTTCTGAAGGCAGGAAAAGACCTATGTCTTAGCTCTATAGTCAGGCAGGAGAAGTTCCTTCTTACTCAGGCTTCTTTTTCTATTTAGATCTTCAATTCATTGGATGAGGCCCACCTATATTAGGAAGATAATCTGCTTTATTCAGTCTACTCAATCAAATACTAACCTCATCTAGAAACATCCTCACAGTCAAACTCAGAGTATTGTTTGATCCAATGCATGGGACACCCCATGGCCAGTCAAGTTGACATACAAAATTAACCATATATGGAAAAAGGTTTAGTCTTTGTCTGCATGGTTCTAGACAGCAGAACTGGGAACAATGGACAAAGACCAAGGGAAGCTGATGTGGGCTCATTATAGGAGGAAGTTTATAACATTTGCAACCATATAAGAAAGAATGGACTATTTTATAAGAGAGTAAATTTCCAGATCTTCAAGATTTTAATTGTTGTTTTAGATGGTGTTTCTGCTTTGAGTGAAGGATTCCCACCCCCCTCAAGGTGTTTCTATGCCAGAGAATTATGCTATGCTCAATATTTAGGGAACAGGGCTTGTTTTCATGTAATTACAGCCAACCTTCTGTCCTCCATGTCACAGCCAGAGATTTCTCTTCAAAATACTTATCTGATTGTGTAGGTGATTTGTTAAGGAAGTTCTTCCAGAAGTTGATGAGGATGTAGGAAAAAGAAGAAGTCAAGCCAAGTCCCAATCACATCCTGTCTCTGGGAAAGGCCAGAAGAGAAATTACATCACAGAGTGGATCCCATAAGCTGTGGGCTACCCTGACAGCAAATATTGTAGGCACTCCCAGCTCTCTGCACCTGTGGATAGAGCAGCTCCAGTCATCCAAGGACAGTGCCCTGAAGCAAGATGTGTGAGTAAACCTTTGGGAGCTTAGTACAGAGTAGCTGGGGGAAAGACACACAGAAAAATTTTAAAAACTATTGAAGGATTCTAAGGGATCTAGGCAGAGAATTGACAGCATTCTCATCATGTTTTACTGAAATGAGAAATGCTGAAGATTGCATAAATGGATCAATCAACAAAACAATCAACTGTTCAAAACCTTATTATCAAAGACAATTCTTTCTGTAAAGAATTCACTTCTTTATTCTTGAAATACTTATCATTAGGTTCACTGAGCTGAGAAACTTCTATGCTGTTCAGTTTTTAATTTGTTTTGTTTGATTTTGAAACAAATTTGACAGTAGAAAAAATTTGGGAGGTGGGGAAATGGGCTTCCATTCAGTTCTGTGCTTTTCTGGAGCAAAGCAATAAAAGTAAAATTGATGTCCTGCTTACTGTTTAACTGCCAACATTGCCACCTGCTATCTTGAAGCAGCAAGCAGCCTTGTTGGCACCCTTGTGCTTGGTAAGAAAATGAAGGAATGACGAATAGCCAGTTCCCAAAATCAAACGGGGCACACAGCAGTGGCTGGCACAAGATGAAGTGCTTGCTAAAGAAATAGAATGGCGAGTTAAAGCTCCCAGACCATTGATCAAACTTGTTTGTAGGCAACAATCAGTGTTTTGCTTTTGGCTGCTAGAATCTCACTACCCTTCCTGATTCAAAAGGAAGCCAAGGACCCTTCATCTGTTTATACAGACTCTGTGTAACTACAAACAGAACTGCACAGAGTTATTCCTTTGGAGCCCAGGCATCCATGCACTTCCCCCTTACATAAGCCAAGAAATGAATATGTTCACTATTTTGTATTGCCCTGTGGGATCTTGCTACAGACTTATTAGTGGTATGATTTAACCTATATTTCTAAACTGCACATGAAGGAATATTTAAAACCAGTAGTTCATGTTATTATTAGCAGAGACTGAAACCTTTCTAACCCTACTCATGAATCCATAAAAACCTCTCCATAGACTCATCAAATTTCATTTTCTAGACTTAACTGAAACATTGATTAGCCCATGCAGTGAGTAGCCACACTTTGTAAAGTGGTGTACCTAGTAGAAGTGAGAAAATTCAGTATCCATATTTGTTAAATTGAAGCAGACTAACATCTTAAAAGAGAATATGTTTCCTTCATAACTACAAAATTAAGTCTATTCAGAAGGGTTTGAGTCTACCTATTAATACAATAGACACTGCATTGCTTTTACCAAGATCTCTGGCCTTCTAACAATTGATCACTACTGTGCCAAATCTGCACATTTATATACTTGTTTTATTGTAGGTATTATATATTTTTTAATTATCATTATTTACTGAAATGTCCTTTATAGATTTTTAGACCTTTGAAGGAAGGGGTTTCTGTCTTACTCAGTTACTTAGCTACAGCCTCTCACACAGTACACATATAAGCACTCGGTAAACATATATTAGATGAGTGAATTAATGCATGAAAAATATAAAGCAAGAGATTGGAATAGGTTAATCCTCAAGCTCCTTTACTGCCTGTGGTAGACAGAATCCTAAAATGACCCCCAATTTCTTGTTTTTGGGTAATCTCCTCCCTTGGGTGTAGATGGAACCTATGAATATGATGAGATATCACTTCTGTGTTTATAGTACATTATATGTCAAAAGGGATTCCTGAAAATACGTAAAAAATGTGATTAAGTTAAATTACAGATTTAAACACTGCAGATTTTTATTTCAATTACTGAAAATTCTACGGGGGTTCTTAAGGTCACTGAGTACCTACTTTGGGTTAATCAAGACAGGGATAACTGGGCAGCCTGACTTAATCACATGAACCCTATAAATCTGAATCTAGAGGTCTGAGAGAGAAGTCAGACAAGAGGCAGCAGGGAACTCCTTTTGCTGGCCTTGAATGAGCAATTGCCATGTTATAGACAGAACCCTGTGTCAAAGAATGATGAATGTCCTCCAGAAGCTGAGAGCACCCTTCCTTGACAAGGACAAAGGACTTTTCATCTTAAAATTGCAAGGGGCTGAATTCTGTATGAAGGCTGATATTTTGCATGTTTTGTTCACTGATGTGTCATCGAGGCCAAGAACAGTTTCTGGCACATAAGAGAGTTTTCATAAATATTTACCAAATGAATCAATGGTTTTTAATTGTAGTAAATTGTTTGCTATTGTTGTTCTGATTGCATTGGAGGGAGAGTTAGGAAAGTATAAAATCAGATCATTTTCCTTGAGGAATATACATTATTATTTTTCTTATAAAATAGAGACTAACACATAGAGAAGGAAAACCTAAACAAGGTTGTCTTCCTTCCCACAGCAGACTGTTGAATGCTATAGAAGCAAAACCCTGAGCACTGCATTTAGAAAATTTTGAGTTTGTACTCAGGTTAAGTGACTTACTGGTTGGCATTACATTGACAACCTGAGTTCCTCATCTGCTGATAGGACTTAACAATATCTACCTTGCAGAGTTGGTGCAAGGATTAGAAGCAATATATGTACACTGGGGGTGTTCAATAGATAGTAGTGTTATTTTAGGATTGACTTAATGACTTCTAGTACTTTATTCTTAATATTTTCTTATACCCTTAAGTAAAATCAGCTTTTAATGTGAATGGTCATTGATTGATTCCTATTGGAAGTGTTTATATGTGTTGTTTTAGGTTCCCATGGGGGAATCTGGGCATATCTGTCAGAATCACAAAGTGTGGTGATTCTACTTTAGGACTTGGTCCTATCAGTGATCTCACACATGTGCAAGGACTCTTACCACTGAGGCTCATGGAAACATTGAGTGTGATTATAAAAGGGCAGAAACAAGTTAAATACTATCAATAGTAATATTAATGAATTAGAGTATGGCACAAAAACCTAGTTTGAAATTCTAAAAAATAAAATAAAGGTGACCTTTCATTGTTTTCTGGTTTAAAAAAAGTACTCATGGATGTGGACAAGAATGTGGTGATTGTGGGAAGTGAGGGGGGTACCAGGATGATAAATGGCAAAGGAAAAATACAATAAAAAATAAATTAAAAAATATCTATGAGGTATGCTTCATAAGTGGGGCCCATAAGGTTAATTGAAAGTTTAATAAATATGGAACAGAGATCTTAATAGGTAATAATGGGAGACATGTTGGACGAAGGATGTGAAAATGTGAATTCCAGGATCAGTGGTCTGACCTTTGGCAAATGATGCCACCTCTCTCTGCAGAAAGTTCAATCAGCTCTCATTTGGCCTTTGTATAAAAGAAAAATTCTTACATTAGAGCAAGAGAGTCTCTCACCCTTAGCCCTGAGCTTTAGAAAACCTCACTCTGTCACTACTTTATCTATGCCTTTTCTCATAAGACAATAAATTTGTGGGCCTAACATGATATGCCTACCTGGAAACTGTGCCTATCTTTGAGATCATATTTGAGGTAGCTAGAATCCAGATCTCTGTGTTCCTGCTCAAAATGGGCCTAAATTCACTTCCAAGGACTGCATGGTCCTTTACCTCAGGTTGTCCATGTATAAGACTACCTCTAACCCCACAAAAGTCACTTCATGTTCACTTTTCTCCCGGTGAATTTGCTACCTCCTCTGCTGGAAAACCTTCCCAACTTCCACATTTCCCAATCTGCCAATCAGAATGACTTGCTTATTTACTCAAATCTATGTTTTTTATCTCTGTGTTGTATTTTGGCTGCTTGTTTTTCAGCTTATGCACGAGATTATAAATTTATGGTAAGCAAGTTCTCCTTGTTCGTGTTGGTGTTGTCTATAATACACATTTCAGGGCCTTTCACATACCAAGAACAATTCTGGCAAATGGAAGAATGGAAATTCTCTAAGCCTTGGTTTCTCACCTCTAAAAAGCAGTCTTACATAGATTACCTCGAAGGTTATTTCCAGATGTAGCATTTCATAGTGCTGTATATGAAAATATTAAGAGACTCCAGGGACCAGAAAAATAATATTGAAATGCACCATATAATAGATTCCTAGAACCATTTAGACTAGGAACATGGGAGTGAGTGTACCTACAATACCCTGGAGAGATGATCACCCAGCCTGACTTAAAAATACCCAGCAATAAGAGATTCACCATCTTATAAGTCAGCATTTTGTTTTGTTTCTCCTTGAAATGTGAATGATCAGAAATCTGACCTAATATGAAGCCTAGTGCAAATATTATTTCATCCAGACCAAACATTTCCAGTTTTGTATTCCTTTAATGATATGGCATTCAAACACCTCGCCTTTCTCGTGGTCCTTCACTGAGCACATTCCAGTATCTCACCCATATTTCAAATGTTGTCTGACCAGTATGAAAACAATGGAGTCAGGAATGCTGCTGTTTGGGTGCTTTTTCATCTGTGAAAACATTCCAGTATAACTGTTCTGCTATGCTGTTTTTGTTTGCAAGGGCAACACACTATTGGCTCATATTGAGTCTGTAGTCAAGTAAACTCTAGATTTTGTCCATAGAAATTACCATTAAGCCAGGTGTCTCCTATCCTGTGAGATGATGTTAGAGACCAGTGATATCTTGTTAGTTTTAGGCCAATATTTCAATCTGTCATAACATTTTTAAAGCTTGATTCCATCATCCACTAGATTAACCATCTCTTTCCAGCTTTGTGTTGGCTATAGACGTGATAGGCAGGCCCTCTTGTCTTCGTTTAAGGTGCTAGTAACTAAACACAAGGGGCAAGTGTAAAACCTGGCAGCATGCCAACAGAACACTGTTTTTCAAATTTTATTTTTCCAGATACTAGTTCCATACATAACACAAAGTTTCATACATAACACTAGTTCCATATATTTTTTTAAAAAGGGAACATTTTTCATGATCAGAAAAACCTGAGAAACGCCACAAGGTATGTGCTCTTTCTTGGGAGGTTTCAGTGCATATTACATGCACATTATAAACTGAGGAATCTTGCTGGACTTCAATTAACTCAGCACTTCCCTAGCTTATTTGTGTAAGAAAATCTGTTTGGTAGTTGTTGTTTTGATTTGTTTGTTTGTTTTGATATCTTGCCATGTTCATGATTCATAGGAAATAGTTTAAGATATAATTGCAATTACATAGTTTAGAATTTTATCATGAAGGACCTAAATTAATAAGGATGTGGCCTCCAAAATTCATTTTACCCTTTTCGAGCTTTAACGTGAGGCTTCTTTTTTGCTTTTCTATGCTGTTCAACGTAACACTTGAAAGACTGCGATTTAACCCTCTAAGGTATATAAACTTTTCCATTAATTTGTCTTACTCTATCATGTGCCTCATTTTCTTCTTCTCTGTGATTCTTCTTTCTTCAGTTTGAAAATAATTTCCCTTGATACATTTGGAAGCAAAACAGTAATTGGGAGTTTAGTCTTTTAGTAACATTATTCTGTCTCATCCAGATGGATTTGGCTCTTTATGTTCTTCTCACTCTGGACAGAGCTAATTGTAATTTTTTAAAAAGTCATTTAAGTTCTATTTTATTTTTTTGCTCCACAGTCCATTTTGGACTTTGACTTGTGGTTCTTACAGGTTTATGGCACTCATTTTTCATTTTTTTTATTATACAATGTTTATTCTGTCTTTTGTACATGTCTTTTTAAAATATGATCTCATCCTACACAGTACCTAAGACTCCATTTTTTTTGTTTAAAAAAATAATCAGTGACTGTATATCAGACTGTCATTGTTATTCTTCCATCTCTCTGCAGCAGTCTTCTTTTAGAATCTCTGGTCATGCGGTCATACCTAATTTGTTTTGTGCTTTCTGAGATGTGCTTTTCTAAGTTTCAGGGTAGATGTTTGGCTATCCCTCAGCATTTCTTTCCACAGCTTTATTATTAATTCCAAGAACATTGTTCACATTCTCCAAAGCTACTATCATTCCCATTGACTCAATCAGTTTTTCCTTGTTGCAAAGTTAAGTTAAAAGAAGCAGTTCTGCTTGCTTATCTCAGGACTGATTGAGAGTTAAGATTTCTGGCAAAGTAATACTGAGTAAGTCAGGTAAGAATGATTTCCTCATTAAATATATAATTAGTGCTTACTATGAGCCAGGCAAAGTTCTTGCTGGAAGGAAGATGACAAGATGGCAGATGACAAGATAGAGAAAGGAGGCAAAAGACAAAGTAAAAGTTGAAAACCTCAGCTAATGATAGGATTATATAAATAAAGTAAAATACTGCAATATAATAAAGTGTTATGGGTTAAGGGTATACAAATTTAAATTAGATGCTAAGAAAAGTCCTCACTAAGAAAGTAACATTTGAACTGAAATCTGAATGCCAAGGGAGATCCAGGCATAAAATATCTCTAGGTGGACTATTCCACAGTGTGTGTACTCATCCTAAAGTGTTGGTAGTCTTGGCCTAGTCTAGGACAAGGGGGAAGAAAAAGACTGAACATAAGAAATAGGAGCTGAAGTAGTAGGTAACAAGGTGTAGGAAGTTGGCAGGAAATGGAGAGACAAGTAGAGGTCATATCATGTGCCTGTAAAAAAGCTAAGTTATGCAGGAATGACCAACCCTTCAAGGTTTTAGTCAGGTTGGTGACATGATCTGGTTTATATTTTTTAAAAAGGACCCTGAGTCAAAGGTGAAGAACAAATTTGGGCACAATTGACAAGGCAGATGTAAAGAGCCCAGCAAGGAGACAACTGGGGGCTTCAAAACAGGGAACTGAGGTCCCCCTCACTGACACACCTCAACTCTTCATTTTTGTGATCTTAGATGTGAATATTATATATGTCTCTCCTGTCTGACTGAACAACGTTTGGCATGTTCCTCAAACTAGATTGTTTTCACATTTCTCTTTTTTTTTTCTCATCAACATGCTCTTCAGGTTTCTTTCGTCTGGGCCAAATCTTCTCACATAGTCCATGCTTTTGTAACATGTGATTCTACTCTATTACCCCATCTCTCAGAATTGTTTTTTTTTCTTTGAACCAGACTAATAGTCTGGATGCTGCATTTGTGTAAAAAAAATGTTATAAACAATGCCCCTGGATATTCACTAAAATGTATTTTAACCATGAGTCATGTTCCATGTCCTACTCATATTTTATGCTTTGAAGGGCTTCTTTTGAGCTTCTCAGGATTATTAAGATGTTCCCATTTTAATAGTTGTGTTTTGGATATGAGGAAGGAAAGAAACTAACTGTTATTGAGAGAAGTCTGGGAAAGAAATAACCTATCTGGGTTCCTTATTCAAATTAGCTAGCCAATTTGGTATGGCAAAACACTTCAAGTGAATCATACAACTTTAATAAAGAGACTCTAGTCACTGGGCAATAACACTTGCTTCACATCAGACACTGCTTTGAACTGCCAATGCTAATCAGGTTTTCTATGAACACATTAGTTAAACACCAATTTCCAGGCCCATTCTCTCTTGCCCCATTGCTCCACTGTCCATAGGATAATACTGAACTTGTACGAGGATCACAGTCCCTTTATGCTTACTTGACTCCAGAGCCAGCCAAATCATAAATAGGGGTGATGTTCATTTGCTTTTTTCTGGTGTGTCTGGCTCCAGTATCATAGAATCAGTGCCTTGCCTACAACCAATTGCTTTAATTTTTCACCAGAGATTATTGCTTTTATTACTAGATGAAGGCAGTGGTAATTCTCCAAACTGTCTGGGACAGTTTTATTTGCTGGAATTTCACAGCTATAGTGGGGAAAAAAAATAAATGTTCTTTGGTGCTGCCAATAACATTAAAAACAAGAATAACTTTATATAGCTTTAAAATAAGCAATCCTAAAAGTCACTTCAGTGGTGTATCAATAAAAGAATTAACAGTAACATATTACACATTTTTTATGTACAAAACAGAGGGATAATGAATTCTAAGGTATATCCCAGGGGTTTTCTGTGACTTACATCAATCCAGTAACATTATAGCTCAAGAAATACGAATGTTGATCTATTGTTAATATTTCTTTCTGGGTGTTTTCTGGTATTTCCTGACTCAGTTACAACACAAATACAATGACATTGAGACTTGGGTTTCATTTTTTAAAATTATTTCATTGTTGTTCAATTACAGTTGTCTGCATTTTCCCCCCACCACTCCCCACCCCACCCCAGCCAAACCCACCTCCATCCCTTGCTTTACCCTCCCCTTTGGTTTTGATCATGTATCCTTTATAGTAGTTCCTGAAAACCCTCCCCCCATCCCCTCCCCCCTCCCCCTTGGCTGTTGTTAGATTGTTCATAATTTCAATGTCTCTGGTTATAATTTGTTTGCTTTTTTCTTTTGTTGATTATGTAAATTCTGTCACCAGAAAGCTATGAGAGCTTGAACAAGTCACATTACCTTTTTGGACCTCAGTTTCCTCATTTAAAAGGAAATCCTGCCATTTGTGACAACATGGATGGAACTTGAGGGCATTATGCTAAGTGAGATGTCACAAGGAGAAACACAAACACTGTATGATCTCATTTATATGTGGTTGCCAGGGCTTGGAGGTGAAGGAAATGGGAAGATGTTGGTCAAAGGATATATAGTCTTCTAGTTACAAGGTGAATAAGTTCTAAGGATCCGAGTATCTAATAAGGTACAGCTGGGTAACTAATTAACAGTATTGTATTGTATACTTAAAATTTATTAAGAGAGTAGATCTTAAGTGTTTTCACCACAAAACAATAAAATGATAACTAGATGTGTTAGCTAATCCTAGTGTGGTAATCATTTCTCAATGTACATATATCCAATCATCATGGTGGATACTTTAACTCACAGTTATTTATCAATTACATGTCAATAAAGCTGGAAAAATTGAAATAAAGATATCACATTACAAAATGAGCACAAATATTTCTTTTATATAAAGCTACATCCTCTTTTATCAATAAAAATTATATTGAAAGGAGTTTTATGTGTATTTTTTCTTTTTTCACCCCTAGCACAAAGAAGGTTCAACAGTGTGAAATGAAAACCTTGGATTCTACTGAGCTTATATCTTTAAAATGTGATTTTGGTTTGTTGTTTCATATTCAGCCTTATCTCCTTGTCTGACCACAGTATTCTTCTCTCCAGAATTCCAGCACGTGTGCATGTTGTGGGTATGTTGGGGGCAGGGGAGACAGTGGACTAGCAACATCTGGAAGAGAGAGCAAAGACTAGATAATTACTGAAGTTCATGCAGGAAGTTAGATTTAGATTTTCCTCTGTGTCCAACTGTTCAGCTGTCATGAACCAACTCTAAACTTGTAAAACAAAGAGTATTGTTTTTGAATTTAGATTTAGGGAACAAAATACAAGAGAACATTTGGGTCTGCAGATTTTCCATCATGTAATCATCACATATGCAAAAAGAGATCAGCTTTGGGAGTGGACACATAAAATTTATCAGTGAGGAGAAAAAAGAGCAAATGAGTAATAGACAAAAGTTTTGTTTACAACTAACCAGTCTGTTTACAATAGCTAACTGTAATCAATTACAGTAATCTTTAGTATGTAATTATCTGATAATATATATTTCAATATGACAATTTTTTTCATTAAATTCACACATGCAGGAAGTCATGATATCTCATTGCTTCTTAGCTGGACAATGGTGACTCATTTGAAAGGTAAAAAACAACTTAAATAATGTGAATGGTGTGAATGCTTGAGAAACAGATGACTTGGATATGATATTAGTAGGTCTGTCCATAAAATGGCACTAATAACATTTCACATATTCCAATAAATTTTATATAAGAAAAAATAGAACTAGGACAGATGTTTCATAGTTTATGTTGTCCATTTTCTGCACTCTCATGATATTTTCTATATGTGAATGAGTGTGTTTGTTTGTATGTATGCATACACATGAGGTCTGTCTGGAAAAAGTCCAACCACTGTTAACGTAATGAGAACTGTTTGTGTGACATATATATAACCTGGTAGCCAAGGAGAGTGGACTGGAATGTGCATGTGTGAACAATGATGACTTCACTGTACTTGTCATTGGGGGCAGTAGACACCATTGAATGAGCATGTGCTGTGTGGCTGTTGCATTCAAATGTACTGTGTGGCTGATGCATTGAAAATGACTGAGTACAGCAATTAATTTGTATCAAATTTTTTAAATTTCTCAGTATTCTTTTTTCTTTTTTTATTGTTGTTCAAGTACAGTTGTCTCCATTTTCCCCCTACCACTCCCCCCTGACCCCAGCAATTCCTACCTCCCAACCTCAATCCTAACCCCCAAATTTTGTTTTAAGCTTGCACTTTTGTCCATGGAAACTATGTGGATGATTCAGAAAGCTGCAGCTATGGGCAACTAATGATTGGCAGCTTCATCACAGCAACATACCCACCCATGGATCACATCTCATGAAGAGTTTTTTGGCAAAACATCAGAGCACCCAGGTAGCTCAGCCTCCTTACAGCCCAGATTTGGTGCCTTGTGACTTCTGGCTTTTCTCAAAACTGAAGTCACTTTTGAAAGGAGGAAATTTCATACCATAGATGAGATTCAGGAAAATATGATGGGGCAGCTGATGGTGACTGGGAGAACCGTGTGAGGTCCCAAGGTGCCTGCTTTGAAGGAGACTGAGGCATCATTGTCCTTTATACAATGTTGTATCTGGTATCTTCTTCAAAAAATATCTCTATTTATCATATTACATGGATAGATACTTTTCTGGACAGGCCTCATATATATTTGAAGTGAGTCAGAATCATTGAGACATTAAGTTGGATTACAGGGTGGGTAAAAGGTAGATTTACAGTTGTGAGTACACAAAACAGTTTATTATTATTTATTTATTGTTTTCCTTGCCAACGATTGTAAACCTACTTTTTCCCCACCCTGTATATACAGTTGATTCTCATTATATGTAATAGAATAGCCATGGACCTTAAATTTGTGATAACTGAACTATTGTTTCCAGGGGAAATACCAGATTAGTGCCTATGATTTTCTACATAGTCAATCAGTGGATAAACTTGTTTAAAATGTGTTTGACTATGGATGTGGGGGCAGGCTTGTTGGAGGGTGGCAAAGGGGGGAAAATGGGACAACTGTGATAGCATAAACAATAAAACATTTAAAAAATGTAAAAACACTGAAAAAACAAAATATATTTTCTTACCTAAAAAATTAATAAATGTGCTCGTGTTTAAAATCACCTTATTTAACAAGCATTGTTTTTCATTAATATCAAATTGAAGCCTCAGAACTACAGGTCATGCCTTGATAAATCTTATCTAATCCACATATTTTCTCCATAGGGCACATCACAGACTGCTTGCACTTAGGGACACTAGGCAGCTTTTCAACATGATGCTCAGGGGGCATTTTAAAACACCAATGAGAAGTGCAAAACTATGAAAAATGTGATATTAAATATACAAGAAGGACACTTATTCATAGTAGAAGAACTGAAACAAGAGGCAGTGTTGCCTCATTCAGCCCCAGCAAGGAGTGTGTTCAATGAGTGACTCAAATTTCTCATCACTGTACATGCCCATGAATGACCATTAGAGTTCTGTGAGCGTTGGCGAGTAGGGAAATTTTCAAATGCAGAATCTGTGAATAAATAATTATTGACTGTGTATGTACATAAAATCATTGAGAGGTTAGGTTGGACATGGGGAATACAGAGAGCTTATACCCCACCTTGAGACATTCACTCCCTCAACCCTAATCAAGCAACACTGACATATTTTTTAATATGAGACTATTCTAATTATCTATTGATGCCTATAAAAATCATCCAAAACTTAATAGCTCAAATAACATCAATAATTTATTCTGATCACTATAGAATTTTATAAAATTTGATGGTAACAGCTCATCCAGGCTCCACAAGGCATCTATTGAGCCTGAAAGATCCATTGTCAAGAAGACTCAACTCATAACTGGTAAGATGGTGCTGACTTTTAGGTTGTAATTCATGGGGCTGTGGACAGAACCCTTGGTTTATCTCCTTTTGGGCTCCTCCATGAACTGATTGGGCTTCCTTACTACATGGAGGCTGGGTTTCAAGAGCAAGTGTACTAAGTAACAGAAACTAGAAGTTACCAATTATTTGTTTTCTGGGTCTAGATAATTGTACAACATGACTTCTAGCATATTCTATAGCTCGCATAGTCACAGAGCACTAGTTTAAGGGTAAGGCATATATAGACCCCTTGATGAGTATGTCAGATTGTTTGGTACCATGTTTGAAAACTACCACAACACCAATGATATTACCGTTTTACTTAAGAAAAAAGCCATTCTAGAGGACGGAAGATGGCAGCTCTACTCTAGGCAGTGTTTTTCTCGGCTTCTGTGAAGAGGAGGAAAACTTGCGGATCGGTGGAGAAACAGAGCAAGTGGACTAGATTACAGAACCACTTTTGAAAGCAGGACATCAAAAATTATTGCAATCACTGAAAAACCAGACAGTAAGGAGACTGCTTCAGGACAAAAAGGGCCCAGGGATCAGCGTGGGGTTTAGGGGTGTGCAGTCTCCAGGCCCGGTGCTCCCAGGTCTGCCTCAGGGCTCCCAGGAGAGGGGAGTCGCTGCTCCCTCCCTGGAATACGGGGGATGAGCAACTCCAGGGGAGAACGTGTTGCTAGAAGGAACAGATTGGCCAGTTGGACTGGGAAAAAATCACCCAGGGACTATGAACACCCGCCCAGAGACCTGGGAGAAGTGAGGGACTCTAGCTGACAGGACCAGGGGCAGCCTGGAAGAGCACCTGCACCCCTAGCCTGGGGGAAGTGCAGATCGGTGGAGAGTACAGAGTTGGGCCAGGCTTGGCTCATGCCCCAAGGGAGGCCTGAATCTCGAGCTGTGATCCCAGGAGGGATGTGGCGCTTAGTGCGTTCCTACAGTAGTGGCTCAGAAATTTCCAGCCAGCCCAACCAGGGTAGCCGGGAAAGGCGCCAACACCCCTAGCCTGGTCGGAGTGCAGTTCGGCAGGGAACACGGAGCTGGAAAGGGCTCGGCTCTTGCACCTTCGGGAAGACTGACTCACGCGCGCTGTGAACCCGGAAGGGTCACGGCGAGGCGCTTAGGGCGATCCTAGACCCCGAATCTCAAAAGTTTGCGGGAGGGGCACGCCCTTTTACGATTTGCAGGGAGGGCGCAGTGAATCCCAAAACGTCGCAGGTGCCTCCTGAGATCATAGAGCTGGAACCCTCCAGGACCCCGGAGTCCAGAAGAACGTGGAAGTGAGATCCAGAGAGCCAGTGTGTTCGGGAGCGCCCAGGGTACCTGACAGACTTGCTGAGATCTGGCTGGGAGAGAGAGAAGCATTTCAAAGGTCCCTCAGCCAGCTGAAGCCAGCAAGATCAGAAAAACTGGTCTGGCCAGTTAGAAACCAACAACAGGTTTTTTTTGTTTGTTTGTTTTTTGGGTTTATTTTTGGGGTTTTTTTGGTTGGTTTGGTTTGGTTTGGTTTTTGTGCCTGTTGATTGATTGATTTTATCTTGTGTTTTATGTGACATTTTATTTTTCAATTCTTATTATTTTTATCTCGCAATCCCTTATGTTTCCCTTCCATTCATCCTAATATTATTCTTTCCACTCCAAATTTATCTCTCCTGCACTCCATCTTCTGCTTTTTTTCCTTTTTTAATCTTGCAAGTTACTGTAAATTTGTATTATCTTTTTCTCACTTTTCCAACATTTTTTATTTTATAATATTTTGGTATTCTTTTTCTTTCTGTATAATCTTCTTTGCTTCACTGGTTATACTGTCATTTGATAGGTTCCCCATGGTATCTCAGTCACAATGTGTTGAGAAGTTACTATCCTTCATCTGTGTTCCATTAATACACCTCTCAAGGTTCTATACTCTTTATTCTTGTTATCTAGACCTCATTGATTTTGCCACAAGACTATCACTTTACTACTACTGTTAGTAAGACCTAGTCTATACAATTGTAAATACTACTCAATACCCCTACCTGATCTCAGCCCACTTTGCAATTTTCTGAACTATACTATTGTGGGGGTTGTCTCTATTCTTTTACACATTACTCCTATATACTAATCTTTAATCCAACCCTACCTTCGAATCTGGCCTCCCACAGCCTCACAGCTTCCTAGATCCAACTAACAATCCTCTCGTCCCCAATAAGAGTCTTACCTTCTTTCCATCCTTTCTAAAATGTGGATAGTGGGGTGGAGGATCATGGTTAACACTATAAGGAGCCAAAGGATAACCCACCTCTTCTCTACTGGCTGCTAATGTAAATATCATAGTATACTGTCTTGCTGTCTTAAACCATTTTGCCTTACTCCTCCAACTGATCACAAAAAAGAGTAGGGGGAAGCTGTGAACACCAGGATACAGGAAGGAGATTGCACCACTGAATCTCACAAGTATTCTACCACAGAAGTTCACACCATAATTACAGGGAATCAGAACAGATCAATTTAAGAAACAAGAAGAAAAAAGAAGAAACCCACGAACAATGAGAAAACAAAGAAACAATCCCCAATTGAAGGGAAACAAGGAAGCCTCAGGAAAAATGCTAAATGAAATAGACGCAACTCAACTATCAGATAGAGAGCTCAAAACAATGATTACCAGGAAGTTCAATGAACTCACAATGAGCTTTCAGAAATTAGAGGGAAACTAAAACAATCTCACTGCAAACTATATAAACATGAAAAAGGAAATAGAAAGTCTCAACAAAGGTCAAGAGGAAATGAAGAATACAATTTCTAAACTGAAGAACACAGTAGAAGAAATGAAAAGCAGGATCCATGAAGCAGAAGATCGGATTAGCGAGCTGGAGTACAAAGTAGAAAACAACATCCAGAAAGAGCAAGAAAAGGAAAAGAGGCTCAGAAAGAATGAGGAGGGATTAAGAGAAATGCAAGACAATATGAAATGTAATAATATCCGTATAATAGGCATACCAGAAGGAGAAGAAGAGCAGCAAGGAATTGAAAACCTAGTTGAACAAATAATGAAGGAGAACTTCCCTAATTTGATGAGAGAAAAAGTCACACAAATCCAGGAAACACAGAGAGTCCCAATCAAGAGGAACCCAAAGAGGCTCACCTCAAGACACATCATAATTAAAATGGAAAAATTTCAAGACAAAGAGAGAATCTTAAAGGCAGCAAGGGAGAAAAAGGAAGTAACATACAAGGGAGCCCCGATAAGGCTAACAGCTGACTTCTCAATAGAAACACTTCAAGCCAGAAGAGAACGGCAAGAAATACTCCAGGTAATGAGAACCAGAGGTCTGCAACCAAGGCTACTTTACCCAGCAAGGCTCTCAATCAAGATAGAAGGCCAAATAAGAAGCTTCCCAGACAAAAGAAGTCTAAACAAATAAACCTCGACCAAACCAGCTCTACAAGAGATTCTAAAAGGACTGCTTTAAGGAAGGGAAGGAAAAGAGAGAGAGAGAGAGAGAGAGAGAGAGAGAGAGGAACATACCTACATAAAAGGCAATGAATAAGTACCTATCAATAATAACCTTAAACATAAATGGATTAAATGCTCCAATCAAAAGACATAGAATAGCTGAATGGATAAGAAAAAATGACCCACATATCTGCTGCCTACAAGAGACCCACCTCAGGATAAAAGACCTACACAGGCTGCAGGTGAAGGGCTGGAAACAAATCTTCCAAGCAAATGGACAGGGAAAAAAAGCCAGTGTAGCAATACTCATATCAGAAAAAATAGACTTCCAAAAAAGGTCCATAAAGAGAGACCCAGAAGGTCACTTCATAATACTCAAGGGAAGAATCCACCAAGAAGACATAAATATTGTAAATATATTTGCACCCAACATAGGAGCACCCAAATACATAAAGAAAATCTTAGAGGACTTCAAGAAAGATATGGACAGCAATACAATTATAATGGGAGATTTTAACACCCCACTATCAAAAATGGACAGATCTTCCAAACAAAATATCAACAAAGATATTGTGGCATTGAACAATACCCTTGATGAAATGGGCTTTACTGATACATACAGAGCCCTCCATCCAAAAGAAGCTAAATACACATTCTTTTCAAATGTACATGGAACATTTTCAAAGACAGACCACATGATAGGGCACAAAACAAGCCTCAAGAATTTCAAGAAAATTGAATTCATACCAAGCATTTTCTCAGACCACAAGGGACTGAAGCTAGAAACCAACCCCAAGGAAAAAAACCCAAAACACTCAAAATCATGGAGATTAAATAGCATGCTATTAAACAAGGAATGGGTCAAGAATGATACTAGGGAAGAAATAAAAAGGTTTCTGGAAACAAATGAAAACAGACTCACAACAACCCAAAACTTATGGGACACAGACAAGGCAGTCCTGAGAGGGAAGTTCATAGCAATACAGGCCCACCTAAAAAGGTTAGAAACATTCCAAACAAACAATCTAACCCTATGTCTACAAGAACTCAAGAAACAACAACAAAAGCAGCCCAGAGAAAGCAGAAGGAAGGAAACAACCAAGGTCAGAGCAGAATTAAATGACATAGAGACTAAAAGCACAATTCTAAAGATATATGAATCAAAGAGCTGGTTCTTTGAAAAGATAAACAAAATCGACAAGCCTTTAAGCAGACTCATCAAGAAAAAAAGAGAGAAGACCCAAACAAACACAATCAGAAATGAAAGAGGAGAGATTGCAACAGATACCACAGAAATACAAAGGATTGTAAGAAATTACTACAAAGAACTGTATGCCAAGAAATCTGAAAACCTAGATGAAATGGAAAAATTTCTAGAAAAATATAATCTTCCAAAACTCAGTGAAGAAGAAGCAGAAAGCCTGAACAGACCAATAACAACAAAAGAAATTGAAACAGTAATCAAAAAACTCCTGACACACAAAAGCCCGGGACCAGGTGGTTTCACAGGAGAATTCTACAAAGCATTTAAGGAAGAGCTAACCCCTATCTTTCACAGACTACTCCAAAAAATCCAAAAAGATGGGAGTCTCCCAAACTCTTTTTATGAGGCCAACATCATCCTAATTCCAAAACCAGATAAAGACACAACAAAGAAATAAAACTTCAGGCCAATATCACTGATGAACATTGACGCTAAAATCCTCAAAAAAATACTGGCAAACCGCATCCAACAATACATTAAAAGATCATACACCATGACCAAGTGGGATTCATTCCAAGGATGCAAGGATGGTTCAATATTCGCAAGTCAGTAAATGTAATACATCACATAAACAAAAGCAAAGACAAAAACCACATGATCATATCAATTGATGCAGAAAAGGCATTTGATAAGGTACAACACCTGTTTATGATAAAAACACTCAGCAAAGTGGGAATAGAGGGAGCATTCCTCAGCATAATAAAGGCCATATATGAGAGACCTACAGCCAACATCATACTCAATGGGCAAAAATTAAAATCTTTTCCACTAAGATCAGGAACAAGACAAGGCTGTCCACTTTCACCACTTCTATTCAATATAGTATTGGGAGTTTTAGCCACAGTGATCAGACAAGAAAAAAAAATCAAAAGCATCCAAATCGGAAAGGAGGAAACAAAACTGTCACTGTTTGCAGATGACATGATAGTATACATGGAAAATCCTATAGACTCCACAAAAAAACTGCTTGACCCAATAAATGAATTTGGCAAAACAGCGGGATACAAAGTCAATATCCAGAAATCAAAGGCATTTCTGTACACCAACAATGAAATAGCAGAAGCAGAGATCAAGGAAAAAATCCCATTTGAAATAGCAAAAAGAAAAATAAAATATCTAGGATTAAACCTAACCAAAGAGGTAAAAGACCTGTATTTGGAAAACTACATAACACTCAGGAAAGAAATCAAGTAAGATACAAACAAATGGAAACATATACCGTGTTCATGGGTTGGAAGAATTAATATCATCAAAATGTTCATACTACCCAAAGCAATTTACACATTCCATGCAATTCCTATTAAAGTACCAATGGCATATTTCACAGACATAGAACAAACACTTCAAAAATTTATATGGAATTATAAACGACCCCGAATAGCTGCTGCAATTTTGAGAAAGAAGAGTAAAGTAGGAGGGATCACAATACCCGACACTAAACTATACTACAAGGCCACTGTAATCAAAACAGCCTGGTACTGGCATAAAAACAGGCACATAGACCAATGGAACAGAACAGAGAGCCCAGAAATAAGCCCTAGTATCTATGGTCAATTAATATTTGACAAAGGAGGCAGCAACATAAAATGGAGTAAAAATAGCCTCTTCAACAAATGGTGTTGGGAGAACTGGACAGCTACATGCAAAAAGATGAAACTTGAGCACCAACTAACACCTTATACAAAAATAAATTCAAGGTGGATAAAAGACTTAAATATAAAACGTGACACCATTAAAGTCCTAGAAGAGAACATAGGTAGGAAAATCTCAGATATTTCATGAAGAACCTTTTTTACTGACTTGTCCCCTAGAGCAAGGGACATAAAGGAAAGAATAAACAAATGGGACCTCATCAAAATTAAAAGCTTCTGCACAGCTAAAGAAAACAGTATCAAAATAAAAAGAGAACCAACTCTATGGGAAAACATATTTGCCAATGATACCTCAGACAAGGGTTTAATCTCCAAAATATATAAAGAACTTACAAGACTGCACTCTAAGAAGACAAGGAATCCAATTAAAAAGTGGGCAAAGGACTTGAACAGACACTTCTACAAGGAGGACATACAGAAAATCCAAAGACACATGAAACGATGTTCAATAACGCTAGCTATCAGAGAAATGCAAATTAAAACCACAATGAGATACCACTTCACACCAGACAGAATGGCCATCATAAACAAAGCGACAAACAACAAGTGTTGGAGAGGTTGTGGAGAAAAGGGATCCCTAGTGCACTGCTGGTGGGACTGCAGACTGGTATAACCACTATGGAAAGCAGTATGGAACTTCCTCAGAAAACTAAAAATGGATCTGCCTTTTGACCCTGCAATTCCACTGCTGGGACTATGTCCTAAGAATACTAAAACACCAATTCAAGAGAACCTCTACATCCCAATGTTCATAGCAGCACAATTTACAATAGCTAGATGTTGGAAGCAACGAAGATGCCCATCAGTGAATGAATGGATCAAAAAACTGTGGTACATATACACAATGGAATTCTATGCAGCAGAAAGAAAGAAGGAGCTCCTACCCTTTGCAACAGCGTGGATGGAGCTGGAAAACATTATGCTAAGCAAAACAAGCCAGGCAGTGAAAGACAAACACCATATGATCTCACCTTTAACAGGAACATAAATAACAAAACAAAGAAACAAGCAAAATATTACCAAAGACACTGAAATAGAGGTCAGGCTGAGAGTGCCCACAGGGGAGAGTAGAGGGAATTTAAGGGGACAGTGGGAAGGGTTCATGGGAACAAACTTAAAGGACACAAAGTCATAAACTAAGGGGAGGGTGGTAAAGGAAGGGAAGTGGGGAGGGGTGGGGGGCCTGGATTGGGAGTAAAAAGGAGAAAACTGTATTTGAACAATGATCAAAATAAAATTTAAAAAAAAGAAATAAGAAAAAAGCCATTCTACCCTACTGTCTATGGTAATTATTCTTCATGACCATTTCTGAGTATTATCTGTCCCTTAATTATTTTCCTAGCTCTGCTTATTATTCACTATGTGCATAGTGCATATACCCAAATATCAAGCTAACTAGAAGTGAGCCTTATAGCAATCCACCTCATCTCTGAAAAGTCATGGTGTATATGGAAACATCTCCAGCTTTGCTGGAGATAGAGACTTGGACTGTAATTCAATGCAGATATGCTGCTTTTCTATGGAAAGGTTGAGGGGGGAATAACAATTGTCTGCACTTCCACTACAGGACATATGAATATAATGAAGTTTCAGGTAAGCTACATAACCACAATCTACCCTTTTAAAGAATTTAATCTTTGATATAAAGTTCCAACTACTCTAGAGTAAGGGGAAGAAATATCAGGTTGATAGAAACTCCAGTTAGGAAAGGCCTTAAAGTTCGAAAGATATTAATTCAGAATAAGCAGATCAAGATTCGAGGGTATTGGTACAGAAATAAATTACAGAAGAAAGGAAAATCAGGAAAACAACAAGAGGCAATGAGAACTTTGAATACAATAGGAAAACAAAACATGAATTGAGAACTTTCTCTAAGCTATGTCTGCTTTAAACATACTATTTAATCCTTAAAGGTATCTCATGTATTGCAACAACATTTTATGGGTGAAGCACACTGAAGTTAAATAATTTACCAAAGATTGTTTATATTAAATTAAGAAATGTTAAAACCCAAGTTTAAGAAGATGCAGATGAATTAAGTCCATGAATCTGAGAGACTTTGGTTTTGGAAAGGAAATAAATCTCTTCTTCAGTTTTACCTAGCAGGGAAATAATACACACTGATATGGAGTAGGAGAGGTCCATTTAGGACCAGTTTGGGGATATGTCCCTTCATCATGGTTCTTAATTAATGAGGCAAACTCCTAATCAGAGGAACCTTTTGTTGACTTACTTTTACTTAAAGAAACATTAAAGTTGAACTGACCTAGATTGCTTAAATGAGCTACTGTATAGCCCCCCAGTAATTTGGGAGTCATAGATTGTCATTTATTATTCTATTTTTTCAACCTTTCACATGTTAAACTCTGATATTTGTGGGTAAACTCCCAAGGCATTCTGTGACCAAGAAGGAGAAAAAGAAAGAGAACAGGTGGAAAATAAGAACTGGTCTCAAGTTACTTACTTCTAGTTAGATGAGCAATGGGTATGAGTTTCTAATATCTATAACAGTAACTAAAATGCAAGTGTTCAAAGTTGACAGAGAAAAATTGGTGGGAGGAGGTAAAATTTTGGGAAAAGCTCTAGAAATATAGTCACAAGTGGAGAAAGACTGGGATTTATAGAAGGGAGTTCCTTAAAGCAGGACTGAATGAAAATCATGACGATTTGGAGTTGTTTGAATTCAAGTGCTGCACTGCTATCCCTAGCTGTGTTGACTCTAGCCAATGCCTCACCTTCTCTGACTCTCAGTTTCTTCTTCTGAAAATGTTGACATTTATATAGCTCACAGGGTTTGGGGAGGAAAATTAAGTGACATAATACTTGTAAAGCACCTGGCACATAAGAAGCCCTGGTCAGATTTTATTTTACTTTGAAAGCATAATTGACATTACCTTCTGAATAACAAATACCCTGTTTCAGAAGCTTTGTTCCTATAGGCTAGACTAGTTTCAATGGAAAACATGGATTTTCTTCCCTAATTTACAGCTTCCATGTGTGTTACTCATTATTAATTGTGTGGGGGAGGGGGAATACCACTTAAAGGTTTCTCCATGGGGTTTTCTATAGGCTAGTTGGAATGCCATGGAATTTGAAAACAGATGTTGTATTCTTAAAAAATGTAGCAACATTCTCAGTCTTCTCTTTTGGAGGACAGGCTATACTTTGGTTTACATAAGAAGTGCATAAGCAATTTTTAAAGGGGAATATTTTGGAATGAGTTTCTGCACAATGAATCTTTGGATACAGGGATATCTATGATGTAAAATCTGCTGGCTCTGTTTCAGAAAAAATGTTATTGTTTAAAGGCTGACATTTGGAATGTAATTTTAAAACTTGTTTTTAATAGCTATAAAATTATACAAGGATCCCAGATAGAGAAATATAAAATAGGCACATGATGATCATTTTTTCACACATCTATGATAATCATTTAATTGTTCTAGAAGTAAAATGTTGTGTGTGTGCATGTCTTGATTTCATGTTTTTTTCCTTTGAACATCATTTTTTTCTCTACTTCATAGCCTTTTATTAATATTATTATTCTAAACTTCCTTCTATAAATATCTCACTTTTAAATTGTGGAAGCTGGTGTTTGATATTTTCCTTAAAGCAAAAACATGCATTCATTTGTTAAACAAATTACACAGAGGGCCACCTATGTGACTGGCATTCTGTCACACTCATTGACTATAAGGTGAACAAACAAATAGCATCCCCACCTCAAGGAGCTTAAAAATATTGGTAGAAATAGAAATTATTTAAATAATTCTCAGATATTGTTGCATGCTGCAATAAGTGATACAAAAAATAATTGCAAGGAACTTTTGAGAGCACAGTAAATGGAAGTGATCTTGTCAATTGAGAGACAACTCTGCCTGGAAATCTGAAAGATGAATACAAGTAGGTGAGGAGAGGTTGGAAGAACATTCTACACAGAGACATCAATACATAAGCATCAGAACCTTTTTAAGAAACAGAATGCTCAAAAACAGTTTGGAAATGTAGGATTGTTTTAAGGATTTGAAACTACTCAGAAAGCTCTCATCTATAACAGGATTCTAAGGAACAAAATAAACTAACGAACAAAATAGGACCAGAGGCATGGGAACATGGAACAGACCAACAGTGACCACAGGAGAACAGGGAGACGGATAATGGTGAAAAGAAGAGGAAGGGACTAAAGAACACATACGAATGACCCATGGACATATACACAGTGTGGGAATTGACTGCGGGAGTGAGGTTTGGGATGGGCAAAGGAGGGCAAAAAGGGAAAAATTGGGACAACTCTAATAGAATAACAATAAAAAATCATAAAAAATAAGGAAAGTGAAAGGAAGTCTAAGAAGAACTTTTAAAATGAGATTTGGATTTTTAAGTCACTCTGTCCAGGATGGAAAAAAAGGACAGAAGGAAAAGTAAAAGCAAGTGGGGGAAATCAGACTGTTCCTGAGGTGAAGGGCTTTTAGATTACTGTTGACAGGGAATGAGACAAATCGAAGAAGTATGTGGGAAGAAAAAGTTTATTTGATCTTTTCCCCCATAGTTTCTCTTTATCCACATCATCCACTGACTTTTTCCTACCCACTACAGGCAATCATCCATACTGCCTGGTGTATATCTTTTGCTTCCTTATGGTTTAGAAAACTATGAAATAATGCTTTGTAAGTATATATTCTTAATTTATATATTGTGTTTTGAAATTTGTTTACTTACTGCAAAGTTCTCAGTGATGTGCTTCCATCTTCCCACTGAAGGTCATGTGGATTACCTCTAGCTTTCCACTGTCCCAGGTAATGTTGCAAAGAATATCTAGGTGCTCATTCACATGTGAACTTATGTGAGAAATGGAGCAGGGGCTTACAATTCTTCTATTAGTCAATCGAAGTAATTCTTCAGAGAGTTGTTAGCCTTTTATATTTTCTCTTTTGAAATTTGCCTATTTATATCATTTCCTCATTTTTTGTCTTATCGATTGATGCCTCTTCCTTATTGATTTACAGGTGTTTCTTGTATAGTCTAGATAATAATCCCTTGTAGGTGTCAGTCACCTGTCCCTTCCTTCATTGTATTCACAGTCTCATCATTAAACAAATACCTTTTTTGTACATAATTAAATTTGTCACTGTTTTTGGAGAGAGTTTTGGGAAATGGGGCATAGTAAACAATGCCCTCCATTGCCAAGAAATGAAGTAAGGTGAGGGCTCAAGCGATCGTGTAAAACCAGATAGAGTGGTGCAGGCAAAATGTGCAGGACTGTGAATCTCAGGTTTTTAACATGAAAAACAAGAATATTGATACCAGAATTATACACCTCTGTTTGTGAGGTTGTTAACAAATAAAATAATTTTGTAAGCTAGAAAGATTCTTATAAATGTTTATTGGTTTTATGATAACTATTTTTAAAACAGTCTATATCTACTACTGGTCTTCAGATGGTATAAAGGCTGAGTTTAAAAATTCAATGGTACAAAACACAGAGTTTACATGTACTTTTTAATATTTAATATTTAATTCTGCATTAAGTAGACAGTCAATATTTTGGTCTTAAGTCATAGGACAGATTCTGAGTATTCTTGGTCAGAAATTTACAATTTATAAATAAACACAATTTTGTAAGACTAAATTTCTTTCTGAAAGTAAATTCATGTACTGCTTAAATTATTTAAAAATGCAATTGGTAACTTACTAATTTGAAGGAATGCAATGTATATATTCCTCTATAACTGGAATAATAACTAACATAATTGTCCACTTAATAAACTCAATTTTCCAAGCCAAATTTAATATTGAAGAGAAGATTATGTTCTTGAAAAACACTATGTATTTTAAAACTGCAAATCAGGAGCCATATTTCACAAAGTATATTGTACACATTTTTATGTTACTTTAATAAAAGCTTATTGAAAAAATTTTCATAATCAAACTAGCTTAAAAAACACATTTATGTTTTGATGATGCAGAACTTCATTATTCTTTTTTATTATGCTATTATTCATTGTGAAAGTGTAAGATGTGATACATTATATAGAATTTCCTGAACTCGTTAAACTTTATTTCTGGTTTCATCTATTAGGAGCAGCATATCCTAGAATATACAATATATTTTTTTATATATTTTTTACTTTTTTGTCTGCTTATTCTATTTTCTACTCAGAAGATGCTTTAAAAGTTCCCACTATCATTTAATATAATGATATTATATAATTTGAAATCATATTAATAAGTACATTTTAACTTGGAATCATTTTATGTTTTTGTTGGATTGCCAATTTTATCATTATAAAATGTTCTTCTTTGTCTTTAACAATGCTTCTTGCCTTCAAGTTACTTTGCTTTTATTCCTGTTTCTTGTTTTTATGGTATTTTTTCTGTTCATTTATTTAGGTAATGAATGAGTCAACTCTGTAAACAGAATTGAATTAGATTTGTATCTTTATCCAGTCTAAGAATTTTAATCACTTAATTAAATTCTTATTTAACTTATATTTACTTTAATTATTAAACCATTTGACTTTATATTTGCAATTTTCAGTATCTTTTTTCTTCAAATGTTAAAGTTTCCTTTCCCTCCATTTTGGCATTATTCTGGAATGAATACTTTTAGTGTATTATTTTCACTCTATTTACATGCTATTATATATATATATCTTGCACATAAATATATATATATATCTTGCATATATATTGATGTATATAAATCTTCCACGCAAATAGAGGGAAAATAAAACAACCAAATATTTGGTTAAGTCCTTATTTTGGATATTTCATTGGACTGTTTAATTTTACATTATTTAGTTCTTTTTTTACAGAAATGTATTATGCACACAAATCCATTACCAGATAAGTGTTTTAAAAATATGGGGTGTATTTGTTCATTGTTTCAACAATGCCTTTTAAAGAGCAGATATTTTTCCAATTTTTCCTTTTACTTTTGATGGTATCTAATTTGTCAATTTTGTTCTTTATGGTTCATGTTTTTTGTGCAGTATCTAAGAAATTAATTTGCCTGATGTAAGGTCACAAAGATTTTCTTATGTATTTTCTTTTAAAAATTTGATTTCATGTATTTTATTTAGACCTATAAATTCTGGTTTATGTTGTGATTAAGGAATAATATTCATATATTTCACAAAGCTACCCAGTTGTTCCACAACCATTTGTTCAAAAGAGTATCTGTTGAGATTCACTGAATCCTTATCACAAGATATATGTGTAGTTGACATTTCTGGACTCTGGACTCTACTCCATTGATCTCATTATGCCAATACCACATTATTTTTATTACTGAAAATTTATGGTAAGTAATGGACTCAGATAATTCAAGTTCTTTTTCAAAATTATCTTGACTCTTTTAAGTATTTTGCAATTATGTACAAAGTAGTCCCCCCTTATTTGTGGTTTCTCTTTCCATGGTTTCAGTTACCCACAGTCAACCACAGTCTGAAAATATAAAATGGAAAATTCCAGAAATAAATAATGTGTAAGTTTTAAACTACACTCCATTCTGTGTAGTCTGACGAAATCTTGTGCTGTCCTGCTCCCTCTCACCTGGGATGAATCATGCCTTTGTCCAGCATATCCATGCTGTATGTGCTATCCACCTGTTAGTTGCTTAGTAATTATCTTGGTTATCAAATCAGAGAGAGAGAGGGTGGAGAGTGGGAGAGAGAGAGAACATTCAAAATACTTGTATTATACTTTATTGTTATAATTGTCCCATTTTATTATTAGTTATATTGTTAATCTCTTATATTGCCTAATATAAGTTTAGGCAATTTTCATAGGTATGTATGTATAGGAAGAAACATAATGTGTATAGGGTTCAGTACTATCTGAGATTTCAGGCATCCACAGGGGATCTTGAAACATATCCCCCAGGGATAAGGAGAGATTATTGTAACTTTGAAAATCTGTTTCTCAGTTTCTAAAAAAAACCTGATTTTGATTGGGATTATATTGAATTGATAAATTAATTTGAGAAGAAGTGACATAATAAACAATTCACATCTTCTGATATATGGTCACAGAATATCTCCCCATTTATTTAGATCTTTAATTTCTCTCCAGCAATATTTTTTAATTTTCAATCTACAGAATTTGCACCAGTTTGACAATGATGTTCTTAGATGTGTTTCTTTAACAAAGAAAAGATTTCATTTATTTATTTATTTCAGACAGAGGGGAAGGGAGGGAGAAAGAGAGAGAGAGAAACATTAATGTGTGGCTGCCTCTCACAGGCCTCCCTACTAGATACCTGACCTGGCCTGCAACCCAGGCATGTGCCCTGACTGGAAATCGAACCAGTGACACTTTGGTTTGCAAGCCAGTGCTCAGTCCACTAGGTCACACCAGCCAGGGATATTTTCTTTTGTATTTATCCTACTTAAGTATCTCTGAGCTTGTTTTTGTGGTTTGTTGGTTTTTACTTTTGGAGTACTCTAGACCACTATAGCTTCAGATATTTCTTCTGCTCTGTCTTTAATTTCTCTTTTTGGGATACTCTCTTATAAATGTTGAAAAATTTGATATTGTCATACTGCTTTTTGATGTTTTATTTTGTCATGTCACTTTTTTCCTCTTTGTCCTTCACTTTGGATAATTTCTACTTATCTATATTTAAATTCATTTGTCCTTTCTTCCAATATATTGAGTCTATTTGACACTTTTAGTTAATTTCCATCTCTCTGCCAGTATTCTCCACCTGTTTATACATATTATTTATCTTTTCCACTATATCTTTCACCACATTAAAGGATTATTTTAAATCTTTTTCTGGTAAATTCCAACATCCAGGTTATCTTTGTGGCTGATTCTGTTTACCATTTTATTACTTAAAAATGGAATACAGCCCTGGCTGGTGTAGCTCAGTGTATTGAGCATGGGCTGTGAACCAAAGGGTCAGCAGTTTGATTCCCAGTCAGGGCACATGCCTGGGTTGCAGGCCAGGTCCCCAGTGGGGGCATGTGAGAGGCAACCACACATTGATGTTTCTCTCCCTCCCTTCCCTTCTGCCTAAAAATAAATAAACAAAATCTTAAAAATAAAAAATAAGTGGAACATAATTTTCATGCTTGCAAATGTATTTCGTGATTGTTAACTGAATGCTGAACATTGTAAAAATAAAGATTAGAACCTGAGGTAAATAATATTTCTGCCAACAAATAGGAAATCATCTTCTCTCTCAGGTCCTCAGGGTTGGGACTGAATCATTTAAAAAGTAACTCAGCTGGGTTTAGATTTTTTATTCACCTTCAGTGCAACACAGGCTAAAGAAAGGGATACCATGTAGAAGCCTGACTCTGTAAGAAATAGTGAAGGAGAAATTTGTAGGGGTAAATATGAAAGAACTACATACATATACACACACACATACACATATACATAAAAAACTGGGGCTTTACCCCAGGAATAAGAGATTGGTTTAACATTAAAAAATAAATTATGTTAACAAAGTAAATAAAATAATCTAATGACCATTTAAATGGATGCAGAAAAAGCATTTAATAAAATACAATATTTATTTATGTACAAGTTGGTAACAATAGGAATAGAAGAGAGCTTCTTCAAACTGATGTCATTAATGAAAAAAATCTATAGCTAACAATATACCTAAAGATGAAATATGTACACTTCCCCCTATAATTATCAATAATGTAAGGAAGTCCGCTCTGATCATTTCTATTCAGCATTGTACTGGCAATACTACCTCATGCAATAAGGCATGAAATAGGTAAGAAAAGAGTTTATAAATGAAAAATTAGAAGTAAAATTATCTTTATTGTAAACAACATCATTCTTACATTACATGTGTACATTCTTAATCAACCCCCAAAATCTATTAGAATAAATAGTTTTAGTAAATTCATGAATTAATGATAAATATAAGAAAGTCATTTGTATTTTTGTATACTAGCAATGAAAAATTTGGCAAACCAAAAAACTAAAATAAAACCATCTAGTATAGCATATAAGAAGAAAAATTAGTTAGAAAAAAATATAACAAAAACACATGTATGACCTCTATACTAAAAACTACAGAACATTGCAAAAAGAAATTAACTGTGACTTAATTAAGATATTATGTTCATAAGTTGGACTAAATATTATTATGACTTCCATTTTCCCAAGATTGAAATACAGACTTAGTGCAATGCCAATCTAAACCTGAGAAAGGATTCCATTTATCCATAAGCTGTTGGAAGAAGCCTCAAGAATATTTGTTCTCACCCTGACAGTTAGAGTCAGATAACCCACAAAATCATAACTCTTCTTCTTCTAATATTTTGCAATTTTATTTTTCATTTTTTATTGTTCTATTACAGTTGTCCCAATTTTACCCCGTTGCTCTCCCCTACTCTGCCCCTCACACCCACAGTCAATCCCCACCCTGTTGTCCATGTCCATGGTTCATTTATACATGTTCTTTAACTAGGTCCTTCCCCTTCTTTCTTCCCTTATCCCCCACCCCTGCCCCTCCATAACTGTTCTCAAACCTATCATAGAGCTAAGATTTCAATTAACCATGTGAACTGTGTTATAAATAGTAATATATCCTTCCCAAGAATGATGAGACAAACAAATCATTTCAACTCTGGTAGAGGCTAAAAGGAAAAGGAAACCACCATAAAAGCAATTAAGAAATTAGGTCAAATTTAGCAAATTTAGTTAAACTTAAGTGTGGCCTAGCATATCATTTTAGAATAACCAGGAATCACAAATGTAAGGACAGTTTAGAATTCCATATTCACTTACAAGCATGTTTTAAAGATTTTATTTATTTATTTTTAGAGAGGGAAGGGAGGGAGAAGAAGAGAGAGAAACATCAATGTGTGGTTGCTGGGGGTCATGGCCTGCAACCCAGGCCATGACCAGGACAAGCATTTTTTTAATGAACCTCCACCAGGTGCCTATAAGAAGATTTGTGGTAGGGAAAGTACCTGGAGAGAACCTTACTTGTGGTATAGATATGTGGGTGGAGGACCTCCGGATGACTACCACTAGGAGACAAGCATGAACTCCTCCCTACACATGTCTGTTAACTCTCCTTTCGCATGAAACAAAAACCTTAAGATACTGGTAAAGAGTCAGGAAAAGCCCAGAAAAGATCATCTCTCTGTTCCTAGAAGGAACAGGTAGAAGCAAAAACCATCTGCTTCTGTAGAAGGGGCAGTAAACTTTCCCATTGCCATGAAAAATCCATTGCTTCTAAAGGAATACATATGTCTAAGAAAGAACTTATATGCACTATATAGAGAGGACTCTTCCAAATCTTCAATAAAAAGACAAAGACCACTTTATGGACAAGAGTCTTGAAAAGGCACTTCATAAAGGAAAACAGTTAATGGGCAACAAGTACATGAGAACTGCTGAATATCATTACTTATCATAGGAATGCTAATTAAAACCACAATGGAATACCATTTTGTACCACTGTATGGCTAACATCAGGAGAACCAATAATTCCAAATGTTGGCAAGTATGTTGATAAAGTAGAAGTGCAAAATGCAAGGACATAATCAATAAAACAAACAAGCAAGCAAAATATAACCAGAGAAACTGAAATTAAAAACAAACTGACAGTAACCAGAGGGCAGGTAGGAGGGGATAATGGGGGAAAAAGGGGAAAGGATTTTCAGGAATATTTATAAAGGATGCATGAACAAAACCAAAGGGGGTTAAGATCAAGGGTGGGAAGTGAGGATGGCGGGGTGGGGAGGAGTGGTGGGTGGAAAATGGAGACAACTGTACTTGAACAACAATAAAAAAATAAAATAAAATAAATGGTTTTTAAAGTCAAATATGTAAAACAAATATTACCACATCAAATCAAGCAATATATTAAAATAATTCTAGTCCTGGCTGCTGTAGCTCAGTGGATTGAGCATGGGCTGCAAACCAAAGTGTTGCAGGTTCGATTCCCAGCCAGGGTACATGCCTGGGTTGCAGGCCATAACCCTCAGCAACTGCACATTGATGTTTCTCTCTCATTCTCTATCTCCCTCCCTTCCCTCTTCAAAAAAAATAAAATAAAATGAAATAAGTAAAGCCGTTAAAAAAATAATAATTCTAACATGCAGAGTTTATCCCACAAGTTGAAGGACAATTTAACAAAATAAATTAATATTGTAACTTATTATATTACCAAATAAAGGAAAAAACCATAATACTATCTCAACAAATGTAAAATGAAATATTCAATAAAATTCAAAATATATTTCTAGTGAAAAACTCTAGCAAACTAAGAAGAAAAGAAAATTCCCAGAACCTAGTATCATTGATAAAGCCCTTCTGCAAATATCTTTAGTCAGAAATAATAATACACTTATTTCTGACTAATATATTTTTGAATATTTAACCCAATGCAAAGAAGATAAAAGAGGCGTACAAATGGAAAAGAAATACCAACATTTTCATTGTTCACAGATGAAGTTTATATATATGTGGACTAAGCAAATACACAAATAAATTATTAACATTATTAAGAGAATTTGGGAAGATGGAGGCATAGGTAGATATGTTTCACTTCCTCACACAACCAAAAGAAGGATAACAATCAATTTAAAAACAAAGAACAACCAGACCTGCCAGAAAATCAAACTCTATGGAAGTCTGACAATCAAGGAGTTAAATATTCATCCAGACTTATAGGAGAATGGGAAGCTGGAGCAGAGAGGATGCTCAAAAAGACAGCAGCTGGCAGACTGGGTAGGTGAGGCAGCTCCTGGTGGACTGGGCAGTCCCACATTTCTGTTCAGATAAACTGGGAAGAACAACTGGAGAATGAGACAGGCCAAGCAAAATAGGGTTCCAGTGCAGGACTAAAGCCTCAAAACCTCTGGCTGTAAAATCTTGTGGGGCTTGGCAGTGGAAGAAACTCCCATCCCCATAAGAGAGTCTGTTGGAGAGACCCACAGGATGCTAGAATGTACACAACCCACCCACCTAGGAATCAGCACCTGAAAGAGCACAATCCACTTGTGGGAAGCAGGGGAAGTGACTGAAAGTGGAGTGAGAGCTGAGCAAGCATCATTGTTTCCTCCCCAACCCCTCCCCCACAAAGAGAGTTGCAATGTAGAGACATGGGCCTACTCTGGTGAATACCTAAAGCTTCACCCCTTAGAATGTAACAGGTGCACCAAGACAAAGAAATATGACCCCCCAACAAGAACAGATCAAAGCTCCAGAAAAAATACAACTAAGTATTGAAGAGATAGCCAACCTATCAGATGCAGAGCTCAAAACACTGGTAATCAGGATGCTCACAGAACTGATTGAGCTCGGTCACAAAATGAAGGAAGAAATGAAGGCAGAAATGAAGGCTATGCAAAGTGAAATAACAGTGAACCAACAGTGAAGGGAAGGAAACTGAGACTCAAATCAGTAATTTGGAACAGAAGGAAGAAATAAACATTCAACCAAACCAGAATGAAGAAACAAGAATTCAAAAAAATGAGGAGAGGCTGAAGAACCTCTGGGACAACTTTAAAGGTTCCAATATCTAATTCATAGGGGTGCCAGAAGGAGAAGAGGACGAGCAAGAAATTGAAAACCTACTTACACAAATAATGAAGGAAAACTTCCCCAATCTGGCCAAGGAAATAGACTTCCAGGAAGTCCAGGAAGCCCAGAGAATTTCAAAGAAATTGGACCCAAGAAGGAACACACCAAGGCACATCATAAGGTACCCAAGATTAAAGATAAGGAGAGAACTTTAAAAGCAGCAAGAGAAAAAAAAAAAGCAGCAAGAGAAAAGGAGAGAGTTACCTACAAAGGAGTTCCCATAAGACTATCAGCTGATTTCTCAAAAGAAATCCTAAAGGCAAGAAGGGGCTGGAAAGAAGTATTTAAAGTCATGAAAGGCAAGGACCTACATCCAAGATTACTCTTTCCAGCAAAGCTAACATTTAGGATGGAAGGGCAGATAAAGTGCTTCTCAGATAAGGTCAAGTTAAAGGAGTTCATTATCACCAAGCCCTTATTATGAAATGTTAAAGGTACTTACCTAAGGAAAAGAAGATAAAAACTATGAACAGTAACAAACTTACAACTATCAACAACTGAACCTAAAACAAAAACAAAAACAAACTAAGCAATCAACTAGAACAGGAAGAGAATCACAAAATTGGAGATCACATTGGGTTATCAGTGGAGAGGGGGAGGGGGGAAAAGGTACAGGGAATAAGAAGTATAATTGGTAGGCACAAAATAGACAGAGGGAAGTTAAGAATAGTATAGCAAACAGAAAAGCCAAAGAACTTATATGGGTGATCCATGGACATGAACTAAGGGGGTGAATGCTGGAGGGAGGGAGGGTGCAGGGCAGAGGGGAATAAAGGGGAGAAAAATAATGGGAAAACTGTAATAGCATAATCAATAAAATACAGTTAAAGAAAAAGAGAGCTTAGGAAGATGCTGGATACATTCTTATTTATTACCAAAAGAATTAAAAATAAATGACAATAAAACGAAACAAGCATATAATTACTTTGGTGACAAAAGTATAATATATTCTAAAAATACATAAAAGGTGATGTAAGTAAATTTAAACAATATGCTATGTTTATGGCTGGGAACCAATAATATTATAAAGCTGTGAAGTCACCCAAAATTAATCTATAAATTTAATGCAGTTCTAAAAAAATCTAATAAAAGTTCTTATTACTTCACAATTTGATAACTAAAATTTAAATAAAAATACAGTCAGCTAAAAAGACAAGAAAGAGTCTTGAGATGAATACTATAGTGTCACCCTTCCAGATATCAAGAAATATAAAAAACAATAGCAATACAGTAATAAAAGCAGTGTAATGTTGATGCATGAATAGAAAATGAACCATTGGGACAGAAAATAAAGTACAGAAGTACACACATAAACATTGAGATCTGGTAGATGACTAAGTTCCTTTTCAAAGCATTCGATGGAAATTGAGCACTTAAATACAAACTACTTGAATAATTATCTTTAAGGAAAAACTAAAGTTAAATTCCTAGGTTATACTATTCTTGAAAAAATTATATAAATTAAAGACAATATAAAAAGTAACACTTTACATTTTCTGGAAAAAGTTATTGAAATATATTTTCATTATATTAGAAAACAGCTTTTTTAAAAGATATAAAAAGCACAAACCATAAAAGAAAAACATGTACATCTGATTATAGTAAAATGAAAACTTCTATATAATGAAAGACACCCTAAACAAATCTAAAAGGCAAAATACAAATGAAGAACATATTGTATTATTTAGTTCTCAAAGGATTTATATCTGTAAACTACAAATGAAGTCAATAAGGAAAAGACAACTCCAGAGAAGGCAGAATTTTATCCATATAGTAAACTATATGATAGAAACTTCCATGTAGGAAATTCAAATAACTTATAAATAAACATTTTGAAATTTACTGAAATGAAAAAATGGTTAAAATGGTTGGAAGAATAGGTAATGATGATAGGGGAAAAAAAGCTAATGTAAAGTAGAATATTGATGGTTCAGAGGGAAGTAGAAGTAGAACATTTCCAAGTACACAGAAGGACATGGGAGTCATAGCCCAGCTGGGAGAAGCTCTTTAGATTGAGCATTATCTCCTCTAGTAGAACAGACAGGAGGAGAAGACACATGCCAGTTCAGGTAGGTTTGTAGATTGGAAGGTCAGGCATTTTCTTAATTCTTTTCAGATGGATTTTCTTTTTTTTTCTATGAAATAAATTGTAATATCATTAGTTGAAAAGCTTTTGTATGAGGCTGAGAGAGAAGTTACACTTTGAAGACAGAAAAAGAGTTTGAAGTCATCTTTGGAGAAAGGAGGAAGGCAAGTTGACTAGACAAAAAGATAAAGTTCATAATTCCAAATTTATAGTGAGACCTATCTTCCAAATCAGATGATTACATTGATACAGAATTAGGGTTTCTGAGAAAAAAGAGGCAAAAATATCAATAGCCTTATCATGATAATTATGAAAATTCTGAATCATGTAATTGGACCTGAAGAAGGGAGAAAAAAATGCGTTAAAAAGATAGGAGGGAAAATGGAAGAGTCAATGCACTGGAGAGCCCCAGGGGTAGAATAATGTCCATGTATAAGCAAACTAGAAAGATCAGAAGCTGCAATAGGAGTGAGCAACTTAAAGGAACTTGAGGATGTTTAGAATCAGAGAAATTTTGATGGTGGCATGTTCTACAAAGTAACAGATGGAGAAAGCTGTTTAATCAAAATATCAGGCAGTTTGGATAACAGTCCATATGAACATTCAGTGGGATGGAAAAGAAAACTATGAGCTTGGGATCAAAGTCTCAAAGAATTGGGAGAAATGATCTGGAGATAGATACTGAAGTGATAGAAAAGTGGAGAGGGTTATACAACATCAGGAATACTGCCCCCTTGAATAAAGAATTATGATATATAAATGGAGTCACTTCCCTGGGCTTTTTGCAATACATAATATAAGATCGCAAACTATATTTTAATTATCATTATACATACAGAAGCAATAAAACCAATAGAGAATTTAAGTTAAAATATAAAAATTCCACATAGAGATGGCTTACACGAACGTGGCTTCAGCACTATGGAGAATGAGTACAAGAATCTAATATATTCTTCTTTCAGTTATTAAAATTACTTGACGGGTCCAATATCCGGCTGGAGTCTTCTACTGGCTTGAAGCAAGCAAGAGTTCTGAGTGTGTTTTGTCCAGAAGAACTTGGCTCGGGATAATTTTTGGCTGTGCTAGAAGTTGAGTAACTGGGACATAAAAGTAGGGCTGCTCAAAAGAGAGCCAATGAGCCCAGCCTGCTGCCTTAGGCAATGTGTGTCCTAGTCAGAGTCCTATTCAGGAATTCATGTCATTTGCAGTAAGTGGTTTGTTCTTATTGAAGAAGACATTGCTTGTAAAGACATGCCAAGTTGCGTCCAAAGAAATGAATCATGGTATAAATTCTGGGCGGTCCTTAGAGTTGACTTTGCACATAGGACAAAAGAAGCATTTGTGAGGTGGCAGAGCATCTGTAAAGGGAATTCTTTCTGCAACCCAAGGGCTATTTTAGCATAGGCAAGATCATTCAGCAGCACTGGCATTTGTATGGCCTTATTTTTTTTTTTTTGCCAGGAAATACTTACCCCATAGTCTAACACTGTCTGCTCCTAAATTAGGGCAGGCAGTTACCATAATTCTATGACATTAAATAAGTTTCTTTGGGGGAATAATTGTTTTAGAGATGTACTATAACCCCTCAGCTATTGGGTATGTTCCTCAAGGGGATCATATGAATGAGAAACTGAACTTGGTTCTATGAGGGCCACAAAGAACAGGAATCCAAATTGGATCCTACCTTAAAATTTTATCCATAGTGGTTTCATTGGTTGCTCTTCCCCATCCAAGCTCTGGAGTCATTGTTTAGCCCAGAAAGACTGGCAGGGGCTTGTTTTAAGCCAAAGTCAGAGATTATGGAGCGTGTGTGTAAGTGTGTACAATATCCTTGGATGTGATCTCCAATTTCAAGAAAATTCTTCAGTCAAAACCACCCATATTTTAGTGACTGACATATCATACTGTGCAGAAAAGCCATTGGATAGATTATCAACAGACCTAGAGGATTTTGATTCAATGTTCTTGGTTTTGAGATGGAGGAACTGAGATCTGGTTGTTTTCAGTAATTCGCTCCAAGCCATAGAGCTTGATAATGATAGAGCCAAAACTAAACCCAAGGCTCCTGATTTTCATTCTAGAGTTTTTCACAATACTAATTTATTTAAGCTTAACTCTGGGTTCTCCTCTTCTCAGCCTGTGCTGCTGGCCATGGGACACCTTCATTCATTCAGTGCCTTTACCCTAAAGCCTACCGAATTTTATTATACAATGTTCAAGTGGAAAAAAATTTCTAGAGAATATTTTAAAGAACATACACATACCTACCTAGGTTTAACCAATGTAAATGTTATGTTTTTCTTGTGTGTGTTTCCCTTCCCCTCACTTTCCTGAGATCACCATTATACCAAATCTTGAGTTTATGCCAATTCAGGTTGTTATATTTTATATCTATCTCCACACACTTATACATGCATAATTCTGCATCTTTGCTCAGTTCAATATAATGTTTTTTTAAGATTTATCTTAACCCTATAACAGTATTCTATTATATGAACACAATAATATTACTTACCCATCCTCTTATTGATAAAAACAACTAAATCTTTTCATAACATACACAATGTTCTGATGAACATATTTGTGAATATCTCTTTGAGCACACTTGTAAAACAAATCCTTTAGGCTCAGAAGTAGAATTGCTAGTACAAGGAGTAAGTGTACATATGCTAGGTAGAACAATGGCTTCCCCAAAGATGTCCATGTACAAACATCTCTGAATATGTTACTTTACATTGCTAAAGGGACTTTACTAATGTGACTAAGGTTAAGGATCTTCAGAAGGAGACATTATCTTGTATTACTCAGGAGGGCCTGATCTAACCACAACAGGCCTTGAAATCAGAGGGGGAAGAACAGAGGGTCAGAGATTTCCACGTGAAAAGAATTCAGCTAACTCGTGCTGGTTTTGGAGATGGGGGAGGAGGCATGACCCAAAGAATATGGACAGCCCCTAGAAGATGGAAGAAGGCAAGGGAAATGCATTCTCTCCAAGGCCCTGCAGGAAGGAATTCAGACCAATGATGGGCACACCTGGATTTTAGCCCAGTGAGACCCATGGCAGCCTTGGGGCCTCCAGAACTGTAAGCTAACAAACTTGCATTGTTTTAAGCCCCGAAGTCTGTAGCAATTTGTTAAAACAGCAATGGAAATGTAATACAACATATTAACTTAACTATTTCCAAATTTTCCTACAAAGTAACTGTACCAGGTTCTGTGCTCACTGTCAATGTGTGAGAGTCCTGGGGCCCTTTAGCCTAGAGTGTCAACAGGCTTTTAAATTTTGTTCATTGGCTCAGTTTGAAAAGGCATGCAGTTTTAATTTGCAAGTGGATTTAACTTTCATATTTTTAGTAATTTGTGGGATTGAGCCATTTCTATTTTATTACTTATTTGAGCATCTCCTTTCTTAAATTTCTTGCTCATGTACATTGCTCTTTATTCAGTTCAGGTTGTTATTCTTATTTATTTGTAATCATTTATATATGCTGGACACATCTTTATTGATAAAAATATTAATTCCCATTTATGGCTTCCTTCAACTTCGTGGTAGTTTATTAAATGGAAAGTTTTACTTGTAGTGTAGAGAAATGTGTCATAGTTTTTACTTGATGAATTTTTCATTTTTCTTATATAATATCTCCTTCCCAATCTCAAGATCATAAACGTATTCTATTTTTTTCTTTTTTATTATTGTTCAAATGCAGTTATCTCCATTTTCCCCCATTAGTTTCCCCACCCCACCCATCCCCACCTTCCACCCTTGATCCTACCCCCTTTGGCTTTGTCCATATGTCCTTTATACATGTTCCTTGATGACACTTCCCCTTTCCTCCTCACCTTGTTATCCCCTCCTCCATCCTCTCTGGTTACTGTCTGTTCTTTATTTCAATGTCTCTGGTTGTATTTTGCTTGCTTGTTTATTTTGCTAACTAGGTTCCACTTGCAGGTGAGATCATATGGCATATGTCTTTCACCACCTGGCTTATTTCACTTAGCATCATGCTCTCCAGTTCCATCCATGCTGTCATGAAGGGTAGGAGCTCCTTCTTTCTTTCTGCTGCATAGTATTCCATTGTGTAAATGTGCCATAGTTTTTTGATCCATTCATTTACTGATGGACACTTAGGTTGCTTCCAACACTTGGCTACAAGGGCACAGTAATCAAAACAGTCTGGTGCTGGCATAAGTACAAACACGTAGATCAATGGAACAGAATAGAGACCCCAGAAATAAACCCAAGTCTCTATGGTCAATTAATATTTGACAAAGGGGGCAGAAGCATAAAATGTAGTAAAAATATCCTCTTCTATTTTTTCTTTTAGAAGTTTTAGTTTTGTTTTTCATATTTATGGCTTTCAAATGTTTGGAATTGTTTTTATTTGGATACCTAATTGTTCTAATACTATTTATGAAAACTCATTCTTTGCTCACTGATTTGTAATGCTACTTCTCTCTCATACATCCATATATGTATTAATCTGTTTCTGAGCCATCTTTTCTGACCTGTTGTCTACTAGTTTATTTCAGTTCCTGCTCTATGCCATTTTAATTACTCCAGCATTAAATATTTTTGATATCTTTTTTCTTCTTATGTGTCTTCTAAATTTCATACTTAATCTTGGATTTTTGTTCATTTATATGAATTTTAGGATAAGCTTGGAAAGTACCATTGAAAACACACACACATTCTTTCTGGAATTATTGTTGAAATCAGATTTAAAAATGTAGAATGTGAGCCCTGGCTGGCGTAGCTCAGTGGATTGAGCGCAGGCTGGGAACCAAAGTGTCCCAGGTTCGATTCCCAGCAAGGGTACATTCCTGGGTTGCGGTTGCAGGCCATAACCCCCAGCAACCGCACATTGATGTCTGTCTGTCTGTCTGTCTGTCTGTCTGTCTCTCTCTCTCCCCACCTTCCCTCCCTAAAAATAAATAAATAAAATCTTTAAAAAAAAATGTAGAATGTGTCAGAGTGAACTGATACTTTTTGGATGTTAGATCTTCCATCTAGCATCATAACATAATTTCCCATTTATTCTGTACTTTAAAAATCTCATTCAAATTTATAGTTTTCTCCCTCAAAAGCTTACCATACAGCCTTCTTTAGGTTTATTTACTGTTTTTATTGCCATTGTTTCACTAATTGATAATTATTTATTTTTAGCAATGCTATTGATTTTAGTATATTGACCTTACATCGAGCAAACTTGCTGAATATTCTCTTATTAATTCCAATTATTTGTCTAAATTCTCTTGGATTTCATAACCAATATTGGTACCAGACTAAAAGGATTTGTTTGCCATGTGCATCAAAGCCCAGTAAGACATGAAGAGGAGTTTGCAGCAAAGAAAGTAAGGATTTATGTTTAGGAAGTGGCCCATGCCGAGAGATAGGGTGGGCCCATGTCAATGACCAGGCTCCCTGGTGGCTTCCAGGGAATAAGTTATATAGGGGGAAAATCATTAATCATGGTGACTAAGGGAGTTAGTGTCATGGTGTCTACTGATTGGTTGGCACTAGGGTAGGGTGTAGTTAATCAGTTGCATCTGGACCTGATGTTAGCCATCGCATCTCTTCATCTGGTTTTGCTGGTTTTCTGGGTCTGGAGCTCAAACACAAATGAGGACTAGATATTATCTCCAGTTTGACAGAAACTCTGCCTCTGGGGTAAACACACCCAAGACTTTGTTCCTAAGATTAATTGAGCTCTGGCCAGATAGCTAAGTTGGTTAGAGCATTGTCTCAATACACCAAGGTTGAGGGTTCTATACTGAGTCAAGGCACATACAAGAATCAACCAATGAATGCATAAATAAATGGAACAACAAATTGATCTTTCTCTCTCTCTAGTCAATAAATAAAATTTTTTAAATTTTTTAAATTTGATGCTGATTAGAACCTCATTGTCCTAAGGGCTTAATGATTGAAGGAGTGAACAGACAAGGGGGAAGGAGACAGATGAGTCAGGGTGCTGGATGAGGCCATGTTGAATCAATAGGTAGGAAAAAAGAAAATCATCTATTAAAAAAATGAAGTTTCTATGCAGTTACAGTATTTTCTAGTAAAGATAATTTTGCTAGTTTTTTACCTCTTAAACCTCTTAATTTTTTTAGTTATCATCTGCCTTGATTCTCCAGTGAAGTGTTTATTAGATGTAGTCCAAGGAAAAATTCTCATATTATTCCTGATTTTAATTAGAATGCTTCTGAAGTTTCACAACTATGGTGTTTGCTGTAGATAAGGTTCAGCGATAATCCTTCTATTCCTAATTTGCTAAAAATTGTCATAAATGAGGCTTAAAATTTATTGAAATTTTTATATCTACAAAAAGAAATTTTGTTTCTTTGACTACTCATTTCTATTTGGGGTATAAATATATGTTTGCCTCATAAAAGTTGTTCAGTAGCTTTCCTGGAACTTTTGTATATGGTTTAAATAATTTGTTTTTAGAAGTTTTGATATTTTTTAGGTAGGATAAGATTTTATAACTTATTATATTTATTTAATGATTATTATTTGATCTCATGCAATTTTGCTAACTTACATTTGTCTGGAAAGTTGTCGATTTTATCTAAATTTGGAAGTTTATTGGCATAAATCTCTTTACAATATTTTTATGATATTAAGAAAGTTATAGAAATATGATCTTTTCCCTTTTTACCACTTTTATTTCTTTTTTATTATGATTTTTGATGCTCTTTCTCTTTTTTTTATTGACCAAGTCAGTCTACTTTCTTTCTTTAAAAGAAATAGTCTTGGTTTTGTTGGTTTTATTTATTTTCTGTAACTAATTTTTCTTTGCTTTTTTATTTGCTTTATTGTATTAATATTTTCCTAGCCTACTGAGTTAAACCATTATCTTACTTATTTTCAATCACTCTTTTTATAAGTGCATTTATTTGTATATATTTGTCTCTCATTACTGTTATACAGCCATCTCACAGGTTTTGGTATGTACCATACTTTGCCATGTATAATAAGTACTTTTTTGCTCAAATTTTTTAGGGAAAATAAGGATGTACATTATACATGGGTGGTACTAATTCTATATAAATAACAAAACATATATAAATAAAAAACATATATAAATGTTTTTAATTCTTTTATTCTTATGCATTGAAAGTGTATCTCTAGAAAGCAATAATAATACCCATATGATCAAAAATGCTAAAATTTCTTTATAATACAAAAAACAAGTAGCTAAATATAAATTAATTAATTAATTAATTAAAACAAAAAATATTTTTCCCCTGAAAGTTTGGGCCATAAATGTGAGTGACATTGTACATGGCGAAATACAGTGATACTTATGTTTTTATTTGGTTATAAATATTCCTTAATTTCTATTGTAATATTTTCTTTTTTGTGTGTAATTTTTAAAAGTAATGTAATTTCTTTTGCTCAGTCTTTAACAAACTGACAGTAAACAGAGAGGAAGGCAGAAAGGGATAATAAGTGATTTATAAGGAAAGTGTCATCAGGGAACATGTATAAAGAACACACGGACAAAGCCAAAGTGGGTAGGTTTGAGGGTGGGAGGTGGGGATGGGTGGGGCATGGTAGGGTAAAAATGGAGACATGGTACTTGAACAACCATAAAAAAAAGAAAATATTTTAACTTTCCTACAATAGCTATATTTTAGACTTCCAGCCAAGATGGGAGTGTAGGTAGATATATTTTTCCTCCTTGCACAACCAAAAGAAGGACAACAATAAATTTAAAAATAAAAAATAACCAGAATTGCCAAAAAACTGAACTATATAAAAGTCCAACAACCAAGGAGTTAAAAAAGAAACATTAATCCAGATCAGTAAGAAAGGTAGAGACAGGCAGCTGGGGCAGAGACAACTCTCAGCAAGGCGGTGGCTGGGGGAGTGTGCAGTCTCACATTTTCATTTGGATAAACCTGGAGGAACAACTGGAGAGCAAGACAGACCATGCAGCCCAGGATTCCAGCACAGGGAAATAAAGCTGCAAAACCTCTGACTGAAAAAAACTGTGGGGGTTGATGTGGAAGGAGAAACTCCCAGAAACCCACAGGGTCCTAGAACATACACAAACCCACCCACCTTGGAATCAACTCCAGAAGGGTTGAATTTGCTTGTGGGTAGCAGAGGAAGTGACTGAAAGCCAGCCAAGAGGTGAGCAAGTGGCATCCTTCCCTCTCAGACCCCTTCCCCATATTCAGTGCCACAAAGCAGTGAACTGGGTTGCCCCACCCAGAAGAATACCTAAGGCTCCTCCCCTTACTATGTAATAGGTGCACCCAAGACAAAAACAATAAGGCCCAAATGAAAGAACAGATCAAAACTCCAGGAAAAATACAACTAAGTGACAAAGAGATCGCCAGTCTATCAGATGCAGACTTCAAAACACTGGTAATCAGGATGCTCACAAAAATGATTGAATATGGCCTCAAAATGAAGGAAGAAATGAAGGCTACACAAAGTGTAATAAAGGAAAATGTACAGGGAATTAACAGTGAAGGGAAGGAAACTGGGACTCAAATCAACGGTTTGGAGCAGAAGAGAGAAATAAACAGTCAACCAGAGCAGAATGAAGAAACAAGAATTCAAAAGAATGAGAAGAGTCATAGGAACCTCCAGGACAACTTTAAGTGATCCAACATCTGAATCATAGGGGTGTCAGAAGAAGAGGAAGAGCAAGAAATTGAACATTTACTTGAAAACATAATGAAGGAGAGCTTTCATAATCTGGCAAAAAAAATAGACTTTCTGGAAGTCCAGGAAGGTCAGAGAGTCCCAAAAATGTTGGACCCAAGAAAGCACACACCAAGGTACATCATAATTACATTAACCAAGATTAAAGGTAAGGAGAGAATCTTAAAAGCAGCAAGAGAAAAGTAGACAGTGACCTACAAAGGAGTTCCCATACAACTATAAGCTGATTTCTCAAAGGAAATCTTGCTGGCAAGAAGGGGCTGGAAATAAGTATTCAAAATCATGAAAGGCAAGGACCTACATCCAAGAAGACTCTATCCATTAATGCTAACATTTAGAATGGAAAGGCAGATAAAGTGCTTCCCAGATAAGGTCAAGTTAAAGGAGTTCATCATCACCAAGCCTTTATTATAAGAAATGTTAAAGAGACTTATCTAAGAAAAAGAAGATCAAAAACTATGCACAGTCAAATGACAACAAACTCACATCTGTCAACAACTGAACCTAAAAAACAAAAACAATATCTAACCAAACAACTAGAATAGGAACAGAATCACAGAAATGTAGATCACATGAAGGTTATCAGCATGGAGGGGGTTGGAGGAGAATAGGGAAAAGATACAAGTAATAAGAAGCATAAATGGTAGGTACAAAATAGACAGGGGGAGGTTAAGATTAGTATGAGAAATGGAAAGGCCAAAGAACTTATACATACAACCCATGGACATGAACTAAAGTAGGGGAATGCTGGTGGGAAGGGGGGTACAACATGGAGGGGAATAAAGGGAAGAAAAAATGGGACTACTGTAATAGCATAATCAATTAAAAATATTTTTAAATAGTTATATTTTATTTTTTATTAAATAGTTAATGCAGTTAGTAAAGTACATTTTTTTGCATTATAAAGTATTTGAAAATACTTAGAAAATTATGTGTGATCTAGTATGCGATTAATTTTACAATGTTTCAATAACTTGAAAAATACATATTTTTACTTGTTGGAGGTAGGGTTCAACATATATTCTTGGCTACAGAAAATATACATTGAAATTTTCTATAAATTATTATATTTTGTCTTATTTTCACATTATTGGGAATTCTTATAATTCTCTTAATTACTAAAAGAATGCATATATTTTACTATGTGTTGAGCATTATTATGTATCCTCTACATATAATAATTTATTTTATCTTTACAACAACTCTATGCAGTGAGCACATCATTTCCCTCATTTACAGATGAAGAAATTGAGGGACCAAAGAGCTACAAAAAATTAAGAAGTTCAAAAACTAAAAATTGGTAGAGTCAAGATTTAAATTCAAGCAGCCTGACTCCACTGTTCCCATTTTCGACTCTGACACTCCACTGCTTCTGCCGGTTCTTGCTTTCCATATTTTAAGACTATGTATTAGTTATTCAAGCTTATATATAGTAAGGTTTGTTATAGAATTGTGTGTTCTTTCTGTTGTTCAATGACCTTGCTTTTTGCCTTTAATTCCATTTCATAGGATATTAATATTACTCTACCAGCTTCATTTTATCACTGGACTACTGTTTACCCACTCCCCTCCCCCCATTCCTTTTCTTAAACCATTAATGTTTTCCTCAGCTGGTTTGGATACCATGAACTGTATAGTTTTTTCAGTTGTTACCCTAACTATTTTAATATAGGTGTACTATCTTTTTTTTCTAGCAAATTTGATTTACCTTTCCTCCTCCATAACACATGAACCTTAATTCATATTAAGTATACATTAAACTTCCATCATTTTTTATTTTTGTAAAGCATTTAAGTTTTTCCTTTTTAAAACTCAAGAAAATATTTTTAGATATTTTTGAAACAATTATATCTATCAATGTATTTATTAGTATCCATGTTAACATTTGGTTTTGCTCTCTCTTTTCTGTAATTTTACTTTTCTTGTTGCTGAAGAATCTCTTTTAAGCATTTGTTAAATTAAAGATCTTTCTGTGGTAAATTTTGAAAGTCCTTGTCTATTTCAATGTCTTTGTTTAATTCTCACTACTGAAAAATAGTTAAGCTCGCACATGCGCACATGGGCACGTGGGCCCACACATTCTCATTTACCCTTCACAGCCATACTGTCTTATTTATGAGAAAACCAAGGTGGGACAAAGTTAAATATCTCCCCAAGGAACTGTAAAAGCATCATATAAAGTAGAAAATACTGAACAAAGTTAATGATGTGTTTTATCTTCCCTACTCCACTGAAACTACTTAGGAACAAAGACTGTCTTTTATTATAAGAGATTTATCAAATTTTTGAATGAAAAGCCTTATCTTTCTATAAGTGAATCTATAATGCATAGAAAAATATAAATGAACAATTTTAGGATTTTTTCATAATAATGAATTTATATTTTCATTCTGACTGTTCCAAATGTGATAGATACCTCATTTGTTTTTGTATCTTTAGTAGTTATACAGTGCCTGGTATGTGGTAAATGTTGAAAAAAAATAATGTGATTTTGAGTATTTCATATGTAATTTAAAAATATGCATCCAATTCAAATATAAAGACTGATTTACTCTCAGTCATGTCAAGATTCTCAATGATTATCTAATATAATTTGAATGTTACTTTCTTTATGGTGCTATAAAATACCTAGCATACAATTTTTCACCCTAAGCACTTTTAAGTGTACACTTCAGTAGTGTTAAATATTCACATTGTTGTGCAATGGATCTCCAGAAATTTTTCATCTTGCAAAATTGAAACTCTATATTCATAAAACAAGTCCTCATTTCCCCCTCTCCCCTGCCCCAGGTAGTGCTGGTGGGAAAGCACCTTAAGGAATGCATGCTTTATGATTAGCACATGCAAATCAATCTCTCTCTGTCTCTCTCTCTCTCTCTCCCTCTCTCTCTCCCGCTCAGAGAGAGAATAATTTGTCTTGTGGAAACTGCTGCCTAATTTCTAGCTAAGCAGGACCCTTCCTTGGATAACATTTAAAAAGTAATCTTCTCTGTGAAACATAAATCACTGCCTAAAGGATCCTGTGAGAGAATTCCTGTATTTAATCTTCTTCTATTTTTATTTTAATTTCTTTTTGGAAGAAGTTGGAAACAGAAGCACTGTTGGAGTGTTAAGAGTCTTTCTGTCTTGGAGATTCTTTTACAAAGGCAAGTCTGGACAAACTTCAAATTTTCTCCAATAGTTAAGTAAAAGCCAAATTAAATATAAATTAATTAGTTTCATTCTCTTTCTTGATTGCTCCTTTCATGTTCTTTTGAGGTCAGAATGGCTTTCCTTGGTCATAAACATTCTACTTTGCAAACCCCAATTTAAATCAGTAAATGGTCTAAAAAGCCTCACACCATGGGTTAAGAAAACATCATGTGGCTCAGAGGGGCCATAAAAGGTTTTAGGTTTAGGAGTGCAAATATTATCTTTTGGGAGCCCCTACATGGCACCTGGAAAAACCTACCTGATGGTTTGGCTTGACCCTCCAGAGAGTCTTAGGCCTTCTAGAAATCCACATGTATTATTACCTTAGTATGCAGCTTCAGCCATGAATGCAAAAATGTAGCATATCTATGATGGGTCTAGAGGGCCTTATGCCTCTGGGTCCATAGTTGAAAACTATCTTCTGTTTTAGTTTTTTTCTTTATTTTGTTATTTCTGCCATAGAAATATTTCAAGGGATTTTTTTATCTATGAATCCCATATGTATTTACCAAATGCCCACTTGGTCAGCACCTCTGTTAGGTAGTATTCCGGGCACTGTAAAGACACACAGCATTCCTGCCCTAAGGAGGCTTCAATCAGCTTAGAATTTGATCAGTATGTGATTTAAGGCGCTGAAAAGTAGGAGATGCAATCAGATTCTCAGAAGCCACCCAGGCCATCCTCCTACCTAAAGAAAGGATTTCATAAAATCTTTTCTCATAGATTTGGTTGTTGTGGCTAAAGATCTCCAGAGAGAGAATCTCTCCAAACTTTGAATCAGAGTCAAGGTTCTTATATGTAATAAAGATACATATGTAAGTGTTTCTCATGCAACCCAAGGTAGAAAGGTAGCTTGCAGTGGTCACACTACTGGCAAGATAATAAATGCCCAGTTAAATTTCAATTTTAATGTTAGTATGACCCAAATATTACATGGAACATTCTTATCCTAGAAAGTTATTGGTTGTTTATCTGAAATTCAAATTTAACTGGTCATCCTTTAATTTTATTTGCTAAATTTGGTAACTCTATATAGTAAAGAAAGAAGAAAGGTCATGCAAAAAATGCTTGAAATATTTAATTAATCAATTAATTAATTAATGGCATAACAAGTGAAATAATTCAGTGGTGGTCAAACACTCATGACTTGAACTATGGCATCATCAGTGATGCACTTTGGAGCTTGCTCCTGGCCAGTTCTCTTTGCATAAGGATGACATTGGGATAGTTTGTGCGTCATTGGTTCTCACGTTGTAGGTTCTCGTGACTAAAAGAAAGATTCAGGCTATGTACTTTGGAAGAGCTGTATGTTGTAATAGGGTCCCTTGGCAGACCCCTGCATATCCATTTTATCTTTAATAAACCACCAATATTAGATTAGGGGATAGCAAAATGGAATCTACCTTGTGTACTACTGGACCTGAATTTTTATCAGACATTTCACAAGATGCTTGGAAGCACACGGAAACTTTCCTAATATCTCTATGGCTTATGGTCTCTGTCTAAAGTTCTACCAAAAAGTAATGTGGGGAATGTGTAGAGAATAGAAATAACTGCATTGTAAGCTCTGTGGTAGCAGAGACCAGACCTGTTTTGCTCACCACCAGCAACCAAGTGCTTGGCACAGTACTTTCAAATGCTGGATGATATTGAAGAATTCTGTCTTTCACATATCTTATGCTCTTTACTCCAACTAAAAAGGATAAATTCTTTGACTTTCACAAAGGGCCTCCATTTATTTTTTGTATGTACAAGTCTGAAAAATATATATAGAGAGAGAGAAAGCATAATATGCTTCACCCATCTTGAGATCTTTCATTATTCAAAGTAAGTCAGTAATTTTTTAAATTAATTTCCTAAGAAATGGCTATACCAAATATTTATTTGTATTATTTCTCTAGATTAAAATATACATATTTCATTGAAGTATAATCTACATGTTGGGTTATATTACCTCTCAAAGTAACACAAAATTCTTATTGGGCCTTTTATATTGTTAAAAGATAAACTGAGGAATATTAAAATTGGTAAGAGTTTATTTGAGCAATTTCCAATTCCAATTGGGCAGAACCAGAAGAGGTTAGGATCATTCCACCAATAAGGAGTGAGGGAAAAAACTTATACAGAAATTTTCAGAAGCAAAGAATGAAAATAATTTGGTTGGCTATAGCTTAAAACTTCGTTGGCTGTTTACGATTGTTTGCCCTTTGGTTTTGATTTTGTAACCTTGAGGCATTTACAAGCTTAGATTCACGTTTGCTTATGTAGGCCACCAGGGTATCAGAGCCACATCAGTCTAAAGACCCAGGACATTCATCCAAGCAAAGCTGTTTAATTAATTAAAATATTTTGCTTCTCCATTTAAAAATGCTTAATATTCATTTCTAGGTCTATTATAGAAGGGTAACTTTACACATCAATTCTAAATGGAATCACACTGTTGCTTTGTTACTTCGTTAGATGAAGGAATGGGCACCCCCAGAGATAAAGTAGTTTTTTATCTTCATTCTGAGTCCTCTGATCATTTCATTATATCTTCATGTTTTTCTTTGGAAACCAAGACTTTTTGGCTTAAATATGAAAATATACATGTATATGTTCAGAAGTGACAAAGAGCAAAGGTGAAAATTCTAACATTCCCTGTTTTAATATTAGCATTTAAGCAAGCATTTTAAATGTTTGCATCAGCATTTCTTTTCTTTTTAACAACTCACATAACAGACTTTAAGGAAGCATTTATTTTCTTACAAAGTGGAAATAGTTCCTTATTCCTTTGAATTATCTTGGACATTGCCTAAATGGCTGTCATGAGGTGAGATCAATGCAGTTTTTCAATTTGACATGCTGGTAGGGTTACCATCTGAGTTTCCTCTGGAAAATATGAGAATAAAATGTCTAGACTGATTTTCAGTCCAGAAGCTCAAACTTTAAGAAACTTGAGGCAGTCACAGCAGCCTAAGGAGATGGACCAAACCCAGCTGGGATACGCATAGTCACGCTGTGTCCATCAGATCTTTCACCAATTCCAGCTTTTTCTCTCTGCTGCCAGAATAGGAATCAACTCATTTTTCCCATGCTACGTCCTCACCAAACCTCTTTCTTTTTTTCAAAATTTTCTGGTCTTGACTTGGTTCTAGTTCCAACCAAATTTCTTTCCTTTTCTTCTCTTGCTGATTTTTGGTTAGATATTAGAGTAAAACTATTTTTTATAACTTTAGTTTCTTTTTAACTCTGGACTGGCAAATCAGACTAGATACTTAAGTAGCTTTGATTCATTCATTCATGCCTAAACATGCTCTAAGCACTCATTGCACATAATATACAAAACAAACAGGAGCCGAAAGCCACTGTATTATACAATGTCATAGAGGTCCTGCTTAGCAGTCAGTAATAAGAACTTAGACCTATGTTCTGCTGAAGTTGACTTTGATCTTCCTGCTCTCTGAGTACTAAATCAGAGAACCTTGCTATGTCATAGAAGCAGGTGGCATTTGTATGTGGTGGGACTATACTCATGACTATATTTATTTTTTTTTTAATTTCCTCCAAACAATAATGTATCCAGGAGAAAAGACATAAAATAGAGTATTATTAAGTAACCCTGGTGGCCAGGTGGCCAAAGTGGGAACTTTACATTTTATAAGGGTGCCCTATCTAGGGGCCTGCCTGGATGGAAGTGGATACTACCTCTAGCATTAGAGTTATACTTATCGTGCCCTGGGTGGCAGTTTGTGGGCTATGTCTAGAAAGCAATAGCTGAGGCCAACAATAAGGAAGCAGCCCATACCAGGGATCATGAATCAATGGCAAGCCATAGAGAAAGGCAGATGTATCTAGTGAAGGTGGGATCCAATCACAAGACTGGAGGCTTCTATGATAGACAGTGGGAAATCAAGGGACATCTCTTGGCCCAGAAGACATATAGAGACAGGGCCATCTGTTTTAACGAAGATTCCTAAATCTTTTAATTTCACCTACTTCTATTTTTACCAACTTGGCAAGAGTACTACCCACCACGATCTCTGGACTATAGCGATAGAATCCTAATCCATCGCTCTTCTCCACCTCCAGCTGTTTCTCCTTATAGCTAAAATTATTCTTAAAAACCCAATAGCATACAAGTTTGATCACATAACATACTGTCACCCTCCTTCTATATCTCCCCATTTTAAGGTAAAGCAAAATTTCTAAGAGGTCCTCCATGATGGAACTTTTAACACTACCTTTTCAGCCTTACCTCCCATTGACTCTCCCATGTTCTTGCTGATCTTGCCACCAAACGGGCCCCACCTGTTTCAGGCCCCACCATTTCCCAAACTTCCTCCTGACACATAAATGGTTCCTTTGGTTAGAATACTTCTTTAGACAAGTGGGAATCTTGACAAGTCAACTCCTACTCAACTATCAGTTTCAGCTCAAGTTTATCTTCCATGCGGATGCTTTTCACAACTCCCCAACTAGGTCAAATCCCCTAGTCATGGTTTTCATGTACCACTCCTTTATAACATCCACCATGACTCTAATTTCACTTATTTTTATGTGATAATTTGATAAATGTCTGTCATCTCTACTAGACTCCAATGTCCATGAGGATAAGAATGGTCTTTGGGAAACCTTTGTATTCCAAGTGCCCAGCACAGAGATTGGTACACAGTGGTCACTTCTTATGTATCCCACTTTTCTTAGTTGTAAAGGTATGGCAATCTGAGGGTTACATTTAATAATAATTCCAGACATACCTGGCTGGTTTCTTAAGTCCAAATAAGTATTTAGATAATAGAAGGAACAAAAGGTCAGACATAGGCCTGCCAAAGCTTGATGGCAATGTAAGTTTTGAGGAAAAGAAACAGTGATTTCCTCTATTCTACTTTAAGACAATATCTTTGAAGTCTTCACTTACTATAAAATAATAACATAAACATGAGAAAATAATTAAAACCTGACCCTAACTGACATTGTAGCAGTTGAGTAAGGACAAGTGAAATTTTATATATGAAAGTGGTCTGAGCTTCAAGGAGGAAGGCTCTAATACAAAACCTAAAAGAATGCTCATTCTAGGTGTTCCTAAGTAACAATTACATTTAAATCACATTTACTCCCTTTTTATGAAATCTGAAGCTGATTCTAGCTGGAATTGAGCACATTCAATATGATCAGGGAAATGCTGCTGTACGTATTCTTTAAAATAATGGAGTGACAGGTAGGCACAAAAATCTTGTGCTGGCTAGAGTGAAAACTAAGACTGTGGCCATGGAGTTCATTTAAGGTGAATCAACAACAGAATCCTGTGCTCATATCCTTTTTGAAGTATGTGAAAAACAGCACTATTACACTTGTCTCCAAAACGACCTCTAATACCATTCTTTTTTCATCATTCAAGCTACACCCACCACTAAATTGCTCTTTAAAACCACTAAGCTGCAGTCCTGTCTAAAGATTAATGATGCAAACCCATAACATCGCATTCATAAACAAACAGTTTCAGAAAGAGAGGATTTCTTAACTAGCCAGCAAAATTAATATTTACAATATTATTGTAAGTGCATGGAGCACAAGAGACAAAGGATACCCCTTCATTTTTTAGTGAGACCAGTTGAGGAAGAGTGGTGTTATGACTCTGAACTGACTTTTCCTTTAATCTGATATTTAGACATTGGTGATGGTGCCAGCACTTTTTATCATGAGTTTTGTCTACCTATGCTGTAAATGGAGTAACCTCAAATAGCCCTGCCTTATTCTTTGGGAAATGGAAAGGAGACAGTGAGAGGGTGGGAAGAAATGCCACCTCCCTTGCTACAGATCATGCCAAATCTAGATTTCCAGTACAGGATCCAATACAGGATCTATCTGTAGCCAATGAATTGATGAGCCAGTAGTGAAATGAGGAGCCCAAGGGAGACTGTGCGGCCTCTGGGATCTGTGCCAGCTCTCTCCAACCACAGTATTTTCAATGGTGAAGGGGCACTTGGGCACCCTCCCTCTGGATTGTAAAATGAAGAGTTACCACCTAGTTGTAGTTCCTTGGAAATATTTTTAGTTGGACTTGCTGAATATCAATGATAAAAATAATCAGCTAGAGACCCGTAATAAAAAATATGCACCACTTTCTAAACAGTGTAAGACTTTAATGACCAAATAAAAGATAATTTTTTTTCTTGGTCCCTCCGTGGAAGAAAGAGGGATCAGTGAAGTTCTTGGGCAAGAGGCTATGTGAATCCCTGCTTTTCCTAGTTTGTATGGAAGCCCCTTATATCATAACAGTGAGGATGAGTGGCAATTAACAAATGGCAAGATGACCCCTGATACTTTTTCATAGGAAGTCAAATGACATACTGGTATACTAGTATACTAGTGCAAATGACAAAACAAAAGGAAAAACAGGGAATATGTTTATGATCAGCTAAAATATATTTCCCAGGGTTTATACAAGGTCCTGCCCACAACATCTTTTCAAAGAATACACATAAGCGGGAGTTAGTTTCAGAAGGAAACAACAGCTTACCTGTTCCCCAGAGGTTTGCATGAAATAATAACCCAAAACAAACTAGTAATTTAAAAAATAGCCAAAAGCCACATTCACATTTGTCTGGGAATTCATGTTGGAGAATAGCCTTTTTGGAAATGTAACAATGAAATACTAACATTTTGATCATTTTAATCATCATTCATTAATCTTGAACAGTTTTGCCAAAGTAAATATATTTATTTGCTCCGGGTTAAAATGTACCAATTTTGTACTTTGAAATAACTGTTTTCCTTTTTCTCAAAAAGCCAGATAATGAACACACAGGAATTTAAACACAACAGAGTGTACCCTGGGTTTCAGGTTCAAAACTATTTGATATTTAAAATGATGGATTTCATTTTGCCTCCCACACTTCACAAATATTAACATATTACCACACTGGCTCCTTTATTAATAGAAATAAAATGTGTAGCTGTCACTGATGTCTCCCTCCTCATGTCATTCCCCTCCCTCTCTTCCTAAAGAAAACTATGAGGCCACTGAACCTGGCAGATTGCCAAGGGAGGTGGGCTGTGCACAGTAGAAGTCCAGGTGCTCAATGGTGCCATCTTTGTGGTTCACGATTCACTATATGTGTTTGTATACTTACACAACATATATTATGCTTTCAGTGCTTCAAAAATATTTATAGAGACACAAAACTGTGCATGTCTTTCTACATCTTGCATTGTTTTTCATTACAGTAGAGTTGGTATTTGCCTGACTGTTAACTTCCCTTGCTAATAGAGCCTCAATGTTGTTGAGCTTTCCATTCCTTAAGAAAGGAGAACCTGTCCCCATGTTAAAGGTAAATAATAGCCTAAGCAATTATAGTGATCTTATTCCTTCTCACTGAGTTGACTATGCAGGGCAATGAGACAGGACTCTGGTCAATGAAACAAGCAAAATCCTTTGGCGAGCCTTCTGGGAAAGCTTTCTTATTCTTGAAAGCACAGAAAGAAATGGCATTATCTTCTGCTGGACGTTGTCATATCTGAATGTGAGACATAGAATGGTACAGCTGTCTTGTTACTTTGAGGGAGCTGGCCTGAAGACATGCTCACATAATGACAATGGCAAAGCAGAAATAGGAACAAAACAGGGAGAAACTGTGCTAACCAATCTTCAGGCTATCCTATCTAGGTTTCTTCTTATATGAGCTAATGTATTTCTTTTCTGTAAGCCATACTGATCATATTTGTATTACATTCAGCAAAAGAGCATCCACTTTCTTGAGATTTTCTTTCATCTTTTCAATCATAGATTAGTTTTGCAGTATGATATTTATCCATTCCCATTATGGACATTTAAACCATTTTAAGTTTTTTGCTATTACTAACAATGTCACAGCAAAAATTGCAGCACATGGGTCTTTATGCATATTGTATTAGTGGAATTGTTGAATCACATACATAGGCTATGTACATCTTCCCCTGTATTAGACACTTCCACATCATTGTTCGAAAGAACTTGAAACTATTTATTCCCCTGCAGCAGTTTATAGGAGCATCTCTTTTCCAACATCATTGCCCTTTCAGACTTGTAAATTTTGGCATTTTTAGACTTTTAAATTTTGCCTTCATGATGAAATAGTGTCATTTTTGTTGATTTCATTTGGGTTTCCATGTTTACAAATGAGGTTGAGAAACTTTTAATATATTCTCTAGCCACTGAGTTTTCATTTAAGTCATTGCTACATTTTTTCCATTGAGTTGTTTGTTTTTGTTAGTTTTAGAATTTGTTCCAACAGTCTCAACTTATGCTTTATTGGTGATAGGCATTATAAATATCTCCTCCCAGTGTATTACTTGTCTTTTTTAATGATATCTTTTGTGATACAGGCATTTTATACTTAAATATAGTCAAATTTATCATTTTTTTCATTTATGACTTCTGATGTTTATGCCTTCTTTAAAAATTCTTTCCTGAGGTCGTGATAACATAACCCTTAATTCTCTTTAAATTTGTGAAGTTTTGCTTTTCACATTTAGATTTTTAATATATCCAGTCACATTTGTTTTTCTCCTATTTTTAATGAGGCAGAGACTTCTAAGGTTTCTTATTATCTCAATCAGTTGTCTAAGTCAAGGTACAATTAGAATACAGACATCATTTCCTTTTATTTCATGAAAGGAAATTTAATATATAGAAACAGTTACACAGGTGTTGAGGGAGTGAAAGGATGAAAGAAAAACAATTTTTTAACCCAGAGATAATAACTTAAGGAAGTAGATAGCAGCCTGAGGTCTGAGAGAACAGAATGAGGGAGTTACAGTACTAGATTTCAGAAACTCAGGTGAATCCCCTGCAGAGTGTGTGCTCAGACCTTTAACAGAGGAAGGCCACCTGGCTCCTGCTGGGACCCGTCAGGGGGCTGGCACTGGGAGGCTGAAAGAAATGAGAAACTGGAGGGAATTGCCCCTGCTGGGCTGAACTGCTGTGGCCTGAGTAAATTACTACCTCTAGGGCAATATTAATAGGAAAACAAGGAAAAAGAACAAAATTCTCTTCTCCTCTGCATTCCAATCTGCCTATTACCTCCCATTGGCAGAACATAAGGGGCAGCCAGGGAGCAATAGAATCTGGAAAATGTAGATTGTGTTTTCCCAGTTGTAGCTTTACTGAGTAGAGTATAGAAGGGTGGATTGAATCCAAGAAGACAACAAAGTTAAATAAATAGCCCATCAGTTGTGTCCGCATGGGCCATATGCACCAAGGGACATGTAACCTAATTCACTGGAGTGAGGGAGGAAAAGGAAAATGATATTCAGCTTTGCTAACATTTTACAAGACCATTTAATTTAGAGTTTTCACACGGGTGTCTGCTCTCAACCCATGTAGGCTTGTTGAATTTAAAGATAAACTAAACACTTTTACCAACAGACCTGTATTTCAAAATTGACCTTTGATAAGATAACAAGTTGCTGTTGGTAGTATGCTACTAGCAGATATGTCCTTAAAAATGAATGCCATTAATTTCACCATTCAAGGTAAAGACAATGTTTTAGCAACAATGTTTTAGGCAATGTAAGAAACAGCTTTTCAAAAGAAGCCTCTAATATAAAGAGAATTCAAGAAAAAATATTACTATTATGATGTTACACTGCTGGCAAATTGTTATCTATCAAAAATCTCATCTGCACAAGTGATAATCTTGAAATTAGAATACTCTACTCAAAATATTTTCCAAAGGAAAGATTCTGGTGCATTTTGAATTCATTTTCTAAAAATATAAAAATAGACTACATTCTAATTACTTTTTAGGAACAATGAACTGACATTAAGGAATATGAAACTTTACTGAGTTTGCTGGATGAGACTGAAAAACAAACCTGAAGACTCATAAATGCCACCAATGACATGTTTTTCTATTGGGACATATGCAATATTGTTAGTAATCTTTTTAAAACTATAGCATTTATTAGTACCAGATATACTAAAACCAGATTTTTTAATCATTTACAGCATAATGTATTAAACTAAGATTTTAGAATATGAAAGAACATTTGATTTCAACAAAATCATTAGTAAGTGAAAACAAAACACTTTTACATTATTAGTAAATAAAATAATAAAATATTCATTTCTTTTTAAGTTTCTCTTGTTTATAATTTAAATTTAAATATTAGTTTAATAATACATAGATAGAATTTATGAACAAATAAATATTCTATATTGGTTCTGTGTGAGAAATCTGGTTATTTGTAATCTAATGAGGTTTATAAGTGGGGTGTATAACCACAAATGTTTGGACACCACTCATGTAAGTAGTTGTGATGTTTTACTTGTTCTAACTCCTGAATTTAAATTATATAATATCCTAAGGAATATCCCAAAATATGTAGGCTGAATTTGATAGTATTTCTTTCCTAAAAAATTACAACATGTAACATATGTTTCAATTATTTTAGGACTGAATACTTTAGAAGTTTTTATAGTATGAAGTGCTTTGATGAATAAATGACTGAATTCCAACTATTAGTTCAGTATCCTTTATAAAATAAGTCATAGTGTATAGGGTTTTATAAATTTCCATTTTATATATATAAAATTTAGTTCACAAGGATTAGTAACGTTCTAAAAGTCAAACTCCAGTTTATTAGCAATGTGTGTATTTAAGTTTATATATTTTCATCAGTTTCTTGCTTTACTGCATATTTGTTCTTTAGAAGCTATACAGACATAAGCAAGTCGCTCTACCTACTCCGTCTTTGGTCTCATTTGTGCAATAAAGGGTTGGTTGACATAGATACAAAAGGACCTGTATTTCCAGCTGAAAAATTTTGACACTATGTAGAAAATTAATTTAGAATGGGACTTCTGAAACTATTTCATTAAATTTCAGAATTCCAGTGAGCAGACTTCCAGTTTTCATGGTTGGCCACACTCCCAGGGTCTGCAGTAGATGCATAGACTCCTTCCTGATCAAGCTGAAAAGATGCTAAGCAAGATTCCACCACTGCTGTGTATTCCTGGGGGCCAGGAAAGGAACTCACGGGACTGATCCAAGTCCTGAGGGATTGTTTCCAATGTTCATAAATGTCATCCAGGGGCAGGCGGCATTGAGATGTACCTTGTGCATTGCAATTTGTGCTTGATTCTTTTTCATCTATAGACCCTTTCCTCTGCCATCCTGGGAGTGTCTCTGGTTTTGAGGCTTGTACAAGTGATGGGTATAGATCTGATATTCTTTCCCATCTTTCTCCTAAGACTAAGAACATGCCTGAGGTTCCTTGAAAGAAAAATAACATGGCCATTTGGGATATGTTTGCTTTGTATCTGTTCCACCAGTAGCCGGCACTGGCCCAACCCTGCAATGAGAGTTTGGAGTCTAAGGCATGAAAAACAGACCATAAGAATTTCAGAGACTCATAAAGTTTGTAAACTAATGATCTAGGCCTTTCATTTTCTTTGGAAAGGTGGCAACCAAAAGTTGCATGAAGCCAAAAGGAATTTTTAAGACACAAGAAAATGCCTTTAGTTAGGCTTTTATTCCTTGAAATGTTAGACAACTTGTCACTCTCCTGTAATAAACAAACAAATAAACAAATAAATAAAAGACCTCTGTGTGGAGGATGAAGTGGTCTTCAGGGGAGCAAGAATAAGACAATCTGACCCATGATGGGGAGGAATGACATGGCTACAAGGCAGTGACAGACAACCACTGCTGTGAGAAGAGACGAGGTTGAACAGGGACGCGGCCAAAAAGACAAAAAAGAAACAACTCACTGGGGAGTGGTTAGAAGTCCTTTCCTGTGCAGCACAGTGGAAAAATCCAAAAGCACCAAGAGCTCAAGAGACAGATTTAGACTGAGAAATCTATAAAAGAAATAAAAGGGAACCAGAGCCAAACTCTGGGGCAGCCCAGGTAACAAACTGTGATCTGTTCCCAAATATCTCATCTGTTGTTTTGGTACTTGAAATGTCTACCATTAGTCACTTGTCTGGATGGTGACATTATCTTGAGTGCAAATGTTAAAAATTACATTAATTAAAAGAAGAAATAAAAGAAACTTATAACAGAAAAACACTGATTAATTTTTCAGAGTCTGCAATTTTGGAAATCGAGGAGTAAAGTCCTGAGATAATCTAATACAAGATGGTACAGTTGTATGAAGCATCCCAGCCACTTACTAAAATATAACCTAACTTAATTTTCTTACTACCACTTAATACTCTCCTGTGTTTTCCTTTTATTCTCTTTTATTCTTGTCTTGTACTCTTGACTCCTTCCATTGATACCCACAAACACAGAAACATGTCTTATTTACCAGTTGATACTCAGTACCTGGTACATTGCTGAGCACATGGCAAGCTCTAAAAATATATTTGTTAAATGATTGATGAATGAATGAACAAAGTAATCAGTGATGTAAGAAAACAATAATGTAGAAATTATCCACAGATGTGTGTTTGTGTATATTTGAAAAAGATAAGCTTAGGTCCGGTGTTGGGAACATGGGTAAGAAGAGAAAAGTGAGGAGTTTGGAGAAATGGGTACCTCAAGTCAGGACAGAAAGAGGGCTATCAAAAATACCTTTCCAATTTCCCCAATATTGGCTCTGGGAATAAACATACTTACTATGCTGTAATCTTAGGAGGGGAAAAAAGCTTTTAACTATATTTCAGGACTGTTGAAAAACCCTTGGAAAGAAGCATGAGCAGCACTGCTTCTGTATCTGTTCTGGGCCTCTACAAAAATATCCCATGTGCTTTGTAAAAATTGTTATAGAACTGGGTGCTCTGCAATGCCTGTTTTTAATCTACAGAAATAACAAGCATTGTGCTCAACACCATGGTGGTCCTTATTAAGCAAGTGCAAGCATTGGATGCCAGGGAAACCCTGTCTGTGAGCCTTAGTGGTGCTATTCACGACTGATTCCAAAGGTCTTATGTAGAAAATAGGCAGAAAGAACCCTTGAGAATTTTAAAACTTAGTAGCAATTTCATCATTTACTCCATTTCATCAAGTAATGAGAAAAAAAGTTGGTTTGAGAATAATTTGACTTGCCTATATTACTTCCACACAGCATGAGTCTGATGAAGGGAAACATACAGGGTGTGGCAAAAGTAGGTTTACAGTTGTGAGTACACCAAACACAGTTTATTCTTGTATTATTATTTATTAATTATTGTACTATTTATTTGCATCACAACTGTAAACCTACTTTTGTCCTACCCTGTATGATGTAAATAGTCCTAAAGGTTCCCAATTTTCTATAGTTATAAATTTATTTGATTCATTGCTACATGTTGTTTTTCTCTCCATCTGCCCCACCCCTACCTTTTTGGGGTTGTTGTTGTTTTGTTTTGTTTTGCACACTGAAAAGGAAAATATCTGGGATTACCTGAAAGCAAGATGAAGATCTATCACACACACACACACACAAACAGACTTTCTCTTTAATGGAAATCCTGTGGGTTCCTATCCATCTCCTTTTCAGAATTTAATCTTTGCTATTTATGTGTTTCAAGGCTAATCAATCATCAATTAATTTTAAGTGACATAATCATCTAGAATACTACCTAACATTTTGTTGAGGAAACATCCAAGAAGAAGGCAATAGTACTCATAGATTTGTGAAGACAAGGAAGGAAATGAGAGGACTTCTGTGGACATTTTCTGCTTTATCAAAGTTGTCAGGTGACATCTCAAGGCTAAGGGCCTACCTCTCTTTTTGTGTGTGTGTTGTCATCCCATTCCCAAGGGTTATCAGAAGGATATTGTAACTGCATTTTGAAAAGGTCAAGTTTTTCCAACTATGTGTATCATACAGTATGTGAGACTAAGGTTCATCTCGGGGAGGTGAGACAAGTCTTCCTTGTTTGAAGGCCCATGACTAGTTCCAGCATTTTAAAAGGTGCTTCATCAGAAAGTATTCACCAGAATGGATATAAGTTCTAGAAAGTAAATTAGGAGAAACTCTTTTTCTTTTTGTTCATAGTTCTGATAATATTTTATGTGTAACTAAAAGGAATATAAGTTTCAGGGTATAACTGTCAAGTAAGTAATTTTCTAGAAAGGACTGGCTATTTAAAGATAATTCTATTCAAAACTGCTTTCTTTATTTCAGGGCTTTGCCACTAGACTTTCTACCAGGTAACATCCTTGCTGCCCAGTCTAGTGCAATGAGGTCAGTCCTTACCATATTTGACTTAATTACCTCTGTTGACACAGTCAACTACTACCTAAGTCCTGATTTACTCCCTTTCCTGAATCTCAGAACCACCAGTTTTTATTCTTCCTCTTTTTCCTTTACTGGCTGCTCCTTTGCTGGAGGTTAGTCTGCTTTGCAGGGTTCTCCCCATCATCCTGGCCACTGGTACTTGAAATGCCTCAGGGTTCAGTCCTTGAACATTATTTGTTTCTCTATAGCACTCACTTTCTATTTTCACCTAAATGATATCCTGGTCTTGTGGCTTTGGATATATCAATGTTTCCTAAATGTGTGTCTGCCTTCCTGATCTCTGTCCTGAGCTCCAGATTCTAATATCTAATATCCAGCTGATTCTTTTGACACATCCCTAATGTGTCTTTTGCCTAATATATGCCTAATATACCTTTCAAATTTAGCATGTCCAAAATGAAAATTGTGATCTCCCTTAATGTACTTACCCAAATCTGTCCATTCTCCAAGCTTCCTTACCTCAATAAGTACCACACCATTCTTTTACTTGCTAGAGACGAAATCTTAATTATTCCTTGATTCTCCACTTCCTCTGATGCCTCACATTCAACCCCATAGCAAATTTTGCCAATGCTGTGCTTTGATTCCTCCCACCCTGGTTCAAGCTTCATCATTACTCACCTGTATTCCACCAATAGCATTCCCATAGGCTTCCTGTCCCCACACTGGCTTCCATTACTGGGTTTGATGCAGAGTGCATCAGTGATACATTTCACTTACTAGATCAGATCATGTTTACCCCTGTTCAAACCTCACAAATGCTTCCAATCTCAGCATGAAATCCAAATACTTTGTCATGTCCATGACCATCTAAGCCCAACATGATCTGGCTCCCTACTGCCTCTCTAACCAATGTCCAGTCACATCTTCCTTCTGTCCTCCTCTCCCTCCCAGCTGCTGGGCCCTGATTCCTCTGGTCCTAGGGGAACTATTGCCTTGCAAGTTTGGCAACACATCAAGATCTTTGCTCTTGGAGTTCCCTGCACTGACATACTCTCCTACCAGATATCCCCATGGCATATCCATCATTTCCTTCAAGTCTCTTTTCAAAGGTTACCTAATTGTTAGGGAGTCCCTTTGACCCTATTCTACAGTTACACAAATCTCCCCTATCCCTCTCATTATCTATGCCTTAGTTTGCTTCATTTTTTCATTGAATTGATGATCACCTGTGTATAGATTTGTTTACTTCCTGTCTCCCCTTGATAGAAGTCAAAAATTAGCAATATAAAACCATGAGATCAGGAACTGAATTTGTTTTATTCATTTCTAGCCCCAATGTTAGAACACACTGTCATATCCTTGGCACTCAAAAAATATTTGATGAGTTGACTTGTAATATATATATTTTAAAAATGTCAAGTTATAAATAAGATTAATTTTTAAATTCTAAGTGAGTTTATAATTAACCAAACTCTATTGGTGGTTACTAATTCATATATTATATCATTTATGACTTTAGAGAAAAATAATAATAATACTAACATCCATTTTCAGGAAGGAAAGACCAGGGCTCAAATTTTGATTCTACTTCTTACTAGCTAGTTAACAATTTTGGCAAGTAAGTCACTTATTTTCTTAGAGCCTCCATTCTTTACTGTGTTAAAAGAGATGAGCATATTGACCTTGGTTCTCTTTACAACCATATTCATGCTGTTATGGAATAAATGGCATCAGGAGCAGTAGCAGCAGCAGCAGCAGCAGCAGCAGCAGCAGTAGTAGTAGTAGTAGCAGCAGCAGTAGTGGTTTCTCCCTAAGTCACAGAGTAAACAAATGCTTCTCCTCTAGAAACTAAGCATTATAGGAGTTTCAGAAAGACATTTAAATGGGCTTCCCCAGAATCTCTGCCCAGACTGAGACCTAAAATAAACAGCGATGGTAAGAAGAACAGCAAGGCACTAAGATCACTGAGGCCACGACAATCCTGGAGCCCTCTGCTGACATGACCCTAACTCCAGGGTACCTAGGAGTCTGACTCTAGACCATCCCTATTCAGAGAACACTTGGGAATCCAGCTCATTTCCAAAGCAACACCAGAGTGGACTGGGGTGGATTTGGGAATCTTCTACCACAGACAGAATCGAAAGCTCATAGAAAAACAAGAACTGACCATTACTTTCAGTGCCTCTCAAGAGCCTATGTTATGCATAGTGAAAACTAACTGAAATACAGTGTCCACATATGTGAAATAGTGTCTTTGCCATTTTTACCCAGAAGAATCAGGAAATGCTCCTTGCCAGTAACTATAAAAACAAAATATGCATGATTCTTCTTAAAGTCAGTGCTTGCTCATTTTTATTTCATTCATCATCATTGCTTCCCTTCTTGGTCCCTCATTCTCTCCCTTTAAATTCCCATTCCACCAATGAGGAACAGAAGGCTGTAGTGCTCACAGCACTACATGGCAAAGGTACACATTTTAGAATGTGCATTTTTCCTCTGTTAGATAGACATATTGAAAGATAAGTGAAGAAAAATAGATGTATTAACTGATAGTAAAAACTAAGATGCTTCTCACTTTACTTGATCTTTTCTTTTCCCTGGAACAAAGTACCAGCCTTAGTCAAGAAGTGTTGATCTGTTCTAAGGGAAAGGCCACAGGAGTTCCAAGGTAACCTTATAAAACTCCAACTGTTTAGGGGAAGAAGGCAGAGACATAGGTGTTGTGGTTTGATTTGATTTTAGATGGGGTTTGGGTGTGTAGGTGGAGAACCAGTCACTGGGCAGGGCTCAAGGAACCATTTCACTGAGTATAAATAACCCTGGCAAGGGTCACAAGAGCTCTCTGAAAGGGCCTACCACTTCTGTCTGCCACCCCAATGCCAAATCCTTTTATTAAATTTTTTTTAATACACAACTGTGATTATAGAGTTACAACTTACACAGCGTGGCTTCATCCAGTCATATTACCTTCCTGAGCCAGTCATTGGAAGGCCAGAAATGTTCTGACTCCAGGGTGATGTGTAATACTTCTTCAGGCTATGCAGGAATGCCCAGGATCACCCTTGTGTAGGAGCCAGACCAAACTTAACCTGGCCAGAATCTCACAAGAATTAATGGTTTTTAAGAGAAGGTCACTGGCAGAACCTTAGGAAATGAGATCCCAAGACATGGAACTAATTGTCCAACAGAAGAGATTTCACATAGGGAAAGAGCTACTTCCTTGTCTGGCTAGTAGGATATGTGGAGGGAACAGAGCCCAGGAATGCTCGAATGTTTCTGGAAGTCCTTTATGTGGTTTGAGTTAGGTGAAAGAGTTTTTTGTCTCCCATCACTTAGGATTAAATAAATTTCTACCTAAATTTCTTTTTTTTCTTCTTCAAAGAGGTTTTGTACATTGACTGGAACTTTTTACCAAAAGAAAATGAAAGAAGCACATATGAAAAAATCACTGCAATTTCTTGGTTAAAAAAGGTAGCAAAACTTCTTTTACTAATAGATAACTATTTGCTTGGTTATACCATATCCTGTTAGGTACCTAAATGAGAAATCAAAACCTGGTGGTTTTTCAATTAGAATATTAAAGCTATTAATTAGATGGCAAGCTACTTGAAGGTAGCGCACTCATCTTTTGGCTTTCTGTAACTCTTATATTACCTATCACATGTGTGGACATACTACACACCTAGTATGTCTTCCATGAATTAGATTGCCTATAGGGACATTAAATCATGGTATACAAAACCTAAAATTCTCTTGACATATTGATGTTCAAAAAGAAAAAGGAAAAGTCCTCTTCATTTATTTTTTTGTTTTTGTTTTTTGTTTAATGGAGGTGCCTGGAGTGCCCACTCTGTGCCATGTTGAGCCTGGGGCTGGGATATAAGCAAGAATGATACACTGTCTGCCTTGATTATACTCTGACATGGAAGAAGTTATATATAATAACCTAAAATTATAATTCAATATAAGATGGACTGGCATAGAGATATAAAGAGAATGCTAAGGACTTCAAAAAAATTGTCTGAAGGAAACAGGAAAATCTAATAGAAAACTGAAGTTTTTGAAGTCTTGGCTATTCATGTGACCAATGAATGACTTAGGCAAGGACTATGATATCAAAGTAGCGGAGGTATGCTGAGTAGAACATTAGTATTCGTATACACAGTATATTAACTTACAGTAGACTAGATTACTATATAGTATACCAGATTGGCAGTACAACAGCTTCTTAATATTAGCAAAGAGAATTCAGGTACATACAAATAATACAGTATCATCGATCTGTATTTGGTGTCATATTTGTATACTTAGTTGGTTAAAACAATAGGAAGGAATGCAAGAATAAATGGCACAGAGTGTACTCCTCTGAATGATCCTATAACTCTCCTAAAGATCATGTTTCTTTAGGAGCCAGAACAGACATCATTAAATCTGAGTATCACAAGAAGTAATGTCTACTCTATAAAAGAAAAGATCCACATCACTAAAATTATTTCTCACTTGGGATAGTCTACAAATTCTTGCTTTTCTGGGCATAAACCACATGGTCTTCCAAAAGCATATTTGACTTCAAACAAATCTATTTCTAACTTACTGTTGGTCAATTCAACAGTCTTTTGTGATACAAAGATTGTGTTAGATTTTATTTCTGTGTAAAAGAATTACCAGAAAATACAGTGGTTTAAAACAATACACATTTACCGTATCACAGTTTCCATAACTGGGACTCCAAGAATGGTTGAACTGGATGTGTCTGGTTCAAGGCATCTCACGAGGCTGCAATCAAGGTATCAGCAGTGGCTGCTGTCATTTCCAGGCTCCCCTGGGAAAGGATCTGCCTCCAGTCTCACTCTCATGGCTATTGGCTGGCATCAGGTTCTCACTGGCTTTTGGCTGGAGATAGCAGTTCCTTGCTACATAGCCCTCTCCTTTGGACAGCTCACAGCATGACCACTGGTATCCTTGAGAGAAGGCTGGAGGGCTGAGCATGTGTTCAAGATTGAAGTCACACTTTTTTGTAACCTCATCTGTCATCACTTTTGTGATAGTCTATTCGTTAGGTATAATAGCCAGGCTACACTCAAAGAGAGAAGATCATGCAAGGTCTTGAATGCCGGGAAATGTGAAGGTCAGTGGGGGCCACCTTAGAGGCTGCCTATCTACCACAAAGTGGTAGAAGTAAAATGTGAACTGTATTGTTATTCATTAGATTAACATATGAACAGACCTTGTGAGTTTCTCCATCTGGGTGGACTGTCCACTGCCCCCCTGACCAGAGTTATGTGAACTTTTGACATATGTAATGGTTTGAAGAGGAGACCAGTCTCTTTACCATGTCATCTGTGGAAAAATGGAATTTTCAAATAAAATCCCTTAACTCATACACTAACCTAAAAGTACATGTATGCAAATTATACTCCTGCATGTAAATACAAATAAGTAAGAGTGCCATATGTGTGCTTCTCATGTTTCACATCATTTTCTAAAAAGTATATTAGACTATTAAGTGAATTGCTTAAGAATGTGTAACGTGGTAAAAAAGAAACTTCATTTTTCACAGTTTTTGGCCTCTCTGTATTTATGTCTGGAACCTAAACACTGAGAAAATTTAAGTTGTTGTCTTTAATTTCCTTTTGAATAAACATAGAGGGGAGTGAAAAGGAAAAATATATTTTTTCAGTTTTATCATGTTTCCCTAGTCATGCCCCTCTTATTACTCCTCCCTGTCTGCTGATCCATTCACCTCAGTAAAGTTCAAAGAAATTGAGCTTCTATTGTTCCACTTGAGGCAGTTTTATGAAAATGATCTCGCTTTCTGTACAAGATTGTTTTCAATGGTAACAATGACTTTATAAATAAGTTATAAATTCCTCAGCGATAACTTGACACTTATGAAGTTTCAACTTTTAAACCCTCATTATAAGCAATGTACCAAAAGGAATTTTAGATCCTTTAACAATAGTAAAAGATACTTTTTCACCTGCTTCGAACTCAAACATAGTTTAACACATTTGCATCACTTTTTTCCAAAAGAAATACACTTTTGGATACAAATCAGATGTACACAATTTCTGCCAAAAGGATAGTTTTCCACAACATTTCATACAAATTAAAATGGGGTTTGAATGGTCTTGAATACATTTTAAGTAGTCTGTACTTCCATATTTTCTAATTCCAAAGTCTGAGTTTCATGTGAGGCATATCCAATGAATACCCCACAGGTGTCTCAAGCATAAGATACTACAAAATAAACTCATTCTTCTTCACCCGCCAAACCAACTCATGTCATATGGATCATTACCAATTATTTAATAATCCCAACTCTTAATTTATAGGAGAAGCTTAAGGAGATCAAGAGAATTTAGACGACTTACCCAATGTATCTAGGATTAGAGACCAGTATCTCCTCCCAACTGGTTCTTCATACTTTTGATTCCTCTATTTTTATTAATGGTACCATTAAAAGCTTCTACTCACCTCAATCCATCAACATCAAATTTACTCCTTCCCTTTCCCCATATCCAATCACCCTCCAAATCTTGCTACTTACATATGGGTGCTGCTTTCATTGCCTTTCTCACCACACCCTTTCAAGTCCTTATACCTTACCTGGGGCTATTGAAAAAGCTGTCTAACTACTTACCTTGACCTCCAGTTTTCACCTACTCTAGGTTACTCCAGACAACAATCAGTGATGTTTTCCTCAAACACAGTTTTGATCATGTCATGGAAGAATTCTATCCTTAAATGTTTTTCCATTGTCAAGCAAATAAAACACAGTCTTTTCTTTTCTTTTTTCCTAGTGAATTTAACTTAATATTTTATTGTTTACACTATTACAGTTGTCCCCATTTTTTCCCCTTTGCTCATTTCCACCCAGCCTTCCTGCCCCCACTTCCCTCAGGCTATTACCACACTGTTATCTGTGTCTATGGGTTATGCATATATGTTCATATTCTTTTACATTCTAGTGTTCTGGGCTCTGCATAACCCAACTCCCATAAAGATTCTCTAGCTTGTCTCCTATAGATTAGTAGCATTCTCTTCTCTAGCTAAACTGATACACTCTATTTCCAGAATATACCTCATCCTCTTTCATCTGTGTTTATATCATTTTTCTACCTGGAATAATACTTCTTTTCAATGTGGTGAAATCCTGCCTATCCACCCAACTAAGATGAGCATTGCTCTATCTGAAATCCCCGTGGCATTGTTTCTGCCTTATTTATGGTTCTTATTATATTCTTTCTAGCATCAGAGGTCTACAACTACTCCTTTACCCTTTGCTTCACTATAAGATTTATAAGGATAGTAACCATTCAGCTGTGTACTCCTTGTGTGTGACTAATATGGCTCCTCTCCCCAACATGGTTCAATAAATTGTCATCAAATTAATAAACTTGGTCTGTCTACGGAATGGAATTTAAAACTTTCAACTCATTTTTAAAGTATCTCCATCAGAGGTGCTAGAAAGTTGCTCTGCAGCCCTCTTAAAAGCCATTTGTGAAGGTAGTTACTCTTTCAATTGCCTTATTCTTATTCGTAGTTGTACCTAGAAGGTGATAAGGCTAAGAAGATATGCAGATGGGTAGACACTGGCTGGTGATGTTACAGGACTATAACTCTATACGATCCTTTTACTTAATGTTTTTATACAGGTCATATCAATGGTAGCACTGAAGGTAAGGTGTTAAGCAGGTATCTGTTTTATGTTCTTTAGATTTTGGGTTTGGTTTTATCATTAATTTCCAGAATGCTCCTTCAACATTTAACAAGTGACCACTCAGAATTTTCCCAGAGCTGTCAATCATGAGGGCAGCTCCTTTTAGGTCCAGATTCAACAGTTCCAAAGGAGTAGCTTTCTCTTTTCACCCTCAGTGCAAGTAGAGAGTATCAATCACCAGTTTTATATTATATGTGTTTTTTTTCTTTATCCACAAATGATTATTTCTTTTATTATTCCTTTCTGTTTCCCTACCCTCTCACAAACTTCTGAAGGTGAAACAATAGAAGCTGTCACAAACGCATTTTTTAAGTTAAAAAATATTTTACACATTCTTGTTGGAAGCCAAGAATATCTTGTCAATAGCATTTCATGGGCAGATCATCCAGCCAAGCCACAGGCAAGTCTTTCCTCATAAGTTTTACCTCATTACATTTGGATTTATTCAAAATAGAATAAATGAGGTTGAACTATCCAAAATGTTATGTGAGCCAGTGGGAAGAAAAGAAAATGCATCTCAAATTAGTACAATTACTCAAATTCAAGCATGGTCTTTGCTTCTATTTTAATGGTATATTATACTGTTGGTCATCCTGTCATGCTAAATATATTCCGTTTGTCAAGCTATGAAGCATTGATGGAGACTATCCCAGAGGGATTAGATGCATAGATGCATCATGAGTACACAGGTAACCTCAGCAGGGCGGGGGCCTTCAACACTGGACAACAACTCCTTTTATTTTTATATTACCACTGTATTAAGTTACCTATATATAACAACTGTTCCAAATGTTAACAACTCTCAGGGCCCCCACATAGTCCTCACCTCCTATGCTCACAGCTAACTGTCTCACCATTTACTTTACTGTGAGGCTTAAGACTATTTAATATAAATACTCTTAACTATAAGCTTCATAGGAATCTCCTCAAATCTCATTCCCAATTAATGCTGTTCTAAATATTCAGTTCCCTCTTCTTCTACTTACCTGGTTAGAGTGTATTTTCCTGCCCCCTTTGAAGTTAGGCATGTTCCATGTGCTTTGCTTTGGTCAATGAAAGGGGAGTGGGTCTCTTCCTGATGGGAGCTTTAAGAGTCAGTGGGTGATTTGACACTTTGCCTTTTCCTCAGCCATAGCCTGGCACAGTTAGAGATTCCAGCTGTTCTGGCATGCTGTCTCCACGTAGAGATAGATGTGAAACAGAGCCCCAGCCTATGCACATGAGCATGAATCATGAGCAAGAAATAAATCTTTGTGGTGTAGATCCACTAAAATTTGGGGGTTGTTTGCTACCTTAGCCAGAACCTGGTCTCTGAATTATATCAGGGAAACTGGTGGAGTAGGTAACCCTAACTGCTTGTCCCTCTACAAAAGCAGTAAATAAATTGGCAAGAACTGTCAGAATCAACTTGATCAGAACTCTGGAAACTTCCCAAGGGTTTATAGCAACTAAGCAAAAGCTAATCAAGAAAAAATCATCTGAGTTTCAGTAAGAGAGTTTAGTGGCATTTTAACTTACCCTGTCCCCAATCCTCTCTTCCTAACTCAGAGGCAGCCTTGAACGTGGCAAGCTGCATTCCTGGTATAGTTTCCTGGTGCTAGAAGAAGCAGAACAGAACTCATTCTCAAAGACTTATGGCTTTGTTTTGACCTGTCTGGTGACTCTGATGGACAAGCTCAAAGGGCTTGCCTTTATTTTGCCTAAATCAGAACAATCCCAGATGGCTCCTCAGGAGGCATTTGTCAAATCTTTTTAAAGGCAAATGAATCAGCAGTGGTTACCTGAGGCCAGAGATTAACAGGGCAAATAATAGCCAATCTGAAAAACTTGGCAGAAAAGGTGAGGTAATAAGATAATTAGTGGGAAAAAGGAATTAAAGAAATCTTAAGTAAATGGAAAGATATCCTGTTTTAATGGATTAGAAGACTTAATATTGTTAAGAAGGCAATACCCCCCAAATTGATTTATAGATCCTATGCAATCCCTATCAAAATTCCAATTTCTTTTTTGCTGAAATGGACAAGCTGAGTCTAAAATCCATATTGAATTGCAAGGGATCCCTGATAGCCAAACAGTTTTGAAAAAGAAGAACAAATTAAAAGGGCTCATACTTCCTGATTTCAAAACTTACTGTAGAGCTACAGAAGTCAAAACAGTGTAGTAGTGACAAGAATAAACATATAGACCAATGGACTAGAATAGGTTCAGACATAAACCATTTCTGAAATGGACCAGAAATAAACTCCTACATGTATGGTCGACTAATTTTTGATAAGCATGCCAAGACCACTCAATAAGGGAAAGAATGTTTTTTTGTTAATATATGGTTCTGGAACAACTGGATAACCACATGCAAAACAATAATACTGGACCCTTAGCTTGTACCATATATAAAAATTAATTCAAAATCATTCAAAGACTTAAATATAAAAGCAAAACCATAAAACTCTTAGAAAAGAACAGTGGAGTAAATCTTAATGACCTTGGATATGGCAATAAATGTTAGCTATGACACCAAAAACACAAATGGCAAAAGAATAATATACAAACTTAACTTCACCAAAATTAAAAGCTGTGTATAAAAACAACAGTTAATACAGTGAAAAGACAACTCATAGAATGGGACAACATCTTTGTAAATCATATATTTGATAAGGGCCTAGTATTCATTATATATAAAAATTTCTTACAACTCAACAATAAAAACATAACCCAAGTAAAAATGGGTAAAGAGATGTAAATAGACAGTTTCCCAAAGAAGATATATAAATGACCGATCAGGATGTGAAACAATGTTCAATATCATTAGTCATTGAAGAAATGCAAATCAAAATTACAAGAAGAGACAACTTCATACTCACTAGGAAGGTAATAATAATAATGGTAATAATAAGGGAAAATACAAATATTGATGATAATGAAGAGAAATAGGAATTCTCATATATTGGTGATAGGAATATAAAATGATACAGCCATTGTGGAAAACAAGCAGTTTCTTTAAAAACTAAACACAGAATTACCATATAACCCAGCAACTCTACCTGTTTGGAATCCAAGGGAACTAAAAATGAGTATTCAAACAAAAACTTGTATGTAAATGTTCACATAATTTTTCATAATAGCCAAAAAAGTGGAAACAACCTAAATGTTTACCCACTGGCAATGGATAAACACAATGTGTTACGGCCATACAATTGGATATTACTCAGCCATACAAAGGAATGGAATGCTGATACATGCTACAACGTGGGTGAACTCTGAATACATTATACCCAGTAAAAAAAGGCAGACACAACAGCTATATGTTCTATACTTGCAGTATATGAAATGTTGGGAAAAGATAAATCCATAAACACCAAAAGCAGATTAATGGTTCCCAGAGGCTCAAGAAAAAGGGGTTTGGGATAGTGACTGCTTAATGGGGTTTCTTTTGGGGAGTGATGAAAATATCCTAGAATTATACCATGCTGATGCTGTTACAGCATGTATACTTTAGAAGAGTAAAAACAATAACATTGTCTGTTATGTGAATTTCACCTCACTAGGAAAAAAAGCCTTCTTTAAAAAGAGACTTAGCCAATCCTTACTTATACCTTGCCTCTCTATTCTTCTTATTTTCCTGTCTCGGGAAAAAATACATACAAATTATGTATTTATTATACATAAATATGTAAGTATAAGCATATATATACATAAATATTTATAATATCTCTATCTACCTACTTACCTACCTACCTACCTGTATATCTCTGCAAGGCTACTCCCTTTGTCAGCGCCTTTGTATCATTCTTGCCTTTTTCTTCTGTCATCTTGTGCCATTAGTCATCCCTCATTTCTAAATTCTTCCTTCAGCTACTTCCCCTAAACCTAAACACCTTCCAAAATCTCTATCCCCAAAATAAGAAAAACCAAAACAATCCCTTTACTTCTCTCTCAAGTTTCTCTACCATTGCTTTCCTTCCCTTGCCAAAATTTCAAAATCCAGCCAATGCTCTCTCCTTCTAACTCAGTACCTTTGCATTAGTCCTCAACACTTAACCTGGTCTCTGACCCTTTCACTAATCTAATGAAACTTTTCTGATTTATTGGCAAAAGCACGCTTCTTACTTTTCATTCTCTTTCTTCTATTGATAAAACTAGAGTGATTGAATCTACATCTCCTCTAAATTTTCCTTTCTTGGTCCTCGAGAAATTGTGCTAATCTGTTTCTCTGTTGTTTCTCTGAATTATTCTTCTTAATCTCCTCTGCTGACCTCTGTTTCTCAACTATCTTTTAATGAAACATTCAGCCATGTTCTGTCCTTAGCTAGATTCATGGCTCCCAACTCCCTTCAGTCAAGGTCATGTAGTTCTTTAAGGACTTAATCAAATTTTATCTTCTCCATGAGGCCTTTCCAAGTCCCCTTAATTAAATTAATGGCTCTTCGTACTTTATCATAATACTTTTCATGATGTATCTATGATCTTTTGTTTAAGTGTCATGTACACCAAAGTGTGGTTTTACAAACTGGAATTTACTTCTTTTTTTTTTTATCTCTGTATGCCTATTACTACCTAGTGTAATGCCTACAACATAAGAGTGTTGGATAAATTATATTTTTATTTTCTTCAACTTTCAGAAATGAACAGTTACAGTCTTCTAGCAAAATTAGAGTTTAAGTTAATGAACCATATAAGATATGTGCAAAGGTAAATTTAAGTGAATTTTAGTTGCTCTTCCACGAAGTACCCCTATGGATTCCCTGAAATGTGATCCATGCAGATGCATGGGATTTAGTCACTGACTGATCAACTTTGGTTTCTATATCAGCATTGCTCTCTGAAGATAAGACTGTAGGCCTAATCAAACAAGTCAGGAGGTATTTATATTCTCTAAATATTATGAAACCATTAGTCCATAAGAAAAAGAAATTACTCTGAGAAATCTCATTCAGAGATCTAAACTTGAACACTATGCCAGCCTTTTAAATAGTGTTTAGAATAATTCAAAATGCATGCCTTCAATCAACATCATTAAGCACCTACTATGTGTTTGCCATTGTTCCAGACCTCAACACTTATAAGGCTTATAGTTCAGTGGAGTAGGGGCTTGGAGAAAATAAACACATGAAAAAGACAATTTCGGAAAGTGACTTGCTGAGAAAAATACAAAGTTGTTTAAAGAACAGATAGGGATGGGACAGAAGAAGCATAATCTTGTGTGATGAACAAAAGTGCTGTGGATGTGACATTTAAACTGAGACATGAAAGCCTAGAAGAAGCCAGTCATGCAAAGATCTAGCAGTAGAGTTGTCTCAGCAGAGAGAGCAATGACTGTAAAGGCTAAAGACAGAAAAATGCGGCTCATCCTGCACCAGGCCGGAAACACACTTGAAGCACAGTGGGGTGTGGCCTGCATTGAAGTAGAACTACTGTGCAGGAAAAGACTGTATCAAGTCTTGTAGGTTACAGTATGGCATTTGGCTTTTACCCTCTGAATAAGGGGAAGCCTTTGGAGGAATTTCAATGGGTGAGAAATATGATCTGATTCATCTTTCTAAAATATCACCTTGGCTGCTATGTAAAGATGAGATGAATACATGTGAGGAAGCTGTTCAAAGACCATGCCAGGGCAAGGAGAAGATGGTGGCTTAGGCAGGTGGCCATACCTGTAAATGTGAAGATTCGGTTATAAAATCTTCAGTTATAAATCTAAGCATATTTTCTGATTTCTCTTTACCCACTCTCCCCCATCACTTCTATTTTGTGCTAGTCTTTCACTACACTAAGAAAATGTAAGACTTTGCCATTAGCAAATGCACTGTGAGTGCTCCTCTAAACATAAGACATTTAAACAGAGAGGAGTACAAGGGGACATGCATGTATTAAATTTATTTTAGATCTGGAGATCTAATTTCTTTACACACAAGGTATCTGGACCAGAGCTTAGTCTGGAATAGAGCTATATTCATAACTGGATATAGCTTCACAAAATAAAGTCACACACACACACACACACACACACACACACATATATATATATATATATATACACATAATCACTTTTTCAGTGATTACATATTGTTTATAGCTTACAATTAAGGCTATTTTTCAATTGTGTTAATCATGGGTGGTTGTCATTTAAACTAGAAAATGAAATAAAACAACAAAAAAATCTAATTTGTTTCAACACTTTACTATTTGGCAGATTTCTAAAATCCACATATGCTAATGTTCATATTAATTGATTAATACCAGGAGACTTGTCAGAACTAAATAGTTTTGTAATTAATTAATATTTAAAACACATTAAGCCCTAAAACATGAATGGAAGCAGCAGTGGTTTGACATTTTTACTATGATATTATTTTTACTTTTAATCAATGTATTTTATAATAATAATTTGGAAAGAAACTGTTTAATGACACATTTAAATAACCTACCAATGTGTAAATAATTATTTACTATGATGAAGATATTCATCTGTAAATTAATAAACACATTTTAAGCATTTATCATGTGGCCAGGACATTACAACTGGAGGAAGATACTATAGATACACATATGCTTTCTAGATATAAAATATATGACACAATTTCCACTAATAATATTTTTTATGCAACAATCCAGTGTTTGTTTGAAGTATTTTAATTTGTTCATTAGATTTCACATGTGAGTGAAATTAGATGGTATTTGTCTTTCTCTGTCTGGCTTATTCCACTTAGCATAATGTTCTCTAGGTCCATCCATACTGTCACAAAGAGTAAAATTTTCTTCTGTTTGTGGCCAAGTAATATTCCATTGTGTAAATGCCCCATAGTTCTTTTATCCCCTCATCTACTGATGGACACTTTGGCTGCTTCCATATCTTGTTGATTATAAAATAATGCTGCAGTGAACATAGGGGTGCTTATGTTCTTTCAAATTAGTGTTTTGGGTTCCTTCAGATATATTCCCAGAAGTGGGGTCACTGGGTCAAAAGGCAGGTCCATTTTTAATTTTCTGAGGTATCTCCATACTGTTTTCCACAGTGGCTGTATCAATCTGCATTCCCATCAACAGGACAGAATGGTTCCCCCTTCTCCACATCCTGGTCAGCACACATTGTTGTTGATTTATTGATGATAGCAATTCTGACAGATGTGAGGTAATATCTCCTTGTGATTTTAATTTGCATTTCTCTAATGATTTGTGACATGTTGTGCATCTTTTCATATGTCTTTGGCCATCTGTATGTCCTTTTTGGAAAAGTGTCTACTCAGGTTCTTTGCCCATTTTTTAATTGGATGATTTGTTTTCTTGGTGTTGAGTTTTGTAAGTAATTTGTAAATTTGTTATATTCATCCCTTATCAGATGTATCAGCAAATATGTTCTCCCATTCTGTGGGTTGTCTCTTTATTTTGTTATTTTCCTTTGTTATGCAAAAACTTTTTAGTTCCATATAGTCCCATTTGTTTGTGTTTTTTTTTCTTTTTGTTTCCCTTGCCTGGGGAGATATAGCTGATAAAATATTGCTAGGAGCAATATCTGAGATTTTGCTGCCTATGTTTTCTTCTATGATTTTTATGGTTTCAGGTCTAAAATTTAAGTCTTTGATCCCTTTTCAATTTATTCTTGAGCTTTATATGTGTGTGTGTAAGAGGGTGGTCTAGTTTTGTTTTTCTGTACCTGTCTGTCCAATTTTCCCAACATCATTTATTGAATAAACTTTTGTTAACCCATTATTTGTGCCTACTTCCTCTGTCACATGTAATTGACTATAAAGGTGTGGATTTATTTCTGGGCTCTCTAATATGTTCCATTGATCTATGTGCCTATTTTTATGCAAGTACCATGCTGTTTGGATTACTATAGTCTTACAGTATAGTCTAATATTAGGTAGTGTGATTCATCCAACTTGGTTCTTCTTTCTCAGGATTGCTGTTGCTGTGTGGGGGCCTTTTGCAGTTCCATATGAATTTTTGAAGTATTTGTTCTAGTTCTGTGAAATACGTCATTGGAATCTTGATAGGAATTGCATTGAATCTATAGTTTGCTTTGGGTAGTATGAACATTTTAATAATTTTAATTCTTCCTATCCATGAACATGGTATGTGCTTCTACTTATTTGTATCTTTTTCAATTTCTTTCTTCAGTGTCTTAAACTTTCCTGAGTATAGGTCTTTTACAACCTTGGTTAGGTTTATTCCTAAGTATTTTATTCTTTTTGAAGCAAATGTGAATGGGATTATTTTCTTAATTTCCCTTTCTTCAAGTTTGTTATTGGCATATAAAAATGCAACTGATTTCTGGATATTAATTTTGTATCTTTTATTGCTAAATTCATTTACCAATCCTTAATTAGTTTCTTGGTGGAATCCTTAGGGCTCTCTTTGCATAGCATCAAGCCAGTTTTACTTCTTCCTAATAGAGACAGACTCATAGATGGAGAGGAGGATGACAACTAGAGGCAGGGGAGATTAAAGGGTGGAGGGATTGAGGACAAAGGGAAAAGGACTCGTGGACAACAATGTGCTGATATCATGGGGGAAGGGTAGAAAGTATTAGGGAATTAAATGCTAATGGAAAAAATACAATACAAGAATTTTAAAAATTAAAAATAACAATATTTTACTCTAAAAAAACAAAATAAAGAAGTATTTTGAATTAAAGTAAATAAAATTAAATCTGAAATTCTCATGCTCTTTGTCCAGGTTGTTCTCATCCAATGCAGTAACCACCTCAGAGAGATCAAAACAGAGAAAGAACTCTCTGCACTCAGCAACAACAATGGCTGTGACACTGGAAGACACAACTTTTCTAGATAAGAAACGCCTTCTGCTCCATATCTTAGCTTCTTCTTGAAGTTGTACACAATATCCCTCTCAGCAGTAGTAATGAAGCTGAATTTATTACTGTCAAGATCTTCATGAAAAAGTCTGTAAGCTTGTGGTCAATAAAATATAGTGCAGGGACCATGTTTTCCTCTTCTGTTGGGTGGCCAATATACCACAGAATACATGGAACTAAAGAGTAGCATCATGGGTGATGAGGCTAAAAGCAAGAGGTGAACCCTTACCCTGAAGTACCCCACTGGGGACATCATCATAACCAAGAGAAAACTTGGCATCTACCTTCTACAATCAGCCTTACTAAGGCTCCCCTAGACTCCATGGCCAACCATGTGGAGACACCAAGGTACCGTGGAATCTCTTATGTGTATTGCTTTATAGGCTACCCTGTCCCTGGATACCTTTGATCACACCACCATACATTATGGACTCAGGTCATAGTGTCACTGACACAGCGAGCATCTATGAGGGTTTTGCCCTGCCACATACTATCCTATGTCTGGACTGGCTGGCTTGACTTGACAGAGTACCTGAGGCAGAAAGTGGTTATAGGTTTACTTCCATAGCTGAGAATGAAACTAAACATGACATTGAAGAGAAGTTGTGCAAAGTTGCTGTGGACTTTGAGGAGGAAATGGCTACTATTCTTCCACATTCAAGAACTATGTGCTCCCTAATGATCCATTGATCATTACTCGTAATGAAAACTGGAGTTTTTAAAGGCTTTCTGACAACCATTCTTTCTAGGTATATAATCCTGTGACATTCATGAGGCCATTTAAAGTCAGTCATTAAGTGTGATGTTGAGAAAGAAAAAGACCTATATGTCAGAACACTTCTGTCTGATCTCCTATGAGCCCTACTGACTAAATACAGAAAGGAATCACAGTCCTGGCAGTCACACACACACACATGAAAGCAATTGCTCTACCTTCCAGTAAATGCAGACCAGCAAGCATGATCGTGAATGAGCTGGACCATGCATTTTCTACCACAAATGACTCCAACTAAAATGGTAGAAGATTTGTAGCATTTACTTCATGAATTCACAAGTGTTAATAAATTTACCCAGCAAATATACACACCTCATCACTATATGATATCTCATTAATGAATTGGTGGCCTTTTGCCTTAAAGTCTATGTGTCTGATAATAATATAGCTACCCCAGTCTTCCTGTAATTAGTTTTCCTGATAGATCTCTTTTCTCAGAACAGCTTTACTTTCAGTCTTTGTGTATCCTTGTGCTTTTGTAAATACTTTATAGGTGAATGTTTCTTAATATTCAATTTGACAATTTTTTAGGTGAGTTTAGTTCATTTATATTTATTGAATTTGCTAATATTTTTGGAATTAGCACTACTCTCTTGTTTTATTTAAATTTCCTCCACCTTCTCTTTATTTCTTGCTTTATACCCTTCTTTCTTGCCTTTCAAGTTGATGTGAACTCACATATATATGTTCCCCCAATGAAAACTTTCTCAAGCTCTTATAACTTTTCAAACCCCAACTACCCACCGTCTTGTTGCTGTTATCTAGAATATTAATTATTATAGAAATACTTTTTATTTTCTATTATTTTGCTTTAGTCATTTAAAAAATAACTATAAATTCTATCAAGACTTATGACTACCTTATATCTCAGGTCCTCCAATATCTTTCTTTGCCTATTTGAAAGCTTATTTTCAATACGAATCATTCTGTAGCAATTTTTTTAGGCATTGTATGCTAACATGTGTATTTTAGACATTTACACTTGAATAACAATTTTTATGAATATAAAACTGTATGTTGGAAATTCTTTTTCTTTAATACTTTAAAAATATTGCTACATTGTCTTCTTTTTTACTTTTTAATTTTATTTTAATCATTGTTCAAGTACAGTTTTCTCCCTTTTACTCCCAATCCAGCCCACCCTCCCAATCAGCCCCACTTCCCTCCCATTACCACCTTCCCCATAGTTTTTGTCCATGTGCCCTTTAAATTTGTTCCCATAAACCCTTCCCATTGCCCCTGAAATTCCCTCTTCTCTCCCCTGTGGTCACTGTCAGCCTGTCCTCTATTTCAGTGTCTTTGGTTATATTTTGCTTGTTTCTTCGTTTTGTTGTTTAGGTTTCTGTTAAAGGTGAGATCATATGGTATTTGACTTTCACTGCCTGGCTTGTTTCGCTTAGCATAATGCTTTCCAGCTCCATCCACGCTGTTGCAAAGGGTAGGAGCTCCTTCTTTCTTTCTGATGCATAGAATTCCATTGTGTAAATGTACCATAGTTTTTTGATCCATTCATTTACTGATGGGCATCTTGGTGGCTTCCAGCATCTAGCTATTGTAAATTGTGCTGCTATGAACATTGGGATGTATAGGTTCTTTTGGATTGGTGTTTTAGTATTCTTAGGATAGAGTCCCAGCAGTGGAATTGCTGGGTCAAAAGGTAGATCGATTTTTAGTTTTCTGAGGAAGTTCCATGCTGCTTTCCATAGTGGTTGTACCAGTCTGCAGTCCCACCAGCAGTGCACTAGGGTCCCTTTTCTCCACAACCTCTCCAACACTTGTTGTTTGTTGCTTTGTTTATGATGGCCATTCTGACTGGTGTGAAGTGGTATCTCATTGTGGTTTTAATTTGCATCTCTCTGATAGCTAGCATTATTGAACATCATTTCATGTGTCTTTGGATTTTCTGTATGTCCTCCTTGGAGAAGTGTCTGTTCAAGTTCTTTGCCCATTTTTTAATTGGATTCCTTGTCTTCTTAGAGTGTAGTCATGTAAATTCTTTATATATTTTGGAGATTAAACCCTTGTCTGAGGTATCATTGGCAAATATGTTTTCCCATACAGTTGGTTCTCTTTTTATTTTGATACTGTTTTCTTTAGCTGTGCAGAAGCTTTTAATTTTGATGAGGTCCCATTTGTTTATTCTTTCCTTTATGTCCCTTGCTCTAGGAGAAAAGTCAGTAAAAAAGTTTCTGCGTGAGATATCTGAGATTGTCCTACCTATGTTCTCCTCTAGGACTTTAATGGTGTCACAGTTTATATTTAAGTCTTTTATCCACCTTGAATTTATTTCTGTATATGGTGTAAGTTGGTGCTCAAGTTTCATTTTTTTGCACGTGGTTGTCCAAAACCATTTGTTGAAGAGGCTATTTTTACTCCATTTTATGTTGCTGCCCCCTTTGTCAAATATTAATTGACCATAGAGACTAGGGCTTATTTCTGGGCTCTCTGTTCTGTTCCATTGGTCTATGTGCCTGTTTTTATGCCAGTACCAGGCTGTTTTGATTACAGTGGCCTTGTAGTATAGTTTATTGTCGGGTATCATGATCCCTCCTACTTTATTCTTCTTTCTCAAAATTGCAACAGTTATTTGGGTTTATTTATGGTTCCATATAAATTTTTGAAGTGTTTGTTCTATGTTTGTGAAATATGCCATTGGTACTTTAATAGGAATTGCACGGAATGTGTAAATTGCTTTGGGTAGTATGAACATTTTGATGATATTAATTCTTCCAACCCATGAACACGGTATATGTTTCCATTTGTTTGTGTCTTACTTGATTTCTTTCCTGAGTGTTATGTAGTTTTCCAAATACAGGTCTTTTACCTCTTTGGTTAGGTTTAATCCTAGATATTTTATTTTTCTTTTTGCTATTTCAAATGGGATTTTTTTCCTTGATCTCTGCTTCTGCTGTTTCATTGTTGGTGTACAGAAATGCCTTTGATTTCTGGATATTGACTTTGTATCCCGCTGTTTTGTCAAATTCATTTATTAGGTCAAGCAGTTTTTTTGTGGAGTCTATAGGATTTTCTATGTACACTATCATGTCATCTGCAAACAGTGACAGTTTTGTTTTCTCCTTTCCAATTTCAATGCCTTTGATTTCTTTTTCCTGTCTAATCACTGTGGCTAAAACTTCCAGTACTATATTGAATAGAAGTGGTGAAAGTGGACAGCCTTGTCTTGTTCCTGATCTTAGTGGAAAAGATTTTAAGTTTTGCCCATTGAGAATGATGTTGGCTGTAGGTCTCTCATATATGGCCTTTATTATGTTGAGGAATGCTCCCTCTATTCCCACTTTGCTGAGTGTTTTTATCATAAATGGGTGCTGCACCGTATCAAATGCTTTTTCTGCATCTATTGATATGATCATGTGGTTTTTGTCTTTGCTTTTGTTTATGTGATGTATTACATTTACTGATTTCCGAATATTGTACCATCCTTGCATCTCTGGAATGAATCCCACATGGTCATGGTGTATGATCTTTTTAATGTATTGTTGAATGCGGTTTGCCAATATTTTGTTGAGGATTTTAGTGTCAATGTTCATGAGTGATATTGGCCTGTAGTTTTATTTCTTTGTTGTGTCTTTATCTGGTTTTGGAATTAGGATGATGTTGGCCTCATAAAAAGAGTTTGGGAGACTCCCATCTTTTTGGATTTTTTGGAGTAGTCTGTGAAAGATAGGGGTTAGCTCTTCCTTAAATGCTTTGTAGAATTCTCCTGTGAAACCATCTGGCCCAGGGCTTTTGTGTGTTGGGAGTTTTTTGATTATTGCTTCAATTTTTTCTGTTGTTATTGGTCTGTTCAGGCTTTCTGCTTCTTCTTCACTGAGTTTTGGAAGATTATATTTTTCTAGAAATTTGTCCATTTCACCTAGGTTTTCAAATTTCTTGGCATACAGTTCTTTGTAGTAATTTCTTACAATCCTTTGTATTTCTATGGTATCTGTTGTAATCTCTCCTCTTTCATTTCTGATTGTTTATTTGGGTCTTCTCTCTTTTTTTCTTGATGAGTCTGCTTAAAGGCTTGTCGATTTTGTTTATCCTTTCAAAGAACCAGCTTTTGGATTCATTGATCCTTAGAATTGTGCTTTTAGTCTCTATGCCATTTAATTCTGCTCTGATCTTGGTTATTTCCTTCTTTCTGCTTATTCTGGGCTGTCTTTGTTGTTGTTCCTTGAGTTCTTGTAGACATAGGGTTAGATTGTTTGTTTGGAATGTTTCTAACTTTTTTAGGTGGGCCTGTATCACTATGAACTTCCCTCTCAGGACTGCCTTGTCTATGTCCCATAGGTTTTTGGGTTGTTGTGAGTTTGTTTTCATTTGTTTAGAGAAACCTTTTGATTTCTTCCCTAATATCATTCTTGACCCATTCATTGTTTAATAGTATGCTATTTAATCTCCATGATTTTGAGTGTTTTGGGTTTTTTTCCTTGGGGTTGGTTTCTAGCTTCAGTCCCTTGTGGTCTGAGAAAATGCTGGTATGATTTCAATTTTCTTGAAATTCTTGAGGCTTTTTTTGTGTCCTATCACATGGTCAGTCTTTGAAAATGTTCCATGTACATTTGAAAAGAATGTGTATTTAGCTTCTTTGGGATGGAGGGCTCTATATATATCACCAAAGTCTATTTTATCAAGGGTATTGTTCAATGCAACAATATCTTTGTTGATATTTTGTTTGGAAGATCTGTCCATTTTTTATAGTGGGGTGTTAAAATCCCCCACTATAATTGTGTTGCTGTCCATATCTTTCTTGAAGTCCTCTGCGATTTTCTTTATGTATTTGGGTGCTCCTATGTTGGGTGCATATATATTTACAATATTTATGTCTTCTTGGTGGATTCTTCCCTTGAGTATTATGAAGTGACCTTCTGGGTCTCTCTTTATGGACCTTTTTTGGAAGTCTATTTTGAGTCAGATATGAGTATTGCCACCCTGGCTTTTTTTCCTTGTCCATTTGCTTGGAAGATTTGTTTCCAGCCCTTCACTTTCAGCCTGTGCAGGTCTTTTATCCTGAGGTCTCTTGTAGGCAGCATATATGTGGGTCATTTTTTCTTATCCATTCAGCTATTCTATGTTTTTTGATTGGAGCATTTAATCCATTTGAGTTTAAGGTTATTATTGATAGGTACTTATTCATTGTCTTTTATGTACGAGTGATCCTCTCTCTCTCTTTTCCTTCCCTTCCTTAAAGCAGTCCCTTTAGAATCTCTTGCAGAGCTGGTTTGGTCGAGGTGTATTCATTTAGACTTCTTTTGTCTGGGAAGCTTCTTATTTGGCCTTCTATCTCGATTGAGAGCCTTGCTGGATATAGTAGCCTTGGTTGCAGACCTTTGGTTCTCATTACCTGGAGTATTTCTTGCCATTCTCTTCTGGCTTGAAGTGTTTCCATTGAGAAGTCAGCTATTAGCCTTATTGGGGCTCCCTTGTATGTTACTTCCTGTTTCTCCCTTGCTGCCTTTAAGATTTTCTCTTTGTCTTGAAATTTTGCCATTTTAATTATGATGTGTCTTGAGGTGGGCCTCTTTGGGTTCCTCTTGATTGGGACTCTCTGTGTTTCCTGGATTTGTGTGACTTTTTCTCTCATCAAATTAGGGAAGTTTTCCTTCATTACTTTTTCAACTAGGTTTTCGAATCCTTGCTCTTCTTCTTCTCCTTCTGGTATCCCTATTATACAGATATTATTACGTTTCATATTTTCTTGCATTTCTCTTAATCCCTCTTCATTCTTCCTGAGCCTCTTTTCCTTTTCTTGCTCTTTCTGGATGTTGTTTTCTACTTTGTCCTCTAGCTTGCTAATCCGATCTTCTGCTTCATCGATCCTGCTTTTCATTCCTTCTACTGTTCCTCAGTTCAGAAATGGCATTCTTCATTTCCTCTTGGCCCTTGTTGAGAGTTTCTATTTCCTTTTTCATGTTTATATAGTTTGCAGTAAGATTGTTGTAGCTTCCCTCTAGTTTCTGATAGCTCATTGTGAATTCATTGAACTTCCTGATAATCATTGTTTTGAACTCACTATCTGATAATTGAGTTGCCTCTATTTCATTTAGCATTTTTTCTGAGGCTTCCTCCTTTCCCTTCAATTGGGGATTGTTTTCTCATTGTTCGTGGGTTTCTTCTTGTTAGCCTGTTTCTTAAATTGATCTGTTCTGATTCCCTGTAATTATGGTGTGAACTTCTGTGGTAGAATACTTGTAAGATTCAGTGGTGCAGTCTCCTTCATGTATCCTGGTGTTCACAACTTCCCCCTACTCTTTTTTGTGATCAGTTGGAGGAGTAAGGCAAAATGGTTTAAGACAGCAAGACAGTGTACTATGATATTTACATTAGCAGACAGTAGAGAAGAGATGGGTTACCCTTTGGCTCCTTATAGTGTTAACCGTGATCCTCCACCCCACTATCCACATTTTAGAAAGGATGGAAAGAAGGTAAGACTCTTATTGGCGACAAAAGGATTGTTAGTTGGATCTAGCAAGCTGTGAGGCTGTGGGAGGTCATATTCTAAGGTAGGGTTGGAATAAAGATTAGTGAATAGGAGTAGTGTGTAGGAGAATAGAAACAACCCCCACAATAGTATAGTTCAGGAAATTGCAAAGTGCGCTGAGATCAGGTAGGGGTGTTGAGCTGTATTTACAATTGTATGAACTAGGTCTTATTAACAGTAATAGTAAAGCAACAGTCTTGTGGCAGAATCGATGAGATCTAGATAACAAGAATAAGGAGTATAGTACCTTGAGATGTGTATTAATGGAACGCAGATGAAGGATAGTAAATTATCAATACACTGTGGCTGAGATACCAGGGGACACCTATCAAATGACAATATAACCAACCAAGCAAAGAAGATTATACAGAAAGAAAAAGAATACCAAAATACTGTTAAAATTAAAAATGTCAGAAAAGTGAGAAAAAGATAATACAAATTTACAGTAACTTGCAAGATCAAAAAAAAGGAAAAAAAGCAGAAGATGGAGTGCAGGAGAGATAAATTTGGAGTGGAAGGAATAATACTAGGATGAATGGAAGAGAAACATAAGGGATTGAGAGATATAAAAATAATAAGAATTGAAAAATAAAATGTCACTTAAAACACAAGATAAAATCAATCAACCAACAACAGCCACAAAAAAACCCAAAACAAAACAACCTCTTGTTGGTTTCTAACTGGTCAGACCAGTTTTTCTGATCTTGCTGGCTTCAGCTGGCTGAGGGACGTTTGAAATGCTTATCACTCTTCCCAGCCAAATCTTAGTAAGTCTCTCAGCTACTATCCCCAGGGCCAATCTGGCTTTCGCCTACAGAACCCTAGGCACTACCGAGCACGCTTGCTCTCTGGAGCTCACTGCCGCGTTCTCCCGGGCTCTGGGGTCCTCGCAAGTTCCTGCGACTTTTCGGTTTCAGGATGCAAGCTCCCAGCATTGCATGGAGACTTGCCCTTCTGCCAAATTACACCACAGCGAGCTCTGTAATCTCAGGAAGCACCTGCGACATTTTGGGATTCACTGTGCCATCTCTGGGAATTGTAAAAGGGCCTGCCCATCCACCAAATTTTTGAGTTTCAGGCTCTAGGAATGCACTAAGCGCCGAGACTGTCCCTTCCGGGTTCACAGCGTGAAAGTCAGGATTCCCGATGGGGCGCGCACTTCCACAGTTCAGCACTGCAGGCTCCAGAAACCTGAGGATGCCCGCACCCTTTCCCCGATCTGGGCTGCGAGGTCTGGGTTTTCCACCAATCCACACTCCCACAGGGCTAGGGGTGCGGGCGCTCTGCCAGGCCACCCCTGGTAGAGCCAGCTGGAGGCACTCACTTCTCCCAGGGCTATGGGTGGGTGTTCACAATCCCTGGGTGATTTTTTCCCCACTCCAACTGGCCTCTCTATGCCTTCAAGCAACAAGGTCTCCCCTGGTGTTGCTCAACCCCCGTATTCCGGGGAGGGAGCAGCGACTCCCCTCTCCCAGGGGCCCTGAGGCAGACCCGGGAGCACCAGGCCTGGGAACTACAACCCCCCTGTTCCCTGCTCTGATCCCTGCGTCCCTTTTGTCCCGAAGCAGTCTCCTTACCGTCTGGTTTTTCAATGATCGTTATAATTTTTGATGTCCTGTTTTCAAAAATGTTTCAGTAACCTAGGCCACTTGCTATTTCTCCACTGATCCACGAGTTTCCCTCCTCTTCACGGAAGCTGAGAATCACGCTGCCTAGAGTAAAGCCGCCATCTTTCCCCTCCCACTACATTGTCTTCTTACATTTGGTGGTGGTGCACAGAAGTCTGGCACCAGTCTGATTCTTCTTTCTTTGTAGGTGATCCACTCTTTTGTTCTAAAGGCTTTCAGAGTATTTTCCTGTTCCTCCTACTCCTACCCCTTCATTCTTAGATTTCACTCATATTTCCTTCTCTCCTCTTTGGCATCTATGAAACCATTTAATCTAAGGTTGTTTATCTTTTCTTATTTTAGAAAATCTTTGTACTGCTTCATTTTAATTTCTCTCCTTCTAATCTATTATCTGGATATTGATACTTCTTCTATGTAACAGATATCTTAACCTTTCTTTTTAGTTGATAATTTCTTCACTGTTTCCTGCTTTTTGTCAGAGTTCCTCAGACTGATCCTCCAACTCAGTAACATATTTTTTAGTTGCACATTATTTCATTATTTATCTCAACTACTGTGTTTTATTTATATTTTAATACCTAATGTGTTCATTTGTGTGATTTTTTGGCCTTGTTTTTTTATTTTTATTTTTATTTATTTTCTTTGCAGAATACTTTTATTGTATTTATTGGGGTGACATTGATTCATAAAACCATGCTGGTTTCGAGTGCACAACTCAACAAAACATCATCTGCACACTGCATCCTGTGCCCATTGCCCAAAGCAAAGTCTCTTTCTATCTGTGTTTATCACCCCTTGACCCCCACCCCCTATTCCTCTGGCTATTGCTACACTGTTGTCTGTATATATGTAAATACAGACAACATGCGTAATGCCAATATGTAAATGGCTTTTTGATTAATTCCTTCACCTTTCTTTCAGCAGCCTAACCCCACTTCCTCTGACAGCTGTCAGTCAATTCCATGTAGCCATGCCTCTGTTTCTATTTTGTTTGTCAGTTTGTTGTTGTTGTTCATTAGATTCCACATCTCAGTGAAATCGTGTGTTACTTATCTTTCTCTGACTGGCTTATTTCACTTGGCATAATAATCTCCAGGCCCATCTATGCTGTTGCAAAAGTTAGAATTTTCTTAGTTAGAAAGAATATGTGCACTTCTCTGTTCATTGCAGTGTTATTTACAATAGCCTCGATGTGGAAGCAGCTCGAGTGCCCATCAGTAAATGAGTGGATAAAAAAGCTGCTGTGCATTTACACATGGAATACTACTGCATCATAAAAAAAAGAAGAAAATCTCACCTTTTGTTTTATATTTAATCTCACCTTTTGTTTATATTTTTAATATCTCCCTTATGTCTTTTAGTATAGTTACTATTTTTGTCTTCAATTTGTGGTCTATCTATTCTTATACTCCTCCTTTGGGGGGGGTATGTTTTTTTAGTTTGGCATCCACTTTTTAAGTAGTTGTCCTCTTTAGATGTCCTGTTATTTCAGCCTACAAGTACACATTCCCAGTGAGATTATCAGCTCCTTGTCCTTTAAAGTGTTTTGGGAAGAGCAGAAAGTCATACCTCAGAATATGTTAGCTTTGTGAATTGAAGAAAGAGGAGCCTTAAGCCTCTTCTAAAGGCAAAGCATCCCACAACTAATTACTCACATTTGCTCTCCTTTCACCAAATAATGCTTTAGGCCGGGGCTTCATTTTTAAATCCCCAAGAAGAAATAGCACAAGGAGTAGGAAGTGCCATTAGGTGAAAATTTATCTGCCCTGTGGATTTAAAAGGGGGACATGAAGAATTCAATGCAAGAGTTGAATCAGTGCCCACCAGTTTGTCCAGTGATTCACTTCATCAAGGCTCTGAGCTGCTCTTTGGACACTGCACCAATCCAGACCACTGCCTCAGATTGTTGCATACACAGGGACAACAATGACTATTCCCAAGTAACAACAGGGAACTGGCAAGATTGTCAATTACTTCTTAGTAACACGGACTCTATTTAAATCAGATGCATTTTACCCCATCGTACAGAAACTCACACTCCCACATCATTCAAAATAACCCTCAACTCCCTAGATTGTTTCATATTTTTAAACAAATTGAGTCTATGTTTCCCTCTATATTTTCTTCTGTGTTGATTTGGGAGAAGAAAATTAGAAGTCTATGATAATTACTATATTGATAGCACAGGAAATTCCTCCAAATAAGGGGAAAACGAAAATACTAAAATATACATGGATAGAGCAATGTTTAAATTTTTGTCATATATTTATACTACAGAATACCCTTCAACTGTTAAAACAGGTGAATTTAAAGGCATTCTTAGAGGAAGAGGGTCATGATGTTATAATGCCCAAAATTAAGCAGGAGAAATATATATAATAATATGCCATTTTTATAAAACTTCATAAATATTTGTATGTGTGTAAGCATAGAAAAAACCTGAACAGATATGCATTTAATGAAAATTGTCAGAGTCATTCAAAAAAAATCAGGGGAGACTTTCATTTTTTGCTTTACATACTGTCCAGAAGAAGTCCAGCCATTGTTAACATAACGAGAACAATTTGCATGACATCAATGTAACCTGGCAGCCAAGGGGAGTGGACCAGAATATGCATGAGCAAACAATGCCGACTTCACTGTATTAACTAGTCAGTGAGGGCAGCAGACACTGCTGAGGGAGCATGTTTACTGTGTGGCCATCACATTCAAGATGACTAGACAAGTAGGGCAATGAATCTGCATCAAATTTTGCATTAAGCTTGAACATTGTTCTATGGAAACTTAGATGATTCAGAAGGCCGCAGCTATGGGGAACTGGTGATTGGCAGCTTCATCAGGACAATGTACCTGCTCATGTGTCATGTCTCATGCAGAGTTTTTTCGCAAAATATCAAATCACCCATGTGACTCAGCACCTTCTACAGACCAGATCTGGCACCCTGGGACTCCTGACTTTTTCCAAAATTAAAATCACCTTTGAAGGAAAAGAGACTTTAGACCATCAATGACATTCAGGAAAATATGATGGAACAGCTGATGGTGTATGGGAGAACTATGTGAGTTCCCAAGGTTCCTATTTTGAAGGGGACTGAGGTGTCATTGTCTTATGTATGTTTCTTATATCTTATATATTTTTCAAGAAATGTCTCTATTTTTCATATTACATGGCTGGATACCTTCTGAACATACCTGGTCATATATTTGAATTGTTTGAGTGCTTTCTAAGTGTTTATTATGTAGCAATTGATGAATTCACAAATAAATGGAGAGGGTAGATTCTTAAAATCAGACTTGGCAGAAGACTTGGTTTGTCCCCTTACAGAATGCTACTTTATTCTTTTCATGTGTTCTATATGTTGTACATTTTACTGTCCCTTTAACAAAAAAGCAAAAACCTCACTTGCCTATATCCTGGGAAATTATCAGTTTTTGATAATATTTATTGACAAAATAGTACTTCAACAAGTAATTTTCAACAAATAATACATCAATAATGGGATGAATATAAAATAAAGTGGGGGAAACGATATCAAATATAATCATAGGTTTCTTCTTTAATTGGTTACTTAGTTATTCCAAATTGAATGTTAGTTTATCTGACAATTTTTACCTCCCAAATAAGGTAGGACCACTGTACCCTTCCTTGTCCTACACTGTCAAGGAAGAATCTCTCTGGATGCAACCAGTTCCTCCATCCTTCTCACATCTTCCTCAGATCAAAGGGAAGTCCATAAAATTAAGCTGTTAAATTTTACCTGTATATCTCATTTCTATAAAAGGTATAGTTCCCTGAATTCCAGAAGGCCTGCTTCACTGCTATTTGTAGAAAAAGAATTGCTTGCAGAAGTCAAAGCAGAATAATTTTTTAAGAACATGAATTTGGAAATATAACAACCAGTTGTCCAAGTATCTATTGAAAGGTCTGTTATTTCTCAAACATTTTTAATGCAGGTGGTATCATTTGTAGTTAATAAAATTGCTGGAACTGATACACTTATTATTGGTTGGTGATTTGTTCATGATCATAAATCAGTGACAACCAATCAAACTTATGAAATCTGAAAGCTCTTTTATACCAGAATGTTGTTTCTAGTGATCCATAAAAAATTTTTTGTGCTGCTTGTTTGCCTAAAGGGAATGTTTATTAAAATCCACAACTTATTCAATTTGGAGTGCTTGGCAAGATACTGTCTCACCATAGCACCCCAAATGGTAGGGGATCGTGTCAACATAATCCTGGATGTAGCATTACCCAAAGCACATATGACTGATTATTTTAGTTCATTTGCCATTACATTTGACTGTTAAAACTTGCTTATACTTTTAAATATGTGCCATTGGCAGTATATTCAAGCAAAAGGAAGTGAAAATGAAAATGTATTGTCTGGAATGAACAAGACAAGGAGTAGTGTGGATTTCAGAGCTACGTAGACCTGGGTTCATTTCCTAGCTCAATCACTAACTGAAATGAAATCGCCTTAATTTCTCTGAGCATCAGCTTCTCCTATGTAAAATGGAGATAACAGTACTTGCTCACTAGAGTGGTAAAAGAATAAATGAAATTATGTTTATAAATGCCTGGCATATAGTAGGCACTCCAAGCATGGTAGTAATTATAATTCCATCTCTTGCCAGCTTTGCCTCTCTTTATGCCTTGCCAGCATGTACAAAGACTGAGCCAGTTTTTCTCATACACCCTCTTCTTGAAACCACCCCTCACTCTCCTAGGAGAGACATAGGACGCAAATTTAGAGAAACCAACGACTTGTTTGACATTGACTGGGATTTGACACTTGCAACTAACTGTGTGTGACAGCAGTCCTGATGTTCAGAGCGTACTGACCACTGGGCAGAAAACGGACCACTTCCAGCACCGCCAAAAGAGAAGGAAAGGCGTTTCAGGGGAGGCTGTCCTACTTTTCCAGCTGGCCACTCACTAGCAGTTCTTACCTGCTGAGTGTTAAAAAGGGGGAGAGGTAAACTCTTTAAGGTCAACAGGGCTCAATTCCAAGGAAAGAACAGAAAAGCTGGGTTTTTTCTTTCTTTTTTTCATTCTAGAAGGACTTATAAATAAGGCTTTGTTTGTGCTTTAATGAATGCAGGCCACAGTGCTGCCTGGCTCCAGCTCTGCGGTGGTGTTCTGTTCACAGGAGCCCTGAGGGGAAGCGGAGTGCACGCTTCTCTGTGGCACATCTTCCTACTTAAAGCAAAAACAACTAATAATTGTAAAATACATCAACTGAGAGATTAATTAAGAAGCCAGTCTGGTTCTATACATAAATTCAGTCACTGTTTATCTGAAGGTATACATGAGTGTGTCTGTGTATTTCTTTTATTCATTTTATTTTTCAATTATAGTTTACATTCAACATTATTTCATATTAGTTTTACACGTACAGCATAGAGGTTAGACAACCATGTATTTTACAAAGTATCCCTGCCCTGATATTTCAAGTTCCCAAATGGCACCATATGTAGTTACTATAACGCTGTTCATTTTATTTCCTATGCTTCCCTTTACGTGCCAAAACTATTTCGTAACTACTAATTAATAATTCTTAATTTCTTTAACTTTTTCACCCAGCCTCCCAACCCCTCTCCTCTCTGACACCTATCAGTCTGTTCTCTGTACCTATAAGTGTGTGACACATCTGAAAAAGGGTGAATATCCAAAATTTATCAAGAATTTAGACAACTCAACACACACACACACACACACACACACACACACACACTAAAAACAACCCAATTAAAAAGCAGGCAGAGGACCTCAATAGGCACTTCTCCAAAGAGGACATACAGGTGGGAAATATATATGAAAAGATGCTCGGTATCACTAATCATCAGAGAAATGCAAATTAAAACCACAGTAAGGTATCACCTGAAACCTGTTAGGAAGTCTGTCAACAATAAATCCACAAACAAGTTGTGATGAGTATGTGGAGAAGAGGGAACCCTGATGCACTGTTGGAATGAAGACCAATGTATGTGTATTTCACCACAATGTTTCAAACAACTTAAGAAAATGTAACTCCATATATAATTCTCCATATATAATTCTGTTTTGGTGTTTTCTACAGAGCCAATTAACTATTTTATTGCATGGGAAGTGTACTATGGAACACATTATTAAGAGCTCTTTCTGCCAAAACTGAACTGAGAGAATATTTTTACCAAATACATAGTAGAAAATATTAACTCTGGAAAAGAATGCTTCAAGTACATGTATGTCTTGATTTTTCAAAACTTACCACGTCCAAAAAGATTTGATGTAAGGAATTAATGATCAAAGTTCTACTTTTTAACCTTGAATCCTGATCCACTTCACTCAGAAACCTCAGGATGGGGCCCTACTTTGCTCTTGGATGATCCAATGAAGAAGAGAAAAGGTGAAGATATAATTTACCACATTTGGATTCTAAGAGAAGAAAATCAGCAGCTTCGTAAAAATAAAATAAAATTTAATATCCATTCATGATTTTTTTAAAATTTTTTAAAAAGATTTTATTTATTTATTTTTAGGGAGGGAAGGAAGCGGGGGAGAGAGAGAGAGGGAGAAACAGAGAGAGAGAGAGACATCAATGTGCGGTTGCTGGGGGTTATGGCCTGCAACCCAGGAATGTACCCTGGCTGGGAATCGAACCTGGGACACTTTGGTTCCCAGCCAGCGCTCAATCCACTGAGCTACGCCAGCCAGGGCTACATTCATGATTTTTAAACAACCTCTTAGCAAGCTATGTCCAGAAGAAAATGTTCTAACTGACAAAGAGCATCCATAAAAGGCATCCTGCCAATGTCACAATGAAAATGTTGAAAGTATAGTGGGCCCTTGGTATCAGCAGGTTCTAACTGAAAATATTTTTTTGAAAGACACATTGTTGCTGATGTGTTCTGTGTATTAACAGTTAGGCCTCCAATAGTTATGTCTGTACTAAATATGTGTAGACTTTTTTCTTGTCATTATTCTCTGAACAATATAGTATAACAACTACATTGCATTAGGTGTGTATTATAAGCAATCTGGAGATGATTTAAAATATGCAGGAGGATGAGCATAGGGTATACACAAATACTACACTATTTTACATAAGAGATTGAGCATCTTCAGATTTGGATATCCACCGGGGGACCATGGAACAAATCCCCTGTAGATTCTGAGTGATGGCTAAATGTCCTTGAATATTGAGGACAAGCCAAGAATTCCCATTGTCATCACTCCTTTCAACATCGTTCTGCAGATTCTCTCCTATCCAGCCAAACTACAGAAAGAAATAACATGTGTACGGATTTAAGAGTAATAAGTCAACTTTTTCATATGTAGATATTGTGGTTGAATTCATAAAAAGTCCCTCAAAAACTCTATGAACAAATTGTTCAAATTAATAAGAGAGTTTTTTAAAATACAAATTATAAATGCACACAAGTCTATTTCTATAAACCAATAATCATGCAGCTAAACAATATAAGCTTATAATTTTTATAAAGATTCTAACAATATCACTCATATGTCACTTATTTTATGTCAGTGTTTGTTCTATGCACTTTACACATGTAATAGTTTTTAAAATGTGTAAATTTATTGACATTCCTCCCTTTGAACTCCCTTCCCTCAAATGTGGGCTGGATAGACTGATTTAGTCTGTGGAGCAGAGTGAGGAAGAAAGGATGCTATGTGACTCTGAGACTGGGTCATAAATGGAAGAGTTTCTATCAAGCTCTTGCTTTCTATCATTTTCTCTGGGGGAAGCCAGCCACTACAACATAAGGACATCTCAGCATCTTTGGAAGAGGCTCATATGATGTGGAACTGAGGCCACCTGTCAAAAGCCAGCACTAACCTGCCAGCCACTGAGTAATCCAGTGTAGTCTCATTATTTCAATTGCCACGTCATCTGAAACCTTGAGTCAGGTCTCCCCAGCCAAGCCTATCCTGTCTTCTTAACCCACAGAAATCTTGAGACATAGTAAGTGTTGATCATTGTTTTAAGCTACTAAGTTTTGCAGTAATTTGTAACAGCAATAAATAACAATACACATGGTGAGATTCACCACAACATCTCCTTAAGATAGATATTATGACTATGATCAACTTGCAGATGAAGCAACAGGTTAAATAGTGTGCTCAAGGTCACACGGTGATGGGTAACCAGTGGAGATAGGACTCAAGTATAGCCAGCCAGCTCTCAAAGTTTGTTCTTATAACTGCGATACTACATTTCATTGCATTTTCCCAAATTCTCAAATACACTCTATATTTTCTTCAATTTTTTTACACTAAATACCTCTCTCCTATAGACTTCCAACCTCCTGATTCAGTATGACTAAGAAGTTCTCTAGACCAACTGAGCCACCGCCAGCTCAGTTTTCTTTCCTTAGCTTGAATCTACCTTTCCTGGGCCCCATACCATCTCCTTTGTTTTGAGAATAAAATCGACTCTTCTTCAAGATCATATTCTTCCAATTCTTCCTCCTAAAATAAGCCTATTTTCAAAATTTGCCATTGTAATTCCATCATTTGTCATTTTTTTGACCAGACTTATGGTGACAGTAAACTATAATTCAAGCTCTTTTTGCCTTACTGAAAATGCAAGAGCATCATCCAGTGGCAAAACTGTAACTGCATAATTTTCAATTTATGCAGACCAGATAATATTTCAATGTAGAAAAAAAATATATATTTTCCTGCTGGGCTTTTCCAATGAGGTTTTCAGAAGCAACTGTGGGAAACTTAGGTGACTGCTTACTTCTTGGCTTACTTGGAAGCTTCCCGGCCCAGTACTTGCCACCCCTACACCTGCCTCCTGAAGGCTCATGGTGAGACTGACTCTTTCTTATGACAACCTAAGAAAGAGGTGGTGTTTCTTAGTTGTGTTGGGCACAGCTAATTTCTGACAGCCAGAGTTCTAAAGGAACCAGGTCATGAAGACACTAACTCCTCTAAAGAATTGTTATTCTTTCTTCCAAAAACAACTTCTTAGCATATTTCCCTCATTGCTCTAGCCATCGAGACACTCAAAGTCGAACACAAAAGAATTTTTAAACAATATGGTAAATTTTTAAGCAAAGCTAATAGTCCCCAGCCTCTAGAATAGTTAAGTGTGTCTGTCATTCCATTAAAGATTTTTTTTTCAGTTTTTGAAAGGGGGTGTATGTGTGCATTTTTAAGTACTCTATTATTGTTGGGATAATTGTTTGATTTTTAAAGATTTACCTTGGTATGTTTAATATAATTATAAGCAGTGGTTTATAAAGTGTTATGTAATAGATTCTGCTGGAAAACTTCATTGAGCATGGAAATTATAATATTCACAAAAATCGCCAGGCCTCACAAAGATGCATAGTTCCTTCCAATATTTCCACTACCTCACCATAACAGTAGTTTTACCTAAACTCCCTGACTTAAAAGGAAAAAACATGTGCCAAACCATTTATAACGCATACAGTTTTCTAAGTTCCACTATCAGATTCCAGTATGCTGGGAATGTTTCAAGTCAGTGGACACTGGTCACCACTATGGTAGATATTTAAGGACTGAGAACAAGATATCTTTGGCAAAGACAGTGTTTCTGAGATTTGTTCTCTGGTTTTGCTTAGCAACTGGAGGAGAGCATGAAAGAGATCTTCGAGCTGCTGGGCTTGTGGAGTCGGGGGAAGAGCATGGGTGAGAGCACAGATGTTCGTTCTAGCCAGTTAATTAGCCCACAGATTTTTACAGACAAAAGCTGGCCACTGTGTATAATTTCATGTTGTAAAAAGCTAATGTGATTATCCAAAGGATTCTGGAACAAGAGATTCTTGAGAGGAGTTGACATAGATTTGACCTCTGATTGACTCCTTCACTTACCCTGATGCTCGCCTCTTAAACTACTCTCTGATATTTACCCAGGAATTCACAATGTCCACTTTTCAATCAAAGTTGGTTTAAAGACATGCCTACGAACTCTGTCTGCATTATTCCTTTTTGTGCAGGCCCATATTGTTAGGAAATGCTGGGGAAGTGAATTCATGAATGGGTTTTATGTAATTATAGTCTTTACTTGCCATTTCATTTTCATTCTTTTGGAAAGCAGTTGAGACATTTATTTACACACAGAAAAATGATACATCAAATATGAAGTTGGTGTTCACTTTGTGACAGCCAATCTCCCATATGATTCCTATTACTAATGAAACCCTCTTATCTCCTAAAGTCATTGGCATGCCATTCTTCTTTTCTGTTGGAGACTCTCAGAGGTTCAGGCCAGAAGGCGTAACAGTGTATTGTGAAGAGAACAATACATTCTCTCCTCGCTAGCTTCCAAATAAGGAAGAAAAGGAACATTAAATACCCTGACCTTCAGTTAATTACAAAATCACCAGAAATAGGATAGGATTAAAAAGACCCTCATCTTCTACCGCATGGTACAAATCAGTGCCAAACAGGCATGTGTGTTCAGTGGGGTGCAGAAGCAGAGGCTCACAGAGGCCCACCCAACCCGATGCTACATCACCACCTCCAGCCTCCATTCCCCCAGCAGTCACATTACTTTTGTAGGTAACCTGACCCATTCCCATCTTCACGGAGAGCGTCCTGACTCCATACTTCTGTTCTTCCCCTCTTGTGTGTCCTCCTGAAAGACACAGACTTATTTACTACACCATCAACCATTCACTGTGATCTTCTCTTGAAAATTTTGTTCCTCGTTTCACCACCAAAAATTCAAGGTATTGTTTGAGTGCAGTAAGGAGCAGCTAAAATATTACTAAATCTTTTACAATTCCATTTAAAATATTATGGGCATCTTTTTCACAGTTACAATCACAACACAATATTTTGGTTCTTTTGTTCACTATCATAAAAATTATTTTATCAGCATTAATTTACTCATAATCAGGAACCTATAGAGATTAATTTAGGAAATTACTTTCTTTAAAAGAAACTAATAAAACATATGTTAAGATGGCAATATTTTATATCCTTACATCTTCTCTTCAAGTATTTGAGGAAATATCCCTATCAGTCACATCACTGGTGTCCCCGGACTTCTTACTTCCTGATTATTTACTGAGCACCTACTATGTGGTATGCACTGTCATATGTACTATATAAAATGTAAAGCAACTATTTTCCCTCCATATCATGAATTAGTTGTGATATTGAATATTATAGAATCAATCCTTATAAGGTAAAAGAGATAACACAGATTCAATCTACATAAAGGGGTTCTGGATAAAGATCTGTACCCTGAATGCCAAAAGAGCTGATGGGTCTTATTGGAATGAATTTTTATACTGAAAACAATATAATAAGGGTATTGGTCTAAATGAAAAAAAAATTTTCTCTGAAATTCTTTCAAGCCTCAAATTACTGAGACCACCTAACAAAAATCAGGATTCTTCTCTGCCTCTCTTAGAAATCTGATGAAGTGCAGACTTTGATGAAATATCTTTGGCAATGTCAATGACGTAGGCAACTTTTCAAGTTAAACTGGAGATGAGTCAAATTAAAAATAAACATGGCATTTCTACCAAGATACTCAGGCCAAACTACCCATTTCCAAGTGAGGACAATAGACCAGGCACAGTCGATTTCACTTTTTCAGTGGTAATTGAACTGACATTATAGAAGGCCTCACTAGCGATGCCCTATTATGAAAAGCCCATTAGAGAAGACCAAAAAATATAGGAATTGAGCAAGAGGAAAATGCCTAAATAAATGTTCTCATGCTTCTTCTACACCATATTAAGATACAGGGATACAAATGTAAGCGTCTATAACTGGATGATACCTAATTTCAGTGAATCTTAGTTAAGGTTTCTCAGTTTCTGGGTCAAATGTGTCAGCCATCTGCAAAGAACTTGTACTAAGTGAGTGCCTACACGACAGCTTCCTAATTAAGGATTTTGTTAACACTTTTCATTGTATTTTATAAGTTCTCTTTTAATTATTTCTCTATTATCTACATTAAAGTCTCTTACACACTCACTGGAGGAAGTAAAATCTAAGCTAAAACCTGAAAAAGAAAGAGTGAAAGGGGGAAAATAGCCAAGCAAATGAGAAATAATATCTAGACAAAGGGAGTGGCATATATAAAAATACCAGATGAGACAGAACATATTATGTCAAGAAGCTGGACAATAGAGGTCAAAATAGGAATGAATGACCATAGTTTTAGCTGAGCATTAAGCATTAGAATGTAGAGAGATTTATAAACCAAGTAGTGAATTTTATCTTTTTATCCATTGCTTTTCATTTAGGTGACAAAAGCAGATTTGTATTTTTAAAAATTAATTAAGCCCTGGCTGGTGTAGCTCAGTCGATTGAGCATGGGCCTGTGAACCAAAGGATCGGGATTTGATTCCCAGTCAGGGCACATGCCTGGGTTGCAGGCCAGTTCCCAGCAGGGGACACACGAGAGGCAACCATACATTGATATTTCTCTCCCTCTCTCCTTCCCTTCTCCTCTAAGAATAAATAAATAAATAAAATCTTTAAAAAATTTTTTAAAGTTAAGAAAATTAATTAATTTACTTATTGAGATATAAGTAACATAATATTTTGCTAGTTTAAGGTGGACATTGTTAGTTTGATACATTTATAAACTCTTATATGATTTCTACTATATTGTTACCTCTATTGTGTCACATAATTACCATTTTTGTATTCGAAGACTATTAAGGCATAGTTACTTAGCTACTTGGAAGCTTATAATACAGTATTGTTGACTATAATCACTATGGTGGGCATTACGTGAAGATCTCCAAAAGCATTTATCTACTAGTTGCAGTTTGTACCCTTAAACAGCACCTCCCCAATTTTCCCATCTTCTAGCCCAGGTTAGCCATTATTCCACTCTCTGTTTTTATGAGTTTGGTTCTCAGATTCCACATGTATGTGATAGTATACAGGCATACCTCTAAGCTATTGTGGGTTAGGCTCCAGATCACTACAACAAAGCGAGTATTACAATAAAGCAAGTCACATGAACTTCGTGGCTTCCCAGTACACACAAAAGTCATGTTTATACTGTAGTCTCTTAAGTGTTTGATGGCACTAGGTCTAAAAAAACAGTGTACATATCTGAATTAAGAAATACTTTATTGCTAAGAAAATTACTGTCCACCATCTGAGCCTTTCATGAGTTGCAATCTTTTCCTCTGGTAGAGGTTCTTGCCTCGATGTTGGTGGTGGCTGCTGAATGAAGGCTGCGGCAGCTATGGCAATTTTTTGGAGGTTTAAAGACATCCTTGAATTTTATCTTTAAAAAATTTGTATGCATTTTTTCCTTTACTATTTAGTGCCCTTATATTAACTACCCCCTGTAATCACCACACTGTTGTCTGTGTACATAAGTCCTTTTTCCCTCTTGCTCAACCCCTCCACCCCCTAACCTCCTCCCTTCCACCTTAGCTATCATCCTGCTCTTCATCTATGAGTCTGTCTCTATTTTGCTGTATTTAAAAATAGGATAACAATAAAGTTTGCTTCATAGACTCTTCCTTCACTAATGATTTCTCTGTAGCATGCAATGTTATTTGATAGCATTTTACCAACAGTAGAACTTATTTCAAAAGTGGAGTCAGTCATCTCAAACACTGCCATTGCTTTGTCAACTAAGTTTATGTGCTATTATTAATCCTTCATTGTCATTTCAATATTTTCACAGCATCTTTACCTGAAGTAGATTCCATCTCAAGAACTACTCTCTTTGTTCATTTATGAGCAGCATCTCCTCATCCATTAAAGTTTATCATGAGATTGCATTAATTCAGGCATATCTTCAAGCTCCATTTTTAATTCTAATCCTCTTGCTATTTTTACCACATCTATAGTTACTTCATCCACTGAGCTCTTGAACTCTCTAAGTCATCCATGAGGGTTGGAACCAATGTCTTCCAAACTCCTGTTAATGCTGATATTTTGACCTCTTCCCATAAATCACAAATGTTCTCAATGGCATCTAGGATGGTGAATTCTTTCCAGAGGTTTTCAATTTGCTTTGCCCAGATCCATCACAATAACTGCTATCTATGCCAGCTATACTCTTACAAAACATATATATTTCTTAAATAATAAGACTTGAAAATCAAAGTTACTCTTTGATCTATGGGCTTAGGAATGGATGGTGTGTTAGCAGGCATGAAAACATTAATCTCATTGTACATCACCATCAGAGAGAGCTCTTTGGTGACCAAGTGCATTGTCAATGAGCAGAAATATTTTGAAAGGAATCTTTTCTCTGAGCATGTCTCAATAGTGGGCTTAAAATGTTCAATCAGGTGTGTTGTAAATATAAGTGCTGTCATCCAGGCTTTGGTGTTCCATTTATGGGACACAGAGTAGATTTAGCATAATTCTTAAATTTCCCAGGGTGTTTAGAATGGTAAAGGGGCATTGGCTTCAACTTAAAGTCTGCAGCTACATTGGCTTCTAATAAGAGAGTCAGCTTGTCCTTTGAAGATTTGAAATCAGGCATTGACTTCTCTTCTCTCATTATGAAAGTCCTACATGGCATCTTCTTCCAATATAAGGCTGTCATCATACTTAGTCACCATGAAAATAAAAATTTAAAACACAGCAGCATTTCAAAATATATCTATTATATGGTTAAAAAAAAGACTGATGATAGTAAGTATGATCAAGGTATGCATAGCAACTGGAACTTTCCTACATCGTTGATGGGAATAAAAAATGGCACAGACACTTTGCAAAATAGTTTTTCAGTTTCCTAATAATAAACACACGTTTACTCAACAACTCAGTAATTCTACTCTTAGGTATTGACTCCCAAATTGAAAATGTTATCCATACAGACTCACCAAAAAACCGATAGCTGTTCTAGTCTATTATATTATATTAAACCCCAAATGAACACAGCTCAGATGTCTATCCACCAGAGCTGTGATGCCTAAATGAATGAACTACTGATACACACACAACAACATGAATGAGTCTCAAAAAAATTAGGCTGAAAAAGAAAGGCAGGCAAAAATTCCATACTTTAAGATTACATTTATTTTTTAGAAAAACTAACCTATCAGATTATCGTTGCAGAGGCTGGAGGGTGGGGAATATTTTCTGGAATGGGATGCAGGAGAACTTGTTGATTTGCTGGATATTCTGTATCTTCTTTGTGGTGGTAGCTCCACAGGTGCATATGCTTGTCAAAATTCATTCCAGTGTACACTGAAATGGATGCCTCCTATCTTGTGTAAATTATAACTCAATAAAGGTTATTAAACAAATTAGTCACTAGCTTTATAAAACTCATAATGCACACACATAAGGACAGACTATTTCTTCTACTGTCATACCTCCATACTAAAAACTTGGAAAGATTTACATTCAAATAGAGAGAGGTTATACTCTCTATTTTGGTCCTCTTTTTCTGAGCATTTTTTCTGATGCACTAGTCTTGTCTTCTGGTTTGTCTTATGTCTTAAAGCTGGGCAGTCTCTTTCTATCAGTGTAGCAAAGGACAATGAAGTCAACCACACAGACTTCATTAATTCATAGCTATTTTAGCTTGTAACTGTCACTAGGAAAAATGTAACAATATGGGAACCTCAGGAAATGCAATTTTCCTCCACTCTGACACATGCTGTCCATTATGATCATAAGATCAAAGAATCATAGAAGTGTGGCTAAGACTCGCTTTAGTTTAATTTGGGGAAGACTTCAGTGATTTAAAAGAAATGTGGTCATTATAGTAACCATTATTTTTTCTTTATAAATGACCTTGTTATTTATGTAACCATTTCAATAATTAACTTCTCTTTAATCCAAACGAAGACCATGGATATGTTACCAAGAATGCTTGTGCAATCGGTGTGTTACGGAATTCATATGGCTCTGCGCAAGCTTCCTCAAGTATTAGGTATTTATTTTAGCCATGTATACAATCTCTTCTTCTAACCTTTAATATCTTACTAGAGTTTGTTCTTCATTTGACCTAGTCTGTATTTCTTTTGTTGCTATTTTAAATAATTTTCTTACATTCAGGACAAACTTGGGATGGAGAACAGCTGGTCAATGTCCTCCAATTAACAATGTCATGTTTAAAGACTCATGGCCAGTCACTTCCCAGTCGTGCTTTCTCCAAACCAAATAGTCGTAATTCCTTTAATCTTTAATCATGCATCCAATTGCCTAGGACTTTTCTTAAGTCCCAACAAGTCTATATGAGATAGTTCCAACCAACCATGTGTTTAGATCAGAGATTTCAATTCCCCACTAACTTTGATTAGAACCAGTTTCTCCAGGACATACAAATATATTTTTCATGCCTCGTGACCTCAGATAAATACTTCTGAAGTATACAGTCATGCACCCAGCTGTTCCTCTTTTTATTACCTAAATTCTCGCCAGTTAACAAATTAAAGAAAACACTGCCTATTATGTGTTGTCTCTGTGAACATCCTTTAGTGAGGATGGATTAAACAACTCTAAATCAAACTCTATCCAGAAGAGCATTCCTTATACTAAAATAATCAGGTGAAGAAATGATCTTTCAAAATATATTAAGAAAAACATTTTTTTAGGAATATAATTTTCTTCTTGACGAATTTCAGTAATATTTTTCATGGAAATTAATGTCTTTCAAAACACAAGATCAAACCATCATCACCTAAAATAAATTACTGTGCTAGTCAAATAAGAGGGTAAGTAAGAATTTGCAAAAATGATACATGTTCTATGTAATGTGTTCTTCTACAAGAAAATTCTCTGGGTTCTATCAAATAAAGTGGAGATCATACTGAGGTGAATGAAAACCAGGAGCCCAAAGACAAGGCTGACTCTCTCAAGCCTTGATAAACTCAACCTCAGAGTTGGGCAGAGGCTTCTTCAGAAATTCTCCCTCTCTGTGCAAAGAAGTTCCCCTTTAAGAAAGTCTTTTTTTTTTTACATTTTCAGTACTAAGTATATGAGCATTAATTAGGAAAATGGGGACAACTGTACTTGAACAATAAAAAAAAGAAAAACTTCATTTTGTTACCTGACAAGTCAGGTTCTAATAAATAAGAGCTGATATTTTAATTATAATCACAACGAAATTATTCTTATTAATATAAAGTCTTGGAATATAACTAGAACCAGTAACCATACCAGTCATTCTGTTTTGCAGACTGATACTGAACAAACACAAAAAAGTAGATGTGGAAGCAGCTGCACATCTGGAGAACAACACTCGAAATATTTCAGCTAAAATAGGTGCTTAGAACACTAACTTAGTGACCCACATGGCATACCTGTTTTATTATATTTAGCTTCTAATAATTGAAACCAACCTCTAAACAACTAAAACAATTTCTAGGATTTTAGACATCCTACACATTGTGGAGGGAAATTACGTAACTGAATAAATGAAGCCTTTTTCTTGAATTTCAGTACCATTCAATGGCACCAGTCTTTAGAGTAGAAGTCAGTGTTAACAATCAGTTTCCATGATTTTGCTTTTTCAGAGGACATTTTCCTCTTTATTTTTATAACAGAATAGAATTTTACCTGTTGGTAGCTCAGCTGTGTGAAAACCTTAAACATTTTAAGTAAAATAATATTGCATCCTGTTCTTATCTACCAAACTTCATAGAAAACCCCATCAAATAAAAAGCCATTATTGTTGCCTTCCTATTTGAAAAGTTTAAACAATCAAAAAAAATAAAGATATCACTAAAACAAACACTCATGAATTCTTGAGCCAGAATTTTCACAATGTTCACACTTTTTCCTTCAGTTATAGTTATAATAAAAACTGGCCTGAGGGAGGTTTAAATTTGCTCCCTTTGCCAGACCCTTCCTTTTCTCCCTGTTCAGAAGCAACCACTGTTTAATTTGGTAGCTATCCTTCCAGTTCTACTTTTATATTTTCAGTGTTTTTTTATTCATGGGAATTTTTAAAAACATTTTATTAGTTCACTGGAATTGTGTTGAAAACTTTTAATTTATATTTATTTAGATGAAACATCTTTATTATATTAAGTCTTCTAATGCATGAACAATATTTCCCCTGTTTTTATTCAACTTTCATTTTATGTCCTCCAATAATTTTCTTCATAATGTTTTATAAATATTTTGTTAGTCAGAGTAGCTTTAGATGTCATTGTTTATGTAGGATTATATTTTGCTATGTTTTCTAGATATGTTAAAATTAATGAATAATAGTGATTTTTGTATGTTTATATTGTTTCAGCAGTCTTGTAAAAGTGTTCCTAATTTTTAGATTCCCTGAAATTATCATCTGAAAATGATGACATTTTACTTTATTGTTTATAATTCTTAAACCTCTTACTTTTTTTCTTCATGGAAAAACATTATTGTGACTTCTGTCCCTCTAGATCCATTTTGCTTATTTTTCTAGTAGTTTTGCCTATTCTCCAGCGCCTATTCTTTATGCAAATGGAAACACACTATTTGTTTTTGCCCGGCTGCCTTCACTGAACATAATGTCTTAGATAATTCATCTGTGTTTTGTTGCAGGCAGTGAATATGGTAAATTTTAAATTCTGTACTCCTATTGACTAATATTGGACTGCTTCCAAGTTTTTGCTACTCTTAAGTCATTTTGTTGATACATATTCTCATTTCTTTGGGGTAAATATTTAGATTTGTATCTACTAATATATCTATAATGCATTGTTATTTATTTTGCTTAAGTCAAGCATCTTTCAAAGAAATTTTGAAAATTGAAAAGATATATATTTTTAATATATATCTGTGTACATGTGTATGTGTGTGTATACATATCTTTTTTGTCCATTTCAGCACACTTTAATCCTTCACATAGATTCAAATTTCAACAGGTATCATTTCTCTTCAGCTTGAAGAACTTTCTTTAATATTTCTTGAAAACAGTTGTACTAATAGAAAATTTTCTGTTTATCTAAAAAAGTCTGTATTTCACCTTCAATTTTCAAGAATATTTAGTGAGAAATAGAATCAGAGATATAGAAACATGGGACAGACTGACAGCTGTAAGAATAGGGGGAGGGAGTGGTTGAAAGAAAATGAAGAGATTAGCCAAAGAATATACATGCATGGCCCATGAACATGGACAACAGTATGGAGATTGACCTTGGGAAGTGGAGGGTGAGCTGAGTGGAGGGGAGCAAAAGCGGAATAACTGGGACAATCGTAACACCATAAACAATAAAATATTTAAAAGGAAAAAAGATTTTGGTGCTGAGTATAGATTTATAGATTAACTTTTTTTCTTTTAGCACTTTAAAAATATCCTATTGTGTTGTTTCTATCGAGGAGTGAGCATATTTACTGTGATTGATTTGGTATCATATATTACTTTTAATTGCTTTTAGGAGTTTTTAAATATATTTTTGGTTTTCACAGTTTAACTGTGATGTACCTCAGTTTGATTTTTTATTAATTGATCTTCCTTGAGATTTGCTGAGCTTCTTGGATTTGAGAGTTTAGGCTTATTGCAAATTTTTAGCAATTATATTTTCAAATATTCTTTGATCCTTTCTCTTTTTCCTGTACTTTGGAATTTTGAACAGAACATATGATAGGTTACTTGATATTGTCCCATACATCACTGATGTTCTCTTCAGTTTTTGTCAGTAATTTTCTTTTCTCTTGGCCCACCCCTCCCTTCCTTCCTTCCTTCCTTCCTTCCTTCCTTCCTTCCTTCCTTCCTTCCTTCCTGTCTTGCTTATTTATTTATTTATTTATCACTCTAGGACATGTTTTTATTGATTTTAGGGAGAGAGAGACAGAGGGAGAAACATCTACTAGTTGTCTCCCGTTTGCACCCCAACTGAGGATTGAATCACAACCCAGGCGTGTGCCCTGCCTTCGAATCTAACCTGCAAACTTTTGGTGCACAGCAGGACTCTCCAACCAACTGAGCCACCTGGCCAGGGCTCCTCTTGGCTTTATTTTGAATAATTTCTATTAACTTGTCTTCAAGTTCATTGATCCTTTGTTATGCAGTTTTAATTTTAATATTAATCACAGTTAATATATTTTTACTTCATATATTATACTTGTTCAGTCCTAAAATCTTTTGGTTGTTTTTTATAGATTCCATGTCTGTTGAAATTTTCCACTTGTTCACCTATTTTTTTTTTCTGAATAACCTTGAACATTTTCATAATAGCTACTTTAAAGTCTTTGAATTCTACTTCCACTATTTCTGTCACCTGGTGCTCATCTTCTATTGCTTTATTTTCTTGGGTGTGGACTCTATTTTATTGTTTCTTCATATGTCTCAGGATTATCTTTTCTACAAATTAAATCTCCTGAAAAATCCTTTTTCAGTTATGTTTTTCAAGCTGACACCCTATCTCTATTTTTATCATAGTTATATTTCATTAAAAAAACTACTCTACATTTTCTGCATTATCTTGCCTCATCTTCTATTGTAAAATCTAACATTGACATTACCATTCTAATGAGTATCTCTCATCCTAAATTTTACCATTTTCATAAGTGCACCATTATCTTTCTGTCACCTATTCTTTAACCCTTGGAATTACCTGATTCCTTTGCTTTTCGCCATCCCTTGGTTGCCAGATTCTACTACATAATTTCTCCTAAAACTGTCTATCCTTCCCCATTTCTCAATTAATTTTTCTCCTGAAATAGTCCTTTAAATTTTTAACTATTTTTCTACTTCAAATCAATTTTATTCATAGTACTTATTCTTTCTTACTGAAATGCAGCCCTATTCACCCTGTTCACATGCTTAAGAAGCTGCAGTGATGGCTCCCTATCTGCGGAAACTTAGAGACGCTCATGCCACGTCTGAAATGGAAGCCTAGTCGGCTCAAAGGGTGTCTGCCCTGATTCACCACCTTTTTGAACATTTTATGCCAGATAAACAAAATTTCTAACTGTTCTCTTAATGTCCTGTACAGATTTTTGGTTCATTTGTTGCTTGGGACAAAAAATATTTTTATAATCTTGAGTAGTTTAGCCTAAGGAGACATTTTCAATGGAGTTGTTTCCTCTGAAATTTTTTTAACATGTATATCTAATTATTTTATGATATTTACAGAATATATTAATGTCTCTTAGAGTAGTTTTCTTATCTTTCCTAAATATATTGTAAGCTTATAATCAGATTTTTTTGGTGAAAAGAAATCATTTATTTAAAAGTTATACAGATTTAGAAAAATGGCAGAATTCTGCTATTAAATCCCACTCCCTTTTTTCTTTCTCTTTTTAATATATTTTATTGATTATGCTATTACAGTTGTCCCATTTCCCCCTTCACTCCCCTCCACCCTGTACACCCTCTCCCACCCACATTCTCCCTCTTTAGTTCATGTTCATGTGTCATACTTATAAGTTCTTTAGCTTCTACATTTCTCATACTATTCTTACCCTCCCCCTGTCTATTTTCTACCTACAATCTATGCTACTTATTCTCTGTACCTTTTCCCCCTCTCTCCTCCTCCCACCCCCCTGTTGCTATCCCTCCATGTGATCTAATTATAATCAGATTTTAAGTTAATATCTGATTTAGTTTGTCCTATAATATCTTCCAGCATACTGCTTATAAATATACATATATATTGCATTGAATCATATTATCAAACAAAATGCCAAAATATATTCAGTATAAAATATGTAAAAAAGAATGATATGGTGCTTGCAGTTTTAAAATCCATATGGTAATTAATAAAGCCTAGCTTCTTAAAGGAGGAAACTCAGCTAAGCAAAAAACCTGGCTATCAAGAGTCTCTGGAGTTCAGTGTAAGGTTTTTATCCCTGTTTCTAGTTAAATTAGATTACTCTCTTAGATAAAGAATCTCTGGCTCACTGGCAAAGCTATCATAATAGTCTAACACCAAAAAAGGAAAACAAAAAAAACAAAAAGCAAAGCTGTACCTCTGAAATCTCCATTTTGGCTTTGTCCTGGTGCCAGAGTTTTCAAAGAAATACAGCTCAAGAGATATAAACTGTGATGATAACTAAACCCAAATCCTGTTTGTTAGCAGTTGGAGGGCTTATGAAAGCAACACTGACTCACGAAAGACCATGGAACAGCTTTAGAGATGATCCAGAAGATGATTAAAGGACTTCAAATGAAGACTGACATTGAGAGGTTAATAAAGCTGGAACTATACAACTTGATGAAGAAAAGACCAAAAGTCATTTCATGCCAGTCTTTAAATATGCAGAGGGACTTCACTCAGTGAGTGGGGCCAGTGTTTTTCAAACCGATGGCATAGAACAAGGTAAATGTGGGTTTATACTGTTAGAAGGTACTTAATTTTTGTTTGGAATAATTTCTCAGAAGGAAATGAAGTTAAGTTGTTGAATAAATCTCCTTCTCTGGAAGAGATAAGTTTCTCCTCCTTCTTTCTCTGCTGCCAGAGAAGCTACACTGATTGTGTATCTCAAGCATTTTTCTCAGAATTTTAGACTGTCAAAACTTTGGCAGGTGTAACTCTCCTAAAGGAAACTCTCTTTTTTTGATAGCTTCTCTTTACCTCACCTAACAAAGCCATTTTTTAATCTGCACACCTGTGAGAAATTTTAATATAGCAATGGAACCTTTGGTCAACCAGGTTTGTCATTGAGGCAGATGAGAGTCTAGTTTTTGAAGAGCCAGTCAAAGAAAAAAAGAATAGCTGCACACAAAGAAATAGGTACCAACTATCATTACTGATGTTTTTATTATGGAATCTTTTCTTAAAATAATTTATCTGCAATGAATTTTTGTAAAGAATTAATATTATGGATATTAATATTATGGCATTTGATCCAATTTGTTCACTTTTCAATTACAGAAGCAAGTAAAAGTATGAAGTGACTGATATGTTCTGAAAATCTTTTTTTAAAGTTCAAGGAACAGGTTGACCCAATAGCTTTTTAAAATAGGTATAAAATCCATAAATCCCTATTCTATCACAACCTTCCTCACATATTGATAATAATCTGACTGCATTTCTTAACTGAATTGTGCAAAATCATCCACATTAAACAATACTTATTGTATCCATCAAATTGATATTACAGTCTGGCACTTTTAGACAGGCTCATATTATAAATAAAGACTTCTGGGTTAATTCCTACTTCCGCTGTAACTGAGTCAGTGAATCAGGAGCCCTGATTGGATCCCAGGTCTCTTGATTTTCAGGTTATTACAATTTCTAGCAAATCAAGCTGCCTCTAACCAAGGTGTGTATGTCTTCCACAACTAATTCACCAACATTGGAAGAAATCATTTAAATGACCATATAGGCAAAAAACTGTAAAGGAGACTTCCAGGGGAAGGTTTGAGTTACTTGCCTTTGATATGTTTCATTCAGAATTCAAGTTTTTCCTGAAAGTATTCCTAGCATAATCATTTATCTTCAAAGCCTATTTTGAAATTAATAGTTATTTAGTAGCATAAAAATGTTTATAATAAATTGATTTGGGAGGGAAAACATAACAATATGTAAATGCACACATTCACTCTTCTCTGAAAAGAGAAAGGGAACAAAAATGTTAACTGTGCCGATCTATTAGTGGATATGTTTTGTGTAGGCTTTTTGCATTACTTATATTTAATTTTAAAAATCCAACAAGAAACATATATTATTTTTGTGAGGATAATTAAAAAATTCAAGAAGCTGTTGGGAAGGAGAATTTTACTCTACCCTACAAAGGTTCTCTTGGCTGGTCTAATATCAAATTGACATGAGATAGCAGGAGTTAGCAGGAGAAAAAAATTTAATTTTGTATGTATGGGAACCCCACATATGAGAGAGGCTCAAAGACCAAAAGGTAAAATAAGATATATGTGCCATCTGGAGCCAATGAATAGGAAGGATAAAGCCCTGGGCTTCGTAGGGGAGTAGGGTAAGTCACAGAATGATGAAAAGAGCAGATACTCAGTAATTAGCTGTATTCCCTGCCATACAGATAGGTCATAAAAATTTATTTCTGGCAGTAGCTCATATTATGAGCAAGTCTAACAATTTAAATTCTTTAAGGAAGAGGTAAAATTTCTCTTGAGCCTGCAGGGACTCAGTTGCCTTTAGCTCAAAATAATCCACATGCCAAAGTAGCACATCTTGGGGAGGCCTGTTCTGAACCCCTTCAAGGCTTTAAAGTCAATAGTGCGTTTGTGATTTTCACCTGGGAATGTAAAAATTAATATACAAGAAACCTTGTCTAAAATGAAGTTGGGAGGCCAGCAGGGGGAGCTCACATACCCAACTGTGGATTGCTGAGCTCAACTAAAGTTGTTCAAATTTTCTCTACAAGTTTTCTCTCTTTTGTTTCTCAGGACTTTCACACGGTTCATCATTAGACCACAGGTCCTGAATGGCAATTATTTATTGTTCCGGAATAAACCCATATTGCTAGAGAAAAATCTGTCGGTCTATTTATTTCAAGTCAACAGAAACAAGTTCAGGTGAGTACTTAAGAGAACTCCTTAGTATTTTCTAGGTCAAATCTAGCTCAAAACTGAGCAGCTAGCATTCAGTGGTATCATATAGCCAGCCTAATTTTGACCATGATCCTAAATATAATTGTATGATGAAGTATCACAAGCATTCTTGGTTCAGAATATAGCTCAAAAACGCCCTCAGATATTGACATCCTAGTAGCTAAAGAAAACCCTAGAGGATCGCTTGTGCATGCGCACCCGCAGCAATGCCATCCAAAGGTCCTCTGCAGTCCGTGCAGGCCTTCGGACAGATGGCCACAGCAGTGGCGCACTGCAAACGGGGCAATGGTCTAATCAAGGTGAACGGGTGGCCCCTGGAGATGATCAAGCTCTGCACGCTGCAATACAAGCTCCTGGAACCTGTTCTGCTTCTGGGGAAGGAGTGATTTGCTGGCGTGGACATCCGAGTCCGCGTGAAGGATGGTGGTCATGTGGCCCAGATTTATGCAATCCACCAGTTCATCTCCAAAGCCCTGGTGGCTTATTACCAGAAATATGTGGATCTCCAAGAAGAAGATCAAAGACATCCTCATCCAGTATGACGGGACCCTGCTGGTAGCTGATCCCCGTCGCTGGGAATCCAAAACCTTTGGAGGTCCTGGTGCCCGTGCTCACTACCAGAAATCCTACTGATAAGCCCATCAGAGTCCATCTTTATAATAAACAATGGTCCTGGGTAAAAAAAAAAAAGAAAAAAAAAAAGACCCTAAAACTTGTTATGTAATGTATTAGGTCATCTAAATTAAAATGGAAGGTTCTTTCAGAACTACAGTCTGAAAGAAGGTTTAATTTATGCTGGGCAAAAGCAGTCCACTAGAAATTATACATTCTTGGTGTTCAAGGTATTGTATAATTATTATTCCTATTGTATACATGTAATTTTTTTTCCTTTTTAGGTTCAGTTGTTAATAACTGTGAGTTTGCTGTCATTTTACTGTTCATAGTTTTTATCTTCTTTTTCTTAGATAAGTGCCTTTAACATTTCATATAATAAGGGCTTAGTGATGATGAACTCCTTTAACTTGACCTTATCTGGGCATCACCTTATCTGCCCTTCCATTCTAAATGATAGCCTTGCTGGATAGAGTAATCTTGGATGTAGGTCCTTCCCTTTCACAACTCAGAATACTGCTTTCCAGCCCCTTCTTAACCACAAGATTTCTTTTGAGAAATCAGCTGACAGTCTTACAGGCACTCCTTTGTAGGTAGGTAACTGTCTCCTTTTCTCTCACTGCTTTTGAGATTCTCTCCTTATCTTTAATCTTGGGTAATGTAACTATAGTGTGTCTTGGTGAGTTCCTCCTTGGGTCCAACTTTGGGACTCTCTGAGCTTCATGGACTTCTTGAAAGTCTATTTCCTTCACCAGATTGGGGAAGGTCTCCTTCATTATGTTTTCAAATAAGATTTCAATTTCTTCCTCTTCCTCTTCTCCTTCTGGCACCCCTATGATTCAGATGTTGGAACATTTAAAATTGTCCTGGAGGTTCCTAAGCCTCTCTGCCTTTTTTAAAATTCTTGTTTGTTCATTCTGTTCTGGCCGAGTGTTTATTTCTTCTTTCTACTCCAAACCATTGGTTTGAGTCCGGGTTTCCTTCCTGTCACTTTTGGTTCCCTGTACATTTTCCTTTATTTCACTTAGCATAGCCTTCATTTTTTCATCTACTTTGCCACTAAACTCAACCAATTCTATGAGCATCCTGATCACCAGTGCTTTGAACTGTGCATCTGATAGGTTCGCTATCTCTTTGCCCCTTAGTTGTATTTTTTCTGGAGCTTTGATCTGTTTTTTCATTTGGGCCTTTTTTTTTTTTTTTTTGGTCTCAGCACTCCTGTTATGTAGTGAGGAACAGAGCCTTAGGTGTTCACCAGGGTGGGGCAACCCACGTCACTGTGTTGTGATGCTGTTACAGTCTACAGGGGGTTCCTCCCTACCTATCTGGGTTCATTTTGCCCACCACCTGAGGAAAGATGTCTCTTAATACCAGAGATCAGTAAAAAGGAAAGGAATTTATTATTCATTTGAAATAACACAAACTAAAGTTCCCCACAAATGCACACAGTCCTCCCAGCACCCTCCATGTGGCAAAAAGGAGCACTTCCAAAGCCTTAGTGGTCCTGACTCTCACCCAAACCTCATGGTCCCATTCAAGACACCAAAGCCACGTGGTCCTAAACAGACATGTGGTCCCAAAAAGAGAGACACCCAGTGGCTGCTGTGCCTCTGTTTAAATCCCAGCGCTAATCTTCCTCTGTAGACCCATTTCCAGCTCCTCTCACAATTGGCCACAGCTGCCCACATTCCGGGCAGGTGTGGCCCTGTGGTGTGGAGCCAATTATCTCCAAGCTCTTCTGGACCCTATTACAAATCCCTATTTGGGGCTCCCCTCTTGGCTGCACCCTGTTACAATGCTATATGTGGGGAGGGGTTTGAGATGGAACAATGCCACTTGCTCAGCTCTCTGTGGACTTTCAGCCACTTCTCCCGCTTTCCACAACCAGATTGAGCCCTTCTGGTGCTATTTCCCAATGGGTGAATTTGTATACATTCTAGGATCCTGTGGGTCTCTCCAACGAACTCTCCTGTGGGGCTGGGAATTTCTCCTGATGCCACAACCCCTACAGGTGTTTTCAGTCAGAGGCTTTGAGACTTTATTTCCCCACACTGGAACCCAGGGTTGCTCATCTGTCTTGCTGCCCAGTTGTTCCTCCCAGTTTATCTGCACGTGAATGTGGGACTGACTGCTCTGCCAGCTGCTGCCTCACCCCAGTCCACCAGCCACCACCTTGCCACAAATCTTCTTCACCTGGCCGCCCATCTCCGCCTCTCCTACCAGTCTGGATGGATGTTTCTTCTTTAACTCCTTGGTTGTTGGACTTCCATACAGTTTGATTTTCTGTCAGTTCTGGTTGCTTTTTTTTTTTAATTTGTTGTTGTCCTTCTTTTGGTTGTGTGAGGAGACAGAGTGTGTCTACCTATGTCTCCATCTTGGCCAGGAGTCTAAATGTAATTATTTTGTCCCCAAGATTGTAGCTGTCTCAGTATCTATTCAAATGGTTTAATCAACACTCTTTCACTCGGAAGGTAAAATCATGGAAATGAACCAAGTATAAAAGGAACATAAAACATTATTTTTGTACATTACATTGACATATTTTAGGAATTAATATCCTTCCAAACTCTCTTGGTTTCTCAGTATGTAATCAGTCACTCTTTCAATCAAGAACATCTTTAAATCTAACCACACTTTCAAATCACTAGTCCACTTACTGGTATATGCTTGGTTTTCAGTATAAGGCAAAGAACTATAATCTTGTTTAAAATAGCTTTTCATATTTTTGAAGTAGAGCAAGTTATAGCTCCATTTGAACTGACCCTCCTTTGCCTAAAATTACTGAAGCTGAAGAGAAAGACTCTTTGTAACAATTTAAGAACTCCAGATCAAGCTCGGCCAATTATTAATAATCAATTAGTAAATCAACCCTGGGACTCATTCTCTTTGGCACAAAAACACTTTAATCCTCTAACCCTTATTTATCTGATCTAACATTTATCCCATTAGTCATTCTTTTTGCTATTTCCTAGATTGTTCTCTGTATCTTTTCTCATTGAATTCTTCTGAAATTGTTTCTGTCTTAATACCATCATAGGTCAGCTGTGGAGAATTTAGGTCTCCTGGCTCTTACTAAGACTTAAAATCCCACTGCTCCAAATATATTTCCATTCTCTTTGACTGTTTTGAAAGTGTTCTTTGTAGTCTGGAGGGTGTTGGAGGTGAGGGAGGTGGGAGATGTACATTTTCCCAAGGGAGTAAAAATAATAAGGGCTGAATTTTAGGAATTTAAACTCCCAGCATAATGTTGGTTTGGGCTCTGGTGTCAAGATTGTATCTATGAATATGAACATCTGGGCCTAATGAGATATCAGCATGCATTTGGATCATGAATAAACAATACTTCTGCAGCCTGGTCAGTGCTGACTACATCAAAAAAAAAAAAAAAAAAAAGGCCTGTCAATGATTAGAAAAATCATTCTTTGACACATATTGGCTAACTGTCTGCCCCAAATTGGGCAGATTTAATCACGTTAGAAAGTAATTATATTCACGGGTTATAGTAAAAATGAGATGGCTAGCCAATATCTAGATGGTTTTATTTTCCAAGACAGAAAGACAGACACACAGCTACACAGCTACATTTTTTTTGATGGAGAGCTAACCTGCCTCTTGGCCTACCCCTGAGCCTCAAAGGAGGTGTCCTACATAAGGACATTAGGAGTTACTGACTGGAATTGTCAGTGTTAGTGAGAATTCCATCAATTCATGGCTCTTACTGCTTATTTAGGCAGCTTTTAAAATGTGACCGATATTCAGCTCCAGCTAGTATGGCTCAGTAGATTGAGTGCTAACCTGTGAACCAAAGAGTCGCTGGTTTGATTCCCAGTCAGGGCACATGCCTGGGTTGCAGGCCAGGTCCCCAGAGGGGGCCACATGAGAAGCAACCACACATTGATGTTTCTCTCCCTCTCTTTCTCCCTCCCTTCCCCTCTTTCTAAAACAAAATAAATAAAATCAATGCTAAAAAGAAGAAAATGAATCATTCCTTTAAAAAATGTGAATGATATTCAAGGTGAGAAATATATTCTGCTCTTAACAGGCACTTCCTTCATTAAATCTGGTTACTTTGAGCAAAGCCCAGAGGACACATATGTGCTTGAAAGCTGATAGAGGAGGCATAAGGTCAGACTTAAGGTATGTTGCTGCCACAGAGCATAGGGAAAGGGAGTCCTAGGAACTGAAGTGGGAGAGGGAGGGATGCAGCTCGACTCCACTAGTTTAACTTTCTGCCCAGTCCAAGTTCCGTTTGATATAGGCATGTCTGGTAGTATACACACATGATTCCTATGCTTACTGTCAATAAGGTTGTATTTATGAAGTCTTGGAGTGAATCCTTCTTTTCCTCTGCTTATACTACTTAACTCAAGAAAAAATTAACCTAGTCTTTGTTTCAAATGTTGTTTTAGGAATATCAGGAAGTTCATTGAATAAGATATGCTAAGACATTATATTTAAATAAAACAGGAGATGAAAGTCACAGGATAAGTAAAAGTTACAGAAGATTAAAAGCACTAAAAATTATTCTGAATTGGGTAAGGACTACATCTGAGGTGTTGCAAAGTCCCTTCCACCTCTGAGATTCTAGTCTTATCAACCATATCTGCATGGCATATCAAATTTACAAAGTGCTACACATATGTTCTCTGCTTTGATTTTTACAACAGCCATAAGTCAAAACACATGAGCCCTACACATGAAGGAATTGAGGCTAAGAGATTTCAGGTGATTTTTCCCATCTCCTTGTTATGATCAATTCTGATTATGATCAAGGTTTCCTGGCCCAGGTTCAATATTTTACAGCTTTAAATTCATGAAATACCCCATGCAAAGATAGGAGATAAGTTATACTGACATATTGAAAAGCCTCTCTGCTAGACAGTGAGCAAATTTATGCAGACAAACTCACTAAAGCTGTTTTTATTATGTTACCTTAATAGCATGCCAAAATATGGTAGATGTGTGGCCTCTGCCTTTAGGAATCTTAGCCATTAAAGATAACAGAATTGTAAATTAATTCCCTTTCCACTTATATTAGGCTCTTTTACCATGCAGGGAATATATATGCTCAGATTTTGGGTGTTATTTATAGTTGTTTGAGATACAAGGATAAGTAAGGAAGGATAGCATATGGTTTCCCAAGGCCTTGGGGAGAACTGGGACATGTATGTTACAGTTAGGGAACAACAAAAGCTGGAGGAACCAGAAGTCTCTGGGAAGGCTCTGTGAATGCACATCGCCTATGCTGAGGACCGCATTCTAAATGGCCTGCTTCTTTCTCCAAGTGTTTCTTTTCTTTTTTCTTTTTTTGCTGGGTATAAAATTCTTTTTTTATTGTTGTTGTTCAATTATAGTTGTCCCATGTTTCTCCCTGTTGCTCTCCCCTGCCCCCCCCCACTCTCCTAGTCAAACCCCATTTTCCATGCCCATGGATCCTCTATACACGTTCCTGGACTTAACCCTTCCCCTGCTTTCCTCCATCATTCCCCTCTCATCTCCCCTCTGGTCACTATCAGTTTGTTCTTTATTTCCACGTCTCTGGTTCTATTTTTCTCACTTGTTTGCTTGTTGATTAGGTTCCACTTATAGGTGAGATCATGTGGTATTTGCCTTTTACCTCCTGGCTTATTTCACTTAGCATAATGCTCTCCAATTCCATCCATGCTGCTGTGAAGGGTAGGAGCTCCTTCTTTTTTTCTGCTGCATAGTGCTCCATTGTGTAAATGTACCACAGTTTTGGACCCATTATTTACTGATGGGCAATTTGCCTGTTTCCAGAACTTGGCTATTGTAAATAGAGCTGCTATGAACATTGGGATACATAGGTTCTTTTGAATTGGTCTTTCAGTGTTCTTAGGGTATAATCCCAGCAGCAGAATCACAGGGTCAAAAGGCAGCTCCATTTTTAGTTTTTTTGAGGAAATTCCATACTGTCTTCCAAAGTGGCTTTACAAGTCTGCACTCCCAGCAACAGTGTAATAGGGTTCACTTTTCTTCACAACCTCTCCAGCACTTTGTTGTTTGTTGATTTGTTAATGATGACCATTTTTACCAGTGTGAAGTGGTATCTCATAGTGGTTTTATTTGCATTTCCCTGATGGCTAGTGATATTGAGCATTTTTTCATGTGTCTATCTGACCTCTGCATGCCCTCCTTGGAGAAGTGTCTGTTCAGGTCCTTTGCCCATTTTTAAATCAGATTGTTTGGCTTCCTTGGTGTTGAGTCATGCGAGTTCTTTATATATTTTTGAGATTAAACCCTTGTCCAGGTGTTTGTTTTTACTCCATGTAAATCAGCCTGTCTCTACATTCCTTTATTGTCTCATATCTTTTATTGATTAGAACTGCTTATTATTACCTTCTTGGGCTTCTTTTTTTTATTTTTCTGAGCTTTTCTGTTGATTTACTCTCTTCTAAGAGGATCAGTTTGAGCATGCTAGTCATCAGGAGGGCAGGTTTTCTGGGGTTATGCCCATCTTTATAGGTCTGTTGTCTATGTCTTTGGGTCATGTTTCTCTTCCTCAGCCTTGATCAGCTTTCTCAAGGGTTGTGGGGTTATATGATACAAACCACAGTGACAAGCATGGATTCTATCCCAAGGACCTGGACATCTTGCAGTCAGAATTCTCAAGGAAATATAAATGTATGACACTCTCTGACATTCCTTACTTTCTTCACCTTAATCAGCTGAATTTTTAAAATATTTTGTTTTACTTATTTAAATTTTTAATTTTTTACCAATGACATTTCACAGAACTACAACAAATATTCCATAAATTTATATGGAGCTACAAAAGACCCTGTATAGCAACCATGATCCTGAGAAAGAAGAACAAACTTGAAAGAATCACACTACCTATACTATAAGGCCATAGTAATCAAAACAGCATGGTACTGGCCTAAAAACAGATACATAGACCAATGGAACACAATAGAGAGCCTAGAAATAAACCCACACCTTTATAGTCAATTAATATTCAACAGAAGAAGCAAGCACATAAAATGAGCTAAAGATAGTTTATTCAATAAATGGTGTTGGGAAAATTGGACAGATACGTGCAGAAAAAATGAAACTAGACCACCTTCTTACATTATTCATAAGAATAAATCAAAATGGATCAAAGACTTAAATGTTAGACCTGAAACTATAAAAATCATAGGAGAAAACACAGGCAGCAAAATCTTGGACATTACTCATAGCAATTTTTTATTGGATATATCTCCCCAAGCAAGGGAAACAAAAGAAAAAATAAATAAATGGTACTACATCAGACCAAAAAGGTTTTGTGCAACAAAGGGTATCATCAGCAAAATAAAAAGACAACTCACAGAATGGAAGAACATATTCCCTGATACATCTGCTAAGGGCTTAATATCCAAAATTTCTAAAGAACTTACAAAACTCAACAATAAAAAACAAATAACCCAATTAAAACAATGGGCAAAGGACCTGAATAGATACTTCTCCGAAGAAGACATACAGATGATCAATAGACATATGAAAAGATGCTCAACATAACTAATCATCAGAGAAATGCAAATTAAAACCACAATAAGATATCATCTCACATCTGTCAGAGTGGCTATCATCAATAAATCAACAAACAACAAGTGTTGGTGAGGATGTGGAGAAAAGTAAACCGTTTTGCATTGTTGGTGGGAATGACAGACTAGTATAACCACTATGGAAAGCAGTATGAAGATACCTCATAAAATCAAAAGTGGATCTGCCTTTTGATCCAATGATCTGACTTCTGGGAATATATCCAAAGGAACCAAAGCACATATTCAAAAGAACATAAGCATGCCTATGTTCACTGCAGAATTATTTACAATTGCAAGATACGGAGGCAGCCCAAGTGTTCATCACTTGGTGGTGATGAGTAGATAAAACAACTATGGAACATTTCCACAATGGAATACTATGTGGCCATAAAAAGGAAGAAAGTTTTACCCAGTATGGAAGGCTCTGGAGAACATTATGATAAGTAGAATAAGCCAGTCAAAGAAAGACAAATATCATGTGATTTCACCCATATGTGAAATCTAGTGAACAAACTAAACTAACAAGGAAAATGGGGACAGACTCATGGAAGGAAAGCAAGATGACAGTTAGTTGCAGGGAGTGGTTAGGGAGTGGAGGAATTGAATAAAAAGAAAAAAAAACTCATGGACATGGACAACAATGTAGTGATTACTGGGGGGAGAGGAGTATAAGGGGACTAAATGGTAATGGAAAACAATACAATAAAGATTAAATTAAAAAATAAAACATTTTATTTTATTTTGAGCAGTCAGACGTATTGCTTCCTATCTATTCTCTTGGGTTAATTTTCAAATAAATATATATAAATATTTCTTTAATACTTCAGACAGTAAGAAAATGAGATAGTAATAATAATGAAATTAAATAAAGTAAAATTTCTTTTATCTCATGCAATCTGAATCAGTAATTAGTTGATTAACCAAAAAATTATTTAACATAAACAATATTTTTAAATAGTATATTATTTAAAGACCATATTTTATATTAATACATGTCAATATATTTTCATTGGAGTATTACATAGCAGCCCATGTTGTATAAAGATCATCATGCTTAATATGACATCTCTAATTCCCAGCTATGCCTTCTTTAGAGAAAACTGAAAATTTAAATTCTTTTGCAAATTAGTATTAGTACATAAGTCTTAAGATTTTGAGAGTATTTTCCAACGGTTTATAATTTTATATACACCTAATTTACAAAGAAAATTATATTTTGAAATGCAAATTTATCATATCTTAATAAGAGAACTGAATTAATTAATTTAAAATAAAATAACATTAAATACTAAATAAAATAAATGACATAAAGCAACAGCAAAAGGTACTCTTCTATAACATACTCATGGGAACAGAAGTACCAGTGCAGCTTGGGAGTAAAACAGTCTACTAGTCATGAGTGTTGGCTGTGCCAGGAGCATCATCCACTATGACAGAGAGAAAACAGAGAATCCATCCATCTAGCAAATGAGCTAAGGGGTTTTCTGTACTGATACCCAACCTTACCCATAATTTCTCTAAGATTAAAATAACAGGTAAATTTTAAAAAGATTTAAAATGGAGAGGAAATTTCATTGTAGAATTTTACATAATGGTAACTTCAGTGAAAAAAATATAAAAGAACATAGACTTAAGACTTGTTTGTAGAGGTAAATAAACAACAAGATGAAATAGGCACTTCCTCAGAGTATACACAAAAATAAATTCCATGTGAAGTAGAAGTGGCAGCCTATTTGCCAAGAATACAAGGAGCTTAGAACATGAACGAGTCTCTTATAATAGTCTTTAAATGACAAAAACAAACAAAAAAATGGAAATGACAAGGAACAAAAAGAGAGAAGTAAATAGCAAGCACATGACCTGAGGCATATCAGCTCTTATGGATGTGCTAATCTTAAATTTTAACACAGGCTGAAGTAGAAGCAGCAACTGTGGCTCCGGAAAGCATGGGGTTTGGAGCTGAGATCACCAACATGAACTTGGGACCTCAAAGGCCTGTACTCAATTATAGAATTAAAGAAAAAAGCCTACTGACACAGAGAAAAATATAAAGAAGTTTATTTTAGCCTGGATTTTGATTGGCTAGAAATAATTTTTTCTCTTTGTTAGGCCTATATTACGCATTGTCTGGTTTGGGGAAAATTATCATAAAAATTGCTCTTGTAAAAGTAATACTTCTGAGAGTCATGGAATAAGAAAACACAAACATTCCCTAATGGCACATGCTTTCCACTTATGCAACATAGGGTTGCCATAAGAATGAAAACAGGTTTATGGCACAATTATGAAATAAAAGGAAATAACCCATCATGAATGAGACAGTACCCAGAACAAGCAGGACATTTTAAATCCCAGTAACAGTAGGAAAGAGAATAATCTGACAAGAGACTCTGAAATAAATGTAATTAAGATTATCAATGAGAAAAAAAAGCAAGACTTGAAGATATAAGAAAAAAGACAAAAGTATAAAAAATAAAATGATAAATGCATACAGAAGTAGATAGATGGACGAATATGTGTACATCAAGTAGAGTAAAATGTAGTAGACTGTAGATGGTAGATACAGGTGTTCAATGTAAAATTATTTCAGTTCTTACATTTTTGAAAATTTTAATAATAAAATTTTGAGATAAACACACTATCAAAAAAGAATAGCTAGGTATAAAATAATCAACTAGAGAAAAAAACAAGTATAAAAGCTGGGCTAATATTTATAAAACTACAGACATTAGAGAGCCATGAGCAAAGGGTATACAATACTTTGAGAGAAGATAGGACCTGAGCCTCACTTTCACTCCAGTGATCTCTCTGAGAATAGGGAAATAGAAGATGAAGAAAACTGGTACAAGTAAGTTTGTTAACAAATAAAAACATTCTCACCATAAGTGTTCAACTTACAGGATAAGGACAGAAGTCTAAATGTAACAGAGCATTAGCAGTGGTACTCAGAGGGTGGTCCCCTGACTAGCAGCATCAGTATCTCATAGCATCTTGTTGGAAATGCAAATTTTTTGCCTCCTCCCCAGACCTACTGAATTAGAAAGTCTGGGGCTTTGGGCCGAGCAATCTGTTTTCATAGGCTTAGGAGAGCATCAGAGAATCACTGGTTATATAGAGAGAAATGCAACTTCTGATATAAGGTAGCTAACAAAAAAATTAATAAAAATTAACTTAATGGTAAGTTGTATAATCATAACTCCCTTTCATGTCCAAAATGAGGAATATCACCACAACTGTTCAACAAAGTACTTGCAAACAATTTTACTATCTACAAAAAAATTCTGCTGAATTTTATGGTCAAACTGTTAAAACTAAGTTTAGCAATAGGAAGATAGGATTAGTATACAAAATTATATAAATTTTAAGTGTTTCTATAAAGAAATATCTATGAGAAATATCTTACTGGATAGGAAGACTTGATATTACAAGAATACAGTGCTCCCAGAATGTGTATGTGTGTAGTTATACATACATGTTATATACATATGTGTATATATTTCATATGTACATACATATGTCCTTAAAATTTCAGGTAATTCCAATCAAATTCCCAAATAGATTTTAATGTGAATATCTGTTCATAAAATACATATAACAGAAATATCAAGAACAAAAAAGAAAAACAAAAAGTAAGAGCTGATTTATCATCAAGACTCATCATGATTAAAACAATATGGTAATGATGCAAGAAGTGACAAGAAGAACAATGATAATATGGAGCCTAGAATCTTACTTTTTATACACAGGGGCTTGGAAAATATCAGGGGCATTATTAATTATTGACAAGAGAGTGAGTTATCCAATATACATGTGAGGTAATTGACTATCCATATGGTAAAAAAGATGAGATTACATCTTCACTTCATTTTATGACACTTATGAAAATGGATGATAGATAGGCATTTAAAAATTAAATATGAAAAATCAAATTTTAAAATATTTGAAGAAAATATTAAACAGTATCTTCATGACATGCATCAATAGTAAAGGATTTCTTAATCAAAACACATAGAACAAAAACAAGAAAATGATGCATGCAGTTATCTAAGATTATTTGTTTTATTTGACAGAAGACACCATACATAATGTGAAATGCCAAACCATAAGTTCAGATGAAATATTTATAGTGCCTAAAACTAGCAAATAATTAGTATCTAAAATATACAAAGAACACTTATAAATCACTAAGAAAAGAAAACTACTAGAAAAATGGATCTATCACAGGCAATTCACGGAACATTAAACTGAATGATCTAAAATATATGCAAATGGTACTGTCACAAAGAGTAAAATTTTCTTCTTTTTTATGTTGGGTAGTATTCCATTGTGTAAATTTCCCATGTTTTGTCCACTCTCATCCGCTGATGGACACTTGTGCTGCTTCCATATCTTGGAGATTGTAAATAATGCTGCATTGAACATAAGGGTGCTTCTGTTGTTGCGAATTAGTGTTTTGTGTTCCTTCAGATATATTCCTAGAAATGGGATCACTGGGTCAAAAGGCAGATCCATTTTTAATTTTTTGAGGTATCTCCATACTGCTTTCCACAGTGGCTGCACCAACCTGTATTCCAACCAACAGTACAAAAGGGTTTGCCTTTCTCCACACCCTTGCCAGAACTTGTTTGTTGATTTAATGATGGTAGCCATTCTTACAAGTGTGAGATGATATCTCATTGTGGTTTTAATTTGCATTTGTCTGATGAGTAGTGATGTTGAGTATCTTTTCATATATTCATTGATCACCTGTATGTCCTCTTTGGAGAAGTATCTATTCAGGTCCTTTGCCCGTTTTTTAATTGGGTTGTTTGTTTTTTTCAGTATGGATAGACCTAAAGAACATTATGCTAAGTGAAATAAGCCAGTCAGAGAAAGACAAATACCATATGATCTCACTCACATATGGAATCTCATGAACAAGCTAAACTAACAAGCAAAATAGAGACTGACTCATAGAGTAGGATGACAGGTAAGGGGTTTGGTAGGTTAGGGAGTGGAAGGATTGAACAAAAAGGAGAAAGGACTCATGGACATGGACAACAGTGTGGTGATTTTAAGGGAAGAAAGGAATGTAAGGGGACTAAATGGTAATGAAAAAAATACAATAAAAATTTTTTTTTAAGTGACACTGAGCCGCTAAAAAAATACATGCAAATGAGAAAATGAGACATGTTTTCATAGGTTTTCTGTCCTTTCTTTTTTTAAGATCTTATTTGTTTATTTTTAGAGAGGGAAGAGAGGGAGATAGAGAGAGAGAAACATCAATGTGCAGTTGCTGGAGGTAATGGCCTGCAACCCAGGCACTTACCCTGACTGGGAATCGAACCTGTGACACTTTGGTTTGCAGCCCGCGCTCAATCCACTGAGCTATGCCAGCCAGGGCAGTTTTCTGTCCTTTCAATTAGATATTAGTAGTATACAAGAAGGAAATATGTGGGTATTACCAATCTTTTTTTTAACTTAAAATATATTTTTTGCATCAATAATTTGAAACTTTTTGTAAAGAATAGGACCATAGCACTGCCTACTCATCAGTTTTGATTTGAAGACATACTTGGGATGAATATATATACTATAGCTGCTTTTACTTATCAGTTAGTCCTAAAGAAACACTTATTTACTGATTTAGCCCTTAATTAAATGCTATAGAACTCACTGAATTGAGTGTTTCTCTTTTTTCTGCACCACACATTCATGGCAGCTAAGAATGGCAAAAAGTCATATTTTTAAACATTCTTGTGCATTTTGCAATTAAGACTTATTACCTGGAGACATTACAAACTGTGACTAGAACTTTGATGACTATGTCAATAAGAGTGGTGAGAGTGGGCTCCACTGTCCTGTTCCTGACCTCAAGGGCAGCACTTTAGTTTTTCCTCATTGAACATGATGTCGGATGTGGTGCTTTCATATGTGAACTTTATTATGTTGTGGTAGTTCCTCTATTCTCCCTTTGCTGAGAGTTTTTATAATAAATGGATGCTGGATTTTATCAAATGCTATTTCTACATTTATTTATGTGATCATATGACTTTTATCCTTCATTTTTGTCATGTGGTATATCACGTTTATTGATTTATGGATGTTGAAACATCCTTGCATCCCAAAAACAAATCCCACTTGATTATGGTATATGATTTTTTAACATATTGCTGAATTTGGTTTGCTAATATTTTGTTGCGAATTATTGGATCTATGTTCATTAGGGATATTGGCTTATAATTTTCTTTGTTTGTAGTGTCTTTATGTAGTTTTAGAATCATGATAATGCTGGCCTTGTAAAATGAGCTTGGGAGTATTTCCTCCTCCTGGATTTTTAAAAAGCAGTGTGAGAATGATGGGTATTAGTTCATCTTTGAATGTTTGGTAAAATTCACCTGTAAAGCCATCAGGTCCAGACTTGTATTTTGGGAGCTTTTTGATTACTGCTTTAATTATGTTGGATGTAACTGGTCTCTTCAGATTTTCTGACTCTCTTGATTTAGTTTTGGGAGATTAGGAATTTATTCATTTCTTCCAGATTGTCCATTTTGTTAGCATATAATTGGTTGTAGTATTTTCTTATAATCTTTTGTATTTATGTGGTGGCAGTTGTTATTTCACCCCTTTTCTTATGATTTTATTTATTTGTGTCCTCTCTTTCTCTTGATATGTCTGGTTAAAGGTTCAACAATCTTGTTTATCTTTTCAAAAAGCCAGCTCTTGGTTTTATTGATTTTTTTGTATTGTTATTCTTCGATTCTATTTTATTTATTTCTGTTCTGATCTTAATTATTTCCTTTTTTCTTCCTACTTTGGGCTTTGTAGTTGTTGTTTTTCTAGTATTTCTAGGTGAAATGTCAGATTGTTAATTTGAGATTTTTCTTGTTTCTTGAGGTAAGTCTGTATTGCTATGAGGTTTTTTCTAAGAACTGCTTTTGCTGTATCCCATAGCTTTTGGGTTTTTGTGTTCTCATTTTCATTTGTTTCAAGGTATGTTTTGAATTCCTCCTCAATCTCATCAATCAGACAAGAAGAAGAAATAAAATTTATCCATATTGTAAAGGAAGAGGTAAAACTGTCATTATTTGCATATAATATGTACTGTATACAGAAAACCCTAGACACACCACTCAAAACTACTAGAAATGTAAATGAATTCAGTAAAGTAGTAAGATACAAAATAACTATTGAGAAATTGGCTGTATTTTTACATGCCAATAATAAACTATCAGAAAGTGAAACTAAGAAAACAATCACATTTACAATTATATTTAAAAATACCATGAGATAAATTTTAGAAAGAATATTAAAAACCTGTACTCAAAAATTACAAAACATTGAAGAGAGAAATCAAAGAAGATACTAGTAAATGAAAGTATATAGCATGTTCATGAGTAAGAAGAGTAAATCTCACTAAAATGTCCATTCTACCCAAAGCAATCTATAGATTTAACACAATTCTTATCAAAATACCAATGACATATTTCACAGAAATAGAACAAATACTCCAAGAATTTGTATGGAAACACTAACTCTAAATGGCAACAGAAATCTTGAAAAAGAAGAATAAAGTTGGAAGTATCACAGTACCTGATGTCAAACTATACTGTAATCAGCATGATCCTGGCATAAGAAAAGACATAGATAAATGGAATTGCATAGAAAACCCAGAAATAAAATCATGCCTATATGTTTAATTAATCTATGACAAATGAAGCAGGAACAGACAGTGGGGTAAAGACAGTCTCTCCAATAAATGGTGTTTAAAAAATTACACCGATGCATGCAAAAATATGAAAGTAGGCCACCTTCTTACACCTTACACAAGAATGAACTCAAAGTGAATTAAAGACTTAAATGTAACACATGATAGCATAAAACTTCTAGGAGAAAACATTGACAGTAAAATCTCTGAATGAAAAAAACTCAAAATGAATTAAAGACAAATATAAGACCTAATACCATAAAACTTCTAGAAGAAAACATAGTAAAATTTCTGACATTTTGCTTAGCCATATTTTTATTGACATATCTCCTAAGGCAAGGGAAACAAACAAACAAAATAACCAAAAGGAACTATATCAAACTAAAAATTTTGAAAGCAAGGGAAACATCAATAAAATGAAAAGACAACCTGTTGAAGAGAAGAACATATTCACAAAAAATACATCCAGTAAAGGCTTTACAGCCAAAATTTATAAAGAACTCAGACAACTCAATACCAGAAAAACAAACAACCCAATTAAAAAGTGGGCAGAAGACCTAATAGAGACTTCTCTATAGAAGACATACAGATGGTCAATAGACATATGAAAAGTTACTTAATATCACCAGTCATCAGAGAAATGCAAATCAAAACCTTACACCTATCAGAATGGCTATCATCAATAAATCATCAAACAATGAGTGCTAGCAAGGATACAGAGAAAGGGGAACTTTAATGCATGGATGGTGGGAATGCAGGCTGGTGCAGCCACTATGAAAAACAGTATGGAGATTCCTCAAAAAATTAAAATTAGAATTGCTTTATAACCCAGTGAATCTGCTTTTGGGAATATGTCCAAAGAAACCCAAAACACTGACTCAAAAGTATACGAGTAGATGTGCCCCCATGTTCATTGCAGCATTATTTACAATAGCCAAGGAAAAATAATTGTCTTGGTTATGGAAGCAGCCCAAGCGTCCATCAAAAGGTGAGTGTGTAAAAGGGCTGTGGTACATTTACACAAGTAAAATACTACTCTGTCATAAAAATAATAAAATCTTACCTTTTCAAACAGCATGGATGTACCTAGGTAAGGATAAGAAAAGTAAGTTGTAGAAAGACAAATATCATATGATTTCACTTTGTATGTAGAATCCAAAGAACAAAAACAAAGGCAAAATAAAAACTGACGCATAGATGCACAGATCAGATTGATAGTTGCCAGAGGGGGAGGGTTGGGGGACTGGGTGAACAAGGTGAAGGCGTTAAGAAATACAAATTGGTAGTTACAGATGTAAACTACAACACAGGGTATATTGCTAATAATACTGTAAAAGCTGTGTATGGGGCCAGGTGGGTACCTATGATATCAGGGAATGACAAGGTAAAGTACATGGCTGTCTAGCCACTTTGCTGTATGTGTGAAACTAATACAGAATAATATTGAATGTAAACTCTAATTGAAATACAAGAGAAAACAACTTCAGATGCAGAAAAAAATATGTGAAAATTTTATAGCTGGAGAAGCTGTGAAAACACTAGAGCTTAGAACACCGCAGTTTCTCTTCAGATCATATAAATCTTTCACCTTTTATTAAATAAGGTGATTGAGTTCTATCTAAAAGAAATGTTCTGTGGAGGCCAGGAACAAAGCTGAAAACTAAGTGGAGGTTGATAACAGCTAAAGAATAGGAGAATAACTCACTGAATCTTTGTGGTTACAAACTGACTTTTCAGGACTCATTTACCTCTGATTAAATATTACAATTTTAATATTTTTTCCAATTTAAAAAAATCATTGAGTGGGAAGTTCTTCAAAGCTCTATTTCAGAGAATGGTAAGTTGGTCAGCTTTGGAATCAGACCACGTGAATTCAATGAAGATAATATTCATTACCAAATAATTTCAGAGTTAGTACTTCTGAACTCTGAGCATGTGCATTTCTGAAGGAATACACAGATTAGATTAGATCTGACCATTGGCACTAATCACACCTCCCACCCCTGCCAAAATATGTGGGTGGACCAAACCCTGGGTACACAGAACCCTCATTCCTAACTAGCATGGAATAAAAACACCATGCTGAAATTTACATTCCATGTATTCTTTTGCTGTTTACCAAAATTGAAAATATTTTTCAACATCATTAAAACATGATTGGAACTAAAATATGTAAGGTGAGCATTTTAAAAATATTTTTAACCCAAACCATTAAAATTAAGATTTTCAATTTACAAATTAATTTAGTATCACAGGTGTTACCTAGGGCTAGAACATAGGTCTTTAACTCTCCAATATTTTTTCCAGCCAGAATACAGTGATGACCTTCCCAGTTGTGTGTATTATAAGTTTAAGGGATCCATTCATATGGCTGCTTACAAGGAAAAGTATGTATTGAGCCTAAGCTTTGTGCCCAGTACTCTGCAAGACATCATGCGAGGAGGTGTAGTGTTTGTTCATGGCAGTTTTAATAAAGACAGCCAGAGATTGTTTTGTAAAAGATGACTGAGTAATAAGTAACATAGTAATGTGTGGTATTTTCACTTTCAAATATAGTACTCTGGTTAATAGTGGAGTGTTGGGAACCACCCTGCCTGGTATCAGAAGCTGTAACCGCCCCCCCACCCTGCTCCAAGGCTAAGGCTGAGGGAGTGGCCTTGGACCATAAGCCAGCAAGGAGACAAAAGCTTATCTCCCTGGCAGGTGCACTGCTTCTGCTGCTTCATTCATAACTGAACCCCAAAGCTTGGTCAGTTAGCCAAAGATGGGTAAGATTCCCCAAGGGGGGAATGACCTAAGACAGGCACGATCACATGAGAGGACCCCAAGAAAGGACTTTGGGGGCTACAGCAAAAGGGGGTGATGGACGCTCGCTCCTCAGCTTTGACATAGCCTGAGTCCTCATCGTCTGGGAGAAAATCTCCCTATCCCTTGGCTGCCTTACTTCCCTTGCTCCACCTAAGCCTGAAACAATGACAGGGTGGTGCAGCTCTGTGCTGAAAAGGGCCAGTTCCCCGGGTGATCAGGCCTAAGAAAGAATATGTAAACTCTTGTGAAACCTGCTTTGTTTAGAATGCTTTCAGTTGAATGAGAAGGGTCCAAGGAAGAAGTAAGTTTGTTCTTTAAAGTTTTACAGCTCTTTGACCCTGACTCAAAATAGGCCCTCAGACTTCCTTGTTATCTATTGTTTGATCCTTACTTCCTGGCAATGAGTAATGAGCTTTTACCTGAATTCTTATTGAAACGAAACCAATAAAGAGCTTCTCTGGAGGAGGAATGGTGTGCTCTCCCCACCAGGGAGGGTGGCCAAAGCAGTGCACCCCCCATGTGAGGAGTGGCCATGGCGCCCTCCAGGAGAGAGGGTAGCCTAGGCGCTCCCCATGTGAGGAGTGGCCCTTATGTTCCTATTCCCCCACAGGACCTGGTTGTCTCTGTGTATGTTTTTAGCATGTTTCAATGAGCATCCACAGCCGAGATGGATACAGCAGGCCGGTATCTTTTACAGTGGAGGTTCTTAATTCAAGCTGGCAGGATTCCAATATAGGTTTCACTAACTCCTAGATAAGAAACTTGAGTCAATTTATTTAACCTCCCTAAGCCTCAATTTTCTCATCTTGTAAAACAGGGTTTGTGGTCCTTGAGGGCCTTATGCTAAGTGAAATAAGTCAGACAGAGAAAGACAAATACCATATGATCTCACTTATATGTCGAATCTAAAAATATAACCAAACTCATAGATATAAAGAATAGGGCTAGGGATGGATAAAATAGGTGAAGATGTTTAAAAGTTACAAACTTCCAATTGTCAAAAAAATAAGTTCTGGGAAGAAAATGTATAGCATGGTGACTATAGGTAATAAGACTTTATTGTATATTTGAGAGTTGCTAAGAGAGATCTTAAAAGTTCTCATGACAATAACAAATGTTGCTATTATGTATATGGTGATGGATATTAAATTGACTCATTGTATTGATCATTTCACAACATATACAAGAACTGAATCGTGCTGCTGTACACCTAAAACTAGGGTGCAGTAAGTGGTCAATAAATATGAAATCATCATCATCATCATCATTCAAAATATTAAGTTCAGTGATCCTTCTTAAAATGGAAAGAACTCTAGAGACACTTTCTTCTTGGCTATTAGTTCATGATCATTCATGACCACAAACAGATTTGTTAGCTTGTCTCTATTTTGTTCATAAATATAAGCAAGAATACTTTCAGAGGGTTATGGTAAGATGCAAACAGGAGAATCTGTGCAGAGTGGCTAGTGATGTGTTCAGCGTTTGACAAAACTTCAGTCCCATCTCTTGCCTCACGCCATCAGAAAGAACAGGTTATGGATATTTATATGAATAAGCAAATCTAGGAATATTTTCTCCAAATACAGTGCTTAAAACAGATGCCTGCTCCTTCTTCTAGGTTAGGTGGGAATGAGAAACAAGCCAAGAAAACAAGTTGTAGTAACTGTTTACAAGTCAGATGTTGAAGATGAAGGGACGGAAGATTTAGAGAAACCCCTGGCTGCTTTCCTTGAACCAGGAAAAAGAACTGATCTCAGAAATGAGGAGCTTGCTAAAATGGTTACATTGTTGATGATGAAGGTGAAGTATTCAGTTTAGATAGAGGGTGTAAATTGAAATACAGATTTTAAAATCTAATTATCTTGTTAATCTGTAAGCATGTCAAATAAAGCTGCCAGCCAAGAAACTAAACAAAGAGATTTGAGAAATGTTCCCTAAAGCAACAAAGGCTGTGGCAGAAGGTTAATATTATGAATGTCACATTTCCACAAACCACCAGAAGCTAGGTAAGAGGCACCCTACAGATTCAGAAGGAACCAATCCTGCTGACACCTGGTCTCAGGCTGCCAGCCTCCAGGATGGTGAGACAATAAATTTCAGTTGTTTATGCCACCATACTTTCTCATGGCAGCCCTAGAAACTAGTATAGATTTAGCTTCATCTGGCAATATCCCAGTGTGGACTAGCATTGCTACTTGCTATAAAGAACTTTGTTTTTTCTTAAAAAAAAATTATTTGATTTAACCAGAGGAATTCAAAGAGTGCTTAAAAACAGATATTTTTATGTCTTTACGAGAGGCCCAATAAAGCTGGGAATCAAGTGACACACAAAGGAATGCCTACCTCCGGGGAGCAGGCTTAAAGGGACAGGAGGGGTCTCCAAGATTTCAGGTCGATTAATTTCATACGGTTAAAAAGTGTTAGTTTGTTGTATATTACAGTAAAAACTCATGCACATGAGGAATGTTGCACAAAGTTTACATTTAGGGAGGAGGAGCTGGCTTCTTGTTTTACCCTAATACTCTTTAACTGACAGAGTATCAGAGCTAAGTGACTTTAGACAACACCTCATCTTATTAAAGGGGGATGTAAGAGCAAATAAGAGTAAATGGCCTGTGCAGTCATGAAGCTGACCCAAGCCAGAGGCCTTTTGTCACTGAAACTGAGGTGACAAAAGAGGTTAAGGTCTTGGGCTGTGTCAGAATCTCCGTCCCTAGGCCTTGTTTATTGTCAAAATCTTGCTTATTCAAAGAACCATCCCTGGAGTTAACCAGGCTGGAGTTAACCAGGCCAGAATGCTTATGAAGCTCAGTATTTCCACAGTAACTTTTATCTGGCCTCTTAAGCCATTGAATCATCACAAATCCAGAATCTACCCAGTGTGTGCTGTTCCTTTTGGTTCCTGACCAGGTTATGTGAATGTTGAACTTCTAGAGCTGATGAGAAAAACCTTGCAGACATGGCGTTTGGGAAGAAACAAAAACTGGGAAGCTGTCTCATTATTAATTGCAATTTCACCATTCGTTTTTGTTTTTAATCATCCCTTAAAGATTAAGAACTAAGGAGCAGAATATATCTTAGAAAGAGTCAAATCTTTTCAATTTGCAAATAAGGAGGAGACCCAGAGTGATTGTGCTTTGCCCATGGTTACATTGTGAGTTTGTAGAAGATTTGGCCTATACCATGTTTTCCCAATTCCTAGCTCAGCTCTCCTTAAACAGCACTGTACTGCCACCACAGGGAAGACTATATACCTTGTCTTGCTAATGATCAGTTTAAAAATGGGTAACTATCACATGTGAAGTATAGATGACAATGCACAAGCTTGGCCAGCAGCTGACCCCTTTATGTATGCATTATCATAGCCTCAGCCTACAAAGGAAATGAATTCTCTTCTATTCACTTCCATTCAAGTATATTCTGTTTCTATATAAAACCTAGACATACTGGCAGGTACCATGAAAATATAGAAATGAATATAATAGACAGACCTGTGCCAAACACATTTGACCTTAATCAAATGGTGTGTTTTCAAATTGCTCTAAAAGCAAAATAACTCTTTTGGGACTAGCCAGAGCACATTTTGAAATGCTTGTGCCAAGATCTCTGCAATTCAGCTACTAGCTGACAATGGTTGGCACTCCTGAATTCATTCAATCCAAGTGTACAAGGATCTCACTTTCAATATAATGGCTGGCTCCATCCTATGGTGCAGGACTAGCGAGAATTCCACTGAAGTTAACAGGTCATATTGCTGTTAGTGTGAAGGGAAGCAAACAAAACCAACTGTGAAAATCTACTAAATGCTCAAAGTGCTCCTAATTTACTTTTTCAGTGACCCTAGTCGTCGTTACTCAGTGTATACACCATAAATTTTGAGTCATAAGGAGCATTCCTAAGGGGTTTTTTAAGCCTCTTTTATTCTAATTGTTCTTCAGACACATGTCTGCTTTTCAATTACAAAGTAAGCAATTAATTGATAGCCTTACAAAGTGCAGACATCAAAAGGAGAAAGGGAAACCAAATCCTGCATGACTGTTTAGGCTAGAAGATAATCAAGTTAGCAGTTCTATCATTTGTAAAAACAAATCCTCATTTAAATGAAACAGATAAATTTCCACTAGTAATAAATTCCTTTCTTAGCATCTTCTTTTCTTCCTTATGCCAATCAATAAAAAGATTTATTTTGATTATGACACTGGACTATTATTCAAATTCTTACTGATTTCTGCTTCTTCATTTTTAGATTTCTCTCTCTGATTTCAGGTGCCTGGAAATTCTCAGAGAAGCAAAACTTTTTACTCCATAAGTAGGGATTAAAGATTTAAAATACACATGAACACACTAGGCTACTCAATAAATATTAAGTGAATAAATGATACCTCCAAGAGAAGTATTTCCCATATAAATGGTTTACAACCTAACTCATTTGCTAAAACTACTTGATTTTACTTAATCTGAATTCAGATGTAACTCTGAATATTTCATGCAAAAATATCTGAAATTGTATATTGTCACAGTATTTGTAGGAATGGCAAGTAGACCCTTACATGTGTTGGAACAGAATACAACACTGTGGAATTCTCCTTTTGTATAAAGGAGCATCCAGCTACAGTGGAATCAGAACATGTGGAAACAGAGTTCTGAAATTCACCTGACAACTAGCCAGAAGAGAATAGAGCCACAGCTTCCAAAAAGAATCATTTCCATTTCCAATATTAACAGTTTTTTAGTCGAATTTCCCTTCACCACATTTGAATAAGACAGTTCCTCATTTAATGAGTTTGAATACAGGAGTAATAGTAAATCTAGGAAAAAGAATGTATTTGAAAAATATTCTGGCCTCTAAATATTTCCTATAAAAATATAATCTCTTCCCTTTAAAACACTTTATATAACAATATTCAAAAATGTTCATGGAATTTCTCCATGTGTTTGATTTTACTACACAATATTTTTTAACTGACTACAGTCTTGACTAAAATTCTAGAAGCCAGACCTGTTTAGAATGGAGAGTTTAAATCTCAGCAGGATTCTCTTTCCTTGTCATTCTTGTTTCAGGTTGGTGGATTACTGCCAGGAATTTTCATAGGTAGACCCTTTTGGTCAGCTTTCTAAATATCCGGAATCAAAATATGCCTTCACTGGACTGGTTGGTGAAAGTGATATTTGTTCAGTCCTCACATCTGGGGGTAAATGGATGCCCCCAAGTAGGAAACGTGGGTGTCTTTCCAAGAGGTGTGGGATTGCCGGTCACGATTTCCTTTCCAGAGCATTTCTCTCACTGGGTTGGTGCATCCGGAATTCCGCCACTTCCTTATAAAAATGTTGATGTTTCTTCATCCTTTCTGAATCTTAACAATGATGGTCATGTGCCTGTGGCCACCTGCATCCCTGGAAGAGAGGCTGGCGGTCCTCAGGACCACTTATTCTGCTGTCTGTCACACATCATCAGAGTTTTAAAAACAGACTGGTCAAAGTCAAGTCCATGTAGACAATGTGTAAATGTTTAGTCTGAGGTATTTTTGATCTGTGTTTCTTACTATTGACAATTGAAACCTACTTTCCTAGGTTCTTTGGTCCAGGTTGGTCCTGACAAAATGAAGTATAAACTATTTTTCTATCTTGACTGTACAAAAAGTAAGACTTTTTTCTGATACGAATATGAAGGAAGTTTATAAGAAACCAAGGACAGCTAAAAGTAAGAGAATGATTGTACTTTTTACAGAATAAGGAGCAAGTATAAAGGACCCATGGACTAGGACAATGGAGGGGGACTGAATGTGGGAGGGGAGAGTAGGCAGTGCAGGGGAGAGTAATGGGGGGAAATTGGGGACAAGTGTAATTGAACAATAAAAAATATTTTAAAATACACTGCATGAGACATGATTAATTATCCATCACATTTACACATTTTATTCTAATATCACAGTGCACTGAAATTCCAAGCTTCTCACCATATCTGTGTAGCAAAGATTTAAGGGAGAAAGAAATATTTGCAATCAGCCTGAGGATTTCCATGGCTTATCTCATTGTAGCTGGATGGCTTTCTTCTTAAGCTGCAGTTTGTTTATTCCATAATTAGGAAGGGTTAAAGTCTAAAATCCAGCCAGTATTATTTTTCCAGCTGTGCTTCTACAACTACAGCAGAATTGGAAAGCATATACATAACTGCAGACATTTTGATATAATGATTCATCAGGATCTTCTATGAGCGTCAAGCCAGCCAGCCAGGCTAGTTCAGCTTTTCAAGGAAGCACGGTCCCAAAAGGAGAAACTCTACCATGAAAATGACTTTGTAATTTAGGGAACATCTCAGGAGCCAAAGATTTAAATGAAGCACTTGACCTTATGCAACCTTTTGATATTCCATAATTCCAAACTGTATAGAGGTCTTAGAGTTAAAAGGTGAGGTATAAAATCTGTTTGCTGAGAGACATTTCTAACTTATTAAATGTCAATAAGTGAAGAAGGAAAATGATTGAAACATTTTAGAGTTTTTTCCATTGGGCAGCAGCCAAAACAAAACATCCATTATTCCAGGGTCAACCTTTGTGTATCTGAGCAGACTGATGTTCAGATAGAATGCATGTATACACTCAGCATCTGGAAAACTTCTAATAATCTTCAAAATCTTGGTTCAGTGGACTCACCAGAGCTATTAAACTGTTTGGACTGCACTTTCACAAAGGATAGTCGGGTGAAGGAGGGCTAGCGCCGCCAGGACTTCACTTCAGACCTGACAACGCTTCTCCCCTCTAGCAGGCGTGGGAACTAACAACAGAAGCCAGGAAATGACAGGACACCCCATTGCTGTCATTTATGTGCTCAGTGAACAGCACAATCCCGGGGCACATGCATGTCCACCCACATTTTATTTCCCACTAGTTACTGCTAAAAGTTTTATATGTAAATGTATATGTTTATAAGGCTTATTTATTCCCAAAATGATGGTGACATAATTTATTCACTAATTTGAGGCAAAATTTTATATAGTGAGTTGAAATTTATTTATATGTTTTCTGTGTATCTCTCTCTAGATATATATAAAGAATTATAATATAATTATGTGTATGTTATAATATAGGATTATTTAAAGCATAAAATAATTATATAAATATATAAATTGAAATATGTATATTATATATAATATATGTGTTTCTATTTACATATTTATATATTATAATTGTTATTATATACTATATGATATATATATAGAAAGAGAGAGAGATTGTGAATGCTAGTGGTCTGAAATTTGCAGGGCTAGTGGGCAAGAGTTGAAGTTGCTGTCTTGATTTCAAACTCAGTCTGGAGGCAGAATTCTTTCCTCTTCTGGGGACCTTAGTCTTTTCTCTTAAGCCCTTCAACTGATTAGATGAGGCCCACCTACATTACAAAGGGCAATCTACTTTACTCAAAGTCTACTTACTGATTTAAATGTTAATCACTTCTAAAACATACTTTCCACAAATCTAAATGGATGCTTGACCAAACACCTGGGCACCATGGCCTAACTAAGCTAATATAAAATTAACACATAAAATGCTTTCTTATGCATAATTCAAATTGTTGTCACTTAAACATGCCCAGATGAATGTGGGGCAATCTAAGCAAACCCACAAACATATACAGTATGAACTGCAGGTTTGTCATGTATTATTTTAATTTCATGCTTCCAGTTGTCATTTGGCACCTTATTTAGACTTTGCCTAGAAAAGATAGCCCTTGGAAGTAGTCATACTTAGCTGTACAGATACACCAAAACAGGGCAAAATTCACTGAAACCTAAATCAGCACCATAAACACATTTTGTCAATTCTTCCCATGCCACCTCTTTCTCAGGACTCTGGATTTCCCCTGACTGAGGAGTATCTGTAAGATAGGCTGTCCCTGCTGATTTAGTTACACTTCTCTCATACAGCATTATGTCAAAACCTCAATGGGGAGCAAAAGAGAAAAATCCTTTTACATGAGCTTTGAACTCTGCCTTCTAGGGGCCTAAAGATGTACAACATGTGAAGGTGAATCTGTTGCTAGTCAATTGATTGATTTTTTAAAATTATAATTATTATAAAGCTATAACAAGACCAAGCATCCCTCAATGTTTGAACATTTTTTTTCTGTCTCCTGTGTTGGTTTCCTTCCTTGTATGTGAAAAAAAGAGAGATGGTTGCCTTAGCTTTAGTGTTCAGAAAACCTTTTTTTCTTAATGATTAGGAATGAGCCATTAGAATATCCAAAAACCACTTAGTTGAGAATAAAAACAAAGTAGACGTTTTTCAGCATTTGCTTAACAGAAATACATTACTTCATACCTGATTTTTTTTTTTTTGATATGCTACAATTGGTCATTGATGACCCAGAGTCTTTGGTCAGGAAAAGTAATGAAATAAAAAATAATTAAGTTCTGCTTTGTTCCCAGCTTCATAAAAGCTCACCTGTTAAGAGAATGGTCAAGGTTTCAAGAAAGCACAAAACCAAATGGATAAAAATGTAAAATTTCTTTAGGATCAGGAAACACCTGTTTCCACTATTTCACTTTTACTTGCCAAAACATTTGCCTTCATGTAACTACCTCTGTGATGTCTGTTACAACATTGGCTTTTAGGGCCATGAACATCTGCTTCTTTGATACTTTAGTGCTGTGGCCTCAGATGTTTTTGATCACACACCCTTCCCTATAAATTGACCACACACTCATATGTAGTAAATTTGTTTAGAAGTTATACACCTGTACCATCTTATAATATGTACATCATAAAATGATATGAAAATAATTAAAGTAAGAAAATATATAAATATAAGATCTAATATTTTTCCTACATCCTACTGAATCACTTTGTACCTCACAAGGTATGCAGCACCCATACCCTGCACTTGGCGGACCGCTGCTTCAGCAAAGACTCTCCTGCTGCCAGCCCTTCACTTTCAGCAAATTTTCCTTTAATAAAAAAAAAAAATCTGCAACCCCGTAACCCTCATTCTTCTTTCGTAAAAATCCAGGTTGCCTCTATTTCATTCTTTCAACTATTACATAAATCTGTTGCTGTCATTACTCTGAATAGACCCTTAGCAAGGTCAATCCCTTATTTCTACACCAAATGGATGGATATATGCATATTTCAGACTATATACTTAACCTTGCTGTAGCACTGAATACTATTAACCATAATCTCATTAAATTGCTATTTTTTTTCATGATTTCTACGTCAGTCTGGGATCACTACCCTCTGGAACCCAACACACTTTTGACCTTTGAGGGACCAGAAAAAGACAGTGACAGCCTGACACCTAAGTTTCTTTCTCAAAGACTCAGTAGAATGACTAGAATGCCATTACAATTACACCCATCAAGGAGAGAAAATATGCTTGAATTTGCTTGAGTTGTATACCAAGTCCTGGTCTCCAGAGCACTGTGACCAGTAGTTTGAGGCCTTTTGAGGGAACAGACTCAGACTGTGATGGTAGGGTAGGTAGGCATATTCCCTAACATAGCTACCAGGAGAGCATGTTTTGCCTCTAGAACAACTTCCATGGCTCTCCTCTCTATTACTGTCCTCTCTCACATACCCTTCTTGGATTTTTCCACAGATATCTCTTCTACGCAGTCCTTAATAAAGGTGTTTCCCCATTTTTTCTCTGGTTCTTTCTCCATCCTATGCACTCATTCCCAATGCCTGGTTTCCGCAATCACCAACAGTGACTGATCTATAATTCATAGGTACACAGCATCCCTAACCTCCATATCTGTGGCTTAACTCTGTAATCTGTCCTGAGCAAGAGCCACTCTCTATGCCTCCCTGCTGCCTCTCCGCAGTCACCTCAAGCCCAGCTTCTACAGACTGAGCTCACTACATGTAGCCCCACCAATGACATTTCCAAACATCCCACCCCTACCCCACATATTGCCACCCCTAACCAGCCACCAAACTGAGAGGCATTCTAATTAGACTCTTGCTTTTGTCTAGATTATATGTTGGCTCTCACTTGAGATTTCTGTTGAAACATAATTTCCATTGCTTTAAACTACATGTTAAAGCATCACAGTATTCAAAATTATACCTCTGTAATAACAGAGTGAATTAATATTGGTTAATTTATCATATGAATTGAGCATGTATTTCCCCAAATAAATAGCCCCAGGCCATTGCAAAAAGTAATGCTGAAGAAATGCCTGGGAAAGTATTTGGATATTACCATTTATTATTCACCCCAAGCATAGAATGAAAGTATTAATATTCCCATTTCAAAGGTAAAGAAATATACTGTTATGTAGAAAGTTTGGTAACTTGTGCAATATTACAGATCTAGTAAGAGGCTGAGGCAGGTCTTAGCCCATATTCCAGAGCCCAAACTCCTAATGACAGCAATATGCTTCCTCTTTTGATGTTACGAAATATGGTATATAATTAAGAATATAGACTTTGAAGTCAAGCAAAATTGGTGTGAGTTACTGCTTGCCTGCTTGGACCAGTTACAGAATCTCAGTGTTTCCTTATCTGTAAAAGGGGGGTAGGGTAATAGAGAATGAAGGTGGTTTTATAGAGTAAGTAAGAATGATAGATGTGGAGAACACAGGGGCTGGCACACAGATACTGTACAATAATTGGTAACCTAAATGAGGCCATGTGGTTGCAACATGCTCAGCTACTGGCACTTTGTGTTGCCTTGAACAAAGTTTAGTAGCTACATTCTAAATGAAGATGCTTATCAAATAAAATAAGCTCTCTGGTGAAATGCCAGTCAGTGTGATAGGCAGACAGGCCTTGGACTTGACATGATACATAGCAGATACTGACGCAAGTTATTTCCCTTCCCCTTTCTGATGGTAATATGAAAACCATGGACCCTGGTCATAGTGCCATAATGGGATACAAACATTTAATTGGGTAAAAATGTAGAATTGCACTTACTACATAACTGCAGTTTTGCTGAAGGGTAATGAAATGGTGAACCACCCAGAAATACTGAGCAACGGGCTCCTAATCCAAATCCATCCAGGTCAGGCTAAAAAGTGGCGATTATCCACTGCAATTTAATAGAAAGCACCCTGGCTCTTTGTGGTTAATTAGGAATTCCAGCATAGTGACTGCTTTTTTCATACTCAAACCCGGAAAACTACTTCAGGAGAATACTGGAGTGCAGAGATCCATTCTCTAGCTCTTCAATTCTGGACATTGAGTCCTCTGATATTGCACACACTCCCTGACCCTCCCCCATTCCCACTCCTGCTACTCACCCCAGAAGATGAAAAACTTTAGTCCATCTAACGTTGAGATCAGAGTGCTATAACACAACTTGAGTTACCTAAATGGATCCTTGTAAAAAAACAAAGCAAGTTCAATGTTTATAATACTATAGTTTGTCTATAATGACTATATTGTGCATTAGATCTCCAAAACTTATTTATCCACTAGTTACAAGTTTGTATCCTTAAACAATATCTCTCCTAATCTGTCCCCCGTCACCCCAGACTATGGTAACCACTATTCTACTCTCTGTTTTCACAAGTTCAGCTTTATTAGATTTCACATTTAAGTGATATCATGTATTACTTGTGTTTTTCTGACTTATCTCACTTGACATAATATTCTCAAGGTCCATCCATGTTGTGCAAATGGCAGGATTTTCTTCTTTCTCATGGCTGAATAATATTCCAGTGTGTGTGTGTGTGTGTGTGTGTGTGTGTGTCACATCTTTGTTATCCATATATCCATCAACACTTACATTCTATCTTTATCTTGACTGCAAGATAAGAAATGATGCTGCAGCGAACATGAGGGTGCATATATATTTTCGAGTTAGTGTTTTCTGTTTCCTTTGGATAAACACCCAGCAGTGGAATTGCTGGATTAAATGGTAGTTCTATTTTTAATTAATTTTTTGATTAATTTTAATCCATACTGTTTCCTATAGTGGCTGCACCAATTGGTATCCCCACCAATAGAGCACAAAGGTTCTCTTTTCTTCGCATATTCACCAGCTCTTATTATTGTTGTCTTCTTGATGGTAGCCATCCCAGTAGGTGTGTGGTGATATATCACTGGTCAAATCTATTCCTAGGTATTTTATTGTTTTTGATGCTGTGTGAATGGGGTAATTTTATTGCTTCAAATGTTGCATTGGCAGTGTATTAAAATGCAGCTCATTGCTTTACACTGATTTTATATCCTGCAGCTTTACTGAGTTTGTTGATTAGTTTCAGCAGTTTTTTATTAAATACTTGGAATTTTCTATATATAAGGTTATATCATCTGCAAATAGCAATTTTATTTCATTCTTTGTAGCTTGGATAACTTTCATTTCTTTGTCTTATGTTGTCAGGGGGCTCCACCTGCAGAGCTCCCCCAGCTGCCATGTATGAGAATAAGTTTACCAAGATGTGATCTGCTTGGGGAGGAAAGGTAGCTGATCTCTCAAAGGAGAAGGGCCTTGAGCCTGTTCCTCAATGGGCTTTGATTGGGTTTAATTTGCATAGGAATACAGGGCATATACGCAAAGCTCATCAATCATTGTCAGGCATTAATGATCAAACAATAGGTAACATTCAAAGAACTCTGAGGGCTTATTCTGAGTCAGAGTCAGATAGCCAAAAGGCCATAAAACTTTGGGAAACAAACTCACTTTATGTTTGGACCCTTATCACTTAAATTGAGGGTATTCTTAGCAAAACAGGTTTCACAGGGTTTTATGCATTCTTTCTTAGGCCTGATTACCCTGGGGAACTGCCAGTTCCAGCACGGGGCTGCACCTGCCTGGGGCATTGTTTCAGACTTAAGTCAGGTGATGCAGGCAGCCAAGAGATTAGGAGACTTTTTACAGATAGAATGAGGACTCAGGCTATGACAAAACCAAGGGGTGAGGGTCCATCACCCCTTTTCTATAGTCGCCTAAGTCCTTCCCTGATGGCCCCTTCTCAACTGTGCCTGTCTTAGGTTGTCCCTCCCTTGAGGAATCTTACCCATCATTGGCTAACCAGTCATCCACCCAGGGCCAAGCAGGGTGAAGTAAAGTGGGCAGAGGCTGCGCCCCTGCCAGGAGGATAAGCTTTGTCTTCTTAGTGGCTTATGGTCCCAAAGTCTTTGTACTCAGCCTTAGCCATGGGGGGGTTATAGCTTCTGAAATCAGTCAGGGTGGTTCCTAACATTATGTAATTGCTATAGCTAGCACTTCTAGTACTATATTGAGTAAGAGTGGTGAGAGAGGCACCATTGTCTTGTAGCAGATGTCAGAGGGAAAATCTTTCTATTTTTCCCCATTGAGTATAATGTTAGCTGTGGGTTTGTCAAATGTGGCCTTTATTTTTAGAAATACTCCTTCTGTACACAATATGTTGAAGGATTTTATCCTGAAAAAGTGTGATATTTTTGTCAAATTCTTTTTTTGCACCTGAGATAATCATATGATTTTTATCTTTCATCCTATTAATGTGATATATTAAAGTTATCAATTTTGACATGTTGAGCCACCCTTGCACCTCAAGGATAGATCCCACTTGGCCATGGTATATAATGCTTTTAATAAGTTACTGAATTTGGTTTGCTAGTATCTTATAGAGCATTTCTATATCTGTATTCATTGAGGATATTGATCTATAGTTTTCTTGAAGTGTCATTATCCAGCTTTGATAACAGAGTAATGCTTGTAGAATGAATTTGGAAGTGTTCCTTCCTCTTCAATTCTTTGGAAGGTTATGAAAAGTATTGGCATTAATTCTTTAAATTTTTGGTGGAATTCACCAGTGAAACCATCTAGTCCTGGGGTTTTCTGTGTTAGGAGGTTTTTGATTACTGATTCAATTTCTTGTTATTGATCTGTACAGATTATCTATTTCTTCTTGATTCAGTCTTGATAGGTTGTATGTTTCTAGAAGTTTATTAATTTCTCTATATTATTTCATTTTTGGCATATATAATTGTTCATAGTATTCTCTTTTGGCCCTGTATATTTCTGTAGTATCAGTTGTAATATCTCTTCTTTCATTACTGATTTTATTCATTTGAGTCTTTTCTCTTTTTTCTAGCTAAGGTTTGTTAACATTGTTTATCTTTTTTAAAAAAGTCGCTCTTAGACCTGGTTGGATAGCTCTGTTGGTTAGAGTCTTGTCCTGATGTATCCAGGCTGGGGTTCAATTCCCAGTCAGGGCACATACAAGAACCAATGAATACTTGACTAAGTGGAGCAACAACTCTCTGGGACACAGTGAAGGTTTGTTAAGCAGTGAGATTATTAGATTTACATTTCAGGAGGATGACTGTGACAGTGGACTGGAAGCAGGGGGAGTGGGTAAAGGACCGTTACAATAATACTAAAAGAGATGATGAGGGTATGAACAATGCTAAGGGACAGCATGTTAATTTCCATCCACTTTAATTTCAATTCACCTTGTCAAATGAATTGCTCACTATCTGCAGGTTAGCCTGTAGAGGCAAACAGACTGTAACTAGCACTATAGAAAAACGTTTCACTCCATTAAACAGTATTGTTGAAAAATGGTCTTGAGTACTGTTATTAGGCATATAAGGAAACAGTTTGGCAGTTTTGTGGCAAGCCTTCTGATCATAGCTGTGGCAAGGACAGGCCTTCTACTTCACACGTTCTTTTAGTCCTTGAGTTTTCTCCATACTGACATCTCCGTACCTGGACCAGAGGCCCCCAGAAGGCTGCTCTGTACCCTGGACTGCTAACTTGGATCTACTCTCCTACCTCCTGTCTCCTCATCATGCTCCTATATTTTCAAATGGATCTCCTTGAGCTTGACACCACTTGAAAAAAATGTTATTGCCATCTTGTTATCAAACTGCTGAAACTATGCATGAATTAACTTGCATTCCTAGAACGGAGTTCTAATTAGATATGGATACCCGCTTGATTCTAAACTGTAAAAAATGTATTATTACGGTTGGCACCTCTCTGGGAGTATTGTATCTACTCCTACATTTCCCTCAACTTCAGTTCATGCCCATCTGCACTCCCCTGGCATTGGATGGAGGCACATATTAATCACTTTCTGGGACGTAAGGCTGATAATATGGAGCCTATCAGATGCAAAATGAAGATGAGTTGGTGGCCATTCAGTTAGAAAGTCAAATTACAGCAAAAGTGCAAAATATTTAGCTTTTTTTTGACCCCAACTATGAGGGTATATTTTATGATATTTTTTTGAAAATCACAAAAAGCAGAGTTGCCTTTCTTAATCCAGTGAATAAGCAAGCAACATTTTGTATTAAATTTAAAACTCATTAATCACTTTTGGGTTACAGATTTAATTATTTTACAGATTTATTTTATCTGAACATCTCCATAATGTCTAAATCCACGTGTCAATTGCACACACATACAGTGTATGATTTTCTTCAATATCAGATCACATAAAAAATAAAAGTGGAAAATTCCAAAGAAAATGTGATTTCTTTCCAAGAAGTCCACTGTGCTTTGATTTCCAACACTGACTTTTTTTTCTGGAAATCTCCTATTGTTTAAATTGTCTACGTACCAAGATAGGTTCTCAGCTGGAACACTCAAAATCAGGACATGTTTCTGCACATATTTTTAAGGTTCATTCACATTTTGTTTGAAAGTAGCAATAAATCAACTTAATTTGAATCATTCCATAAGATCATATGTCTCTATAAACTTTTCCCTTGAAAATAAAGCATAAAGATATACTGCTGCTTTAATCACTTTTTCTGTTTCAGTGCTGCTTCCAGAGTCCACTGTGTGCTTATTTGCATTGGTGATTTATTGATTTATTCACCCATTCAGCAAACATATATTAGACCTCTACGTGGCAGATCCTATACTGGGGACTGTGGAGATATAAAGATAAGATTGATATTATAAAGATTAATAACTATCTATTGTCAAAGAGCTCTTAGTCTTGCAGAAGATCTAACATTATCATGCATTTTTACAGGGTATTGTAGTTTACAAAGCATTTTCAAACACATTCTCACATTCACATGTCTTTGTAACAACCTCAGGAACTACCCAAGATATGTGTTATTAGCCCCGTTTTACAGATGGGTGAACAGCACCATCTGCCATTAAGTCTTACTTCACACTTGGTGAACATGAGAGTGGGTTGCAAACCAAATGCAGTGAAAATCACTTGAGAAGCTTAAAAAACAAGTGCCTGTCCACCCCACTCCAGAGATAAAGATTTTATATGTTTGAGATGGGCTCTGGGCATGGGCAATTATTTAAATTTCAGGAGATGATTCTACTGTGCAGCCAAGGTTGGAAACCACTGCTCTTCTACTATTACTGAAATGCTTGTGGTTCTCCTTGGACACTATACTGTTTCTATTCTCTGAGTCTTTGCTCCTTCGTCCCTGCACTTTCCACTTTATCTTGAAATGCTTCACACACAGCCTTAAACCCCATCTTAGTCATCTTTTAAGTCCCAGGTTTTAGCACACCACCTCATAAACTATCAGACCTGAGTGTTTCTTAAATTGACTTCAACTTGATCACAAAATGTTTATGTTATTGCTTCTGCCTAATCATTGTCCCCTGTATCAAAGGATGCAATCTTTTAGCTGATTGTCAACTAATACATTTTTGTCCCTTCCTCACTAGGGACCTGGGTTCAGTTTCCTGGAGCAAGGCAGATGGACAAATTAAATAATACTGTGATATTCTACACTCAAAATCATCCCTTCTCACTACTCCTATCCTTTCATACCCCAGCTCTCTTTCCTCATTGTATGTTTCACAGGAAAGTAAGTTATATGGCCCTTGACTTCCAGATGCCCTTCTGACAGTGTTGTGTCAGGGACCTCACCAGATCTTCATTAAAACATGATTTGTCCCACTGCCCCTTATAGATGATAACCATCTGGGCCAAACATCAAGATGTTCCTAGTTTAGGCCTTAACTGTGGAATCTACAACATCCACCCAATACTCAGGAAATTTATATCTGAATAATAGATTATGACAGTATATTTTTCTAATAGTACTAGCATTGTTTCTAGGAAATACAAAGCCAAGTACTTTTATTCTGTGAATTAAACTATCAGTATCTTTAAAATAATTTCTAAAAATTAATGCCATGGTAGAAGTAAAACATAAATGCTCTATACTAACTAGTGGACTTAAAAGTGACTGCTTAATTGATTGTAAATATCAATTCTTATAAATACCAGTATGGTAGAATATTTAAGTATTATCATGTTCAACAACTTTATCTTACTGATTTTTGCAAAACTGACAAATACTATATCTATAGTAGTATTTCTGTCATATACACTGACAGAAAATATGAAATTTCTGTATTAGAGAACAAATGGATTTGGGGTTTGTTTTTGGCTTGTTTTTATTATTTATTTATTATTAAATTCATTGGAGGGATATTGGTTAATAAAATTATATAGGTTTCAGGGGTACAATTTTATAATACATCATTTGTGTATTGTATTGTATGTTCATCACCACAAGTCAAATTTTCTTCCATCACCATTTATCCCCCTTTTACTCTCTCCTACCTCTCCCCACTCCCCTTTCTCTCTGGTAATCACCATGCTGTTGTCTGTATCCATAAGTGTTATACATAACATTTTTCACCCAGCCCCACAGTGCATTTTGGCCCCAGTTCCCCACATGGTACCAGGATGAGAACCAATTTTGATCTGGGCATGCAGAGGGATTTGCATGACAGAAGGACCTTGAAATTATGACTCAAGAGTTTTCATAGAGAAGTTTTCATATCTGCCCCTCTTTCCCCCTCTCCAGGGAGAGGCCTTCTGTCTGAAATGTGACCAAAATTTTTCTGAGGAATGGAAGGGAAGGGTTCTACCCTGGACTGTAAGCAAATGGTTCCAGGGACATGCACCTCTAAATCTTTCTGCAGAAATACACGATCTTTATCCTTCACCATGTTTGCTATTCAGTTGTAAAGCCTGAACTATGCAAGAATATAAAAATATTCATGGAGAATTATCTCCCAAGAAAAACATACACAGAAATTTTTTAGATAACTTAAAACAATAGGATAACATCCTAATTTTTTTGATGAAGTTATATTTCATAAATTTTCACAACTAGAAGCTAAGGGAGAAGTAGCCATACATCCACTCAATAGTGTAGGCACAGCAGTATCTGCATCAAAGTGAGTTTCCCCACACTTGAGATCCTGGACCAAGGCACTAGAATAACTGGCTATTTGTCTGCCAGAATGTTGAACATTTTTTGGATTTAGTGGGACACGAAAGAGAGATGGTCTACTGTTTCACTAATGCTACTCTCATTATGCCAGGAGCAATCTCCATTTCCTGTCTATGAAATCTCCATCTCTATAGTCACTTTTAGTTTCCAGCCACTTTCCATTGTCAAAAAGTCCAGTCCAATTAAATAATTTCAAACATTAATCTTATATCTTCCCTTCCCCAAGCTCAAGTTTATCTTTGCCCTGGAGAATATAGACTGAGGAAGGGCATGGGGTGCTCATAGAATACCTCCTTGTACCCTTTCTGGGTCTCTTTCTCTTTGAGCATCCTGGGAAAAGGGAGCAGAAGTAGTTGCTCATCATCAAATGTGTCTTACTACCTCTTGTTACAGTAGCCTTCCCTACAAGATTATCTTAATTTGATGGCTCTCTAGTGGGCACAAAAAATGAATTTTTTTTTTCAAATTGAACCAGGTAACTTCTATTTTATTATTTTTTAATTTAATTTTGTGTTCATTTTCAGGTGTATAACCTAATGATTTGACAACTACATAATTTATATAGTGTTCCTCTTGATATTCCCAGTACTCAACTGGCACCATGCATAGTTATTGCAGTGTTATTGATATATTCTCTATGCTTTACTTACTTCCTCATGACTATCTTGTAAATGGGCTCTTTACAGGATGTTTGTGGAGACTTCTACTGCAGTTTATCAGTGGGGGATTTGTTCCAGCATGAATTTTTTCTGCATGAATCTCTATCAGCTCCTTCCCATAATGATCTTGTATCAGCATCCCCTTGCTTGGGATGCCTTTGAACCACAAGCATTACAATCATGTTGCCATGACAAACAGTGGAAGTGAGGTGCACTCCTGCTCCACAACTGTCCCTCCCTCAGTCCTTCCCCCATCTCTCTAATCTGTATCTCTCCATTTCCCTTTTCACAGAAGACATTTAGCACATCTGGGCAAACATTTTACCAGATAATGGGATACCAGACTCCTGTTACAGCTGACTCCTCCAGTCTCTAGAGGTGTTTCTTTTGGATCCCTTGACTTGGGGACCAGAGGAAGAGTACTTCCACTATTCTATCTCCTCCATGGGAGGGAAGGAAAAGTTCCAGCTCTCTTATCCTAGACTGATCATTCTCAAATTTTTTCCACTCATATAGACTGATGGGCAGGGTACATTGATTTTGGAAATAAAAGAGCCAGTTTGGACACCTATTAATAAGACCTGAAAAGTTATGCCCCCACTAGGATTCATTACTTTATTTGAACATTAGGTAGGTTAACCAGTTTTTCTCTTTTTGTACACCTAATTATTCCATAGAGTGTAATTTCTACTCTTTTACCTTGCTTCTGAGGAAACATATGCTTTTGTTTTACTTAGGTCAACAAGGACTCTGCCTGCTGCCATTCAAAACTTTCTCAAAGCACCTTGCTCTTCCTAAACTAAATAATTAATGCTATCTAATGCTAAAAACAATTAGCACAAAAGAATGTTCCCACTGGAAAGGATTATTTTGAACTCAGTCCAATTCTTTTCACTGCCTAGTAAGAAGAGTGGATTTCCAAAGGTAAAATAGCTTATTCAAGGTATTGACTTAATTAGAATTTTAGCCTCCTGACTTCTGAGAGAGGAAATTCCCTAATACATAATGTTTCTCAGGTCTGAATCAATATGACTCAATGATGACATTCACATGAACTGAAAACATTCAAACAATTACACCTACGGATGACACATCCACCGATGTGTCAGGAAGGGACATGGAAAGATCATGGCATACCACAATGGGTCAAATACGCAGTTTCTACAGTTTATAATCTTTCATAAAACTGAGTTAAGTGTTCTGTGAAAGTCAAGCAAGTTAAATACTCATGCTGAGTCATGCTTGAAAATTGAAATGATATTCTGGGGATGTGCTCGGATAAGATTGTTGCACGAAAGTATGTGTTCAGACAGTAAGTTTGACTTAAAACCACAGAAACCAAGTTTCTGGGCAAAGTGCATCATTTTGCCACTGTTCCCTGCATCTGTAATAACCTCACTATGGTTAACCAGATCAAACTGGAGGTATCAGAGTATAACCTGCAAATGTGCCTCTTGGTGACTCCTCTAGGATGCTGGGAAATTCTAGTACAAGCAATCACTGAAATACACATATAATAAGCTATTGTAAGAAGTAGTAAGATCAGTGAATAAGAACTATAATCCCAAAACCATCTTTTCTGCAAGCTTCAAGAAGTTAAACTAACTTGGCCAAAACATTTGTGGGAAATACACTTTTCTTAGGAAAATTGAGGTGTGCATATCTTTCAAAAATGTTCTTGGAAACATTTATAGGAGATTAATCTTGATACCAGGAATAAGGAGAAGAGCCCAAGAAAACTAATTTAGTTCCATAAAGTGGGCATCTCCAAAGTCCAAAAGCAAGACGACACTAGGCAGAGCAAGGAAACTATATGTATGAACTAGGAGATTATTATAGAGTGTTTATATATGTAGTGATTCAGTGCCTCAGCCCAGCTACCCTATTGGGCTTTTTTGTATAATTAATCTTTATTGAGCTTCTACTTTCTGCCAATAGCTGGAGTATAAAAATATTATACAAGATATGGTCTCTACAATTTCAGAGTGTACTGCCTCTGCAGCAAATGAAAGAGTACACCAATCATTACAATGCAGAACATCAGTGCAGCAATGCCTCTAGCATCTTGTGCACCTTTCTTGTTCCTTGGGTATGCTCATGTCTCTCCTACTAGAGGTTCAGCTCTCAGGGAATCTATCATGTGTCTTATTGATCTTTGCAGCCTTGCAGTGCCTGGAAAAAGGCAAATATTTTGTAAATAAAATGGGTCACTTTATGAATGTAGCTTTATAATGTATGAGAAACTTTTTAAGTCGGTGATGTCGCATGGCTGGGAGCTACTGTAATGCTGTGAGATGGGCAGGGCCTAAATGGTTAGCACCATTTCACTATCAATAAAAAGAAGATTCAGGGAGCTTTAATTGGTTTCCCATAAAATAGGTAGCGGAAGTGGAGCTAAGGGCTATCTTCCTGTCCCTCTGTTCTTAAAGCTTTGGGCTCCCTCCTTAGCATGTGATAAGTGATGGGGAAGTGCGATGGATGATTGGTAGAAAAATTACATGAGTAATCAAAAAACTTTATGGAAAAGATGGCATTGAACTTAAAGTTTTGCTTTAGAATTTTCTATTATTAAGTATATTTCAGCTAATTTTTTGCTATTTTATTGTTTTTCTTTGCATCATATTAGAGATGTTATTTTAAGTTGAAAGCTCTTACAGAATGAGGTAAAAATTTTTGTATGTGGAGAATATTATTCTCAGTATCTATTGGTAATAAGTATTTGATTTTCAACTAATGGGTAATTACACATCTTAAAATTTTAAGAGTTAGTTGCATACAATTATAGAGTTAGAGGTGACTGTAGAAATAATGTAGTAAAGTGGTACCTAACATTTTTGCCACCCACTGGCCTTTTTATGAGGCCCTTGCTCCACCAATAGTCCTCCCTGTTTTTAAATATTTACCTATTTGTATTACATATTTGTCTGTTTTATTTAGTCCAAAGAAAAGAACATGGTGCCCATGTTAAAAAAAAAAAAACTCACAAACTGAGAGATATAAATTTGTAAATAAAGAAGAGTGCAAGAAACATATTATCTTCTCCCTATCTTACACCCATTTCATCTTTCTCGTCCTAGTAAATGACGCCAAATGCCCATGTCTCACACCTAGATTTTATTCCTGATTCCTCTTCTTCTCATAGCCCACACCCAATCCATTAGAAGTTTACTAGCATGATTCTCACATTTAATTCAGACTTCTAATCTGTTACCACTTCCTAAAAGAGACTTCCTTTGATATTTTGATTTAATATCGTCACCTTCCTAAACCTCTGTCACCATCTAGCCTCTTCAACTGCTTTACTTTTAGCCAGGGAACTATCACTACCTGAATCATATTATTTCAGCTTTTATTTATTTGTTCATTATATATTTCATACTAGAATGTATAAAAACTCATGAAGTTAATGGCTTTGTATTATTCTTGCTGTATCATCAGCGACTAAAACACATAGTACACACTCAATATTTGAATAGATGAATGGATGGATGAATATATGGGCAAGGGTGATTAAATGAATGAATACATGAAGAAAATGGTACAGTGGGGAAACAATAAAAAGGAATGACTAATTACACCTGAAAGAAATGCTAAAGGTAGGTGGCAGTAAGCTGAACTTTTTAAAAACATGAGTAGAAGTTAACAAAGCAAATTAGGTTGGGAGGAGCAGTGCTGGCTAAGGAAAGTGACAGAGGTGAGAGTGTGTATGGATGTTTGGATGTTTCAGTGAGTGGTTAGAACATCAGGCATGGATCAGAAAGAGCCAAAAGTCACGCCGTATGTTGGGTGTAGCCCATGTATGAAAAGGCTTTGCAGGCTTGCTAAATTTTTGGACTTGCTCTGGGTAATATGGAACAAATTTTAAAAAGAGAATACCACAACCAGATCTGTAGGGACCATGGGTTGAGTGCACTTTACAGGAAAAAGGAAAGAGTCAAAGTGACAATTCTGTCAACTACGAGTTCAGCTAGGGGGGTGTCCATGGACATGGAGAGGAAAAGATATAAATGAAAAATATTTTTAAATACCTTTTTATTATGCTATTACAGTTGTCCCATTTTTTTCTTCCCTCTATTTCCCTCTGCCCTGTACCCCTACTCCAATCATCATTCCCCCACCTTAGTTTATGTCCATGTGTCATACATAAGTTCCTTGGCTTCTCCATTTCCTATTCTATTCTTAACCTCCCCCTGTCTATTTTCTACCTACCATTTATGCTTCTTATTCCCTGTACCTTTTCTCCTATTCTCCCTCTCCCCCCTCCCCACAGATAACCCTCCATGATAACCCTCTATTTCTGTGATTCTGTTCCTATTCTAGTTGTTTGCTTAGTTCGTTTATATTTTTGTTTTTAGGTTCAGTTGTTGATAGTTGTCGTGAGTTTGTTGTCATTTCACTGTTTGTATTTTTCATCTTCTTTTTCTTAGATAAGTTCTGCTTTAACATTTCATATAATGAGGGGTTGGTGATGATGAACTCCTTGAACTTGAACTTATCTGGGAAGCACTTTATCTACCCTTCCAATCTAAATGATAGCTTTGCTGGATAGAGTAATCTTGGATGTTCTGGTTGAATGTTTATTTCTTCCTTCTGCTCCAAACTATTGATTTGAGTCCCAGTTTCCTTCCTGTCACTGTTAGTTCCCTGTACATTTTCCTTTATTTCACTTTTCATAGCCTTCAGTTTTTCCTCTATTTTGCAACCATACTCAACCATTTCTGTGAGCATCCTGATTATCAGTGTTTTGAACTCTGAATCTGATAGGTTGGCTGTCTCATCATCTCTTAGTTGTATTTTTTCTGGACCTTTGGTTTGTTCTTCCATTTGGGCCATATTTCTTTGTTTTGGCACACCCGTTACATAGTAAGGGGTGGAGCCTTAGTTATTTGTCAGGGTAAGACAACCCACATCACTGAGTTGTGGCGCTATATGTGGTGGAGGGGTCTGAGAGGGAATAATGCCACTTGCTTAGCTCTCAACTGGCTTTCAGTCACTTCCCCCCACCCCACAAGCAAATTGGTCCCTTCTGGTGCTGATTTTGGGGTGGGTGGATTTGTGTAAGTTCTAGGACCCTGTGGATCTCTCCAACAAACTCTCCTGTGAGACTATGAGTTTCTCCAGCTGCCTCAACCGCCACAGGTTTTTTTAATCAGAGGTTGTAAGGCTTTAGTTCTCCGAACTGGAACCCTGGTCTGCAAGGTCTGTCTTGCTCCCCAGTTGTTGTTTCTGGTTTATCTGCAAATGAATGTGAGACCACCCAGTGTGCCAGCCACCACCTAGCTCACCTTGATTCTCCAGTCACTACCTTGCCTCGAGTCTGCTCCACCCTGGCTGCCCTTCTCTGCCCCTCCTACCAGTCTGGATGAATGTTTCTTCTTTAACTCCTTGGTTATCAGACTTCCATACAGTTCAATTTTCTGGCAGTTCCAGTTACTTTTTGTTTTTAAATTTGTTGTTGTCCTTCTGATTGTGTGAGGAGGCAAAGCATATCTACTTATGCCTCCGCCTTGGCCAAAAGTCCAGATATTTCTGGAATCAAATGAAATGACAATTAAATGGCTGCATGTGGAGAAAGAGAGAGATGAAGAAGGAGCTAAAGGTGATTCTATAATCCTTTGCTTAGGAATTGTGAAGAGAGTAATGAGTTAATGAAAATAGGGAAGTTGGAAGAAGAGTTAGAAGGAGGGTCTAGATATATGAGTTCAGTTTCAAGCAACAGTAAACATCTGGCAGTTGATATTCACTAGGTAGTTACTACTTGATTTTGGAGCTGAGAGAAAAAGACTGACCTGAAATATACAGGGTTTCTGGTCATAAGAGTATATGTATTAGCTGAATCCATGAAATAAATTTCATGTATTAATAATTATTTTTGCACCTGTAGCATAGCTACTGATTAGGAAACAATGCTAACACAACTAGTGATAACAATAAAAATTTTAAAATCTTGATTTTTTAGTTTGCCTTTGGTGAATATATTATTTCTGATTTTTTCTTAACTTACTGCCAATAACATACAGTCCTTATTCTTCACAAATGTGTGGGAGGGAGAGAGCCTGGGATCTTAAAGGACCAGAGACGTAATCTGATTCTTTAGACAAAAAACAAACAAACAAACAAACAAACAAAACCCCAAGTTAGTATATCAGTTTTACATGAATTAATTCTTATTTTGAAATTGTATACGTAAACTCCATGTCCATGGAAACTCCTTGAATCATTTTTAGGATTTTCTCCCAGCTCGTCTGATGCAACAGTAAAATAATGTGAGTTGAGCAATGTTTCCATCCACAGACAACTAAGTTCAGGCACATCTGCCCTCCTATCTTTACCTATGTCCCTTACCCAGCAGGTGGGGGATATGTGCAGAGGACAAGGAGAACGGCCATGGGAAAAAAGCACAAAAGGTAGACATGCAAATTTTGCAAGCTCTTGTCTATAAGAATGCTATAAAAGCATTATTGCCAATTTCTGTGGGATATACCTAGGTTGTCAGTCTTGGAGTTAAGATAGAAGAATCCTACACCAAGCATATGAAAATAAGAGCTGCTTAAAAGTGAAAACTATTCAGTTTAACTGAGGAAGAAATGATCATCTTTCTTAAATATTAAAACCTTATTTGAAGAATATTATAAAAATTAATTTTATATAATGCCTAAGTCCACCATAAATGTTTCTAAATTTCCAGTTATTATTATTTCTTGTCATCTAATATTGATTATCCTTTTAAACTGTCCACATTAATCATGACCCCCACACCACCCCACATAGAGACTTACCATGGGAAAGATCACTTTGGTGCACACCTGTAGGTAATATTATAACCCTAATCACAACTGCAACACTGGCATTTTGTTCTTGGTATTCTAAGCACCTCTCTCACATCTCTTAGAAATCTAGGGATTACGAATTTCATTTCCTAAGATTTATGACTTTTAATTCTACTTTCCTTTCCATATCTCAGTAAAAACTACTTTTCTTCCAATATAATTGCTATAGGCTAATTGTTAAGAAGAGGTATAGCCCAAAAAGGTTAGAAATCCCTTTTCTGGCACTCCTTACCCATGTGAATGACATTGAACAAGGGATGTAAACTCTGTAAGATACATTTTCCTCATCTATACACTAAGAATAATTTATCAGTATAGTAAGGTCGTTTTGAGGATTAGATGAGATACTACGAGAAAAGTCCTTAGTGCTGTGGCTGGCACACAAAAATTTTAAATTTTTAAATATATTGCTTAAAATGATTCAACTGAACCCTGTGTAAAAAGAAAATTTTAAATTTTAGGGTATACTTGTACTTTAAAATTGAAGTCTATAACCCAATTAGTTTCTTACTGATGCAGTAATAACAACAAACATATATTATGTGATTAGTATGATTTACCTATATTACCTTATTTAAACTTCAAACAACTCTATAAGAGTCATAATATTAAGCCAGTATTACAGATGAGGAAACCCAGGCACAGGTAGGTTAAGTTGCTTGTCCAAGGTTATACATTTGATGAGTACCAGAGTTTAGATTCAAAGGCAAGCCATGTGGCTCCAATGTAAAATGAGAATTTTTCCATTTTCTTTTCTTTTTTTTTTCTGTTACCCTAAATGTCAGGAAAAAGTGAAGCAGCAGTATTTTCTCCGTAAGTTGCTTATGTCACAAGAATGCTTCAGGGAGGGAGAACAAATGTGACATAAAAGAAAGCAGAGAAAAGCAAGGTTCCCAAAATCTCAATTTGGAGCTTCTTCATTGTAGTCAGAAAGATAACAAAACTGAAGGTGAAACAAAACCAGTGATTTTAAAAATGAAAACACAGAACCAACAACAACAAGTATCTGATTTAAACTGTCAAAAATGAGTTTTGTCAGCTGGATAAATCAACCTATGGAATCAGCCTATTCCAAATAGGCCCACAATGCTTCATCATTGAGCTGGGAATAAAGACAGCAGGTTCTGGCCCCTGCTCTGTAACTCAGTAGCTCATCACACAGGTGCAGTCATCATTCTGAGGGACAGGGAGGTGGGAAGGATCTGAGTGAGGAGCATGCCCATGAGGACAAACACATAGTGCAAAGAAATTCAAAGCCTAGACAAGAGGACAACCAACACCCCAATCAGCTCAGGACAGAGTTTACTGGATACCTCAGCAGCCCCCACCTGTGGTTTTCATTGTGAATGGGTAGCCAAATACAGAGGTGTCCTCTTTGACTGTAGGGAGTAGCTAAATCCCCACCTCTGGTTCCTTTAGGGCACAGATACAATCATCTAAATAGAAACTCAGAAGAAAGAAATATGCTCTTAAATTTTTTTCATAACACTCTAGAAATCTTCTATCTCACTTATAAAGTCAGTGGACTAGTTAATACTATTTCTGAGTTTCTTTAAAGTTCTATTGCTCAATGAAATCTTGAAGAATAGTGACATTCTAGGTATCTCTCATAGGGGAAAAAAGAGAAATTTTTAGAAAATATATTTATGCTACAAAGATAGTTTTGTTGTTTGTAACAGGGAAATTGGAAAACAACTGAAATATCAATAAATAAATGCTTAGTAACGTATAATATAGCCATATTACACACTATTAGGTAGTCATTATTTAAAATATCAATCATGGTTGTGAAGAGGTTATATAACATAAACAAACACTTGAAGTAAAATGTGAAATGATGCAATATATACATCAAAAATATATGCATCAAATCTTTACATTGTACCTTATGCTTACACAATGTTATATATAAATCATACCTCAATAAAGCTGGAAAAAATATATAAAGTGTTAAATTAGAAAAGGCAAATATAGCACTTTACATATAATATAATCATAGTTGTAATTAAAATGCATAGAAAAAAACTGGCTGAAAATATACACACTGTTACTATCGGTTGGCCAGCTTAATTGCTATAGAGAATCAGAGATCACTTCTAATACTCTTCTCTCATCCTGCTGACATGTCACCATTTGTCAGTGATAAGATTCCTACTTTGGGAATCTGAAATGGTTTTACTAGATATTATACATCCTTTATGACCTAACAGACTTCTAAAGTCATGTTTCATTTGCTATAATCCAGGCTATGTCTTGATTTTTAGCCAATAACGCAGTCAGAATTTATTTGTGCCACACCTTACTTCTATATAAACAAATATACAAAGTAAAGCTTATTCATCTTCCTAAACACTTGTTTGCATTTTTAAAAAGCCGCTTCTGGCCTCGTGAGAAAAAATCACAAAAACAGCAAAAACTGAACTTTGTCACCATTGAGAACTTTGAAGAACTTTCGAACCGTAGTTTGCAGATCTTGAAAAACGCTAATGACTTTCAAAAGAAGAAAAATACCATCAATCATTAATTGGCTCAATTTTGTCAGTCAACTCCTTTCACCCTCTATGAGCAGAAAAAGTGACTCAAGAGGAATAGAGAGATGTGAATATATAACCTCTGGGCTCAAAACCACATTCCCTGGCAGTATTGTGGGGTTTATTCTAAACCCTATGGACCAGCAATCTCTATCTCGGAAAATCTTTTCTGGGATTCAACCAACTAGCAAGAGATGATCTCTGTTTGCCTAAGCAGAGCCCTGAAGAGAGAAAGGAAGGACTCGAACAGCATGCTGCATCTGCCCACATTCAGAGCTTTCTCAGACTTAGTGAAAGCTGTAATCCTTTGCCAGGAAAAGCCTTCAGGGTTCAATTAGGCGCAATGAGATGTTGGAAAATACTTAACAAAACAATTCTCCCAAACCAGCATAGAATGTGAAAATTCTGGACACTCTGGGCAATGTGTTCTGCCAGATCCTTCTGATTATGTTTGGTGAATAATTAGGACTTCTTCACCAGAAACGTTTGTCCCTCTTTTGAAAGAAAAAGGTATTCAAGACTCCTAAAGTCTACCTTAAATAACCCAGGTTATAAAATAACAGGAATTATTATGTTTGTTTATAAATTTTTATTTTTTTCAGACTTTGTTTCCTTTTTATTGAATTTATTGGGGTGACGTCGGTTAACAAAATTATACAGGTTTCAGGTGAGTGATTCTACAACACATCATCTGTGCATTGTACTGTGTGACCACCACCCCAAGTCAAATCTCCATCAGGAATTATTTTTTTAAAAAATACCTACTAAACAAATATTCTCAAACCCAGGGCTTTAAGGCACAATTTCAGGAATATCAACCTTCAGGATGATCATATTTTGTTTTGTTTTTAGAACAAATTTGAACTAACTAAAGAGCAAGTATCTTGAAATTATAAAATATTAGAAGCAATCTTAAATATCATTAATCCAACTACCTCATTTTCTTTTATTTAGTTATATTTTATTGATTATGCTATTATAGTTGTCCTGATTTTCCCCCTCTGCTCCCCTCCAACAAGCACCCCCAACTCCCTCGAGCAATCCCCCCACCATTGTTCATGTCCATGGGTCCTATACAAGTTCTTTGGCTACTCCATTTCCTACACTGTACTTTACATCCCCATGGCTATTCTGTAACTACCTATTTGTACTTTTTAATCTCCTCACCTCTTCACCCATTCTCCTCCACCACCCATCTAGCAACCATCCAAACATTCTCTGTATCCATGATTTTGTCTCTTTTCTACTTGTTTGCTTAGTTTGTTTTTAAGATTCAATTGTTGATAGATATGTATTTTTGCCATTTTATTGATCTTAGTTTTGATCTTCTTTTCTTAAATAAATCCCTTTAACATTTCATATAATAATGTTTTGGTGATGATGAACTCCTTTAGTTTTTTTCTTTTCTGGGGAGCTTATCTGCCCTTCAATTCTAAATGATAGCTTTGTTGGGTACATAGCTTTACTTCACACTGTAGGTCCCTGCTTTTTATGAGTTTGAAGATTTCTTGCCAATCCCTTCTTGCCTGCAAAGTTTCTTTTGAGAAGTCAGCTAACAGTCTTATGGGAACTCCTTTGTAGGTAACTCTGCTTTCCTCTTGCTGTTTGTAAGATTCTCTCTTTATCTTTAATCTTTGGCATTTTGATTATGATGTGTCTTGGAGTGGACCTCTTTGCATCCATTGTTTGGGACTCTCTCTGCTACCTGGACTTCCATGTCTGTTTCCTTCACCAAACTAGGGAAGTTTTCTTTCACTGTTTTTTTCAAATAGATTTCCAGTTTCTTGCTCTTTCTCTTCCCCTCCTGGGTTCCCTATGATGCAAATGTTGATCTACTGAAATTGTCCCAGAGGCTGCTTATAATATACTCATGTTTTTGGATTATTTTTTCTTCTTATTTTTCTGATTGGTTGTTTTTTGGTTCCTTATGTTTCAAATCATTGATTTGATTTTGGCTTCATCTACTCTACTGTTGTTTCCCTATAAACTGTTCTTTATTTCAATGAGTGTATCCTTCATTTCTGACTAGATCTTTTCTATGCTCTTGAGGTCCTCACTAAGTTCATTGAGCACCCTTATAACCAGTGTTTTGAATTGTGCATCTGATAGATTGCTTATCTCCATTTTGTTTAGTTCTTTTTCTGGAGTTTTGATCTGTTCTTTTATTTGGGCCACCTTTCTTTGCCTTCTAATTTTGGCAGCCTCCTTATGTATGTTTCTATATATTAGCTGCTTTATCTCCATGTCTTGGTAGTGTGGCCTAATGTAGTACGTGTCCTGTAGGGTCTAGAGGCACAGCCTCCCCTATCTCCCAAGCTGGGTACTCAAGCTGTGTTCTTTGTGTGGGCTGAGTAAACCCCTTCTCTTGTAGCTGAGCTTAGGTTGCTGTTGGCAGGTGAATGGGAGGGATTTACCCAGGCCAGTCAGCTGCAAGGACTGGCTGTGACCACTATCCACCAACCTCCACCAACCATGGAGGATCAGATGTTCAGGGACAGGGTAGTGGTGCTCTGACATGGTCTGTAGCTGTCAACTGGGTGGGCTGGCCCTGGGGTTTCCTGAGTGGTACAGGCCAAGGTCAGCCCCCACCTATGTTTTGCCCATGGCCACCCTGCCTGAGCTATAAAGCAATCTGAGATGGCTGCTACTTGTGCTGAACTTGGAGATTTCCAGGCAAAGCCAAGCTGTGAATCTAGGCTGGCTGCTATTCTGCTGGGCCTGGGGCTCACTGAAGCCAGCTGCCATTTGTATGGTAAGATTTAGGAAGTTGTGAAGCATGAACCAAGACAAGCCATTCATATGAAAAAGCAGCTTGGGTAGGCCTATAAGTAGGGTGGGGCAGAGTCTCTGGGGATCCCCAAGGTGGGTCAAACAGTGTGAGCCAGGTTGATAGAGTCTCAGACATGGCACCAGCTTGCCAGCTCTGTGAGGGGAACCAACCTCCTCATTTTCTTATGAGGCCACCAAGACCCAGTGAGGTTTAATGACTGGCCTAAAATGATACAGCTCATCAGGGTCAGAGCCATTGAAATAATCTCTCACATTACAATACAATTTTGGGATTCAAAAGCACTTTTTAATCAAATGGCTCATTTGATTCTCAACTCCCTGAGAGGCTTTGTGGCAAAAACTAATCAGTGGGTTGGTTCTTTATTTCTGAAACCATTTCAAGCAAATTAACATATAATTTGAGAGAAAAAAGAAGTATGAAAACTGAAAAATGATTTTTTAAATCCAATTTTGTTGGTACATTTGTAATACTGTCAAGATTTTCTATGTTCTTATTTGTGTTGTGTCTCAGAATCATACAAGGATGGATGACCACCTGTTTGTGAAGTCTGCTAAAGTAGGAGGGACTCAGGTTTTGAAAAGGAAAACCCTTATCATTTTTATTCATTGAAGAACAGAATAGAATTCTTTCCTCTAGAATGAGGAGTTTTTAGAGCTGGGCAGATGCTCACCTCTGGATAAGAGGTGAGTCATATCTTTTCTGTGGTTGGGAATGAGGGCTGGCTTGAGCTTCGGAGTCCCCTTCATTCCTGGAAGTTAGAACTCATTGGCTTTATTTTCTTCAGTTCATTCGGATGGTCTTTATTTTCAGCCTTTATGTTTCCCAGAAACCTTTTGATTCTGAAATTCATTAAAGTCTAAATTAACCTGAAAGTTGACTGGTTTAGCCATGATATTATCTATCAATTGCAGAAATTAATTTGGGCCTAGACAGACACTCTAAATGTGATTAATGCAAACTCCACTCTTTTCCCACTTCCTCTCAGAGGACTAATGTGGAAAACAAGACTACATGAATGCCTAAAGAAACAGAAGCTCTCTTCCTTTGTTTCACTTTTAAACCTCATACATTTTATAATGTATTGATTAAAAACATATTTTAATCATATTAAAGTGATATCTCTAACTTTTTTCCAAATAAAACAGTAATATTCTCCAACACTCGGTGAAGCTCTTTTCTTCCAAAAAGCTACTAACTAAACAGTTAGACTAGAGTAAACCAACAACTCTGCTTTTCATGGAAGTAGAACTAGAATGTACACTGAGTCAGACTTGAATAACCAGAAAGTTCAATAAAATTAGGTACAGATGTGGGATTATAAACACTCCTATTTCTCCAATCTGACATGATATAGTGTCTTTCATCTTCTCTAATTTACGAGGTTTTGCAAGCACTACTCCTTATTAAATCATGTGAGCTATCATTAGTCCAAGGCTCACACTAGTATCAATTGTCTTTTTGACTTATGTGATTTCAATACATCAGTAAATAATGATAAAGGGTGCATAGGCTGAGGGAAGCTAAGCAGAAGCTTCACGTTTTACATAAAGACCACCATTCATGAAAAGTTTTTCAATCTGACATTATTGTCCAGTAGAAAAACTGAACATTTTATCTTTTTGAAGAAAAAATACACTTTATTACACATCTAAATTATAACATCTGGGTTTCTGTGTAGGCTAGAAGCCAGAAAAAAAAAGAAAAAACCCTCAAAAAACAAAAAAGATTTAATCCATAGAAAATACCAAAATTCATTTTCCTCCTCAAATTCATACCCAAACCAAAGTATAAATATTGAACCCAGAGGCAGTTTATCTGGAAAAGAATCTCTAAATGTATATCAACTGCCTTCCCATTTCATCCAGTTGAACTTGACTCAGGCATTTTAAACAATCTAGTTGATTATCATTTCCACATGATAGATGAAGTAGTGTTCTCCTCTCTATATTTCTCCCTTCTATATTTCATAGTCTACAACTATTTTAAAAATATTTCTAATATATATTTCCAGGAGGTGTGGGGGAAAAAGAAAATGAGTACAAGGAATCTCATGGTTGCAAGCGTCTACACTGTCTCTTACCTGTTCTTCATTTTTTGCATATAAACAGTCCACTACACTACAATTATAGTGAGCATTAAATATTTTGACCCCTCTACTAATCAATAACATACTTCCTGAAGTCGGAAATATTTCCAGTTACAAAATCTAATATTAGATAAAAACTAACAAAGAGAGGTAATTAAATCTCCAGTTACATTGATTTGAATTGGAGATATTTCCAATTTTAAATCTAATATTGAAGAAAATCAAATGAAAAGAGGGATTTAAAACTCTCCCTGAATATAAAGTTAAAATATTAGTTGAACTGTACAGCTTACCATAAGAACAAATCCAAACTGATGCCACTTTTTAATCAATGTAAGTGCTTGTGCACTCTGTTTTTAACGGAGTCTGACCTTTAAGAAAAATGGGGGGTGGGGAGGCAGGGGATGCTTAAAAGCAATTTAAACCTTTGCTTAAGTTTCCCAAGGTGTTTCCAAAGAGAATTCCATTCATAATATAGGACAAAAAAGTCTCTAAATATCTCCTTCATCTATTTTTCTCTTAATGCTCCACATTGAACAAATTCAGCTGCTCCAATTTGCTCTATTTTTTTCTACAAAATGCTCACAAGCTCTTTTTCAAAACACAATCCATGCTGTCTCTTTTTGGCATTCACACATCTGTTCTTTTCTCCCATAAACAGGGTTCTATATGCAGTAGAGGAAAGGCTGGTGCAAATTTAACTTTATACTATTTTGTAAGACAATGACTGAATCCCTTAAAAAGATCATCTACTGCCTGCTAAGACAAACTCCCATTCAAACTTTTTATTTGGGTCCCCACAATCCTATGGAAATTCAAACCAAGCATTTTCAGCTCACACTACTGGCACTGACTGTCTAAGGTTTGAATTTCAGGGTTTCAAAACAAGGCTTCAGTGCCAACTTCTCCCATGGCGGGAAGAAAAGCAAATGAAGCCACAGAGACGTGCCAGTTTTAATTCGATTTCTGTCTCGACAACCCAACCCTGGTATGAAAATAAAACCCAAAACCCAAATCTTTCCTGTAGTAACCAACAAAAAATGCCTTCTCTCACTTCCTCCCCCCCAAAAAGAAGCCTTCAGAATCCTTCCAAACCCAACTGGTAAATGTAATCAACTTCTCAAGGGAGGGATGTGAATCACTGTGTCTTTTCAGGGCTAGACAGCATGGCAGGGACGCGTGGCCTCAGTGGCAGAACTCATGTGTGGGTACAGGGAAGAACAAAGGGGAATGAGCTTTGGCTTCGAATATAAAACTCTAATTCTGAAGACAGAATTTGTACCTAATTGAATCTAACAGCTTCAGCAGGGCCTTTTAGGTAGAAATGTTTTCCCTTCTACCCTGTGCCTCCATAATTGATTTAACATGTATTGGGATGGGCGCAAAAAGACCTGAATCCTGAACTTAGTCTGGTTAACCAAAACAGAAACACCAATACAGGATACAACGCAATGTTGTCAAGTCCAAAACATACAGGACATAGGAAAAATTAAGGAAACACAATAAAGGATTTATCCTGCCTTTGGGGCAGGATAAAAGATGTGTGCTAATTTCCAAATAACAGTCTTTTCATTTTATGTGCAAATATTTTCTTAACAAAAATTCCAAGAACTAAACTAACCGCATTACAGTGACTTCTTATGCAAAGTGTGTTTTACATGAGGAAACAAGGAAACAGCACATAATCTAAAAGGAATGGGTATTTAGATGAGCTCTGATAAGTAAGTTAGAACTACTTTTTAGTCACAGTTGCTGTCCTGCAGAGAATGCCCCCATATTCTTTCAATTTCAAATGAACTTTTCAGAATGTTCCTCAAGTAACTCTCATTAATCCCTGCTCAGTACTCATTTTTAGCCCTAGAACATGGCTTTAAGGTGACCTTAATGTTCAGAGTTTTTATTTGGAGGGAACAAATAGATGATACCAAGTTGAGGGGGTGATTTAAGCAATGGTTAGAGAATTATACAAGACAACAGGGATATACAGCAAAGAGCTAGAATTTCCTAGAAATCTACCGGTAACATGTTATTACTGTTATTCTGTGCTCATCAAAAATGAACCACCTAAGCTTTCTGAACATGTAATATAAGCAAAATAATGAAATTTTTAGAAAGCCATAACTGGTGAAAAGAATGCATGTTATAATCTAGAATTAATTCCTTTGTGTGTTCATCTAAGAGTCATTATCCCAGCAGCTTTAAGATAAAGTACTGTTCCAAATTTGAAAATATTTATGCATGTGTATTCATTTGGATTCAATGTATATCAAGATTGAGCCACACTTGTTCTATATATTTTTTATTTTTTATTTTTCAATTACAGTTGACATACATTATATTAGTTTCAAGTATACACATAGTGATTAGACATTTATATAATTTACAAAGTGATCAACCGAAGTATAGTACCCATCTGACAATTTTTTTTAAGATTTTATTTATTTAGTTTTAGAGAGGAAAGGGAGGGAGAAAGAGAGAGAGAAACATCAATGTGCGGTTGCTGGGGGTCATGGCCTGCAACCCAGGCATGTACCCTGACTGGGAATCGAACTGCGACACTTTGGTTCGCAGCCCGTGCTCAATCCACTGAGCTACACCAGCCAGGGCTCCATCTGACAATTTTTAAACTATTGTCTATCTAAAGCTAAAGTATCTTAAAGAATCCCATATATGTCATTTCATCCCAATATATTTCAGTATGTATCTCTAAAAGTAAAAAAAAAAAACCCTAAAATGATGATGACAATAATCTCATCCTTAAAATTTTTAATAACCAAATATTTTAAACAAAGAGAAAAATGAGAATGTACTCCTACATCAGTCCAAGCAAGATAAAACAGATGTCAATATTTGGCTTTTCTTGTTTTACTTAGGTTTTTTCTTTTTCCAATGAAATAAATCATTGCAAACACAGTCAAGTTCCTTTTTTTCTCACTAGTTTTCCAATTATACTACCTCTTAACCAAGATATTAAAATGCTTTATAAACCAATCTACACCAAATTTTCATTATAACTTCTACAATTGTTTTACTTCAAATAGACCTGCAAAAGCCTTGACTAGTCATGACCTTTGTCCCTGGGTCACTTCTAGATGAACTAGATGGTTCCATCAGACTTATTTTAAATTATTACATATTTCCTGAATGTTAAGTATTATGGTTTACTTCATGCTTTTACATGTATCTTTCTGACAAAACTAAAAATAGAGATTAAATTATTTAATCTACAGAGAGTACCACCTGTCTTTTTTTCATAAAAATTTTAATACATTTAATTGATCTTACCTGGAACTTAATGTAAACTAAGACCAATTAAATGAATCTAATTTATTTAAGGAGATATACAGCAAATGTTAAAGACTTACCTGGAATATGGTAATGCATTTATATACACCTAATTCAAGCCATAATAAATAGAATAGGATTATTTTTTGTCTATATTCTTTCCAAGACCTAGTGAAACTCACCATGTATTTTTTAATCTATCTGACTTCATTTATTGCATAAGAAATAAGAAAGGGATGAGTTAAGAAAAGAGAAAAATGGGAATGTGTCTTAAGATGCAAGTTACCTAGTAATTTGAGTTTTTTCAACTTAAATACCAACACCTCCTCCATGAGTATATATTTGCATTCAGTTTTCTCAAAGTTGAGAAGAAGCAGCTCAGGATGAATCTGTAATCTCTGAAAATTATGAGCAGGTGGTTAACCAAAAAGTCTTTTGACAACGAAGATCATAGCCAAATCATAGAATCATAAATGGTTCAGGGTTATGTTTTTGTTTCCCTCTTTCCTTTTCACTTTTCCAGGTTGCCACTTGTCTAATTCATTGTTTTTTATGAGACAGACAAATAGTACAATGAGTCTACTTACAACCTGAGTTAAAGGATGATACTACATTAATTAAACCAGATACTTAACAGAAAAGCAAGGTATTGTGGTAGGGCAAGCAGACATTGGTAGGTTAAGAACACAATATAACCACTGATATGAAAAGTATATGCTCTGAAAATTTCAGATGATGTTCCCAGTTGTTTGGAGAGAGAAAATTACCAAACCCACATCCATTTAGCTAGTTAGCCCAGAATGAAGCTAGCCTTGCCTCTACGATTTCATCAAGCCCTCATTACATCTGTGATTGCTACCAATCTACTGCCCCAACTCACTGAGGGTTGATTACTCTAGTTTAACTTTAGTAACAAGGAGAAGAGAAAAGCCAAGGACAGCTAGAATCCCAGTAAAGGAGGCAGTTCTTTCTAACTGCCTTACCCCTTTCTCTACCTATTCATATCTTCTACCAATTTAGATGCTATATTGAAAAAAAAAAAGGCTAAAGTTCTGCATGTGTAACCCACTGAATGCCCTTGGTACTCAGAGCATTTTCTTGGTACTCAGAAGTTAAGCTTAAGGTATACTGTGCTATTCTAAACCACCTGAATACTTTAAAGCTGGTCCTCCCTCTCCCCATTCACCCCCCAATTTTTTTTTTATTTTCAACCAGTCATCTCTATAAAATAGTATTCAGGACAAGTAGATGTCATCAGATTTCACCTGATGCTACAACCATTTTTATTTTTAGAATCTTAAAATATAGGCATTTAAAAATGGGTGAATACCCCATACTTTTATTCTTATAATTCTAATATTCTATAAAGGGAAAATACCCAAGAGGATATCAGAAGAGGTGTTTATATAATAAGTCTCCCACTATCTACTCTTTTCCTCTCTGGGTGTCCAACTTCATGATCTGTTATAGTTTGTTATGCAAGAGTTGCATTTATACTTCATGATGTAACCTTCATGTTATATGATGTAGTCTTTTGCATAAAAAGTATCTATTCACTTCTGTCTATCTCCACTTCTTCTCTCCTACTCCAAGCTAACATCATCTCTAACCTGGATGACACAACAGGTTTCTAAACTCTATATCTCTCCATTTCTGTTTCCTTCCAATCCATTCCCTACTCAGAAGCAAATGATCTTAAAACAAAAGTTGCATCTTAAAATAGACATTAGGTTCCAGCTTACAAGCCCTCAATGGCTTCCCATTGCATTTAAAATAAAATGCCCCACAAAACAACCTGTAATACTCTACATGACAACCCCAGCCCACCGCTTTTCTATTCTTTCCCCTTACAGTGCTGCAGTTACACTGGCCCCTTTTCAGTTTCAATAACTCCCCTAGTTCTTCCTACTTCTAGACTTTTGCATACGCTCTTGTGAGCATATGCATATGCCTTTGTCTAACACACTCTTCCAGCTAGTCTCCTTCTTATCCCTGGAGTTTCAGCTAGAACACTACCACAAAATGTAACCTCCACAGACAAATCTTCCCTGATATTTTTACCAAAATCATTGCTCCTCTCTCCTATTGTTTTCTAACTTAGAAATGTGTTTATTTTCTTCATTGATCTCATCAAAAGTTTACATTATTTAATTCATGTATTTATTGGATTTTGGTTTGGCCTGTTCCCCTACATTGTCTTTCTGTGCATGTTTGTCCTGTTCAGCATGACATCCCCCAGTGCCTAGAATGGTATCTAGTACATAGTAGACATTCAGTATATATTTGCTGAATAAATAAGTGAATCCAGGATGGAATTGAGGCCACTTCTCTGTTTTACTCCATGTAGAATCTCTGCAGAAGTGACCTAAGCTGAGTCAGTGAAGAAGTAAAGAAAGGTTGATCCTAACATGGTTGAGAAGCATTTCTCTCCCTGTACAGGCATGGGCTAACCCTGCTCCTTTTCTGTATCTACCGCTATGTGCCCTGATTTTAAGCTCCTGGAAGGGCCTCACTCTTGAATTGAGGCAGCCTTTATCTTCTCCAGAGGGGAGAAAATGCATGTGTGGGATAGCTGAGTCTCCTCTTTCAGGCCGTGCTTTCTTTACAAATGGCTGTTACCTGATACAGAAGGTTAAATGAAACAGATTTGACTCGGAACAATAATGGCACAAATCCCACTGTCTGCACACCGTCAAGGTTCCTTAAGAACAAGAATACAGCAGCTCCCTCCATATTCCTTCATAAAAACAAATCCCAAGTATTTGGCAATTATTTCCCTGGCAAAATATTCTTCCTCAGCTCTGAAACCCAACACTTTCAATTATGTAAAGTCAAGAAATAGTTTTTCTTTTCATCATCAAGTCATTTTCTTTTTATCATCAAATTCAATTATGTAATTAAAATGATTGACCATTTTAAAAATTGAAATGTGAACATTTTCTTTTATTAGTAATGCCTTCAATGGCCATTATAAATTGTTTAGTGCTGTATCCCTAAAAATATTTTTATAAGTATTTAATTACGAATTCTGGAAAATTTTGTTTCATTATTTGTAATGGATTCATAATTTTTAAAAAATGTTATTGAATTTATTGGGGTGACATTGGTTAATAAAAATTACATAGGTTTTAAGAATACAATTCTATAATACATCACCTGTATGTTGTATTGTGTGTTCACCATCCAAACTCAAGTCTTCTTCAGTCACCATTTATCCCCCCACCTCCCCTTTCCTGCTTGTAATCACTGAACTGTTGTCTGTGTCTATGAGGGTTTCCTTTTTCAGCTTGAAATCCCTTCACCTTTTTCACGTAACCACCCAAACCCTCTCTGCTTTGAAAACTGTCAGTCTGTTGTCTGTGTCTCTGAGTCTATCTCTATTTTGTTTATTTTGTTCACTAGATTCCACATATGAGTAAAATCATATGGTATTTGTCTTTCTCTGACTGGCTTATTTCACTTAACATAATATTCTCCAGGTCCATCCGTGCTGTTGCAAAAGAAAAGATTTCCTTCTTTATTATGGCGAGTAGCATTCCTTTGTGTAAATGTACCACAACTTTTTTGTCCACTCATCTGCTGATGGGCACATGGGTGGCTTCCAAATTTTGGCTATTGTAAATGACGCTGCAATGAACATAAGGATGCATATATGCTTTTGAATTAGTTTTTCAGGTTCCTTTGAATATACTCCCAGAAGTGGAATTGCTGGCTCATGAGGCAGTTCCATTTTTAGCTTTTTGAGGAACCTCCTTTTTCATAATGGCTGCACCAATATGCATTCCCACCAACAGTGCACTAGGGTTCCCTTCTCTTCACATCCTTGCAGCACTTGTAGTTTTTTTTATTTATTGGTGATAGCCATTCTGACAGGTGTGAAGTGATGTCTCATTGCAGTTTTAATTTGCATCCCTCTAATGATTAGTGATGTTGAGCATCTTTTCATCTTCTATTGGCCATCTGTATATACTCTTTGGAGAAGAGGGTCATTTGCCCATTTTTAAATTGGATTACTTGTTTATTTTTGGTGTTGTGTGTTATAAGTTCCTTACAAATTTTGGATATAACTCCTTATTCCAAGTATCAGAAGTAAATATGTTCTCCCCTTCTGTGAGTTGTCTTTTCACTCTATTGATGGTTTCCTTTGCCTTGCAAAACCTTTTTAGTTTGATGTTGTCCCATTTATTTATTTTTCTTTTGTTTCTCTTGCCTAAGGAGAAATATCAGAAAAAATATTACTATGACAAATGTCCAAGATTTTACTGCCTATGTTTTCCTCTCAACTTTTTTTGGTTTTGAGTCTTATATTTAAGTCTTTAATCCAAAATTGATTCATAATTTTTTGTGGCACTTCCTGCCAGATTAAACACTTATGAATCCATTTCACTTCATTCGGATATGATAGCAAGAGCAAACTGTTATTCAAGTTGTTGAAAGCAAAAGCTCCACCCTGGCTGGCATAGCTCAGTGGATTGAGCGCGGGCTGCGACCCAAAGCGTCGCAGGTCCTATTCCCAGTCAGGGCACATGCCTGGGTTGCAGGCCACGGCCCCCAGCAACCACACATTGACGTTTCTCTCCCTCTCTCTTTCTCCCTCCCTTCCCTCTCTAAAAGTAAATAAATAAAATCTTAAAAAAAAAAGCAAACGTTCCTAATCATTCTAGTGATCTGAATAGAATCTTCCCATTCTCTTGAACATGTATTATTAATAACCAATTTCTATCACATCTCAACGGAAAATAGGTTTTTGGTATAATTATGATCTATTTTACTAGAACTCATTTAATTAGCAATTCTTATGAAGCTTAAAACTAGGGTATTAGCTTATTTATGTTATAGAACTATTTAATTTAGTCACTGCATTTCTAGAGCCTTGTATAGAGATATAAGTCACTCACTCAATGGTAATTGCTAATTAAATATTTGATGAGTGAATAAATGAATCACATAAAGTGTAAACTTTCACAGTGATCCTAAGGCCATTTCTATAGAGGATATAGAATTGAAATTGTAAAATATCTTTGTTAAAAAGCCTAAGGTTATAAAGATTACTTATTTCAAATTCACTGTTTTTGCAGGTGAAAAACTAGGCCCAGAAAGATCAAAGAGTTTGACTGATTGTACTTTCACTAACTAGAAATAGAGTACTAAGTTCCTAAGCCCCCTTCAATTGTTCTCTACTATTTTGTGCCCTTAATAACAATAGTTCATATTAAGTACTTGCAATGCAAAAACATGGTCTTAATACAAAGACAGAGATGTGAAGAGGGTTACATAAAATAGAACAAACCAAAAGAAACCCAGGATTCTTTTGAACATTAGGTCCCCGATACAAAACATTCAAAGCTATTAATTTTAAGATTTTTAGACATTTATTCTTAGCTATTAATTTTTAAGATTTTTAGACATTTTCTAGCAGCCAAGGAACAGTAATATACATTAGTCTCTTAGTAAACCACAGAGATGAAGAACTGAATCAATTTCAGTGATAACTTTAAGGGACAAAAAGCATTTAATCTTTTTACATGTTTTCTTTTCAAACAGAATCAAAACTACAGTAATGCCTGCGTATGGGAGTACCCTATATATAAATAATACAAAACACCTGCAGAGTCAAAACTGTAAGCCATTTAATTTTAACTTCATTGACTTTTCTATTGTTAAACAATATCCTTTAGGCTACCAGCATTACCAAAAAAATTGTTTTTGTCTTCTGTCATAGTTTTAATAAATCTGATAGCAGTTTGTGGCAGACTTTGCTGTTGTTCACTGATAATCAGTTTCCCTGCTGTTTAAGGTTCTTGGAAGGATTCCTGAGAAGGCAAGCCCATGAGCAGAGGGATGTCGTTTCCTTCCCTTCCCTCTGCTCACTAGCAGAGTGAAGCACTCCATTGACAGGGATCAACTTCCAACCTATGGTCTCCATCTACCCCAGAAATTATGGACTCCTTGGCCCAGAAAAGTTTGAAAAATGTTTCTCTCTTAGAGATTGGCATTATATAATAGCTTATTAAACACATTCAGAAGCTCTAGATGTGGACAAAACTTAACATAGCATTAATTAATTAATAGGACCTCAACCTTTTCCTTGCCTAACAATTCTTATTCCTAAGGACCTTCCTTGGCAATCGCTGGACCAAGTTTTAAATATTGCTAATTAAGGTGGCACTGATTACCTAACAGATAAATGAAGACTAAGATAGTTACTTGGACAACAGGTGGCAAAACTGAGTACTAGCCATTGAATGTTTTCACATGGAAATGACATGCATCACTTCTAGTCAGATGCTTAACTTCAAGGAATCTTTCCAGGTACCTCCATGTAGATGAAATTGGACAATATACAGTTGATCCTTGAACAACACAGGTTTGAACTGCACAGGCCCAATTATATGCAGATTTTTTGATAAATATGTACAGTACTGTAAACATATTCTCTCTTCCTTATAAATTTTTTCTCTAGTTTACTTTACTGTAATAATGCAGTATATAATACATATAACAAACAAAATATTTATTAACTAATTTTGTAGGTTATCGGTAAGGCTCTGGTAAACAGTAGGCTATTGGTTGTTAAGTTTTGGGACAAACAATTATAATATATGTGAATTTTTTAATCTGTGAATGAGGTCAGTGCCCATTACCTTCACATTGTTCAGGGATCAAAAAATAGAAACACTGGCCTTACAGAGCAAATTAGACTAAATGGACTAAACAGATATTTACAGCATGTTTCATCCTATAGCAGCAAAGTACACATACTTCTTAGAGCACCTGGAACATTCACCAGGATAGCTCATAGGTAGGCCACAAAACAAGCCTTAAAATCATATTAAGCGTCTTTTTCAACAGCAGTGGCATAAAACTAGAAAGGAATTATAAAAGATACTTCTGCATGGCTAAAGAAACCATCATCAAAATGAAAAGGGTACCAACCATAAAGGAGAACATATTTGCCAATGATACCTTAGACAAGGGTTTGATCTCCAAAAATATAAAGAACTCATACAACTTGACACCAGGAAGACAAATAATCCAATTAAAAATGGTCAAAGGAACTGAACAGACACTTCTCCAAGGAGAACATAGAGAGGGCCCTTAGGCATAAGAAAAGATGTTCAACACTAGCTATCAGAGAGATGCACGTTAAAACCACAATGAGATACCACTTCACACCAGTCAGAATGGCTGTCATTAACAAATCAACAAACAAGTGCTGGTGAAGCTGTAAAGAAAAGAGAACCCTAGTGCACTGTTGGTGGGAATGCAGACTGGTGCAGCCACTGTAGAAAACAGTATGGAATTTCCTCAGAAAACTAAAAATGGAACTGCCTTTTGACAAAGTGATCCCACTGCTGGGAATATACCATAAGAATCCCAAGTCATCAATTCAAAAGAACTTATGCACCCCTATGTTCATTGCAGCTCTATTAACAACAGCCAAGTTCTGGAAACAGCCTAAGAACCCATCAGTAAATGAGTGGATCAAAAAACTGTGGTACATTTACATAATAGAATACTACTCAGCAGAAAGAAAGAACTCCTGGCTTTAGTGAACGCATGGATAAAACTAGAGAATATTATGCTAAGTGCAATAAGCCAGGTGGTGAAAGACAAATACCATATGATCTCACCTATAAGAGGAATCTAATGAAAAAATAAATTAATGAACAAAATAGAACTACAGGCATGGAAACAGGGAACAGGCTGAAAGTGACCAGAGGGATGGGGGGACAAAGATAATGGTGGAAAGAAGCAGAAGGGACTAGACAAAGAACATGTGTAGGTGACCCGGGTACGTAGACAACAGCATAGGAATAGACTGTGAGAGTGGGGGGTGGGCTGGGCAGAGGAGAGCAAAGTGGAAAAATTGGGACAACTGTGGTAGAATAACAATAAAAAATGATTTAAAAAAATAACTGGAACATTCACAAATATAATTTAACAGCATGCTACTGAACAACCAAATAGATCAAAGAAAAATGAAAAAAGAAATCAAAAATTATTTTGAGGTAAATGAAAATGGAAACACAATATACCAAAACTATGGGATGCAGCAAAAGCAGTTCTAAGAGGGAAGTTTATAGCAATAAGTGCCTACATCAAGAAAAAAAAGATTTCTAACAGACAACCTAACTTTTTAACCTAAAGTCACTAGGAAAAAAAGAACAAACTAAGCCTAAAGTTAGTGAAAGAAGAAAATAAAAATTGAATGGAATAAAGAGTAAAACACAGTAGAAAAGATTAATAAAACTAAGAGCTATTTTTTTGAAAAATAAACAAAATTTTAGTGAGACTCACCAAGAAAAAAATACAGAAAGGACTCAAATAAACAAAATCAATAATGACAAAGAAGATATTAATATTTTACAACTGGTACCACAGAAACTCAAAGAATCTGAAAAGACTACTCTAAATATGAGGAGGGACGCTGAAAAACGAAATTATCTTCTGGAGGACAGGCCCCTTGTAGTACAGGCTTCCCCCACTAGGTCAGTGCTCTAGGAACCCATCTGTATCAGTGCACCAGCTGGTGTTGCTCTGAGATGTTCTGTTTGACTTCAGTGAATTTTTTTTGAAGACTCAACACGTTTGCCCTTTTAATGATGGGTAATTTACAAGCACATCTGCCCACACTGTGCTGAGTGTTCAGCAGTTTTTGGCCAAAAATGATGTGACCCCTATATCCCACCCTTTTTATTCACCTGATCTCACCCCCAGTGACTCTTTTTGTTTCCCCAGATGAAAAAAGTCCTCAAAGAGAAATGTTTTGATAATATGGAAGAGGTGAAACAAAAAATAGCAGAAGAACTAAAAGGCATCAAAATTGAGGAGTGCAAAAAGTGTTTGGAGCAGTGGAAAAAACATCTCAATAGGTGTATTGCATCAAATAGATAGTGCTTTGAGGGTGACTGAAGTTTAAATGTAAGAATAAATACATAATTTTTATAAATACATTCCGGGGGGGGGGGTCGTGTGACCCCCCTCATAATTATTTACACACCAACACGATGACAACCTAGAACAAATGGAAAAATTCCTAGAAATGTACAACCTAGCAAGACTGAATCATTAAGAAATACAAAATCTAAACAGATTATTTACTAATAAGGAAATTGAACCAGTAATCAAAAACCCGCCAAGAAACAAAAGCCCACAACCAGAAGGCCTTAGTAGTGAATTCTACAAAACATGAAGAAGAATTAATAGCAATCCTTCTCAAACTCTTCCAAAAAATAGAAAAGAATATTTTCAAACAGATGTTATAAGGCCTGCATTATCCTGATACCAAAACTGGACAGACAGTACAAAAAAGAAAAAGAAAATTACAGACCAATATTTCTGATGAATATAGGTGCAAAAATTCTCAACGAAATATTAGCAAACTGAATTCAGCAGTACTTTAAGAGAATCATACACTGTGATTTATTCCAGGATGCAATGATTCAATACCTGCAAACCAATCAATGTAATACATAACATGAAAAGATTGAAGAATAAAAACATAATCATCTCAATAAATTTGGATAAAAGCATTTGACAAAAGTTAAGATCTTTTCATAATAAAAAGTCAAGAAACGAAGTGTAAAGGGGACAAGCCTCAACATAATGAAGTCCATATATGCAAGACCACAGCTAAAATCATACTTAACAGTGAAATTCTGAAAACTTGTGCTTTAAGTTCAGGAACAACACGATAATGGCCACTCTTGCTACTTTTATTCAACATAATACTGGAAGTTCTAGCCAGAGCAAGTAGGCAAGAAATGAAATAAAAAGCTTCCAAATGAGAAAGAATGAAGTAAAATTTTCTCTATTTGCAGATGACATGATATTATATATAGAAAACTTTAAGAACTCCAGCAAAAAATTGTCAGGACTAATATGTGTATTCATTAAAGATGCAGAATATAAAATCAACACACAATAATCAGGTGTGTTTACATACATGAACTATGAGAAAAAGAAATTAAAAACAATCCCATTTACCATAGCATAAAAAAACAATGAAATACTTAGAATAAATTTAATCAAGGAGTTGAAAAGTCTGTACACTGATAACTATAAGACATTTGTGAGAGAAGACATAAATAAATGAAAGATATTTCATACTCAAGGAATAGAAGGATTAATATTGTTAAAGTGTCCATAATATCCAAAGCCATTTATAAATTCAATGCAATCCCTATTAAAATTTCAATGGCATTCTCCACAGAAACAGAAGATAACCCTAAATTTTTTATTGATCCATGAAAGCCCCCAAATAGTCAAAGCAATCTTGAGAAAAAAGAACAAAGCTGGAGGCATTACACGCCATGATTTCAAACTATATTACCAGGCTGCCATAATCAAAACAGTATGGTACTGCCCTCCCCCCAAAAAGGACATATAGACCAATGGAACAGTTAAAAAACCCCAGAAATAAACTCTCACATATATAGTCAACTGATATTTTTAAAGCAAGCCAAGAATACTCAATATAGAAAGGAAAATCTCTTGAATAAATAGTATTGGGAAAACTGGACAACCACAAGCAAAAGAATAAAATTGGACTATACACAAAAAATCAGTTCAACATAGATTAAAGACAAACTTAAGACCTGAAACCATAAAACTCCTAGGAGAAACAATAAAAGGTATAGTCCTTGAAATCAATTTGGGCAATGATTTTTTGAACTTGATCCCAAAAGCAAACGCAACAACAGCAAAAATAAAGTAGTGGAACTACATCAAACAAAAATTCTTCTGCATGACAAAGACAGCAATAAACGAAATGGGAGAAAATATTTGCAAACCACATATCTGATTAAGACTAATATTCAAAATATATAAAGAATTCAGTCCTGACAGGTGTAGCTCAGTGGGCTGGGCATCATCCTACAAACTGAAAGGTTGCCAGTTCAATTCCCCTTCAGGGCACATACCTGGGTTGTTGGCCAAGTCCCCACTTGGGGTCAGTGAGAGGCAACCAGCTGATGTTTCTCTTGCACATTAATGTTTCCCTTGCACATTAATATTTCTCTCCCTCTCTCTCTCCCTGCCCTTCTTCCTCTCTGAAGATAAATAAATTTTTAATAAAACAGGTGCATAAAATATGCTCAATACCACTCATTTTGGGAAATATATATCAAAACCACAATAAGATATCACCTCACACTTGCTAGGAGGCTATTATTAGAAACAGATATGTGTTGGTGAGAATGTGGAAAAAGAGGAACCCTTGTGCACTACTGGTGGGGATGTAAATTGGTTCAACTATTATGGAAAACAGTTTGGAGGCTCCTCAAAAAATTAAAAGTAGAGATACCATATGGTCTAGCAATCCCACTTTTGGGTATATAGCCAAAGAAAATAAAAGCAGTATCTTAGAGAGATATCTGTACACCCATGTTCATTGCAGTGTTATTTACAATAACCAAGATGTGGAAACAAGATGTGGAAACAAGACATTTGTTCACATATTAATGAATAAAGTGGATGATACATACAATGGCATATTACTCATCCATGATAAAAAATAAAATCCTGTAGTTTGCAGCAGCATGGATGGACCTTGAGAGCATTATACTAAGTGGCATAATTTAGAAAAAGAAAACTAAGTTAGAAAGAGAAAAATTCTTGTATGTGAAATATTAAAGAAGTGAACTCATAGAAACAGAAACTAGAATGATGTTTGCCAGGGTCTGGGCAGTAGGGGAATGGGGAGTTGCTGGTGGAGAAGTATATGTGTTCTGGGGTCTAATGTGCATCATCATGATTATGGTCGATGCTACTGCACTTTAAAGTTGCTAAATAGTAGATCTTAAATGTTCTCACCCAAAAAAATAAATGGTAACTATGTGACATGACAGCAGTGTTAACTAATGCTATGGTGGCAATCACTTTACTATATATAAGCCTACGAATACTGAACATGTAAATTTCCATAAGGCTATATGTCAATTATGTCTCAATAAACCTGGGAAAAAATAACAATTTAACTTAGGGACTGTAATAGCCTTTAACTTACATGTACCTATAAAAAATTTTCCTGGGGGATAGATACAGTTTTATCATATTCTCAAAGAATACATACCCCATAAATGTAGAGAACAACTGTAGTAGTGTATTGGGCAAATGTCTAGTAGTAAGTAAAAACATCAATTGACTCTAAGAACAGACTCATGAAAATAATTCTTAACCAAATTTTTAAAATAAATTTCTCTAGGGAAAGGTTGGAGAAGGCATAGATGTCTCAAACAAAATTTAGAAGAAATAAAATTAAAGAAGTTCAGATTCTACAGATACAACATTCAGGCTGAGTGCCCTCCCTTGCTTTGGGCTTCCAGCTGCTTTGGACACCTGTCACAGGGCCTCACATACTCCTTTCCAATGGAATAATTCCACAAGAACAAAATTAGAATGCATTTATTATTTTCCTTGGAAGATTTTTTTTTACATGTAATAAAGCTGAGCCTCTTTTAAGATCAGCATGTACCACAAGCAAAAAGTAGCTCATACCACAAGGCAGTTTAGAAGGAATTCTTTTTTAAAATACAATTTAAATTCCTCTCAAATGAGAATACCTTTCATGTGACAGACTGCTACTCAGCCAACCTCTGGAAAGGTTTGGAAAGCTCAGAAGATCATTTCTACCTTGAAGCTGAATGTACCTTATGATTACCAAGGACCATGCACAAAGGAAGAAAATGGGTTATTTACACTTTAGGAGAGCCAGCTTATGAGATTCCACAGGAGGAGTTTAAGAAACTGTCTACTTCCATACTAAATAAAGAAGTATGTACTAATTCTTTATATCTTTTAATTTCAAATAAAATTCAAAGACATTTTTCAACTTAGTTATTGGTTAGACCCCTATATTTATATCATCCTATTTATTCAAGAGATTTCTCAAATTGTCCTATAAATTAAGTTGGTTGGAAATCAGGGATTTCATTTTAAATTTTATTTTATAAAAGGGCTCCCACTTTCCTATATAACACATTCCTGAAAAGGGTTTGAAAGTCAAATGTCTAAAATACAATCATTAGGCATATACAGTATAATTCTGGTTCTAATTTGTCTGAATTCTCACCAATCCTTAGTATTGTCAGTCAGCTTAAATTTGCCAATTGCAGAATACATTAGTATTTCTGTGATCTTAATTTACATTTTCCTAATTACCAATGGCAATTATCTTCTTATTATAATGTGTTTAGACCATTTGTATTCACTCTTTTGTGAAGTATCTGTTTACGTGTTAGCTTCTTCTATTTGTTTTTTGTCTTTCCTTATTTGTAGGAATTATACACGTTTTGGACAATGTCACCATGTTGCACAATTGCAAAAAAGAATGTTTTCAAATCAAGAAAATACCATTTATTTAGAATAGAATGTGATTATTTTTAAAAAATTAGTCATTAAGTAAAAATTGATTGATAGTCCTGAAGTATTAAAACTTGTTTCAAAATTTAAGACATGAAGTATCTAATGTATTATAAAGAATGTTTATCAAAAATAGAATGTTTTTACCAAAGAAATACAGCAATTACAGATAACATCTTAGTTTTATAAACAATATGTTTATATGGAGCACTTTCTATCCTACCACTGTTAGGTATCTGTAGTTCCCTTATATGTAAGGCATGTATGTATGTCTGTGGAAAGGTGACTATAAAATGAGATGTGTACCCTGGGGAAGGCAACTTTACATGCCTTTCATATCACCTCCCCCATTCTATGTTATCAAAACATCTTTGCTTAGTGTTTTAGCTTCTCACATTGTCTTACTACTGCAATAGCCTCTGCACCCATACAGGCGTCCTTGATTCTAACCTAACCCCATCTTTCAAGCTAGTTCCTAAAATTTGCATTATCAATATGTTTTCCCCAAAAACAGTGGTCTCTCCTCTACAATAATCTAAATTGGGTTTTTTGTCAAACTTAGAGTGAAATTTAAGCTCTAAGCTTAAATCTAATTTTTGATTCGGAAATTCAGGACATTCTTAAATCAGACGTCAGACTTATCCTTAAAATCTTCTCTCTAATTGCTGATCTACAGAAAATTATGCATCATTTAGATTAATGTTTTCTCAAGAGAACTTCTTTGCATCATTTGTTTTCCTTGGAAGTCTTCCTCTCATTTGTTGAAAGTATCATCTCTACCCTTCAGCTCCTTGAATCTTACAGTATATTCATTGCTTATGTTTGTTTAATAAATGAATGCATGAATGTATGAAGTATCACTTCTATTAGATTTGCCTTAGTTTCCAAGACAGGTATTTCACTTTCTTTTGAGCCACAAAGAGCTTTACTTTTTCTTATTGTTATTTGACATACTTTCCCTTATGTTTCAGTTAAAGGTGGACTTGTCTCATCCTTCACACTAGAACATAAATACTATGTTGAGGGATTGTATTCCCCTCATCTTTGTTTTCATAGAGAATGTAGCTGTACCTGCAGTGTGCCCTCAAAAAATTCTTAGAAGCATGTGTGGATGTCTTACTAAAATATATGAAGGACACAAAGGGTGAGGTTGTATAGAAGACTGGTGGGGACTTGGTGGAAATGTGAGAGATTATCTCTCTTGAAAGTTCAAGGCAAGTTACACCCTGAAATTGTTGAAAAACACAAATTCTTATGATAATTCACTCAAAAAATATTCATGACAGTAGTTTTGAGCTCAATTATATTGGCCATATGACCCAAATGATCTCTTTACATGGAAATCCATAGCTGAGACAATTGAATGGGAAAATATAAGCAAAAATGAGTGGTGTGTTAAGTGCACTATGTAGTCAGTCAGTGGAAGTCTCTGTTTCATTTCCACTATTGTGCTACATAAACAGTCATTGTAGTCTAATGAGTAAAAACATGAATCTGCTAGTTAGAATTTGTCTTTCTGTTCAATATATGAAAGGCTCTATATAAATTTCAGGCAGAAATATAAGAAAGAAAATGGGTAACATTAATTCCTTGTTTTTAAAAATTTTGTATTTATATTCATTACATGTGTAATTTCAGTGGTGCTTTTTATAGTTTCTTGAAAGAAATACTTTTCTTCAGCAGGTACTGAACAATATTCCATTACCAATATGGATGCTTACCAATTCTCAGTGATACAGTAATATGAAAAATTCTTGACATGCTCCTTGTCAATTAAAATAACTTTTATAAGCATCTAATTAATTCCTAGATCATATCAATGAAAGCATTATATTTCAAGTAAGGTCCAAAGAATTGGGAAAAAGAAATCTTGATATTCTTGGAAAATATTTTTACATATGAGAATATTAAGAAACTTTCATTATGCTTTCAGTATGTTTTTTAAAGTGTGTCTATTTCTGTTGGGCTATGAAGAAACCACATTCTTGCTTATACTTTAAAGACTTAGAACACATGTTCTGTTTAATTATCTTATCCTGGTAAACTGAGACTTATGTAATTAAAGTTTTAAGCAGAAAAATATGGCATAGATAATGTCTATGCTTCTAGGATTGATCTGATTGATAAGAGTGCCAAGGCACATAAATGAATTGCAAAAATCAGTAAAACTGGGAAAGATGCACAAATAAAGACCATTTTTTATGAATGGCAAAAGTGATTACTTTAGCAAGGTCAAAAACTACATAACATTTTTCTGTGGTTTTCTGCTTTCTCCAACTGAAATCATATAGGGAAAAAGTATTAAGGAACTGAAAAGCCAAAAGATAGTTTTTCTATAAAAGTATTAATGGTTGTTCAGAGAATCAAATCCTCAATAAAGTACTGAAAGAGTTTTAATTCCTTGTGGAGCCATCAAAATTTGAAAAGCATCTGAGATTAGTATACAAACTCACTTTGAGTAAAATATGTATAGGGAACTAATTCTGTGCAAGCCTGAGAAAAACACAACTATGCTAATCAATTTTAAGAATAATTTTAACAAGTTTAACAATAATTCAGAGATAATGAATACAAAATCAAATATATCTGGGTTTTTGTCTTAAAGTTATTTAAATCTTGCTCTAAAAGTGTATATAATTTATTTTTGTGTATATGTACTTGCCTAGTTCAAGAGAAATTGTATATTTAAGAGAATTCAGAAGGAAAAAAAATGTGTTGATCCCTTTACTAATCACAGCTATGTAAAACCAAGGTGTTTGTAAGAGAAGTCCACCTGGAGACAATGTTTCCTAATAGCAATAAAGTGCCAAGAAAGAAAATAACCTCAAAACTACTGGCAGTGGGTTTGTTGTGCATGGCCTTTATTGTGTTTAGGCATGTTCCCTCTATTCCCACGTTGCTAAGAGTTGTTATCATAAATTGGTGCTGGATTTTATCAAATGCTTTTTCTGCACCTATTGATATGATCACATGGTTTTATCCTACATTAAGTTTATGTGGTGAGTCACATTTATTGATTTGCAAATGTTGTAGCAACCTTGTACTGCTGGAATAAATCCTACTTGATCATGGTGTATGACATTTTTTTATGCGTTGCTATATTTGGTTTGCTAGTATTTTGTTGAGGATTTTAGCATCTATGTTCATCAGGAATATTGGCCTATAATTTTTTTTGTATTGTCTCTATCTGGTTTTAGAATTAGGGTAATGCTTGCCTTATAAAGTGAGTTTGGGAGCTTTCCCTCCTCTTGAATTTTTTGAAGTAATTTGAAAAGAAGGGATGTTAATTCTTCTCAGAATGTTTGGTAAAATTCACCTGTGAAACCGTCCAGTTCAGGCCATGCATGACAAGCTCACTACCTGCATCATACTCAATGGGCAAAAACTACAAGTGTCCCTTTAAGATTGGAAAAAAGACAGGGATGTTTGTTTTCACTTCTTTTATTCAACACAGGACGGGAAGTCCTAGCCACAGCAATCAGACAAGAAGAAGAAAAAAAAGGCATGAAAATTGGAAAGGAAGAAGTAAAACTGTATTTGCAGATGATGTGATACTGTACATAAAAACCCCAAAGAGTCCACCAAAAACTACTAGAGCTGAAAAATGAATTCAGTAAAGTAGCAGGATACAAAATTAATATCCAGCAAGCAGTTACATTTTTATATGCCAGTAACAACTAATGGAAAAGAAATTAAGAAAACAATTCCATTCAGCATTGCCTCAAAAAGAATAAAATACTTGGGAATAAACCTAACCAAGGAAGTAAAAGACCTGTACTCAGAAAATTATAAGACACGGAAGAAAGAAATTAAAGAAGATACAAATAAGTGGAAGGAGCACATACTGTGTTCATGGATAAGAATTAACATCATTAAAATGTCCATACTACCCAAAGCAATCTACACTGCTGATCATGGGCACTATCAGACAAGCCAGCCATGAGGCTTCTCTGAGGATCTTTGTAGACAGCAGAAGTGGGCTAGAGGGAGACAACAGAAGAAAGCAATATGCCAGTGTTAACTGTAGCTGATACATTGGTTTGGTGACAGATAAACTTTGGGGAGCCCCAGAAATAATTGGAGGTACTATTATAAGAACAGGGATTAAAAGTTAATGTGGCTTCTAGCCCTAGCTGGTGTGGCTCCATGGATTGAGTGCCCCACTGCCAAGCAAAGGGTCAGTCAGGGCACATCCCTGGGTTGCATGCCAGGTCCCCAGTAGGGGGCGCACAAGGGGCAACCACACATTGATTTCTCTCTCCCTTCCTTTCTCTCTAAAGATAAATAAAATCTTCAAAAAGAAGTTGATATGACTTCTATTTTAGAATATACAGGTTCTACATATAAAACAGAGGGCAAGAAATTCAACAAGAATCTTATCTTAATGATAGGCTTCCACCACTTTAACACAAAAGAAGGTGATCTAAGTGACAACAGGACTGCTCTATGACTGGCTTGTGCAGTGAAATTTTAACAATATTAATATTTGTAGTTCAGGAAAGATTAATACAATCTACAAAAATTTGGTCAACTAACATCAATGGCCACATTGTTATAAGATTATGCCAAATTGGGTTCAATATCATAGCTACATGTTTTAAAATATAGGTTTTATTACTACTCAGGTGTGGTGAGCAAAACAGATTTGGACACAATTGTCACTAAAAATATAATTTGTTACTCATAGGTCCCTGGAAGAGGGTACACATCACCATGAGGGGCCACACAGGGACACTCCAGCATCAGTCAGGGGTCAGAGAGACCAGGGAAAATGTGGGTAAGGGCCTTCCTTGTGGTTTCTGTGGGAAGGAACAGGCAAGACAAGGTAAATGAGCTTAGGGTTTGCTAGTTTGGATAACTCCAGTGGGCTACTGATGCATTAAGGCTGTCCCTACTTGTCTGGTACCTGGTCCTGGGGTGACTAGGACAGATGGATAATGTCCAGAGTAGAAGAATCCTATAAAGGAGGTGGTTGGGGGTAAGGGCTCCGGATTGTTTGGTTTGCACAGGAAAAGTGCACTGGAAGTTTGATGTCTGTGGGAATTAGCTAACCTTGTGAGACACAATCCCTTCAAAGTCATTAAGGCTCTAAGGTGTCTAACTATCTGAGAACACTGGGTTGGCCAATAAGTTTGTTTAGTTTTTTCTATACGATAGCTCTAGTGATTGTCTTTAACTTCATTCAAAACAATTTTGTTAGACTGTATTGTGACAGCTGTCATATCAGTATACATTTACAAAAATTATCGAAATTGGTGAATTTTTGTGTAGCAATTTTAACATTGAAGATGGAAGAAAACAATCAACATGTTCAGCATATTATGCTTTATTATTTTAAGAAAGTTAAAAAATGCAACTGAAATGCAAAAAAGAGATTTGTGCAGTGTATGGAGAAGGTGCTGTCATTGAACAAACGTGTCAAAAGTGGTTTGCAAAGTTTCTTGGTACTGTTGACATTTTGATCAAGTAATTCTTTGTTGTGGGGCTGTCTTATGCATTGGAAGATGTTTAGCAGCACCCCTGGCTTCTACCCACTAGAGGCCAATAGTGGGAGATAACCAACATACTCAAAATATCCAAATCAATAAAGTTATTAGTAAAAATGAAAAAAATATGTCTTTTATTTTATGGAAAGAACTAAATGGACTTTTTGGCCAACCCAGTAAAAGATGGTAAATGCACTATAGGAATTGGTAGGAGTTTCAGAACTGGCCATAAGCTTAGATGTGTATCTAAACTTACGCAAGTGATGCGGTGAGGCCTAGAAAACTAACTCCAAGTCTAAAAACAGTCAAGTTCTCAGTTTCAGGTTTGCTGAAGCAGACTCACCAGAGGGTATGGGGGGGATAAATGGTGATGAACAGAGGCTTGACTTGGGGTGGTGAACACACAATACAGTGTACAGATGATGTGTTGTAGAACTGTGCACCTAAAATCTGTATAATTTCATTAACCAGTGTCACCGAATAAATTCAATAACACGGGGGGAAAGGGAAAATGAACCTGAGCTGGAATAATAGAAAGGTAATAGTGAAAGATGATGCAACAGTCTTCCCACCACTCTTGGCATTAGTCAGACCCTCTTTAGGGTGTTCCTGGTGCCTGGTTTAGAGCTCCACTGCCCAACCTCTAACCCAGAGGGAGATGAAAACTCCTGCATTAGGCCCTTTGGAGTATATGAAAAGGCACAGAGCCTGATCTGGGCTTTAAAAAAATATGCAATTTAATTTTAGAGACAACATATTCTTACCCATGAAAGGTTAACAATATATAAGGTACCAGTACAAAAAAAGCCCCAAGGCAGTTTTAAATTAAATGCCAATTAAAAAAAACAAGAAACATCTGTGGGTACAGTGGTCTGGAAAGGTGCCATGGAAGAGGCAGGAGATAAACCAGGCATTTAAAAATGGATGGGGTTTGAAGAGGAAAAGGCAGATTTGAGACATGGAGCAGGTGAAGAGAACAAGGCATGCTACGAGAACAATAAGAGCAGGTCAGGCAGAGCAAAGCCCATATAGAGCAAAAATGTAACTCAAAGTTTGAGAGACAGGTTGTGAAAGGTCTTACTTGTTTGTTAGGTTTCTGGAAGGGTCAAAGGAAAAGGGGTTAGAATGTAGCATTATAAAAGTGAGCATTTGGGAAGATTTATTTTATGACACCAAAGTCTTCAGGTCTCTGTACACATTATCCCTCATGAGACACTCAGAACTAGCCTACCGTGAGCCACATTTCCAGCCTTCCTTGTTCATTGTCCAAAGGGACAGGATCCCCAGACAAATAAACTATGCCAGGCCATCATCCCTAGAAAAATTGTCTAACCCCAGATTCTATGCCCTCTCTCCCCTGCCTCAAACAGCATCCCCAAGACCTTCACAAGGACATAGGGGCGCATAAGTTCTTTTAAATTGGTGTTCATAACAATGCTCTTTACAATAGCCAATAGCTGGAAACAACCTAAATGCTTATCAGTAAATGAATGGATAAAAACTGTGGTACATTTATGCAATGGAATACTACACAGCAGAAAGAAAGAAGGAACTCATACCCTTAGCAACATCATGGATGGAACTGGAGAGCATTATGCTAAGTGAAATAAGCCAGGCAGTGAAAGACAAATACTATATGACCTCACTTATGAGAGGAATCTAATGAACGAAATAAACTAACAAGCAAAACAGAACCAGAGACATGAAAACATGGAACAGACTGACAGTGACCACAGGAGAGGGAGGTGGGGGATAATGGTGGAAAGAAGGGGAGGGACTAAAGAACATATCTGCATGACCCACAGACATAGACAACAGTATGAGAATGGACTGCGGGAGCAGGGATCAGGGGGTAAGCTGGGCGGGGGAGTGCAAAGGGAGAAAAATTGGGACAACTGCAATAGAATAAGAATAAAACAAGAATTTCACAAGGAGAAAACTGCCTTATATTCTCAAGTTCTTCATCAGATGTTCTTTCTCTTCCCTTGTCTCCTATAAGACTGCTTCCTCTGTGCCCCTTCCCAGTGCAGGCTGCACCTTCCGCACCATGCCCACCTCCCCTCACCAAGGGTTGGGAGGGGTAGCTGGTACATTCTTATAAAGGCCTTTCAACGACTCTTTCAAAGTTGACCCTCTTGTTAAAATAGAAAGCTAGATGACACATATGTACCAATATACATGCATATATACTTGCTCCTGAGGTTTATAGCATAACCAATGACCCATGTTCCTACTGCACTGCTCTTTGGTGTCATCAACACATTTGCCTAGGTCCAAACACAATCACTGAAGATACTGTTGTAGGCACAATCTTCCCCTTCACCCCACCTCCTGCCATTATCCTGGTTGAATTCAAATAATACCTTGTCATTTCCTGTTAATGGTCATTCTCTGTTTCTCACTGTTTATAGTTCCTTTCTCAACACTAGCTGTAGCCACTCTCTCATCCCACTCTGTATTAGTCCATACTGGACTTGGGTCAGACCCTGGAATATTCCAAGTTCATTCCCACCTCAGCATTTTTGTATATACTAAGTTTCCTTGCTAGAACACTAAGACTTACTCATCTCCCAAAACTTTTGACCCTTTCCTTCCACAATCCTAATTTCTACTAATTCTTACTCCTCTGTCAGCTCTCAATCCAAATGGCCTTTTAAAAGAAACATTTCCACAATAAACACACCCCCAACCCATACAGACTACAGTTGGGCAGTGATTCTCAGCTAGGGGAAAATTGTGCCCCCAGGTGATATTTGGCAATAAATGCTTTTGCTTGTCACAAGTGGGGATGGGCATATAGTGGGTAGAGGTCAGGGATGCTACTAAACATTCTGCAATGAACACAATACGGCCTCCACAAAAAGGAATTATCCAACACAAAATCTCCAAAGTGCCAAGTTTGAGAGATCCTTTGGTAGATTAGAGTAGTCCTTATACATTTCTGTTGCAGTATTTATCACATTTTAATATTATTTATTTAATGTCTGTCTTTAATATCTATCTGTGTTCATTACTAAATCACAAGTACACAGCAACTGGAATACAGTGGTGACTAATGCCCGTTTATAGGTAGTATGTAGAGAAGAAGAATTGACAAGAAAAGAGCTCGGAAGAGGAAAATTGGTTGGGAAACATTCAGTAATTCAATAATAAGGAAAGTTTGGATTAAAATGCCACAGGTAGAAATGGTGAGAGTAGAGGAAGGCAAGAATCTTTGTTATAAGAAAGAATTTAAAAGTATGTGAATTATTAGATATGAGTGGTTGATAAAAATATAATGTAAAAAAACTTGGAGACTTGGGCAGTCTTAAATGGAACAAATAGAAACTGTCTTATTTTTAATTGTATTACTTTTTATATGAAAGGTTATTTGAGACAGCTTAAAATTAAAGGCATATAAAAAAGAACATTAAATTAAGAACAAAATATTAAATATCAAATAATGAGAGCAATCAAAATATAAATAATTTTACCAGCAACCTAAGATAAAGATAGGGCTATAATTTAATACAAAATATAAATCTAAATTTTCTGAGAGCCAAGACACAAAGCAAAGTATAAATACGACTGGGTTCCATCTTGATAAAAACATCACCACACTTCATGCTCTTTTCTTCTGAGTTATTTTGTTATTGATATTCTTTTTTTAATCCTCACCCAAGGACATGCTTATTGATTTTTAGAGAGAGGAAAAGAAAGGGAGAGGGAGAGGGAGAGAAACACTGATGTGAGAGAGAAACATTGATCAGTTGCCTCTCATACACCCCACCAACCGAGGACCGAACCTGCAACCTAGGCATGTGCCCTAGCCAAATAAAATCCATGACCTTTTGGTTTACGAGATGACACTCCAGCCAACTGAGTCACACTGGCCAAGGCTGTTAATATTCCTAAGTTTTGTCAAATATTTCATTGAAAAGACAAATATTTCTAGAATTGAACTCTAAGACTAATATGCCCAAATGATTCTTAGGAAACACAAAATTGTAATGAATCATGTTTTCAGTAGTAATTTTATGGATGTACATAAATGTCTTTCGTGTGACTCTTTTTATATAGGCTCATAATTAATTAAAGAAGTATCAGGCTATGAAGATGTCTAGAGGGCAGTGATTCTCAGCTACCTGAGGGGCCACTGGTTTGTTGGGGGGTGGGGGGGAGGTGGCATCTTTTAAAGTAGGTGTATGCCTTCTCACAGAACCAATGAAACAGTTATCTTTCATTGGATAAGTGTATTCTCACTAGATATCTGTGGGACCATGTGGTGGTAGTATAGAGAATTCTCTCTCCATCAGTTTGTACAGTTTTAAACAAATTTTCTTGTTAAACTCAGATGTAATTTTTATATTTTGCTTCTGGATTTTAAATGACAATTAATGTAGTCCAATGGGTGATGTTTCTGATAGAAAAATGTTGTACATGTGAGCAGAAAACTAAGTGAAGACATTATTTCTTACACAGGATATATTAAATTGATCTAGTTAAAACATGGACCTTGGATTCACTGCCATCATCTATCTCTGCTATCATTTGAGCTACTTCCCCTCTAAAAGGCTGTTGAAAAGTTTAGAGACAATATATGGAATATTCTCAGCAAAGGATATGTCACATAGTAGGTGCTTAATAAATTATTTACTATCAAAAAAGACGAAATAAGTATATTAAGATATGTTATTTTTAAGTCCCTGGAAAAGACAAAGTATTAAATATTTGTCTTTTTCCCCCACTACTCCAAAGGTTGATAATTCTTAGTCTTAAGAAAGAATTAAAACAATTAAGTAGAATCATTATTGAAATGAATTTGTAGGCAAGCAATGATCTAATAGAAAAGAAGTATTTTAGGTATTTCTAAACCCGGGATGATGTGCAACACAATCAGACCAGTATTCACAGAGGGTCATCAACAATGTTATGACCTAATTGCTATCATTACACAGGGCATCTGAACATTGAAATAATCTCTTGAAAACAACCTAAAATCATTTCTCACTGTAGGTTAATGTGAGTTTGGAACAAAAAATTTCCCCTTAAAAAGCTTCTACAATTGCAGTACTCAGAATCTATAATGTCAGTACTGGCTGGCACATCGCTGACATTCAGAAAGAATGCACTGCTAAACATCATGTGCTGTTTCTCGGATCACCATTTTGAGGGATGGTTTGCGTCATGTTCTAAGCAGAACATTTTTGGAAAAATAAACTGTTCTTTCTTTACAACTGAAGCAGTTAATACAATTCTAAGCCAGGGAGACAATTGTCCTTCATTGGTTAAGTGCATTGTCCCTAGAAGTCCTCGTGGAGAGGAAGGGTTAAGGATGGGCATTGAGTTGGGAGCACGGGAAAGGGTGGTGGTACAGAGACTTCTCTTTCCACCAGCTTGCGTAGTTCTAGGCAGATATTTTCTTATTAGTGTCAGACGTTATTTTTCTAATTTGCCTCTGGATTTTAATGACATTTACTCCAAACATGACATTTAATAGCTCTGTGAAAGTAATAATAAAATTGTACAGAAAGGAAGTGCTTAGTAAGAAAAAGTTGGACTTAAATTCATTTTCCCAGTCCCAGTCTTCTCTTTCCTCTTTCGTGTTTTGCCATTGACAATAATTCCAGTGTCCTAACACTGAGAGTCATGGGGATAAATCAAAATATAAATTATCCATATTTATTTGGGTAACTGCTAAAGGAAAGACAACATCCCATTTGAAGTTCATTATTAACTGAGATTAGATCTAAACCTTTCCAGTTAAAAATGATTTAAATGGGTTATTCTGGCTTCCAAAATTAGTTTGGAAAATTTATGATACTATTGTTTGAGAGTAGAGGCAGAACTTACTGAAAAATTGTATCCTAGCTGTGGGTTAGACGCACATACCATTGAGTGCCAGTTGCTCACTGGTAGGCAACAAAAACACTGAAGCTCAAGAATTAGGCATTGTGGTTTCTAATCTGTCTACCCATTCATTCCTGTGTTCAGGGTAGACCCAAATATATTCTGTGGCTTTAGTGTTTTTCTACCTTATGACAGCTACCTTCTGACTGCCAAGATTACCTGCTAGGATTTTCCTCTCAAGCCTCCTCTAAGTATTGTTGTATGTTCTAAATGACATCACCCTTCTTTCTTACCCACCAGTAAAACTCCTCAGCTTTAGTGTATTGATCTAGCACAGCTACTATTTACTTCATTATGCTATCATTGAATTGATATCCATGTGCCTGTTTAAACTATGAGGTACTTCAGCATTCATATTCATCCTTGTATCCCCAGCCTCACATAGTATTTGTGATGCCATAAGGACTCATTATTTACAGAAAGAAGGAAGATGCAAAGGAAGAATGAAAAAAAGGAACTATGGGAGAAAGAAACAAAGGAAGAAAATGTTCTAAGAGTGATGCTGCCCTAATGTTTAATAAAATTAAAACAGCTTGTGGCCAATCTTAAAAGGTGAAAACTCCAAAGAATTTTTGAATTTTTAAAAAACACTTGGTCAAACAAAAAGATAAACTCTTAAAGGTGAAAGTCCAGGTTCTCTGCTTCACTGGTGGGACAATTATTTGTGGTTAGGAATCTCCATCAGTGCCCCTTAAACCACCTCATATTTAGAACCCTAAAGTAACTGAGTCCAAGTAAAGGGGACCCTGCCTGTGCTCCCCATTCACACCTATCTGTAATGGAGTTTTCAGAAGGTGTGGAGAAGGGGAGTTTAAGGGAATTAATCATCACCCAGAGGATAAACTAGCCAAGTCTTAAATGAAGGTAACAAGAAGATGAGCATGTGAATGCTGGAATATTAAACTTCAAATTAGTAGAACTACTTTTGAGAAGTTCTGGCAGTATCTGAATCTGCTGACCTTTTTATATTTATCCTTTGCACCCAGTCTCAGGGGAAGAAGCCACCACGGTCCTAAAAATAAGATTTCCTCTTGTTCTTTCAACCCCAACTCTTCTCATCTCCACAAATGCCTTTCCTGCAGTTAACATTACAAGAAAACACGTCAGCACTTTCAGCCTCCCTTTCTAAATTATCCTCTTCCCTCCTGTCTTGAAACACACTCACATCTCTCCCATCTAAAAATATAAGCAGTTCAATGCACCTCTTGTCAATATACCTGTCTCTGTAATCCACTTCCCTATTTAACCAAGCATGTATTATAATTTGTTGTTTATCCTTTCAAAGCTATGATAATTAACCTATAAAGTTACCAGTATCATTCTAAACAAATCCAAATTATCTCATTTGAGTAACATTTGTATATTTGACCATTCTCTGCTACCGGAAGACAATGTATTGGTTTTCAATTAGCAATAATTGTGCCTTGGATAAACCTCATTGGCTATGTATGATACTGCCACTGCGCAAAGCTAGACAATGTATTGGATTTCCTTTGTTAAATTTTGTTTTTCCTATCCCCCCACCAATTAACCTTTGTTTCAGCTGTCTTTCTTTACTTCTTTCACTGAAATGACAATCTCTGAAATGACAGTCCTCTGTTTCTCATCCTGTGTGATTTCCTACATTCTCCGTTATCTCTAATCTTAACCTCTTGCCCAGATTTCAATTACCATGCATTTTGAGTTGTGGACTCACTTGACTTAAACATCTTGAAGAGCTAGGAATGAGGGGAGTGGGGGGAAACTAAGAGGAGTGGGGGGAAGTGGTGTGTCATGAATGAAAGAATAGACTGTCTTTATACTTGTTATTTCAAATTAAATTGACATTGATAATTGTCTCCTGTTCTATACCAAATGCTATGTAAGATATGTTATAAAAGACAGAATAAAAACCACTCTTTAAACAACCTGCGCATATTAGAATATTAGATAGCCTTCCAAACATCTTCATTTTGGGTGTCCAGAGTTGTCCTTGAATTTCCCTTAAAATCAAGAAGTCCTATTGACCTGGCTGATGTGGCTCAGTTGATTGAGTGCCAGCCTGCGAACCAAAGGGTTGCCAGTTCAATGCTCAGTCAGGGCACATGCCTGGCTTGCAGATCTCCAGCAGGGGGCACATGAAAGGTAACCGCACATTGATGTTTCTCTCTGCTCTTTCTCCCTTTCCTTCTCTCTAAAAATAAAGAAAGAAAACCTTTTTTTTTTAAAAAAAAAAAAAGGAGTTATATTGATCTTTCCTTCCAATATGCATTGGATTTCTCCCATCCTTTCCATGTTTACTTCTTACACCTTAGCTGGGGCTTTCATTGCCTAGCCCACTGATGGCCCACTCATGTTAATGGCTTCCCCTCCTGTGCTGCTTTTTCCTGTCTTTCCATCTGCAATCCAGTGTCATATGCATGGACTAATTTATCTCTCTTAGAGAGATGCTTTCCACATTTTGCTCCATCATAAGAACTGAAAATGGCCCATCCCCAGATCTAATTTGAAGTTATTCAAGAGTAATTTTATTTACAATTTAAAGGAACAAAATTTGTAGATAAGGGAGAACATCTTAAAACATTTGACAAACTCTCTAGAAATAAGTTTATAGATAAGCTGAAGAAATGTAAGCTAGGTTTTGGCAGAGCAAAGGGGATTTGTGCCTGACTGAAGAGATACTGCACTTTAAGGCTGTGTTTGGCCTTGTCCTAGTCCATGTGTTTATCAGCGATTCATATGAAGGCAAATGCATGCTAACATAATGTTTAGAAAACCAATGTTTTGGAGATCTATATCAATAGGACATAAATTCAAAACATTCTCTCTGGACTCAAAAATATGGCTGATACTGGCATCAAGTTTTATGAGAATAAAATAACCTATACTTAGAACAAGAATAAAATCAATTGTATCAATACAAGTTCAGGAAAGAAAGAATATGGGTTACCAGTGACATTTATAAGAACATAACAGATTTTAGTAAAGAGACTAATACTAATGTAGTCCAAAAACATGACCTAGATAATGGAATCTAAAGCTACTCAAATATAATATTAACTGTTTTCTGTGCAGGAGACACAAAACTAGTTTTCTATTTCCTAAGTTAAGAGATGAGGACTAACCTGTAGTTGTTATAGCAAAAGAGCACTGACATGGTTCTGCATCTACCAGCAAAGGAACAATGCCACGGTCTCCCAGTTCATCTTTCCTGTCACTCCTGTCACAGTTCCTGGCTCTCAGTAGAAGTTCAATGCTTGTGGCTTGACCAAACAAATAACTGGACAGATGATGAGGCAGTAGCCAAACTACTGAGAACACAATTAATGTAACTCCCACAAGTTGGAAATGTTATGTTTGTATATATAATGAATATGTGTATAAAATAAAGTTTTGACCTTCTTTCAAAAAGATTACAAAATGGACAAGTACAGTTGATTTGTCTAAGAAAACATTTCAAAGTCAGTTGAGGAAACATGGAACATAAGAATGAGAAAGGCAAGGGTATATCTATTTTGGCCAAAGTTATAAATTTTATTTCAAAGAGAGATTTCAATGTAATTGTAACTGATAAAGGCTATATTTCTAAGTTCCTAAAAACTTGTCCTTTATAAAGCCAAACATAACAAGGCAAAGTAGTGTGGGAGAAGAGCTCCAGCACTGCATAGGAATAACCTTGTGGCATTGAACTCTACATCTGTGCACTGAGGTGAGCTTTCTGACTTCCCCTTAAGGGTAAAACATCGGAGAATAGAATCTCTAATTAAAATGGGAATTGAGTAGGCTCCTCTGAAGCACGCACATGCCATTCCTCATTCTCAGGTGTGCATTTTTCCTTTTCTCCTAAACGCTAAAGGTTCCCATGAGATTTGCAACCAAGGGAGACACAGGTAGTAGTAGCTTGTCCTGGGATTACTCACTGATCCTGTCTCCAAGACCTCCATTTCTCTGACTTTTCAGTGAGCTAACAGCAGCCCCGCTGGGGCTCACTTCCTTTCTATGATGTTTCTGGAGAGCCAAAGCAGAGCACCATGTAGGCTCTCTCCTGTTGCTTTTTCTACCCTAAACCTTTCCTTTGTTTCTCTGTCCCCAGTGCTAATAAATATACTTTAGAAATAAAATAAAATAGGTATTGAGTTGTACAGAACCATGCTTTCAGTGGTGACAATGTAAGAATTTGTAGAAAATCAAGTGAGCAAGTATTTATGGGGTGTTTAAAGTTCTCTGCCTTCAAATAAAAGATTTGAATTTTCAAAGTTCTGTGAAAGAATGAGACAATGTGCTATATTAGGGGAAAGCTTCTAGGCTATTTAACTCCAGCCAAGTATACTGCAAAGTCCATGTCAAAAAGTGGCACTAGCAAGGCAAGGATCTGGGTTTGTCCAAAATTCTGTGAGTGCTATAATATGAAGATTTCTTAGAGGATAACTTAGTAAAAATAGTTATACATCTTGACCTGCAAAATCAGAGATAACAAGCGAGCTTTAACTCATGTGCCAACTCTAATTATTTGGTAGAGACTGCTGAAAGTAGCATGATGAGAAGGATTCTGAAGCTGAGTCTAAGCTGATCAGAAAGAAAAGATAGAAGAAAATCAACAGCATATTTCCCATCGTGTAACATGCTGTTGAGTTATAAAATCAATAAATATTCAAACAGCATGGAGACAGCATGGATGGAACTGGAAATCATTATGCTAAGTGAAATAAGCCAGGCGGTAAAAGACAAATATCATATGATCTCACCTTTACCAGGAATCTAATCAACAAAACAAACAAACAAGCAAAATATAACCAGACACTGAAATTGAGAACAGGCTGACAGTGACCAGAGGGGTGAGGGGAGGGAATTTCAGGAGAAAAGGGGAAGGGGATACAGGAACAAGTATAAAGACACATGGGCAAAAACAAAGGGGGGTGGAGATGGGAGGGAGGAGGGGAGAGGTGGGAGGGTGGGCTGGGATTGGGGTAAAGGGCAGAAAACTGTACTTGAACAACAATTAAAATTTAAGAAATATTTAAATAAATAAATATCTAAATATTCAAACATCAAAAAGCATCTTCTCAGCCCTGGCTGGCATAGCTCAGTGGATTGAGCATGGGCTGGGAACCAAAGTGTCCCAGGTTCGATTCCCAGCCAGGGTACATTCCTGGGTTGCAGGCCATAACCCCCAGCAACCGCACATTGATGTGTGTGTGTGTGTGTGTGTGTCTCTCTCTCTCTCCCCCCCTCCCTCCCTTCCCTCTCTAAAAATAAATAAATAAAATCTTTAAAAAAAAAAGCATCTTCTCTAAGTTTTACCAACCAGGCTAACCTTAGTTTAAAAAATAAGAACACAATATGATGAGAGAGGGTTTGACCTGAACTTATGTATTATACTTTCCCTTGAAATGTTCTCTCCCTTCCCGCCTCTGGCACTCATGCCTGCCAGCTGACACCTCTAACTTCCAGCAACCCAAGCAGAGAATTTTTTGACCAGGTTTTATGATCCCAGGGTTCCCCACCAGTCTCCATTCACATGGGCAAGTCTTGTATGCTTATTATCCCTCTGAAAGTATTCTTTAAGATGACATCTAGGTAAACCGATAACATTCAGCCTTACTTGAATGTAAAATATAATTAAATCAAGTGGCATCCCCAGAATCCTTCCACCTTTTAAATAATGTCTCTATTGTCCTGGAAGGGTGCCTCAGTTGGCTGGAGAGTCATCCTGCACACCAAAAAGGTTGCGGGTTTGATTATTGGTCAGAGCACATACCTAGGTTGTGGATTCAATCCCCGGTTGGGGCATGTAGGGGACACAAATATCAATGTTTCTCTCTCTCTCTCTCCTCTCTCCTCTCTCCTCCCTCTCCCTCTCCCTCTCTCTCTCTGTCTCTCTCTCTCTCTCTGTCTCTCTCTCTCTCTCTCTCTCTCAAATTAAAAAAAATACTCTGGTGAGGTTTTAAAAATAATAATAATGTTGCTCCCTTTTCAGAGGCCATGCTTTCCCCATCTGCTATTCTCCATCTTACTATTTAACCCAAAGGAATAAATAAAATGGTGGAGCTTTAGGGGTACTACAGGACATAAAGAGTCTTAGAATATTTTTCTTTTCCTCCCCTATATTTTTCAACTATACTTCTCCCCACCATAAACTTCCCAAATAAAACCTCCACACATTAACTGAAATACAATAGGTGTACATAGCATTGTTTTCTTGCCCACCTCTAAACTCATGCTGCTCTTATAACTAATATGGAAAAATTATAAAAATTGTGTCAATTGAAGAAGTCAAATAAAGGAGAGTTCCATCTGGGTAGGTACTATATGTTACTTCAGCTTAAAGGCCAAGTTACTATTTTAATGTAGGCACAGGAAGTATGATATTAATGCAAAAATGTAGTGTTGTGATTGCTGGAGGGTGGGTAAATAAGGGGGGAAATGGTCATGGAAAACAAATACAATAAAGATTAAACCAAAAAGAAAAAAAGAAAAGAAAAAATGGGACAAGCCTGAACAGAAAAAAAAATGCTTGCTTTGTGAACCAGTGTATAAAATATTTACTCAAGCTGAGATACGTTTCATTTTCTTTGCTACAAAGAGCAGTGACAACGACATACCTGTTGTTTTATTCTTTTCAAGATTTGTACCTTCTTAACATGCCTACCGAGTTACCTTCATGGTCACCGGGCTGCTCCCAGGGACAAGTACCACTCTGACTACCGTGGGGGCAGATATGGTAGAACTGTAAGTCAGTTTCTTGACATCACTTTTCTGAAAACCAATTTACTGAAAAACAGTTTGCTATGTTTACCTGCTTTGTTGATTTTCCAAAAACATGTTTAAGAATAATATTTTTAAATATCTTCCAAAAATTTGAGTATACACTTCTTAAAAATATATTTTTTCTTGAAAATGCATTTAATATATTCAGAAAGAAAATTCCTTAAAACAACTTTTCATGAATTGAGTAAATATGATAAATTTGGTAAATTCTCATTTAGCTTTGATCTTTTGGAAAATGACATTTGATGAAATTGGCTTTTGTCAAATTGGTTTTGGGCAAATTGACTTGCTTCCATATAGCAGACACCATTGTGTCAAATGTGATAGAATGGGGTAAACAAAGAATTATTTCATATAAGGCAGTTGTCTCAACCAAGGAAGATTATGTTTCCTAGTGGACATTTGGCAATATCTGCATATGCTGTTTGCTGTCCCAACTTTGAGAGCAAGGAATGCTATTGGGATCTTGCAGGTAAAGACCAAGGAAATTGCTAAATGTCCTACAAAGCACAGGGCACTCCTGCATCTCCCCCAATAAAGGAATTATCCAGCCAAATGTCAATAGTGCCAAGGTTAAGAAACCCTGAGATACAAAAGACATCTCCCTATAAAGCTCTTCTATATTACCTTGGGGTAGGTGTCCCTTTCATACAATCCTAAAATTGAGAATGATTTTTATTTCAGTCGAACGGGTTGGGTTTTGGGGGGGATGTTTTGTTTGTTTGTTTGTTGAGCCTAGTAAATAATTAGAATGAGTCAATGGACAAGAAATAGGTGCTGAGCAACTGTGTTGGGCTCTTGGGATAGACAGCCCCATACAGCCCTCTGGTACCTGGCCAAAGGGAAGCATGCCTACATACAGAGTCAAGGCCATAAGACCCAGGATTCTCTGAGTTACACTCACTCTCCTCTAACTATATATGACTCTTTAGATAAAAATGTGTGTTTTATAGTATTTAAGAGAGAAATAGGTGTCTCCTTCCATGTCCTCCCACTCACATGTCATTCATAATATTGTATAAATCTCCACAATAAGAAGGGGGCCTAGCAAGGAAGTGAAAGTGGTTCATTTTCTCCCCTCTCCTCCCTTCCTTCCCCATCCTCTACAGGCTACAGAATTTCTTTCATAGAAAGAAGAAATATCAGCTTCTAAAGGAGCTTACAAATTGTTCTAGCAAAAATACAGAATCAAAGAAATAAGGGAGAAAAAACAAATGACACATGTCATTAGTATGAGTTGTTTTCAACTTTTTAAACAAGCCCAGAAGTCCAGGAAAGAAAGAGTGCTCTCTCAGAAAAGAACATCCGTATTCCTAAAGACAGGAGTGGTCCTAACACCTGATCCCAGTGTACGGCCTTCACCAGTGTCTGTCCAGTAGAGTCTGGATGCTGCAGGGAGAAGGAGCCATATAGCCCTTGTTCTCTAGAGACCAACTTGTCAGATCCTCCCTGTTTCCTCTCAGGACCACCAGCTGAAAGTGGCCAGAGAAATTAAATTTGGCTGGTATCTTGGGAGCAATGTTCTTCACTGCCCTGGAGTCAAAATGAAAAGAATGGAAACACAAAGATGAATTCTGTGGGGTTAGCTGGGGGAACAAATTGCTTGGCTGACTAGGAGAAAGTCTAGCAACTCCCTTTACAGGGTCCAGCCACTTCCAAACAGCTAGGATTTCCAAAGCTTGGATTTCAAGTTTAGAAGGGAAATGGCCAAAGTGTAGGATAAATCAGTTGAGCAAGGGAGGAGACAGTGATGCCATCCTGATCTGTCCCTAGTCTGAAAATGGAGCAAAATGTCAGAGCTGGAAAAGACTTCCAAAGTTATCTAAATTTAAACCCCTCATTTTGAGGATGAGAAAATAGATATGCAGAGGCTAGGACACTCATGCATCGTCACACACTAGAAAAACCACAACCAAGTCTCCCCACTTCCAAATGAGAGTCCTTTTGACCCCATCACCATTTTTGGATAAGTAGCCTATACTCCATGTGTGTTTGACTGCATCACCTCTGTCTCCACCACTGTTTTGCAGATGATATCTGAGACCTCACACATGACAATGTAAAGATAAAACATAAGGTAAGAGATACTACCAAATTATATGAGCAGTTTACACAACAGTCTCTAAAAACAAATCCAAGTTATTGGCCTCATGGAAAACTGCTAGGAATTTAACAAATACTTTTTGTTAAAAAATATTTTTTTAACAAATATATTTGTTTAAACAAAATAAATTTGTTTAAACAAATATATTTTGCATACTCCAGATTTCTGACTCTTTTTTTTTTATGAGCTGGCTTTTAAATTAATTCACTAGTAGCCTTTAGTACATGGTGCTGGTACATTAAACAAATTAAAAGAAATTTTTTAATGAAAAATTGTGATGTGAACTCCACAAGGCAAATGTGTCCATATGGATCCTATTGTTTAGTTGGGCAACTGATTGTAGTTGCAACATCTAGAATATTGTGAGCCTGTAACTGTGGCAGGGGTAAGAGTAGACAACCACAGCTGAGCCAAAGCCTTCCCTGCACAGTCATATAATCTTTCCTTAATAAGACTCATGCCATTATCCCTAGAGTAGCACCACATGTTCCCTCGTGCATGATAGAGTTGACCACTCTCTTTTTCCAATTTCATTCAGCTCTGTAAACAGTATTATAATTAAAATATTGGCTTCCAAAATTTTCAGCTGCCTTACTATTACTTTCTAATATCATTTCCATCCTCTTCAAGGCATCCAAAAATGACCTACAAGTAGCTTAACTTGTAACTAGTTGGGTTCACCAAATTTATTTATCCTCAAAATTCCTACAAAAATCTTATGGAAAGGAATGACAAAAAAGTTGCAAATATCCTTAAATTCAAAAAAATATCAACTGACTTATCTTGAGTTCTGAAAAAGTAACCAATTTGCCCCAATGTCTTAATTACTGTGTGGCAATTTTTTTAATGCATTTGGGCTCTTCTAGTGCTTTGGAAGATATGTAAATAAAAACCGGCATCTTCTTTGTGACCCCTAGAAAACACAGAATCCCTAACATTCCAAAGGAAGCCAAATTACCCCATAAACCTGTATCAAAGGGGCTAATGATATTCTTTTTAGTTGCAAAATCAAGTGTGAGATATAGTCTCAGGCAATGGATAGTGGTTTCCAAGGAAGGACCAAAGAGAGTGGAATAAATTTTTCTTGTCAACACTAGCCAGGTCTACTACCCATGCCCTGCCTATAAGAACATGTGAGCTCAACTGGCTAACCTATGACATCTTATGACATTATTGCCATCTCCTGTGCATACTTCCCTAGATTAGAAGGGCATTTAGAACTACAATGTTCATCTAACCACACAGATACTTTTAACAATTGTTGTTACTCTGATGTCTAGAGGTATTAGAATGATCAGGCCGAGTAAGACAACACCAGCACTGTTGTTCATAATCTTCCAAGTAATGCCAGGCAGTGTGCATGCCCCTCAGGTGTCTGTTTCTCTTAACCAATGGCTGAGCAGTGCACAATTACAAAAGCCCCAGCTCCCTTGCTCTGCTTGCGGGTATGAGATATGACTTATGCTCCACAGTTTCCCTGTGGGATCAGGTTATAGGACTTTGCCTGAGATTGCACCCTTGCTGGGATTTTTCCCCTTTCTGATCCTGATTCTCCCACTCCCTTCCCAGTTTCTCTGGGAGGACTTCCTAAATAAACTACTCATATACCAATTTTTGACTCAGGGTCTGCTTCTGGAGAGTCAACCTAAGACAGTTGCTCACATTTTAAAAACTGGTATATTTTGCATACTCCAGATTTCTGTTTTTTCTCAAAATAGGATGAGATGTGGCAACCCAGAGCCAGCATCCACACGTGTTTGCAATCAGTGTGAACGCTCCAGTTCCCTTCTGCCTTCATCCACAGATCTCATTCATTTCGGTCACCTGCCTGCCTGCCCTGTTGGCATTTGAATTTGCTACTCATGGACGAGACTATAAGCTCCATACAATAGGCAGAAAGAATAATGTCACTTCAGATGTCCGTGCCCTAATCCCAGAACCTGTGAATATATTACTTCACCAGGCAAAAGAGACTTTGCAAATGTGATTAAGGGTACAGAGCTTGAGATGGCAAGAATACCCCAGATTTTTTAGGTAGGTCTAATCTAATCATATAAGTTCTTAAAAGTGGAGAACTTTTTCCATCTGTGATCATAGAAAAGGTCAGAACAGCCCTGGCTGGTGTGGCTTAGTTGGTTGGAGCATCATCCAGTACAACAAAAGGTTGGGGGTTTGATCTCCAGTCAGGACACATACCTAGGTTGCAGGTTCATTGCCCTGTTAAGGCACATATAGAAGGCAACTAATGGATGTTTCTCCCTCACCTCTCTCTCTCTCTCTTTCTCTCAAATCAATAAACATATATTAAAAAACAAAATAAAAGAATCAGGACATTGCTGGCTTTGAAGGTAGAGAAAGAGGGCCACAAGCCCAGCCTTTGAATCCTGCAAGGAAAGGATTCTGCCCTAGAGACTCCAGGAAGCAATGCTGCCTTTTCCCATCCTGATTTTAGCGCAGTGAGACCCAGGTTGGATTTCTGACCTCCAGAACTGTGAAATAATAAATATATGTTGTTTTAAGCCACAACGTTTGTGGTAATTTGTTACAGCAGCTATAGAAAACTAATATGCTCAGTGAAAAAAGAGATTATATCTGCTTTTTTATCATTATATCATCATTTACCAGAGTGCCTGACACATAAAATGCATTAAGTAAATGTTTGTTGAATTACTGCATGACTATTACTTTCCTAAGCTTTAATGAGTAAACCTTTAGTAAACAACAGAGGTCCCATTTGCTTTTTGGGTTTGCTATAAATATGGAAACTTCTCAAACTTCTCTTCCAACTCAGCCAGTGTCTTTTAATCCCTAGAAGAAATTGTAATCTTTTCCATTGACCTTCTCTAAACAATACAGGCTCCTGATTGTTTTACTCTTTGTACTTTTTCAAATTGTGTGTTAGACAAAGTCATGAGTATAAACTACAGTATTTTGAAGACTAAAAAAATGTAGAAACCTCTTCCCCACTGTATAGATGATGGAACTCATTCGGAATGAATCCTTCAGGCCCGGGGCAGGGAGGAGCATGGGGACTCTGTGGTGACTTCACGTGGCTGATCTGGAAATAGAGGCACACATATGAGGCAGATACAGCCTGAAAACGTCTCTCGTTTCCACAAACAGCTCTTTACTATTTCTGTAGAGAGGAACTACTATGGAAGTGGATATCTGGCAATGTAGTAAGTAGGGAAGAGAAGATTATTCTGACTTGTAGCATAGAAATTATCGTCTCTTATTATATTTCACATTTGATTATAACCTTCCTGGGTGAGAATTTTTAACTTTTTTTTAATTGATGTTCAAATACAGTCGTCTCCATTTTCCCACCACCACTTACCCCCCACCCCCTCCCACCTCCCACCCTCAATCCCACCTCCCCCTGACTCTATCCATGGGTCCCTCATTCATGTTAGGTGAGAATTTTATATACTAAGCTTTTAACATGATGTCTTGTACATAATATATAAATTGCTGAATTTCATTTTTTGCACATTGACTTATAACATCAAAATAATGTCCTGGGGATAGCATTGTTTTATAAGGACTGCAAAGACAAAGTCTGACAAAAGAAACAAACATACCAACCTGAAAAAAAGAGTTTAAGTCAAGAACTTGAAGTAAAACTAGATTTCATTTTGGACAATGGCATTAGTAGAAGACAAACATAAGTACAGAAACATTCAGGAGAAAATACCTGGAGACACGTCAGGGAATGACATGGCTTCAGATGTCCATATGCCAGTGCTAAGAAAAAGAATGAGCTCAAAATCTTCCAAACAACAGGGTCAAAGCAATCACGTGGAGATTATTCAAAACTGCTGAGATGAGATCTACGCATAGACATTTTCTGATAAATAAGGTAGAATGTGGAAAAAAGTTTGAGAGAAGAGAAATTAATAATAATATTTTGTATAAACCTCTTGATAAAAATTAAGGACTCTTACCAACATACTGTATAAAACCTTCTCAAATACTATGAAGTAAAAATTACTGTTAATGTCTTACTGATTAAATTACTCCAAGGGACCAAATAACTTCCACATTCACTCAACTGCTATTATGCATCTAGAACTCTATTCAACATTTTTAGTTACAGATTCTCAACTATTCTGTGTATTTTCTATTTAATGTAAGAGGGTACCACACAGTGCTAACCAGACTCAGGATATGGATAAATATTGGCTATGAATCTGTTGAATGAGCAACAGAAGCACTAATCTGGATAAAGTCAATGAAATAATCTCTGGTTATGTGATGACCTCTCCTGCTTCCCATTGCTTAGCACTTTGCCATAAAAAATGATCCTGGAATTACAGAATTAATGTGCAGTAACTTGCAAATTTAGGTGGAAATTTGCACGCAATAGGCAGTCTGGTTTTGAAACTTTGAGAAATACAGCCACCTGTTGGATTTTGCCTGGTATCACACTCCAGTCACCCTTTGTTTTTTAATGTTCTTTGCAAAAAGGCTGGCTGTTTTCTTTCAAAAACAAAATTAAAAGAATAAATAAAAGCATGATTGCCCCTATTAGGAAAAATAAAGATGATAATGCAGTAGGATGCCTTGTCTGATCTGCTCAAACAATGGATCTATGTGCGAACCAAAGCATCACAGTTTCGATTCCCAGTCAGGGCACATGTCTGGGTTGCAGGCCACGGCCCCCAGCAGCCGCACATTGATGTTTCTCTCTCTCTCTCTCTGTCTCCCTCCCTTCCCTCTCTAAAAATAAATAAATAAAATCTTTTTTTAAAAAATGGATCTATGTATTAATAATGTGTTTTCTCTAGATACAGTCTAAGTAAGTTGAAAAGAAACTCATAAAGAAACATAATGAATAAATGATTTTTCAAAAATCTCTTCCCTTACAAACAAGAAAAAGTAGAAATTTGTTGTATTTTTTTTTTCACTCCACTCCAGCACTGGTCTTTAGAGCAGGGTTGTCAAAAGTGTTTGGTAGTTTTTCAAATGTTAAATAGTTAAGGCTTTGGAGGCTATAAGGTTTCTATTGCAACTACTCAACTTCTTTTCCTGGCACAAAAGAAACCATACTTTACATGTAAACAATGAGCATGGCTGTGTTTTGTCAACAATAAAACTTTGTTGACAAAAATTGTTGGTGGGTCAGATTTGGCCCATGCGCTATAGTTTTCCAATACCCTCCCTAAAACAGGGCAGACAAGCTTCACCTCAAGGCCTTTGTACTGGCCACTCCCTTCCCCCCGGAGCACTCTGCACCCAAATACCCACATGGCTCACTCATCTCCGCAAGTCCTCCTGCAAATATCATCTTTCAGTGAGGCCTATTCTCACTACTCCCTTTAAACTTCCAACTCTCAGTTTTTCCATCACACTTAGCACATTCTAATATATGAAGTATATTATGCTCATCGTTTATAGTCTACCTTCTCCCGCCAGAATGTCAGCTCCAGTATAACAGATTTTTGTTTGATTCATGTATGAAATATCCCAAGCATTTACAACAGTGCCTTACATATAGTAGAGGCTCAATAAATATTTGTTGAATGAAAGAATAACTTGTTAGCATTTGCTAAAAAAAGCCCAAAAACCTAATTTTGTTTAAGAAACTGACTCCTAAAGGGAGTATGTTGAACCGAGAAACAGTTAGCATTGCATATAGTTTCAAAATTTTTTCTAGCCTCTTTGCTTTTCTCACACGTGAAAGTAGTAGAAATACTATTTTTAAAGTCAGTGAGAATATCAGTGAATATATAGCTTAGTGTAGTTCCCAAAACTATGTATCATTTTACTTAAGCCTTACAATAACCTTTATTACATAAACAATATCACACACCCGGTTTATAGGTAAGAAAACTGATCCTCAGAAAAATCAATAGCTTGTTCAGTTACAGTGTTGTATGAGATTGAACTAGAATGCAGGCACATTGATTTCAAAGCCACTTTTCTTTTCCTGACAAAGCTGATGTCAGTCAGCCAGCCTTACCTCCTTCCCAGCCTCTGGAGAACACCTTTTCCATAGATAAATTAGCCGCAGCAACAACTTGATTTTTGACACAAATTTTGCTTCAGGCTAAAATGATTTAATGAGCTTCAACTCAAACTCACCAAGCATGGCATCATTCACTTTGAATTAAAAACAGTGCTAGACTATTTCCCCCACTCTGATAACCTGGCTTCTTTTTGATTCAACAGCCTGGTCACTACCTCTAATCTAGTTGTTTCTTAATACCTAGCACCCTCTTGTATACTCAGCCCCCATCCCGGCTGGGGACATTACCAGCTCTTAACAGTCTTTCTCTCAGGGTCTAGACTCCCGCTCACTCCCTCCTGAGTCTCTGTGTCCTGATAACAGATTACCTAAGTGCTACTTCCCACTCCAGATTTTCAAATAACATCCACTTGAGTCTCTAACCTTGTTCGTGAAGGGAACAATGGGACAATGCCAATTCTTGGGAAAACATCTCTCCCGCATCTCTTCTATATACAGTGTGTAGTCATAACATCAGATACCATGTTCTACTTTTATGCAAGTTAATGTGTCCCCAGTGTGCCTGCACTAAAACAGGAGTCCATGTAAAAGGCACAAAAGCTTTATATTGCTTTCTACTGGGGACATTTAGTCAAAATCTGGCCAGTCAGTTAAGGGCTCTTTTGTGAAGTGACACTTCCAAATAGGAATGAAGCTAAAAATGGTTCCTGCTACACTATCTCCTGACTTATTACTAAAGAAGAAAAGTTTCAACATGGATTGAGAGCAATGATGAGAGATCAAAATAGTAAAACTGAAATGCAACATGAGGAAGAAACAATGAGGTGGGTGAAAAACTGGAGAGGGTAGAAAAGGGTAGCAGAAATATAGAATGGGCCTACAAAATCTCCAGCCTATATGGTGAGAGAAAAGGGGTAGATGAGGCAATGAAGATAATTTCAGTTACAAGTATAGATCACCCTAAAGGCAATCAAATATGAACTGGTGTTTTTTAAGGTGTAGCACTGAAGAATTTCCAAAATTGCTTTCACCCTTGTTTAGTGTTGCACAAAGCTACCTGAGGCAACGTGATGCAATATATATTAACCTCCTATTTGGCAAATGACACTGAAACCCAAAGAGGAAAATAACTCAGCTAAGATTCCGCAGACCTGAAGCATGGACCCGGGACTGCTTGTCTGGTATGCTCTTTGCCTGATCATCTGGCCTTCCAGGCCAACTGTAAATACTGATAACTTCATCTGAATATGGTTCTGCTGAAGTCATCGAAGTCACTATAATACAGAGAGAACTTGGCCAAGCAACTACTTAGGAGGAAAATTAATGTTTTAAAGTTGAAGCTACAAGTCATAAACTTAAAGTTTAAATACTCTGATATTTTTTGTGAAAAGAGAGAATAAAACAGTTGTGGAAAATAATTATCAAGTAGAAGTATTCCAGAAGTACTTGGGTCAATTTGGTTTTCTCCAAACATCCACAGATTCCTATTAACTATATTCAAGTCCATGACCAAGAAGCCAGTCTCTGTACTTTCCCATCACAAATAACCAAACATTCACTTTCTTGCAGGATTATTTTATTTCAAATGTTGGTGACATGAATGATTGTTTTTGAAATGGCCTACTTAGTTACATGTTTAGGCCAATATTTGCTGGTACTTTCATTTAATTTCCAAAACAATGAAAGTATTTTGCCCTCTGGAGTGTTTCTAATAAGGATAATAATATTTTAGAAATAAATCAATACTTTTTACTTGCATAAAAGTTTTTACCTGAGAAGGGCAGAATGTCTTGGCTTTAAATTCTTTATTGAACTGACCTCTGCTTTTCTTGGCCAATGGGAAATGCTATTCTTCCTTTACCAAAAGAGAAGCCAAAGTCCAAGTCTTGTCTAATGAAACAATGAATTAACAACAGTTCTTGGAAGAGGAATCAGCACATCTGATTTCCAACATTTAAATGGATTTTTGATGCCAGGGTACCATCCCTGTCCAACATGAAGCTAATCTTCCCACCCCAGGGGCCAAAGACACTGGAGAACTGGCATTCTTATGACATTTTATTAAGCGCCTTTCTTTTTCTTTATGATCCCAGACTTTTACGGCTCCAAAAGCAATGGTTTCAAGGTATATAAGATAATGAAGAAACCCCCATGACTCAAGAAAAAAACGCACAAATGAATTTTCGAACTAGTGTTTAGCAGATGCTCACCAACTATAATTTTTGTTTTCACAAAAGAGCTTACTGCCAGTTAGGAGAATGCCCCCATAGATAGAAAAGGGAGGAAGGGCTAGCCTGGGGAAAAGATGACGAATCTTGATTTGAACAAGGTCTCTCCTGATCAAATTCTTGTCATTCCATTTGACCTCTTTAAAAGTCTTTTTGCCTCTATAGTATTCCCTTCCTGAAGAAAAAAAAAAAAATCAATCTAAAGCCATTAGATGGGGCTGAGTGAAGTATATAGATGTTTATGCAAGAGGGCAGGGAGCAGAGTGGCCAGTCTGAGGGGTCAAAAATAGTATCAGACCAGCAGGAGCTAACAGGCCCATACAGGTGAGGAGAGCATCCTTGTGAGGTTGGCTAGAGGGCCTGACAGGGGATTAGATTCCAAGTACAGGAATCTAACACTGGTAGATTAGAGCTAGGAGGGCTGCTTCAAGTAGAATGACGGAGTTTGAGAGGAGGAAAGCGGGGTCTGTGTAAGGGGTAGCTCAGCATGAGGTGTCGGGGCCTGAGCAGGATGAGAAAGTCACCCTGGAAGGAGGGCAACCCAGTTGAGGTCATTACCAAGCAAGCTGAGGAGGTCACCTATGCAGGGGCACCCCAGCACAGGGCACAATGTTGTGAGGGGAGTGTCTATGCAAGGGAGCAGCCCAGCGGTATTGGAGCCCAACAGGACAAAGAGGGCATGCACATCTGGGGATGGGACATCAGTGGTGACAGTGGCAATGAGAAATTAGACACATATCAGGAGGTTAACACATATGTATATATACACACACATTTATATGTACTGAGCGATTTCTCAGTGTCAAAAAGGGGCAGTACAAATATGAAAAGAAAGAAAACTAGAATAAATTCTGTGTGGTTAATGAGAATTAAATATTATGACAGATGATAGGGAGAGAAAGACTATAGCATTTAATAAGTGTTTGGTAATTTATGTTCCCAAATTTACTTAAAAGTTTTTTAATGTATAGGTTGTGGGAAGAACATGATGTAATAGAAAGGATGTGGTTTTGAGATTCAGGTTCAAGTAGTATCTGGGTTCAAAATGATATCAACCTTTGGGACAGGAAGTAAACAAATTATAAAATGTCTTCCCTATTTTTAAGAAAAGAGTTCTCAACCAAGGGTGATTTTGCTCCTCAAGGGACAATGGCAGAGTCTGGAGACAATTTTGGTTGTCACAGGTGAGGAGTGCTAATGGCGTCTGGTGAGTAAAGGTGAGGGATGCTGTTAAACATCTGACAACATACAGGACAGCACCCCCCAACAAAAACTTTGTTGGAATGGGCTAGATCGTGGACCAAACCCCAGTACCTCAAATTGTTACTACTTAAAGATAGGACCTTTAACAAGGTGATTAAGGTGAAATGAGGTCTTTAGGATCGGCCCTAACTCAATCTGACCGGTGTCCTTATAAAAAGAGAGTATTTGGACACACAAAGGGAGACAGGGATGTGCTTGCACAGAGGAAACACCCTGTGAGGACACAGCAGGAATGCAACCGTCTGCAAGCCAAGGAGAGAAGCCTCAGAAGAAACCACACCAGCTGACACCTGATCTGAGACTTCCAAACTCCAGAACTGAGAGAAAACAAGCTCCCACTGTCGAAGCCACCCAGTCTGTGGTATTTTGTTATGGCAGCCCTAGCAAACTAATACAGTTATCCAGCCCAAAATGTCAACAATGCCAAGGCTGAAAAACTCTGGTTTATGATATACGAAAACAGTCCTGAGAAAAGCATTTATGGGAATGAAAGATGACCTGGCTAATATCCACCATTAAATGGCAAACAGAAGGAAAGACGGGAAATAGAATTGCCTCCCCATAAAAATTTTTTAAAAATTACTCAGTGGAGAAAATCTTTCTCTTAACTTTACATGCTGATGGGCCAGTGCAGTTAATATTCTCTCTTCTGGGCTATAAAGTCACTGAAAAGGCCATTAAAAAACATAAAATCAGTCTAATTTGGGGCTAATTATGTTTTCACTTTTCTGGAGGTTTTTTTTAAATAAAGGAGTTTGTTTGGTTTTACATAAAATCACATTTGATACATCCAAGAATTTGATTCTTACATGCATTTTCTCAAAACATTTTCACCCAGCAGACTAAGAAACTCCAGCCATGGCTTCATCCCAAAGTTACTTGTGTTTGGCTTAAGAAGGAAGGCATCTTCCTTGATCCAATATCTTTACCAGAGCTTTCATGAAAGTTCACATGTGTGATACAAAATAATTATCCTCTTTGTTGGCATGAAAGTAAACTCAAAGTGGGTTGTAAAAATACACCTAAAAGCTAAACTATAAAACTTCTAGAAATATACATAGAAGAAAAAATGTTTGTAGCCTTCACTTAGGCAAAGTTCTTACTCAGTTATGTTCTTCTTCAGGACACAAAACCACCAAATATGTAATAAAGAAATGATTAATTAAGCTTCTATTTTTTTAATTTTGCTCATAAAAAGGCATTATTATTAAAACTAAAAGGTGAGGCACTTAAGACTGGAAGAAAATATTTTAAATACATATGTTTCACAAAGGATTTGCATCCAGAATATCAAAGAACTCATAACTCAATAAGAAAAAGCAAACAACTTCCAAAAACATCCAGTACATTTAAACAAGAAAAAGAAGATGATGACAAAAGCACATAAAAAATTCTCAACAGCATTAGTCATGAACAAAATGAATATTAAAACTGTAATAAGATACCAGTACACACTAAAATAGCTAAAATTAAAAAGACTGACACTTCCAAGTATCAGCAAGTGTGGGGTATAAAGCAACTGAAACTCATACATTGTTGGTAGGAATATATAAAATGGCATAGCCATTTCCAATTTTAGAAATTTACTCAAAGAGGAATGAAAACATATGTTCACAAAAACACTTATACATGTATTCCTAGAAATTTGATTTACGATAGCAAAATCTCAATGCAACCCAAATGTTCACGAACAGATGATAGCATGAATATATGGTTTCTTCATATAATGAAATGCTACCCAGCAATACGAAGAAAGAAACTACTGATACATGCAACAACATCAGTGAGTCTCATCAACATGCTGAGCGAAGAAAGCCGAACACAAAAGAAGCATATACCATATGTTTCTGTTATAAAGGTTCAGAACAGATAAAACCAATTTATGCTGCAGAAATCAGTGTCTGCCTGCACTGGGGTCAGGAGCAATGAATACAAAGGTGTACAGGGGCGTTTTCTGAGATGATGTATCCTGATTGGGGACATAGTTACAAGGTTTTGTATATTTGTCAAAACTCATTTAACTGTGTGTTTAAAATGAGTACGTTTTATTGAATATAAACTATACTTCAATAACATTTATGTTTAGAATATAAGGAAATAAATGTGTAAAGGTACCCATAAATATATGTATTTATAAGTGACTACTAAAAACAACTGTGAACAACAATACAGAAAATCAATGAGGACATCTAGTTCCAAGATCACGGTGTTGGACTACAATTCTTCATTAAAGGCACCTTGGCAAAGTGGCCAATTTTAGGTGGAGGCAGAGAAAATACAAGAGAATAGGGAATATTTTGTTGAAGAAACTCAGGAAGTACTCAAAGAATAATGGACCATGTCAAAAGGACAAAGAAGTTAGTATGAACATATAAAATTGCACAGCCATTTGAGAAAAAACATGTAGGGACTCCTACTAGCCAGCTCTGAGAACCTGGGTATCAAAATACATGGTGATAGTAATGAGTTATTACCCAAAACTAAAAGAGAAAATTAAATATAAATATACACATACATGTGTACATTGAAACTAAAGAGGAAAGAGATATTTGCATAGATTTAAATCTTGCCACAAAGTACATTCTAACTACCAAGGAGAAGAGAATAGTGTTGCAGTGGAAAAGCATAGCAGATACAACTTTAACCACATAATCAAAGTAAACATCATTAATAATGCAACAAGTTGAAATTGTGTGCCACCTAACAGGGCTTATGAGAAAACTGCATCACTTTTATGATATTCCTGCTGAAGATTTACTACCAAAGGTGCTACCATATGTATCATGTCAACTTGAACTTTTAGAAATGCAGCAAAATCTCCTATGTCTCCTTCTGAGTCTCCAGATACTCCACACCCAGTACATAGCATTGGATAATTCTTTTCCTTGTACCACTCTCCCCCTCCTGTCTTGCAGTACCTCTGACCTATCGTCTCATTCAATCTCTTTGCTGACCATTTTAGTAATTTTAGATATGCTGCACACTTTTATACTTCCTCCGTTTTTAGATAAAAATAGATACCAACATGCATATCAGTAGGAGATTTTATCTGGAAACTAAACATATCTTTTAAAAATATCCGGACTCTATCAAGTATAAAGCCTCCAATGAATAGTAAGTTATAAGCATCTGGCACCCAATGGCCTGTGGCTCAGTTTCAGGCTCACGGTTCAGTCTCTGAATTCACCTAGCATGTGGCCTCTGAATCATGATTTCTGCTAAGCCTCTGAAGGAAGGAGATATGAGGCAGCACCTGGAGTCTGAGAACAGAACCAGGAGTCTCTGGTCTTGCCTGGTACAGCACAGAAGCTTCACAAGAAACTCAGTACCTAGAGGTCAGTACAAAATGGCAGTGGCCGCTGCAGCCACAGAGAGAAGAAATGTTCCATTCCTTGATGTACTGGAAGGCTGGCTAGGCACCGGCCACTTGTGACGAGAGGAGAATTCAATCCATGACCCCACTGTGTTCCTTGGGAGGCACATGCATACTTGCTGACTTCTGTAAGGGCTGCTAGTAGCTCAGCCGCTCACAGCCTTTTGTCCTTATTTGAACAAAGAACACTAAATCCCACTTTTAACATTGCTAGTAAGAGAAAATTTAATCTTGGGTCTCTGGGATGCTCTGCAGACCTGCAAACTGTGATCTCAACCTAAGAAAAATAGTTCTCTCTGATGGAACAAAGGCTGTAACAGAAACAAATACACAATTTTATTTTAAGCTCCAAATGTGCTTAAATGTTTAAACATTCCACCTTTGTTCATTTATTTTAGAAATGGAGGGATGGAAGCAAATACCTAAGACTAAGATGAGTCTTAGGGCAACGATCCCAGCTAACTCATGACTCTAGGAGCCAGACCTAACGTCTTATTGTAAATGTAAGAATGTTTTGTGTCATCGTTACACTGACCTTTAAATAAAATAAATGTCACTTAATTATTATTCATGCAGCATGGTGTTTATAATAATTATACTCAAATACAAGCTTAGTTGAGAAGTAGAAACCCCAAACCAGAAATCCTGATCCTTTACGGGGAAGGGAGCTCTGTCTGCCCCGACGATCACGGTGCATGATTCACTTGACCCCACCTGCTGAGAGGGTGAGAACCTGCCTCCCATTGGCCTGAACCCTCTACTGGGCAACACACTGCCGTACAACTGCGTGCGACACAATTAACAGTCCCTGGCACACAAAGAGCCTTCAAAACATTAAAAACAAGGAAAGTACCCAGGAAAAAGGAAATATAACTGGTCAAATATATATACATATATTAGAAGGACTAAATCTAACTAATAATTAAGGAAATGCAAATTAATGCAATGATATCATCTTTCACCAATGAGAATGAGAATGGCAAAAAAAATTATCCGATGATAACATTCATTGATATAGATGTGAGAAAATAGGCAGTGGGAGTGAAGCTGGTAAAATCTCCTTGGAGGGCAATTTGGCATTATCTTTTGAATTTTAAAATTCCTATGCCCTTTGACCTAGCCCTTCCATTTTCAGAAGTTTATGCTATCAATAGACACTCATATATGTATACTGATATATGAGCTCTGTCTGGAAAAAGTCCAGCAATTGTTAATATAATAAGAATGTTTGCATGACATTGATGTAACCTGGCAGCCAAGGAGAGTGGACTGGAATGAGCATGAGTGAACAATGATGACTTCACTGTACTAGTCAGTGGGGGCAGTAGACACCAATGAGTGAAGGTTCGTACTATGTGAATGTTGCATTCAAAATGACTGAGCAAGTAGAACAATGAATCTGCATCCAATTTTGCATTAAGCTTGAGCATTCCTCCACAGAAACTATTTGGATGATTCAGAAAGCCACAACTGTGGGCAACTGGTATTTAGCAGCTTCATTATGACAATGCTCCCACTCATGCATCAGGTCTTGTGCAGAGATTTTTGGTGAAATATCAAATCACCCAGGTAACTCAGCCCCTCCAGAGTCCAGATTTGGTGCCCTGTGACTTCTGGCTTCTCCCAAAACTAAAATCACCTTTGAAAGGGAAGAGATTTCAGACTGCCAGTGAGATTCAGGAAAATACAACAGGGCATCTGATGGCAATTGGGAGAACTGTGGGAGGTCCCAAAGTCCCTACTTTGAAGGGGACTGAGGCATCATTTCCTATGTACAGTGTTTCTTGTATCTTATATCTTCTTCAGTAAATGTCTCTATTTTTCATAATACATGGCTGGTACCTTCTGGACAGACCTCATATATTTATATGTACATGTAGATAAAATACAAATATGCACATACATGCTAATTGCATGTAATTTTTACATTTTAATTTTTTTAAAACTGCAAGCAACTTAAATATCAGTTAAACATGATATATATTTAAATATATATTAAATGTTAAATACAATATATAGTCATATAGTCATCTATTGGGTTGGACAAAAAGTTTGTTTTGTTTTTAAGTAAAAAGAAAAGACACAATTTTCATTTTCACCAATAACTTTATTGAACAATGTATCCAGTGTTTTGTTCCACAAACTTTTGCCATCTTTCAGAGAACATGAGTCCACCTTCTGAGAACTTCTTTATCTTTTTGAGCAAAGAAATCTTCCAGGTGCCTTTTACAGTCTTCCAGAGAATTAAAATTTTTCCCATTAAGAGAATTTTGAGTAGACCAAAATAAGTGGAAATCCAAAGGTGCAATGTCTGGTGGATATGGTGGAAGAATCGGAACTTCCCAGCCCAGCTGTAACAATTTTTGCCTGGTTATCAAAGAAACAAGCAGCCTTGCGTTATCCTGATAGGAGATTATGCATTTTCTGTTGATTTATTCTGGAGGCTTTTCATCACAGGCTGCTTTCAGTTGGTCTAATTGGGAGCAATATTTGTTGGAATTAATTGCTTGGTTTTTCTGGAAGGAGCTCAAATAGAGGACTCCCTTCCAATCCCACCATATACACAACATCACCTTCTTCGGCTGAAGACCAGTCTTTGGTGTGATTAGTGGTGGGTCATTTCACTTGCCCCATGATCTCTTCCATTCCACATTATTGTAAAGTATCCATTTTTCATCATCCATTGCAATTTGTTTCAAAAACAAAACATTTTCATTTTGTTTATGTAGAGAATCACATATGGAAATACGGTCAAGAAGGTTTTTTTCACTTAACTTATGTGGAACCCAAACATCAAAGCAATTAACATAACCAAGCTGGTGCAAATAATTCTCAATGATTGATTTGGACATTTTTTAGTATGTCGGCTATCTCTGATGTGGCAGAACACTGATTGTTCCCAGCTAATGTCTTGGTTTGATCACTATCACCTTCAGCAGGTCTACCCAACCGTGGATCATCATCCAGAGAGAAATCTCCAGCACAAAACTTCACAAAACACTTTTGACATGTTCCATCAGTCACAGCACCTTCCCCATACACTGAACAAATCTTTTATTGTGTTTCAGTTGCATTGTTACCTTTATTGAAATATTAAAGCATAATATGCTGAAAATGTTGCTAATTTTTCCATCTTCAATATTAAAATGACTACACAAAAATTCACTAATTTGGATGATTTTTAAGTGCATGCTGACATGACAGCTTGTTGCAATACAGTCTAACAAAACTGTTTCAAATGAAGTTAAAGACAACAGCCCTGGCTGGTGTGGCTCAGTGAATTGAGTGCTGGCCTGCGAACCTAAGTGTCGCTGGTTCAATTCCTAGTCAGGGCACACACCTGGGTTGCAGGCCACGTCCCCTGTAGGGAATGAGCAAGAGGCAACCACACATTGATGTTTATCTTCCTTTCTCCCTCTCTTCCCCTCTCTCTAAAAATAAATAAATAAAATCTTTTTTAAAAATCTCCCCCTTTGAAAAAATAACAAAAAATTTTAAAATAACACTGTGTGTCATTCAGAAGTTACTCATTTAAGTAAAAGGTCTCTCTTTCAGGTCATTTTCTTTTAAATTTTATTGTATTTTTTCCATTACCCTTCAGCCCCTCTTCTCCTCCCCCCTGCAATCAGCACACTGTTGTCCATGTCCATGAGTCCTTTTGCCATTTTGCTCAATCCCTCCCCCTCCTCACATACCCCAGCCCCCTCAATAGCTGTCATCCTTGCAGGTCATCTTCTCTCTGTAGAGAGAAGAATGATTAACATTTTTTAAAAGCTTATTATTCTATTTTTTATTTATGTATTCTTTTTTCTTTTAAAAAATAACATTTAATAAGGAAGGAATATTATATCAACATTATTCATTGCAATATTAAAGAAAACTGCTTGGAAATAACTACTAACATGCTATGAATATCCTTGCACAAATGCTTTTGTGAACATATGCACTATTTTCTACACACCATGTTATGGATTGAATGTTTACATCTCCCCCTTAGATTCATATATTGAAATTCTAACCCCCAAAGTGATGGCGTCAGGAGGTAGGGTCTTTGAAAGGTGATTAGGCCAGGAGGGTGGAGACCTCATGAATGGGATTAGTGCCTGAAAGAGAAAACACACCTGTGTTTCTTTTCTACTACTTACACTAAACACTTCTGTGACCAGGTGTGAGGTTTTTCCCACACCAAGCAATTCCCCAATTCTCTGGCAGACATCAGCTCAGTGTCCTACAGTTTAACTAAATTCTAACACTAGCTACCTGGAAACAGTGTCAGATCAGATTGAAAGTTCATTCCCTCAAAATTGCCTCTGCTTCAGACACCAACATATAGGTTGTCACCGTGCCTCTGACTGGTCAGAGGTTCCCACAGCCCCTCCTTGGGTTTGATGAATTTGTTAAATGGCAAATTCATGGAAAACATGTTACATAGTAGATTACTAGTTAATTATAAAATTATATAACTCAGAAGCAGCCAAACAAAAGTACACCGGGAGAGGTATGTGGGAAGAGGAGCAGAGCTTCCATGTGCTCTCTGAGGACACCATGCTTCTGACACCTCCATGCGTTTACTCATCTAGAACTTCTCTGAACCCTGTCCTTCAAGGACTTTTGTGGAGGCTTCATTTTGTAGGCATGGTTGACTAATCCAACCTCTAGCCCCTCTCCCTTCCCTTGAGGTTGGAGGGTGGAGCTGAAAGTTCCAACACTCTACTCATGTGATTTGTTCCCCTGGCAACCAGCTGGCAAACTTAGAGGCTTTCCAAATGCCATTTCATTGATACTAACTGAGGTGTGGTGAAAGGGGGATTGTTTTCAATAGTAAGACACTTTGTATGCTCAATCACTTAGGGAATTTTTTTCTCATCATTTATATCTTTTTAAAATGTATTACTTACCAAAGTATACTTGATATATATTAGTTTGAGGTGTGCTCATGGTGATTTGACATTTATATACCTTACGATGTGATCACCACAATAAGTTTAGTAACCACCCGTCACCACACAAAGTTATTATGACATTATTGACTATTTTCTCTGTGCTGTACATCACATTCAGATGCCCTGTTTATTTTACAACTGGAAGTTTGCACCTCCTGTTCACCTCCACTTTGTTCACCCTGTTCCCCCACCCTGCTTGTCCTCTGGCTATTGTCAAGTTGTTCTCTGTATGTATGAACCTATTTCTGTTTTGTTTTATTTATTCATTTGGTTTGTGTTCTTAGATTTCACGTGTAAATGAAATCAGACAGTATTTGTATTTTTCTGTCTGACTTACTTCACTTGGGATCATCACTTTCAAGTCCATCCATGTTGTCACAAATGTCAAGATTTTATGACCACTTATATATATATACAGTTTAATATATAAACTTCTTAATCCATTTTATCCATTAATATCTTCCATATCTTGACCATTGTAAATAATGTCACAATGAACCAATGAACATAGACATACATATTTTTTAATCTATGTTTTCATTTTCTTCAGATAAATGCCCAGAAGTAGAAATTGCTGCATCGTATGATAATTCTATTTTAAATTTTTAAGGACCCTCCATACCATTTTTCATTGTAGGTATACCAATTTATAATGCCACTGTACATGGGGATTTCCTTTTCTCCACATCCTTGAGTTTGTTATTTGTTGTTTTTTTGATAATAACCATCCTGACCCTAGGTGTGAGGTGATATCTCATTGTGGTTTTGATTTGCATTCCCTGATGATTAGTGATGTTGAATGTCTTTCCATATGTCTGTTGGTATTTTCAAGTCCAAGACAGCTCACTCACATAGCTGGCAGTTGATAGCAGCCAGCTACCAAAGCACCTACATGTGTCCTCTCCAGCAAGGGAGTCAGATTTCCTATCTTGTACCTGGTTCCCTTCTGAGCAAGCACACTGGAAGCACCAGCCAGAAGCCAAATGGCCTTTTCTGACCCAGCTTAAGTGTTTAGGCATTTGTAAAACATTGACACAAACACCACGGACTTATATCTTCACGCTTTGCTTTCTGTGTGTATATTGAAAAGTGCCTTGAAAAACCATGAAATATTTCACAAAAATAAGAAAAAAATTGAAAGTAATTTATAGTAGACCATCCTGCGTGGCGTGGGCCCAGCTCCCACTTGGAGATGCACAGCACCCACACCCACGGATAGGTTCTCCCATGGGAAACCAGGCCTGCAATGTACCTAGGCTGCTATGAGTTTTGCTTTTTGCTAAAACTCCCTCACCCTGAATTGAGGACATTTACTGCAAAGCAACTTCCTAAAAAGCATGCTAAACCTTCCAAGGATGAGTGTAACCAGTCCAACCACTTTTGTCTTTTCATTTGCAAATATCCCTCTTCTGTAATGTGATTAGCAGCATTGGCTCCTTTGTTTTCTGCAAAAGGTAGCCACCTAAAGCCAACCTGTGCATAGTAAATGAGGACCTTCTTGTAATGTGCCCAGTAAGACAATAAAAGCTCATTGGAGCTAGGGCTGAGGCTTTTGCTCCCCTTGAGAGAAAAGCCATGCTGTCCCTTTTCCTCCACCAGACTTGGTAATCCATGTGAATGTCTCATTTCATCCATAATGACGAGGACCCCACAAGACAGGGTCCGCATCATAATTGTTATAGAAAATGTAGGCATTGTGTCTGTGGCAGGATAGCTTACTGAGATCTCAATTTGCATTTTGATCTTGTATTTTTCTTCCTCTTTTCCATTGTAGTGGCTAATGTTCCAGGCTTTGATTCAAGGACATTATTGAACCAAAGCAATATTTCTTAACATTTTCCCTCCTATCTTTTATTTTCAAAAGACTAGTCTTTTGAGAAAACTATGCTAGAGGGTACTGAGATCAATCAAATGTCTTTTGAGGAGCAAGAAGGAGAATAGAGGAAAGAGAGACGTGCATGGGGAGACCCTACTTCTCATTCCCTACAGCTTCTCAAGGGAAAATACTGGCAAGCTACTACGGTGTAATGTCAGGAGTTGGTAAACTACAGCCCATGGGCTGGTACCTGTTTTTATGAAATAAATTTGGGAGAACACAGCCATATCTACTCATGTATATATTGCCTAGAGATGTAACTATATTTGCAGCTGTTGAATTGATTACTTAGGACAGAAACCTATGGCCTATGGCATATTTACTATCTGAACAGTTTTACTACTGGCCTGTGTAAATGCGCCCCCCACCCCGCCAGAGTTGAGTGTTTCAAACCCTGCAATACCACCCAGCAGCCCTGGAACTACGGATACCTGGCAAAGACTATTGTCACTACTGAGGCAGGAACCAGTTCAAATGACATGGGCACTTCAGTGGGATCACATTCATGTGACCTTAAAAGAAGACAAAAAGAAGACAAAATCACAACTCACACAAACATAAAATGAACATACCAAGGATTTTATTGACTCAATAATTAATGAGGGAACCAGTGAGATATATAAAAACCAGTTCAAATGGAAATTTGACTTTCAGGGAGTATAGATTCTCTGAAAAATTAATTTGCATTGCCATGAACAGGAATCATTTGCTTAGTTACACACAGAAAACATGCACATAATAATTAGTGTTCTACAGTTAACTTCATTCTTTACAGAGTTGTAAGACAATCTAGTCAAAGACAACCGAAGACAGAAACACCCACGTGGGTGAGCTGGCCAGGATTCATACTAAGTTACAAAGTACTACACAATTTCCCCACAACACCAAAGACCACAGACAAGCCCCAGAATATTTTGCTTTTTATAGGCCTTGGAACATTCATATGGCCCTAAGAAAGCTTTATAATGACTGCGATTAAATTATTTGCCAGGCAGGTGTTTTGGTGTCAAATTCAGAATAAATTTGATTTAAAGAAAATAAAGTATGTTGGTATTTCCTATACATCTGAGTTTCTGGAATACAATTCATCTGTTGTATGCAGCGTCCTTGACAGAGACCTTGTCTAATCTACTACTGTTTTCTTGGACCTGACAACAAATAAGTAGGTGATTAGAAAATATTTGCTAAATGAATAGGATGAATGCTAAGGAACAAGAGAAAATTGGTTATTTCACACGGTTAAATAAAACTTAAAGGGGTGGGGGGCACCTCAAATTATTGACTATCTCACATGTGGACAATGCAAATTCTGACCTAGGTACACTATGTCTTGTGCAAGAGGAGTATCAAGAAGAATCTGATACGGAAACCCAGAGGTTGCAAAGTGAGCCTTGGATCTACCTGTGTTTCCAGGAAAACTGATAGAAAAATGAGCTGCCAACAGAAAATTATTTTTTCCTGTAGGAAATAAATTTGTGTTTCACTGGAAAACTATGTGTTATCCGGGCTCTCGAGAACACTTTCAGGGGTGTCTGATTCTAGTCTTTCACTGCAGTGAAACTGTGTGAATTGGAGCTAATATGTAACAGTACAAAATGATTCTTGTCTATCAATGTGCAAATTGTGTTCTGCCCAGTATAGGTCCAATTGATTTCTCTTCTTCCCCTGTGGAAAAGCCAACTTTGCCCCCCATGTGCACCTTTGTTTCAATATTCCTGGTATGTAAATGTGTCTGTCCCTTCAGATTCTCTTTTGAACAAGTTGTAACATCTGCCTGGTATCCTCATTGGTTGATGAGCAAAATGAAATCTTTTTGCCTGTTCATTTTTATCCCAGACAGTCATGACCTTAACCTTTTTTTAAAAAAATACCATCTTTTAACACCCTTCAACATAGAGTTTAACAGAGTTTAACACTATTCAACATGCTTATTAACTTTAAGAGAAAGTGAATATTCCATTCAAAACACCAGGAGGTGGAGAGAAAAAAAAACAGAAAGTGTAAAGGGGATGGATACCAAGCTGTCAAAATAATTCATTGAGAGTTGAGCTTGGAATAACTAATAGTGTGCTGTAGGATGCACTTAAACACTCATGCACATCCATGATGCCAGCCCACAGGGACAGCAACAGTACTCAGGCGATAATCTGAAGACTGCCTATAGTTACATTTTTAAAAAATTATTTATCCCATCGCCTTCATCAAAATGTCAAGATGAGTCTTGACTAGTGAGGTTCCATGGGTTGAGCATCATCCTGCACACTGAAAGTTCATCAGGTCGATTCCTGGTCAGGGCAAATGCCTGGGTTGTGGGCCAGGTTCCCAGCTGCAGGTGTGCAAGAGGCAACTGGTTGATGTGTAAACATCAGTGTTTCTCCCCCTCTTTCTCCCACGCTTCCCCTCTCTCTAAAAAATATGCATAAAATCTTTTTTAAAAATGTCAAGATGAATGTGGAGATGAGTCTAACCCAAAAATCAATTTTCCATTTCTTTCTTTGTTTACATTTATTTCCTATATCCTCTGTGTGTTAAATATCAGTGCAAAAATCACACCAGTGTTAAAATGTGTAGATTTAACAGGGTTTAGTAATCCAATCTGAATCTGCCTTGTCTTATCTGGGCTTTCCCAGGTGAGTCATCAGAACAGCCCACTTCCTCCAGGACTGTCCTATTTAGCTTTCCTCAGAAGACAGAAGTCCATAGGGTAGCCTCGCATTTAGGTTGCAAGGATGTTATTGAGTCAACAGAATTTGATACAAGATATCTATCATTTTTCAACTCTGGAATGCAACTCACTGTTAATTCTCCAGGGAGACAAAGAAGAGAGTCTCCAGGGATGAACACTGAAAGAGCTTCTTTCTAAACTGTCTTTAGTTGGGCTGTGCGGAAGATAAAATCATGCTGGAAGAGAAATGCTCATTTAAGTAAACAAATGCAGTCTCTCCCCAGACACTAGAGCATTGTTTGGGGAAGAAAATTTTAGAATTCAATATTAAGAAAATAAAGGAAGAAGTAACACATGATTTCCTTGGAGGTCTTGTCAGGCTCTAAAAACAACACGTTATGTGCAAGAAAACACCAAATGTTCCTCTAGGATTCAGAAACAATAATCCTGGTCCATTACTTCTCTCTAAAGCTGTTAGTGGGGAAAATGTTACAGGCTTTCACCAGTAGAGGGAAATACTATCCTAGGAAAAAACACACGATCTCATTATGCCCATCTCCTTCACCATAATTTTTCTGTGGTGTCAGAGACAAACATTTCCCCCTTGCTTTTCTCGCTTATAGAATGTTTAATGGCAGGAAGTTTGCTAATCTATACCTAGAGCATAATTGTTTTGCAGGAACAGGAAGGAGAGTGTGGGAAGCTATGACAGGAGAGTCACCTGGGAGCTGTCAGGCACTGGAAAGAGGAGCTTTCCTTACATTTTCACACTCGGTCCTTCCTCAGATCCCCAGTCCAAAGCTTATTCTAGACTTACAGTTCCTGCTTACTCCTCCCTACAGGAGACCGTTAGCTATTAGCTATTGTCAATCAGTAGAGTCCTCTAATGGATAGGTATTCAGAATTCGTCCTTTAAGAACTATGGATTTTAAAATGTCTATCTTTTTCCACTTAAAGTCACGATAACCTGATGGCTTTCTTTTCCAGCATTTCTAACACTGCAAAAGATTACCAAACAGATTTCATGAAGGAAAGTGATATCCCGAGTGGAATTACACAGGCAGTGTCATGATGCTGAAATGCTGAATAAATGGAAGGATCCATTTTCTGTGAGACACTAAGTCGGAAAAAGCAACAACCATAGTCACAGCAAGCAGAGGCCACCACTAATCGCAAGAAAAGTAAGTGGAGTATCTTCAGGAGAATGCAAGGACAGCATACGCCACGTTACTCAGGCATCTTCAGAGCTGACAGAGAGAAAGAAAGAGGGAGAGCAGGAGGGTGGGAAAAGAAAAACAGAGCCTTCTGGTTAAAAATTTTTAGGGAGGAGGAAGGCGTCTGACACCAGAACCCATTATATATCCTTTATGTTTTGTTACACATAAATATTATGTAACCGTTCATGTCCAATTGTCACAGATCAGCACAGGTAACCAGGTTCACAGTGACCACAAAAAAACAATTGAACCCACCACACAGCATTTATAGCAGAGAGAGAACAAATTTATTAAGCGATAGTGCACTCCACAAAATACTGGAGCAGACCAACTCTGAGCAGGGATTCTATGCCTATGAGTGGATGTTTCCTGGTTAGTTTGGCGGGGTTTTATTGTGCATGTGTGAGTAGTTACATTACTTTTGAGTTTCTGTGCATGCGATCTCCCATGATTTTCCTCAATTGCCCCTGGGGTGGGAGGGACCGCACTGCTAATTTATTATAATGATATTATAATGAATCAGGGTCATGTGGTGGTCACAGGAGCATCTTTTGTGCATGATTCATCAAGATTCAGTGACTTTCCAAGAAGTGTGACAACCAGTCTTGCAGGAACAGGTAGACTAAGTTACCTGTTCTGTATCAATGTTGTTGGGGTGCCTCTGGAGTTTCCTCATTTCTGACTATCTCCTGCCTAACTTACCCCTGAGAGACATGGATCTCAAAAATCTTTTTGGAGTTGTTAAAGGGCAATGATCATTCTTCTGTAACTTCTTCCAGTTTAGACACATCAGTAGTCCCTGACTATCGATAACCATGGCACTTTCATCCTATTCTATGTAGAGATGGAAGAGGAGCTGCTGAGACTATCACAGAGGCTCATGTTGATCAGCTTCAACATCATCCTTAGAGATTGGTTGGACACCCCAGAGCATCGTCATCTTGATGTGGGACTGCTTAAGTCTAGAAGACACAAATTTAATAAGTAAATTAAACAAACAAGGTCCTACAAGTAATAAGAACAGCAATATTACTAAGGGATGTAGGAGGGATAATAACCATGTTAAACCAGGGAGCCAGGCAGTCATGGTATCTATAATTCCTTGGCCCTGTTTGTTGTATTTATGCAACTACTCTGCTTGCTCACAAATTTTTCTTATGTTAGTCTCACTCATTCTGGAGTTATTCACATAAGTACTTTGTTAATGCCTGCACATACCCCATCCTGTTCTGCCAGAAGATAATCAAGGGCAAGGTGGTTATCCATGACTACATTTGCTATCAAGTCTATAGATTTTCATACTCCAGTCAGAGCATTGGAGGTACCTTTGGAGACTTCTCCTAAAGTCTTAGTGAGTTCCCATAGGGTGGCCCCATGGTACACCAAGCCTCCCCAGGGGACTGCAGCAGCTATAGTTGCTGCTGCACCAGCCACCACCAAGCCAAATAGCTCACTTTTTTTTCTGACAAGATATTATTCCTTTCTGTCCTGAGTTGTATTCATAACAATGAGGCCTTGAGGAGCCGTGGTCCCTAGAGTGAATTCACCCCCATGCTTAGAGTTACTGAGATGCATATAAGTAGTGGCTTCTGGAAGTTCTGAGTGAGTGGTTAGAAAGTTGTTAGGAGTCCCACATAGCCAAACAAGACCTGGAGGTGCCACAACAATGGTTGTGTTTATAGGGTTATATTTACTAAACACTGTATATGGCTATAGTTAAAAGGGCCGAGTTCTATACTGGGGTCAAGGTTTTTGGCTGGAGGCATTGAGAACTCAGATGGAACCCCTTAAAGAGGTTGGCCCAATTCTCAACCAACACATTCCATAGTATCATTGGTATCTGCATTATTAGTTTTGTCAAAGCAACAATGGGTATTACTAGGAATGCAGTTAGAATAATAATTTGGGTAGCATACTACATGTGACCAATTCAAAGGTTTGAAAATTTCTCCCTCAGAAAGATTCTCTAGACAGCTGGAACTTGAAAGAGAGGCCAGGGCTTCAAATGGGTTAATGGCCCAGTATGAGTGTTATTATAACACGGGGTGCATCCTATAGTGCTTTTGCACTTAAGAGGTACAGGAGTAACTAAATGACTCTAATTCTAGCGAGGTCATACAGAAGCACAAATGAGAGTTCTGCTCCTGTCTGACTCAAAGGAAAAAAAAAGAAACACATACAATTAACACAAGAATTTAAAACATTGATTAAGGATTCATTAGCTATTGTGTAGGCTTTAATGTGAGCATTGTATCTGGAAGGAGTTTCTGAATTAGGATGGCATATCCAGCATTGGGCCAGATTTTCTCTTGCTGCTAAGATTTGAGAAGCGTTTACTAAAAAATTTTCATACCATTCCTCCATACAGGGTGTGGGTGAGTAAAGATGGTTCACAGAAACAACAAAGAGATGTCCATTTTAGACAATCAGAGATATGAGCCCACCCAGAAGGAAGGAAATAAGACTCCATACCAAAGACCAGTGCTAATAGAAACATTCCAAAATGGGTAACTATCCAGCACAATAGTGATTTTAGTACATCATCATCAATCATTACTTATCTTTTAGGGCTTCTTCCTTTTGAACAGGAACCTGAGAGCCTCCAGAGGCTCGCAGGTACAGACTGGGCTTTGGGCCTCTAGCAGGTCCTGGGTTGAATCAGGATCACTGCGAGCTGGGTTTACCCAGGAAATGTGAACCCAGCTATCACTCCCTAAAACTTTCATAGCCATGGGGATACTCAGGACAACCTGGCAGGGCCTGTTCCATTTAGGGTTGAGTTGGTCTGCTGGTGATTCCTCCTTCCAAGTTTTAAGGAGTACTTAGTCCCCTGGAGCTATGGTAGTTTGAAAGTTCCCTTTTGGAGCTGATAAAACTTTGTTCCCATATTCCTGTAAACCTTGCCCTAGGTTTATTATATACTGAACTGCTGATGGGTGTCTGTATTAAATATTACACTTAGATTTAAACAGGGTAGGCCATACAGCATTTCAAATGGGCTAGGCCTAGTATTGGCCTCAGTGGAGCCCCTAATTCTCATGAGAGCTATAGGTAGCAACTTAGTCCATTTCTCAGAAATCTCCTAACAAAGTTTTGCTAACACCCTTTTTAAAGTTTGATTTGCCTGTTCTACCTTTCCAGAGGACTGTGGTCTCCAAAAGGAATGGAGATAATATCTTTCTTAAATATATATATTTTATTGATTATGCTATTACAGTTGTCCCACTTTCCCCCCTTTATTCCCCTCTGCCCTGCACCCCTCCTCCCACCCACATTCCCCCCTTTAGTTCATGTCCATGTATCATACTTATAAGTTCTTTGGCTTCTACATTTCCCATACTATTCTTAACCTCCCCTTGTTTTCAAACTACCATTTATGCTTCTTATTCTCCATAGCTTTCCCCCCTCCCCCTCCCCCTCCCACTCCCCCACTGATAAGCCTCCATATGATCTCCATTTCTGTGATTATTTTCCTCTTCTACTTGTTTGCTTAGTTTGTTTTTGTCTTTGTTTTATTTTTAGGTTCAGTTATTGGTAGTTGTGAGTTTCTTGTCATTTTACTGCTCATAGTTTTGATCATCTTCTTTTTCTTAGATAACTCCCTTTGACATTTCATATAAGAAGGGCTTGGTGATGATGAACTCCTTTAACTTGACCTTATCTAAGAAGCACTTTATCTGTCTTTCCATTTTAAATGATAGCTTTGCTGGATAGAGTAATCTTGGATGTAGGTCCTTGCCTTTCATGACTTTGAATACTTCTTTCCAGTCCCTTCTTGCCTGCAAGATTTCTTTTGAGAAATCAGCTAATAGTTTTGTGGGCACTGCTTTGTAAGTACATATCTCCTTCTCTCACTGCTTTTAAAATTCTCTCCTCTTTAATCTTGAGTAATGTAATTATGATGTTTCTTGGTGTATTCATTTTGGGTCCAACTTCTTTGTGATTCTCTGAGTTTCCTGGACTTCCTAAAAGTCTATTTCCTTTGCCAGATTGGGAAAGTTCTCCTTCATCATGTTTTCAAATAAGTTTTCAGTTTCTTGCTCATCCACCTCTCCTTCTGGCACCCTTATGGTTTGGATGTTGGAATGTTTAAAGATGTGATGCAGATACCGGCCTGCAGTGTCCACATCATTATGGATGAAATGAGACATTCACACAGACTACTGAATCTGGTGGAGGAAAAGGGAGAGCATGGCTTTTTTTCTCAAGGGGAGCAAATGCCACAGCCTCCACCATGACAGGCCTTTATTTCTATCTCTTGGCACATTACATGATGGTCCTCATTTACTATGCACAGGTTGGCTTTAGGTGGTTACCTTTTACAGAAAACAAAGGAACCAATGTTGCTAATCACATCACAGAAGAGGGATATTTGCAAATGAAAAGACAAAAGTGGTTGAATGGGTTACCTTTGGAAGGTTTAGCATGGATTTTAGGAAGTTACTTTGCAGTAAATGTCCTCAAGTCAGGGTGACGGAGTTTTAGCAAAAAGTAAGACTCATAGCAGCCTAGGTACATTGCAGGCCTGATTCCCCATGGGAGAACCTATCCATGGGCGTGGGTCCTGTGCATCTCCAAGTGGGAGCTAGGCCCACGCCATGCAGAATGGTCTCCTACAAAGATGTCCTGGAGGTTCCTAAGCCTCTCCTCATTTTTTAAAATTCTTATATCTTCCTTCTGCTTTAAACCATTGATTTGAATCCCAGTTTCCTTCCTATCACTCTTGGTTCCCTGTACATTTTCCTTGATTTCACTTTTCATAGCCTTCACTTTTTCCTCTATTTTGCGACCATATTCAGCCAATTCTGTGAGCTTCCTGATTACCAGTGTTTTGAACTGTGCATCTGATATTTTGGCTCTTTGTCACTTAGTTGTATTTTTTTCTCAAGCATTGATATGTTTTTCCATTTGGGCCTTTTTTTTTTTTTTTTGTCTCATCGTGGCTATTATGTAGTAAGGGGCAGAGCCTTAGATGTTCATCAGGGCGGGGCAACCCAAATAGTTGGGTTGAGACACTGTGTGTTGGGGAGGGGTCCCAGAGGGAACAATCCTGCTTGCTCAGCTCTCTGCTGGTTTTCAGTCACTTCCCCTGCTCCCCACAATCAAACTGGGCCTTTCTGATGCTGATTCCCACGTGGATGGGTTTGTATAAGTTCTAAGACCCTATGGGTCTCTCCAAAAAACTCTCCTGTGAGCCTGGAAGTTTCTCCCGCTGCCATCTCAACACCCACAGATGTTTTCAATCAGAGGCTTTAGGCTTTATTTCCCTGGGCTGGAGCCCTGGGTTGCATGGTCTATCTCTATTCCCAGTTGTTCCTCCCAGTTTATCTGCATGCAAATGTGGGACCACCCAGTCCTGAAGCTGCCACCTCACCCAGTCCACCAGCCGCCACCTTGCCCACCCCAGTCCTCCAGCTGCTGCCTTGCCGTGAGTCCTCTCTGCCCAGCTGCTCATCTCTGCCCCTCCTGCCAGTCTGGATGAATATTTCTTCTTTAACTCCTTGGTTGTTGGACTTCCATACAGTTTGATTTTCTGCCAGTTCTGGTTGTATTTTGTTTTTAAATTTGTTGTTGTCCTTCTTTTGGTTGTGTGAGGAAGAGGCACAGTGTGTCTACCTATACCTCCATCTTGGCCAGAAGTCCTCTGGAGATAATATCTTATGCATAGAACTTCAGAGACTGCCAGAAGATCCTAGAAGGGAAGGATGGCCCATTATCGCTTTGTAGGGATCATGAGAGATCAAATCTGGGTTTTATTTCCTTTAAGAGAGCTTTTGCTACTTTTTTGGCCTTCTCTGTGTCCTTGCTGGAAAAGCCTAAATCCCTCCATTTAAGGTATCTATCAGGACTAGTAAGTATTTGTACCCTCTTCAAGGAGGCATTTTGGTAAAAATCAATCTACCAGTGCTCTCCTGGTTAGGTTTCTTTTCACTGAATAGGTTTCTGTCCGTGGGGGCAGGAATGGCTTTTGCCCAGGATTATTGTAGACACAAAGAGTACAAGCCTGGCAAATATTCTTTATGGTAGTAGCTATCCCCCTGCCTATGAATAATTTATTAACCATTGCCATTGTAGCATCCCTTGTGATGTGGAAGGAATCATGCACAGTCTTTAAGAATTTCCCCTGAGGGGGCCTGGGAAAGGAAGAGTTTCTAGCCAATATATATCCAAGGTCTTTCATGGATATCCCCTTGCTCAAAAGCCCAAGATATTTCCTCAGATGTATAGCTGGGCTTGATATATGAACCATTTACAGAGGGGAGTAAGGCCATTTGTTTGGCAGTCCCAAGTGCCTCGTGCCTCACAATCAAGAGACAGAAACCACACAGTGATGTAAACAGAGAAGGTTTAACATAAAGGATTATTCAACCATAACCAAAGAGTACTAATATATTTGCAACTTGTATGTGGAACCCTACTGCTGAGAGAGCACCTAAGAAAGGCTGAATTTGGCACCCAGTGCTGGGTTCAGACCTCATTGGAAAAGATAGTTTCCAACCTACTGGGAGCAGAGTAGTTTGCTTGTTCATGAAGGCCATAACTGCTCTGCAGTTGCTGGGCAAGTAAGAAAGCAACCTTCTGGGGTACAGGCTGCTGCAGTCAGTGGCCAACACACTGGCACGCAGGAAGAGCCCCCCTGGCACAGCCAGAATACAAGCAAGCCACAGCTAGTGGCGCGGCATGTTAGCGTGCTGAGGAAGTAGAGGTGGCTGTGGGGCAGGGGGCCTGGAGTGCACAGGGCTATGTCAGGAAGAAAGCAGGGAATGATCCTCACACTGGGTAGGAATTGCAAGGGTGTGGAGACTCACACATCTCTCAGGGTTCTTGTCTGACACAGAGGACAGTCCTGTGTCCTCACACTAACACCTCTCACTGATTTGTCAAACACTGTAACAGGAGATCCTCTTCTTTCTGTGAGGCTCTTCTAGTGCTCTCTGCTGGAAAAGCTGAACTTCATGCTCACTGTAAAGAAGAGATTTTCCCAGGAATTCCATCCTTTTTCTATAGCACAGCAGATATTGGAGAGTAAATTTGGAGCTGGGAGACAATAAATGGTTAAGTGGCACATATGAATAAGAGGCTGTATATAATTAAATGCAAATTGTGAGTGTGATGATCCTCAAAAAAATATTTTTGCATACCTAAATACAAATACATTTTTTATTCCTAAAATCTAAAAGCAAGGGCCCCTCCAGGTATTGTTAAATAGATTCTTGGACTGGATGGACCCTAAGTGGCCATTAAAACTAAGATTCTGAAGTCTAGTGTGCCAAGTAAGAAGTCTCATCACAGCAATGTACAGGAGCGAGCTCCATTGTGATTTTATAATATCTAATGTCATAACAACCCTCTGATACAGTTATTAAAATCCCTATATTGCACATAAGGGAGGCTATTGGGGCTCAGAGGAAGTTAATTCTATGATGATAGGGCTAGAAAATGTTTCACGAAGGAAAAGTTAAGAGGGCTTCAAAATACTTTTAGCATTAATTTCTGGTTTGTTATAATAACTGAAGACCTTCTAAATGTTAAAGTATAAAAATGATCAGTTCTAAAGGCACAAAGAAAAATAACGGACAGAGGGAAATCTGGTAAGGTAAAAGCACTATCCCTGCAGGAATGGGCAAGAGCCAGATTTCAGAACCCAAATGCTGATGTTGAGATCATGGTTGTGCCACTTGTCGGTGGTGCAGTCTTCAGCAGGATGTTAGGCTCTCTCAACCTCAGTGTCCTCACTGGTGACATGGAGATGATAATCATGATGCCTCTGTAGAGAAGTGTTGGGAGGATAACTGAGCACATGTATGCAGAGTACAGAAAACAATACCTGGCACAGTCAGTGCTGTATAAGCACGGCAATCCTTGTGATTTACTTTGTACAGCAGAAGAGGTAGGCAAAATTGAGAGAAGGGTTTTAAAGAGTAAAATTAAGATTATCTTACGAAATTGAAAAGAAGAAGACTGTGACGAAAATGAAAATATACTTAGAATTCCACATCTCTGGACAGTGTGATGCATGAGGCTCCTACATAAAAAATTTTGAAGGAAGTCACAGCATCCCACACTCCCACAAGATAAGAAAGCACCTCAGCAGACATGAGGTTCTATGGTTTCCTCAGGAAGATAAAAGCAGAGGTGGTTATTGGGTGCCTATGCAAGGACGTAGCCATGTGAAATGGGATGCAGTCAAGTTTGGATAAGAAACTTTACAACACAGATCATTTATATTTATGTTTTTTTAAATGTATTTAGTTGGTTGCTTGGTTTTACTATATTGGCTCCTAGTGGCTTTGGAAAGCCTCTAACTTTATCGAAAATAAATGTCAGAATAGGTGAACAGGTGCAGTCTGAGGCCAGCAGGCACTCACAGGAAATGGCCAACTAGCCTCTAGAGCAGGGGTGTCAAACTCATTTTCACCAGGGGCCCCTTCAGCTTCGTGGTTTTCTCCAAAGGGCCAGAATAATTTTAGGACTGTATAAATGTAACTTCTCCTTAACTGTTAAGGGGTTGAAATCACACTCAGCCCTTTGAAGGCAACTGCAAGGCTGATGTGGCCCCTGGTGAAAATGAGTTTGGCACCCCTATTCTAGAGTGTGAAGAGTAAAGAGTAAAATTTAATGGGCATAGTAGACTCAGTTTCCTGCTGCCCTGGATCACGGGCATTTTGTTTTTTTGAAGTTATTATTTTATGAGGCCTATTAGGTATTTTTTAAGGCCCATCTTCAAATATTAGTACCATTTCCAAGGCTTCTTGCTGGGGCTTATGTTGTTGGTTTAGAATGTGTGGTTCATCTGAATTCTTCTCACATAGGAAAAGTAGTCACCTGCCTTTCTTACCAAATAAATCTTCTTGTCTCTTGATCTGACTAAGCATATCATTTGTGAATGCTTATTAAATGAATAACTTGTGTTCAAATATTTTGTATCTAGCATTGAGCTATTTGAAGCTAAAGATACTCATTTCTGAATATTTCCTTTCACTTTAATAATTCAGCTGTTTCAATAGGAAATTTCTTGGTCTGTCACCAAATATAATAAGATATTTTTCTACTTGGAACATCCATGGAATGACACAATTGCACACACTGCTTGTGAAAAATAATTGGAGTTAGTCATGCTTTCTTTCTTAGGCAGCTTCACCCTCTAGGAAGCAAATGAGAGGAATATAGGTCCTGCCCTTAATTTTCTCAATCCAACATGCTTGAAATGATTGCATCGTCTTGTGTTCTACTAGGACAGTTCCATCAACTGTTTAATTCTTTATTCTGTAAAGATATTGAAAACGAGTATTTTCTTTCTGGTGCATGTCTGTGCATCTAATTTTGTGCCTTTCTGATTTCCAATTTTCCACTAAAAATTCTATCTTTGTAAACTTTTTAAAATTCTGCCCATTTATTTTATATCCTAATAAGATTAAATATTAACCGTGTATATCATATATTTCTTTCTGCGTTGTGAGGGAAACACAACTATACACTTACATTTAATTCTGTTTATTAAAGTAGCTTACCTCAGGATTGATCCGATTGGGTCATTAAAGGATATTACATGTATGTACAGGCCCTGATAAATAAATCACAGAGACTAATAAATATGAAGTCCAAATCTAAGCCTCCACTATTCATGAATGCAACTGGCCTTTGTTCACCAAAATGGTAAATTTCAATAAAATGGTGTTCTTATTCCATAGTCTCACACTCTAGCCAAGGACAGGGCTAGGGTGGGTGCTCACACAGGAAGCACAGTAACTCTCCCTGAGTACATTCTGCACTTTGAGCACATTTGTAAAGAAAATATGTAGCATGACAGTTGTTAGCACCATCATGAGAAGACACCAGAGAAAAGTATGTGAAAGCAGGACTCCAAATAAATAGAAGAGGATGCTGAATTGTAGGGTGGGGGTTTTGGGGTTTTGGGGTTTTTTTTAAGTTGGTCTGTTGTTGACTTTAGAAGCTTGCTATTCATGTAACTACTACTCAGTAAGTGCTTTAATTTCCTGCCAGTTCCTCTTCTCGCCCAGCCTGGGCTCCTTCCCCTGAAGTGACAGCCACACTATACCTGTCTCCAATTTGTCTTGCCTAAAGTCTCACAACTAATATGTGTCAAAACAGGATCTGAACCCAGTTTCCCTTGGCATCAATATTCTCTGGCCTTTAGGTCTCTCACACAACTATGCAATATGTAGCTGTCCTGGAAAATATAATGCAAATACCACCCCAATCCCTTCTCCAGAGTTCCAAAATCCAAAATGCTTTCAAGACCAAAGAAAGTTTTTCATAGTGTTTGGTAAATTCATCTGGTGGTAAATCGACCTGAACTGACATGACAATATCTATAGTCTTAATATATCCCACTCGGTGTGGATATTCACACACTTCAGTAGAGAAACATTAACGTGTCTCATTGATGTCTCAGCCCTTTGCTGTGGGTGTACATTGAGATACCGTGTAAGTAGGGCAGTCACACAAGGACCCCACTCCTAGAAAGGTCCTGCCCTTGGCTTAAAGCTCTGCTGTCACCATCTTGAAACCTTTAATGATTTTTGAATGAGGGTTTACATTTTTTATGATGCGCATGTCCCTGCAAATTATTCAGCTAGTCCTGGGTGTAAGTGCTGTAGTGTCTTTCTAAAACCTGAAAAGTTAGGAATTCTAAAACACTTCTGGCCCTAAAGGCTTTGGTTAAGTGACCAGTATTACACTACCAGTACTACTGCTACCAACACTAACACCATGGTAGCATGGCTTAGTTGGTTTGAGTGTCATCCAGTCACCAAGAGGCTGAAGGTTCAACTCCTGGTCAGGGCACACACCTAGGTTGTAGGTTCAGTCCCCCCTATCTGGGCACATATGATACCTGTTCTCACTGCGTGTGGGTGACAAGTGATGGATGCATCTCTCTCACATTGGTGTTTTTTTCTACCCCCTCTCTCCCTTTCTCTCTCTCTCTGAAAAACAATGAAAAAAATGTCCTTGGGTGAGGATAAAAAGCATACTAACACCATGGATTGAATGCCTTCTGTAGGCAAATGATTTTCTAAGCACTTTATACATGTTATATATATCCTCATGAGGTATCTTCTACATTTAAAAAATTTGAGTAAAGTAATGTTTGGCAAGTTATCCTAAAGTTTTTAAGATCACTCAGCTAGTACATGACAACTGGAATTCAAACTAAGGTCTGCCTGACTCTGGAACTCATGAAAATACTTACTCTCGTTGAAGGTAGGTGCTTTGGAAGTATTAGGATGAACCATGTGACATTGCCAATAATCAATCATTTCGACATAGAAAAACAGCTATTTCATTTGGCCCAACCTAATAGGTATCAATGACTACTTATAAAATATAAGCTCCTTTTATTTCATTTATCTTTTTTTAGTTTGAAATGATTAAACTAGTCTTTCTGCTAAAGAAAAAAGTTGCAGTGAAGTGAGAAGAAAAATTTATGCAGTCCAATTTAAAACAAGTTGCATGTCTCATCCAGTCTCACCAGAGATGACATCACTGCTCCTGAATGGGGAGGACTGGTCACATGGGAGACCCTGTTTTTATTGTGATCAGCTGCAGACAATCAGCAAGGATGACCTCATCTGCAGCTGAGGAGATTTGACCTTTGCCCCTTTAGGCATGTGAAGCAGAAAAAATGCTTTACAGGCTGAGGAATGTAAAACAGACAAGCATCTTCAGGCCTGGCAGAGTTTATCAAGCATGTGTTGAATGCAAATGCTCAGACTTGGGACATGATGTAAAAGCCATTAAGAGAAAGAACAGTGAGTAGCCTGTGATTTGGGTAGATCCTTTGGTGTTTCTTGGTAATACTAGAAAAATATATTTTTCATTTTCCAATAATAGAAGATAATAAATGAGCCTTTTTAAAATGGTGCTTTTTACAAATTTTCCATAAAGCAATGGTAGAATTTAAATTCTTACAGTAATCAGCTTTCGTGATAGTATGTTAGACCTAATCAAATCAATTATGAATAAGTTAATTGCCTGGTTTAAAAAAATTATGACATACCCTTTAGCTAATTTTTTTAACTGTTGCAGTGGCAGTGAAGTTTCCACAGTAACAGCCTGGGTCATCCACTCACATATGCCCAGAATTTGGAAGGTCAATGGCTGGGGAGTTGTCTGTTGAGTACTCTTTCCCCATTCTGCTTACTTCCACTGGACAACTCCTGGAAAGAAAAGCTCCCAATGTTGCAGATTTTCTTCTGTTTAGGAGCTCATAAATAACCGGAAATTTCTTAATACTTTAGGATTTGGGGCAAGTATCCTTTGATATAGCATTCGTGGGCATCATGACTAGAAGCTCTTAACATCAGCTTAAAAGAAGAGTGAAGTAGTAAAATCTAGAAAGATTGTTCCCATATCTCCTGGCTGGTAATTGTTCATCAATACAGCCTGTGAAAAGCAGGTTTTCTGTGTTTCACTTGCAACTAATTGGAGAGATGGAAGCCTTCCAAAAGGGTGCTGAAATGTGAAATGTGAGAACTGTTTCTCTCAGGTTAAAAAAAAAAGGCAGTTTGTTATTCTAATTTTAAGTTGGGCAATTGCCCAAGTTAATGGTCCAAGTCCTTTATATTTCCTGAATGATTTTTATCTTACCTACTGCTTCCCACTGTCCAAGGAAAGTGTATCTCATTCCCTCAAACTGGGAACTTGAGAAGGCCAAGTGCTTCAGGAGATGGGAGAAAAACAGCTGCTTTAGGAGGTTAATGCTGTAGTTATTCCCTCCATTTTTATTGCTCTTATGGTGTTAGTAGTGGCCATTTTAATGTTTGTCCAATATATTTCTTTTTGATAAAATCTTGTTCAAAATGAGATGTCAAATTTCAAAAAAGTACTTATATTTCAACAATCATTTTGGAAAGTAGAGATTGAAATTTTAGAGAGTTTTCCTTGGTTTTCTCTCAGGATACCAAAAAAAAAATTATCATTACGATTTATCATATGGGTCCAATGGACCCTTTAATTAACATACTATAAATTCATTTTTGAATACTTACAGAAGTAAGCATAAAGAGATAGTGTAAAATTTATTACAGAAAAAGAAGTTCAAAAAAGTATTACACCTTATTGTCTCCACCTTCCTTTAGAGTTTATTGGGGTTATAACTAGATAAAATGAATAGATAAATAAATTGTGGTTTATCCGTGCAATGGAATACTACTCAGCATAAAAAGGCCTAAGCTATTGATGCACTCAACAACATGACTATATTTTAAAATAATCATGCTGAGTGAAAGAAACCAGACCCAAAAGAGAATAGATTCTGTGTGACTCTTCCAACTACATACAATTTTTAGAAAATGCAAACTAATGTGTACTGGCAGGAAGCATATCAGTGGTTGCCTGAGGATGAGGGGAGGAACAAGAGGAAGATATTACAAAGGGGCAAAGGAAACTCTCCTGGGTGAAGCATATGTATGATCACTGTCTTGATTGTGGTGAAGGTTTCGTAAGTGTATAAATATGTCAGAACTTACCAAATAGTACACTTCAAGTGTGTGCGGTTTATTGTATGTCATTTATATCTCAATAAACTTGCTAAACTTACTAATGAAAGTAGGCATGGAAAACAAAAGGGCTAGGTCATGGAAAAGCAAGGAATTGCAATTGGGTCTCTGAAACTAAAGTCAGCAAAGACCAAAAAGATAACTCTGTGAAATGATAAGCTTGCCAGTTAAAGTAGGACCCTTGACTGGAGAGGGCTGCCTGTGGATGAGAAACTCAGTTATGCAGGCTTAAGGATATTTCAATAGGGAAACCTTCCAGGAAATTATTACCAGCTTGAAAAATTTAGTTTGAGAGCCTGTCTTACACTTTGACCAGTTTTCTCTCCAAAGTCTTTAAAAACAAAATGGTGGTTTCAATTCATCAAAGAAAAATAAATATGGATGATTTCATCCGGAACCCATCTGTATCAGTGTACCAGCTGGTAGTGTTGTGAGAGGCTTCATTAGGCTTCAGTGAAATATTTTTAAAACTCGTTCAATGCATTTGCCCATTTCATGATGAGTGATTTGTGAGTGCACCTGCCCACACCATGCTGAGTGTTCTGCATTTTTTGACCAAAAATGGCATGACCCCTATGTCCCACCCTCCCTATTCACTCTTTCTCACCCCGAGTGACTTTCTTTGTTTCCTCAGATGACAACAGTCCTCAAAGATTTGTTAATGAAGAAGAGGTGAAACAAAAAATGGCAGAAGCACTAAAAGAGATCAAAAACAATTAATACAAAAACTGTTTGAGATTTCTGGTCAAGATGGAGGCATTAGTAAACACAGCTCCCTTCCTTGAAAACCACAGCAAAAATTACAACTAGACTACAAAACAAATATCACCCAGAATCATTAGAAAGTTGAGCTGTATGAAAGTCTGACAATCAAGGAATTAAAAAAGTCACATTCATCCAGATGAGTACGAAGGCAGAGATGTGAAGATGTGCGGAGAAGCACAAAGACACAGTGTCACAGAACAGGCAGTCCGACACCCATGTGTGATGGATAAAAATCAGGTGGGATACCTTGGGAGCTAGGAATCCCAGCCCCACACCAGACCAACCAATCCAGGGTTCCAGTGCCAGGAAGGTAAGTCCCTATAACCTCTGGCCGTAAAAACCAGTGGAGGTTGGAGTGGCAGAAGAGATTTTGGAATACTCAGAAATATCCTCTTAAAGGGCTCACAATGGACTTAGGACTTACACAAACTCACTCCCTCTGGGCTTCAGCACCAGGGCAGCAGCTGGAAGGGCACCAGTGGCATATAAGGAGAAATTCATGTGTCTGTCATCAGGGAAAGTACTGGGGGACCCAAGCTTCCTTGGGGACAAAACTTCAGAGGCCAGGCAGTGGCATTATCCCCTTTCTGAGCTCTCTCCAACACAGAGTGTTAACACCATAACTGAGACTCCATCAGCCTGGTTCACACAGGTTGCCCCTCACTGGTGATTTCCTAAAGCTCCACTGCATCCACCCTATGGGTATGCTTTCCTACATTAGGTCATGATACTAAGACAGGAAGTCAAAGCACCTCTACTTAATACATAAAAATAAACACAGGGAGGCTGCCAAAATGAGGAAACAAAGAAATATGGCCCAAATTAAAGAATAGATCAAAATTCCTGAAAAAGAACCAAACAAAATGGAGATGAGCAATCTGTTGGACTCAGAGTTCCAAACACTGGCTATCAGGATGCTTAAGGAACTCACAGCATAAAAAAGACCCAGGCAGAAATGAAGGTTATATTAAGTGAAATAAAAAAAAATTACAGGGAACAAACAGTAGAGGGGATGAAGCCAAGAATCCAATCAATGATTTGGAACATAGGAAGAAAAAAAATTTTAACCAGAACAGCATTAAGAAAAAAGAATCCAAAAAACAAGGATAGTATAAGCAGCCTCTAGGACAACTTAAAACTTACCACATTAGAATCACAGGGGTGTTGGAAGGAGAAGATAAAGAGCAAGAAATTGAAAACCTATTTGAAAAACTAATGAAAGAAAACTTTCCTAATTTGGTGAAGGAAATAGACATACAAGTTCAGAAAGTCCCAAAACAAGATGAACACAAAGAGAACCACACCAAATTACATAATTAAAATGCCAAAGGTTAAAGATAAAGAGAGAATCTTAAAAGCAGCAAGAGAAAAGCAGGTTGTTACCTACAAGGGAGTTTCCATAAGACTATCAGCTGAATTTTCAAAAGAAACTTTTCAGCCTAGAAGGGACTGGCAAGAAATTTTCAAAGTAATGAAAAGCAAGGACCTACAACCTAGATTACTCTATCCAGCAAAGCTATCGTTAAAATGGAAGGGCACATAAAGTGCTTCCCAGACTACGTAAAGCTAAAGGAGTTCATCATCACTAAGCTATCATTATAGGAAATGTTAACAGGACTTATCTAAGAAAAAGAAGATCAAAATTATGAACATTAAAATGGTAACAAATTCACAATATCAACAATTCAGTCTAAAAAACAAACTAAGCAATCAAGCAGAACACAAACAGAATCACAGATCTGGAGATCATTTGGAGGGTTATTAGGGAGATGGGAGAGAATGAAGGAGAAGGTACAGGGATTAAGAAGTACAAACTGGTAAGTGTAGCATAGACAGGGGGATGTTAATAACAGTATAGGAAATGGAGTGGCCAAAGAACTCACGTACATGACCCATGGACATGAACTAAGTGGGGATTGTAGGAAGGAATTAGGGGTACAGGGTAGAGAGGGGCTCAGGGAGAAAAATTGAGACAACTGTCATAGCATAATCAATAAAATATATTTTTTAAAAACTTTTGAACAGTGGAAAAAATGTCTTGATAGGTGTATCGCATCAAATGGAGAGTACTTTGAAGGTGACTAAACTTCAATCATGTAAAAATAAATACAAAAATTTTTATAAATTCTGGAATTTTGGGGGGTCCCCCTTGTATGCAATACAAATTCAGAAATTATGAATATGCAAATAATGAATTTAGAAAAATTATTTGGCTAACACTGAGGAGGTTGATAACCTTTATGTACAAAGAACTTTTTAAAAATCAGTAAAAATGTACAGCTAAAGTGAGAAACATAAAACCAATAGTAATTTCTTAAAAATTCCAAGTCAGTTTACAACTGGTAAAGACTTTCAAATTTTAGATTACTTCAAAACTTTTTCTATTTATTGTTTAGTGTGTTAGGCAAATGTTCTCAAACCCCATTGCCTGAAGTATACAACATGTTAATCAGTGGTAGCAGCTGATCATTTCTCAGCCAGTAAATATCTGGTAGCATCAAATCTTTACCTAGCCTTCAAACAATAGTAGCCACAGTCATTAAACAATGCTGATGTTATTATGTTAAATCACTTGGAATAAATTTCTTTTGTATGACATTTCAAATGATCTTATGTTTCCCTTAATCCAATGAGATTTGAATTGAGATTCAAGAGGTGACCCTTCCTGAATTACCCCAGACTGCAAAAAAATACAGAACTAAAAGAAAAGCTCAGTGATATACCCATATGAATAGACTATATGAGAGTGATATTATCTCCTTGGTTTGTTGGCTTATTGTTTTTAAAGGCTGATTTTAGACTCACGTAAGTCGGACACTGTTTACAAGGCTTTTTCTGAGTCCCATAAATTCTCTCCATGTTTTTTCCTGTTCTCCCTCTATCCCACCTTTCAATCTTGGCTGCCATAGTAAGACAGACAGAAAGTTCAAGGACACTTTGTTCTTGCATCTGTAGTAGAAACCTTGGGAACAGACAGTAACTGCTTCAGGTCTGTCAAATAGTTGGAGATATTCTCTTTTTGTAATTTTGACTTTGTACTGAATCCTAAAGCTTTGTTGTATACATATATCTCAATGCAGGCCATATTAAAACATTTGGGGGAGACTGGTACATAATGAACAAATTAATTAGTATACCTCCTTTAGATTCAAGTGATAGTAAATAAAAGTTCTAATCCTAAGAAAAAAGAAGCACTGAAAGTGTTTGGAGAAGGCTTCTAAAATGTGGATTCTTTGAAGCAACATTTGTATTTAGGACCATTTATAAAAGATGTATTGTAGACATGGTTATTTCAGGGCCTTCCACAGTGCAGAGAAAGGATTTATTTGCATGCTAATGTATGTCAAAGGATAAATAATTTCCCCCCTTTTTCTCCTAATAAATACTGATCACAAAGCATAGATTTGATATAGGAAAAAAAATCTCTGAAAGCTGGTACTCAAAGTCACTGCTGGGGAAGAGAAACATTATGACTCGAACTTGGCCTGTGGACAAAGCCAAGGTTTCAAGTCTAGTACAAGGCTTATGTTCCAGCTGTGCAATCATCTCCCTCTGCGACCTCACACAAGTGATTATACTCCCACATTCTTACTTCTTCACCGATAAAAAAGGACAAGAAAATTTTGGTGGGTGAGGGGGCGGTGCTCAATGTTCATATTCAAACTATAGATTAAGTATTATAATTAAAACTACAACATTACACAGTCCCTCAAACCTACAGTAGATGCCATATATTATATCATTCACCACTAATTATCTGCTTATATTCCATCTGGTCCAGACACAAAGATGATGTGTTCTTTAACCGCCAAAATAAATCTAGCTAGAGCGTATTTCTGGCATTGGTCTTTCCCTGCACTCTTTTTACTCCCTCAAAACAGAATGATCTTGTGGGAATCATGAAAAAAAAAATGACTGAATATACAGGATGTGAAACTCTTCTTTAAGAGTGAATAAGTTTAGTGTTAATCAAAATCCCAATTTTACTTCTAAAATTTGGGAAAAAAACTTACTTGGATTACACTCTTGGTTGAGTAAGAGGAAATTGTTTTCAGTCCAAGTTCTGTGAATAACCAGCTATATGAACATGGACATTTATGGCTGATTTATAGGTGAAAAGTTATACAATTGTTATGTATAAATATTTAGGAGGCTTTAAAAAATTGAGAATAAGTATAACACTAAGTTAATCATTTAGAAGATTTTTTGCATTTTTAATAATTTAGGAATGTATTCACAGAATACTAAATGAAAAGGTAACAAAGGGGTACAAATTATATGTTTAGTATGATTTCATATGCCAAGACTAAAAATGCCAAAACTGGATGAAAACTCACCAAAACATTAGTAATAATTGTCTTATTTATTGTGATGGAATTGTAAGTGATGTTTTCTCTTCATTTTTCTCCATGTTGTAATATTCTCTAATACTCATACATTACCCAATAATAAGAAAATAACAAACTATTTTTATTAAAATGTAATTAATATACAATGTATTATTTTCAGGTGTAAAACATAGTTACTCAGTTTATATATCTAATGAATTGATCACAATAGTCTAGTAACCACCTGTCACTACAAATGTATTACAATATTATTGACTGTGTTCTCAATGCTCTGCATTACATTCCCATGACTTATTTATTTTATAACTGGAAATTTGTCCCTCTCATTCCCCTTCACTTTTTTCACCCTTCTCCCCATCCTCTTCTGGTCTGGCAACCATCAGCTTGTTCTCTGTATCTAGGAGTTTGTTTCCCTTTTTTTTTGTTTGTTCATTTGTTTTGTTTTGCAGATGTGACATATAAGTGAAATGATACAGTATTTTTTTCTGACTGTTTTGACTTAGCATAATACCCTCTAGGTCCATCCATGTTGTCACAAATGGCAAACTTTCATTCTTTTTATGGCTGAGTAATATTTCATTATATTATATATAATAAAATACATATATATATATATATATATATATATCACCTCTTTTACCTATTCACTAAATAATGGACAAAGGTTTCTTCCATACCTTAGCTATTGTAAATAATGCTGCAGTAAAATTAGGTGTGCATAAATTTTTTTGAATTGGTGGGGTTTTTTTTGTTTTCTTTGAAGAGATACCCAGAAGAGGAACTTCTTGGTCATATTGTAGTTCTATTTTTAATTTTTTGAGGAATCTCTATACTGTTTTCCATAGTGGTTGTGCCAATTTACAATCCCATCAACAGTGTAAAAGGGTTCCCTTTTCTATACATCCTTGCCAACACTTGTTATTCATTATCTTTATAATAGCCAGTCTGACCTGTATGGGGTGGTATTTCATTGTGGTTTTGATTTGCCTTACCCTGATGATTAGTGATGTAGAATATCTTTCATGTGCCCATTGGCCATCTCTATATCTTTTCTGTGGAATTATCTATTTAAGACTTGCCCATGTTTAATCAAATTGGTTGCTTTTTAATGTGGAATGACATGTTCTTTATAATGGTTGCTACTAACCCCTTATAAGATATATTATTTGAAAATATGTCCTCCATTCAGTGGATTGCCTTTTTTTCTCATGGTTTCCTTCACTGTGCTATTGCTTTTTAGCTTGATGTAGTGCAATTTGTTTATTTTTGCTTTTGTTTACCTTTGCCTAGAAAACATATCCAAAAATATATTTCAAAGAGCAATGTGAGAGAGTTTATTGCCTATGTTTTCTTCCACGAGTTTATGATTTCTGACCTTACATTTCAACTTTTAATTCATTTTTAATTTATTTTTATATGGTGTAAGGAAATGGTCCAGTTTAACATTTTTGCATGTAACTATCCTGTTATCCAAATACTGTTTATCGAAGAGACTATATTTTTCCAGTTGTATATTCTTCCCTTTTTTGTCATAGAGTAATTGACCACATAAAGCATAGGTTAATTTCTGGACTTTCTGTTTTACTGATAACGTGTGTCTGATTTTGTGCCAGTACCATAGTATTTTGATTAAAGCAGCTATGTAATGTACTTCAAAATCAGGGATTGTTATACTAAGTGAAATAAGCCAGCCAGTGAACAACAAATATTATATGATCTCATTTATACATGGAATTTAATGAACAAAATAAACTAACAAAATAGAGATATAGATATGTGGAAGAGATGGTACATTGTCAGACAGGAGGGAGAAGGTGGGATTGAAAGAAAGAAGGTGAAGGAATTAGCCAAAGAACATGTATGCATGACTCATGGACATAGACAACAGTGTGTTGATGACCTAAGGGGAGAAGAAGTGGGGAGGGGGTTGGGTAGAGATGATGAAACTAGAAAAGTGGGTGTTTGTGCTGCCTGTCACGACCAGAACCAATAAACAGAGAGAAGGATTGAATCTTTATGGGAGCTTTATTCAGATGGTGGGTGATCAGAGAAGACAGCAGATTACGTATCCTCAAAAACCATCTTAATGTCTCATTTCAAGCTGACCTTGTTATAAGGAGAAGAAATGGTAGGTAAGGGGTTTGGAAAAAAGGTTAATTGGATAAGAGTTGCAGTCTGGTGACCGATTTCCTAGTGCTTCTTTATCTGCATCATGGACATTCCCTCCCGGGAACACGATGGCTCAGATACTGTCTCCATGGCTTGCTCACCTAGTGGAGCACGAAGGCTGAATTGCTTGTGCACCTCCTGTAGTCACATGGTCATGCATTTCTATTCCTAGAAAAACAGCTTTCCACATGCATTAATCGCTTCATCCTATCAACTATAGCAAAGGCTATAAATTCTTTAATTCTTTATAAAGTCTTTAATTCTTGAATTCCCCCATCAGTGGGAAAAGGGGGAAAAGAGTGGGGGCAACTGTAAACAACAAAAAATTGTAGAAAAAAAAAACAGAGATCATGATGACTGCAGCTTTGTTCTTCTCTCACAAGATTGCTTTGGCTATTTGAGGTTTTTGTGTTTCCATGCATATTTTAGGGTTATTTGTTCTAGTTCTGTGAAAAATGCTGCTAGTATTTTGATAGGATTTGAAGTAAATCCATAGATTGCTTTGGGTAGGATGGACAGTTTAGCAATATTAATCCTTACAACCCAAGAGCACAGTATAGTCTTCCATTTATTTGTATTTATTCCATTTATTTCTTCAATGTCTTAAAGTTTTCCAAATACAGGTCTTTCATCTTGGTTAAATTTATTCCTAGGTATATATTCTTGATGCAACTATAAATGGAATTATTTCCTAAATTTCTCTTTTTGATAGTTTGTTAATTATGCACAGAAATTCAACCAATTTCTGTATATTAACATCGTTTCCTATAACTTTACTAAATTTATTTATCAGTTCTTTTAAAAGAACTCTTAGTTTCATTTATCTTTTCCATTTTTCCGCTCCAATCTTTATTATTTCCTTCCTTTTGGTAACTTTGGAATTTTGTTTTCTTCTTCTTCTTTTTAAATTCCTTTAGATGTAATGTTAGTTGTGCTTATTTAAGTTTTTTTTTTTTTTGGTTTTGAGGTAGGCTTGTATTGCCATAAACTTTCTTCTTAGCACTACTTTGCTGCATCCCATACATTTTGGAATGTATTGTTTCTGTTTTCATTTGTATCAAGGTATCTCTTAATTTCCTCTTTGATTTCTTTGTTGACCCATTGATTGTTTAGCAGCATGTTGTTTAGCCTCATTGTGTTTTTGGTTTTTTTCCAGTTTTCTTCTAGTTGAATTCTGGTTTCATACCATTGTGGTCAGAAAAGACACTTTGGTGTGATTTTAATCTTCTTAAATTTATTCAGACTTGTTTTATGACCTAATGTGGCCTATCTTAGAGAATGTTCCCTGTTCATTTGAAAAGAGTGTGTATTCTGATATTTTAGGATGAAATACTCTGTATAAATCTCTTAAGTTATCATGTTCTAATGTGTCATTTAAGACCACTGTTTCCTAGTTGATTTTCTGCCAGGATGATCTATCTTTTGATATAAGCAGGGTGTTACAGACCACTATCATTACTGTAAGACGGTCAGTCTCTCCCTTTAAGTGTCTTACTAGTTATTTTATGTAGTTTGTTGTACCTATGTTTGGTGTATAGATGTATCAAAGTGTTATATCCTCCTATTTGATTGATCTTTTTATTGTTTCTTGTTACAACCTTTGTATTAAAGTATATTTTGGTTGATGAAAATATTGGTGCCATACTTTCTTCTCAGTTCCAATTTGCATAAAATATCTCTTTCATCCATTTATGATAAAACCACCTCTCAACAAAGTGAGCATAGGGGAGCATACCTCAATATAACAAAGTCCATATACGACAAAACCATAGCTAACATCATATGCAACTAGGGAAAGCTAAAAGCATTTTCCTTAAGATTGGGAACAAGGCAAGAATATCCATTTTACTACTTTTATTCAATGTAGTATTGGAAGTCTTAACCATAGCAATCAGACAAGAAGAAATAAAAGGCATCCAAATTGGAAAAAAAAAGAAGTAAAACTCACTATTTGCAATGATATGATACTATATAGAGAGAATCCTAAATATCCCACCCAAAAATTATTAGAACTGATAAATGAATTCAGTAAAGTAACAAAATACAAAATAAATATTTGGAAATCAATTACATTATTATACACCAATAATGTATATTCAGAACTTTCAGAAAGAGAAATTAAGAAAACAGTCCCATTTACAATTGCACCAAAAAACATACAAGTAACTGTGAACTAGTAATAACCGTGACCTGTAAACCAAAGGGTCACTGGTTCGATTCCCAGTCTAGGGCACATGTCTGGGTTGCAGGCCAGGTCCCCAGTAGGGGGCACACAATAGGCAACCATGCATTGAGGTTTCTCTCCCTCTTATTCTCCCTCCCTTCCCCTCTATCTTAAAATAAATAAATAAAATATTAAAAAAAGGCACATCATAATTAAAATGCAAAAGGTTAAAGACAGAGAATCTTAAAGGCAGCAAGAGAAAAGCAATTAGTTACCTACAAGTGAGCTCCCATAGGACTGTCAGCTCTCAACAGAAACTTTGCAGGCCTGAAGGAATTGGCAAGAAATATTCAAGTGATGAAAAGCAGGCCTACAACCAAGATTACTCTATTGAGCAAAGCTATCATCTAGAATCAAAGGACAGATAAAGAGCTTCCCAGACAAGAAAAAGCTAAAGGAGTTCATCACCACCAAACCAATATTATATAAAATGTTAAAGGTTCAGAAGAAATAAATCAAAAATATGAATAAAATGGTAATAAATAAATATCTATCAATAATTGAATCTATAAAAACAAAACAAATAAGGAAGCAGAACAGAAACAGACTCATAGGTGCAGAGAATATTTTGATAGTTGCCAGAAGGGAGGGATTTGGGGAGATGGGTAAAAAAGGTGAAGGAATTAGGAAGCACAAATGTATTGTTACAGAATAGTCATGAAAGTGTAAAGAATAGCCTAGGGAATATAGACAATAATATTCTATTAACTATGTATGGTGTCAGATGGGTGCAAGGTTTGTTGGGATGATAATTTAGTAAGTTACATAATATCTAATCACTGAGGTATTCACCTGAAACTAATGTAATAATGTATGTCAACTGTAATTAAAAAATAAAAATGATTTAAAATGAAAAAAAGAAAGTTTTAACCTTAAGCTCTTGCTTTATTTTTCCATAGAGTCAAAGAACATAATGGGCCAAAGCAAATCAGAGTTTGAATTTCTTTATTTTAATTCACCAATGGCTCAAGTCATTAAGGAATCTGTCTTAATGAACTCCAAGACAGATTCTTTAATGAAGGAATTCCTTAATGAAGAACAGTGTCTTAAGAAATCTGTTTAAGACACTTAATTAAGACACTTAATTCCAAGTGTCTTAACCATGACCACTAGAAACTCACCTTAAGAAAAACCCATCCAAAAATAACCTCTGCCAGTTCACTGCCTATAAAAAAAAAATAAGAAGAATGCTTAGAAAAAAAAAAAAGTCCCCTGGAACTGGGAAAAAATCAGAGAAATTTGTTACTTTCACAAAATAATGAACAACATTGTCATCGGTTTTTCAAAATTCCATCCAAGTCATTGAGTAATGAGTTTTTTAAGAGCATTTTTACTTGCTAAGAGGAAGCTGATTCATGATTTCACAGAGAAGTTTGTGCCAAGGTGAGGAAGGGCAGTGCTTCCGTTTATCTACCTCAGCACCACAGTTTGGAAAATCAGCTTAATTTTCCTAAAAGGTTTACATTAGCAGAAGGATCACAAGGTCACGTTCGTCCATCTAACACTACATCCTGCTGCTAGCAATGGCCAAGGAGAGAATTCCTCAGAGGGAAGGTTGATGTTCATTTCATAACATTTTTTGTTAATGAGATGAAACACTCAAGTGAAAATATTTTTTCCATCATTTCTTAACCACATGAGAAAATATAAGAGATTAAGTTTAATATTGAAGGATAAAAGAATATTACAGCATTTTTTTCCTTTTCTTCAACTTCAAAATCTAACTGGATCACAAAATGTTAGAACTGGGTAATTTTGGTTAGCCCATCCTTTGCCATTGTCTTGATTTAAAGTCCAGGGGAAGTAAATTGTTGAGTTCATATACAATATGGTAAAATATGATAATTACATTTAAATTTATTTCTGTAGCTGATTAATCTAGCAAGTCATAAGAGGAGAAAGATATAGTACAGTAGTCATTTGATTGCTTTTAATTGCCATAATGCTCCCCTCTAAAGTAGATCATACATATTTCTCACATGTGGAGGAGGGAAAAAAGCCTTTTCTGCCCTTTTTCTGTGGGTGTGAGGTGTCCATCACTGGGCTGGGCTGGGCTGAGGGAACATTCCAAAGCATTTAACTGTGGCTGACCATGACTCACAAATCACAGGAACCAAACTACTGCAATCTATAATGCTTTGTACAGACTTGCCAATAGTTTTAAACCATTACATATTTTTAAATACCTTTATACTGAGTATTCAGAGAGTGTAATAAAATTTTAAAATTTATTCACTGACTGGTTACTGGCCTTTACCCTTGAAAACTGAGCTAACTTGCACATTGGCTTCCTGTACGGAATCGTGGAGATCAGAGGCAACTCTTTAATCAGTGGTTGATGGTCCCTCTCCAAAGAAAATGATCTGAGGGGCTGAACAAACAAATGGCATCAATATCTCTCAACTTTAACAGGAAGAGGAAATGACTGAGCACCTTACAGGTTCTCTAAAGACAGAGTCAGAAACTTGACTTTGTCTGTATCCCACCTTTCCCCTCATTGTTCCAAAAGAAAAGCCTGTGAGAACATAAGAGAAAAATTAAAACAAGATGATTAAAAGACTGGAGTTAATTAAAAGAATAAACTTGTGAGAAAATAATAAAAACATTGGTACACTAAGAGCAGAGTAGCCATATGTATTGATGAATATAAATGGAAAAGAGAGAGAAAATCATATGTAAGAATGGCATAACAAAAAAGTGAGATTTATTAATAATAAGTAGTTAAATTAGTTTGCTCTGCTAAATGCTATACAGGTGATCACTTTTCATCTTCGTGACAACTGAAAGAGATAGGTACTACTATTGTCTCCCTTTTGTAAATAAGGAAATAAAGACATACAGAGGTAAAGTGATTTATCTATACAGCTGGAGCTAGTGTAGCTGGGATTGAAACCAAGTTGTCTGAATTCTGAGCCCACACTTTTAATCACAACACCATATTGCTTCAGAGTCTCACTTTTTTTACTAACAAGCTATTTGACAATATCCATCTGCCTCAGTTTTATTCAATAAGTACAGAGTAATACGTTCTTTGTGTTTGTTTATGAGCCTGGACTAGGTAGAGCACTATTCTGAAAGGCAGTGTCATAGTGGTTAGGGTAGATCTAAAGTCAGAAGGACAGTGTCCAGTTCCCAAGTCTGGCCTGCTCCTTGCTCTGTGTGTGACCATGAGCAAGTTACATAACCTCTCTGTGTCTCACCTTCCTCCATGGTAAAATAAGGCTATCAATAATTTCTTTTTTTTAAGATTTTATTTATTTTTTATTTTTAGAGAGGGAGGGGAGGGAGATAGAAAGAGAGAGAGAAACATCGATGTGCAGTTGCTGGGGGTCATGGCCTTTAACCCAGGAATGTGCCCTGACTGGGAATCAAACTTGCGACACTTTGGTTTGCAGCCCATGCTCAATCCACTGAGTTATGCCAGACAGGGCCAACTATCAATAATTTCCATACCATGGATCTAGTACAAGAAGTAAGTGAGTTGTTATTGGTAACATGGTTAAAACAGTGGCTGGCACATGGTAAGTACCAAAATATTTTGGTTAAGTAAATGTTAAAAATCTGAATAGGGTAAAGCAAAAAGTATGAATGGCACTTCAGTATGAATCCACTACTTGCTGCTTAACAATCAATACTGATTCCATATAGTCCATATTTGTCCTCTGCTAATTTTTTAACCAATAATTTGATCTGAAAAGCCAACTTTTTATTTTTGAAAAAAAAAGTCTGTAAAGGATCTCAAATATGGTCATCAGCACCCAGTGCTTTTTCTCGTTTCAACGGCACTTTCTTCTCTGTTGCTTGCGCTGGCCCTACCCATGTCATGGTTTCCAGTACCTACAGGTCTCCTTCATTGTTCTCCAGCCAAAAATCCCAGTGCAAAAATATTCTTAGCACTTATAAGTACAACCTAGTCCCAGAACTGAATTTCATTGGCCTGAATTGAGTCACTTGATGACCCTGGAACCAAATATGGTGGCCAAGAAATAGAATGTGCTGATTGGCGAGACCTGAGTCATTCAGCCAGGGAGAGGTAGGCTCAGTCTCACTCACCCAAACCACCTAAATGGAGAGTGTGAGAAGGATAATATCTTAAGGAAAATAAAGGTGCCATTATGAGAAGACAGGGTAACTAATGCTAGAGAGATAAGGCAATAAATCTCTACTATAATGACCAACAATATTTTTTGTGCCACAAAAAAACATTGCATTGAGGAATAGAAAACTTGTTTACATATTTTGAAAAATAATAATAAACACTTACGCCCAAAGTTAAGAAACTCTCATATTTTTGTTCCTACGGAGTTCTCCTACTGAAAGGAAAGATGCCTTTCATAAACAGAAATTTTTAAAAATTATTTTCACTTTCTAATTTTGCTAACCATTTGCAAATCTTATCTGGAAACTCCATTAACCTTATTCCTTTTAATTCTCTTATAAAGACAAATGAAAAATAAACTCAAGGAAAGCATGGAAGACAAACAGACTTGTAGAAAGTACTTGTTATTTTTTGTTACATTTTGTTTTGTTTTAATTTTTCTATGATGACTGGAAAAGAACCACTGGTATTTATATTTCTTTCCAATCCTTCCCTCCTCAGAGTGAGATCATAGCTTAGTCTGTTCTTGTGCATTTTCTTTACACTGATACCCTTCTTTCCACTCCAATAAACACATTAAATACACCCACAAAAACTGGAGTTACAATAAATAAGCAAAACATTAATGTCAAAATTTATACAGGAGAAATGTTGCATTTTGTCTTCTCAAAATCAAAAGGAATAATCATTAAAAGCCAGTTTTAGTTTCGTGTCATGAAATCTCACTATAGCTAAACAGAAGCACAAGATAAAAGTGGTTTTTGCAAATCTCCTATATTCCACAATGTTGTCATACAGTTTTATTTGGGAATTATTCTGTACTTTTCTCAAATGTCAATCATCACATTTTAAAATATTTATCTTCAACAGTTGTTTACCTCATCCTTTTCATAGTCACTGGAATGATATTTCTAAAGAGTTACTTTAGATAAAACTTGGCATTGACCTCATTTCAAAAAGTGTAAGGCAATTAATACAGCCCTGGCTGGTGTGGCTCAGTGAATTGAGGGCTGGCCTGTGAACCAAAGGGTTGCTGGTTCGATTCCTAGTCGGAGCACATGCCTGGATTGTGGGCCAGGTCCCTAGTAGGGGGTGCTAGAGAGGCAACCACACACTGATGTTTCTTTCCCTCTCTTTCTCCCTCCTTTCCCCGTCTCTAAAAATAAATAAAAATAATTTTTTAAAAAAAGTGTAGGCTGTTTTACAAGCCATGGTGAATTCTTCACAGCACAAAACTGCTATGACATATTGGCTTTGTGCAGTGATTACCTCAGAGACTGTGAAGTATACTAAATAATAATCTGCTCACATTTCCCCAGCTCCATAGTGAGTCTTCCTGATGAGCACGCATTCCCACATGCATGCCACATGCACACTCTGGAGGTTGCCCTTCCTCTGACCTCCCCATCTTTTTCTCAAGTGAGGTGTAAGAATTGTTGAGCATAGAGGTGTGAGTCCCCTGGCTCTGACATATGGTGTGTATGTGTTTATGTGTGTTAATTATCTCTCCTACTGTACATTTTTCCACAGGCAGAGCATAACAAATATGTTGATATGTTTCCATGAATAGAGAAAAAAAACTCATCCAAATTTCCAAAACCTTATGTTGTTGGGAACCGCCCTCCCTGGTCTCAGGAGCTATAATCCCACCCACAGCTAAGGCTGAATGAGCGACCTTCAGACAATAAGCCACTAAGGAGACAAAGCTTATTTCCCTGGCAGGAGCATGGCGTCTGCTCCTTTTTCCATAACTGGCCCCCAGTGTTTGATTGGATAGCCAATGACAGGTAAGATTCCCCAGGGGTGGAATGACCTAAGACAAGCATGATCATGTGAAGGTCCCAAGGAAGGACTTGGAGGGGTTATAGCAAAAGGGGGTGATGGACCCTTGCCTCTCAACTTTGACATAGCCTGAGTCCTCATTCTGTCTGAGAGAAGTCTCCTAATCTCTTGGCTGCCTTACTTCCCCTGCCTGACTTAAACCTGAAACAATGACAGAGGGTAGTGCAGCCCTGTGCTGGAAAGGGCAGGTTCCCTGGGTGATCAGGCCTGAGAAAGAATGCATAAAATCCTGTGAAACCTGCTTTGCTAAGAATGCTCTCAATTAAATTATAAGGGTCCAAGCAGGAAATGAGTTTGTTTCCCAGAGTTTTGTAGCCCTTTAGCTAACAGACCCTGACTCAGAATAAGCCCTCGTAGTTCTTTACATGCTATCTATTGTTTGATCCTTACTGCCTGACAATGATTAACGAGCTTTACCTCTATTCCTGTGCAAACTGAAACTCAATAAAGACCTGTCAAGGCAAGGGTCGGGGTGTTCTCCTCTTGAGAGAGTAGCCATGCCATCCCCTTTCTCCACAGGACTTGGTAGTCCATTTGAATTCATCTCATATCTCATCCATAACGCCTCAGATACTGCGGGCCGGTGTCCGTGTCATCATGCTATTCTGTGGGTGATTTAAAAAAGCCCAACTTCCTATTTCAAATCTTGCCCCCCAAATGGTTCATTATCCATTATCCCTCTTTTTGTTGAAGACAAAATGGCTTCCCCACTTGCTCAATCACAGTTTTGTCCCTCTGATGTACCTGGAACCTCTGTTCCATGACCTTCAGGAAATGTCTCACCTAGAAAACCACCATAACTTTATGGGGGGGCAGGGGGGTGAAAGGACCAGGGTAGGGACAACGTTTTGTGTGATTCATCAGCATGTAATTTAAAGAAAGTAAATTGTTAGAATAATCATTACTTATGTGTTGGAAGTCCTGCCTTACCCCTTCATATTTCTTTTGTAGAAACTGAGGGTCCTCAGGTCAATAGCAAGCTCTGCAGCGCAAACACAGGAATAATGCTGACTTTAGGAAAATTCTATTGCCATGTTCTCAAAGTAAGCATTCTTATTTGAGACAGAGAGTTTAAGTGTGAAAAGTCATTCTAATATATGTATTCATTTTTTTAATGAAGCGACAATAGAGGTTTGCTTTTTAGCACCACACAATTAATAACTTCAGGGCTGCTATGAGAAAAGCAATGTCTTTGGGTGTGCCAACAGAGATTGGTGACAAGCTGGAAGCAAAGGCAACAACAACAACAAAAGAGGGAAAGACCCTGGGCTGGGTAGCTCACCTGGTAAGAGTGTTGTCCTGACCGCCAAGGTTGCATGCACATAAGAATCAACCACTGAATGTATAAATAAGTGGAACAACAAATCGATGTTTCTCTCTCTCTCTAAAATCAATCAATAAAAAAATGGGAGAGGATGAAGGTTGTGGGACATTAAGAGTAAAGAGAAGTGAAGGGAAAGAAAGAGGAGCGAATAAAAGGAAAGAGAAAAGGGGAAAGGTGGGAAAAGTAAGTGGTGAAAGGAAATAAATGTAGCCTACATAAAAGTATCCTTGACAGTTTAAATAAGCAATTGTCAAAAAGAGGGAGGGAGGGTATGCCCCATATGTACAGGAAATATGACCTAGTTCTCAGACCTATGCAGAGATGTGGGGTTATATTTCAGTTTACACTAAGTCTAGAGTTCTTCTTCTACAGTCCAAATCTAAGTATATAAATTCTTTCCACTGTCACACTGCAATTCAGACACACACAAAAATAGAGTCATATGTACTTATCTTCCTTCCTCAATAGGAAGGAATAACTTCCTGAATAACTCAGTTCAAAAACCATTATATGAGGCCTTGGTGAGCTAGTAGTTCATGTGGAGTGAATGGGAGAAGGGGCTGCAGTGGCCTGGCAACTGGTGAGAGCTCACATTGACAGGGAGTTCATTTCCACGGGCGGGGAGTGGGGGGTAGTACCCGGGCACAGGGCCAGGAGATTGATTACATTCAGGGGAGTTGACCAGAGGAGTAAATATACTGGGAATATATGAGAATAATAGGAGCTTGCTGTCTAACTGTGACAGAAAGACCAAACACTAGAATGAATCCTGTGGTGTTAGAGAGAATTTGGAGGCATTGGTATAAACTTATACACACAGGGATGTTGGTAGATGGATGATTGATTGATAGATAGATAGATGATAGATAGATGGATAGATAGATGATAGAAAAATAGAGAGAAAGAGATACTGTTGTAGCCAGCCTGTCAAGTGGCCTCAAATTTTCATGTCCCCAGGTATTTATACCTTTGTGAGGTCCCTTCCCATACTAAATAGGGATCACCTGTGTAAGCAATAGGATATTGTGGAAATGACACAGTGAGACTCTGGGGCTAGGTTATGAAAGACATTCTGGCTTCCTCACTCTGGGGGAGTGGGGGCAGCCACCATGTTACTACAACATTCAAGTAGCCCTATGAAAGAGTCAGGGACATGAGGAAATGAGGCCACCTTCTAATAACCACTTCCAGCTTCCCAGACATGTGAGTGAGCCACCTTAAAGGTGGACCCTCTAGCCCCAGTCAGGCCTGAAGGGCAGAGTCCTGGCCCACATATTGACTTCAGCCTCCCCAGGGACACTGAGCCAGAACCACCCAGCTAACCCACTTCTGGATTCTGGAATAAACAGTGAAGTAATAAATGTCCATATTTTAAGCTAAGTTTTATGTAGCAATAGATAACTAATACACTTGTGAATATGTATATATACTCAGAGCACATAACTTACATACATTCCCTAGTTTTATCCATTGACAGGCCCTGGGTGCAATGACACTTTAAACCAATGAGCATTCCAAATGTCCAGGTGTTGATTTTAAATACAGTTCTCCACTAACAGGGACCATGGCTCCTTGGAGAAATTACTGACTACAGTGCTAGAGCAGGAAAAATTAAAGGTCAGCCTGAATATTGTATTCAATATAACAAGGAAATTATCAAACAGTATGGAAGCTATCTTGAAAGGGCTTGTACTGGCAAATCTGGGCCAACCCGACCATCAGAATAAACAATGTCAGTAAAAGATTATAACCCATTGACTGGAACAGGAATTCATAAGTCTACCTTGATATAAATAAATAAGTGAAAAAAATAAAATTGGAGCAATAAATTCCTTATAGTAGAATGCCATGGAACAAATGCAGGAGGAATGGTTAAATTAGAAAATAACTGTTTGGCAACTGTCATAGTAATAATTAATTCAGCCAAGAAATATCAAAAGATGCTAAAACTAGGGAGTACAAGTTTCTTGAGGAATGGAATGTCTAGACTATCCACACAATGCTTATTAATTGCAAAGAAGAAAACATTTTTTCAGAGGAGAAGTCTGGCAGACACCACTCAAACAGAAAATTAAAATTAACATCACCTTGTAAAGGGATGCTTGAGAACATAGCTAAATGCTATGTTCTCAAGCATCTACCACTTAGTCGGATGCAGCTAGGACACAAAATCGTGAAGCGCACGTTGACTCTAATCATAAGGAAATACTAGATAAACCCAAATTTAGAGATACATTGTAAACTAATTTTATAAATTGTCAAAGTATGAAATTTAAAAAGAACTGAGTAGCTGGCCCTGATTAAAAGGGGACTGCAGAGTATGACAGCTCAGTGCATCATGTGGTCCAGGGTTCAATTCTTTTTACTATAAGGGATGTTATTGGGACAAAGGATAAAACTTGAATGGTATCTGTGATTTAGGTGGTAGCAATATATTAATGTTATTTTCCTGACTTTGATGTCACTGAGGTTGTGGAGAAGATTGTACATATTTGTAGGTAATACACACTGGAGTATTTGAAGGTTATGGGGCAATCTGATCAACCACTTGCTCAAATGGTTCAGAATGAAAAAACTCTCCAAACTATTTTTGTAGGTTTTTAATTATTTCAAAGTAGTAGGAAGAAACATACTATACATCTGAAAATTGCAGCCCTCATTTGGCAGAAAACATACAGGCGGTTTAAAGATACACAATACTAAATAGAAAAAACACACAGGAAGGCATGCATAGCAGACATCATACACAGGTAAAGTGCCAACAACAGCAACAGCATAAAAGAGAAATAGAAACATGGAGAGTAGATTCAAAGAGAGTCATCCACTGAATTACTTAGTGTCCCAAGAGGAAACAGATGGTGTGTCAAAATAGAACAATCTAATAAGAGTTTTTATACAGAGAGAACAACATTTGCAATGATGTGTATTATGGTAACCATACATTCAAAAGTCAGTAATAGCCTAATACCCAAGCTGTTACAAAGTGAGAACATAGTAAAGGAATTTAGAAAGAGTCGTGCCTGCTTCAGGGAGAGAAGCAGTGCCACTGTTGGAGAGATACCGCCAGCTGGAGAGACCTGGTAGAAAGGGTGCCAGAGCCTCACTTCCTTTCCTTCTCTTCACCTACTGCCCAGGCTTCCCACTGGCAAAACTCAACCAAAAACCAGGGGGCGTGGGAACTCACTAATGGGAGTCAGCCTCTCTGGGCGGAAGGCCAGGTTTAAAAGGGGAGAAGGTCAAGGTCAGGTAGGAGTGAGGTCAATGGAGAGATCTGGCCTGCCTCCCTTAAATACATGAAATTAAGAACAGCAATATTTTAGCTCTGTAAAAATAACTGTCAATAAGGATTCTGTATTTAAAATCTTTGACAAAATTCCAGAGAGACTGAAAAAAAATTTGTTAAAAAAAATCCACCCTTCTAGTACCATTAGGCAGACCATTAACATCAAGGAACACAAAAGTCAGTGGATGGTTCACAACTGTACAAAGTACAGCTTGATAGAAAAAACCTGGAAAGCAACAGGTAGGAACCATTAGCCACAGTTCCTTTAAGTACAACTGGCTGCAAGTTTTATCAATTCCCTAGTGAGAAGAATTCAAAGTAAATATCAAAATTATTTGTAAATATTATTTTATTTAAGTTATCTGTTTGGTAAACTGCATAGAGTTCTCATAACTTTATGCAGATTCAATCCTTTTTTAAAAGCTTGAGTTACACTGTTATGAAAGACATGCATTAGTACTATTTGTTTTTGCTAACTGAAAGAAATTTGAAGAGGGTTCTCACTTTTACAAAAACAAAAACAAAGAGAAAGCGTTGCTTGAAAACAAAGTTAGAAATAGCCACTGGTGCTCCTTCTCCATATTTTTTTTCTATGTCTCCAGGTTGTGAATGGCCACTGGCCTGAATACCCTTCGGGTAACCATTAAAAAGTTGATTCTGCTGCTTGGGAAAGTCCTTGCTAATAAGTATACAGAGACACCGAAGAGAAACAGTAGTAACACAAGAAGAGCAGTCACTTTCAAAATCATTGTTATACACTTGACACTAACCTATTGTACATTAACTATAATTCAAAATAAAATTTTAAAAGGGGAAAAATTCTTTTAACAGACATTCGTTGAGTTCCTGAGATTAACAAAACAAAGATAAAAAACATGGTATCAATCAGCATGGAATGAAATAGAGGGGGGAATCCCCCAAAACTAAAATTATCTTCTGGAGGGTGGGCCCCTTCTAATGCAGGCTTCCACCACTAGGTGTGTGTTCTAGGAACCCATCCATATCAGTGTAACAGCTGGTGTTGTTGTGAGAGACTGTGTTCAGCTTCAGAGAGTGTTTTTGGAGATTCTTTCAACGTGTTTGCCATTTTATGATGGGTGATTTATACATGTGCCTACTCACACCGTGCTGAGGTTTTAGCAAGTTTTGACCAAAAACAACATGACCCCTGTGCCCCACCCTCCCTATTCACTGATCTCACCCTGAGCGACATTTTTTTTGTTTCTCCAGATGAAAAATGCCCTCAGAGAGAAAGGTTTTGCCAATGTGGAAGAGGTGAAACAAACAAACAAAAAATGGCAGAAGCACTAAAAGGCATCAAAATCAATGAATTGAAAAACTGTTTTTGGCAGTGGAAAAAATGTCTCAATAGGTGTAGTGAATCAAATGGAGAGTGCTTTGATGATGACTGACATTTAAACATGTGAGAACACACAATTTTTTAATAAATAGATTCTCTTTTGGGGGGTCCCCCTCATATATTTCAGTCATAAACAACCAGCCACTTTCCAATGACTTCAAACTGGGATTTTCCAGTGCTGTCACTACATGTAGCTGTCACTACATGTCTATCATGATTTGATTGGGTCTCTGTTTAAGAAACCCTCACTCTGGGAACCAGGCTAATGAAACACCTCTCTCTGGAACACTACTGCTCACTGAGGCAGACGAAATGAGAGGAGACAACAAATTGCATACTGCTCTTAACGAGCCCACTTGTATGAAACACATATCCTTCTCTTTAATTTTGTTGCCCCAAACAACAAACAGCCAAAGCTCATGAACATTCCAACTCCAGAGAAATAGAGAAGTACTAACATGCCAGGAAGGAGAAGTGGAAACATTTGTTGAACAAAACTAATGACTCCCGAACATCTACATACTCCTACAGTAGATTCCAGGGGCAGAGACACATGGGGCCCACCAACTATTCTACATAGTTATGTCCCTCAGCCTCCTTTGCAATTAGGTTAGAGCCAGACAACTAGTTAAGGCAAATGAGCCATGAACAGAACTGACATTTATGACTTCTGGGCCTGAGGAGTTGAGAATTGGTATGCCATCCCATCCTTCTCTTCCTTTGCCAGGGAAATCTCAAAAGCCAAGTGTTCTAGGTGGTGTTAAAAGATTAGTGGAGCCTCCATCAGCCCAGTTCCCTGAGTGATTGTGTGGAGGAGCTCATTTCCTCTCTACCAACTCTTTCTGGACATGTAATACAAATATGATTAACCTTAGGTTGTATATGCACTGAGATTTCAGAATGTTTGTTGTGGCAACTACATTAATTATTCCAATAAAGAAACTAATATCTGAATACAGGGTATTGGTATAAGAAAAACCTAAAGTATGGGGATCTGTTTAGTAGGTAATGAACAGCAAAGAAACTGACATCAGAGGGTGAAAATATGTTTTGCAGTGGTAAAATATTTGGTGTAATTATTGCATGCAGTGACTTGGAAGTCACCTCACATGGGTATTTTAGGTAGGAGCTTCAGAGTAAAATGGTGGGAAACAGAGCATTTGCACTATTGGTGGCTTTTTGTCTCATTTAGCAAAAAGAAGTAAACTCAGAAAAAAGCCACTTGAAAGCAGGCTTAAAGAGTATTATAGGGACAGACCAGAAATCTGGGCCTTCCAGTTTGGAAAGTCAAAAGCTTCTACACTTCAAAAGTAAGTAAAAAACAGGACTAACAACACTTTTAGTGACAAATACCAAATAAAAACCCTTATTTGATTAAAGTGCTCACAGGCAAAGTCAGATTAAAGGTGTCATCTTCCCATTTAAACTCAGTAGCCCCAGGGTCAACTAGAGAAAGCAAGGTGTGGAGGAGCACAATGCCCATTTCAGATGCACTGAAGAACGAAGAGAAAAGGACACATCCTGCAAAGGTCTATGCCGTAAGAGTTTCCTCAGAAGAATGGGGTCACAGCCCAATGAATTAAAGAAGCTTTCTGCAACACGCAGTGTCCACTCAGTGGGATTTCAGAACTTCCACAGCTCAGTGACTGCTGCTGACTGTCTCCCCCCAATCAGTGTGTGTGCTGCTGTTACCCTGCCCTTTTTCCATTGTTATATATTGAGGGGTAGGGAGAAAAACTCTTTTGTGATTCTTAAGTCTCCAAACAAGTAGAGCCAAACATGGGCCTACAGGCAGACTTCACTGTAATGGCACACACTCTGAATCACCACTGAGATGATACAAAGAAACAGCAAAATTCTTCTTCATATTTTAAAGACAGTATTTTGAGCTCTTCCACTGTTAGAATTTAAAACATTTGTATTTTGACTTTTTAACGGGATTTTGTTGAATTTTGAGAAAAATTTAGAGATGATTGGGAACCAATGTGGATTGTCCCTACTTAGTGTCCCTGATCAAGAATGAGGGAGCCCTGGCTGGGTGGCGCAGTTGGTTGGAGCATTGTCCCACACGCCAAAAGGCTACAGATTGGATGCCCAATGGGTGTGCACACAAGAGGCAACTGGTTGATTCTCTCCCTCCCTCTCTCTCTTTCTGTCTCTCTTCCCCTCTCTCTCATTTCCTCTCTCTCTAAACATACCCTCAGGTGAGGATTAAAAAAAAAAAGAATGAGGTAATTTTCCTTAAAAATAAGAGCTGATACTTCAGATCCCAGCCTGCTGTTCAAAGCACATTCCCCCATATTATTACAGACTTAGGCAAAGAATAACTCTATGAGTTAAGGCTTTTTTTGTTACATATGACCACAACCCAACAAAAATTAACATAAGCAAAAGCAGAAGTAAGTTGACTCCTCTGGTTAGGAAGCAAACTGAGATAGGTCATGAACTTGGAAGAGAAGCCACAGAAACCAGTCATTCAGAGACCAGATTAGGGACCTCTGCCACCACAATGTTTCCTGCGTCCAGTTCTTATTTCTATTGGCCCCTGTTTCTTTTTACATGTTGGCCTTTCTATTTTCTATTCCATGCACAGTCTCTCCGTGTATCAGAGTGGACGGCCACTGACAATCCTGCTCCATAGCCTTATAGTTTACTAAGTAAAAGAAAAGACTCCTCTCTACCTCCAACTGTAGAATTCTGGAGAAGAATTCTGGCTGGCTTGACTTGGTTGTTAAACACACCCCTGTGATTAATTGTCCAGTTAGATGTGGTGGTACTATGATTGACTCAGCCTGAGTCACGTGTTCAAACATGTGCCTTGGAAGGTAGAGGATAGGAAGGCAATGATCAGTATACATACCAGGACCATGTACAGAAGACAATTTCCCCCAGGGAAAGAAAGTCCTGTGACTATAAAAATGAAAATGGAAAAGATAAGTGAGCAGAAACAAAAGCTACCAGATTCCTCTATGATAATCGAGATATCAATAGCAATGCCCACCCTGAAACACACTGAAAAAGAGTACCTATGAGGAGGGGCACAGACACTTTCATGCAGGGCATGCCTGGCTTTGGTCAGTTCTAATGGATACCCAGAATCCCTGTCATGGTCTTCCCACATTGGTAACTCCCCCTCTTCTGTGGAATAAACAGGTCCCTTGGGACAAGTAGTATGATTATAGCGATGTTCCACTGTGCCTTCTCATTATTCTTAAAGGCTTGGGAGTTACCCCAGATTCGGTTCACATGCTCTTTTCAGCACTGTGAACCACAGAATTTACTTAAGTTTCATATACAACATGATTAAATGGTTAAGTGTTTTATAAGTACCAAACACTTTCTAATACTTCTACCAGATTAATGTTTCTACGGTGCTACTTTGTATTACCCCTTGATTTAAAAAAAAAATTATAGTTTCTCTAAATCTTCCCAAATAAACCACTAACTCAGGCCTCTAAACCTATAATCTGAGCCCCAAATATCTTTGCAATCTGACCTTTTACTTCTCCTTCACTCATGCCTTCCTTTCCAAAGTAGTTTATTCCCTTTTTCTGGCACACATATAAGTTTTTCATTCCTCCTCATTTATTTACTAAATCAACACATTATTGGTTTATTTTAATGTTCCAGGTACTGTGATTAGTATCAAAGATGCAAAGATGAATGAAACATGAACCCTGTCTTCAAAGAACTTACTCTAATGATAGAAGAAATATACATTATAAATAATTATAATTCTCTGTTAAGCATGTGGTAGGTAAGGATATGAGGGAATGGCTAAACCAATGGACTGTATGGAGAACTAGGAAAAATTTCCCCTTGAATATTTTATTTAAGCTCAGACTTGAAAGATAAGTAAGTCTGCCAGGTGAAGGATTAATAAAAGAATTATAAGCAGAGAGAAAATTGTGTGTGGAAGTCTAGCATTAGGATGAGATACAGCTTGTTCAGGATTCATAAGTAAAAGCTTCCTTAAAACTAGTGTCCACTAAAACAACACTGGGCACTAAACAGTGCACTGTACTGACTGTTAACACTGGCTAATGTGTAGGACATGCTAAATGCTTATAAGCTAATAGGTTTATATTATATTTATATTCTCCTTATTCATAGAATTCTATAACTGCTGGTTGAGTATATATTTGTTAAGAACAACTGGTCTCTCACACAACTGAATTAAATTATATAAAGCAGAGTTTTTCAATTTCTGCACTATCGACATTTTGGACCAGATAATTCTTTGTTATGGGAAGCTATCCTGTGCTTTGTAGGATATTTGGGAGCATCTTTGTCCTCTCCCACCAGATGTGAGGAGCACGTTCCCTTGAATTATGATAATGAAAAATGTCTCCACATATTGTTAAATGTCCCTTGGAAGGTGCAAAATCATAACTGGTAGAACTGAGCCAGATTATAAAAGATCTTATATACAGACTTTGTTTTTTAAATATGCAATGAGAAACATTTAATGATTTTTAGTAGTAGAGTAACATATGAGGCAATGTATTTCAGAGGATAAATTAGAAGAGGCAAGAGTGGAGACAAGGAGATCTATTAGTAAGGTGATTGTCATGGGCAAGCAAGAAAAAACAAAAGTATTAATGAATACAGTAGCAGTGGTGTTAAAAGGCAAATTAAAGAGAGATTTTTGGAGGTAAACAGATGTCACTCATTCTATCTGTGATTCTCCTCCACTTTCTCTTCTGCCCTGTGTTTTGCCTATTAAATCCAGCTCAGCCTCAAGGTTCAGCTCAAATTTTATGTCCCCAAATCAAGCCACAGGAAAAAAACACTTCCTCCTTTGAACCCTGTAACTCATTAGTTCAGTTTCTTTTAGGGTACTTTGTGACATTATTAATTCAATGACTAGATTATAAACTAGGTTTTAATTCTAGATTATAAAATCCTTAAATACAGGACCCTAATTTCTTCATATTTGCCTTCACTCAGTGCCCAATGCCATACTTTCCATGTAGCAGATAATGAATATTATTCACTAAGTGAATTATGAAACTCTAGGCTAAATTACTCCAGTAGATTTATGTGTCCCTTGAATTCTCCTAGCTGTTAGCATTGGGAGAATCTGGGCTTAAATTAACCAATACTGCATTCTTTATAGATTTGTTTCCCACAGTTCCTATCTACTCACATTACTGGAGGAAGTTTATAGTCATTAATCTTATAGCTTTTTTTATAAACCACTCCTTGGAGAAACAGCAAAATACCATTCATACATACCCTTAAAAATAAACAGTACCTGGAGACTAGCTGGTTTTGAAGTAGTGAAAAGGATATTGAACTGTGGTAAACAAGACATGAATGAGTGTTAGGTAAAAACATCCACCTGGACTTTCCCAAGGTAAGTGTTTTTCCTGTCCGTGTAAGTCACCAAGACCATTATGCATCCTTTCAACTATGTTCTTATCCAGTTGCCCATAGCTATCCTGTTAGTTTCCATCAACAAGTGACAGGAAATTTTAATGGTGAACAAATCTTTAATTACGTTTTGGGAAATCAGGTACCTGAGAGATACATCTCTGCTGATAGAGATTAGGACAGACATGTACAATCAAACTGAACCTCAGCCACTCTTTGTATCAGAATCATCTTTCTGCATCAATGAAAATGTCCTTGTTCAAATAGATATTTTTGAACATGTATTATGAGTTTCATAGTATATTGGCAAAGCAGTAAGTACAAAAGGAATAAAAGTCAAAATCTCTGCTGACAAGGACCTTACAAGGCCCAAAGAAAACAGATACAACTTATAATGGCAGCACGAGTAAGGGTGGGATGGCTTTCCTGGTTACATCTGCTCCAAGCTCTTTATTTGTAGTATTTGAACTTGCAAACTATCTTGAGGTTTTACATGTGTTGTCTCTATCCCACACCAGGTAACCTACACATCCGATCTATGAGATTTTTACCAAATTAACTTCAGTCACATGTTATGTGTGTTACTTGTTGTAGAGTATACTATTGAATTAAGGTGACGCCAATACTAAAAAACCTATATAATATCAGATGCACCAGCGTTTTAAAGTCCCTGGGTATTTCCATCTGTTTTGCTTCAGTCTCTCACATCTAGCCTTACCTTCAGCCTCTTGCTTAGCTGCTCCACCTTTACTTCTTCTTTCTCAAAGGCAAAAAAAGAGTCAAGTTCATATTGTTACTGTATAAACAGTAACAGAGCATTTCCACCTTCTTTTTAATGTCTTTTTCTTCCCAGCTCTGCTCAAGGGCCACTCTGTCCACATTCATGAGGATATTTTTCTTAAATATATACACATCTTCAATAAGTGAAGTTCTGGTACCAGCTGTTAAGATAATTATTGTTTTTCATCTGGTTACATTGTAATAAGCAGTACCAAGTGAAAAACTAGTGTTAATCAAATGTAGGATTTCAGAACTGAGAGGAGAGAAGAATACATAGGACATTATTCCAGCCTGAAAGGCAGAGATCACCTAAAACAATGCAAAACAAAAAATACTTGGAGGAAGTGAATTTATATGATCAGGAAAATAAAAAACTGAACTAAAGGCTTTAAATATGAATTTGAAATAATAATGTTTATTTGTCATCAATTAATATTTACTTAGTAAATTAACAATATTATAATCAAGAGGTAATAATGAAGCAAATAGTAAGATATACTAAGTAATAGGTACTAGACTGACTTCTAGAGTTAGAAATGAAGGAAATACCATATTCTTTTCACTCTTCAATACATGTTTTCCCCCAAATTTTAATATTTCTGAAATTAGAATTAGAATTAGAATTTATCTTAACTTTTCAGTTATATCCTTTTTTCCCAGAACAACTATTATATAGAGTCCTTAGACAAATGGAAATATGGTAATTCCTCAACTCAGCAGGCTTGCTTGCAGTCTAAAGGATATATCACTGAAGGCAAGTGAGGAAAAATAATATAATAAATGAATTAAGGAAAATTTATCTGCAAATGAAAGCTTAAGGTGAGTGGGAGCTAGTGGCAGGAAGTAATAGAGAGTTAAACGGATAGGAAGTGGGATAAGCCTGGCCCAGAGTTATGATACAGCAACGGAAAGGCAGAATTGACATAATGGTTAGACGTGTGTTATTTCAAAGAATGAATAAGTAGCTATCACATAATTTTTGGATAATTTGAATCAAAATTGAGAAATAGGTCTAAGATATTTCTAAGTCTTCAAATATGGCTGACCAGGAAGATGATAGTTCATTAAAAAGTTCAGAGAATTCAGATTCAGCATGCGGGCATTGAGTTTTGCTCAGATGTGTTCAATAACCAAATAGAACAGCCCAATAAGTAGTTGAAAATATATTTGGGAACAAAGATTAAGAAATAAATTTAAAGGTCATGGTTGTTCCTTTGCACTTTGCATTATCCTAACATGTGCATGAATTCCCAGAAAATTGTTATTTTTCTTTCCTAACATTCAAAATCATGGTGTTTCCCATGTACTTTACAGTTGGAGAAAATATCTTTCTTCCAAGTAAATAAAAAATACATAACACTTTCCCATAGTAGTACAGCATTATAAATATTATAATAATAATTCACTGAAAACTTCTAAGTGCCAGACACAGGATAGGTAATTGGGATAGAATTGTAAAACCAAGTCTTCCAAAATCACTAATTGATACTTAGAAAAAGTAAGATGTTTTTTATAGAAGGATATTTATTATATGTCAAAACCAACTGGGCCAACCATGGGCCATTTGTAACCACAAACTCTGACAGTTCCATTAACCTGGCAACAGCAAATTGTCAGAGAGAGATTTCTTACAAGTGTATTTGGTTGACAAAAAAACATCTTAATTTTGTAAATACCAACATTAGCAGCTTTACTAGGAAATTCATTTTGAAAATCACAGTTCAGCAGATGAAACCAAGCTAAACAAAGTTTAATAACAAGTCCTCCCATGAAATGTTTTCTGAAGAGAAGCAAACCTAGTCATAATTTGCCACTGCTTCTTAACCTAATCACAGCACTTTGGCTTTGAACTTTTCTGGAAGCCTAGAGTACACATGTTGATGTACAACTTTCACCACTTCTTCGTATATTAACACAGGAGATTAATCTTTTCAGGAATTACAATACCAGGATTCCAGTAAGGCTGAACTGAGTGAGTCCTAGAGAGAAGGCAAGAACGACCCCTTTGGGATGATCCTATGACACCTGGCCAGTACTTTTCTAAGTCTACTCTAGTTTGGGGGCATCAAAGCAGGCTCTTTTCCCTGATACTGGCTTATCCAAATTACCATTTGACTAGGATACAAGGTTTTATGTCATTGAGACAAAAGCAATTGCAATATTAGGGATAAGGCATCCTCCCAAATTTAAACAATAAAAATGAGGGCTAATTCACAGGGAATATAAAAGTCATTACATCTGGAGGTCTTTTGATGGTTATCTAGGGAGCAAATCTTTTTAATGTTTTTATTTGAAAACAAAAGCAAATGTCTTTTTGGTGTATGAAAACCTGATTGTAGGATTTCCAGTTTATTATATGAAAGCAAGAATCATGTGATTTAGGGACTAAGTGCTTTCTAGGGTAGTTAGTGATTATCACTCTAATAGTCAGACTTTGAAAAGAGGAAAGCTCTGAAAAGAAAAAATATTTTATTCTTATTAATAACTAATGTTGATAATATTCAGGCATGAATTTAAGCACTTTACATGTATTAATACAGTTATTCCTTTCAATAAACCTTCATAGTAAGTACATTATAATTATCACATCTTACAGATGGAGAAACTGAAAGTTTAAATAACTTGTCCAAGGTCATACAACTAGCAGATGTCAGTGGCAGGCTTTGAACCCAGACAGTCTGGGGCCAGATCACGTACACTTACCCACTATGTTTGGTAGCCTCTCTACTCTAATGATACTTTTGCTGCTGCTACTAATGCCTCCATGATTTGTCAGATCCATGAATTACCATGCTCTGTTCTTCAATTCTATCCACTATTCCAGTGATATTTAATCAGGGACTCTCGGGTATACTGCTTCCCATTTGGTCATGATTGTCATAAATTGGTGTTGGTACCATCCAAACAGGAAGGCCTCTGTATTAGTTTCTTGTTTTTCTAGAAAAACAAGAAATGAGATTTCTTGTGAAATCTCCATGGATTTGGAGATAATGAAATTCCATTGATTGGGTGGCTCAAACAGAAATGAATTTTCTAGCATTTCTGAAGGTTAGAAGTCTAAGATCTGTGGGTACTATTAGGGTTGGAGTCCGATGAGGCTTCTCTTCCTCCTGTCCATGTCCTTATGTGGCCTTTATTTTGTGCAGGCACGAAGACAAAGGCAGTTCTGATAGCTCTGATGTCTCTTCGATTCTTGTAAGCACACCAGTCTTATGGAATTAGGAGCCCACTCCTACGATCTTTTTTAACCTTAAATACCTCCTAAAAGTCCCTATATCCAAATACAGTCATATTAGGTGTTGAAGTTTCAACATATGAATTGAAGTGGGGTGGAGAAGGGGGGGTAGCGACACAATTAAGTCCATAGTAGTCTCCTTCTACCAATTGTTGAAATTAATGAAATCCTCTATTTCAGGTGCTCCTACTGGTCTACCCTTCAAAATAATTTTACCATTTTAATCATTTACATCATCTATACACTACTCCCAACTTCCAAGATTTTCACCTGTTTGGGCTAATAGAGTCAAAAGAATTTTTGCTTCAGGGTTTCCAAAGCTCCGTGCACATATGTACACACACAACACATGCATACTAGTTTGAAATACAAAATGGGTCCCACTTTAATATCCAAATAAAATGATTCTGAGCTCCCATCCCTCTTGTTGCAAGAATGTTCCTTTTCTCTTCTCCAGATCCCCCTTCTTGTGCTAACTCTTCTGCAATTTATTATAAGAAGTCAAGCGATATTTTTTACTAACACCTAAAGGAGAGCAATCAGGAAATATGATCAGATAACTGAGGGGTTCCACTGTTTTCTACTATTGCTGTTGGAACACAGGCTTCTCCAGGTTTGGAGTGGAAGAAGTCTGTGTTGAGCATTATTTATGATTAGGCTAATGCTATGATAGGTTGGCACTCTCAATATTTCAGCAATTTAGTTTCTATAGCTCTTTCAAATAATTCTCACAGATATGTTCTTTAATGCTAATCTATAGTGCCAGGATTTTTGGCTCCAGAGGGGTCTTTATTGAATAGGCCCAGCTCCACCTGCTTTTTCTCTGCTTCCATAATCTAACCCAAAGTAGAGAGACTCCCTCTTTTTTCATGTTCCAATGTCTCCCCACTTTTTTTTTGTCTCAGGATGAGCAACATTTATTTCTGGGGAGAACCCTATCTTATTAGATTCAATTACACCATAAATATGAAAGCATCTGTTGTTATTATTATTTATACTTAAGAAATAGGAAAATTAGGGGTCACAGAAGTTAACTGACTCCCATGAGGTCACAACACCAGTAAATGACAACCTAGCCTCAAACTTAGTACTTCTGTTACCACACACACTGCTCTCTTTACTACAATCTTCACGTCCTCTCTGTTCATTGTGGGGTGATGTCACCCTGATGTCAGTGAATCCTTCCGGTAAGTACTGTCTTTTCTCAACAAAGTCTCTGTTTTTCCTTGATATTATCCAAGTACTCCCAATAATACCTACTAGCTTATCAAATGCCTATTTTAAAAAAGCATTTTTTTGAATTTATTTATTTATGTTTTAGAGAGGGAAGGGAGGGAGAAAGAGAGAGAGAGAAACATCAATGTGCAGGTTGCTGGGGGTCATGGCCTTCAACCCAGGCATGTACCCTGACTGGGAATCGAGCCTGCAACACTTTGGTTCGCAGCCTGTGCTCAATCCACTGAGCTACGCCAGCCAGGGCTCAAATGCCTCTTTTACATTAACAAACAACTCTCCCATTTGCAGTCACTGTTAATCTTGTAAATGTAAGTGGTCAAATTGGAAATTTCAAGTAAAAATTAACTTCTAACAAAATAAAACTGGCTAGCAAGCTAATATGACTGTGTTAAAAAACACTACATTTGATGTTATTGTTATATAAGGTGTTCTGGTAAAACAGCCCTCAAGCCAAAGGTTCCCGAAGGACTAGGTCTAATAGCCCCATACAGTATCACCTACCCAAGCACTATTCCTTCTACCTGTGGAGAGAAAAGATTCTGCACGCCACAATTTTTGTCAGGGAAAGAGCCTTCACAATAATTCATGTCGGCAATATGAAACGCTTCTGCATGTTTCTGGGACGTGCTGCCTCTAACTCAAAGGGTCTGTTCTCAACCCTAAGGAGAGACAGTTCTCTTCAATCACAATGAACATCTTTTTCCAAAGTCTAAACAAGAACTTCTACAATTTCTAAATTTTTAGGTCATAAAGTCTTACAAAGATGTACACACTAAGTAATTTTTGATAAGCACCCTAGATGATTTGGCTTTTGCCCAAACAATTTAAGTAAAAGCAAGTTGGTCAGCATAATTTTTAAAAATTTTTAATTTAAAAAATATTATAATTTAATCTTAATCATGACTTATAAAAAATAAATAGATATTTTCAGTGTTTGGCATCTTGTTCAAATTTGGGTAATTTTGCCCTCCTTAATCATTTTGGTCTGATTTTCAGAATCTGGCAGGAGTGGGGCATCATGGAGCTCTCACATTTTTGCTTTTTAATTTCTAATTGACGTCCTTACAATTAATCCTGCTGTGAACTGTTTTTAGTAATGGAAAGTTGGAATGTCGAACCACACTGCGAAAATGCAATAAATATTTGTTTAATGTAGAAATGATCCAAACACCCACCTGACCAAAGGCATTTACTATGGGTCTTTCCAGAAATGCTTTCTATACACTTATTTTAATTTAATTCTACAAAATAATATGAAAGTATACATGCTGTTTGGTATTTTTTCATAATTAAAGTAGCCTATAAAATATTTTTATCATGACTTTATAGATGGAGAAATCAGAGGCTCAGAAAACTTGGTACTTCCTACCTGGTTGACTTTTAGCAGCTCAAGTTCAGTAACTTGTTTCCAGTTTTAAAAAGCTGATGCTATTTCCATTCTACCTATTTATATGATTTATTTCTTGCTAAAGCCATAGTATTTAATAAACTATTCCAGTCTTATATTTGTACTCCCTTTAGGTCCTTGTGTGGTGTCCAGCTAAAATTAACACATAATTTCGACTTTAAAAATGTTTTCTTCAACTCTATAAGGTCTAGTGTATATAAAAATTAATGTATTGCCTGGTTTAATTCAATTTAATTACATTCAGCAAGTACTTATTGAATGCTTAATATGTACTTAATATGTACTTAAGTCTGTATTAGCTATTGTTACCATAATGTGGGAGAACAAGAAATAATTTCATAATTCTCATTAATAAGTAACTATACTCTGTGCTGGATGTTATTCCCAAGAATAGTGACATTGAACAGTAATACGACATTGAATTAGAATCAAGTTTTGCTCAGTTTAAACAATTCTGTAGAGGATCCAAGGTGAGTAGCCAGAAGCTCTGTCTACTTGTTCCCCAACCCAGACCAGTCCTGTAGCTAAACCACAAAGCAATCAACTCAAAAATTCAGCTGAGAGTGAGTGAGAGCATGTGTGTGTGCAGATGAGTGTGGGGGGCATTGCGTGAGTGGGCAAGAACCTGCCTACCTGCAGGGCACTCAGGAGTGGGCTGCCCAAGCTCTTCTAGCAGAGCAGCTACCACTGCCACTGCCTGACCTGGCACTTCTGGCTGCACAGAATTGGGGTGGGAGCCATTTTGAGGACTTTAAAATCTCCTTGGGAAGACGCCCCCAGAGTGCCCACATCTCAGTGATCTGTGCCCTCTGCCCCCACAAAGCCATGTGCACCCTGCTGCTGCCAGCAGCTAGAATCCAGGGACTGCTGTACCTACTGGGGAAGGGGCTGTTGCCTCCCTGACCCCAAGCACCACGGGAACTGAACCAGACAGAATCTGACTGAAGAGGCTGCAGTTCCGCCCAGTAGCCACAAGCTCCAGGGGCAGCTAGGGACAGCTCGGGGAGTGCTGGCTGCAGAAACAGTGTGGTGTGAGCAGGCCGGCCTAAAGTTGAAAATCAGTGGAGGGAGTGGTGAGTGCACCCCACCACCACTGTGTTATAGTATTGCTGTGGTACTCTTCCCAATGCCATCTGGGAGAGATCCAGAGAGAAACTTTATCTAAAATGGTCAGAGGCTCTTGCAGGCTGTGGCCAGCCCTGACCAAGAGAGGCTTTGTGCTTTTTGGGGAGGGAGAGCAGGTAGACAACAGGCCCCCCAGAGCTCAGAACTACAGTGTAAGGGCCACACAGAAACTCTTTTAAAAGAGAAGGTGAGGTGAGACTCTCGACTCATTGGGCACCCCGTGCTCCCGTGCATGGATGTGCATGCACAACAGCTCTGCAAACAAAGAACTCAGAGGGTAGAGTCATGCTGAAGGGACTATGGGACCCAGTCCAGCATGGCTATCAATCAGAGGACTGTGCAGAGTGGAAAGTTTGGGCCTGAGTCACCTGCAAGAGTGGCAGGCTAGAGACTGGACAGCCAGGAGCTGAACACCTGAGATTCACTGCAGTTAGGCAGGTCCCTTCATAGACAGGTGTCCCCAACCCCTACCTGTGGGATTACAGGCTTTGCAGATCAGTGAGGCCAGGTTCAGGAGTCCCCTGCTGGATGCATATCTGCAGGGGAAAGCTAAAAGCTCTGAAAAGAACCTTTCTACCAGACACTATGAGCCACACTCCTCCTCTGGCCCTGATCCACTGAAACCAGCAGAGCAAAGAGACTAGAGACAGGAGCAACAAGGAGTGTTCAGGGTCCTGCCCGGCCTCAGCACCTGGACAGAGCTGCTATCTGTGCCAGGCAGGAAAGAGCTGCCCCTTTTACACAGATTGGCCCCTCACAGGAAATGTAGTTAATTCACTAGAAATCATACATTATTGGAAAGAATCTCAGACAGACCCAGTCATGTGGCAAAGGGGCAGGGAAACACTCCCACCACCTTCTGTGAAAACTGAGCAGGACGCTGGGGTGAGCCAGGGTTACCACTTTCCCTAATATTCCAGAAGCCCCCTGTGGACACAGATAGAGAAAGTACTAGCAGTCCTCCCAGGTTATTAAATGAACCACTCCTGGGCTCTGCTCTGATGGAAAGCCAGCAGGGCAGAACAGCAGGGACCAGCCAAATCTGAAGGAGGTAGCCACAGACTGTGGATCACTTATAGTCTTGAACAGTCTGCCTAGGGCCAGACTAGGAGACCATCTGACATTACCAGGGGTGGATCCAGAAAGAGAAGACAGTGGTAAACACTGGATTCTATAGAGATAATTCCACCATGGCCTTCTTCATTATTTGCATTTTCTCTTCTGCATAATTTTTTAACATTCATTTCTTGTCCTTCAAGTCTATTATTTCACCAGGTTCTTTTATTTTAGTTTATTTCAAAGCTCATATGTAGCTCCTCCCTTCTCTTACTCAATTTTACATTCTTCCTTCCTCTTTTATTTGTGTTTTAATTTTTATTTTTTTCTCTGGCTACAACTTGTTTCTATTCTACACTCTTACTATTTCTCTCTGCTCCAGCCTCTCAATACCATTCTTCTGTCACTAGTCGTCTCACATTTTTTCCCCATTTTTAAAATACCCTTATTCTCTCTCCATCTTTATCAATCTTTGCTCATTGGTTTTTGATATGGTAGCGGTTATTGCATTTCTTCAATTTTACTCCTAGATCTTCACTATTTTTGTATTTCAAATCTCAAATTTACTACTCCCTTCTCCTACTCCGTTTTGCCTTTGCCCTGTCTTTTTCTCTTTTTTGTTTTAAATTTTACTTTTTCCTTGTCTTCACCTGGTTTTCATTTCTTGCTCTTGGAATTTCTTCTCTGTCTCTCCCCTCAAAATCACTTTTCTTTCCTCTAGACATCTTATACACTTTTCTCTCTCTCTTTTTTTTCCTTTTCATTCTCACTCCACTGGTATTAATCTTTGCTCATTTATTGTTGATATTGCTATGGTGGATCATTTTTTCCAATTTGGTTTCTATTTTTTCACTATTATTTTAAAAAATTTAAAAACCCTGCACTTAACTCTTTTCTTTTCTTATTTCATTTTGCCTTCTTTTCTAGCCTTTTTAAATTATGATGTAAACTCAATTTTCTTTCTTCACCTTGTTTCTGTTCCCTACTCTTAATATTTTTCCTCCCTCTGCCCTCTCAAAATCACTTTTCTTTCAGTTAGTCATCTCACATTCATTTTTCCTTTCTTATAATAGTCTTATTCGCTTTATAACTTTATTAACATTTGCTTATTTGCTGTTAATAGGTAGTGTGGTTGTGGGTGGAGGTTATTGCTGCAGGTGTGGCTTTTGTCTCCTGGGTTGTTTTGTTTTTTTCTGGCAACAACTGTACAACAGCATGGAAGATGTGATGGGCTGCGTGACTCAGTCAACCAGAGGAAAGAATCCACCAAAGAATAACCTAACAACAACCAAAACTCAATTACAACAAGAAAGCCCAAATAAATGGCATAGAGGGCATTCCAAGAACATCCAGCACAGGAGACCAAGGAGACTGCACCACTGAGTCCCACAGGTCTCCTACCACAGGTCACACAACAAAGATAGGGAGTCAAAGCAGGTCAATCTAATATGCAGAAACACACAAGAAGAGTCACTTAAAATGGGGGTACAAAGAAACAACCCACAATCAAAAGGAAAGGAGGAATCCCCAGAAGGAGTGCTAAATGAAATTGAGACAAACAATCTATCAGACATTGAGTTCAAAATAATGGTTATAAGGATGCTCAAGTTGCTCAGAAAGAACTATAAGGAACTCTATGGAAGCTACAAGGAACTTACTTGGAACTACATCAACATGAAAAAAGACATGGAAGCTACCAATAAGAACCAGGAGGAAATTAAGAATACAATATCTGAAATGAATAATACACTAGAAGCAATTAAAAGTAGGCTAGATGAAGCAGAATATCAAATCAGTAAGCTGGAGGACAAAATAGGACAACAAAATGAAAAAAGACTCAAAAAAGAAAAAGAAGGCTTAAGGGAGCTGAAGAACAACATAAAACATAATAATATTCAGATCATGGGGATACCAGAAGGAGAAGAGGAGCAAGGGATAGAAAACCTGTTTTGAAAAAGTAATGACAGAAAACTTCCCTAACTTGATGAGGGTAAAAGTCATTCAATTCCAGGAAGCACAGAGAGTCCCAATGAAGATGAACCCAAAGAGGCCTACTGCAAGACACATCATAATTAAAATGGCAAAATTTGAAAACAAAGAGAGAATCTTAAAGGCAGCAAGGGAGAAACAGGAAGTAACATACAAGGCAGCTCCAAAAAGGCTATCAGCTGATTTCTCAACAGAAACACTACAAATCAGAAGGGAATGACAAGAAGTATTCCAAGTAATGAAAAGCAAAAGCCCGCAACCAAGATTACTCTACCCAGCAAGTCTCTCATTTAAAATGGAAGACCAAATAGGAGCTTCTCAGATTTAAAAAAAAAAAAAGGCTAAAAGAATACACTTCCACCAAACCAACACTGCAAGAGGTGCTAAAAGGACACCTTTAAAAAGATGAAAAAAAAAAAAGAGAGTAAGATAGAGGAACACAAGAATAAAGGGGGAAAATGGTGATGAATAAGTACCTATCAATAATAACCTTCAATGTAAATGGATTAAAGGTCTAATCAAAAGACATAGGGTAGCTGAATGCATAAGAAAATATGATCTGCATGTATGCTGTCTACAAGACCTGCCTCAAAACAAAAGATCTACACAGACTATAAGTGAAGGTATGGAAAAAATATTCCAAGCAAACAGACATGAAAAAAAAAAGCCATAGTAGCAATATTTACATCAGACAAAATAGAGTTTAAAACAAAAGTCATAAAAAAAACAAAGAAGGTCACTACATAATACTTAAAGGAATAGTCCATCAAGAAGATATTACCCTTAAAAACATATATAGACCCAACATAGGAGCACCTAAATATATGAGGAAAATCTTGGAGAACTTCAAGAAAATTATTGAAAGCAACACATCATCATAAGGGATTTTAACACCCCATTGTCAACAGTGGAAAGATCTTTCAAGCAAAGAATCAAGAAGGATATTGTGGCATTGAACAACACTAGATCATATGGACTAATTGGTATACACAGAACCCTCCACACAAAGAAGCAAAATACATTCTTTGCAAATGCACATGGAACTTTGTCAAAGATAAACCACATGGTAGAACACAAAGCAAGCCTCAACAAATTCAAGAAAATTGAAATCACACCAAGCATCTACTCAGATCACAATGGCTTGAAACTAGAAACTGACCTCAAGGAAAAATACTCAAAAATATTCAAATACATGGAAACTGAATAACATGCTATTAAATAATGAATGGGTTAACAATAAGATCTAGGAAGAAATCAAAAAAGTACCTGGAAACAAATGAAAATGAACAAACAACGGCCCCAAACCTATGGGACACAGTGAGGCACAGTGAAACCTATGGGACACACTGAGAGTGAAGTTCATAGCAATACAGGCCTACCTAAAAAATATAGAAAAAACACAAATAAACAGCCTAACACTACATCTACAAGAGCTAGAGGAATAACAACAAAGCCCAGAGTGAGCAGAGAAAAGAAATAATCAAATCAGAGGAGATTTAAATGACACAGAGACTAAAAAAAGCAATTCAAAGGATTAATAAATCCAAGGACTAGTTCCTTAAAAAGATAACCAAAATTGACATGCCTTTAACCAGGCTCATCAAGAAAAAAAGAGAAGACCCAAATAAATAAAATCAGAAATGAAAGAGAAGTTACAAATGATACCACAGAAATACAAAGGATTGTAAGAAATTACTATGAACAACTATATGCCAAGAAATTGGACAACCTGCATGAAATGGACAAATTTCCAGAAACATAAAATCCTCCAAAACTGAATCAAGATGAAGCAGAAAGCCTAAATAAACCAATAACAACTAGTGAAATTGAATAAAAAAAAATCCCAGCAAACCCTAGTACACTGTTGGTGGGAATGCAGACTGGTGCAGTCACTGTGGAAAACAGTATGGAATTTCCTCAGGAAACTAAAAATGGAACTGCCTTTTGACCTGGCAATTCTACTGCTGGGATTATATCCTACTAATCCTGAAACACCAATCCAAAAGAATTTATGCACCCCAGTGTTCATAGGAACAAAATTTACAATAACCAAGTGCTGGAAGCAACCTAGGTGCCTATCAGTAAATGAATGGATCAAAAAAACTGTGGTACATTCATGTGATGAACTACTATGCAGCAGAAAGAAAGAAGGAGCTCCTACCCTTCCCAACAACATGGATGGAACTGGAAAACATTATGCTAAGTGAAATGAGCCAGGCAGTAAAAGAGAAATACCATATGATCTGACCTATAAGTGGAACCTAATCAATAAAACAAACAAGCAAGAAAAATATCACCAAAGACAAGAACAAACTGACAGTAACCAGAGGGGAGCTGGGAGGGAATAATGGGGGGAAAGGAAGAAGGGCTTTTAGGAACATCTACAAAGGACCCATGGACAAAACCAAGGTGGGGGGAGTGGGATCAGTGGTGAGAGATAGGGGTGACTGGGGTGGGGAGTAGTGGTGGAGGTAAAATGGAGACAATTGTACTTGAACAACAATAAAAAAAGTTAAATAAATAAATATACAATTACCTGGTTCCCACATTTCCCCTATAAGCTCAGCCTCCAAACACAGTGGTGGGAACCTCTTGGCCACAAAGGTTTACCTCATGCCTAAGGCAGAGGTGAAGAGTGGATTTATGAGCTGGGCAACATTTTATGATTTAGAGAAACATTTTCAATAAGACTATCATTTATTTGTTTAGATGACAAATTTAAAAAGTCTGGAGAAAAAAAAATTCCCAGCATACAAAAGCCCTGAACCATGTGGCTTCCCAGGCAAATTTTACCAAACATTTAAAGAAGAACTAACTCCTATCCTTCTCAAACTATTCCAAAATATTCAAGTAGAGGGAAAACTCCCAAACTCTTTTTATGAGGCCAATATTATCCTAATTCCAAAAGCTGGTAAAGACACAACAAAGAAAGAAAACCACAGACTAATATCTCTGCTGAACACAGATGCTAAAATCCTCAGCAAAATATGAGCAATCTGGATTCAGACATACATTAAAAAGATCATACACCATGATTGAGTGGGATACACCCCAAGGATGAAAGGATGATACAATATTTTCAAATCATTAAATGTAATACATCATACAAACAAGAAAAAAATCACATGATTATAAAAATAGATGCTAAAAGCATTTCATAAAGTCCAGCACCCACTCATGATAAAAACACTCAGCAAAGTGGGAGTAGAGGGAGCATTCCTCAACATAATAAAGGCCATATATGAGAGACCTACAGCCAACATCATACTCAATGGGCAAAAACTAAAAGTTTTTCCCTTAAGATCAGAAACAAGACAAGGGTGTCCACTTTCACCATTCTTATTCAACATTGCATTGGAACTTTTAGCCACAGTAATCAGACAAGAAAAAGAAATTAAAAGCATCCAAATTGGAAAGGAAGAAGTAAAACTGTCATTATTTGCAAATGACATGATAGTGTACTTATAAAATCTTATGCATCCACCAAAAAACTACTTGACCTAATAAGTGAATTTGGCAAAAAACAGTGGATACAAAGTCAATATCCAGAAATCAAAGGCATTTTTGTACATTAACAATGAAATATCAGAAACAGAAATTAGGAAAAAGATCCCATTTAGTATAACAACAAGAAAAATAAATGCAAAGAAATAAATTTAACCAAAGAAGTAAAAGACCTGTACTCAGAAAATGATAGAAACTGAAGAAAGAAATTAAGGAAGATACAAATAAATGAAAGCATATGTCGTGTTCATGGATTAGATGAATTAACATCATTAAAGTGTCCATACTACCCAAAGCAATCTATAGATTCAATGCAATCACTATTAAAATACCAATGGCATATAAAAGATCTAGAACAAATATTTCAAAAATTTGTATAGAACCAAAACAACCCCAAATAGCCTCAACAATCATGAGAAAGAGGAACAAAGCAGGAGGGATCACAATACCTAATATCAAACTATACTACAAGGCCACTGTAATCAAAACAGTCTGGTACCAGAATAAGAACAGACACATAGACCAATGCAACAGAACAGAGAGCCCAGAAATAAACCCAAGTCTGTATGGTCAATTAATATTTCACAAAGTGGGAAGGACCATAGAATGGAGTAAAAATAGCCTCTTTAACAATTGGTGTTGGGAAATCTGGATAGGTACCCATAAAAAAAAATGAAACTAGATCACCAACTTCCACCATGCACCAAAATAAACTCAAGATGGATAAAAGACTTAAATATAAGTCATGACACCAAAAAAGTCCTAGAGGAAAACAGGCAGTAAAATATCAGATATCCCACATAGCACTATTTTGCTAATATATCATCTAGGGCAAGGGAAATAAAGTAAAATAAATAAATAAATAGGATTACATCAAATTAAAAAACTTCTGCACAGCTAAAGATACCATCATCAAAATGAAAAGGGAGCAGACTATATGGGAAAATATACTTGCCAATGATACCTCAGATAAGGGTTTGACCTCCAAAATATACTAAAAAAACTCATATAATTCAACACCAAGAAGACAAACAATCTAATTAAAAAATGGGCAAAGAACCTAAATACACACTTCTCTAAGGAGGACATATAGAAGGCCCATAGACATATGAAAAGATGCTCAGCATCACTAGCCACCAGAGAGATGCAAATTAAAGCCACAATAATATACCACTTCACACTGGTCAGAATGGTCATCATAACCAAATCAACAAACAAGTGCTGGCTGGGATGTGGAGAAAAGGAAACTCTAGTGCACTGTTGGCAGGAATGCAGACTGGTACAGCCACTGTGGAAAACAGTATGAAATTTCCTCAAAAAACAATAAATTGAACTGCTTTCTGATCCAGTGATTCCACTGTTGGGATTATACCCTTAAGAATCCTGGAAAACCAATTCAAAAGAGCCTACACACCCCAATGTTCATAGTAGCACAATTTAGAATAGCCAAGTGTTGAAAAGAGTCTAAGTGCCCATCAGTAAATGAATGGATTAAAAAACTGTGGTACGTTTATACAAGGGAATCCTACACTGCAGAAAGAAAGAAGGCACTCCTACCCTTTGCGACAGCATGAATGGAACTGGAGAGCATTATGCTAAGCGAAATAAGCCAGGCAGTGAAAGACAAATACCTTATGATCTCACACATAAGTGGAATGTAATGAACAAAACAAAGGAGCAAAATAGAACCAGAGGCATGGAAACAAGGAAGAGACTGAAAGCAACCAGATTGGGGTGGGGGGTGGATAAGGGTGGAAAAAAGGGAAAGGGACCAGTCTAGGAACATGTATGAATGACCCATGGACATGTGCAACAGTGTAGGGATTGACTGAGGGAGCAAGGTGGAATGGGTGGAGGAGAACAAAGGGGGAAAAAATGGAACAATTGTAATAGAACAACAAAAAATATTTAATTTAAAAATAAATAAATAATTCTATAAAATTCATGTTTGTTCTCAATAATTAAGACGTTCTATTGCTCCAATTTCTATAACATTGCATGTACATATGTGATTTGGAGCTAGGCAAATGCAGGTGCAAATCATTGCTGTGTGACTTTAGGCAAGTTATTTAGATACTTAAGCACCTACCTCAGAGTGCCACAGTAATAATTAATGAGAAACATTTAGAACAGAGCCTGGTACATAGCACATAAAACACTTAGCACAGTGCCTGGCACATAAAAAACATGTCATAAAGGGTGTGTAATATTAACTTTTTAGGTTAATATACAAAAACTACCTGCCACACCTGGATTTCTTCAGAAGTCCATTCTTTTCTAATCTTCTTTCATTTGGGAATTCTCATAATGAAACCATGACCTCATATGGGGCTGTTTTACTAAACTATTTCCACTGGAGGATAAATTATTTATATAATACTCTGTAGATTCATTAAGGGATGTTTTGTTCTTCTAGATTTGTTGCTGGTCACTGATTAGTTTCCAAAGTACTTATTAACTTTTTTATTTAAAAACAGAATCATATTTTCTTCTAAGCAATCTTCATATCACATTAAATCAAAAATAGAATTTCCAAGAGAAGTCACTGTCACCACTGTCGGATCCGCCGCCACCTGAAGCTGCTGGGACCGTCTGCCTCACCATCCCTTCTAAGCCTCCAGTGCCATGCGGTAGGAGAAGACCTTCAAGCAACATCACACTTTCGAACAAAGAGTAGAACACCTCCGACTTATCTGAGAGCAGCATCCGACCAAAATCCCGGTGATAAAAGACCGATACAAGGGTGAGAAGCAGCTGCCTGTCCTGGATAAAACCAACTTCCTTGTACCTGATCACGTCAACATGAGTGAACTCATCAAGATAATTAGAAGGCGCTTACAACTCAACGCTAATCAAGCCTTCTTCCTGCTAGTGAATGGGCACAGCATGGTGAACGTATCCACACCAATTTTGGAAGTGTATGAAAGTGAGAAGGATGAAGATGGATTCCTGTATATGGTGTCTGCCTCTCAGGAGACATTTGGAATGAAATTGTTGGTGTAAAACTAGAAAAATGCATCTGTTCTAGAATTTTTTAAACCCTTACCAACAGGGAAAAAAAGGGATGTTACCAACTGAGGTTGATCAGTTCATCTAATCACAGGTCATCATAAAGTTCCTGCCTAGGAGCTTTAGAAAGTTGTTTTTGTACTTCAAGCAGGAAAACTGGGCTCCAAATGAGCACACTCAGTTTTGGAAAACTACATTATTTAACCTAGGTTGTCTTGTTTTAAGATTTAGAAGTTTAAAAATAAAATACTTTGCATTCTGAGTTACCAATAAAATAGAATTTCCACAAACTCAAAACTTTTGTCAAGTAGATAGTAAAAATAGTCAATACAGTATTGAGATTTCCAGAACATTTCCAGATTATTATTAGAAAATAATCATTAAAGTGCCTTTCATTCAGATTGTACAGAAACATTTCACATCTCCCTTTCCTCTTTTTCTGTGCATGTAAGTTGGAGGTGTTTGTGCTTCAAGCACCAGTTTTTCTCACCTCAGTGATTATAATCAGATGGATGCACCCAAGTTCAAGTATTCGCTCCTGGAAGAGAGTGAACACTGTGGGTATCAACTAATTCAGTACATTTTGTTGGAGATGGGGAACACTTCCCGGCTTAATATATTTTCCTTATAGAGGTTTGGCTTATATTGGAAGTAACTAGTAATTTCCCTTTTACTAATTTTAATAAATTGCAGAGGCAAGAAGACCAAATGTTCCCAGTGTGCCTCTCATTCAACAGACGACACCCTCCCTTGCATATCTCTTATTCACCACTAATTTTTAGCCTGGGTAATTTTTTCTCATTCTTATGAGCCAAATGATCCATAGACATTTCCTATTAGAGTTCATCTTGACTAATTATTGCATGTGACTCAGCCATCAGGAGTCCAACACAAGCCTGGGTCTGTGGCTAAATTGTTCAATAAATGAGAATTTCTAATGAGAAAACCTTTCAATAGCCACCCGCCTTCCACACACACACTGTAATCTTCAGCTCTCATTCTAACCAGCAAGGCACAAATGTTTTCATTCATCTCATGTAAAATCTGCCTTGAATAGTTGTAAGATGAGAGGGACAGGCCCCACTTTCATAGAAATGATTCATATACTTCTGTCATCTTGAGTATGCATGTTATTCATCTGGCTCTCTGGAGCCATCACCCTAAATTAGCTAATTCATCAAGAAAGACACATCCAGATCGAGATTTTTAATTTTTTAAGGAAATTTCTTACATCAGCTTTGCGCCTTACTAACTAGTTGGTCAGTAATGTCAACACAGTTTAAATGTGTCATTCTATTTGCACACTGAGCAGATGATTCATAAACTTCCATATTTTTACTATTAAAAAGAACAATCCTACTATAAATCTATAATATATGAGGGATTATATGAAAAAGTAATGCACATTTGAAATTACCCAATAGTATCTAAAAAAGGAAACAAAGAATGACTTAATGGCATTGAAGCTGCAGTTGGCTACCTCCAAAGGGACCACAAGAATCACATATTAAACAAGGAATGACAAACTGACATTTACTGCCATGTGCTCCAAAGCTGTTTAGTATGATGACAGGGTACACTGGCATGTAACATTCTTTTCACAGTTCATTATTTGACTTAAAGTCTAATAAGAACAAGATGGGATGTACAGCTATTTTGTGAGCAGAAAATTTATTTTTCAAGGAAAACAAATTAGTTAGGATATGTTGATATTGTTTTAGTCTTTTTCATGTAGGGAAAAATATATTATTTTACTTCAGATTATGTCTCTGTGATTGATTCTATAATATGGTTTTAAGAGTATTCCTCATGTTCAAGTTGATAAGAAAAAACAGTGAGGCAAATGAGCCAGGAGGAACTCAACTGGCTGAACAAAAGTCTGTTACAAATTAATCCACTGTTTTCAGCTCAAAGTTCTACCTCTCTCAATTAAAATGATACCAGGAAAATGAGATTATAACTCTATTAATTTATAGACAATACTGCATATGCACAAACTAAAAATACTATTCAGTAGGTTTATTTGGTCCTAGTGTTAGGGTCACTTCCCCTCTAGAGAGCTGATAAAAAAGCTGAGCCAGGTGAATCCAAAGAAAATATATCCTGATCCTTCACAAATCTCTCTCCCATTACCTTAACTTTTATGGTTTATTTTCTCATGCTAAACTGGAAATCTAGCAGCAGAATATCCTTGTTCTTCTCCGCACATGATCAATGTTCAGATATGAAGTAAAAAATATGTTTTTCTATGCCTTCTGAAAATGTCTCCCTACAGGCGCAAGCATGCTGGCTTTATGTGACTTCCTGTAGCCCCGTCAGCTCTTCTCCCTGGACACAACAGACAAGATGTTACTTTTTAAATTTCTCATGTCTACTTACACGTAGGGTACAACTGTAGAACAGTATTATTAGCTAGGCTAGAAATTTCCTATTGGAGTTCTCAAAGACATCATTTAAAACAACTTTTCATATGTTTTGGCAAAGAAATCTAGATATTTTTAAAATACTGTCTACATCTAAATGTCCCAATATAATTTGTCCCTTAATAAGCGTGATCACAGGAATAGGTTTAATAATAATGTGCATAATAGGTTAATCTTATAAACTTTAATGTTTTTCTGTAAGTCCAGTCTGTTATTTAAAAAATTGGGAAGGATTTAAATACCACAAAACATATGGAAATATTCTTAAAGATATAAAAACACTTTTAAGATAATAGTGAGCCCTGACTGTTGTGGCTCAGTTGTTTGGGCGTGTTGCCATGAAGCAAAAGGTCACCACTTTGATTCCTGCTCAGGCCATGTGCCTATGTTGTGGGTTCCGTCCTGGTCAAGGCACGTACGTGAGGCAGCCAGTCGATGTTTCTATCCCTCTCTTTCTTTCTCCCTTCCCCTCTCTCTAAAAATAAATAAATAAATAAATAAATAAATAATTTTTTTAAATTTTATTTTAATCATTGTTCAAGTACAGTTTTCTCCCATTTACTCCCATTCCAGCATAAAATTTTTTTTAAAATAGTGATTTTTTTTTAAGAATCCAGCTTAGCCTCTCAAGTGCAGCACTATAAAAAACTTCTAAAAGTCCCTTAAAATTATATGATTCTAACTTTAGGTTTTATTCCATTTTTTTAAAAAGATTCTATTTGTTTATTTTTAGAGAGAGAGGAAGGGAGGGAGGAAGAGAGGGAGAGAAACAGTGTGTGGTTGCCTCTCACGTAGCCCCCACTGGGGACCTGACCTACAACCCAGGTATATCCCCTGACTGGGAATTGAACTGGTGACCCTTTGGTTTTCAGCCTATACTCAATCCACTGAGCTACACCAGCCAGGGTGGTTTTATTCATTAAAAAGAATATATTGATTTAGCTTTGCAAGTTTCTTAAATTCATTCTTATCTTGCAATTTCCTTCGAGTTTCAAAATTAGGATTGTGAAAAACTGGTCATCCATAACATTTTGTCATTTCATAGAAAAGCAAATTACTGAGAAAGCCCCTAGAACTAATCAATCTAGGTTTACCAGGGTCCTCATTCTATGACTGGTTAGGGCCCAACAAGACTACCACTAACTGCAGCAGACTTCCTAGTACTTCATAAGCCAGAGTGGTGTATATTTTTCCATCCTCTGCTTAGAATGCCTAACTGATAGACATAAGACTGGTACCCCCTAAAAGGAGCTTTAGGCAACCTAGTCCTTTCTATGGAAAGATTATAGCCCTTATCGCAACCTTCTCACTTTGTCCCTGGACCTCTGTATACATCTCCTCACCTCCTGGTTAGATCCGGTCTTTACCCAGCTTTTAAAAACTTTAACTCTAGTCCTCAGCCTCATACTTTCCCTTATACTCTGAAAACAGATTTAGTTTCTTGAATTTTCAGCTCTGGAGCTCTTATACCTTCTGATAGTTTGTTTTGGTTCTATCTCATTTTACTATCCCAGGGAATGACGCTGACGTCAGTTTGGTTGACTGGCATCCTTTTAGGAGACAGAAATGGTCCATCCTGTGTTACAGCTGCTCCATTCTAGGAATTGTGCTTCAGCCTTTTAACCATTCTCCTAAATTTAGGGTGTCCCTTTTCAATCCATTCTCCATGTTTTTGCTATTATTATCCTAAAACACTTGAACATATCTTTAAAATCTCTCATAATTCCATGTTGCCTTAAGAGATAATCTAAACTCCTAAGCCTAAAGGTACCCCACTACCTACCTAACCTCTACACTCCTTTTTTCCAGCCACAGCTGTCTCCTCACTGTCTCCAGAACATACCAAACTGCTCCCACTTACATGTCTGCTTCACTCAGCATTCAGGTCCTAGCTCAAGCTTACCTCCTTTATGAAACTTCTCTTCAATGGCCTACATTTTTCTATGCCTGCTTTAATACATCTGGCAAAGGGATTAAAAGGGTATGTATGTATAGTATTCATTGTGATATTTAACTAAATAGAATTTTCCTATGTTGTTATGTATAGTTATCTAATGTATAATGTGAATGACAAGTTTTCCTAAGAAAGGTTTTATTAAGGTAAGAATATCTTAAAATTATTTAAACTATTCATTATACTAACAAGTAAATACTGGTTGATAAAAAACCTAGAAATTCAAATGACTCAATATTATTGTTCTAGTCATCCTTGGTTTAGGACAAAGAATGGACTAGATTATCTTACAAAATATTTTCTCTCCCTGTATTTCTCAAATACTAGACTCTTGGGGTTTTTTTGTGTAAGCTATAATTACAATTCTTACTTGCAAACAACCAAATGGACTGATATCTCAACATATCTGCTAAATTTGTCTACCAACTATGAGCTGCATATCTTAAGCAAGTACCTTAAGCTTGCTCTGCTTTTATCTTCATCTGTAAAATGGAAATATTAATAAGTGGAACTATCTTATTAGGTGGTGTTAAGGATTACATGACAAGTACATAAGCAGCAATTATACATAGTAAACACAAAGATACATGTTTGGTCATATTGTTGCTAATCATTTCACTATAGGCTAAAAATCAAACTTGGAGGAAACACACAGGCCTTGGTGTAATTCTTTTTCCAGAACAGACAGCTGCTATCCATATTTTTCATAGCCTGATCTGATTCACACTTTTGGAGCAGACTAAAGATAATTAGCCTTAGTCACAGAAAGGGAAAGAAGTGAATTCCCCTTATCCACGTGGCTCCAAAGCGCAGAGACAAGGCGGCAAAGCCAACAGACAGGGTGAGAGTGGAGAATGTGGTTTTCTGGCATTCTGTGGGGGAGGGTGTTACCCGGCCCAGAGATGTGTTGAAGCCTATGCAGTAAAGCAATGATTGACTAAAACTTTGATAGTTCCTACTCCAGCCATCTAATTTCACTGGGCTTTATTTAACTGAACTGGCATGTTGGTTAGCTGAACTTAATGAATTCAGCACAACTGACTGGTTGCTTTTGCCCTGAGTCCATTCAACCATGTATCAGTATAGCCACAGAACTTGTCAAGATGAAAACTGGGCATTTAAAGACAAATCTCATGCAAAATCTCCTTTGTTTTAGCAACCTAATTATTCTTTATGCCTCAGCTAAATAAATAAGAATCAATATTTAAATGCCTTTAAAGTCAAATTAATTATTAATTGTATTCAATTAAAATAATATTAAATTGCCATGAAAATATATTGTGTCATCAGTGCCTGTATTTCTCCATGTGTGTCTTAAGCTGCAGTAGAAATACTATAGAGTGAAGAAAATATAATTCTGAACAATAAATGTGGATGTTGGGATACTGAGACTGTTGAATGTTGAGAAAATCATTAAAGAAAAAGTTTATTCCACACACATTCCAACTGGGCCATTTATTTCCCTTATGGCTTTTCTTTAGCATCTTCATTCCTTCTCTGAGGTTCTCCCTGTACCACTTATAGATCCTCATAAGTCAGTAGAAATACATCATTAATGATCAGTTTTATTTGGTTTAAATCAAACATTTTAATAAACTACTTGGAATGACAAAGGAATCTAAATATTGCAGTGCTTTTTTCCCCCTAAAAGATATCTGAATGGTGAGGTTCATAAAATACTCATCAAGTAGATCTTAAAGAATTATAACAATTTAAACATCCTTTGAAATGCTAGGATTCAGTTCACTTCATTTAATATTGACTTTATAAAACACAGGAGGTTCATTTCTAGAACTGGCTCAGTCACGACCTTAGTTGTGTGAACTTGCTCAAGTCAGACCTAATTTCTTTAGATCTTGGTTGTTTTATTTTTTAATCCTCAAAACAAAATGGCTAACTCAAATAATTTTTAAATTGCCTTCTAAGTTTATTCCCCTATCTTTTTAATAGGATATATAAGGTTTCCAACCTATATAATAAAATATGTCACATCTGTAAGTTGCAATTGTGTGTTATCTATCCTTTTGGTGTTGCCCTTACTGCAGAATCTGAGGTAGGAGAATAAAAACTTTCCACTGAGATATCTTTTATTTGATAAAATGTACTTAATTCAAATATCAACCAGTATAACAACTTGATAATTTCAAATAAAATACTCAGAATGGGTAAACACAAAGTTTGATATTAACAGTGTGCTATGTCTTTTTTAAGGGAAACTGAACTATAATGAAATCTCATCTATAATTGTGTCCTGTAGCTGAACATTTTCAACCACCTACATTCTAATTCAGAGTTAATGCTGAATACAGTAAAGGGGAAGAGATTGATGAAGTTAAGAGTAGAAGTTAAAGCAATTCTCATGGAGCTGAAATGTAGCCAAGAAAAATGCCTATAATAGTGGTTGAGTATTCTCCAGGAACACTGACATCAATCAGCTGCATCATTTAATCTGTAAAGGGATGAGAGGAGGGCATGTGGCTCTGCTCCCTAATGCTGAAAGGAGAGAATTCTCTAGAAACACTGAAGTAGAAACTGGGTCTTATATGATGCTTCTACCATGGCAGTAAGTAAAAGTTTAAATTTGACAGAAATCAGTCTGTTTGGTGAAAATCACTCAAAGGGCCTAAAGAAAATTAAGCAGTGACCTTGAAGAAGTGTGATGAACTGCTTTCTGCCATTCCATCCAAAATGGTGGCATAATACCCAAAACAACAATTCTGTTGTACAGTAGAATTGTTCATTCTGACGTTCTGTCTGTCCAAAGGGAGTATGGTCAGTCAATCTTGGGGGCGTGGAGCCCAGAAGTCTGTGTTTGTTTGTTTATTTGTTTGTTTGTTTGTTTGTTTTTAAACCTCTCTTGTAATTGTGATGTACACTCAACTTTGGAAGCGACAACATAGAGACTTTAGAGTTTCTCCATGCTTCACCCCACCTCTACCCTCCAAGAGTAACAAGGCTTAAAATGACCAGAGATATTAGATTTTCTAATTCCATTCATTCTATTTTATTAAAAGAATCACAAAAAAGATATGACATTGGTTTTTAAATCATTATTAAAACCCTCTAAAATATCACTATTAAAATCTAAGCATTCTTTCCAATCAGTTGAATATTTCAGTAACTGTTGATTTTAGCAACTTTATCTTCCAGATAATTTTTGAATTAAAGATAGAGTTAATGATAATGCATTTATTCTTTCCTGATGAGAAGAACCCTAGCAATATGCCACCCCAGATGAGAAGAAAAACAAACAAACAAACCAAAAAAGCCCTCCCTCTCTTCTAACCTTTGTTTATATAAAAGTAGCAATAATTCTCCAAAAATGTTAACCTCTAGACAGTGGACAAAAGAGTTATGTATACAGAAATAATACATTTCCTGCTATATGGTAAAGCCTAAAATGAATGATGCATCAGTAAAAATAAATTGTCCTGCAAGTAGATCAAACAAGTTAGAAATGTATTTGTCTCCCACATAATAGTATGGAGGTAGGCCACCCAGGGCTCATAGTGCACCACCCTTTCCTACCTTCTTGCTACCCTACATGTGGCTTTCAAACTGTGGAAATCATGGTCCAAAATAGCCACTGATTTGTTTTAAATCAAACACACCTACCTGCCACACCTACATTCTGAGCAGCAAGTATGAAAACATTCTAGAAACTGCACATACCATTACATTTAGAGCCAATTTTTTTATACACACCATTATTTTTAGATCCCATTTTTAGAACTTAGTTATAGTGCCACATCTAGATGTACAAGATGTTGGAAGAAGAAAGCACGACTTCCAGTAAGATGGAGGCATAGGTGGACGCACTGTACCTCCACGCACAACCAAGATTAGAACAACAATTTAGAGGCGGAATAACACACAGAACTGACAGAGAATTTATCTGAATGGAAGTCGGACAGCCAAGAAGTTGAAGTAGACCTGTTCACCCAGGCTGGTAGGAGGGGCGGAGAGGAGCAGCCAGGCGCAGGTTGCAGCGCATGGAGAACAAGGAGAACTGGGTGCATAAGGCAACTGGGAGCACGTAAGGCATCTAGGGCGCACAAGATCACAGCGGGTGGACCCTGAGTACGCTAGCGGCAGCTGGCGGACCCAGTGAGGGGACCCAGTGAGGCGGCGATTGTGGACCAGGGCAGAGCGCCCAACCCAGGATCCCAGAGAAGGGACTGAGGTCCCAGGAGAACGGAGCTACCACCATTGTTCCCTCCCACCCCCGCCCCCACAACAACGTCACAATCTAGCAACTGGGGTGCCTAGCCCTGGTGAACACCTAAGGCTCTGCCCCTCACCATAACAGGAGCAACCAGACCAAAAAAAAAAAGAGAGAGAGAGAGAGACATGTCTCAAACAGAACAGATCAATGCCCCAGGACTCATCCTTTTGAGCGACCAAGAGATTGCCAATCTATCAGATGCACAGTTCAAAACACTGGTGATCAGGGAGCTCACAGAATTGGTTGATTTGGGGCACAAATTACATGAAAAAATGCAGGCTACCATAAAAGAGATGAAGGAAGATACATGAAGAACCAATAGTGATGGGAAGGAAACTGGGACTCAAAACAATAGAGTGGACCAGAAGGAAGAAAAAACAACCAAACAGAAAGGAATGGAGAAATAAGAATTCAAAAAAACGAGGAGAAGCTTAGGAACCTCCAGGACATCTTTAAACATTCCAACATCCGAATTATAGGGGTACCAGAAGGGGAAGAGGAAAAGAAACAGATTGAGCACGTATTTGAACAAATAATAAAGGAGAACTTCCCCAGTCTGGCAAAGGAAATAGACTTCCAGGAAATCCAGGAAGCTCAGAGAGCCCCAAAGAAGTTGGACCCAAGAAGAAACACACCAAGGCACATCATAATTACATTAGCCAAGGTAAAAATGAAGGAGAGAATCCTAGAAGCAGCAAGAGAAAAGGAGACAGTAACCTACAAAGGAGTTCCCATCAGACTGTCAGCTGATTTCTCAAAAGAGACCTTACAGGCAAGAAGGGGCTGGAAAGAAGTGTTCCAAGTCATGAAAGACAAGGACCTATAATCCATATTACTCTATCCAGCAAAGCTTTCATTTAGAATGGAAGGGCAGATAAAGTGCTTTTCAGAGAAGGTCAAGTTAAAGGAGTTCATCATCACCAAGCCCTTATTTTATGAAATGTTAAAGGGACTTACCTAAGAAAAGAAGATAAAGAAAAAACATGTATAGTAAAAGGACAGCAAACTCGCAATTATTAGCAATCACACCTAAAGCAAAACCAAAAGAAACTAAGCAAACAACTAGAACAGGAACAGAACCACAGAAATGGAGATCACATGGAGGGTTAGCAACAGGGGAGTGGGAGGAGGAGAGAGGGGCAAAAGGTACAGAGAATAAGTAGCATAGATTGTAGGTTGAAAATAGATAGGGGGAGGGTAAGAATAGTATGGGAAATCTAGAAGCCAAAGAACTTATAAGTATGACACATGGACATGACTAAAGGGAGGGATATGGGTGGAAGAGGGTATACAGGGTGGAGGGGAGTGAAGGGGGGAAAATGGGACAACTGTAATAGCAGAATCAATAAAATATATTTTAAAAAAAGAAGAAAACACTACCCCAAGCAGCCTTGTGTCCTCCTAAAAGGAAATGCAGGGGAACTGTCTATTGAGACTGAGCCACAAATGATAGTAACTACTGCTGGCAAAGGTGTTGGGAAATAGGCATTTTTTTTTTTACATTGCTGGTGGGAGTGTAAATTGGTACACTGTTTCTGTGAACAATTTGGCAATATGAATCAAATGCTTTAAACATGACCCCAATACTTTAAGGAAGTTGTTCCAAAATTATGTATATTTATTACAATGATATTTACTATAGTGGTTTTTTTGTTGTGGTAAAATGCACAAAAACTTACCACCTTACCCATTTTGTGTAGGCAGTTTAGTATTACTAATAAATTCCAGTTGTTCTGCAACCAATCTCCAGAATACTTTTCATTTTGCAAAACTAAAACTCTATACCTGTTACACAACTACTCGTTCCCTGCCTCCAGCTCCCCTCCAGCTTCCCTCCATCTTAGTTTTGTTTTTGCCAAACAGCAACAACTTCATTTAGATATGATGTTGACCCATATTAAATTGTAGTATATCACTTATTTAACCTACAAAAACATTAGTTTCATATGGTTCAACTTAATAATTCTTATAATGGGATGCATATACTTCTCCTTTAATAATTGACTCTCAGTATTCCATTTCAGGATTTAGGATACAAAGAAGGAAAAAAATATATGGGGCAGATCAGAGTCAGCAATATGACTCAGGACAACATGAACTCATAGGTTGCCTAAGTCTCTTAGAGAAGGGAATAAATTTTTTGAGAGTGAGTGAAAAGAAAAAGATGAAGCTTTGCCTGGCTAGTTCTAGTTTTCTAGAGCCTTCATAGTGTCAGAAGTAGCTAGGAGACAATGTCAAATATGAGGCCTTAGGTAAAGTCTATGTACTCCATTTCCAGTTACAGATAAATGTGTTTCTATGCTTACAGTATAACATTATGCAAGTTTTAAAAATTTATCTGTAAAGTAGGGACAATAATGCCTAACCTGTAGTGTTGCTGCAGAGATCTAAGTAGATAACATATGTTGAGTTCCTGGAAAAATTAGGGGCCCAGTATATATTAGCTCCTTCTTCCTCAGACGCTAAGGAAGTCAGTGCTTTGGAAAACCCTACCAGGGGTCTCCAACCTGTGGTCCACAGACTTCCTGTGGCCCAGGATGGCCTTGAATGTGGCCCAATACAATATCACAAACTTACTTAAAACTTTTTTTTTGTTTTTTGCTCATCAGTTTTTGTTAGTGTTTGTGTATTTAATGGGTGGCCCAAGACGACTCTTCTTTCTACAGTGTGTCCCAGAGATGCCAAAAGATTGGACACCCCTAGCAGAGAAGGAGTGTATGTCTCTAGTTCAAGCATGGACTTTGGAACCACAATGCCTATGTCCAAACGCTATTAACCACTGAGAGTGTTGGCAAATTACATAACCCTTCCATGCCTCAGTTGTCTTTTTATGAAAGGATGTAACAGTACTGTGTACACTCTAGGGTTGTTGAGAATATTAAATGAGTCAATATGTGTAATGGGCTTATAACATTGCCTGGCATATAGCAAGCACTATATAAGTGATATTTTATTAGTAATATGAGAAAATGAATTGGGATTGAAGGAAATTTTATTTTCAAGTTCTAGAGGTGCAGGAGAAAGGCAAAGGAAAAGGAGAGGGAAAAGAGGGAGAGGAGGCAGAAGAGGAGGGAAGAGAAGGATAGAAAGAAAGAGAAGGGAAGGGAGGCAAGAGGAGAAAACAGGAAGGTGAAAGAGAAAAATATTTTAAGACATTCCCTTTCTTTTTCTAAAAAACTGGGAGAATAGTACTAACATTAGACAGGATGCTTGCTACATGACATATCTCTGGTAACGAAATCTTAGAATATTTTTATTGTTTGTTTCTGAAGAAAAAAAAGCAGGTGATGAGGAAAGCCCAGAGAAGAAAAGGCTTTCACAAGGAATGAGTGAGAATGTGAGTAAAATTGAGAGCAAAAGGAGAGGGGAAAGCTGCTATGCAGCAATGTCACAGCTATTGTGGATTCTGTTTCAGAGAAGAGAAATTGTGAGTGACAGATAATCACTTCATTTACTTCTTATATCTCTGGAGAGAGTCCTTGATGCAAGAGTGTCTTTGAGGAGCTCCTTAGTGATTTTTTCCCCTTAATGGATTGATGTATTCGTAGTGCACATTGTGAAGATTGGTTTTGCTTTGTCTCCCAAATGTATAACATTTTGGTTTTCTTTTTAATAATTGTTGGCAACCAACTTTGCATGACAGCATTGAACACAAATACCACTGATGATGATGAATGGATGGAGGAATGTGGGATGCATTGCACTGAAAGGGTAACACATTATGTCTATGTAATTGCTTCATCTCCCTTAGGACCAAATTCAAAGAAATGTGAACATAGATGACTCACAGACATGTTCTTTGGAGCTACCCAGAATTCATTTCTCTAATTACATTAACCTTTTCTCCCTCCCTCACTCATCACATGTGCACTCCTGTACAGGGCATCTTGACAGGGTGTTCAGCCACTTAACTTACAGACTTTTATGTATTGCAGCATCTTCCTGCAGACAGCACTTAAAAATACTACAGTGACTGGAAACATACATTGTAAGTTGGGTTTCCACATTTTTGCAAACACACAATAAGCAGTTTAGAAGTTTTATTTTAAGTGGCATTCTTTGAAACTTTATGGTAATATTGCCCATCATTATGTGCTAATATGAGTTTTGAAAAGCCTGTATTATGACATTTTCTAGTTAACAATTGTGTGGGGAACCTTTGAAAAGTCAGATTTCTCAAACAGCTTTTTTGGAATTGTATTTCAATTATTATTTCCAAACAAATGAGACACTCAACAAATGGTCATTCAAAAAGTTCTTGAAATGTTTTCCTATCTATGTTCTCCTCTAGGACTTTTATGGTATTACAACTTATATAAGTCTTTTATCCGTCTTGAGTTTATTTTTGTGTATGGTGTAAGTTGGTGGTCAAGTTTCATTTTTTCACATGTAGCTGTCCAGGTGTCCCAACACCATTTGTTGAAGAGGCTGTTTTTCTCCATTTTATGTTTCTTCCCCCTTTGTCAAATATTAATTGACCATAGAGACTTGGGTTTATTTCTGGGCTCTTATTCTGTATCAGTGTATTCCACTGATCTATGTGTCTGTTCTTATGCCAGTACCAGGCTGTTTTGATTACCATAGCCTTATAATATAGTTTGATAATCAGCCACTGTGGAAAACAGTATGGAATTTCCTAAAAAAAAAACCCTAAAAGTGGGACTGCCTTTTGACTCAGCAATTCCACAGCTGGGATTATACACTATGAATCCTGAAACACCAATTCATAAGAACCTATGCACCCCAATGTTCATAGCAGCACAATTTACAATAGCCAAGTGTTGGGAGAAACCTAAGTGCCCATCACTAAATGAGTGGATAAAAAACCTATGGTACATTTGTACAAAGGAATACAATGCAGCAAAAAGCAAAGAACTACTACCCTTCACAACAGCATGAATTGATCTGGAGAGCATTATGCTAAGTGATAAATCAGGTGGTAAAAGAGAAATACCACAGATCTCACCTATAACTGGAACCTAATCAACAAAACAAACAAGCAAGCAATATATAACCAGAGACACTGAAATAAAGAACAAACTGACAGTAACCAGAGGCAGGGGGAACGATAGGAGGAAAAGAGGAAGAGTCATCAAGGAACATGTATAAGGGACACATGGACAAAGCCAAATGGGGGTAGGATACAGGGTGGGAGGTAGGGATGGGTGAGGTGGGAGGAGTAGTGGAGGGGAATTCACTGCATAATTTAGCTGTTTCTCTCAGCATTGGGGGGAAAGGGTCCCCAAATTTATTGGAGACAATTTTATTGTAATAATAATAATAATGATAATAATAATCAATACAGAGAAGGAAAAAAGTTCCTGAAATTTCTATTACATTCCCCTTTTTTGACAAGCTTCTGTTTCATTTCATAAGAAGCAGTCAGTGGACTGAACATCATTTTGGCTAATATCCTAGACATCTTAGGTCTGGTAACATTGCTCATGAACTCTGACACCAGCTTTACATGAAATATTCCAGCATAATCTATTGGTCAGAATAGTTGGACTTTAGTGAAACATTTACCTCCTCTCTGCTGAATCATATTTTTCTTTGTCGGAAGTCTAAGGTTGTATTAATCTTTATAGAACAACTTGTTCCTGTTTAAATCCAGATTATGACCAACTAAAACCCCATGTCATATAAACTATTATAAAGCCAGTCTTTTCCCTATCTTTTGTTTTCTGCCCCATTGTCTTAGCAAATCTAAAGAATGTATTCTAGCCTGGCTGGTGTGGCTCAGTTGGTTGGAGCATCATCCCGTAAACCGAAGGGTCATAGTTTGGATTCCTGGTCAGATACAAGCCTGGGTTATGGGTTCAGTTCCTGGGCAGGGTGTGTACAAGGGGCAACCCATCACTGTTTCTCTCTCCTGTCGATGTTTCTTTCCCTTCCTTGCTCTCTCTCTAAAATCAATTAGCATGCCCTCGAGTGAGGATAAAAAAAAGAATCCATTCTATTGGCTTAACTATTCTTATACCATGTTGAGGGCATCAAAACATGTACTTAGGAGCCAGTCTACTTGAGTTCAAACCTTAACTTGCTTAACCTGCTGTGGTTTTGAGCAAGTAACTTGATGTCCCTATGCCCCAAGTGCCCATCTATGAAATAAGAATTAAATAAGCCAATATATGTAAAGTACATAGAAAAATGCATATAATAAACATTAGATAAATGTTTATAGCTATTATGTTCAGCAGTTTCTCTCAGTACGGGTCATCTGCAGACTAGAATACCATGATTTCTGTATATTAACCCAAGTCATTGATAAAAATGCAAAGAGGAGCCCTAGTTAGAGCATTGTTCTGATACACCAAGGTTGAGGATTTGATCCTCAGTTAGGGCACACACAATAACCAACCAATGAATACATAAATAAGTAAACAACAAATTGATGTTTCTCTCTCTCTCTCTCTCTCTCTCTCTCTCTCTCTCTCTCTCTCTCTTCCTCCCTCTGTCTCTAAAATCAATAAATAAAGCAGTTTTTAAAAAAATGCAAAGAGGATACTAATAAGAAGAGACCCACAGAATTTCCCTCAGATTTCACCTTAAGTTTCATTCCCAAGAGTAGAGTAGATATTTGCCTAGCTTTCTGCCCAGAATTTTGGGAGAAGCAGTTTCACAAATTAACGTGGAGGGCTATAGAGATAACACCATAGCAGATCTTGTCACAAGAGGGCCATAGGTTTCCCTCCTCTTCCTACCAAATCTTCCATGACTTAAAGTGGTATAAGAGCCTTTGAAAGTTCCCCTGTACTCTGACCAAAACGTGGAGTTTAGATGATAGTACTCTGGAGAGAAAGCAAGATAATGTGCCTATCCATAATTCTGCAGTTCAGATAAGGGGTGTTCATGTCAGAATGATGCATGATGGATAGTCTGCCACTAAAGTTTGGATTAGGACATAGTTGTGTCTTTGCAGATTGCAAAGGCGGTGCAGAGCACAAGTGGCTTGATGCCTACCTACAGACCATCCAATTGTAGGTGAAGTGAGGAGAGTACTATAATCACCCATGCCAAGCACAAAACCAGAGAGTTACTTCTGGAGCTAAATGTTACCTTCTAGCACCTTAGATCAAAACATAAAAGCAGTCAGCTCCCTCCCAGTGATGTCTCAAAGTAGCTGCATTATAGACCCTCCCAATCACATTTCTTGTACACCTGAGTTTTTCTGAACTATTGTAATTCCATAAAATTAATACACTGCATAATTAAAGACTTCTCACACACACTCCCTATGCATCACCTTTTTTTATATCTTACCACTATAAAAGGGTTCAAGGGCACATGTACAATGGGATCAGAGTGAAAAGCACAAATTATTTAACCTCTGTAGGTAAGACAAGGTACAAAAATATATTATGTTATCCAGTTATACTGAAATAACCTTAAAATATTAAACTGTTCATTTAAGTATTGCCTATGATTCCTCTCTTTTTAATGTAGTACAAAGCACTGGTTCTCAGACTTTGGGGGTCACTGTATATGTTCAGAGATAATTGGTTAAAAAATAACAGAAAAAATCTATTTGAGCTCCTATTTTATTTTATTTTATTTTATTTTATTTTATTTTATTGTTGTTCAAGTACAGTTTTCTGTCTTTTACTCCCATCCCAGCCCACCCCTCCAGCCTCCCCGCTCCCTTCCATTTCCACCTCCCCTAGTTTTTGTCCATGTGTCCTTTATATTTGTTCCTGTAAACCCTTCCCCTTCTTCCCTGAAATTCCCTCCCCTCTCTGCTCTGGTCACTGTCAGCCTGTTCTCTATTTGAGCTCCTTTAAATGGAAACATTTATTAGTTACAAGAGAGGAAGTCCAAACATAGGCAAGGCTTCAGGACATTGTTGAACTAGTGGGTCAACAATGCCACGAGGACTCTGTTCTTCCCATCTCTCTGCTCTTCCTTCAGGAGTGTCAGATTCATCCTCTCGTGGTTGGAGGCTGATTCCCAGGCTGAGCCACATGCTTCCTCAGAGGTGAGTTTAGAGGAGGAGCAACCTTTTTTCTTTCAGGAGTCAGAAAAAAAACTGAGTGATGGGTGCATCAGGTATATTTTTCCACTCTTTCTAATTTTAAACCAATTATTATAAAAGGGCATGGAGTTATTCTTAGATCAAGCAAACCTCTCTAGAACTGATATTAATTCCCAAAACTATATTGCTGCTACACAATGAGGAAGCCATAGAATGAATGTTGGGGAGTTAACTACCAGGACCACTCTGTTCAATCTGAAAAAAGCAATGAAGCCTGTTCCCAGAAAACACAAATACAACAAACTTTTCACACAGTTTCAGGGGGTAGACAGGGCCTTGAAGCTATACTTATAGCTTCTCTGGGAATTCATGAACCTCAAGGCTATAAACTTCTCACTGACCCATGGGATGCATTGTTGTAATGGTAGGCCTTTCATCTTCTTATTCTGGGGCCAGAAATTGCCACAAGCCCCCTTTTGATCTCCAGAGAAACAAGGACTTCATGTATATGCCAGGATGTTCTTCAGCCTTAACCCGATATATGAAATCAACTCCTTCAGGAATGACCAGCTTTATTCTTTCTCCTTCCTTCTCTCTCCCAGCTCTGCCACACTCCATAGAACCCATACCTGGAGACCAGCCACTCGCCAGGTCACATTAATGCTGCTTTCCTTTTTGCCTTAGGCTCTTTCTTAAAAGTTAATTACTAGTTCCTACATTCTGCATAAAAATATCCCAGGTTCTACAGTACAAATTTGTTAAGCATTTACTGTGAAATAAGCATACTGGTAGGCATTTGGTATACATAAAATTTTTAAATCTTGACAACAACTTCAGAAGGAAAGTATTATTTACCTTGTTTTAACATAGTAAAGTCACTATACAGAGAGGTTAATTAGCAAGGGACAGAGTTGGGATTTGAACCCAGGTTGACTCTAGATCATATGCTCTTTTCACAGCCCCACCATGTCCCTGGACTTGCTCCCTTAATGCTTTTCTCAATTGTAGTTCTGGGTATGACAAGAAAGGGCACAATCACCCTGGCAGAATAGCTCAGTTGGTTAGAGCATAATCCCAGTACTCCAAGATTGCAGGTTTGATTCCTGTTCAGGGCACATATAAAAATTAACCAATGAAATCATTAATAAGTGAAACAGCAAACAGATCCCTCTCTCTCTCTCTCTCTCTCTCCCCCTCACTCCCTCCTCTCTCTAGATCAATCAAAGAGTTTTAAACATTAAATTAAAAAAATGAAAGATACAATCTTCCCAAAGAAGTCCTTGATATTTTAAATATTTCCGATCCCACATTTATATAAAGTCATTAAAATATTGGCTCTTGATCCAGAGCTCACCACAAGAGAGGGAAGAATTTCATCCTAGTTTAGTATTTGATGGTCTCAAAAAAGGGAGACTTTTTCCCCATCTATCACAAAGTTTTAATTCTTTACTGCTTCTGGAAATGTCTTAATATGAGACAGAAATCTGAACTATTTTGCATGTGATTTTTAAGCAAAAGATACAGTAGTCTTCTATCCTCTTTTTAGTCATTTCTTTCTTTGAAATTCTCCTTTAATTTTCTTATCCTTATTCATGTAGACCAGTCATCTCCTCCACATTCCAGTCAGAGGAGTGGATTCACAGAAAGAAACAACCTCTCTACAATGCTGTGATTATGAAGACAGACAGAGCTCTCCTTTCAAAGCTGTTGCTCAAAGTAGTCATAATTACACTGTAGTTCTCTGATGTTGATAACAAAACCAAATACCTTCCTCTCCTTGAAGCAGAAAAATATCTTGCTATTTATGATGTGTATAAATAACATCTACAAAATTGAATAGGAGACATATTACAAAGGGATGACATAAAAAACTGAAATGGGTATCTTCACAGTCCTGGAACTGGCCTCACACAATGACAAAGTAAGGGGGGAAAAGGACTTTGTGATGAACAGGGAAAGTGTTTAGGAACTGGTATGGCACAGGCCTCTATCAGAGCAGAGCCCTAGAGACCTCTGGGTTGCCAATTTGGATGATGGAGAGTAGGGAGGTCTGTAGAGTCCTGAGGGCAGTGCCATGATGGTGAGGACACATTCAGGGGCAGTAGGACAATGGCTACTTACTTACTAAATAGAAATATTTCAAATGATGGCTTCTATATTTTAAAGTGTGAACCTGCTGTTCATTGCCTTAGAGAAGGTAAAGGGTAGGTGATCAGACAATCCAGGATGCCCAGGATAGTCCAGGTTTATACCTGTTACTCCAGTGTCATTATCAATAGCTTCTTAGAGAATCATGTTAGGTCTTTGTGCCCTTCTATTAGGATGATCATATAATACATCTTAAAGTGTCCCTGATTGAACAATATGATATAATCACCCTAATAAAAGGACACAAAAACAAAATACAATTCTATTTGAAGCAAAAAGTCATAGTCAGGGGAGGACCTTGGCATCAAGAAGGAAAAAAAAATGGTAACACAAAGGAAACATCTCCATTAATTGTCCAATGAAGACTGTGGGTATGTGAATGCCAGTATTCAGAGTAATCTAGGTAGTTAAGGACATAGCCAAAGACACCCCAGGATAACAGACCTACCAAGAGATCCCATTGCCAAGGCCCCAGGAAACACTGAAGCTGGAGGAAAAGCAGAATACACAGGGACATTTGGCAAGGGAGACCCCTTCAGCCACAGTAAGAAAAATAAAAGAAAATCCAAAGAATGACCTAGTCTGCCTTGTATAGCCTTGGAGGTTGTACACCACTCAGCTACATGGCTGCCTTTCCATGGACCATGATGTAAATGCCACTCTCTAGGGTGGAATGATGCACAGTCTATGTGAGACTATCTCAAAAGTAGCATTATTACAGCTTCCCTGTGCCCACATATGGCCTAATTTTTGATATAGACACATATTTATTAATTCACTTTCTCTTCTGAAACCCTTAGACTCTGCTCAATCATTTGAAAGATATCTTCAGGTTATGTGCAAACAACTCCATGGTGTTAAGTACTTGGCAACCTTGAAAAAGGGTAATCTCTCCATCTCACCGTGACAGAATGATGTTATAGACTACATTTTAAAAATATGGAGAGAGATTTCTGGCAAAGATGGAAGCATAGGCAGATACATTTTGCCTCCTTGCACAACCAAAAGAAGGAAACAACAAATTTAAAAATAAAAAATAACCAGCACTGCCAGAAAATCAAACTGTGTGGAAGTCTGACGACCAAGGAGTTAAAGAAGAAACATTCATCCAGACTGGTAGGAGGGGTGAAGACAGGCAGCCAGGGTAGAGAGGATTCACGGCAAGGCAGCAGTTGGAGGACAAGAGTGGGCAAGGCAGCAGCTAGCTGACCAGGTGAGGCAGTGGCTGGTGGAGTGGGTGGTCCCACATTTGTGTGCAGATAAACCAAGAGGAACAACTGGGGAGCAAGACAGACCACACAACCCAGGGTGCCAGCATGGGAAAATAAAGCCTCAAAATCTCTGACTGAAAAAACCTGTGGGGGTTGTAGTGGCAGGAGAAACTCCCAGGCTCACAGGACAGTTGGAGAGACCCACAGGGTCCTAGAATACACACAAACCCACCCACCTGGGAGTCAGCACCAGAAGGACCCAATTTGCTTATGGGTAGCTGGGGAAGTGACTCAAAGCCAGCCAAAAGCCTAACAAGTGACATTATTCACTCTCAGACCTCTCCACCACATTTAGCACCACAACACAGCAATGTGGGTTGCCTCACCCCAAATGCCTAAGGTTCTGCCCCTTATTGTGTAACAGGTATGCCTAAGCAAAAAAAAAAATATGGCTCAAATGAAAGGACAGATCAAAGCTTCAGATAAAATACAACTAAGTGAGGAAGAGATAGCCAACCTATTAAATGCAAAGTTCAAAACACTGGTAATCAGGATGCTCACAGAAATGATAGAGTATGGTCAAAAAATAGAGGAAAAAGTGAAGGCTATGAAAAGTGAAATAAAGAAAAAATGTACAGGAAACCAACAGTGACAGGAAGGAAATCAGGACTCAAATCAACAGTTTGGACCAGAAGAAAGAAATAAACATTCAACCAGCACAGAATGAAGAAACAGGAATTCAAAAAAAAACAAGGAGAGGCTTAAGAACCTCTGGGACATCTTTGAACATTCCAATATCTGAATCATAGGGGTGCCAGAAGGAGAAGAGGAAGAGCAAGAAATTGAAAACTTATTTGAAAACATAATGAGGGAGAACTTCCCCAATTTGGCAAAGGAAATAGACTTTCAGGAAGTCCACAAAGCTCAGAGAATCCCAAAGAATTTGGACCCTCCAAGTTGACATGAAGGAACACAACAAGACACATCATAATTATATTAGCCAAGATAAAAGAGAAGGAGAGAATCTTAAAAGCAGCAACAGAAAAGGAGACAGTTACCTACAAAGGAGTACCCACAAGACTATCAGCTGATTTCTCAAAAGAAACCTTTCAGGCAAGAAGGGGCTGGGAAGAAATATTCCAAGTCATGAAGGGCAATGACCTCCATCCAAGATTGCTCTATCCAGCAAAACTATCATTTAGAATGGAAGGGCAGATAAAGTGCCTCCCAGATAAGGTCAAGTTAAAGGAGGTCATCATTACCAAGCCCTTATTATATGAAATGTTAACGGGATTTATCTAAGAAAAAGAAGAAGATAAAAATATGACAAAAAACTCACAACTATCAACACTGAACCTAAAAAAAAAAAATCAAAACCAAGAACAAACTAAGCAAACAACTAGAATAGGAACAGAATCACAGAAATGGAGATCACATAGAGGGTTCAGTGGGGATGGGGAGGGAGGAGAATGGGGGAAAAGGTACAGGAAATAAGAAGCATAAATGGTAGATACAAAATAGACAGGAGGAGGTTAAGAATAGTATAGGAAATGGAGAAGTCAAAGAACTTACATATATGGCCCATGGACATGAACTAAGGTGGGGGAATACTGGTGGGGGGTAGGTCCAGGGCTGAGGGGAATAAAGGAGAGAAAAAAATGGGACAACTGTAATAGCATAATCAATAAAATGTATTTTAAAAAGTAAAATATATAATTTGTAAAAAAAGAAATAAAACATTTTAATTTTCAATATTTGTAATGTTATAAATTACACCGTACTAAATAAATACTGGTTTTACTATAAAGAAAATAGGAAGAGAAAGTAGCAGGCAAAGATTCATTAGGGATTCTTCCATGCTGTGGAACCATTCACAAAGTGCACACTCTTCTTAGTTCACAGGCTCTATCCTTTTTATAATATTTTTTTCTTGACAAGGAGAGCTGTTAAAGAGCATCACACGTTATATAGTGGGCAAGGATAGTCAAGGAGATTGTACTTATTATAGTCTTAATATTATTAAAATAGGCATCTTTCAAATCATCATGGAGAATATAAAGATGTACCTATATATTCAAAACTCTTCCATAAACTGTGGGTAGAGGTGAGGAATTCATTTACATTAATACCCTCAAATTGCAATCTCTTCAAATCCCTACTTTCAATGCTAGAACTAAATGGAGAAATAAAATTTTTCTATGGCAAAAGGGCTAGAGGTGGCTGAATTAAAATGAAGGATCTCTGAGATCTAAATGATATTTTAACAGTTGTCAGGAGCTGAGAAAAAAATAGAATAATTTATATGGTAGTTAGTAACTCTGAAGATCATATCTTGCATGTCCCCAACTTCATGTCTTTGTTATACCATTCTCTTCTTTGATAGTGTCCTAACCTTTCAACCTTCAGAAATCCTGTCTATTCCTTAAGGCCTTCTATATGAAGCTTTCCAGATTCTTCCAACAAAGTGCAATGTCTCCATATGTTACATCTACACCCATTTCATAGTATGCAGACATGGTATAGACTGAACTCTGCTTTGTATCATATATATTTGTGTGTTTATCCAGTCATCCTAACAAGCTTCTTGAGCTTATTAGACTTTCCTAATTCATATTTATATCTATGGTATAGAGGACAATATGTTTGACGTGTTAGAAATAAATACATATTTAATCAGATTAGGGAGTAGGGAATGACAGTCTCACTATATAATTTTATACTCAGCATTAATAAAAGAGACTGTTATACTAATTTATAACAAATTCTTTTCAACACAAAGTACTGTTAGAATTTTGTTAAATGTGAATATGCCTTATATCGTGTTTCATCAGATTTATGGTACATCCGTCCTTTATAAATACACATTAAGATTGCATTTGGCTCCAAGTAACAGAAACCTAAGTATGTAGACTTAACTACACAGAAGTTTATTTTTTGTTTTTATCCTATAACATGGGGCCTTCAGACATAAGCTAGTGGAATTTTAATAATAAGATAATTTTTCTGCCCTGGCTGGTGTAGCTCAGTGCATTGAGTATGGGCTGCAAACCACAGGGTCACAGGTTTGATTCCCAGTCAGGACACATGCCTGGGTTGCAGGCCAGGTCCACAGTGGGGGCCACGCCAAGAGGTAACCACACATTGATGTTTCTCTCTCTCTCTTCCTCCCTGCCTTCCCCTCTCTAAAACTAAATAAATACAATCTTTTTTTTAAAAAAAGATAATTTTTCTGAGTCCCAAAGACACAATTCTTTCATCCATACATTATTCATTCACCAAGCCTTTATTGTAAACCTACTATGGTGCTTTCTACAGTCAAGAGACACCAACATTATGTAAAATAGTCCATGGTGTCTAACCAGTAAATAATTTAGTAATTTAGGATGTAAGCATGTATGTAGGATAACATTCACAGATAAGGTGAGCTTGGCTCTTAAGATACCCTGATCTTAAAGAAGTATTCCAAGTCATGAAAGGCAAGGACCTACATCCAAGATTGCTCTATCCAGCAAAGCTTTCATTTAAAACAGAAGGGCAGATAAAGTGCTTCCCAGATAAGGTCAAGTTAAAGGAGTTCATCATCACCAAGCCCTTATTTTATGAAATGTTAAAGGGACTTATCTAAGAAAAAGAAGATAAAAAACATGTGTAGTAAAATGACTGCAAACTCACAATTATTAACAACCACACCTAAAACAAAAACCAACTAAGCAAACAACTAGAACAGGAACAGAACCACAGAAATGGAGATCACATGGAGGGTTAGCAACAGGGGACTGGGAGGAGGAGAGAATAAGAAAAGGTACAGAGAATAAGTAGCATAGATGGTAGGTAGAAAATAGACAGGGGGAGGGCAAGAATAGTATGGGAAATATAGAGACTAAAGAACTTATGACCCATGGACATAAACTAAAGGTGGGGAATGTGGATGGGAGAGGGTGTGCAGGGTGGAGGTGAATGAAGAGGGGAAATGGGACAACTGTAATAGCATAATCAATAAAATATATTTAAAAGAAAAAAGAGATGCCCTGATATTAAAGGAATTGTCTATGAATCATTTCACAATAAGATTTAAAAACAAACAAACAAACAAACAAAAATCAAACTCCTTGAAGGGATTCTCTCAAGCCTTACACACATGCTAAGACAATCCAACAGTATAAAGTGATATTTGTGATTTCTAGGAATTCTTCATAGTTTGTACCATGGCACTCACTCACACTGTAAAGTGTAAGTAGACTTCATAAAGTCAGATATAGCAAACCATGTTGAAAACATGGAGGAGGAAAAGCTAGGGCAAAGTAGAAACACAAGCATGACTTTTGACAGAAATCTCTCCCTTTTGGGGTTTTGGTAGTAAAGGGTTATTCCAAGATCCACCAATGGTTGAGAAAATATGCCATCAGGACTCCATCAATTTTGTCACAAAATTCTTGTATGCTTTATTAGAAAACTTCATGTTTTTATGTTGCCAGACTGGCTCAGTAGGAATTTCAGGTTAACTTGCTACCAAGTCAATACATGTTCTTGCCACCTAGTAAGTAGCTGTTAAAATGCAAACAGGGCTTTGAGACTCCAGGTATCTAGGATGAAAGTGTCCACTGACTAAGCCTGGCACACAGTGACTCACAGCAGGTCCAAGACAAAATCTAAGCAGCATGGATAGTGATAGCAGGACAGAATATTCCAGAATCTCAGTGAAGTTTCAGAACATCCCATTTTTTTAATCTTCACAGAGAACATTTTTTTTCATTGTTTCTAGAAAGAGAGGAAGGTGAGGGAGGGGGAGAGAGAGAGAGATGTGAGAAACTTTGATTGGTTGCCTTCTCCTACACATGCCAACCAAGGATTTAACCTGCAACCTGGGCATGTGCCCTGGGAATTAAACCTGTAATCTTTCAGTCCAAGGGACAATGCTCCAAACAACAGAGCCACACTGGCCAGGGCCCATTTATTTTTTAGATACACACTAACCTGGTCTTTGGAATTGTGAATGCTGGATGGTAAAAAGTTTGACATATAGGCATTCACTTATTGTTACCCCTCAATTCCGTTTTCAGCTTTGATTCATAAATTCTAGCCCTTCTGCCTTAATTTATAAAACTCTAGTCCTTGTTGATATTGGCACATACCTTCTTAATTCTAATGTCATTTTAACATCATTCTCAGAACTGGAGGAGGGAATAAACATTTGTGCTCAACCCATATATTTTTAATTGGAAATTAATCTCTCAGATTCTTTAAGCCTCTGCAAGACTACATTAGGCAAAGATGAGGAATGCCAATACATTCTATGTACACTAAATACAATCTTATACAACCCTAACATCTGGGCCTGTGCACCTTTCAAAATATTCAAGGCTTGAATTTTTTGATGAAATTTCAAAAAATTCAAGAAATAAAATGGACATTTACTAGCACAGTTTTCAAAATAGCCATTTGTACCAAATAAAAATTTTATGACAAAAAATGCACTTTTATTAGGTACTTGTTATGTGCTGGTAGCAAGGTTTGGAAAGAATCCAGGTCACTGAGTAATATAAGCAAAATTTCTAGAATAACATTGAGGCAGTGTGGTCAATTGGAAAAAAACACAAGCTCTCACATTAGTCTGGTCTGGAGTCTCCACCCAGCTGAGTCCTGGCCTAATCAGTGAACCATTGTGCCTGTGTGTGAATAACTATACTAACCTCACTGAGATGCCATGAGACATTAATATGACATGTGTCAAATGCCTAGCAGAGATGGATGTTCACTAACCATGAATCCCCTGCCCTTTTTCTCCTGGCCAGAGTCCTTGAGCATGGGAGGTGACCTGTTATTAGAGCCCATGATTCTTTACTTGTTCTAGGAGAGTACCTCATGCTGATCACAAACAGCCTTCTGAGGAATCTCGGTAACAGGAAAGTGTGTGCAACTAATTCCTACAATGAGAAAGCTGTACCCTCTGTGACAGGCAGTCTGCTTGCAGAAGACAGAGGGGCCCATTAAGAAAGCACCACATTTGACCTACTGATGGGGTTTAGACCATCCATAGCCTGGCTTGCTGCCCATTGCTCTTTGTGGCTGTGAATCAACATTGCGAGAGAGAGGGCACTGGGTCAACAGCATTCCATTAATATATCAAAGTGTTTCCTTTAGACTCTTACAGCAAAAGAGAAGCAATATAGAAGATATACAGCTTAGGATGGGCATAAACTTGGCAGAAACAGACACATAAGGATTTTAAAATATAAATCTGAAAAAGCCAAAGATACAAATAAACTCACACAGTCTGGTCATCTGAATTAAATATTCTCACTCAGTGATTCTCAATATTTTTCCCTCCACTACTAAAAGGAGGTCACAGATTTCCATAAGGAACTCTCAGAACTTGTAAATTCCCATCAGGAGATTCTGTTGGTAGTTACCATCTAAACATAGTAGCTCATTTTATTCTATAGTCCATAAAGTTATGTGTCATAATTTTTATGGAGCTTGTTTTTAAATCAATTTGGGAAGCTGATAGAGAAAAATTAGCATTCATTGGGTAAGATGTGGGTTTCTGAGCTTCCTTGCACTTTTTTCCAAGGACATTTTATATTCTCAAGATATTTTCAGTGACAATTCATATTGCCTTTTACTAAATACAGTTTTCTTATCATTTATTATCTACATTATCCATGAAGACAATTTTTGAAGAAAACTCTTTAGAAGCTATCTCCTCTACCTTTCATAAATGTTAGGTACCTCATATTCATTTGGGTTGGGAAAATTAAGGTGGGAGTTATTTAATATGACAGAATGGAATGAGATCCACAATTATAAAAAATAATGCCAGAACCAGAAAAAATGGTTTGTTGATAAGTCAAGAAGAATTTAAATTCTCTACACACAGAATATTCAGACATAAAATTTAGGAAGTAACTTTTAGAAGCAAGAATATGATTACAGATGGGGTTTGAGTATAATATTTTAACATATCTTCAAACATGGCTTATTTATTTCATTTTATTTTCTATTAGGGCACAGATGGTGTTAAGATTTTAATTCTGGGACATGCATAACTATAATTCCTTTAAGTGGATGGCTGCCATATGTATGCATAAATGGCAGTATGAGTCTGCTCACTTGGAGAGATTTTCAATTTGCTAACACTCACTATTGTAGTTATTTGAATAAAATCTAGGGACTGCCTTTTGACCTGGCAATTTCACTGCTGGGATTATAACCTAAGACTCCTGAAACACCAGTTCAAAAGAACCTATGCACCCCAATGTTCACAGCAGTGTTATTCACAATAGCCAAGTGCTGGAAACAGCCCAAGTGCCCATCAGTCAATGAATGGATCAAAAGACTGTGGTACATTTACACAGTGGAATATTATGCAGCAGAAAAAAAAGAAGGAGCTCCTACCCTTCATGACAGCATGGATGTAACTGGAGAGCATTATGCTAAGTGAAATAAGCCAGGTGGTATAAGAAAAATACCATATGATCTCACCTATAAGTGGGACCTAATAAACAAAACAAACAAGTAAGTAAAATAGAACCAGAAACATGGAAATAAAGAACAGACAGAATAAATAGACTTCCAGCCAAGATAGAGGCATAGGCAGATACACTTTGCCTCCTCTCACAAACAAAAGAAGGGCAACCAAAAATTTAAAAATAAAAACAACCAGAACTACCTGAAAATCAAACTGCATGGAACTCCCATGGTGAAGGAGTTAAAGAAGAAACATTCATCCAGACCAGTAGGAGGGACAGCGACAGGCTGCCAGGGCAGAGAGGATACATAGCAAGGCTGTGGACCATGCAGGTGAGGTAGGGGCTGGCAGACCAAGCAGTCCCACATTGATGTGCAGATAAGCCAGGAGGAACAGCTGGGGAGTGAGACAGACCACAAAAACAAGGGTTTCAGCATGGGAAACTAAAGACTCAAAACCTCCAGCTGTAAAAAACCTGTAGGGGTTATGGCAGTGGGAGAAACTCCTAGTATCACAGGAGAGTTCATTTGAGAGACCCATGGGGTCCTAGAATGTACACAAACCCACCAACCTGGGAATCGGCACCTGAAAAGGCACAATCTGCTTATGGGAAGTGAGGGAAGTAATGGAAAATGCGACAAGAGCCAAGTAAGTGGCACTGTTTCCTTTCAGACCCCTCCCCCACAGACAGCCCCACAATGCAGCAATGTGGGTTGCCCTAACCTGGTGAATACCTAAGGCTCCTCCCATTACAATGTAACAGGTGCACCAAGACAAAGAAATATGGCCCAAATGAAAGAACAGATCAAAACTCCAGAAAAAGCACTAAGTGACAAAGAGACAGCCAACATATGAGATGCAGAGTTCAAAACACTGGTAAGCGGGAAACTCACAAAAATGATTGAATTTGGTCACAAAATGAAGAAATGAAGGCTATACAAAGTGAAATAAAGGAAAATATACAGGGAACCAACAGTGAAGGGAAGGAAGCCAGGAGTCAAATCAATAATTTGGAACAAAAGAAAGAAATAGCCATCCAACCAAAACAGAATGAAGAAACAAGAATTCCCCAAAATGAGGAGAGGCTGAAGAACCTCTGGGACAACTTTAAACATTCAACATCCGAATCATAGGGGTGCCAGAAGGAGATGATCAGGAGCAAGAAATTGAAAACTTATTTGAAAACATAATGAAGGAGAATTTCCCTAATCTGGCGAAGGAAATAGGCTTCCAAAAAGTCCAGGAAGCTCAGAGAATCCCAAAGAAGTTGGACCCAAGGAAGCACACACCAAGGCACATAAAATTACATTGCCCAAGATTAAAGAGGAGAGAATCTTAAAAGCAGCAACAGAAAAGGAGAGAGTTACCTACAAAGGAGTTCCCATAAGACTATAAACTGATTTCCTGAAAGAAACCTTACAGTCAAGAAGAGGCTGGAAAGAAGTATTCCAAGTCATGAAAGGCAAGGACCTGTATCCAAGATTACTCTATCCAGCAAAGCTATCATTTAGAATGGAAGGGTAGATAAAGTGCTTCCCAGATAAGGTCAAGTTAAAGGAGTTCATCATCACCAAGCCCTTATTATATGAAATGTTAAAGGGACTTATCTAAGAAAAAGAAGATAAAAAATTATGAACAGTAAAATGTCAACAAACTCACAACTGTCAACAACTTAACCTAAAAAACAAAAACTAAGCAAACAAGTAGAACAGGAAAAGAATCACAGAAATGGAGATCACATGGAGGGTTACCAGTGGTGAGGAGGAGGGCAAGAATGGGAGAAAAAGGTACAGGGAATAAGAAGTATAATTGGTAGGCATAGGAGGTATAAAATAGACAGGGCAAGGTTAAGAATAGTATAGGAAATGGAGAAACCAAAGAACGTATATATATATAACCCATGGACATGAACTAAGGTGGTAGGGGGGAATGCTGGAGGGTGTGGGGTTGCAGGGCAGAGGAGGATAAAAGGAAGAAAAAAGTGGGACAATTGTAATAGCATAATCAATAAAGTATACTTAAAAATTAAAAAAATGAAAATCTAAGGTATTACAAGCAAAAAACAAAAACAAACAGACAACACACTGACAATGACCAGAGGAGAGGGGGAGGAGTGTAACCTGGAAAGAAGGGGAAGGATCAAGTCAAGGAATGAGTATGAAGGACCCATGGATAAAGACAGTGGGGGGAGGATTGAATCTGGCAGGTGGAGGGTGGGTAGGGCAAGGGAGAGTAATGGGGGAAAAATGGGGACAAATGAAACTGAACAATAAAAAAAAGAAAAGAAAAAGAAAAATCAGTAATGGTAAAACACATGCAGTTTCATTCTCAAGGCCTGTAATCTTCAGGGCACCACAGGTGGGAATATTTTGTGTGAGGTTTTCTTGTCTTTTTTGTTTGTTTTTTGTTTGTTTGTTTGTGTGTGTGTGTGTGAGATGTAGAAGGGAAAATATGGAAATGGCAAAAATGTAAAGTTGTTACTAAGGATTTAACCATTCATGTCTGGAAACCAATTGGGACACTAGGCTGTGAAGTAAACAAATTCTGTAAAGAAATCTGAGAGCTAGGAAGTCCTGTAAAAGGAAATCCTGAAATCATCCAATAAACTTTATTTTGGAGGGGGAAAATAATCTAGGGGCTGATTTGGCATGGCTCTGTGGTGTGAATATAATTTTGTAGGTGATTTAATTAATTGGATGCATATGAAAATAACAGCATCTAGAGTGAATGGCTACATTTGTGTTGTGTTAATGAAGTACTTTTTTTATTTGGAATATGTTTTTTTATTTTAATCATTGTTCACGTACAGTTTTCATGAAGTACTTTCTTAAATTAGTTATTTGTCAATATGAAAATAATAGCAAATAACAAAAAGAATAAAATCAATCCCGAATTACCTTATGCCTGGTCATTGATTTGGGGAAAATAAAACAACTTTCATTGTTTCAAATCAAGCTGCTAAACAAATAGTTAAATTTTTCATTAGATGGGGCCATTAATATCTGGGTGTCTTCCAAGTGAGTCTTGCATAAATAGAAAATCCATGAATGTTTTAACTTAATAATTTACATCTTTTATTAAGATCTGCTTTCACTCTCTATTTTAGTCATCAGTAGTATCAAATATACCAATTATATTCACCAAAAATGAATAGGTAGATTTTCAGCTCTACAAATAAGAGTTAAGCATTAATTTATAGAGATCACCAGTAAATAATGCCAGATATGTGGTGAGAAACTCATCCTATTTATTCAAAATTCTATGAGCACTAAACATGTACAGTCAGTCCAAGATTTAATACAAAAAAAAAAAAAGCTAGGTCATGGAAATTATATTCTCCTTTGTTCTTCTCCTAGGAGCTATCTTGGTGTACAATCAGTCCTTCAGAAAAATCTCTCAGGATGTTAACTATGAACAAAATGATAGAGTATGTTAGTCAAATGTAAAGTATTATTTATATTGACATTAAAACCTGGTTATTAATGCAGAAGCTCATGCAAAGTCAGATTAATCTGAACTACATATTATTTCCTTTTGGTCTACAGCCTGTTGTTTTGCAAACCATGGTAAATAGAATGCCAAAAATAAAAAGATCTGTTTAAATGAAAATGTACAATATATTTTGCATCTCATTTATGTCTTGTTGTGTTAAAAGGCAGACTAACATCAGCTATTCTGTGACAGTCATATGAAGGAGACAATATTGTTTTTTGTTTTAAAAAACTTAGGTATTCCTTTTAAACACTGAATTTTCAAAGGCTTGCTATTATTTAAAATATTAGTTATTATTTTGACTTATTAAATATACGGGCTCTAAATTAACATTTAATTAAACTATTGAAAGGAATTGTTGAAAGACGTGATCTGCACATTTAAAAAAATCCCAATGTCTGCTCTCTTGGTTCTCAGAAAATTAAAAGTAAACTATTGTTTGCTCGTCCTAGTGTAGTAAAAGGCAGCTTCCTGGATGACTGTAAATCCGGGGATGGAAATCTAGTTTCTTGTCAAGAGGACGGGGAGTGGCAAGGCAGTTTACATTTGTCAAAACCTTAGTTCAGGAGTTCTTGATTCAGGACTCAAGCTCTTGAATCAGCTCTTGTTTCAAAACCTTGGTTCAGGAATCTCCTGCTTTCTCTAAATTTTTGTTTTCCGCTTTCATTTCACTTCCTGAGGATGCTCTCCTTTCCACGTAGGATCAAGAAGCTGAATGCCAACCTGATTGTCCCTCCCCCACTTGTATGCTCCTTTTTCCCCAAAGTTTCACTGGATCAAGGATGTGACTAAGGTAAACTTAATGCACAGTTTGGGAGGAAGGCCGTGGGTGGGGAGGGGGTTTGGGGGGTGGGGGGCGGTGGTTACAATATAGCACATATAGCAAACAGCTAGAATTTATTTATTACCTATCTTTATCAAAGTATCTTTGCATTCCAACCACTGGGGAATGTTCACTATTTCTCTCCTCTCCTCTTCTCCAGCTTCCAGCCACCGTGCTGGCCAGCTATATTTCCTCGGACCTCCCTATCTCCTTCCTGATAAAGTTACCCTCCTGCTCTAAGGCACTGTTTGCTTCTTTCACAGAGCAGGACTGGGGCTCTTCATAGAGCTCCAGTTCATCAAGGCAGTGCTGAGCTGGGGTTAGGGTTGTGAAGCACACCCTTTAAGGTGCCCTGCTGTTCAGCACAGACACTGCACTCCCGGAGAGTAATTCTGTGGTGATCAGCTTTTGTGTCCTCTCCCCGCCTGTGGTAGCAATCTAGGAATTAAGGACTTAGAATGTGTCTGTGAGATGAAAGGAAGCAGTGGATAATGAGAATTTGAAAGAATTGTCAAACTCAAAACCTGTAACAAGATCCACCCATCCTCCCTTGTAGACAAAGAAATGGAGGCCTCCAGAGGTTAGGAGACTTACTGTAGGATATACAGCACTTTCAAGTGGAAGCTGCATACCAGAGTCTGGTCCGGGGCTGTTTTCATGATCTCATGAAACAACTCAACTTCTCAGAAGCCAAACAGCATTTCAGCTCTCTATATTTAATTCTCGACTATGTTGCCAGCTTAGGTCCCACAGGAAAGAACACAGGTGCATAGCAGGAGAGGCACAGAGACACTATACACCTAAATCATATTATCTCAGATACTCTTGTGTGTTCACTATTCATGAATAATTTATTCTCTAATTTCTGCGTGTGATGTTGGTGTTATGAAGGGCGCCTTTTACGTTTTTACTAAAATTTTTTGCAGCCTCCAATCAGAGATAAAAATACCAAGCTGAAGCTTTCTTGTTCTGACCCATGGGTGAGTGAATTAGTTCAATTTATTTTATTAAGTTTCTAGAAAAACCAAGGGAAGGGAGGAGAGGTATAAAAAGAAAAAGAAAGATGGTTGTAGAAGGCAAATGGGAAATAATCACAGTCAGTCATGTTGTTGAAATATGCCAAGAAAATACATGTAATGTTATTATCCACTAGTAGAAATGAAATATTTTCTAAAATATACTAGGTTCCTAACACTTGTCTTGAATTTGCTGTAACAGATACCTAAAGAAATAGTTTTTAAATGTCAAGAAAATATGAGTAATAAACCTGAGAGCTGGATTTGACTGAAATGACTAACTGTAAGAAATTTACAAGATAAGGAGAAAAATGTATCCAAACGAGTTCTGTTCACACAAAGGAAGAAAGTCTCCTCAGCAGAATTCAGACATTTAGCAACAAACTTGGCTGTAAACGCTTGTCTAAACAGTCAACAGGACAAAGAAAATGCTCCTGCGAGAACAGTAACCAGATCTGAAGGTTCTAGACTTTGAAGCTTGAAATACTTCCTCAGAAATGCCACATTCTTCTTTCTCTCCCACCCCACTGGAAGATCATAAAAATAAATTCTTGCTTGTTTCCTCTTTTTGTTATCCTGCCAAAAATATACACTCACTGATAAAGCCCACCAATGATTCATCACATATCATCATCCCAAGGTTTCCGGTATAACTGCCATATTAAATGAGCTTCTTCTGTTTTATTAATGCTTAACAGACACTTAACAGTGATGATACTGCCAAAGATTTGTACCATATCATACCATTAAATCTCAGATATTTCTATATGAAGCAAAGGCACCAGCCCCCAGGTTTTACTCCTTCATTCTCATCTCCTTAGCAATGGCTAAGCTGAGATACATTTGGAAGCAGATATAGTGGTATGGAGCAATTCTTTTAATATTTCCATTTTCTCAATTCCATTTTCTCTATTGCTCTACTCTTTATCAATGAAGAAAGAAAGAAAGAAAATGAGGGAAAAAAGGAGACAAGAGGGATGGGGGAAGTTCTGATAAATACAAATTTAGATTGAGAACCTCTATTTATGTTTAACATGGAGTAAACAAACACATTAAAATGATACACAGTTTATATATTTCATATATAACTATCCTATGTGGTCCTTTCCTGAAGCCCTAGTCTTTCCCAGAGCCTTTATCAAAGCATAAATTTATTTACCAGTCAAGGAATGGAGTCAACCATGGTTGCTACAAGTCCTAGCACAAGTAGCTCCATCAACACCATTTACCTGCAACCCATCCTCCTTTGACTCTGACCTGAGATCATCTTCCTTACTTTGTTGTCTTATTCAAGACAGCTGGTGTCTCATCCTTGCCATAATGGGTTACTTAAAATCCTCCCAATGTGGTACTTTGGCATCAGTCCATATTTCAAACATGCCACAGGTATCAATGGATTTATTTACATGGTTGCCTCCTCTGATTAAACTTTGCATGCCCACTGCCTACATTAGGCCTAAAGCATAGCAGTGTTTAATAGGCATCCAATAAATGCTTATTAAATACACTTGGTAAAGGGTTTAATGCATGAGGGGTCTGCAGGGGAGTGGAAAAAGATGCCTTCCAAAGTCCTTTACAATTTTCACATTTTCATTTGAGAATATCAGTCTCCTCCATAGTTTTGAATATTACCTCTATTCATAACCGCCCCCCCCATTACTTCAAGGCACTCCTCATCCTAAGCTTTAGATCAAAATGTCCACCTGTCTGTTATATAGCCTCACATTTTAGCCGAGTGGACAGCTGAAATGCAGTATGTCCCAAATTAACTCACTTTTCCACACATCCTGCTCCACCTTCCAGTATTTATTAATGAAACCATCCTCCTTAGAAGCCCATGTGGAAAACATCCAGGATAGCACCTTTCTCCCCTCTAAAACCAATCATCTAGTCCTGTGGATCCCCCTTTCCCAAAGACCAGTTCTTTTTGTCACTCTGTCTCCTGACAGTCTCTTTCAAATTGTTTGTGACTCTAATTAGCATTTTTAATTCTGCCTTTCATGATGTATTTTTCATCTCTGCCCTAACATTAGATCCTAGAAGACGTCTGTGTATTATAGCTGCAACTCCTAAACCTCATAACACAGGGTTTGCAGGTGCTCAACAACTCTAGAATGGCTGAATGAATTTACACTACTTTGGGGCATAGATCTTGTTTTTTTTTTTTTTTTTTTTTGTCCCCCCGCCCCCGTTTAATAAATACAGTAAAAGGCATTGGAAACAGCAAATACATATATCTTTTTAATTGAACACTGATCTGTTGTCACTCGGAGTGGCTGCAATAATTGCCAGTAGCTTTTATTTAAGAAATAAATCCGTTCTGCTATTTTTTACAAAGAAAGCAAAAAAAAAGTCTTTAGACTCAGCTCCCAGCTAAAACCATCCAGGATCCAGGTTTCCCACCCCTTCCAGTGGCCTGATGCGCGGCGGGGGGAGGAGCAATAAGCAAGCACAGCTTGAGGAGCCGGGAAAGCGGGATGGGGGGAAGTCCCGGAAGTCATTGACCAAAGCGAGCGGCCTGCCTCTGCGGGATCAGCTTGGGCTGAGGTCCCAACAATAACAAATCTCGGGGCCAGACGGGGGCCGCTAGGGCCGGAGCTTGGAGGAGGAACCCAGATTGGGGGAGGCGGGTGGGACGCTTCTCAAGGCCTCAGGGGATTGGAGGAGAGAGATGAGCTCGAGTACCGGGGCAGCGGAGCTAACTGGTCGACCGAGGGGAGAGTGTGTGGATTGGGTGGTGAGGGGAGGAGACGCACCAGAGCTGACTGAGGATTGGCGGTGGCGGCCGAGGAGGCGTGGCCAGAGAGCGTTAGAGGGAGAGCGAGGGAGCCGGCCTGCCAGCTAGCTTGAGCAGCGGGAGAGCGAGGCTAGCCGGAGTCGGGTTGAGGAGCGGGGTGCTAGAGTCTAGTTTTTCGTCTTCGCCGCAGCCATCCTTCGCGCCTGGAGCACTGTGGTTCCTCCGCCCTGCACTGCGGGCTGGGGTCTCGAGCTGGAAACCCAGGGAAGGGACGAAGGAGGAGGCAAAAGCGGAGTGAGGGACAGAGGGGGTCCCGGCGCGGGGCGAGGCGCGCGCTACCTCTCGCTCTATCTCTTCAGCCGCCGCCTCCTTGCTTGGTACCGCGGCCCCTGAGCGCGCGGGACCCACTGGGCGCCCGCACTATGCAGGCGGACTGGCGGCCGCCGCGATGGCGAGCCGGACGGTGGTGAGATCAGGGCGCAGCCCCCCCAGTCCCCAAGTCCGGGCCGTGGCCGCCGCCTCCGTCCGGGCCGCGCTCCCTGATTCTCACTCCTGCCTCCTCCCACCCCGCTCCAACTGCCCCTCCTTCCCTATGCCTCTGCACCTTCTGCTCTTACTTATCCTTCTCTTGCTGCTTAAGAACGCTGGAGCCCAGCAAGGTGAGTGGTCCCCAGGGAATGCGCCGGTGCGTGGGGCCCCACAGGCGGCGGGGGGCGCGGGGGAAGAGCCTGAGGGGAGCTAGGTCTGCGGGCCATTAGCAGACACGCTGCGAAGGCGCTTCCATGCGTGGGCAGACCTGGCTGGGCACTCGTGAGGTTGAGTTGCAAAGGTGAGATCAGCTAGTCGTCCTCCAGCTTGGCGCGGATTTACTTTTTGGCAAGGCCATTCATTTTCCTGAAAAGAAGGAAGTAAGACCCTGCTATCAAGGCCTCCTTTTTGGTATTTGATTCTTTTTTTGGAGAAAATGTTTAGGAGGAGAAAGAGAAGTTTTGAAGATGTCACGCCTAAAGTAAAGCTAAAGGGATGGATAGACAGGAGGAAGGCAAGGTAATTAAATAGCATCTTAAATCTGTTTAAGGCAAATGGCGATAATTGTCTTTTGTGAAAGTGCTCAGGTTCAAAAGCGAACGAAATTGATTCTGGTTATCTGAGTCTTGGATTGAGAAAGTGCCCTTTACAGCCCTTCCCTCCCTGTTAGTCAAGATAGTAGTTTAAGTTGCCTGGGTCAGACGTTGGCTCTGACCCACTGAAACCTCCTATGTCACCTAAATGGGACGTTCCACGTTAAAAGGGTTGTACCAACCAGAAAGGGACAGAAGTTTGTTGGGTTTTTTTTCCCCCATCAACAATCCTTGGAAAACCGTTTCCAGTAGTAAGCAAAACTGTTTAATGAATACTCACTGTGATGGAGAGAGAATACAGAGCTGATTCCGCCCTCCACCCCCCACCTTTTAGTTCAGGCAGTGACCCGCAATTTTTGAATGAGTTTGGTGTCAGTTATTGAACACATTTCCTATCTTATTGCAGTGAGGATTGTTACTTTTTCTGGAAAGGGTTTTTTTTTTAATTGATCTCCACATTCTCAGTAAAGTATGGAATCATGGCCACAAGCCTGTCATGATGATGCTGAAACTTGGACAAGCATATGGAAATATAGTATCTCCTCTAAGAAAAAAACGTGTTTGGTAAACCAACCTCTTTTAGATCTGGACACAGTTCTGTGCAATGTAGATGTTTAGCATTCTGGTTTTAGTTCATCTCCATTGAATTTTGAACATCAGCCCTTTATTAATTACAATGTGAAATCCTTCTCTCCATTGAAGTTTTAGAGCCTGTGCTTCTATTGGGTTGGCCAAAAGGTTGGCTTAGTTTTTCCCGTAGGATGCTTGGGGTAGTGCTTAGTTGCCTTTAACTTCATTTGAAATAATTTTGTTAGATTGTATTGTGACAGCTGTCATATCAGCATCCATTTAAAAAAACTTAAAAAAACTCGGTGAATTTTTGTGCGGCCATTTTAATATTGAAGATGGAAGAGAATACACATTTTTGGAGTATTATGCTTTATGACTTCAAGAAAGGTAAAAATGCAACTGAAATGCAAAAAAAGATTTGTGCTGTGTATGGGGAAGGTGCTGTGACTGATTGAATGTGTCAAAAGTGGTTTGCAAAGTTTATTGGTACTATAGACATTTTGGCCAAATAGTTCTTAGCTGTGGGGCTGTCTTATGCAGGGTGTTTAGCAGCACCCCTGTCCTCTACCCACTAGGAGCCAACAGCGGGAGAAAGTCGGCATACTAAAAGTATCCAAATCAATAAAGTAATTGGTGAAAATGAAAAATGTGTCTTGTATTTTATGGGAAAAACTAACCAGACTTTTTGGCCAGCCCAATATTTTCCTCCTAGTAGGAAAAAAGAAAAAAACAAGCTTATATATGGCACACAGCAATCGGGGCTTATTTTGTGACATGCACAGTACCAGTGGTTTACATGTATTAGCTCAGTCCTCACCATAGCCATTTGAGGTAGATATTGTCCCATTTCAAATGTAGGAAACTGAGACAAAGAATAGAAGGTAACTTGATGCAGAAAGGAGTATAACCACCTAAGCGGAACACTCTGTTTTGCTTATTTCCAGATCTGAAAGTGTTTATATCATGTTTTTTAAAAAAAATCTTTTAACAGTATAGAATCTATTATCTGTCTCCTTCCAGATAAGACAATTGTCTTGTTTTTAGAATTTCTCAAGCCTGGTCTAATTAAACATGCAACATTATGTTTTTCAAAAGATTAAAGTTTAGTTTTTACAAGAGTATTTTAACGAATATACATTTGTCTTTCACAGTGTCATCTTAATATAAACATCAATGTTGATTAAACACAAATAGAAATGATGCTGGTAATTTAAAAGGCCTGATTTCTAGTTCTAAGTTGATTGGGTAAATATTGTTGTTGTTTAAATTCTTCATACCTCAGTTTTCTATATCTTTGATATGAGAATACATACATACCTTTCAAATTTTATTTTTAATTACAGTTGACATTCAGTGTTATTTTGTATTAGTTTCAGGTGTACAGCATAGTTGTTAGACAGTCATGTTCTTTACAAAGTGATCCCCACCCAATTTCAAGTACCCACCTGACACCATACATAGTTTTTACAATATTATTGGCTATATTGCCTTTGCTGTACTTTATATCCCTGTGACTAGTCTATAACTACCCATATGGTTTTTTTACTTCCTTCATACCTATTTTATAACTTAATGAAAATGAAATGATAGTACACAGGAGTTTTGCAAAGGGGAAAGCATAATACAACTGTAACTGATTGTCATTTTTAATCTTGAGCTTACTCAATTATCTGATAAAGGACCAGTTAGGTACTATCACCTGAAAACTCAGGAATTGTGTGAAATTTTAACTCCCCCATTTTTATTTTTATTAAAAAATACTTTTTCTTTGTTGATTTTTAAGAGAGAGGGGAAGGGAGGGGGAGAGGGAAAGAAACATGTGAAAGAGAAACGTTAAACTGTTGCCTTTTGTAGGCGCCCTGACTGGACCAAACTGTGAACCCAGGCATGTCCCCTGACTGGGAAACCAACCTTTTGGTTTGCAGAGACACCCAACCAACCAAGCTACACCAGCCAGGGCAAACTCCCTAATTTTAAAAAATTATATTTTCTTACCCAGAGACCCGGATGCACTCTGTGGTGGAATTTCTTTTAAAACAGTCTTCCTAGTCTAACATGTGCTTCAAGGGTCCACTGGTGTGTTTCCATGCATAACCTGAAAAGAGATGTAATTTCAGAGTGAGAAGCAGTGGTTTAAAACACCAATAAAATTTTTAATAATGGCAATGTCTAAATGTTATAATGTTAAGTTACAAACTGGAGTTTTTACTTTATAGTAAGTATTAGGAAAAAGACTGGAAAGAAATAAAAAGATAACAGTTGTCTTTTGCTAGTATGATTGTGAGTAATTCCTTCTTTATGCTTTTTCAAATTGTTTGCAGTTTGCATATAGTCAGAATAAAAAATAAGCTGTGTAAAACATTTTATGGTACACTTTTCTTCTCAGCCAGCCTAGATAGGTAGAATGCATCTAATATATAGAGTGGGGCGAAAGTAGGTTTGCAGTTAGTTGTTCATGTAGAAAATAAGACAATAACTAATAAATAATAATACAAGAATAAACTGTTTCACATACTCATAGCTGTAAACCTACTTTTGCCCCAGCCTGTAAATGTTGAGGTAGAATGGTGGTTCAGGTTTTTTTTTTTTTAGTCTTTCAGACATCATTTTGAAATAGGAGATATTACCCTCATTCCAGTTAATGCCATGCATACTATTCCTCAGCAGGTTTTCTGCTGACAGAGTGATTATTCTTTTTATTTGGCTCAGAATAAAATTTATCATTGGTCTGAAAACTTATCAGCCTTTCACAACACAAATGTATTTTGACCAATCTCATAGGATTAATCTACTTATAAGTTCATTCTATTTATTCACATCTATTGTACTGTTGTATTTTAGATATGGCTTATATTTGTATATTTTTATTTGTAAATTTAATATTAAGTTCTTCAAAATCTTTATTGAAAGCATTTTTTTCTGTAAAATGTACGTCTTTCAGAAAACTTAAATTGGTGAAACTTAGGCTGATTGCATATTAGCTACTGTAATAAATTTACTTAATAGGAAGTTGAGGGTCTTGTATGAATGAATTTATGTCTTTGGTTTACCATATGACTATAGGAATTTGTGTCACTATAGTAATTTGTGTCACCTCATTTTCAGGAGCTCAGCTTCCTCATTTGTGTCATGGATGCCTTAACAACCTTTTGGATTAGAATTATATTTAAATGTGAAATCAATTTTAAAGTCCATTAAGACTGACTTGTTTGTGACTATTAGTGTAAAATGTTTGTGAAGATAGTGATTTTTGTTTTCTAATTTAATAAACCTATAAAACAAATCAGATTCTTTTGTAAAAAGATTTCAGTTACACAATGGTATTTGGAACTAATGTGTGGGGGGAAAATTATATTCTGTCAAGTCATGCTTTTATTTTCTAGTGATGTAGGGAAATATTTTTGAACAATATTTGTGAGTAGTCAGAATTGGAGAGCACGTCTGTCTCTCTCTCTGCAAAGAACATTTGCAATTATTTGTAGTGTTAACCTTAAGTTAATTTAGAATTTTCCATTGTCTTCCTTGGTGTGATAAAACATTAAGATTCTTTATGTAGTTTTGTTCAGAGACAAAAATCAGAGCATCTTATTTCTGCTGTATTTCTGATTAATTTTGCACAATGGAAATTAGAAATATAGCATATATTTCATGTATGCTAATAATCAGATTAAAATATATATTTTAAAAATGCATAAATGAAAAATTAATTGTGAAGTTACATGTTCATGATTTTTACATAGTTTCCTATTGTTATAAACAAAGTGGAAACGTTATTTTTCTTCGGAGATAGTTAATATGTTTGAACATCTGAGCTTTATTCTAGAAGATCAACATAAAATCTTAAAATAGTAAAATTGGTATAAATGAAAGTAGCAGTACTAGAAATAAAGTGACAAATGAACTAATTAATTTCCAGAAAGCATGATGGGATTTCAATATGATGAGAAAAAGCTATATTTACATAGAGGTAGATTTTAAATTTAGGGCTACACTTAATAAAATGAACCTGGGATGCGAAAGCTCAGGTGGTAACATTGGGCATTCATGGAATGCATGCAAATATCTTTCTTTTTTAAATTTCCATTTTTATTTTTAAATATATTTTATTGATTATGCTATACAGTTGTCTGTCCCATTTTCCCTTCTTTATTCCCCTCTGCCCTGCACACTGCCTCCCACCTGCATCCTTCCCCTTTAGTCCATGTCCATGGGTTGTACATACAAGTTCTTTATCTTCTACATTTCCTATACTATTCTTAACCTCCTCCTGTCTATTTTCTACCAACCATTTATGCTACTTATTCCCTGTACCTTTTCCCCCCCTCTCCTTTCTGCACTGATAACCCTCCATGTGATCTCCATTTCTGTGGTTCTGTTCCTGTTCTAGTTGTTTGCTTAGTTGTTTTTTTGTTTTTGTGGGTTTTTTTTTTTTTTTTTAGGTTTGGTTGTTGATAGTTGTGAGTTTGTCATCATTTTACTGTTCATAGTTTTGATCTTCTTTTTCTTAGATAAGTCCCTTTAACATTTCATAAAATAAGGGCTTGGTGATGATGAACTCCTTTAACTTGACCTTATCTGAGAAGCACTTTATCTGCCCTTCCATTTTAAACGATATCTTTGCTGGATAGAGTAATCTTGGATGGAGGTCATTGCCTTTCATGACTTAGAATACTTCTTTCTAGCACCTTCTTGCCTGCAAAGTTTCTTTTGAGAAATCAGCAGATAGCCTAATGCGAACTCCTTTGTAGGTAACTCTCTCCTTTTCTGTTGCTGCTTTTAAGATTCTCTCCTCTTTAATCTTGGGTAATGTAATTATGATGTACCTTTGTGTGTGCTTCCTTGGGTCCAACTTCTTTGGGACTCTCTGAGCTTCCTGGACTTTTTGGAAGTCTATTTCCTTGGCCAGATTAGGGAAATTCTCCTTCATTATGTTATCAAGTAAGTTTTCAATTTCTTGCTCCTGATCATCTCCTTCTGGCACCTCTATGATTCGGATGTTGGAATGTTTCAAGTTGTCCTGGAAGTTCCTAAGCCTTGCCTCGTATTTTTGAATTCTTGTTTCTTCATTCTGTTCTGGTTGAATGTTTATTTCCTCCTTCTGGTCCAAACTGTTGATTTGAGTCCTGATTTCCTTCTTGTCACTATTGGTTCCCTGTATATTTTCCTTTATTTAGCTTTTCTTAGCTTTCATTTTTTCCTCTATTTTGTGACCATACTTAACCAATTCTGTGAGCTTCTTGATTACCAGTGTTTTGAACTGTGTATGTATCTGAGTATGTTACTTAGTTGCATTTTTCCTGGAGCTTTAATCTGTTCTTTCATTGGGACCATTTTATTTTGTCTGGTATGCACGTAGTAAGGGGCGGAGCCTTAGGTGTGTTCACAAGGGCAGGGCAACCCACGTTGCTTTGTTCTGACACTGTATGTGGGAAGGGGTCCACAGGGAACAGTGCTTGTTCAGCTCTCAGCTGGCTTTCAGTCACTTCCTCCACTACCCACAAGCAAATTGGGCCCCTCTGGTGCTGATTCCCGGGTGGGTGGTTTTGTGTATGTTCTAGAACCCTGTGGGTCTTTCCAATGAACTCTCCTGTGAGACTGGGAGTTTCTCCTACTGCCTCAACCCTCACAGGTTTTCTTAGTCAGAGGTTTTGAAGTTTTCTCCACACTGGAACCCTGGGTTGCACGGTCTGTCTCCCTCCCCAGTTGTTCCTCCCAGTTTATGTGTACTCAAAACTGGGACCGCCCACTCCTCCAGTTGCCACCTTGCCAGCCTGGGTCCTTCATCTACCATCTTGCCCTGAGTCCTCCCTGCCTGTCTCCTCCCCTCCTACTGCTCTGGATAAATGTTTCTTTTTTAACTCTTTGGTTGTCAGACTTCCATACAGTTCAGTTTTCTGTCAGTTCTGCTTGTTTTTTTGTTTTTAAATTTGTTGTTGTTATCATTTTGGTTGTGTGAGGAGGCACAGTGTGTCTGCCTACACCTCCATCTTGCCCGGAAGCCCAAATAGATCAAGGGTGTCAAACTCATTTTCATCCGGGGCCACATCAACCTTGCAGTTGCCTTCAAAGGGCTGAATGTAATGTTAGGACTGTATAAACATAACTACTCCTGAACAGTTAAGTAAGAGCTCAGTGCTGTAGCCAGGTAGAAACAAGGTGCCAGGCCAGATAAAACAAGGTGGAGGGCTGGATTCGGCCCACAGACCTTGTGTTTGCCACCTGTGAAATAGTTCCTATTTCTGCTTTTTGATTAGTTGGAAGGGTATGGAATGATGACATAAAATTGAGAGTATTAGGAAAAGCTCTATAGAGATCATGATATTTACTAAATGTGATTGTTGAAGTACTAAGTAGGCAACTTGGTAGTTTTTGTGTGGCTCACGAATTTGCTTTATTTTAGAACAATGTTATGTCCTAAGCACTTTATTATTTAAAATATTATACAGATAACAATGATTGTTACTCAAACCCAAAAACTCATATGATAATTATTTACAGTTCTACCCCCTATTACCCTATAATTTTTATGTCCCTTTCTATTCTATATTGACATACCTACATAATCTTACATGGTTGTAATTTTAATACTCTTGTGTTATGTTCTATAGACTTAGCATGTAAAAATTAATTTATAAGCCAACGTATAAGTATACTTAGAAAATACAGTGTAAAAAACTTCAAAATGTAAAAATTTCTCATGAGACATTATTTATGAAATAATTACTGTGTTGTTCAGAACTGCTATTACGTTATTTTCTTTATTTCATTGGATTAAATTCTTCAGGATAAGATCTTTGAGAAAGTATAATAAGTCCTCCATGACATTGATAGATTCTGCGACTTTAAGTAAGACAATGTATTAATGAAACCAATTTTACCATAGGCTAATTAATATAGATAGTGTTAAGTTCCTATGACATCTCATCAATGTTACAATGATGTTGAATGAAAAAATGTTATTCGATGACCTGCTGTTTTCAGCTCAAAATATTAGTTTAGAAACTTACCATGCTAATTATCCAGATTTGTAGATTAAATCAATATAATCTATGACGACAGAAAATACATATAAGTACTCAAATAAACTAGTATTTAATTGATGCCAGGGTCCATGAAGCAGATGAAATAATGGGGTGTTATTAAAGACTGCTAAAACATCACCTGTTAGGTCAGCTTACACTCTGAAGGGTATCTAGTTGGAGAAGAAACTTTTTTTAAAAAATATATTTTATTGATTGTGCTATTACAGTTGTCCCATTTTCCCCTATTCACTCCCCTCCACCCTGTACACCCTCTCCCACCCATATACCCCCCTTTAGTCATGTCCATGTGTCATACTTATAAGTTCTTTAGCTTCTAGATTTACCATACTATTCTTACCCTCCCCCTATCTATTTTCAACCTACAATCTATGCTACTTATTCTCTGTACCTTTTGCCCCTCTCTCCTCCTCCCACTCCCTTGTTGCTAATTCTCCATGTGATCTCCATTTCTGTGGTTCTGTTCCTGTTCTAGTTGTTTGCTTAGTTTCTTTTGGTTTTGCTTTAGGTGTGATTGCTAATAATTACGAGTTTGCTGTCCTTTTACTATACATGTTTTTTTCTTTATCTTCTTTTCTTAGATAAGTCCCTTTAACATTTCATAAAATAAGGGCTTGGTGATGATGAACTCCTTTAACTTGACCTTCTCTGAGAAGCACTTTATCTGCCCTTCCATTCTAAATGAAAGCTTTGCTGGATAGAGTAATCTGGATTATAGGTCCTTGTCTTTCATAACTTGGAATATTTCTTTCCAGCCCCTTCTTGCCTGTAAGGTCTCTTTGGGGAAATCAGCTGACAGTCTGATGGGAACTCCTTTGTAAGTGACTGTCCCCTTACCTCTTGTGCTTCTAGGATTCTCTCCTTCATTTTTACCTTGGCTAATGTAATTATAATGGCCTTGGTGTGTTTCTTCTTGGGTCCAACTTCTTTGGGGCTCTCTGAGCTTCCTGGATTTCCTGGAAGTCTATTTCCTTTGCCAGACTGGGGAAGTTCTCCTTTATTATTTGTTCAAATATGTGCTCAATCTGCTGCTTTTCCTCTTCCCCTTCTGGTACCCCTATAATTCGGATGTTGGAAGGTTTAAAGATGTCCTGGAGGTTCCGAAGCTTCTCCTCGTTTTTTTGAATTCTTATTTCTCCATTCTTTTCTGTTTGTTTGTTTTTCTTCCTTCTGGTCCACTCTATTGTTTTGAGTCCCAGTTTTCTTCCCATCACTATTGGTTCTTCGTGCATCTTCCTTCATCTCTTTTATGGTAACCTGCATTTTTTCATGTAATTTGCGCCCAAAATCAACCAATTCTGTGAGCTCCCTGATCACCAGTGTTTTGAACTGTGCATCTGATAGATTGGCAATCTCTTGGTCGCTCAAAAGGATGAGCCCTGGGGCATTGATCTGTTTTTCTGTTTGAGACATGTTGTTCCTGTTACAGTGAGGGGCGGAGCCTTAGGTGTTCACTGGGGCTGGGCACCCAGTTGCTAGATTGTGACGTGTGTGGGGTGGGGGCGGGGGCATGGGCAGGAGGGAACAATGGCGGCAGTTCCATTCTCCTGGGATCTCAGTCCCTTCCCTGGGATCCTGGGTTGGGCGCTCTGCCCTGGTTCACAATTACAGCCTCACTGGGTCTGCCAGTTGCCGCTTACGTACTCAGGGTCCACACGCTGTGATCTTGCACGCCACCCACTGCGATCCGGTGCGCCCTGGATGGCTTACGTGCTCCCGGTTGCCTATGCCCCCAGTTCTCCCTGTTCTCCGCGCTGGAGACCCGCGTCCAGCTGCTGCTCATCTCCGCCCCTCCTACCAGTCTAGATGGATGAGTCTACTTCAACTTCTTGGCTGTCCGACTTCCATTTAGATAAATTCTCTGTCAGTTCTGGGTATTATTCTGCCTCTAAATTGTTGTTGTTTTAATCTTGGTTGTATGTGGAGGTACAGTGCGTCCACCTATGCCTCCACCTTGCGGAAGTGGAGAAGAAACTTTAATAAGCTGCCGGAATTGTGGGGAAGACCCCCAAGGTGCAAGCTCTCTCCACTGCTTTCTAAGGGAGTGGGGCCCATAGTTACCTGGGGGCTTTTGCTGAGTACAGTGCATGCAAGTTTGCAGTCCAAATGGAATTGCTTGGGATCAAAGAGAAGATTCTGGTACTCTATCATTCTCTCATGAAGAACTATCAGCATAAAGGGGTATCATCAATTATGAGCTCCCAGAAGAGTGCTCACATATGTCAGTACAGACCAGGGCTATTTAGAGAAGAGTGAAACATTGTCATTGTTTTCGGAGAACCTGTAGTTTAGGAAATAATCTCCAAGTTGGAATAGATATAAAAATAACCAAGGAAGACTGCACAGTGTTGTGTGTTTATAATGGAAGGAGAGCTCACAACACCTAGGAAAGTAGAAACTTTGCTGATAAAGAGGTTTTTAATGGATGAGTTCTAAAGAATTGCTAGACTTCTAGTTTACAGTGGTAACAGACATTTGAATAAAGAACACAGCTTCAGAACAGCAAAGAGTCAGGAAACAATGGGAGTTTATGTCCTGCCTTTTTACAGTGAGTAGCAAGCCTCTGGTCTTGGGCCACTGCTTTTTCCTTGAGCCCCATGCTCTGTACCCTTGCCCAGTCAATCGTTAGACAAGTGTTGAATATTTGTGGGCTATGGTTCTATGTACTGGGGTACTGCCCTCCTGGGGCTAAGTTAATACTACTGTAGTGTGGCCAATAGCCTCTTTATCACCTATCAGATAAAATCCAGGTTCTTTTGCATGTTATAGATATGGGGTGGGAAAAGTAGGTTTACAGTTGTTTGTATGGAAAATAATATAATAGCCCACACCTCTATAATTTTTTGTCAGTCTGGTCCTTGTCTTCCTCTCTGATTTATTAACACCATGCCAGCACCCCTCATGCTTTATAGTTCAGGTATAAGACTGAGCTACTTTTTTATTCTTCTAATAGTAATTTTATGCTTTTTTTCCCTTGTTTCCTATACTGACCTCTTCACATATGCTGTTTTCTCTACTTGAAATGTCCTTAATTTATTTCCTTGTCTACTTAGTAAACTCTTTTTTGTTTTTGTTTTTTTGCAATTTATTTTTTATTGTATTATTTTCTCTTATCATTTGTCCCCCTTATACCTCTCTGCCCCCCTGAAAATCACCACACTGTATTCCACGAGTCCTTTTTCCTTTTTTGTTTGATCCCTCACCTCTTAACCCCTCCCCAGAGTTGTCAGCCTCTCTGTAAGTCTGTTTCTGTTTTGTTATTTCAGTTCATTAGATGCCACATATGAGAGAAATCATACAGCATTTGTCTTTCTCTGACTAGCTGATTAATTTCACTTAGAACAGGGGTGTCAAACTCATTTTCCTAGGGGCCACATCAGCCTCGAGATTGCCTTCAAAGGGCCAGAATAATTTTAGGACTATATAAATGCAACTACTCATTAACTGTTAAGGAGTTGAAATTACATTCAGCCCTTTGAAGGCAACTGTGAGAAAATGTGGCCCCTGGTGAAAATGAGTTTGACACCCATAATTAGCATGATGTTCTCCAGGTCCTATCAATACTGTTGCAAAGGGTAAAACAACTTCTTCTTCTTCTTCTTCTCCTTCTTCTCCTTCTTCTCCTTCTTCTCCTTCTTCTACAGCTGAGTAATATTCCACTGTGTAAATGTCCCCTGTTCTGTCCACTCACCGTCCACTCACCTACTGAGGGACACTTGGGATGCTTCTGTATCTTGGTGGTTGTAAATAACACTGCAAGAAACATAGGGGTGCTTATGTTCTTTTGAATGTTCTTTTGAATTAGTGTTTTGTGTTCCTTTGGATATATTCCCAGAAGTGGCATTGCTGGGTCAAAAGGCAGATCTGTTTTTAATTTCTTGAGGTACCTCCATATTGCTTTCCATAGTGGCTGCACCCATTTGCATTCTCATCAACAGTTCAAAAGAGTTCCCCTTTCTCCACATCCTCGCCAGCACTTGTTGTTTGTGGATTTATTGATGATAGCCATTCTGACAGGTGTGGGATGATACCTCATTGTGGTTTTAATTTATATTTCTCTGATGATTAGTGACATTGAGCATCTTCCCATCTGTCTATTGGCCATCTGTATGTCCTCTTTGGAGAAGTGTCTATTCAGGTCCTTTGCCCATTTTTTCATTGGGCTGTTTCTTCATGTTGAATTTTGTAAGTTTTTTACAATTTTCAATATTGACCCCTTTCCAAAATGTATCGGCAAATAGGTTCTCCTGTTCCGTGGGCTGTCTTTTTATTTTGTTGATTTCTTTTACTGTGCAGAATCCTTTTAGTTTGATGTGGTTTGATCTTCTTTTGTTTCCCTTGCCTGAGGAGATATATTAGAGAAAGTATTGCTATGGGCAATGTCCAAGATTTTGCTTCCTATGTTCTCTTCTAGGATTTTTATGGCTTCAGGTCTAACATTTAAGTCTTTGATTCATTTTGAATTCATTTTTGTGTGCGGTGTAAGAAGGTGGTCTAGTTTCATTTTCCTGCACGTATCTGTCCAATTTTCCCAACACCTTTTATCAAATAAAGCATCTTTAGCCCATTGTATGTGCTTGCTTCCTCTGTCAAATATTGACAAATATTCTGTTCCATTGATCTATGTGTCTGTTTTTATGCCAGTACCATGCTGTTTTGATTACTGTAGCCTTATAGTATAGATTGATATTAGGCAGTGTGATTCCTCCAACTTTATTCTTCTTTCTCAAGATCACTGTTGCTGTTCAGGGCCTTTCGTGGTCTCGTATATACTTGATACACTCTTAGTCACCCTTGAAAGACCCTTCTTGGGTCTCATCCCTTCTGTGAAGAGTTTTCTAACCATCATCAAACATTCATTTCCAGATAGTACTTTCCACTTAACTTCTGTTCCTTCATTAATCACACTATTTAAAATATTTGTTTCTGGCAGAGAGTTTTGTTCATTTTCTTATTTGTAATGATTAGCATGATGTCTGTCATTCAAAAAATGTGTATTAAGGGCCTATTTCTGGAGTGAATCTGATGCCCCAAGCACATTTTTTGGTGTTAGTTGCCAGCCACCTGCATACCCTTCACACCATCGTCTTTTGTCTCATCTCCATATTAGTGTGCAGTCCTAGAGCCTGGGCTTCTCAGTCCCATGGGAATAAAGCCAGTTCTTCAGCCTACTTGCTCAGAATCTAACATCTACCCAGTGTTTCTCAGCCATTCTCTTCACAGAGGCGAGACCTCTTTGCTGTACCCCGTTAATAAGGAGTCCTCCTTTATCTGGAGCTGAACACAGTCATGGCTACTTAGAAAACACTGCTGGGCCCACTTGTCAGATCATCCATAAGACCAGTGACAGCCTAAATTTATATCAGCAAGTTGGGTGTGTTCCTTTGTTCTCTCAAGTTCTCATTTGAAGAGTCACCGCCACCATTATAAGAGTCGCCCAGTTTTGGTTCCATTAGTTGCCTGCCTTCGTTTTAGTCACCAGCTGGAGTGTCTGGAGAGCACTCAGGTAGCTTTAATAATCTGGTGCCAGGAAAATAATGAGAAACAAAGGCTGCAAAGTTCAGTGGGAATGTTATTTTGAAGCACTTTCCATTATGGGGCACACTGAGGAGTTTGTACCTGAGATATTAGGCATGGCCTCAGCCTTAGGTTCCTCCATCTTTATCAGGTCCATATGTCCATCTGCTGGTTCAGTTGTCTCTTACCAAGCCCTGGCATCCTGGTCTGTCATCTCAGTGATGCATTGCCCCTGGTCCTTGACAGATCCCACACAGGCTCATGTGCCAGTCCCCAGTGTCTGCTTCCTCAGGTTCTGGATATCTGAAGATTACTGGAGCAAGTCACGTGTCCATTGTTATTAGATCTGTCACAAATGAGGACTACTAATCAAATCTCAAATGGCAATTACCCCTCAACAGTAGCATTATGACTGGCCCACTGTGTAGAGCCGAACTCCTGCCCTTGTCTTCATCCATGCACAATATAAATTTGCCTCCTGCTTCACCCTTCCTTCTTCCTGAAACTCTCTCTTCCACCTTGTCCAGGGCATAGCCCTATCAGGGAATATACGTTGTGCTTTAGTATAATGTAAGCTTATGTGGTGCTTCTTAGTCTATGCCTGGAAATATGCTCAAAACACCACTGGCATTTAATACATCTTTCTTTTGAACTGTTTGCTTTTCAGGTACTTTTTATCAGCTTTTTTCAGGGACATACTTTCTAAAAAGTAGGCTACACTTGTGCTGTACTTTTCTTAGTGTCTGGCACACAGCAGGTATTTGTTACTGATGATTTCCTTTTTAACCCTTGAAGTCTAGCTTCTGCTATACTGAAGCCTCATTTAAACTTAGTTTTGTTTTGTTTGCTTCACTTTCCAAAACCTGAGAGCTTTGTTTGTCTTCACTATTTTTAACACTGGTGGACTTTGAAAATATGGAGACTTTGGATTCAGACATGCCTGAATTTAAATACTAGCCATGGCGACTTTGGGATTCATTTACCACTCTCGGTCTTATTAAATATATAAGACAGCTCTCTTTCTAGAATGTATGAGGACTGGGACCAAATCTGTCTGCGTGGCTGATAAATTTTGTTCAATGCGTGAATCAATGTGTAAATGAACATTTTGTTTCTCTTTTTCCTGCTCTGTAGTTAAAATATCCGTCTTCAAATGTTTGCTTTCTACTGAGATCCAATGCTTTTCCATCATTCTGCCCCTTAGCTCAGAGAAAGGGGCCAGACTGCAGTAGAGGAATGTGACAGCAAGGTGTGGTTGTTCATGTGAGATATTTTTGCCTGGCTTCTAACCCACCTAGACCTTAATGCTGATTTTGATCCTTCCTTTTGACCTCTGCTTTCTCTCTACAACTTCTGTTGACATGTTTCAACTGTCTTTGATCTCCATCCTCTCATATCAATTTCAGGTTAATGGTTTATCTCTTTCTGTTGTACCCTTGTTTCTAGTTATTCTTTGGATTTTAGAAGCAAATTTTATATTTTTCAGACAGACATTCTGAGAGGTGGGGGGAAGAGGCAGACAACTGTACTTGAACAACAATAAAAAAAGTGAACAAAGAAATAAAAATAAAAGAACAAATGAACAAAATCATACAAAAAAGACACGTTCTGTTGCATGGGTGGAGGAAAAGTATTTTAGTTAGGACTTCAGAGGTTGTAAGAAACAGAAGTCTAAATCTGCTTATTGTAGAAGGGAGAAGTATTTGGAGGATTCTAAGATTACTTGTGGAGTCTTGGGAAGAACTGAACCAACCTAAGCCAAGGGGGAAGCAGGAATGCAGGAGGAACTCAGGCACTAAGGATTCCGCTTAATTTTTCTCTCTTGATTCACTCTGACTTTCAGTAGATTCATGGAATAATGGCTCTTGGTGATCCTCAAGGCTGGTAACCTCAACACTGGAGAGATTCTGGGATTTCTGGGACAAGGTCCAGAAATTGGAGGGAAGGGTGAGTTGGCCTCATGTTGGCCCACTGTAAATCAGACCCACACTTGAGCCTGTCAGCCAAGGGACTTGACATATAGAAAAACTTGAAAATGCAGGGCAGTTCCTGGAAGGATAAGGAGGGTACTAGATAGGCAGAGGCATGCGTCATCTTTGAGGAGAAAGAGGTTCACATTTATAGAGTCCATTGTATTTTACATAAGTTATTATCAAACCTCACAAGTACCTTGGGAGGTGGATGGTAAGGAGATGGAACCTTTTAATGGTTAAGTGCCCAGGATCTCAAAAGTTGGCATGGCTAGAGTTTAAATCTAAGTCTATCTAACTCCAAAGCCTGTGTATTGTGTGCTTTCTACTAAATCACTTGCTTATCAAGTGCCTATCGCTGGCTAATTTGCATTTATTATTTTTTTGAAATTCAACAGCATGTGTTAAGAGCCTATAGTATTCCCTATTTCTTTGTGTATGCCTGCCTTACAATTTTATAGGTTGGTATGGTAAACTGGCATAAATGTGCATTTATAATTAAGCACATTGAGTACAGTAAAGAGATTTTGATAATAGAAATGAAGAGAGAGACCAGGACTTGCAGCATATTTCACAAAGGAAGTAACACTGAATTTTCGAGGTGGATGAGAGGAAGAAGCAGAGTGGAATGGCATGTGCAGTGGCCCAGAGGACAGAATGTGGAGCATGCAGGGAGGCCCCTGTAGTTCGACAGCTGGAGCAAAAAGGCTGTGGGAAAAGTCAGAAAATGAGACTGAAAGGGGATTCGAGGAAAGATTGTGGTAGGTTTTGTATCCTTGCTGAAGAATACGACTTTCATTGTATCATCAGTGGGAAATAGTGGAAGGAATTTTAAATATGGGACAGGACTCAGTTGGTGTTTCAGAAGCACCGACAAGAGTGTGGACAGTGGATTGGGGGAAGGAAAGACATGGAAACAAGGGCCTATACTTGTTCAGAGGGACTAAATGTAGAGATATTGAGGAGATAGAAAGTACAAAACGTAATAACCAGTTAGATTTGAGAGAGCAAAGGTTAAAATGCTTTTCTAAAAAAATCTCTGGAATCCTGTTCTCCCTGTTTCACCAACCAGGATTAAACTGCAGTTAACTACAGTTTATCCTACAAACACATACACACATCCATAAAGTTCCCATTACTTCCCCATAGTATTCAACATCTGTGAAATGACTTGCTGTATCTATTTTACTGTGTTGTAAACTATAAGGGCAGGGTCCTTATCTGTCATTTTTGGCTTTTTGTTTTTTTGTAGCACCTAATACAGTGCCTGGCATATGGAAGATGTTCCTTGAATACTTGGGACACATTGAGTTTGAGCAGTGGAACTTCTTAGCAGAGGTGCTTAATATGTAAGTAGGTGACAAGTTTAAGGATTAGGAGAATGGTTGGAGGCTTTGGAGCTTTCCCCATTTCACTGAAATCATAGGAGTAGATGAAATTTCTCAGGTATAATAGTGTGGGGAAACAGTTCTGAGAACAGCAGTGTTAACAGTAAGAAGCCAAGACAGTTAAGATACCAGAAAAGTTGCGATTAGAGAGTTGAAGAGCTAAGACAAGGAAGGAGAGTTTTAAGAATGAGGGAGGGAAGATACGAAGGAAGATAGAAAAATGGGAGGGCAGGAAGGCCTAGCAATACCAGGTACTATAGAAAGGTCCCAAATGATTGGGATAGAAAAGTATCCGTTGTATTTGGCAGCTTAGAAATTGACTGCTTTAGTGAATGGAGTAAATGTTGAAAACCACTGAATAAGACACAACTGAGGAGCTTTGGGTACCCATCTGAGATTGGAACCCATTACTCTAATGACACATATCCCTGGATTTTGTGATTCTTTTTCCAGTAGTGCTTAGCTTCTTGGCAAAGAGAGATGATTTGATTTGGTGGGGAGAGGAGGGAGGATGTTGCCAGGATACTCAAGAAGAACACAGTAGCTATGAAGTGAATGTACCAGAAGAGTGTAGTTAATCCGGTGTACATGAGGTCCGTAAGGGAGCTGAAAGGTCAGAAGACTGACCAGTAGAGTAAGACATTAAAGTTCTGGATATTGTTAGAAGTGGGAGCAGTCGATAATGGTAAAAACAAAGTCCAGGTTGTGGTCCTGAGAATAACAAAGTGAAGTAGAGGTCATAGGGTAGAAGATTAGTGAGAGTAATTGTCCAATGGATTCATACTTTTCACAAGACACACTTGAGACTTTAAAGCCACTATAAATTTTCTAAACTAATGGGCCACTGTTCTTTTACCTCAGTTAGGTTGTGGCCAAGTGCACTAGCTTGACATATGACAGGCAAAGCCTTTCTGGCCTTTTATGATGGTAATAGTACCCTCAAACATTTACTGAGCATTTTCTCATGGATTAGGCTCTCCATACTAGGTCTTCTCATATAATATCTCATTTGATTTTTACCCTGTCTGGTTTGACTTGTTAGTGACCCCATTTTATAAAACTGAGGTTTAGCAACAATAAATTACCTTCTGAAGGTCATAGTACATGGTAGCTAGGACATTTAAGTTCATTGTATGAAACCAGAATCCATTTGCTTCACATTACATTCTAAGCAGAATATGTGCTTGGCAGGGGTTGAAGAGGATTTATACATCTCACATTCCTTTACATTAATCACTTTTATAAATTATCACATATACAGAGATGAAGTTCAGCTTAAAAAAGAATGAAGCTGGGAGCTACTCTTTTTTTCCTAAAAACTATCCACAGTGACCCTCTTTAGGCCCCCAGTGCATATCCATCCTATGCAGTATTGGACAACCTGCACAATATGGGCACATTCCTAGAAACATACAGTCTTCCTAAGCCAAATCAGGAAGAATCAGAGAATCTGAATAGATGGATTATACCTAATGAATTTGAAGCAGTTATAAAGTAAAAAAAACTACCAACAAATAAAAGCCCTGGACTGGATGGCTTCACAGGTGAATTTTACCAAACATTCCAAGAAGAACTAAATAACACTTCTCAAACTATTTCATAAAATTCAAGAGGAGAAAATTTTATGAGGCCAGCATTATCCTAATTCCAAAACCAGATAAAGACACTACAAAGAAAGAAAATTATAGGCCAATAACCCTGATAAACATAGATGCTAAAATCCTCAACAAAATATTAGCAAACCAAATATAGCAATGTAGCAAAAAGATCATAAACCATAATCAAGTGGGATTTATTCCAGAAATGCATGGTTGGTACAACATTCACATATCAAATGTACGTATGATACACCATATAAACAAAACAAAGGATAAAAACCTTATGATTATGTCAGTAAATGCAGAAAAAGCTTTTGATAAATCCAGCATATGATAAAAACTCTCAGTAAAGTGGGATTAGAGGGAACTTATACATAAAAAAGGCCAATTATGACAAACCTACTGTAAGCATCATACTCAACTGGCAAAAACTGCAGTTGTTCCTCTTAAGGTGGGGAAAAAGACAGGGATATCTGCTTTCACCTCTCTTATTCAGCGTAGTACTGGAAATCCTAGCCACAGTAATCAGACAAGAAGAAATAATAAAAGGCATCCAAATTGGAAAGGAAGAAGTAAAACTGTCATTATTCGCAGATGACATGATATTGTACATAGAGAACCGCAAAGATTCTACCAAGAAACTACTAGAACTGGTAAAGAATTCAGCAAAGAACACAGGATACAAAATTAATATCCAGAAATCAGTTGCCAATAACAAACTAATAGAAAGCGAAATTAAGAAAGCAATCCCATTTACAATTGCTACAAAAAGAATAAAATACCTAGGAATAAATCTAATCAAGGATGTAAAAGACCTGAACTCAGAAAATTATAAGATACTGAAAAAAGTAGAAGAAAATACAAATAAATGGATGCATATACCATGTTCATGGATAGGAAGAATTAACATCATTAAAATGCCCATACTACCCAAAGCAATCTAGAGATTCAACACAACTCCTGACAAGATTCCAATGATGTATTTCATAAAAGTAGAACAAATATTTCAAAAATTTGTGCGGAACAGAATAGAGAATCCAGAAATAAACCTACACCTTTAGAGTCAATTAATATTTGACAGAGGAAGGAAGCACATACAATGGGCTAAAGATAGTTTATTTGATAAAAGGTGTTGGGAAAATTGAACAGATACGTGCAGGAAAATGAAACTAGACCACCTTCTTACACCGCACACAAAAATGAATTCAAAATGAATCAAAGACTTAAATGTTAGACCTGAAGCCATAAAAATCCTAGAAGAAAACATAGGAAGCAAAATCTTGGACATTGCCCATAGCAATACTTTCTCTAATATATCTCCTCAGGCAAGGGAAACAAAAGAAGATCAAACCACATCAAACTAAAAGGATTCTGCACAGTAAAAGAAATCAACAAAATAAAAAGCCCATGGAACAGGAGAACCTATTTGCCAATACATTTTGGAAAGGGGTTAATATTGAAAATTGTAAAAAACTTACAAAATTCAACATGAAGAAACAGCCCAATGAAAAAATGGGCAAAGGACCTGAATAGACACTTCTCCAAAGAGGACATACAGATGGCCAATAGACAGATGGGAAGATGCTCAATGTCACTAATCATCAGAGAAATATAAATTAAAACCACAATGAGGTATCATCCCACACCTGTCAGAATGGCTATCATCAATAAATCCACAAACAACAAGTGCTGGCGAGGATGTGGAGAAAGGGGAACTCTTTTGAACTGTTGATGAGAATGCAAATGGGTGCAGCCACTATGGAAAGCAATATGGAGGTACCTCAAGAAATTAAAAACGGATCTGCCTTTTGACCCAGCAATGCCACTTCTGGGAATATATCCAAAGGAACACAAAACAATGAATTCAATGAACACAGAATTCAAAAGAACATAAGTACCCCTATGTTCCTTGCAGTGTAATTTACAACCACCAAGATATGGAAGCATCCCAGGTGTCCCTCAGTAGGTGAGTGGACAGAACAGGGGACATTTACACAGTAGAATATTACTTGGCTGTAAAAAAAAAATGGGGGGGAGGAGAAGGAAAGAAGAAGAGGAAGAAGAAGGGAGGAAAGGAGGAAGGAAGGAGGAGAAAGAAAGTTGTAGCCTTTGCAACAGTATTGGTAGGACCTGGAGAACATTATGCTAAGTGAAATAAGCCAGTCAGAGAAAGACAAATACTGTATGATTTCACTCATGTGGAATCTATTCAACAAACTGAGCTGACAAGGAAAGTGTGGACAGACTTTTAGATGGAGAACAGGATGATAGCTAGTGAGGGTATTTGAGGTAGTGGAAGGATTGAGAAAAAAGGAAAAACAACTCATGGACATCGACAACTGTGGGTATTGCTGGGGGGTGGGGATATAAGGGGACTAAATGGTAATGGAAAAAATACAATAAAGATGACATTTTTAAAAAGTAAAAATATCGAATGAAATTAAAGTGCATTGAATTGTCTACTTAGATTTGTAGTGTTAATAATACTGCTGGTCTAAACATTTATAGTACTGAATAATACACTAAAAATATTTATTGTAGCCCTAGCCAATGTGGCTGCGTTGGTTGGGTGTTGTCCAGCAAACTGAAAGTCACAGATTTCATGCCTGTTCAGGGCACATCCTGGGTTGCAGATTCCATTCCTGGTTGGGGCTTGTGGGAAAGGCATTCGATTGATGTTTCTCACATTGATGTTTCTCTCTCCCTCTAAACTTTGTGAACATGTCCTTGGTGTGGATAAAAAAAATCTTCATTGTAGCCAAATAAAATATAGGATGTGTTAGTTAAGACTCAGAAGTTATTCAAGAAGGTGCACCATGTTCATAGTACTATAATTCAACAAGTAGGAATTTTGTTATTTATTACTTGTAATGTGATTAATATATGGGGTGACTGGAGAGTCATATGCAATCAGCATCACAAGCATATATTTATCAAAAAAACTCCGGTTGATTTGAAGTTCAGAGCATCCTAAAATAAGCCATACATCCTTTGTTGTATTAAATTCACTGTCGTTTAAATGGCTAATGTTCTGTTTATTTTCTCTGGGGATAAGGAGTAAAAGAAATTACTCAGTTATTTTCCTTGGAACAATACCAAAATTTGTGTCTGGCTTAACACATCTGACCTTACACTCAGAGGAAGTGGACACATGTTCTATGAGTAATCCCCTAGATAAACCTGCAGCCAAGCAAAGGAACAGTAAGATCAAATTCCAGTGTTTTTTCTCCACTAAAATAAAATTTAGAAATTACATTAAAAGGCCTCTACCCTTCATGGTCAGTCATAGTTTGGTGGGGACCATCTAGGGAGAAATTGACAGTGGATGTGGTGGTGACTGAGTTGGAGAAAGAGTTGGTGATTGATGTTGGAATTCTTGATGAGAATGTCTGGATTGCTCCTGTGATACCCATTTTAAAAGTTGTGTTTCCAGTAGTAGTTATGCTCTTTTTGTCAAGCCACCATTTGAAAGTGAGTAATAGTAGGTAATACAGACTGGCCTTGGATCATTATTACTCTTTCCAGTGTACAACGCTAAGTAGAAAGTTTAGGAACTGTTACTCATGACCCTATTAGCAACATTTTCAGCCTTAATGTTAAGAGCTCCTGAATGAGAAAAAAATCATTTGAGGGCTGTAGACTAATAAAAAGGAATTTTTTTTCTTTAACTTAACGAAAAAACAAAGCATTCCATTTACTTGTTTAAAAATTGGGAATTAGAAACATAAAACTCTTTAGCGTAACTGCTGACCTTTGAAGGGAAACTATTCCCTAGGTTGTACCCATAACAAATAGAATAGCATTACCCTTGGGCCAAATGAAACCCAGCCAGGAACTAACCCGGATCTCTGGTCTGAGATAGCCTAGGCTTTGCTGTTTCGCTGCTTCTCAACCTTGATGCTGTTGACATTAGCAGGGATCAGCCTATGGGGGGGAGGGGCTTTCCTGTGCATTGTGAGATGTTTTAGCAGCATCCCTGGCCTCTACCCACTGGATGCCAGTAGTACCCCACTCCCTCTAGCTGTGACAACCAAAAATGTCCTCTTCAGACATTGCCAGCTGGGAGGGCATTGCCCCCTGTGGCGTCCTCCCCCTACCCCATTGTACATTTGTGAGTATGCATAACGCTTATTCTTACATTATTATTGATCAATTATTATATTATTCCATATGAACAAGCATAGGCCTAGTTTTGCCCCACCCTGTGTATTAGGTAATTTGTTGATAAAGAATATTTTCCGGATTTTTGCTTTACTTGGAAATATTTTGTCATATTCTAAGTATTTTGGTGTAGAACAGGCTTTACTGTTAGGAACTATAAAAATGAATGGGGAGCACATTTTCTAGTTTGGCAGTAAAAGTGAGGACAATCTTTCTTTGATAATTAAACATCATGACCTTTGGGTGCCTAGTACAGTGTTTTCAGACTGTACTAGGTAGGGGCTCTTTGGTATGTCAGGCATATAGAGCCAAGACCTGAACATGCTGGAGTGTATAGGGTTACAATGTAAAATAACGGAGAAAAGCATTTGAAAACTGGCCTACTGCATATATGTAAGCCCAGTGTTCCCTTTTGCACTGGATTATTCTAAACATATATCTCATAGCAGTAGGTGTTAGGCCAGTCCAGCTAAGCTATTTACCTAGTCAGGTTAAATTTACCAGATAGTTTTTGAAATATGAAACATTCAAACTTGTTCAGTGCAGTAGATTTGAGACTTTTAACTTTGGTGTTTGGTGTGTATCATATTGTTTGCAAGAGGAGGAAGCTCTGAACTCCATCACATATTTTAAAACATTCTTGGCACGGTACTTGTGGACTGCCCTTCCCCCCCACCCCAAAAGACTGTTAAAAAGAAGCCCCATCTTCTTTTCTTCATCAGCATGTATGTTCAAGTCTGTTTTTCATCAGTTAGTGTTTATTGTGTTAACTTCTGTAGAAATTACGCTTTATAGAGGAAAGGGCAAGAAATGTTTTGTGTATTTATTGAGACTCAAACGTAGTATGAACATAAAGACATCTAAAAAATTACTACTAACACTCTGCATCTACTTTCAATGATAATCATTTTAAAATCACAACCTTAAGTAACAGCCTATGGGGAATACATTAAACGTGACAACCTGCCATTACTAAGTCAAGAATTCAGATGTTAATGGGAAATTCTTGGCTTTCTGAAATCCATCAACACTTCCAGTCATTTCAAAAGCTGCCTTAGTTTCTGTTTACTAAAGAAAATGCATTTGTATTGTGATTTATTTCATTTATTCAATGGCTACTTTTTAAAGACTGAAACACTTATAGAAAGAAAGCATGTTTTTATGTTCTCATTGGTAAAAGAACATCTTAGACTAATTTCATAATGTTAGAAACTCTATCTTAGGATATCTGTTTTTTTCCTTTGAGAAAAAATGTTAATGATTGTTTAAAAGTTATTTATATTGCAATTCATTTATTTTCACAGCGAAGGTTGTATACCCCTATGTTTTCAATTTAGACCAACAGAAATATTCAAGGTATTTTTGTGATAGTTTCAGGGGAGATTTGTGGGGGTTTTTTTCCTCTGAGTTGTATAACATTCTAAGTTTTGTATTTGCAAAATGTCAGTGGGTGTATCACAAAAACTCATGTGTTTACTTTATGGCGTCCTTTCATATTATATTATTGAGCTGCTATGCCTAGCTCTTTTGTGGGGGATGAAAGCAGGTGTACAAGATAGGTCAAGTTGATTAAAAAGCTAAGCTTTACATGAGAGAGATATGTTTATAAAGCCAGGTTGCTAGTACTGACTGACCTTCAAAAGTAGACTAAGTAACAGTACTCACATGTCTCTGAGAATTAAAATTTTTTATCAGCAAAGGATTTGAAGTATTGTCATCAGAATGTAGGTTAGTTGTTTCTTCATTAAAGTTACTTTTGAGATGAGTTTGAATTTTTTTTGCAGGTTAATAAGTATTTATTTTGCAAGTACTACTTGCTAGATGCCAGGTTAGGTTCTTATTCATAGGCCTTTAAAGCTTTCATCTGTTCCAATAAATGATAGCAGCACTACATCATTCTTAAAAATAATTCAAGATAATAGGAAATTCTATCACAGCCCTCTGTATCCATATTAAGGTTAAAGCATAGCAGTGTCCCTTTCAATATTGTTTTTTGTGTGAGTACTGAATTATTCCAAATGATGATTATCGATAGTTCTTTTGAAGGAGAAAATACTATCATTTTAAAAGGATGTCTTAATCTTCCTATTAGAAAGAATTTATTTAAATTCTGTCATCAAGGAATGTTAAACTGTACAATTGGAGCAGCAGCTGAAACCTCTTAATCAACATTGCATGTCTCCTGCTCAGTAAGATGACATTTTATAATAAAGGGAAGGACGCACATTTCTTTATTTTTACAAAAGTTATCTGAGTTTCCACATCTAGTTTCTGAAAAAAATTTCTAGAGCAAACAATGCTGCTACAAACACATTTTTCCTAATCTTTAATAAGCATTTAACTTAATGTTTTCTTATCATTTTGTAGGGGAGACAATGAGGCTTTGGAGAAAGATTACTAAAAAGTCAAATTTCAGTAGAATATAAAATTAAACTTCAATAACTATTGCTTTTTAATGCCTCAATGAATGTCTTGCATGTGTGATATGGTTAGTAATTGTGTAATCTTTAGTATATATTGAGTGCTTTTAGAAATCATCTCATAGCTTTTAGAAGAGGTTTGTGATATTTGTAAATAAATAGGTGAAGCCAATCACATGCTTTCATTTTTATATTTTACATTTACTTGAAACAATTACTGTGAATTGATTTCTGTGAAGAGATTGGATTTATGACTTGTATATATATATAATTTTTTTGACAAATTATGTGTACTTCTATTCCAATTGAGATTGGAAGGTTTTTTGAACTCATAAATTAATCATTGATTATTTTGATCTAAGCTGGCTTCTTTTGGCTCCTATGCATAGATATGCTAAGAACTATGTCATCTGTTTTTATCTTGTGTAAGAGTATTAGTGGTATAAAATATCTGATGTCATACATATTTTAAAATCGTCACACAAGTCCTAATTATATACAGTATAAGTTAAAGATGTAAGAATAATTTATTGTTCTTTTAACTCTTTTTAAAGGTGATGGATGTGGACACACTGTACTAGGCCCTGAAAGTGGAACTCTTACGTCCATAAACTACCCACAGACCTATCCCAACAGCACCGTTTGTGAATGGGAGATTCGTGTAAAGATGGGAGAGAGAGTGCGCATCAAATTTGGTGACTTTGACATTGAAGATTCTGATTCTTGTCATCTCAATTACTTGAGAATTTATAATGGAATTGGAGTTAGCAGGACTGAAATAGGTAGGAAATTTTCTTGTGAATGTACATGTAATACATTATTGCCTCAAGTTTTAAAACTGAAGCAACTTTTGGTACTTAATGTTGAATAACTATGCTGTATGGATGATACATGTGAAATTATTGAAAGCATGAGTGAAAATCTCAAATTTGAATCTTTTGGGAAGAGAAGATTCTCTTTTTTTTTTTAATTTATTTATTTTTAGAGAGGGAAGGGAGGGAGATAGAGAGAAACATCAATGTGCAGTTGCTGGGGGTCATGGCCTGCAACACAGGCACGTACCCTGACTGGGAATCGAACCTGCAACACTGTGGTTTGCAGCTCACGCTCAAACCACTGAGCTATGCCAGCCAGGGCCTCTTATAAGCCTATGTTCATACCTTTGCAACAAAATGCTACTTAATTTATTTCTAAGAAAGAGAAAGTTAATTATCTCACTTTTTTTGTTTTTTTTTTATTTTATTTGCAGTTAAAGAATATAATTCACACTTAGGAAGCAGTGTATCATTACCATTAAGGGCATGGGCTTTTGATCCAAACCTCTTGGTATTTAATCCTAACTTTACTGCTAGCTTGCTCTGTGGCCCTATGCAAGTTATCTGACCTCTCTGTTTCCTCACTTGTAAAATAGGAAATGAACTTGTACGTGCTTAGAACAGTACATAACATACAACATATATGCTTAGTAAATATTAGCTGTTACTGGTTTTACCCTTAGCTAGGAGCAGTGGTTCTCAATAATGGCTACATATTAGAGTCACCTGGGGAGACTTTTAAATAATATTCCATATATACCTGATCCTTACCTTAGACCAGTTGAATCAAAAAATCTTTGGGTGGGACCCATGCCTCAGTATTTTAAAAGGATCCCAGGATCATCTACTTAGACCTTTGGCTTAGGGAGCAGCACCTTTCTCTTAAGCAAGAAACGTGGAAAATTTTGTAAGGCTGTTTTGGTGAATCATTGAATTCTTTGAGTTTGTTTGGAAACATTTATTCATACAAGTGTTTAAAGTGTCTTTTTAGAACTGTAATTGGAACCTAGTATCTTGTTCTTTAAGCATCATGTTCATCCTCTGGCTTCCTCTACATCTATAATCAAATACTTTATCTCTTCTCTACTTCTCTAATTTTGGCCTCTTATCTACCAGAGTACAATTCCTGTCCTGCTTCCCCAACTGTTAATTGATAGCCTCTGTTGTGTCTGAGTCAACTCTTGATTAACCTGGTACCTTAATCACCATGTGCACTTTGCCCTGAATATGTGGTATTGGATAAGCTTTTAGGAACTCAGATACCTGAGGACCTAGAAACACCAGTACTGTAACACTAATAGACAAGTAGATATCAAATGCCTCCTGAAGTGATGCAGTAGAGAGTAAATAGTACCACATGAGCTATCTTGAAACAACAGTGAAAAAAGGTGAAACACAATGTGATCAAACACGTAACAGTTTATAGGAAATGAAAGAGCTAAAGAAACACATTATATCAATCCTGAGGCCTATATAGGCATGCTTCGGTTTATTGCACCTCACAGATGTTGCATTTTTTTACAAATTGAAGGCAAGAATCACTACTAGCAAAAAGCTTCTGACTCACTTTAGGACAATACTTGTTTATTACACTGGTCTGGAACCAAACTTGCAATATTTCTGAGGTATGCCTGTGTATAAGTGGCATTTTAAAAAAAAGGAAGTAGAAGGAACTGTCAGACATTGAGATACGTCTTCCAAAAGTAATGTGTGGATCTTGTTTGTATCTTAATTTAAGCTAACCAACTGAAAGAGCACATTTTTAAGATAATTAGAGAAATTTTAAGAGGAATTGTGTATTCAGTGATTGTCAAGAATGATTGCTTTTGGTTTGGTAAATGTTATTTTTTAAGATCTAATTTGTTAGAGACATTTTGAAGTCAAATATCTTGGATTTGTTTTTAAATATTTCAGGGAGAAAAAAGGTAGGAAGAAAGGTAGGGGAAACAAGAGTGACAAACAGATGAAGCTGTTCCATGGGCACACACACAGTTGTTACACACTCTTCTGCTTTCACATACTGCATTTTGCCGTGTATAATGTGCACTCACATTTTTGTGCACATAACCATTGTTATATACCCATGGTCTGTAATTATTACACCCAGTATAATGTGCATTCTTACTTTTCTTTCAAACATTTGAGCAAAAGAGCGTGCATTATACACTGCATAATACTGTCATTTTGAAAAATTCGTGGGGAAAACTTTTTTTTTAATAAAAGAAGAGGATTGTACATGTATATTTGGACAATAATTAGTGTTACTGGAAAGCTGAGTGTCATGAGAAAAATCTGAGACAGGTTTTAAATCTCTCACTGGGCTCTCATCACAGTTCCAGGATTTACCAGGTACGTGCTAAAAGTCCTTTCTGCAAGTCATTGGCCCTGTCTGTAATTCAAAGGCATCATCCATATTGTAGGAAGATTAAATGCAATAACACTTTGAAGTACTTAGGATATAGTAGGTATACAGTAAATCTCAGCTTTCTCTTATTTCCATTGTTTTTTGCTTTCCTTAGTCTCTCTTCACCTGGGCTAATAAAAAGCCTCAGAAAGGCGAAGGGCACTGAGTGACGATGGTTCCTGTTGGATTCAGTTTGCCCCCTTCCCATCACTTCCTACTGTAGACCCCTGGTCCTCCATTTGGGTAGCAATGTATGGTCAGTAGGAGAAAGGTAACTGTCTTGGCATTGCACAGAGTAAGGATCATGTAAGAACAGTTGTTTAATGTTCTGGTTAATATAGGTATACAGAGAATTATAGAATAGAAACAAATATATTGTGGACATCAAGATTCCAGTGATAATGGTAATGAATCTTCTTTTTCCTCTAACATCTTTTCTCAGTGCCCTTTTCAGAAAGAGGCAGGCCCAAGCATATTTTATTTTCCCTATAAAAACGGTTCCCATTTTCAGTGTAGATTTGGGAAGGTTTGACTATAATTGTTAATTTTAGGGATTTTTTTCCCCTGAGAGATAATATTATGGAATAATGAAAAAAATGAAAGGGAAAACAGTTTCTCAAGGAATTATTTCTTTAATCCTAAATTCGTTAGGATGTTTTAACTGATAAGGCACTTTTGGTTACTTGGCAGTTGGATAGGTTTTTTTTGTTCTCTTAGAAATGTGTAATATTCTTTTGAATAAATGAGTTTATTAGATTTAATATAACTACAATCTAAATTGCTTAACTTTCCAGAAATCTTTGTGAAAATAACTCATTGTAGTGACAATCATTTCACTGACAGATAAGACTGGCTCCATAGATCTGTGTTCTGTTCCTTTTTAAGTTAGATTGTATGGAAATAAGAATACCATATTGGAATAAGAATTCCATTGTTCCTTCAATATTATTTTTTAATTATTCTTTAATTCCTGCTATATGAGACATAGCAGTTGCTCTGTAAAGATAGAAATTGATGTAAAAAATTCATTTGCCATTAATATTAACCTTTTTTAAAGATACACATATATCTTCAAACGATTTTGCATGTTTTTTCTTTCAGTATTTAGACATTTTCATATTGATCCATAGCCATCTGCTAATATTTCCCCATGTATATTTTTGACAATTAGTGCAAAGATAAATTTTAAAAGCAAATATTGTTAAAAAGAAAAGCATTTGCTTATTTGTAAACTTTTCCTGCTCTATGTATTTTCTTCCTATATTGTGCTTAAAATTTTCATTTTAAACACACTTTTTTTGGGAGCATCTCTAAAAAGAAGCTAAATATTTTAAAGCCTAGTAGGTATTAAAGAAAAATGCATTTTATAGGAGAATAAATGTAAAAGTACATGTATCTATGTATTCAATTATATTTAAAGATATACATTCTGTCTTAATACATACTTCATTGAAGGTAGCTTTTCAAGTTACATCTCTTAAATCCTCAGATATTTATAAAGAGAACTGAGGGCCTTTGAGTATTTCATAAACAATTCCGTGTCTCTTGTATTTTCAGTTTCTCTTTCTGTATTGTTTGTCCCTTGTCTTTATAATGTGTTTAGGTCTTCCTATTCTAATAGGAAAAAATAAATTTTCTTTCTCTTTACCAGCAAACTTCTTGAAAAAGTTGTATTGATGATATTATATACTTAACAATAATAATGATTGCTAACATTTTCTGAATTCTTATTCTGTAGAGCCTAGGCTGATGATGACAATAATTTACCATGCATGCAGTACTTGCTCTTTTGTCAGGTACTATTCAAATCACTTTTATCAGCTAACTTATTTAGTTTCCACAAAAATCCTTGAGGTAGATACTGTTATCACCCCCCTTTACGGATAGGAAAATTGAGGCACAGACTGATTAAATAACTTGTTCAGGGTCACACAGCTAGTCAGTTGCTAACTGGGAATCAAACCTTCATAGTCCAGCTCCAAAACTGATGCAAGTTTTTGGTGACTTGCTTAATTTCTGATCAAACTGATGCTTAATTTCATGGAATCCTATAAGAATTCTATACATTATTCCCATAAAACATATAAAGAAACAGAAAAAATCAGAGAAAATAAGCAACTTGTCCAAAGTCACATAGACTAGCATTGAGACTTGAACTGAGATCTGGCTGACAGCAAAGTCCATAACCTCTACCACTAGGTCTATAGTGGTAGGTTACCAAAGTCTATAACCTACCACTTTTAGAGTGATAGGTACCAGCTATTACTTCCGTCTTTTACTGTATGACTGTTGAAACTAGCAACTTTTTTCTTTACCTGTTTATTTTGACATTACTTCAGACTTAACATATTTTGACATTATTTCAGACTTACAGAAAAGTTACAAGAATTGGATAATTTCCATTTTTTTTAACCCGGATTTTCCAAATGTTACTATTTTACCACATTTTCTTTATACCCTCCCCCATTTTTTCTAAACTGAGAGCAAGTTTCAAATATAATGTCCCTGACTGCCCTCTCCCTGTACTAAAGTGTTTAATCCCTAGAAATTTAGGACATTGTTTTTACATGATTACAGAACAGTTATAAAAACAGAAAATTTAACATTGATGTTAATACTAGCCTGCAGAGCTTATGCAGAGTTCTCCAGTTGTCTGAATAGTGCCCTTTATAGCAAAATTAATTCTCAGATCATGCATTGCATTCAGTTGTCACATCATCTTTTTGTCTCCATTGTTTTTGGAAATTAAAGGCAATGGCAGTTTCTGTGTTTCTCCTTGATTTGATGATGTTTACATTTTTGAAGTTTATGGGCCAGTTATTTTGTAAATTCCTAGTTTGGTTTGTCTGATGTTTCCTCATGATTGATTCATGTTAAGTGACTTTTGGCAGGAAAACCCGAGGAGTGATATTCTCAATGCATTGAATTAGGAGGCACACAATGTGCCATTGTTAGTGATGTTTTTGTTCTCTTGGCTAAGGTGGCATCTCCCAGATTTCTACATTGTGTGGTTGTTTCCCTTCATCAGTATTCATCTTGTGGGAAAGTCTCCTTGAAATGATGTAAATATCCTGTTACTCATCAAACTTGTACCCATTACTTTTGGCATCTATTAATGATTCTTGTCTGAGTCAGCTATAATATAATTCTCATCAAGTGGTAATTTTCTAATTTCATCATTCCTGCTGTGTTTATTAGTGTTTTTCTACTGAAAGGATGAGCTTTTTCTTTTATGTCAGTGTGGATTCATGGATTCTTATGTTAGTCCATGGTTTATAATCCTTTGCTTATTATCTGTTTTGATTCTCAGATTGTCCTTATTTTCCAGTGGAAGGCTCTTTAAAACTTTTATGATATCCTCATAATTTTTTGAGTATTCCCTTCTGTTCTGGCATAGGATATTCTAGATTTATCATGTACTTGCCCTCTCTACCCCAGCCCCCAAATCAGCCATTTCTTTGAGCAATCCTTGTTTTTTTAAGTGGAAAATTGTTATTAGAAATCTGGTCTCTAAGTTTAGACGAGTGAGCTGTCATGCCCTATAAACAAACAGATTTAGTAAATAGATGTGTATATGTAAAATATATTGGGTCCAGCAGAAATAATGCCCCCTTTTTATAGTACAAAATCTTGTATTACAGAATCATAAGCATGTAATTCTGTAACATAACAATATCACACTCAAGCACACCATGTGACATTTTAGGTGAAATGTTCAAATTAAAACTCTAAATTATTACACCCATATTATCACCCTACCAACTGCACTCACGTCGGCGTTACTTCTGCCAGACCTTGTATACAATACCCATAGTATATCTATTTTTATAATTATCTACCAATATTTATTTAAAAGCATATATTCATACTGATAACGTTTAATTCTAATCCAACGTCACAAGGTCAGAATTAAAGGTATTGGTACCTTTTTGTATTGGTAACCACTATGTTGATGAGATATCTAGCTCCTGTTTATCTACAATACAGGTACTTATTTTATTTACTTGTTTGGTGCTATAATACACAGAAAATAGTTTCAGGATAGCTAGCCTATGCTTCTTAGTCAAGGAAGCCTGCTGCCTGTAACTAAGGACTTAGTTTCTAAACACTGTGTTCGGAATTGCCTGGGCTGCTCCCCCCCCCCCCCCCCCACCTCCCACCCTCCAGTGTGGTTACATTATCCATTTCTAATAAGTTTTGGTTCATTTACTTTTATGCGTGTTCCATTTTAGGTTTTTTCCCTCTTGTTGGTTTTCTTTTTTCCTTTGTTGAGTTTCACATTAACATGGTTCTTAAAGTTAGAACTATACAATAAGATCGTGACATCACAACAATATTTTATCTTCACTCGAGGACATGCTTACTGATTTTAGAGAGGGGGGGAAAGGAGGAAGAGAGAGAGGGAGAGGAACATTGATGTGACAGAAAGATTGGTTGCCTCTCAACACATATACTGACTAGGAACCTGCAGCCCAGGCGAGTGCCCTGACCTTGAACTGAACTGGTCACCTTTTGGTTTATTGATCAGTGCTTCAGCCAACTGAGCCACACTGGCCAGGGCTGCATTACATTTCTTCTTCCTTCCCACCTCCATCCAACCCTTGTAGGTAACCAAATCCATTAGCCTTTGTTTTCTTTCCTTTTCTGCATTTCTTTTTTTGTATAAATGATACATTTATATGATTTTATTTTTCCCTTCTTATACAAAATGTAACATACTATTGATATTCTTTTCTACTTCCTTTCCCCCACTCTTCAACAACGTATCTACTAGAAATCATTACAGTTCATAGAGATAGCCCTCATTCTTTTCACAGCTACATAGAACTGCAGCATGTGGATGTACTACTACAGTTTATTTAACCACTCTTGTATATATAGGTATATAGGTTGCTTCCAATATTTTACAATTACAATAACTCTGCAATAAATAACTTTATACATGTTTTCTGTATTTTTGGAGATGTATCTTCAGAGTAAATTCCTGAAGTGCATTTAGTGGTTCAAAAGGTTTGGCAGTTTGTAGATATTGCCAAATTCCCTCATACAAGGGTTGTGCCAATTTGCATTTCTCCCACTGTACATTAAAATGCCCATTTCCTTGCCAACAGAGTATATGATGATGATTTGCTGACTGATAGGTAAAAAATGGTATCCCAGTATAATTATATTTTTCTTACTATGAGTCAGGTTGAGCTTTTTTAAAAAATATATTAAAGGTCCATTTTTCCCCTTCCTTTTGTCTGTTCATATCATTTCCCATTTTTCTGTCATTTTTTTTTTGGTCTTTGTTTCTCCAATGGATTCAGAACCTTCTTCCTGTCTTTTAGTGATATTAGCCTTTATGTGATCTATGCTGCAGTTTCTCTTAGTTTGTTTCCTAGTGTTTCGACTTTGTTAATGGAGGTTGTTTATAAGTGGGGTTTTTTTTTTTGTGGTCATGCAAACTTTTAAAAATATAGTAAATGTATCAGTCTTTTACCACATCTGTATTCTGAGTCATAATTGGAAATTGAAAAGCCTTTTCCTATATCCTGGCTAAAAATAAATTTACCCATCTATTCTTTTAGTACATTTAGATGGTATATTTAGATCCCTAAATTTGGTTCATTTAGAGATATTCTTTTAAATCATATTGATGTGTAGATCTAATACTATTTTTTCCAGATGGTTAATTTCTTATCCTAGCATCATGCGTTTAAAAGTCTATCTTTGCCTCAATGATACCTATATGATACCTTTATCATATACTTTAGTTTTGTATGTACTCGGATCCATTTCTGGGCTTTCTGTTGTATTCCAGTGGTGTATCTATTCATGTATCAGAACCTCACCATTTTAATTATAAAAGCTCTGTACTGTTTTAATGTCTGATTGGGCTAGCTGCATCTTCATGGATGTCCATTTTTAGTGTTTTCCTGGCTCTTCTTGCTGTTTATCTATATGAAGTTTAATATCAACCTGCCCAAATTCATTAAAAAGTTTGTTGGTATTTGGGGGGGCATTATGTTGTTTATAAATTATTTTTATAATGTTGAGTCATCCTGTTCAAGAATAAGAGCTGCTTTTTTCCATTTTTCAAATCTAGTTTTGTTTTTCCAGAGTGTGTTAAACATTTTCTCATATAGGCTTTACACATTTTTGTTAAAATTATTTCAAAATATCTTCTTTGTTACTGTAGTAAGTGGTGGTGTTTTTGTTTTGTTTTGCCATATGTCCTCTAATTGGTGTCTACTAATGATCATTGGTGTCAGTTCAATGCCAACAGGAATCCCCAGTTTGGGGTGCAGTGAGGAAGGAAACTTTATTCAGTGCACACAGCAAAACTGTAATAAAGCAAGGCTGTGAAAACAACACTGCTTTTAGGTGGCCCTGGGGCAAAGCATACTTGAGGCTATGGCCATCTTTGGCTAGACAGCTTTGCTTCCCTCTGCCCTGCTCTGTGCCTGAGCAGCCCTGCTTCACTCTACTCTGGCAAGACCTCTTTGGTCGTTCAGCTCTAGCCAGGTTAACACAGTCTCCAGTGTTTGGTGGAAAGAGAGTGTGCTCCCAGAGCCAGAGGAGAGCTGGCATATATAGACAGAAGTCCTTGCCCCAGTCCCTGATTGGTCCATCCTCATGTTAATGAGGTCTCCAAATCCTCATAGCTTGAATGGTCCAAAGTCACTGTCCTGATTGGTCAGAATAGATGCACTTTGACTGGCTGCTGAAGATGTTGCTAGGGTTATAGCTACCCGGTGGGGAAAGTCTTAGTCCTATTGGTTGAAATAGGATTCCAGGAACTTTTTATAAGGGCTGGTTCAGATGGCAGGAACAGAGTGCTGGCAGGCAGTTTAGTACAGAGGAAGGTAGTTTAGTGCAGGTTTCTCCAGAAGTGCAGTTTGCGTGAGAAGCCCCTATGTAGAAATGGCTGCTAGGTTGTTTATTACATGTGACCCAGTTAAGCTACCAGGAGTCCTTCTCCGTAGATGCCTTCTCCCTCAGAGTCCACATTGGTTACTACCCTTATGAAAATTTGATTTACATGTCTTGATTTTATATTCTGCAACTTTACTGAGTTTATTGTTTCAGTCTGATCATTCACTTTCTAGGGATTTCCAGGTACACCATCATATCTGCAAATGGAGATAGTTTTACTTTTCCATTTCTTACACCTGTGATTGATTTCTTTTCTCTAATTACATTGGCTAAACCACCAGTGAGTACTGTGTGTAATAGTAGTGTAGGTAATGGGCACCCTTTTTTTGTTCTTACTCGATCTTGGTAGATATGTTAAGGAATTGTCTTAGTGATTAGTTTAGGCAACCATAACAAAACACTGTATGTAGACTGGACAGCTTAAACAACAGACATTTATTTTTTTCAGTTCTAGAGGCTGGAAGTCCCAGATTAAGGTGCCAGATTTAGTTCCTGGTGAGGGCTCTCTTATAGGCAGACACCTGTCTTTGTCCTCACATGGTAGAAAAAGGGAGGGAGAAGAGTAGGGGACAGGAAGGAAGGAGGGCAGGAGGTAGGGGCAAAGGGAAAGAGAAAAGCGAGTTTTTTTCATATTTCATCTTTTAAGAACACTAATCCTATCAGAGTAGGGTCTGTATGACCTCATTTAATCTTAATTGCCTCTGTAAAGGCCCTGTCTCTAAATACAGTCATATCTGGGGCTAAGGCTTCAACATAATGAATTTTGGGGAGGATACATTTAGTCCATAACAGGAAGTATCTCTTGATTTCAGTTTTATTGAATTAGTTTTATTAGAAAAGTGTTGAATTTTGTTGGAAAGTTTTTTTTGTCATCTGTGGATATGATTATATTATTTTTCTTTCACTCTGTTAGTATAGTATGTTATGTTAATGGATTCCCTGATACTGAACCAACTTCACATTCCTAGAATAAATAACATTTGATCCTGGTGTGTTATTCTTTTAATGTGGCATTAGATTCAGTTTCCTGGTATTATTTTGTATAGCATAAATATCAATTACAATTAGTTAATAATCAGTTTTGCATTGTCTTTATTAGGTTTATGTATAGATGTTACATACATAAATAAAAATAATTAGGAAATTTGCCTTCCTTTTCACTTTTCTGGAAAACTTTATAGAACATTTAAACAAGCTAGACTTTGAAGGCTTCAGTTTGTGAAACCATCTGGTCCAGGTGCTTTCTCGGTAAAGCAGTCACTGATTGACTTTTATTTCTTCTGAGAAAAATGATCTGTTTCGGCTTTATTGCTAAGGAGTTCAGTTTCAATAAACTTTATTTGATAAATTACCCATTTTACCTAGGTTTTTAAATTTATTTGCAGTGATGTCTACAAAATAGAATATTATGATTTTTCTCTTTAGTGGTTATTTTCCTCTTATCATATCTTGTTTTGTATATTTGTGATTTTTCTTCTTTTTTTTTTCCTTTGGTTAGCCAGTAGTCTGCCTGTTAATTTGTTCTAAAACATAGATTTTGATTTATTAATTATATTTAGATCTATTTTTTTCTGTTCTCTATCTCAGTTTCTATTTTCTTTTTCTCATGTTTTCTTTTGATTTATTTTGTTGTTTGTTTCCTAGCTAAATGCTTTTAGCTAGGAATTTAATTCATTTATATTTATTCTTTTATTTTATTGATATTTATCTCTTTTATTAAATTTATTCCTAGGTATTTTATGCTTTTTGATGTAATTATAAATGGGATTGTTTTCTTGATTTCTCCATAATTGGTTATAAAAATGAATCAGATACCGGCACATTTATTCTGTATCCTACAACTTCACTAAATTCATTTATTCGTAATAGTTTTTTAGTGGCATCTTTAGAGTTTTCTATATATAGTGTCATGTCATCTATAAATAATGAGGGTTTTACTTCTTCATTTCTGATTTGAATGCCTTTTATTTCTTTTGTTTATTTTAATTGTTGTTCAAGTACAATTTTCTATCCTTTACTCTCATCCCAGCCCACCCACCCAACCCTCCCCACCACCCTCCCATTTCCATCCGCCCCTAGTTTTTGTCCATGTGTCCTTTATATTGTTCCTGTAAACCTTTCCCCTTTTCCCCTGAAATTCCCCTGAAATTCCCTCCTCTCTCCCCTCTGGACACTGTCAGCCTGTCCTCAATTTCAGTGTCTTTGGTTATATTTTGCTTGTCTTTTTTCGTTGTTTAGGTTCTTGTTAAAGGTGAGAGCATATGGTATTTGTCTTTCACTGCCTGCCTTATTTCGCTTAGCATAATGCTTTCCAGTTCCATCCATGCTGTCTCAAAGGGTAGGAACTCCTTCTTTCTTTCTGATGCATGGAATTCCATTGTGTAAATGTACCATAGTTTTTTGATCCATTCATTTACTGATGGGCATCTAGGTTGCTTCCAACACTTGGCTATTGTAAATTGTGCTGCTATGAACATTGGGGTGCATAGGTTCTTTTGGATTGGTGTTTCAGGGTTCTTAGGATATAGTCCCAGCAGTGGAATTGCTGGGTCAAAAGGAAGATCCATTTTTAGTTTTCTGAGAGAATTTCATACTGTTTTCCATAGTGATTGCACCAATCTGTAATCCTACCAACAGTGCACTAGGGTCCCTTTTTCTCCACAACCTCTCCAACACTTGTTGTTTGTTGCTTTGCTTATGATGGCCATTCTGACTGGTGTAAAGTGGAATTTCATTGTGGTTTTAATTTGCATCTCTCTGATAGCTAGCAATTTTGAGCATCTTTTCATGTGTCTCTGGATCCTCTGTATGTCCTTCTTGGAGAAGTGTCTATTTAAGCCCTTTGTCCATTTTTTAATTGGGTTGCTTGTCTTAGAGTGATGTCATGTAAGTTCTTTATATATTTTGGAGATTAAACCCTTGTCTGAGGTATCATTGGAGGTAAAAGACCTGCATGCAGAAAACTACACAACACTGAAGAAAGAAATCAATGAAAACACAAACAAATGGAAACATACACCATGTTCATGGATCAGAAGAATTAACATAATCAAAATGTCCATACTACCCAAAGCTATTTACAGATTCAATGCAATGCCTATTAAAGTGCCAATGGCATATTTCACAGACATAGAACAAACACTTCAAAATTTTATACGGAACCATAAATGACCTCGAATAGCTGCTGCAATTTTGAGAAAGAAAAGCAAAGTAGGAGGGATCACAATACCTGATACCAAATTGTATTACAAGGCCACTGTAATCAAAACAGCCTGGTACTGGCATAAAAACAGGCACATGGACCAATGGAACAGAACAGAGAGCCCAGAAATAAACCCAAGTCTCAACAGTCAATTAATATTTGACAAAGGGGGCAGCAACATAAAATGGGGTAATAATAGCCTCATCAACAAATGGTGTTGGGAGAACTGGACAGCTATGGGCAAAAAAAGTGAAACTCAAGCACCAACTTACACTATACACAAAGATAAATTCAAGGTGGATAAAAGATTTAAATATAAGCCATGACAGTATTAAAGTCCTAGAGGAGAACATAGGCAGGAAAATCTCAGATATTTCACACAGAAACATTTTTACTGAATTCCTTTTCTTTCTTCTTTCTCATTGCTATGACTAGAACTTTCAATATAGTGGTGAACAGAAGTTATAGTGGGAATCCTTGTCTTATTCCTGGTCATAGAGGAAAAGCTTCCACGTTGTCACCATTCACTATGTTATTAGCTGTGGGTTTTTCATGTATGCCCTTCATTACCTAGAAATGTATTCCTTCTGTACCCACTTTGTTTGAGACTTTTTTTTAATCATAAAGGGATGTTGAATTTTGTCAAATTCTTTTTCAGCATCTATGGAGATGATCATATTGTTTTTATCTTTTATTTTGTTAATGTGATATATGACATTGATTCACAGATGTTGAAACATCCTTGTATCTGTGGAATGAATCCCATTTGATCATAGTATATAATCCTTTTAATGTATTGTTTAATTCAGTTTGCTAATATTTTTTTGCAGAAATTTAAAAATGTTTGATCTGTATATTGCATTGTGTGTCCACCACCCAAAGTCAAGTCATTTTCTGTTACCATATATTTGGCACCTGGGTGTGCTAATATTTTGTTGACAATATTGTCACCTATGCTAATCAAGGATATTGGCCTATAATTTTATTTTTTTGTTTTTATTTTTTGTAATGTCTTTTTTTTTTTTGGTTTTGGTGTCTGGGTAATGCTGTCTTCATAGAATGCATTTAGAAGTATTCCTGTCTCTTCAATTTTTTGAAAAAAATTTGAGAACAAAAGGTGTTAATTCTTCTTTGAATGTCTTGTAGAATTCACCTGTGAAGCTCTCTGGTCTTGGACTTCTGTTTTTTGGGGAAAATTTTTTACCATATGGAATCTGCTGCTATTCTCTTTATAACCTAATATACAGTCATTTTTGTAAATGTCCCCATGTATGCTTGAGGGGGTTTATTCCCTCAAATTTAAGATGTAAAGTTTGATAGGCATCCGAAAGATCTGTCTTATTTACTGTGGTGTTTAGGTTTTCTATATCCGTATTTTTATCCACTTGATCTCTTATTAGTGTTTCTCTTTTTGCTTTACTGCATCTCCTTGGCTTTTTGCTTTTGTAAGGGGGATGCCATATTATCACTTGGATATTATTTAAGATCTTCAATTCAAATTGTGACTTCTAGCATTAGAAAGTTTCTTCATTGTCAAATGTAGTACTTTTAAGATTGAATTCTCATTTGTCTGACATCAAGGTCATATACACACTGTTCTTATTTTGCCTTACATACCTGTTTTTGCTTATCCTTTTATTTTTAGTTTTTCTGAATCATTTTGTTTGGGGTATATTTCTCATATATAGTGTATCTTTGGATCTTATTTTATGAACCAAGTTCATTAAATGTTTTTAATAAACACTTTATTTATTTTTAGACAGAGGGGAAGGGAGGGAGAAAAAGAGGGAAAGAAACATTAATGTGTGGTTGCTTTTCGTGCACCCCCTATTGATGAATGGCAAGCCACCCAGGCATTGCCCTGACTAGGAATCGAACAGGTGACCCTTTGGTTCACAGGCCGGTGCTCAATCCAGCCAGGCTGTGATTTTTTTTATAATAGCTAAATTAATCTCATTGCATTTATTTATGGTTTGATTCCCAGTTAGGGCATGTGCCTGAGTAGCAGGCTAGGTCATGTGAGAGGCAACCACATATTAATATTTTTCTCTTTCTCTTTCCCTTCCCCTATCGCCAAAAATAAATAAACAAAATCTTAAAAAAAAGAAAGAAAAAATTGGTTTTGTGAGGCTGAACGGGAGAAATAGTAGGAGCATGGAATGGAAACAAGTTGTAGCAAGAGAGAAAACAAAATTTAAAACGAAAATAATGGGAGGAAAGAAGGTAAAATGGGATAAGAGAAAGGAGGGGCAAATATGTGAATTGAAATAAACTGTAGTATAAAATCTAGTGACTTAATATGCACAAACTTGATGGACAAGAAATGAATGTTAAAAAGCTATGCAGGAAAGATAAATCACAAATCATAGAGAAGACTACAATGGACTTCGTCTCATTAGCCTCTAGTATTTACCAGTGTTTTTTCTTCCTGGATCTGCCTCTGGTGATGTCAGATGTTGAGTCTGACTGACCTTAGGCAGCCTGTTCGAGACTTACAGGGATCTATTGTCCATGGCTGTGACCTTCAGTTGTTAATGTAGTCATTCTGTGCTCAGCACCATAAGACGGGCAGAATCCCTCTCAGGGTTGGGGCTGTTGTTTCCCCTCAGGGTGCAGCCACTCATAGGGGAGTAGTCTGCCTGAACAGGATGGCGGCTGTGTACGGGTGATGACTCCGCACCCAGATCACACAGCTACTCTCAGCTCTTTCCCCAAAACTTCTGTCCCCAGTCTCTCCCCAGGTGTCTCTAACCCACTCTGACCCCGCCTTTGCTAGAGCCCCAGGTAAGTGGTTCCAAATGAAAATTCGGGCATTGGCCCTTTAAATGGCTCTTTGTGTCTCCAGCAGAGAACAGTCCTGCCACTTTTCCTCGCTGGTGGTTATTTGTGTACTTTTTGGTCTCTGGTGCTCTAGGCTGTGGATCCCTGCTTAGGGTTTAGACCCCACTCTTCTCCAGGGCATCCAACCATCTGCTTAACTATCCCTCCAGTGCTGCCACCTGTTGGCGCCCAGCCAGCCTTCTTGCGTCTCCACCATACTCCCTACCATTCAAGTTGTGCTGAAGCTGATTCTTCTGTCTGTCCAAGGTTATAAGGTTTCTCTCTCACTATTGTTCAGTTGTTTATTCTGGGTGATTTCTCCACAATTTAGTTGTAATTCCTGATTGGTACTGGAAGGAAGTTATCATGACTTCCATTCACTCCTCCACCATCTTGCGCCTTCCTGCTCCTTGTTGTTTTTCTGTCTGGAAGATATATCCATTGAAGTCAGTGGGGTGTTAAAGTCTCCTGCTGTGTCTTTGTTTCTGTCCATCTCTCCCTTTATGTCCATCAAGATTTGCTTTACATGTTCAAGAGCTCTCGTATATTGGGTCTGTAATTGCTTACTATGGTTATATCCTCCTGTTGGATTGTTCCCTTTATTATTATGTAGTGTCCTTCTTTGTCTCTTACTATAGCCTTGGTTTTAATGTCTATTCTGTTGGGTATAAGCATTGCTACCCCAGCTTTTTTTTTCTTTTCCATTCATGTGAAATATCTTTTACCATCCCTTTACTTTTAGTTTGTGTGTACCTTTTAATCTGCGATGGGTCTCTTAGAGGCAGCATATATAGGGGTCTTGTTTTCTTGTTTTTTTTTAACTACTTTTAAAAATATATTTTATTGATTATGCTATTACAGTTGTCCCATTATCCCCCTTCACTCCCCTCAACCCTGCACACCCATTCCCACCCACATTTCCCCCCTTTAGTTCATGTCCATGTGTCATAAGTTCTTTATCTTCTACATTTCCCATACTCTTCTTGCCCTCACCCTGTCTATTTTTTTACCTACCATCTATGCTACTTATTCTCTGTACCTTTTCCCTCTCTCTCTTCCGCCCACTCCCGTGTTGCTAACCCTCCATGTGATCTCTATTTCTGTGGTTCTGTTTTTGTTCTAGTTGTTTGCTTAGTTGGTTTTTGTTTTTGTTTCAGGTGTGGTTAATAATTGCGAGTTTGCTGTCATTTTACTATACATTTTTTTTATCTTCTTTTCTTAGATAAGTCCCTTTAACATTTCATAAAATAAGGGCTTGGTGATGATGAACTCCTTTAACTTGACCTTATCTGAGAAGCACTTTATCTGCCTTTCCATTCTAAATGAAAGCTTTGCTGGATAGAGCAATCTTGGATGTAGGTCCTTGCCTTTCATGACTTGGAATACTTCTTTCCAGCCCCTTCTTGCATGTAAAGTCTCTTTTGAGAAATCAGATGACAGTCTGATGGGAACTCCTTTGTAGGTGGCTGTCCCCTTATCTCTTGCTGCTAGGATTCTCTCCTTCATTTTTACCTTGGCTAATGTAATTATGATGTGCCTTGGTGTGTTTCTTCTTGGGTCCAACTTCTTTGGGACTCTCTGATCTTCCTGAACTTCCTGGAAGTCTATTTCCTTTGCCAGATTGGGGAAGTTCTCCTTTATTGTTTGCTCAAATAACTTTTCCACTTGTTGCTCTTCTTCCCCTTCAGGTACCCCTATAATTTGGATGTTGGAACATTTAAAGATGTCCTGGAGGTTCCCAAGCCTCTCCTCATTTTTTTGAATTCTTATTTCTTCATTCTTTTCTGTTTGTTTTTTTCTTTCTTCCTTCTGATCCACTCCATTGATATGAGTCCCAGTTTCCTTCCCATCACTATTGGTTCCCTGTGCATTTTCCTTCATTTCACTTGTTGTAGTCTTCATTTTTTCATCTAATTTGCAAGCAAATTCAACCAGTTCTGTGACCATCCTGATCACCATTGCTTTGAACTGTGCATCTGATAGGTTGGCTATCTCTTGGTCGCTTACTTGTATCTGTTAGGTATGAGGGGCGAAGCCTTAGGTGTTCACCAGGGCGGAGCAACCCAGTCACTGAGTTGTGGCATTGCATATGGGGGCAGGGTCCGAGACAGAACAATGGTGCTTGCTCTGCTCTCTATCAGATTTCAGTCCCTTACGCTGCTTCCCCCAAGCTAACTAGGCCTTTTTGGTGCTAATTCCCATGTGGGTGGGCTTGTGCACGTTCTAGAACCCCATGGGTCTCTCCAGTGATCTCTCCTATGAGGCTTAGAGTCTCTCTCTGCACCTCAACCCCCACAGGTGTTTTCAATTAGTGACCCAAGGCTCTATTTCCTGGCGCCTGGACCCTGGGTTGCAGCAATGCCTCGCTTCACAGTCGCTGCCTCACTGGGTCTGCCAGCCATTGCCTGTGTGCTGAGGTCTGCCTGCTACGGTCTTGCATGCCTGGGATGTTTTACACGATGGTCCCACCGCTCTTGTGCCACAACCCTTCTCCACCCAGCTGCCCAACTCCGCCCCTCCTACCGGTCTGGATGAAAGTGTCTATTTTAACTCCTTAGTTGTCCGACTTCCATACAGTTCATTTTCTGTCAGTTCTGGTTGTTACTCTGTTTCTAAATTGTTGTTGTCCCTATCTTGGTTGTGTGAGGAGGCACAGTGTGTCTACCTATGCCTCCATCTTGGCTGGAAGTCGCGGGGGTCTTGTTTTCTTATCCATTCAGCTACTGTAAGTCTTTTGGTTGGAGCATTTAAGGCATTTACATTTAAGGTGATTATTGATAGATATATATTAAGTACCATTTTTTTGTTAGACTCTTTTCCTCTGGTTTCTTCCTCCCCCTCCTCCTCCTTGTACTCCTCCTTCTTCCCCTTCTTTCTTTTCTTCCTCTTCTTTCTTTCTTCTTCTTCTTCTTTCTTCTTTCTTCTTCCTTCTTCTTCTTCTTCTTCTTCTTTCTTCTTCTTCCTCCTCCTCTTCCTCCTTCTTCTTCTTCTTCTTTTTCCTTCTTCTTCTTCCTCCTCCTCCTCCTCCTTCTTCTTCTTCTTCTCCTTCCTCTTCTTTGCCCTTTAACATTTGTTGCAGTATTGGTTTGGTGTTAATAAACTGCTTTAGCTTTTTCTTAATCTGGGAAGCTCCTATTTCTCCTTCAGTTTTAAATGATAGCCTTACTGGGTAAAGTAGCCTTGGTTGTAGGTCCTGGATTTTCATCACCTTAATTATTTCATGCTACTCCCTGCTGGCCTGAAATGTTTCTGATGAGAAATCAGGTGACAGTCTAGTTGGAGTTTCCTTGTATGTATGTAACTACCTGCTTTTCTTTTGGGGATTTTGGGGTTCTCTCCTTATCTTTAGGCCTTGCCAATTTAATAATGATGTGTCTTGGAGTGGGCTTCTTTGGCTCCAACTTATTTGGGACTCTCTGAGCTTCCAAGGCCTGTGTGTCTTTTTCCTTCACCAAATTAGGGAAGTTTTGGTCATTATTTCTAAATAGATTCTCAATCCCTTGCTCTCTCTTTTCCTTCTAGAATTCCAGTGATGTGGATGTTGTTATGCTTTATGTTGTCCCAAAAGTTTCTTAAGCTCTCCTCATTTTTTTTTAATTCTTCTTGCTGCTCTGTTTGGGTGCTTCTTTTTACCTTGTCTTCCAAATCACTGATTCAGTTCTCCACTTCATGTAACCTACTGTTTATTCTTGCCAGTGTATTATTTATTTCAGGCATCACATCCTTTTTTACCGACTGGTGCCTTTTTATGGTTTATATGTCTTTTTTTTTCATGCTGGTGAGTATCTTTATAATCATTACTCTGAACTCTCTATCTGATAAATTGCTTGCCTCCATTTCATCTAGGTCTTCTGGGGAATTCTCTTGTTTTTTCATTTGGGGCTTGTTTTTTTGTCTTTCCATTTTGGCTGCTCTTTGTGTTTGTTTCTCTGGATTAGGTAGATTTACAAGACCCTGGTGCATGTCTAAGGCAAACCCTCACTGTGCCTGGCCCTGGGCAACCTGTTTTGATCTATCAGCGATCCACAGCATGTGGCTCCCTCTGCTGGGCCTGTTTGTGTGCAGAAAGAACCAACCTGTTCACCAAGGCTGGCTTATTTCAACACTGGACCTGTGGGAGGGTTAGCTAAGTCTCAGAGCTCCCCGAAATCAGACTCTGCCTGCAGGCTTTCTGTAGGGTTGGTTAATCAGTGAATATCTTCCAACCATTACTCCTCAGCAGTCAGACTTAAGCACCATAGGGTGGGGCAGAGTATTTCTTGTGGGTGGGGTTATTCCTTTGCCTCAGGCTGATGCCATTGAGAGAGGAGTGCTGTGCCTAAGACCAATGGCTCCTGCAGTATAGAGAATGACTCAGCACAGGGATCCTGGCAGCTGATCCTTCAGCTCTCTCCCCAGAGCTACCAGCCCCAGACTCTCCTCAAGCATGTCTAGTCCATTCTGCCTTCCATCGGCAATGAATGCAAACAAAATTTTTCTGCATTGGCCCTTTAAGAGGCTCTCGGCCTCTCCAGCTGTCTCTTCCTGGTGGACAGAAAGCCTGCTACTTTTTCACAGCTGGATGTTATTTGCATTCCTTTCCCGGTTCTAATGTTGTAGGCTAGGGAGCCTAGCTTGGGGTTTAGACCCCATACTTCTCAGTGGGAACCCCCTTGGCCACTGAAATATCCCTCTGGAACTTCAGCTGCTCCAATGGGAGCCCAGCCAGGCCTCCTGTGCCTCCTCCCCACTCCCTACCAGTCACATTGTGGTAAAGTGGTTTCTTCTGTCTGTCCATGGTTATACGGCTTCTCTCCAGCTAGTATTCAGTTGGTCATTCAGGATGATTTTTCTATAATTTAGTTGTAATTCCAGTTTGTCCTGGGAGGAGGTTAGTGTAACTTCCATTTATGCTTCCCCCACCTTTAATCCATCTCTAAGTTTTCTAAATCCACAGTGAAATATATTAAATGCTCTCTATCAGTCTTGCTGCTCAAGTTCTCCCAGGCAGCCTTGAATGGATGAAGTTCATTTTTGAATAGATTGATTCCTTAAGAATGTCTTATGAGTGCAAAGTCTCTTACATGTTTAAAATTGTTTATTTTTAAGTTTTTTTTTTTTAAAGATTTGCTTATTTATTTTTAGAGAGGGTAGGGAGGGAGAAAGAGAGAGTGAGAGAAGCATGAATGTGTGGTTGCTGGGGGTCATGGCCTGTAACCCAGGCATGTAGCCTGACTGGGAATCAAACCTGCGACACTTTGGTTCGCAGCCCGTGCTCAATCCACTGAGCTACACCAGCCAGGGCTATTTTTAAGTTTTTTATGATTTTGAGAGTCAGCTTGATTATATATATGTCCTTGAGTCACCTCTTCCTTTGGTGTTTTGAAAAATACTTTCATTATTATCTTGCTTTTACATTTATCTTTGAGAAGTTGATACCAGTTCACTTCTGTTTCCCTTAAAGGTATTTGATCTTTACATAGAGGTTGTGAGACTTCACAGTTTACCTTTAATCAAGTCTAATAGTTTTACAGGCATTTATGTTGAAGTTGATCATTGTGGGCTAATTTTCATTGGTTTCCAGTGAGTGCTTTCAGTATGCAGATTCAGATCTTTTAGAACATTTGCTTGGATAATAGTTTTAATATTACTTCTGTTATCTTGTATATCTTTTTTGGACACCTTAATTATTAGAAAATTGTGTGTGTGTTTGGCAAGGTACTATTTCCCCTTCTTGCTTTATTTTTTAACCCCTTTACCATGCAGTTTCCAAAGTATGTGTACCTACTTCTTTCATCAAAGTGTTTCCTTTCCAAAATTGCCTGGTCAGGATTTCTGCATTCATAAGTTCCTTTCCTAAAGTCATTATTCTCATCTATCAATGTATTGTTTTTTAATATTTTCTGGTTGTCCACAGGATTATCTTGGTCATCTTTGTCTCACTCAAAAGAGTCTTTCATTAACTGTGCCACATAAGTTACTCTTAGACTCCGTGAATTCCATTGATATACTTCAGGGATCTATGAACCTAATAAAAACAAAGTATTTTCTGTTCTCTAGTTTTTTCTCTTTTTTTAAACTTTTTTTGTGAAAAATAATTACGTCAAAGTGTTCAGTATTGTTTCATTTGAAAGAAGTGAGGTGGTTTGCAATATTATCATCATTGTTAACATTTTACATTTAGAGTAGTTCCCCATGGTCAGAAATTAAAGAAGTAATATCTCATCTTAATCATTATAGGCATCTTGCACATTCAATATGAGCCACAGAGGCTCATGTGGAGATACAGTCCTAACCTATGAAAACATGAAGTTGAGAGGATAAAGGATCTCACATCTACTCATTGTGAAAACACAGTGATTACTGTGAATATTTTTCATGAGAAGACTTGATAGGAACTTAAACTTACCTATCATGCAGAAGCATCCCTCATGCAGAAGCATCATATGAGGTTGTTTTTTGCATTGCCATATATAATTCAAAAGATGTTAGTGAATCTTTGTGCCCTGGAATAGTTAAGCTGGTTTGTGGACTGGAAAGTTTGTTTCCCAGCAAAACTTTGAAAGACATTTCTTGGTGTGTTGTGTATGTATCACCTGTGATGCTTGGCAACCCATCTGGTTTTGCTGAAGACTACACATTGTTATGACTCATTGTTTTTACAGTAGTATAGTTGGCATGAGAAACTCTGCCAGCTATCCTGAAAAAAGTTGTCAACTTAGTAAGAGCCAGGGCTTTCTTTGAGTCACCATCTTCTTTTTTTTTTTTTTTTAGTATATTTTATTGATTATGCTATTACAGTTGTCCCCTTTTTTTTCTCCCCTTTATTCTCCTCTGCCCTGTACCCACTCCCCCAAGTTCATGTCCATGGGTCATATATATAAGTTATTTGGCTTCTCTACTTCCTGTACTATTCTTTTTTTTTTTTTTTTAGATTTTATTTATTTATTTTTAGAGAGGGAAGGGAGAGGGGGGGAGAGAGAGAGAGAGAGAAACATTGATATGCGGTTGCTGGGGGCCGTGGCCTGCAACCCAGGCATATGTCCTGACTGGGAATCGAACCTGCGATGCTTTGGTCCACAGCCTGTGCTCAATCCACTGAGCTATGCCAGCCAGGGCTTTTATTATTTATTTATTTATTTATTTTAGACCTGTACTATTCTTAACCTCCCCCTGTCTATTTTGTACCTACCAATTATGCAGTTATGCTTCTTATTCCCTGAACCTTTCCCCCCATTCTCTCCCTTAACCCTCCCCTCTGATAACCCTCTGTGTGATCTTCATTTCTGTGATTTTGTTCCTATTCTAGTTGTTTGCTTAGTTTGCTTTTGTTTTAGGTTCATTTGTTGATAGTTGTGAATTTGTTGTCATTTTACTGTTCATAGTTTTGATCTTCTTTTTCTTCAGTAAATCCTTTTAATATTTCATGTAATAAGGGCTTGGTGATGATGGACTCCTTTAACTTGACCTTATCTGAGAAGCACTTTATCTGCCCTTCCATTCTAAATGATAGTTTTGCTGGATACAGTAATCTTAGATATAAATCCTTGCCTTTCATGACTTGGAATACTTCTTTCCAGTCTGTCCTTACATGCAAGGTTGCTTTTAAGAAATCAGCTGATAGTCTTATGGGAACTCTTTTGTTGGTAACTTTCCTTTTCTCTTGCTGCTTTTAAGATTCTCTCCTTATCTGTAATCTTGACTAATGTAGTTATGATGTGTCCTGGTATGTTTCTTCTTGGATCTAACTTCCTTGGGACTCTCTGAGCATCTTGCACTTGGATGTCTGGTTCTTTCTCCAGATAAGGGAAGTTCTCCTTCATTATTTGTTTAAGTACGTTTTCCATTTCTTGCTCTTACTCTTTTCCTTCTAACACTCTTATGATTCAGATCTTGGAATGTTTAAAGTTGTCCCAAAGTTTCCTCAGCCTCTCTTCATTATTTTGAATTCTTGTTTTTTCATTCTGTCCTGGTTGAATGTTTGTTTCTTCCTCTTTTTCCAAATCGTTGATTTGAGTCCTGGTTTCCTTCCCTTCACTGTTGGTTCCTGGACATTTTCCTTTATTTCACTTTGTATAGCCTTCATTTCTTTATTTTTTTGACCATACTCAGTCATTTCTGTGAGCATACTAATTACGAGTGTTTTGAACTCTGTATCTGATAGGTTGTCTGTTTCCTTGTTGCTTAGTTCTTTTCCTAGAGTTTTGATCTGTTCTTTCATTTGGGCCATATTTCTTTGTCTCTGCTCACTTGTTATGTTGTAAGGGGCGGGGCCTTAGGCATTCACCAGAGCAGAACAACCCACTTTGCTGTCTTGTGGCACTGTCTATGGGGGAGGGGTCTGAGAGAGAACAATGCCGCTTGCTTAGCTTTTGCCCTACTTTCCATCCCTTCCCTCCCTTTGCACAAGTGGATTGTGCTTTTTCAAGTACTGATTCCCAGGTGGGTGGATTTATGTACATTCTAGGACCCCATGGACCTCTCCAACGGACTCTGCCATTCTGTGAGACTGGGCGTTTCTCCCACTGGCACTGCAACCTCCACAGGGTTTTACAGCCAGTGGTTTTGAGGTTTTATTTTCCCTCGCAGGAACCATGGCTGCAGGGTCTGTTTTGCTCCCCAGTTGTTCCTACTGGTTTATCTACAGGCAAATATGGGATATCCTGGTCCAACAGCCACCATCTCACCCACCCCCATCTGCCAGCCCCTGCTTTTTGATGCCCTCTCTGCACTGACATTCCATCTCCACCCCTCCTACCAGTCTGGATGAATGTTTCTTTAACTTGTTGGCTGTGACTTCCATACAGTTTGATTTTTTGGCAGTTCTGGTGGTTTTTTTGTTTTTTAATTTGTTGTTGTCCTCCTTGTGGTTGTGCAAAGAAGCAAAGCATATCTACCTATGCCTCCATTTTGGCCAGAACTCTAAATTCCTTTTAAACACAGGAAATATGTGATTGTTACTTGTCTTTTTAAATATGTAAGCAAATAGTTTAATAGTTTAAAAGGAGTTTAAATTTGTAGCCTCTTATTATTCTCTGCAGGTTAGTCTTCATTGAAGCACTAAAGCTAATGCTAAATCCATTCAAAAACAACAAATTATTGTTGGTCACAGTATAAGAGAAATTATTATGCAAAGATATCTTAGTCATTCAAGAAGAGAATATGGAATTACTTCTGGTCAGGGAGCTAAATTTTATAACTCCGTCTTGCTCTTGCCCACCAAGTATAAGGCAGTGATCCTTGAAGCCCAGCTTTTTAAGGAAACTGTACTGATGGATGCTACTTAATGACAACATGTTCTCTAAACATTGTCTTGGTATTATAATGGCATCTTCTGTACTGCAGAGGCTTTAACTGTGTGTCCTGTCCCACCACACTGAGCTTTCTATGGGCAACACTGTAACTATCCAGTTTCATCACTGAATCCCCAGCATACACATATACGTACACATCACTGAATCCCCAGCATAGCTCTGACTGGATATTCTGGGGCTTGATAATATATAATCAGTAAATGAATTGGAAGGAAATTCTTCCTTTAAGAATTTCATGTTTTTGTTTTTGAGATTAAAGGTGCTTTTGTATATAGGCAATCAAAAACTGTCCCTAAGTCTGTAAATTAATTAAGTGACATTCTCCAAGCAAGCTACATTTCCATCTGTTGGAGGCGGACAGCCTTAATGTGCTTCTGCTCTAGCAAATAGCTTCCCACTCTCCCTTTTATCTTTCTAACTTGCAAGTTCCTAAGAGAAGCACTGTTCCATGGCATGCCTGTCAATAGTTTAACTGATCTTCCATTTCATTGAGAACATAGAGTGTGTTTCATGTTTCATTACAGTATTAGCTCCACATGGTAATCTCTTTTAAATTAGATGTATCTCATCGTTCTATTTAACATCTTCCAGAATTTAATATGTTGTTCTTCATCATCAACTAAAAGTACTTTTGATATGGATATAAGAAGGAGGCAGAATACACAATATTTCCATTTAATATCTTTCAGAATTTAATATGTTGCTTTTTATCATCTACCAAGAATACTTTTGATATGGACATAGGAAAGAAGCATGATAACCTTAAGATCTCTAACCTCTATGCAAGTGGATACAAACTCATTACTAATAGGGGCAGGTAAAGTAAGACAGGTAGCAAGACAGGTAAAATAAGTGACTGAAATGGACTAGATGTAATAACGGCATTGCCATAATGAAAAAAATCATAACCAAGCTTAAGGATTAGGGCATTAGGGAGTATTGGGGACTGTGGCAAACTGGAGCATGACTTTTTCTTTCAAAGAGGACAGCTACTAAAGTACAACGATTTAGAAAACTGGCCCAGGTTTTGTTTTTTTTCTTTGTGATTTTCTAAGAGAAGTAGGAAATTCAGAATTGATATGAAGTTTCCAGACTTTTAAAAATTTGGCAACTAATTCAAGCATTTTTGAAATGGCGCATGGCCCAAAACTGCTGGCCAAGAGGCCAAGTAAAATATATCTGCCTCCTAATTTATATTCTGAGCCATAGATTCCAGCTTGTGCCCTATACTTCTTTCAGATTTGCTCACGCAAAAGCAGTGTATTCTTACCATATACCAAAGTAAATTTCTGGTTGTATTAATTTTTGGTCGTTTCATAACATTACTACAGAATTAGCAACTTAAAACAACACAGTTAGTATCTGAGTTTCTGAAATTCAAAAATCTGGGCATGGTATGACTGCTCAAGGTCTTGCCTGACTGAAATCAGGATACCAGCTGAGGATAAAGGTTCTCTTCCAAGCTCACTGGTGGTTGGCAGAATTCATTTCCTTGTAGTTGTAAAACTGGGGTCCCCATTTTCCTGCTACTTGTTGGCCAGGGATGGCTTTCAGTTGCTAGAGATAATAACTAGAGACAGTCACCTGGAGGGATAGGTCATGACTCCTCCTGTTTCTAAAAGATCGCATCATTCTTTGAGATTCATCACCACCTCTCCATGTCAGTTTATCCTAGGAACTGCAGAATGTTGGCTAGGTTGTCTGTATGTTTTAGCGGTTATGAATAATGCTGCAGTGAAATATGATGTACAACTGTGTGTGGACATATGTTTACACTTGTCTTGAGTATATGCCTAGGGGTAGAATTGCTGGGTCATGTGGTAGCTCTTTGTTTAACTTTTTCAAGAACTGCCAGACTGTTCTCGAAAGCAGCTGCACCACTTTACAGTCCTATGAGCAGGCCATGAGGGTTCTAACTTTTCAGCCTCCTTGCCAACGCTTGTTATCCGTCTTTTTGATTCTAGCTATCCTAGTGGGTGTGAAGTGATATGGGTTTGATTTGTATTTCTATGGCTAATTTTTTTTTGGTGTTGCACATTTCCTGTATCTGAAGAAATGTAGAATGACATGTATCCATCATGGTAGTATTATACGGAGAATTTTTCACTGCCCTAAAAGTCCTCTGTGCTCTCCTTGTTCTTCCTATCTTCATAGTTTCACCTTTGCAGGAATCAGACAATCCGTAGCCTTTTCAGATTGCCTTCTTTCACTCAGTTATATCCATTTGAAGTTCCTTCTTGTCTTTTCATGACTGGATAGCTCATTTCTTTTTAGTGCTGAATAATACTTCATTGTCTGGATATACCACAGTTTATTCATTCACCTACTATAGGACATCTTGGGTACTTCCAAGTTTTGGAAATAATAAATAAAGCTGTGATAAACATTTGCATGCAGGTTTTTGTGTGGACATAGGTTTTTCAGCTCCTTTGGGTAAATACCCAGGAACACAATTGCTGATTGTACAGTAAGACTGTTTAGTTTTTTCTAAAAAATTCCTGAACTGTTTTACAAAGTGGCTGTACTATTTTACTTTCCCACCAGCAATGAATGAGAGTTTCTAATGATCCACATATTTGCCATCATTTGGTGTGAGCGTTCTGGATTTTGGCCGTTCTAATATTTTGTCATCGTTTTTAATTTGCATTTTCCTGATGATATATGGGGTAGTGGTGTAGAGCATCTTTTCATATGTTTATTTGCCATCTGTATATCTTCTTTGGTGAAGTCTCTGTTAAGATCTTTGGCCTATTTTTAAACCAGTTTGTTGTTGTTGTTGTTGTTGTTGTTGTTATTGTTGAATTTTAAGAGTTCATTGTATAGTTTGGATAAGAGTCCTTTTTAAGGTAGCTTTTATCAGATGTGTCTTTTGCAAATATTTTTTCTCAGAAGTCCAGTTTATTGATTGTTTCCTTCATGGATCATGCCTTTGGTATTGTATCTAAAAAGCCATAATCATATCCAAGGTCATCCAGATTTTCTCCTATGTTATCTTCTAGAAGTTTTATAGTTTTGCATTTTACATTTTACTTAAATACCTTTAAGTTTATTACCCGTTTTTTAGTTAATTTTTGTGAAGGATATGAAGACTGTGTCTAGGGTTTTTTATTTTGTTTTGTTTTGTTTTTGTATTAAGATGTCTAATTGTTCCAACACCATTTGTTGAAAAGACTACATATGCTCCATTGTATTACCTTTGCTTTCTTGTGCTTTCAGTTAACTATATTTACTTGGATCTATTTCTGAACTCTGTTCTGTTCCATTGATCTATTTGTCAATTATTTTTACCAATATACTGCCTTGATTACTATAGTTTTATATAGTATTGAAGATAGTGTCAGTCCTCCAGCTTTGTTCTTCAATATTGTGTTGGCTCTTCTGGGTGTTTTGTCTCTCGACGTAAACTTTAATTTAATCAATATACATAAAATATTTTCCTGAGGTTTTGACTTAGATTTCATGAATCTACAAATCAAGTTGGGAAGAATTGACCTCTTCATAATATTTAGTCTCCCTGTACATGAACATGGAACATCTCTCCATTTATTTAGGCTTTTGATTTTGTTCTTCAGAATTTTGTAATTCTCTTCATATACATTTTATATTTCATTTGGGGGGGATGCTAATGTAAATTGTGTTTTAAATTTTAAATTTCACTTGTTCATTGTTTTTATATAGAAAAGCAATTGACTTTTGCATACTAACCTTGTATTCTTCAGCCTTGCTGTAATTACTTATCAGTTACAGGAGCTTTTTTGTCAGTTCCTTTGGATTTTCTACATAGACAATCATGTCATCCATGAATGAAGACAGTTTTGTATCTACCTTTCCAATCTGTGTAATTTGTCTTACTGTGTTAGCTAGTATTTCCAATATGATGTTAAAAGAGTGGTGAGAGCAGACGCCTTGCTTTGCTCCTGATCTTATTGGGAAAGCTGTAATTTCTCACTGTTAAACATGGTGTTAGCTATAGATTTTTTGTAAATATTCTTTATCACACTGAGAAAGTTCCCCTTTATTCCTACTTTACTGAGAGTTTTTATCATGAATTGAGTGTTGGTTTTGTCAAATGCTTTTTGTGCATCTATTGATTTGATCATGTGTTTGTTTGTTTTTGCCTATTGGTATGACAGATTGCATTAATTGATTTTCAAGTGCTAAACCAACCTGCATATGTGAGATGAATCATACCTGATCATGGTGTATAATTCATTTTGTACATTGTTGGATTTGATTTGCTAATATTTCATGAATAATTTTTGCATTTTCATGAGAAACATTTGTCCATGGTTTTCTTATAATGTCTTTGGTTTTGGTTTTAGGGTGATGCTGGTCTCATAGAATAAGGAAGTACTCCCTCTGCTTCTCTCCTCTGAAAGTGATTTTAGAAAACTGGTATAATTTTTTCATAAATGTTTGGTAGAATTCACCAGTGAATCCATTTGTGCCTGGCGCTTTTTCTTTTGAAATATTATTAATTATTGATTAAATTTCTTAAATATAGGCCTATTTAGATTGTCTTTTTTTTTGTTTGAGTTTTGGCAAATTATGCCTTCCAGGGAACCAGTCCATTTCACTTAGGTTAGCAAATTTGTGGACATAAGAGTTGTTCATAGTATTTCTTTATGATCCTTTTAAAAGTCCATGGGATCTGTAGTGAGGTGTCCCCACTTTTATTTCTGATTTTAGTGATTTATGCCCTCTTTTTCTTATTTAGCCTTACTAAAGGCTTATCAATTTTCTTTTCAAATAACCTGCTTTTGGTTTTATTTTTTCCTATGGATTTTCTGTTTTCAATTTTATTGATTTCTGTTCTAATTATTATTTGTTTTCTTCTACTTGGAATTTAATTTGCTTTTCTTTTTCTCATTTTCTAAGGACTAATAATTTTTAAACATTTTTATTTTCCTGGACACATGGATTCTTTTAGACTGTAATCCAGAGTTTCAAGGGTATTATGGTGATTAAGATAATATTTTTAATTTTTTATATGTATTCCCAAACTGTGTTTTGAAATATGTCTCTTATTTGTTTATTCATGAGAATCTCTAGATATTTTGGCTGACTGAGAACCATCAGCAGAACCTACAGTTGTTGTCTATTAAATGCTTTATTTTGCTTTAGGAGTACCTTTGAATGGACAAACTGGGGACATTGTATTAAAGAATTAACAAGCATATGAGAAGGGGACCCAAAAAAACTGGAATTGTCTTCTGGAGGGTGGGTCCCTTGTAGTACAAGTTTTCCCCACTAGGTGGGTGTTCTAGGAACCCATCTGTATCAGTGTACTATCCAGCATGGTTGTGAGAGGCTGCACTCAGCTTCAGTGAATTTTTTTGAAGGCTCTTTCAACAGATTAGCCCATTTCATGATGGTGGTTTACAAGCACACCTGCCCACACCATGCTAAGTGTTCAGCAGTTTTTGATTGATAATGGCATGACACCAATGCCCTACCCTCCCTATTTACCTGATCTTGCCCTGAGCAACTTTTTTTGTTTCCCCCAAATGAGAAAAGTCCCCAAAGGGAAATGTTTTGCTGATGTGGAAGAGGTGAAACTAAAATCAGCAGAAGCACCTAGCATCAAAATCAGCGGGTTCAAGAAGTGTTTTGAGCAATGGAGAAAACGTCTCATAGGTGTGTTGCTTCTAATGGAGAGTACTTTGAAGGTGACTGAAGTTTAAACATGTAAGAATAAATACACATTTTTTTATAAATAAATTCTAGGTTTTTGGGGGTCCCCATCTTGTATTGTCCAGATTAGGAATGGTTTTTCTTCTTCCTTTCCCGGAGTGTTTTGCTAAGTGTGTGCGTTATTTGTGTAATGGGTGAAACCTGTGATCAAAGGCGAGCCAAGTGAGGAGGGGGAGAGTCAGCTGTGAATAGCAGGTGAAGGCAGGTGTTTGTTTATCTTGTACTTTTTGACGCATTTAAGCACTTATCAGGTCAGTTGTTGTATTTTTCTTTCTCTGTTTTTGAAATTGTGATTATCCATTCTTCAGCACTGCCTTTTTGAGTTTCACAGAATAGAAGTGGTTTAAAGTATGTTTTGTTTCTACCACAGATTGAATTTACTCACATTTTGGAGGACAACATAACCTCAAACAAATGGTGAAACTGGAATGCAAATAAAAAATACTTTTATGGTTCTATCCATATTAAAGGGGTTAGAAAGTTTTTTAAAACATTGTTTCACGTACATTTGTTTATTTTTTATTTATTTATTTTTAGAGAGGGAAGGGAGGGAGATAGAGAGAGAGAGACAGAGAAAATTCAATGTGCGGTTGCTGGGGGTTATGGCCTGCAACCCAGGCATGTACCCTGGCTGGGAATCGAACCTGGGACACTTTGGTTCCCAGCCCACGCTCAATCCACATTTGTTTATTTTTATAGACATTTTTATAAACATCTTTGTGAGGCATGATAGGTACTTTTTAAATATAATCTCTCTCCTTTTTACCTAAAAGGATCTGAAAAGTCAGTATTTGTACTGAGCACCTTAATTAGCCTTGTAATAAAATCACACATACATACATACATCCTTACCTGGCAAAAGACAGCTAGTGCTGATGAACCCAGATGAAACTGTTGTTCACGTTTACAAAAGTGAATCGATAAAGATGCTGGTCGACATAATTTCTTTTGCATTTACCTATTCCCACTGGCCTATAAGATGTAATGTGATAGGCACTGGCTCTGCACACATTTGGGTTTATTAACAAATTATATAGCATTCAAAAATATTACCATTTGAGCTAATATTTGGAATAATGTGAAATATATATTACTCTGATATTAAATATTTTGTATCCAAAAATAATATAATATTTAATATTTATCCTCTTAACTAGACTATTTCCAAGTTACTTGATTGTAAAAAACAAGTCTGATGATTTAATCATCTTTACTTTCTGCATATTCAGATAATTGGTAGGGTTCTTTGATAATGTGTTATTTTGCTTGAATGTTAGAAATATTGATAACTTTTTAAATTACATTCTATATTTAGAAATAGAAGGTGTGTGGGGTTTTTTTTTTTTGCATAGTTGATGTTTCTAAGGAAGAAACAGATGAGCGAGATGTATTTTATATTGAAAACCATAGCAACTAAGACAAGTGTATACATTGACCTTACTGTTTGTTTTTTATTCACTAAATGCTAATTGAGAAGTTGTTGGGTTTTTTTAATTTCAATATAAATGATTACCTGGAGGGATTGACAAAGTTCAGCAATCCTTGGAAGAAAAATCGAGGAAGTTCATAAAAGGTTTGAGAGGTGCCTTGGGGCCAGGAATCTAGGTACACAGGTGGGGAGCATGTGAAGAATGTTACTGATGACTATCAATTTATTTGTGGGCCACCTGCCTGCATGAAACACATTTAATTTTAATTTTTTAAAAAATTGTTATTATTTTAAAGAATATAAAACTATTTCACAATAAACTGAATCTTCAGAAGGTCAGTGATGCTTGTGCTTGCTGTGGTGTGTGTGTTTTTTTTTTTTAATCACTTGAACAGTTACTACTTTTTTTTTTATCCTCCAGCATAATGGGATTTTTAAGCACTAAACATTCTAGTTATTTTATACTGTTTAGGATGCCATTTCGTATATTATTCTTATTCTCTTTTCTACACTGATTTCATGAGAATCACCACAAACATCTGTTTTTCTTTAATTTTTAGGCAAATACTGTGGTCTGGGGTTGCAGATGAACCATTCAATTGAATCAAAAAGCAATGAAATTACAGTGCTGTTCATGAGTGGAATCCATGTTTCTGGACGAGGATTTTTGGCTTCTTACTCGGTTATTGATAAACAAGGTAATTTTCACTTTATACCATAGCTCCTGCATTTTATAGTCTGTAAAAACAACAAAAAAATGTTTCAGTACCTGTTATCTAAATTTGGAATAGAGTAGAAAGACTGAACAGTTAATAATAAGTACATAAATCTGACAAATAAAAGTAAATCAGTTTTAGAGTCTAATAATTAAAAATATGTTAACTTTTATATATAAAAGTCCATATATTTCCTTCTCATTAGTAAATACTGATTTTCTACTCTTTAAAATATTGGAACACAAACAATAATAAGTTGTAAAAACCTGTCAATTACTGAAATATGTAGTATATCAATTTAAAGCTGTATTATCTACATGTTACCATTTCATAGTACTGTGTTAAAGACAATGTTACCATTTTTCTCAAAGAATACAATCTCATATCACCAGAAATACACTGGTTGGTATCTGCATCATTATAAAATAAACATGAAATATTTTCCAAAAATGTAATGTTTAGAAGGATGGGCTAAAGTCAAGGTTATTACATGGAATAGAATGCACAGTTGATCTGAGTCTCAAAGATGAAGTGCTAGACTTGAATGAAGTCTCTCCTGTGTTTTGGCCATTTGGTGTGTATTCATTCCCCCCTGCCCTTAAGGGTACTGTGGTGAGGAAAGTCAAGAAGTGTTGCTAGTACAAGGATATATCAGAACAGATATTTCAGTATTCAACAATAATTTATCTATGTTTACCACTTAAAATTAAAAATTTTTTTAATTGTATAAGTGAGAAAATTGTCAAGAACCTCCCAGGTATGAAAATGTAGGCCCTGGAAATGACCAAGGGAAATGCAAACTGCTCCTTCTCAGCTATGGTAGTTTTGAAATAAATATTATATATTTCGTTAAAAGTTTTGTTTAGAATGTGATAGAGAAAAAAGTTGTTCTTTGTGAGGAGGAGCTGCTTCCCTTAGTTTTTAAGCTGTGGAACAAGGTATGAAGGCTAATCCCTCAGTGTCTCAGCCCCCGATGGGCAGTGACCTCGGAACACTACAGGTGGCTTGTCAAAACATGAGAAAAACATACAGAGACAACCGAGTCGTGTGGAGAAATAGGGACAGAACGGCCACTCTCTCTAGTGGGGAGCTCCTCGGCCATCCTCCCTAGGGGAGAGCGCTTCATTCTCCCGCCCGAGCAGGTTTTTATTGGGTTCTGTTTACACGGGAATTCAGGCAAAGCTCAATACTCATTGCCAGGAAGTAAGGATCAAACAATAGATAAGAAGGAAGTCTGAGGGCCTATTTTGAGTCAGGGTCAGATAGCTAAAGAGCTGTAAAACTTTGAGAAACAAACTTACTTCTTCCTTGGACCCTTATCAGTTAATTGAGAGCATTCTAAACAAAGCAGGTTTCACAGGATTTTACATCTTCTTTCTTAGGCCTGATCACCCAGGGAACACGCCCTTTCCAGCAGAGCCATACCACCCTGTCATTGTTTCAGGCTTAGGTGGAGCAAGGGAACTAAGGCAACCAAGAGTTTAGGAGATTTTCTCACAGACAATGAGGACTCAGGCTATGTCAAAGCTGAGGGGTGAGGGTCCATCACCCCCTTTTGCTGTAGCCCCCAAAGTCCTTCCTTGGGGGCCTCCCATGTGATCGTGCCTGTCTTAGGTCATTCCCCCCTTGGGGAATCTTACCCATCATTGGCTAACTGACCAAGCATTGGGGGCCAGTTATGGATGAAGTAAAAGGAGCAGAAGCATTGCTCCTGCCAGGGAGATAAGCCTGTCTCCTTGGTGACTTATGGTTCCAAGGTCGTTCCCTCAGCCTTAGCCTTGGCAGGGGTTACAGCTTCTGATACCAGGCAGGGCAGTCCCCAACACCTCAGGGAGAATGAGAAAGAAAACTCATTGGATGCAATAATAGAAGGAGAAGAAATTTATGCTAATGAACATAATATCTTTGATGTTATGAACAATTAATATCTTTGACAGAACCAGGACATCTAAGGGAATGTAGTGTTGTAGAAGGGGCACTAGGTAACCCTGGAAGCAAAACCAGGTGACCTCTAGCCAATCATTTGACCTCTGTGAACCTCATCTGCAAATGGATTGGCTGTGAGGAATAAATACCTATTTAGTGCCTGTAGCCACACAACAAATGTTAGTCACCCCCCACCCGTTCACCACTGTACACACACACACATACTGATTTTCCTCATCCCCTAATATCAAAACAGTAAGGTAAAAAAGAATATGATGATTGATTTTCATCCTTTCAGTTTTATTTCCTGAAAGTCTTTGATTGATAACACGAGAGGATAGAAAATAAATGTTTAGTTTGCTCTTATTCTTAAGTTTCTTGGTCTTAATATCACATTAAATTATTATTTTGCTTGATATTTTCCCCCCTTCTTTCTTTGTTATTTGTTGAGATGAAGGTTTTTGGAAAATAAGTATTGTCTCTTTAAAAAAAAAAGTTGTTATATTGGATATTTAAATTATGGAACGTTTTGATCCATAAGTGTTCTGCATTCAAGTTTCTTAAGAATTGACGATTATTTCAGGTAACAGAATCAGTATGTTGTAAACTTACATACATTTATGCCAAATTGATTCCAAATAGCTATGACATTATTTTACATAAATCCTCGCTTCCATAGCTTTTAAAAGAATTTCCACCATAATCTGGAAGTTTTTTTATAGTAACACTTTAAAATTTTACAGTCATCTTGGGAAATCCTCATTCCACAGCTCTCTCCTGAGGGTTTTGTTTTTTTTTTTTAATATCCTTTTTCCATCCAGTCAGCATTTGTTTTATTTGAAGTTGAGTGAATTGGCTAAATTCAAGAGAAGGTGAGTTAAATATCTTAATACTGCTTCTTGGGTGGCTTTTAGTCAGTTTATTATAATGACTCATTCATTTGAAGGCTGGTTGGTTTGGGTTGAGAGCTTCAGTTTATTTCCATCCAGGAAACTTACTGCTGCACTGAATTCCATGAATATTTTCAAGGAACATCGCTACAGTTCCCCAGTTTAGCAACCTAGTTGAAGTTTTAGAGTTTTTGAGAATGAAGGTTGTAAAAATTTTGCTTCAACAGTGTCTTCATTTGTTCAACTCTCGCAGATTTGTTAATCTAATAGGATGTGTGGTAGAGTCCTGATTTGTTTGAAATAGACTGATTTTCATTACCTTATGCAAGAGCCTATTGCAAAATTCTATTCCTTTTAATGCCTTATGTCCTGCTATATGATTGCCATTGAGAAAAGAGCAGTAAATAATACAGATGCAATCATACCTTCATGGGCTTTACAGCACAGAGCTGGACAGAAGATCTCAAACTCATGGTTACTTAATTGTAGTTGTGGTATAATGTATAATTAAGTCCAGTAAGTACAGTGAAGGATACATTCACCAGATAGGGGCCAGAGAGGAGTGGGGAGGAGAAAATTGATAAAGAATCAAGTTCTCCTGAAGACATCACTTTTAAGTTGAGAAATGAAGGATTAATTGGAGGTTCCAGACAGACAAGGCATTAAGAACAGTCTAGGGGAGACAACAACAAGTGCAAATGTCTCGTGGTAGGAAGGAGTTTGGGGAACCAGAAAAGAAGCCGGCACAGCTGGGGTGAAGTGAATACATGGCAAGTAGGTCCCGTTATTCAGGACTTGGTAGAAAATGTAGGGGTTGAAGCTTGACCGGATTTATGTTTTTTATAGCTTTCATGGTTTTATTCTTCTGTTATTTTTAATGATCTTTGAGCAGTAGTTTCTACTATTTTCTATTACCAGTTATATGGTTTTTTTTTTAAATTTTCACCTGTGAACACTGTTTTGAAAGATTGTATCTACCAGTGAAAGGGAAAGTTTTCCCATTTCCCCATTGGATAGCAAGCAGAGACATGTAAACATTAATCAGCATTTTCAGTGATTATGAAAGGATTGGGATTTCCACTTGGAGTTAGTATAATTCCATCAGATTACAACTAGACTCTATGAAATTGAGTTTTCCACCTGAGAATTGAAGATATGTGTGTACCTTAAAGATAATCTGGACATCATATTAACAACACAATTATTTAGAGTTCTATAGAGAAAAACTCCTAAGTTACTCCTGCTCTTACTAAGAGGCAGAAGAACCAGCCTGTTACTCAGAGGTCCAGACTCAGTAACTCAGACCATGTAATCTAGTATGCCAATAAATGCTACTGACATTTTCATTCTAAAACGTAAACTTAAAAACATAGCATTTACCACTGACCTTGTAAACTAAATTTTACAGATGAGTGACCTAAATTTTTAGTTTTGAATCTGTTTAACATTGACCATTTTCTAGAAAATCCTCAACATTTCTAGAATCATTCTGGGCAATGATTTTCTAAGTTATTTTAGTTTTAGAACATGTTGCTCAGAAGACATACCTGCATTTGCATGAAAGCTTCAAGTCCTCCAAGTTTCTGTTTTGTGCCATAAATCGGGTAGTGTATCTGTGCACGACTGAAAAGTAATAGTCTGATATTTCTTTTGTGGAACATGAAATCATAACTTAGCATAACTTTAGATTTCACCAATCCAGAGTGTGTAGTTGTCAGTCTAAAGTTTGCCTTTGTTTTTGTGAGGAAAACCCGTAAATAGTTTTAATTTGCTGTGAAATAAAATGATCCAGTGTACATGTTAACCTACTTCTTCATTGGAACTCATAAACACTTGTTCATTCATTGCCTGCTGACCCCTTAGAATCCGAGGACAGTGTGCTTAAGACTTGTGAACAGCTGGCCCTGGGAAATATTTCCATTTGACAGTGTTATTGTTGCTATATGTTGGATTCTTTTTAGAGTTAACACCAACAGTGTAACAACTTTCTGATTGCCACATTCTTTAACCACATTTTTTGCAAATATTTTCCATTTTATATCAGATTATATAAACTTGTAAATGAAACATAGGGCAAAACAGAAAATTTCTTTCTAATAGAGTCCAGATTCCTGTAGCTGGTTGTGTGTGTTTCTTTTTTCCTTCATGGAATGTTTTTGGTTTTGAAAGTAGAGCATGAATTCCTTAGATTGTTTGCTGCCTTAATTATACAGTAATTTTATAGAATCCTTTCTCTTTTGAGTACTACACTTAGCTAGGTTTCCATTTTTAGTTTTTCTGTTGTCTTCCTAATATTTGTTATGTTGTATCTGGCAAACATTTCAAAACTTTTAAGCTATCTAGCAAGATTTTTTAAATTCCCAGTTTTCATACATATCTTGAGATTTATCCCTATACAAAATTGAATGTGTATAGTGTTTGCATAATATAGTACATGTGTAGAAAAATATCTGTATTATGGTGTCAGTTTGTATAAAAAAGGTGATGATGAGCAAAGTGTTAACCAATTTTGCAGAGAAAGCATTTAAAAGCAGAATTTGTTAAAACAGTGGTAACCCAAAGAAGCAATTCATCTTAAGGGATAGAGTTTATTCCAAGCTGACAAATAACCTGAGAGCACCTTATTGATTTCAGTGTTTTCTATGTGTTTCACTTTCTTAGTCCATTAGGAATGCTGTGATGGGACTAGATGTTTGTGCGACCCAGTGGATGTATTCGTTCACTGATGCTCTTACTAATGTACTTACTAGTGTCTGAGGTACTATGTAGGTCACAAAAGAATTGCTCAATCTTTTAATGTCTTATATCCATTTCTTAGTGTGTGGATTTTAGGTGTTGACGGGGTTTGAGTTATCCATCTGACCACTGGGTTGAGAGTAGACTGAAGGGGAGAACAGACAGAAACAAAGGTCAGCAGGAAACCTATTTCCATAACTGAGTTAAGAGTTTATGAACACTTGAATTAGTGTGGTGGTAGTGGAGGTGTCAAAAACAGTCAGATTCTGATGTATGTGCAGATATGTTCTGAGAAGAAGCTAATGGGCAGGAAGAAAAGAGTCAAAGAAATCTAAGGTTTCTGACCTGAGCAACTTTAAAAAAGATGAACTTATGTGTGAAGTGCTTAGGCCAGTGATTATAACAATAAATACCAATAAAGCTCTTATTTGTCAATCAGTCATCATGCCGGATCCACTTTAACAAGTCCTACAATACCAGAAAACTGGCAATATGCTTAAAGTGCAGGACAGTATACAATTTACTCCATTAGTTTTTTAAATAATTTAAATCAAACATTTAAATCTTTCTCTTTCTAAATTTAATTTTTTTTCCCATTACCATTTAGTCCCCTTATGATGCCCCCCCGCCACCCCACCCAGTGATTTGAACTTCTGAATCACTTAGAAGTTCAGTTTCTAATCTCAGAAGCTGGAAACTCTTTTGGTAAGGCAGGAAAGTGGAAAATTAATTCCTATTAATATAATGTAAAGATTGACAGAAATAACTAGAGTATATACAATTCAGTTTTCTTTTCCCAGTCAGTAAACCTAGTGGTAGTGAACCCTTATCCAAGCATGTATCCTCTTAAATTCCTTAAAAAAACACGTATTTAACCTAATCACCATCCAAATGCTGGTGGTATATATAGATATTAACTGATATAATCACTCTCAAAATATCACTTTTCTATTGGTGTAACAGGTGTTATGCTCTAGTTCTTTCAAGAAACATTTTAGTTGAATTACAAACACATGATTTCTTCAGAATTGTGGAATAGAATCATCAGTTATCCTGTTGTTGCTGTGGTGGCCATTAATTCAGCAAATATTTGTTTACCACCAGTGTACCAGGACACATGTGAGGCGCTGTCTCCATCAGTGTATTGGTCACCCTCGACAGAGTTGTGTGGCCAAGCATTTACATGTGAAGCCAGTTACCTTTGTGATTGCCTTAGGACAGTCTTCCAGGTGTCCCTCCCTACTGGGTCAGTACATGATTGGACTTAGGCAAACATTCTAACAATCGGATACTTACTCATCCATGTATTCAGTAAATGGTGATTAAAAGCCTCCTGTTATGCCAAGTGCTGGGATTGCTGCTGGCAACACAGAGGTGAGGACGAGTGGCCTCAGCCTGTGTGTAGACCAGGCATCATCTAGTGATGTTGCTCAAAACTCTGCAATGTATCAACAAGTCATTTTGGCCTCTCTGGGACCTTAATTGTTGGAGTCTTGTTAGGGTCCTCCCTGGCTTTCAAGAAATGGAGACGTGTCACTTAGACAAAATGTGTTAATAAAACTAGTATTCACTAGCAAAAAAAAATTGTTCACATATAACACATGCTACTATGAGAGTGTGATAGTCATCCATTCACTAAAACATAACAAACTTAAGTGCCTACTGTGTGCTAAAGGTTTTTCATTTGCCAAGGTCAGGGGCAGCTTCCGTGAAGAAATGACAGTTAAGATGAGATCTTAAAGAGGAGTCAGTTTATCGAAGGGGCAGGTGAAAAACCTCTCAGACTAAGAGAACAGTATGTTCCAGAGAAGGCTAGTGTGGCAAAAAGCCAAGATGGATACAAGATGAGGCTGAGGCAGGACCAGGCACTTAAAGACCTTGTGGGTCATGTTGAAAACTTGCCCTGTGTCCTAAGAGCAGAAGTTCCTGTTACTGAAATATTGAAACCAAAGCCACCTTGTACTCACCCTGTGAACTAGGTCTTAATTAGACAGCTTAACTTTTACCCAGATGTGTTGATTTCTAGATAGAAAAAAAAGTTCTGTTATACTTAAGAGCACTGCTTCTCCAACTTTAGTGTTTAAGTATTACTTGGAGGACTTTTTAAAAAAGATTTTTGGGCCCCATTCCCAGAGATTCTATAAGTCTGGATGGGTTCAAGTGTTTGAATTTCTAGTTAAGTTCCCAGAAAGTGATGATGCTGCTGGTTCTGCTGTGGACCAGATTTTGAGTTGCAGTTATTTGAATTAACTCACTTTTCTTCTAGCATTCTTTTCCTGATATGTAACCACCAAAAGATCTTTCCTGGTCATACAATAACTAAAATAGTTTTTCTTTTTGGAGGGAGCTATATTTTATAGAAGCCATTTAAAGGTTATAAATTATACTTATTGTGTGCCTTCTGTATACAGGGTGGGTCAAAGGTGGGTTTACAGGGTTTTTTATGGAAAGTAATGCAATAATAATATAAGAATAAATACAGTTTCATGTACTCACAACTGTAAATCTACTTTTGCCCCACCCTGTATATATGTCATCATGTGAGGTAATATGGTAGTGAACTACATTGGGAAGACATAACCCAGAAATCAGAATATTTAAAATCAGAAAGAAATGTTGATTAACAAAAGTTTGTAAAATGTTGTTAGTACTACTTTGACAGCTGTTGAGATTTTGAAATTTAGAACAATATTATTTGGGATTTGGAAACAGTGTTTCATCAAGGGTAAAACCTGTGTATTATTAAATCAGTTTTTTATTTTTGTTTTTCTAGACTTAATTACTTGTTTAGATACTGCATCCAGTTTTTTGGAACCTGAGTTCAGGTATGAGCGTGTTTGTGCTTTTTTTCTCCCCCCTTAAATTTACTCTTCATTTACTTCATCCTCATTCTTTATAACCTTAAGATTAATGTACGTGGTGGCACATAGGAAGGGGAACCTCCCAAAAATTATCTTCTGGAGGGCAAGGCCCCTTGTAGTACAGCCTTCCCCCTCTAGGTGAGTGTTCTAGGAACATGGCCATCTCTATCAGTGTACCAGCTGGCATTGTGAGAGGCTGCCTTTGGCTTCATAGAATATTTTTTGAAGGCTCTTTCAACAGATTTACCAATTGCATAATGAGTGATTTTACAAGCACACCTGTCCACCCTGAGCTAAGTGTTTAGCGGTTTTTTATAAAAATGGAACGATGCCCCATGCCCCACCCTCCCAATTTACCTTATCTCTCCCTGAGCAACATTTTTTTGTTTCCCCCAAATGAGAAAAATCCCCAAAGGGAAATGTTTTGCCAGTGTGGAAGAGGTAGAACAAAAAAACAGCAGAAGCACCTACACCTAGCATCAAAATTGATGAGTTCAAAAGTTTTTTGAGCAGTGGAAAAACTTCTCAATAGGTGCATTGCATCAGGTGCAGAGTACTTTGAAGGTGACTGACATTTATCCATGTAGGAACAAATACACAATTTTTTACAAATAAATTGCTAACCTAAATAAGGTATTCTAAGACCTCAGTCAATAAACCAGAGTCTCTTTAAAGCCATTGAGTTGCCATGTTTAAATTTTGCACTACTTATAGCATTTGGATCTTTTTCAAGATCCAGTTTCAAAAGTGAAACTAGTTGCTCTTCAAAATCTGGCAAAACTGCTAATAAAAGTGGAAGAATTATTTATCTTTTCTTTTAAAAGAGAAGAGTGTGGTTTAGGCTATTATGGAATTTCAGTGTTCTTACCCAAATAGCCTTGCTACAGTGATTTCCCTGCTTTATGCTCTTGTCTCTTGCCTAGACTAGAATCAACTTCTCATGATTTCCTTTCCATTTCTGACTTTTGCTGGCTTCATTCTGCTATCGCATTGCTGCCAGGTTGTTTCCTAAAATACGTATCTCATCATTCCCCTGCTTACAAATCTTCAGGTGCACTTAATTAGGACAAAAAGTCATCCAGATTCCTAAGCTTGGTTTTCAGGATCCTGTCCCAGGTTCTTATGCCATTTTTCTAGTTTTATCTCCTGCACTCGTGTTAAAACAACTCTGGATTACCCCCACTGCTGTAAGCTCTGTGACCTTTTGCTTAGAATCACTTTACTCCTCTCTGCTTGGCAAAATCATTCTCATCTTCTAAGGTCATCGCACTACCCTGCAACTTGCTACCTCTTCATGAAGAACCTTCACTTTGTCTTCAGAAACAGTTTTGTCCATACAGGAGGGGAGCACTGGTAGGGGATCCTGGTCTGCAGAGGTAACCCTGGCATCAGTGTATGTATGGCACACAGCCCTGCAGAGGGTCAGATATCTGGGGCCCTCCCCTCTCAAGCTCCACTGTTACCACCTTGTATTTTACAAGGTGCTAGCATTCTCACCTGGGCTACTACACTGTCTGCCTGATTCTGTCCCAGTTTTCACTCATGGCTCCTTAAAGTCTCTTTTCTTCCCAGGAATCACAATACTCTTTTTTAAAAATATGAATCAGATTATATATATACACAGTCAAAATCCTTTATTGACTTTCTATTTTTATTCAGAAATATATTCCAGACTCCTCGCCATAGCCCATGACGCCTCTGGTGATCTGACCCCTGTCTATCACTTTAGCCTTCTCTCAAATAACCTTTGCTGACTACAGTCTGCCTGCACCAGTGGTTCCCAGTTCCAGACGCACACTGGCCGTCCTGCCTCATGGGCATGGTGTTCCTTCCACCTGGGCTGCAGTTCCCTCCACTTGCTCCAGTGACTGCCGTTACTTCTCTTCCAGAGCTTCACTTCCTCAGAGCCCCGTCCCCTGCCTGACAAAGGCAGTGCCGAGGCCTGTGTATGAGCACAGACTCGAGCCCGTCTGCCACTCAGCAGCCACATGACCTAGGCACACATTTCCTTGGTTTCCTCATTTGTAGCATGGGGTTAATAATAGTACCTACCATGTCGGGTTCTTACATGGATCAAAGTACTTGGGATGCTGCCTGACCCAGAGTGAGTTTACTGAACATTTGTATTCCTTTTTATTAAGTTAGCTTCCTCCCAGTTATTTCAGAGAATCCCTTTTCTTCATAGTGGTATCATAGTCTCTAATTATTTGTGTATCAGTTTAATGTCTTCCCCCACCACTGGCATATAAACTCAGTGAGGACAGGGGCCCTGTTCGTCTGGCTGACTTTTGTAAATCTAGTTCCTGGCACAGCCCAGCACTTAGCCCATCGTAGACGCTTGAGTAAATGTAATGTCTTTGGTCTTTCCTCCCCATCACTACAGTGGTATGTGTCCTTTAACTTGTGTTTTGTTTCACAGTAAGTACTGTCCAGCTGGTTGTCTGCTTCCTTTTGCTGAGATATCTGGAACAATCCCTCATGGATATAGAGATGTAAGTTGGATATAGACTTACATTAAAGTTGTGATAGGATTTTACTTTTTTAAACTTCAGAATAGGTAGATGTGTACCTACTGTATGTCTTTGATATTTTTTCTAGGAATTACTTCTTTTTAGTAATAGGTAATGTTTTATTCTTTTTCTTTTAAAAATTTATTTTGTGTTACAGCATCAATAATCTGTCCAATGTTTATTGAGAAAACTGCCCAGATAAACTAATTTTTTGAGGAAGTGTAAGTCTTATTTGTGAATTATCAAAGGAAAATAAAAAATTGATCTTTTCTTTTTCTCTCCCTCAAGTCCTCACCGTTGTGCATGGCTGGCGTGCATGCAGGCGTAGTGTCAAACACCTTGGGCGGCCAAATCAGTGTTGTGATTAGTAAAGGCATCCCGTACTATGAAAGTTCTTTGGCGAACAATGTCACCTCTGTGGTGTGAGTACATGCACTGTTTATAATGAGCACGCTGAGCAGGGGTGGGATGGGGATTCATGAGATCTCAGAGATGCAAGTTAGTGGTGTTCGAGAAAAGCCATGTGTGCAGTTAGCACTTAACATTTGTGTGTCCTCCTGCCCGAGTATATTGAAGAGTATAGGCAAGGTCAGATTACTTGTCTGTCAGAATGGTAGTCATTTGTAAGTGTGATTGGTCTGTTTCTTCTTTTCTAAGTATTGAGAAAACCTGAAATAAGAGCCTAGAAGTATGTTGTCAGATCTTCACTTCATATTAAAGGTCAGAGGGTGTAAACTACTCTGTTCCTTATAGTCTCTGTGACCCGAGATGAATCAAGGATAATTGAAACACTTTGAATATAAATTAGGTTTTGAAATAAATCAGAGGTTGGTAGTATTATGAATCCCCCTTCTCATCCCCAGAAAATATTTTCAGAATGTATTTTCATGGTCTCTACTACATTCTACTATTTTACAAAATTTAAACTAGGCATAAAAAGCAGGAGAAGTTCAAAAAAATAGAAATGCAATACACCTGATTTCTTGTTTTTGTAAATCTTGCCTCTTAGATATGCCCAGTCTTGCCGACGGGACTACACCTGTTTGAAACGAGTATCTCTTCAGGGGTCCTAGGCCAGTTTTTATTCAGAAGACAAGAGTGTGATCCACAGACACAGCAGTAGAAAGCAGGAGTCAGCAAACTTTTCTGTGAGGACCAGCTAGCAAATATTTTAGGCCTTTATGGGCCACATGGCTCTGTCACTTACTCTTCTTTAAGTCATTTGCAATTCTTTAACCATGTAAAAACCATTCTTAGCTCACCGGCCATAAAAAAAAAAAGCCATACATGGGCTGTCTGCCCATTGCTACTATGCAGCAAGCTACCTTTCCTTCTTTTGGTTTCTACTAGATGCATTTATGCTAATCCTTTATTCTTTTCCCCCGTTCTACCTTTAGACAGATATTCTTTTCCATGAATTCTCTTTTTCATACTTAAAAAACAAGGACAAGTTGCATACACTTGTAATGATTTGAATGTTGTGCTAAAGACAGGAGTACACACTGGTGATTTCCATTCCTCCAGGCTCCTTAGAGTCCCCTGACTTACCCCATGGCAACCTAGTCACTTGTCCCGCCCCTGCATTCTCCCCATGCATGCATCCATCCATGCTGCCCCATACTTTCAAATCCAAAAGCTGCACTCTAACACGGAAACTTAGACAAGCTGATTTCCTGTAACAAATGCGGTCTCGGTAGTTGTTAGCTTTTCTGCTGTCTATGCCAGGGCACCGGAGCCTCTTTGTCGAGAATTACACCTTTCATTGTACCTCCACCAGAAGCAGTGCCACAGAACAGGTTTAGGAGTCAGCTTATTTCATGGAAAAGATAAAAAAAAGTATATATTCAAAGTTATGTGGACACATTTGCATAGTCATGTATGAAACAAGAAACTAGATACTTGTAGAGAAAGTTATTTATGCTGACTCCGGAAGTTCTGCTTAGGAATGAGACTTCTTTGTTAACTAGGAACATTATCAGTCATCCGGTATATAGCCGGAGAATAGTCTTAGTTGTTTATACAGCAAAATAAAAACACTAGGACAAATATGGGAAAATTATGTGTTATGTGATATGTCACCAAAAACAACCTTTCTCTCTTTCAGGGGACACTTATCTACAAGTCTTTTTACATTTAAGACAAGTGGTAAGCTTTTCATGGACTTTATAACTTACTGTAATTTGTACAGTAGCTAATATTTTTTGTACACTGGATGTCAGGCATTGTGCCAAGTTCTGTTTCCTGTACTTTCTATTTAGTTGTTACAATAACACTGTGAGGTAAGAAGGGCATTTAATATATAATGAATGAAAAAAGCTGGATAATGTACATTAATAGAAAAATGATCATGTAGGCAAGGAAATATTTTTGAACGTGTCTAAAGAAATAATTTATTCATTTGACTGAAAATATTGAGTGCCACCTTTTTATTTGTCAGATATTCTGGTCCAGGAATACAACAGTGAGCACAAGAAGCGAAATTCTGCTTTCCTGGAGCTTACATTCTGGTAGTGAGAGATTGACAATAAACAGTGAATAAGTGGATTATTGTTTACAATGGATTGTTTATAATATAAAGGATGTAGAAAATAAAGCAAGAGTGGGCAATGGAGGAGGCGTCATGGAGGATGTGACATTTGAGCAAACACCTGAAGAAGTTGTTAAGGGTGTGAGTCACCCAGTGACCGGGGAGCTTGTCCCAGGGATAGGATATGTATTTCCAACAAACTAATGGTTATGGCCCTGGCTGGTGTGGCTCAATAGATTTGAGCATTGGCCTGCACATCAAGGGGTTACCAGTTCGATTCCTGATTAGGGCACCTGCCTGAGTTGTTGGCCCCATCCTCATTTGGGGGCAAGAAGCAACTGATCTAGATGTTTCTCTCCTTCCCTTCCTCTCTCTCTAAAAATAAATTTAAAAAATCTTAAAAAAGAAACCAAACTAGTGGATATGGCTCATGAATAAATATATATAGTTCCTCATAAGATACAAAACATAGATTCCAGAAACACTTGCCTAGTTTGGAAATTTTGCTATTACACTGTACTTGCATAAAGGTATGTTGATTAAAGGTACAATAGAACGTTTGTAATGATCAAGTTTATGTAGAGTTTAAATTTATAGCCGGAAACCCAGTTACTTTCTTCTTTTGTTGCTGTTTCAGGTTGTTACGGGACACTGGGGATGGAATCTGGCGTGATTGCCGATCCTCAGATAACAGCCTCATCTGTGCTGGAGTGGACCGACCACACGGGCCAAGAGAACAGCTGGAAACCCGAGAAGGCCAGGCTGAAGAAACCAGGGCCTCCTTGGGCTGCTTTTACCACTGATGAGTATCAGTGGTTACAGATAGATCTGAATAAGGAAAAGAAGATAACAGGTTAAGAGGCAGAACTTTTTAGAATAATTGGTGATACTTATTTTATTTGAAAACATAGTGACATCTAAGATTTTTATAGAAAATTAAGTCACTGCAAATTTAATTACGTGGTTTTAAGGTTTCTTTATTGGTGTTAATATTACTGAAAATGGTTTCATAAAAAACATGACAGGAGAGGCGTTGATATTTGAGTCTTACTAGCTTTTCTTATTAATAAGATTTCTTTCAAGGTAGTGTTTTACTGAAGTGATCTTGAGGCATCTGAAATACCATCTATTAGAGTCATTAAGAGAAATTTATGTTGAAGGAATCCAAGTGCTATAATTAATATTCCACATAAGCTGAATATAAATTTAATTATTTAAAGCAATTTAGCAAATGGTCACAACAATTTGTTGGGATTGGCTTTGTTAAAGATGTATTTAGTTTTGGTACTGAAAATAATACCAGTAATTACCTTTAATATGTTCATTTCCAGGAATCCATTCTTACTCATAGGTACAATATATTTTACAATGATATGAACACAAGTTGCTAACATAGAATGGTCCTTTCCTTTTGTGTGCACATAACTCTCCTGTCTCCACAAGGGAACAAAGCCAAGGATTCCATTACTATTATAATGAAAGCTTACACTTAGGGTAATGTGTCATAGGCAAAAAATGTTTGAACAGTGTATCTTAGGTGTTCATGTTTCAGTAGTGAACCAACTTCGAAGATCAGAGTGTGTGTGCTATGAAAGCAACTCTCCATTCCCCACCAGGCATTGTGACCACTGGCTCCACCATGGTGGAGCATAATTACTATGTGTCGGCCTACAGAATTCTATACAGTGATGATGGGCAGAGGTGGACTGTGTACAGAGAGCCTGGTGTGGAGCAGGATAAGGTAAAATGATTAACTGTATTTTTTAAAACATTTTTTAAAATGAGCCTTTGCAAAAAGTCACAGGAACACTCCTGTGTAATTTAAAAAGTTAAATGTCATTTGGTCTTACTCTGCCCTCTTCTGGTTATTTTAGGTAGTGCTAGTTATCGACCTTAACCCTTCTAACTTCTGGATAAGAAATTTTCTGTGGTGGTTCTAGGTCCCTTTTGAAGATTGTAGGGGTTAAGTACTTTACTGATTCTTTTTTCACCACATCTTAACTCATTTTTTTTACAATAGATAATTTATAAGAAAATTCTAAAAGGGAACTTATCATTTCTTGTCTCTAGAAAGCTTTTCTTTTCAATGCACAGAATGATGGGGAAGCCTAATTTGTTCCCAGATTTCTATTTTGTAGACAAGGGGGACAAAAGAGCTAAAGGCAAAAGCGCATTAATTTGTAGGATATTATAGACTTGAAAGATCATTTCAAGATCACCTCAGTGACTTTGTCTTAGAAAAAAGTTCATTATTTTTGTACCTGAAGAATTTCATTAACTCCTGTATGTTTTCCTATCTGAAGAATTTCCTTAACTTCTGTGGTCATTATGAAATTGTTGTTTTCATTAACAAAACATGACAGTGCTGAAATGTACCAGATCAGATAAGAGGCTGAGAGGAGGCGCAGGTGGCTCTCGTCCAGATGTTTACTTTCACCTGGGCTCCCGGCCCTTGGCCAACCACAAGGTCTTGTAACTGGGAGAGCCCATGCCCCGAAGAAGATAGATTCCTCTCACCTAGAACTGAAATTTTGAGCAGATATTTTTAATGAAACTTCATTATGAGTTTTGTTTTGGCTATATGATACTATCAGTTCTCTATCATATATAAGATTTACTCATGTATCTTCAATTACCACTTTTCTCATCTCTCTGTTCAATGACTGCAGGAGCTTCCTATAATCTTTCCCATGGATCTAAACTCTTCTGCTGTTATTCAAGGCCTTCTTTCCTCTCTTCTACTTGATACCACATGAACTTCATCTTTGGTGAGCCTGCACCCACTGAAGCAAATAACAGTATTGTCTCCATTTCTGTCTTCTGCCTAATGCCCCCAAACTTAACTACTTTTTACTGTCAGCACATCCATATGTATTTGTAATCTACTTATTACATTTATGGGATATACTTAATTTTTGAAGTTATAAGAGCTATCCATGCTTATATTATAAAAACATCTAAAAACATTGAATTATATTTCTGGAAAAGATTTTTTGTTTTATTTCGAAAGATAATTTCACTGAGTTGAGAATTCTAGATTGACAGTCCTTTGTTTCAATACTTGAAATATGCTGGTGCATTCTTTTCTGGTTTGTATTGTTTTTGGCAAGAATTCTGCTATCATTCTTAATTGTTGTTTCTCAATATGTAATACATCTTTTTTCCCCCTTGGCTACTTTGAAGATTTTCTTTTTATCATTTGTTTTAAGTAATTTGATTATGATGTGCTCTATGTAGTTGTCTCCCTGTTTCTTCTGCTTGGGCTTTTCTGAGCTTCTTGGATCTGTGGGTTATAATTTGCATCGAATTTGGAAAATTGTAGGCCATTTTTTCTTCAAATATGTCTCTTCCTCAGCTCTGATTACATGAAGGTTATGACTCTTGAAGATGTCTTAACAGTTCAATGATGCTATTCACAGTTTTAAACTTTATCTGTATTCTAGTTTCAAAAATTTCTATTGTTTTGTCTTCAAGTTCTGTAGTTTATTTTGTAATGTCCAATCTGCTATTAATCCTATCTTTTAAGATTTCTTCCATGTCTATACTCAACATGCTCGTGCTTTTCATTACCTCTGAAACATACGGAGTATATAATAACTCTTAATGTCCTAGCCTACTAATCTGTCTACTAATATGTCATATCTAGATCTTTTTATATTGATTGATATTATGGGTCATATTTTACAAGTCTGGTAATATTTGAGTGGTAGCCAGACATTGTAAACTTCACACTGTTTGGTGCTAGGTTTCATTTTTTATTATTCTTTTAATTTCGTTTGAGCTTTATTCTGGGATACAGATTACTTGAAAATCATTATCTTTTCAAGGCTTGCATTTTAGCTTTATTAGGCAGGACTTGGGCAGCCTTTTGTTGTAAGTTTTCCCCACTGCTGAGAACATAGTGTTCTAAGTACTCAGCCCAACATCCCAGGTGTTCCAAGGTTTCTTCATTCTGTTATTGGCAGTGTGAGCTGTTCTCACCTTGTGTGTTTCTCAGAATTATTCTACTGGTCCCTTTCTAGTGTTTTTTTTTTTTACCTGTCCACAGATAGTTTCTTCATGTATATGCAGCTGAAAATTTAATGGGAAACTGCCTACAGATCCTAGAAGTCTCTCTGCAGCTTTCTTCTCTCCTGCACTGTGCCCTGCAGATTCTCGCTGCCTTGGCCGCTCCATCTCTGAGCTGTCTCCTTGGTTCCCTGAGACACCGGCTCTCTCTAGGCAATATTGGGTCAATAGAAGGGCTCACCTCATTTGTTGCCCTTTCCTCAGGGGTTACTGCTGCCTGCTGCCTATTGTCCAGTGTTGAAAAACCATTGTTTCATAATATTTCATTTGATTTCTCAGAAAGTTAAGACAGAAGGTTAAGTCCAGTTACAGTTAGTGTATATCATGGATAGAAGTGGACGTCCTTGCATTGAATTATGTGAAGTGACATTTTTTTTTGTCTCTCATTAGCCCATCTGCTTCCTCTTCAAACTGATAAAAACAAACCACTTTGATTTTAAGCAGGTGTTCCTTTATTAATGGTCTTTAGAAACTGCCTACATGGCCAGGCCTGAAAGAACGAGGAGGGCCCTTTTTTGCTCACTAGAGCCCTCTGTGTGAGTCAGAAGACACAGACTCCAGTCACTGCTCTATCAGTGACTGGCTGCGCGGTCCCATTCTGCAGGCTGCAGTTTTCTGGATTTCTGTCTGTTTCATAGGGTTATCATGAAGAGCAGTTGAGTTAATTTTATGAAATGCTTTGTAATTAAGAGCTCTCCCTTTGTAAAGCGTTATCATTATTTGCTTGAAATAGTTGAGGGAATGAGATGGTACTTGAGATCATATTTTTACATAAGGATTATTGATATAATGCATTCATTGCTGTTACAGTCATTAAATTAGGCAGGTAACAGTGTCACTATTCTGGCTCAAAGAGCAACAAGAAAACAGAACATGAGAACTGTGTGTATGTAGTTTATCCAGTAGGTGGAGGTATGTATCTGTTGTGTTAGTGTATGTTCACTTTGTCTGTTTATTGAGAAAAAAATTATGATGAATAGTACACAGTAAAGCATTTCCTCTAAGATCTCATATGTTCGATTATACTTTACTTTGAAAATAAAATCAACATATTTAAATAGTTGGTAATTCCACAGAACTGGTGTTACTAATTTATTAATAACAATATACCATCTCATTGCCGTTGAAGCTCTTCCCAAGTTAGCAAGTTAGCATTCTTCTGTTTGTTATCATCTTAAAATCTTTTTTATATTCTGTATTTTTCTTTTATAATTTTTGGTGAAGAATGTGCAGCTTCTTAATAGTTCTCCAAATTCTGATTAAATTATTTTCTTGAAAATCAATCTTTATTGTCATACTTTGCAGATCTCATTTAAGGCCCAAAAGAAAACAAAAACATGTTTCAGTGGAGCAGTTTAGCACTGGCCTCTGTTGAAGTAAAGTATTGGTATTTTTTTGTGTGTTTTTTTTTAAGATATTTCAAGGAAACAAAGATTATCACCAGGATGTGCGCAATAACTTTTTGCCACCAATTACTGCACGTTTTATTAGAGTGAATCCTACCCAATGGCAGCAGAAAATCGCCATGAAAGTGGAACTGCTTGGATGTCAGTTTATTCCTAAAGGTAAAGAAACAGTACGTTTCAGATGTGTTATTTTCCTCAGATAAATTAAAAATGCTAAGTGCTATTCTCAGAGAAAGTAATCAATAATTGGGGGTTTAACCCCTAATTATATTATCTTAAAGGAATTTTTAAAAAGAAACAGTTACCCTCTTAAAAAGGTGGATATCAAAATGATTTCCAGAATTACCAGGGCAAGCAGGAGAGAGGGCATCGTTGATGAGATGTTGTAATGAGATTGGTTTCCAAATCTAATCACATCTCAATCTTGATAATTTTTAATCAGGACTCATGTGATACAGTATTTATCACATAAGCACTGATGATTGCTTATAATAGTAACCTCAGTCTAGTAATTTTTACTTTGAATAAATTAAAAATGGGAGTAACTTCCTTCAATACTATACTGTAACACTTTGTTTACTGTTGTACTTCTAAGAACTACCAAAGTGACTGACACATAGTGGGCCCTCCATAAATATTAAATGAATTGATAAGTAGTATGTCAAATTGCAATGAAATTTTTATAGCTTTAGAGTTCAACATCCATCACTTCTCCATTATTTTTCTTCTTAAGGAGATTACTCTCAGGTTAATTAAAAACTGAGAAGTCCCAGTATGTTTTTGTATTTAATACAGAGGATATTTATCCTTTACATACTTCTCTCTGACATTTAAAATTACTGTACAGAGTTAAGTGTTCTAGGAGATAGTAGAGACATTTAGATTATTAGTTTAATTATGGTTTTTATAAGCAAAGTGTGTAAACTTTTCTGAACCATTTTGCAAGGTCGTCCTCCAAAACTTACCCAACCTCCACCTCCTCGGAGCAGCAATGACCTCAAAAACACTACAGTCCCTCCAAAAATAGCCAAAGGTATGCTTCCTTTAAATGTGAGCATTTCATATTCCCTGGATTTGTGGTATAATTTTCCATAAATATATTCAAAGCATTCTAAAATACTTTTATTTTAATCCAGTTGATGTAGATAAAAGTATAAAGTGTTTTAAAACCGTTTTTCCAAGGTCATGCCCCAAAGTTTACTCAACCACTACAACCTCGCAGTAGCAATGAACTTCCTGTGCAGACAGTACAGACAACCGCCACTCCTGATATCAGAAACACGACTGTAACTCCGAATGTAACCAAAGGTAGGTAAACCCAAACATTCACACTTGTTACATAGTAATGTTTTGTTTTGTTTTGTTTTGTTTTCAGCTTAAGTTTTCAACATTACTAGCTTTTAAACTTCCGGTTTCTTTTCCTCAGACTTGGGTTTTTTAAGTATAGCAAAAAAATTGATTCCCTTCCTTGGGAAAAATCTAATGCTTTGCTCTAAGTTTTGTTCTGTGGAGCCCTGTAGAATTGTTCTTTAAATATTTAGAGATGGTTGCTGTATTCTAGGCCTCCGCTTGCAATTTTTATCCCTATGTAGCTAAACATGTGGAGTCTCATGCCTAGAAATGTTTCTAGAAATAACTAAAAGCCAAGCAGTAAACAGACCTTTTCTTTTTCTTTATTATATGTGAATTTGCTGGATAGGGAACTTGGCAGAAAAAGAAAGAGAAAAATACAGGCGTTGTGGTGAAAACTAATACTTTTTGAAAAATACTCTTGAGTTAACATATTCATTTAAAAAAAGTTTGGTCTCTGCTTTTAAATTGTTTCCAATTAAGGTTTTTCAGATTATAAGTATAAACATTAATAGAATTTACTTTCAAACATAATGATAAGTAAGGTATTAACATATGCAAAACATTTTATAAGTTGCTGAGAAACAAAACTTCAGTTGAATACAGGGGAAAAAAGCATCTGTGTTCTAGAGGAATTAGTTTCAGTGTTGGCAGATAAATAAAGCACACTTATTTTCAAGACAGGGCAGAGAAAGCAGTTCACTCAGAGTAACTTGTACCACTCAGAACTTTAATCATTCACATTTACTGAAAGTCTGCCTGGATTCAAATAGCTTTCTCCAACTTTCCACGTGTCAGTTTCTTTTCTGTCTTCCAAACAGACCAATTTCTTGTGCCGTAGGAAAATCTAGAGAGAAGCAAGAGTTCTCATAACCAGGAGACCTTAGCATCCACAAAGAGCTTCTTACCAGTCTGTAGAAGGCATGTGTTTGGGCAGAATCCCAAACCGTGTGCCTGGATGGAAGAACAATCATCTGAAGGTGCTCCTCATCTTAAATTCAGATTATAGGATCTTAAAATCTCAAAACTGAAATTGTCCTAAAACATTTCCTTCAAGAACTAGGATCCCCGTAACATTAAAAAGAATAACAAAGAGAAAACTTCAGGATGGCAGCTGAGTTGGTGGACCTTGTATTCACCTCCTCCTAGAACCAAACTGGGAATTCAGCTAAATTGGAGAAAAATCACCCTGAAAGAACAACTGAAAACTGAGGAAATTTATAACCAAGGAACTGTAAACAACGCCACGTTGAGACTGGAAAGAGGGCAGACAAGCGAGTGGTCCTGTGCCCAGGCAGAGGCTAAGGCACCAGAGGGATAGCTCAGTGGTGGAAGGTCCCACCCGAGAGACGCAGGTCCTAAACCCCGGGACAGGCTGCTCAGCCAGGAATAGTATAGCCTGGAAGAGACACCACACAGCATTGGTGTTGAAAAGCTGGGGGGTTTCTGTCTGCCGAGGGGAGGTGGAGGCCACTTGAGGCACAGGCATTTTCTTAAAGGGCCAACATACAAAACTGCACTTGCCACCACTAATCCTGGGCTCTGGTGGAAGGAGGGGCGGTAAAGGTTGGAGTCAACTGAGGAGAGTCTCAGGCTTGTGATTCTGAGGAGAGACATAGGGGGATAGCTGCCAGGATCCTGGTGCTGAGTCAGTCTCAGATATGTACAGCAAACATCTCTTCTGCGGGGGCAGTCCCCTCCCAGCAGTTTCAACCTGGAGGAATGCAGTTACCCCACCCTTAGGGATTTCACTCACCGCATGGGAGGAGACAGTGACATAGGCCTGGGCATAGCAGCCTGGGCAGACTAAGGGAGGTTGGTGCCTAGTTGTGGGGAGGGGCCATGTTCCCCCACCCCCAACTTCCCTGTGAACCTGACTGGTGCCTCCCCCTCAAGGGCAGATAAAGAGCTTCCCAGACAAGAAAAAACTAAAGGAGTTCATCAGCACCAAACCAGAATTATATGAAATGTTAAAGGGTCTTCTTAATAAGATCAAAAATATGAACAATAAAATGGCAATTAATGCATATCTATCAACAATTGATTCTAAAACCCAAAATAAGCAAGCAGAACAGAAACAGAATCATAGATAAGAGAACTTTTTGATGGTGCCAGATGGGAGAAGGATTGGGAGATGTGCTAAAAAGGTGAAGAGATGGAGAAGTACAAATTGGTAGTTATAGACTAGTCATGGAGATATAAAGTACAGCGTGGGGAATGGAGTAGACAAACAACATAAATGCAGGACCTGTGGACCTCAGTGTGGGGATTACCTGAGGGAATGTGGGGAGGGCTGGATAGAGGGGAACAAAAGGGAAAAACTGGGACAACTGTAGTTGCACAAACAATGAAATATAATCTTAAAAAATCAATACTTTATTTTAAAAAATAAATAAATTGAGTTATTAGAAAATCAAAAGCCTTTATATGCACCAATAATGAACTATCAGAAAGAGAAGTTTTAAAAAGTCACATTTACTATTGCAACAACAACAAAAAAGTGAGGTACTTAGAAATTAATTTAACCAAGGAGACAAAGGACCTGTACTTGGAAAACTATAGAACACTGAAAAGAAATTGAATAAGATACAAATAAGGGGAAGCATACACCGTGTTCATGGATTGGAAGAATTAAAATCATTAAAATGTTTGTACTACCCAAAGCAATCCATAGATTCAACGCAATTCCCATGAAAGTGCCAATGACATTTTGCAGACCTGAGAACAAACATTTCAAAAATGTATATGGAATCAAAAAAGACCCTGAATAGCCTCAGCCATCTTGAGAAAAAAACAAAACCAAAACTGGAGGTATCACAATAGCTGATTTTAAACTGTACTACAAGGTCATTGTAATTGAAACAGCCTGGTACTGGCAGAAGAACAGGCATATGGATAAATAGAACAGCACAGAGTCCAGAAATCAGCCCATGTCTGATGGTCAATAAATATTTGATAAGGGAGGTGAGAGCATACAGTAAAAACTGTTTCTTCAACAAATGGTGTTGGTAGAATTAGGCAGATACATGCAAAAAAAAGTGAAACTTGACCACCAACTTACAGCATACACAGGGATAAACTCAAAATGGATAAAAGACTTAAATCTGAGTCATGAAACCATAAAAATCCTAAAAGAAAACATAGGCAGTAAAATCTAAGACATATCTTATAGCGGTATTTTTGCTGATACATCTAGGGCACAGGAAGTAAAGGAAAAAATAAACAAATGGGACTATATCAAACTAAAAAGTTCTGGGACAGCAAAAGAAACAATCAACCAAATGGAAAGGGAACTCACTGTATGGGAGAACATATTTGCCAGTGATACATCTGATAAGGGGTTAATTTCCAAACATATAAAGAACATATACAACTTAACACCAGGTAGACAAACAATCTAATTAAAAAATGGGTAAAGGACCGCAATAGATACTTCTCCAAAGGGGACATATGGATGGCTGGGCTAGTAGACATATAAAAAAATGTTCAATGTCACTAATCATCAGAGAAATGGAAATTAAAACCACAATGAGATAGCACCTTGCACCTGCTAGAGTGTTCTCATCAATAAATCAACAAACAAGTGCTGGTAAGGTTGCGGAGAAAAGGGGACCCTGATGCACTGTTGGTGGGAATGCAGGCTGGTGCAGCCACTATGGAAAACAGTGAGTTACCCCAAGATATTAAAAATGGAAGTGCATTTTGTCCCAGCAATCCCACTTCTGGGAATATACCCTAAGAATCCCAAAACACTAATCAGAAAGGTAATATGCAGCCCTGTGTTCACAGCAGCATTATTTACAATAGCCATGGTCTGCAAACAGTTGTGCCCATCAGTAGATAAAATAACTGTGGTACATTTATACAATGGAATTCTGCATGGCTGTAAAAAAAGAAGGAACTCTTACCCTTTGGGACAGTATGGATGGACCTGGAGAATACTATGTGGAGCGGAATAAGCCAGAGAAAGACAAATACAATATGATCTCACTCATATGTGGAATCTAATGAAAAAAAAAAAACAAACTGATGAACCTGAGGCATGGATACATGAACAGACTGACAGATCTCAGAAGGAGGGGGAGGGACTGGAAGAGGTTAGCCAGAGAACATACATGCCCGTGTCTGTGCCCATGGACACAGACAGCAATGTGGTGAAGGCCGGCAGGGGGGAAGGTGGGGGTTGGACAGAGGAAGGTGAAGGGGGGAAATGGGGGACCTCTGTAATAGTGTCAACAATTTATAAAAATGTTTACAAATAAAAGAACAAGGAATGTTACAGGTCTTTTTAATTGAAGAACTCTTATCTCCTTTTTTCTGGAACAGTGATGTATAGACCCAAACCTAAGCAGGTGTTTACAAGCCTCTGATTAAATCAAATTGCATCCACCTGAACCTGGTTTTTCTCTCTCCAATTTCACAAATTTTAGGGATAAAAAAGTACATTTACTTTTCTGAATTCTTAGTACTTTCTGGCCTGAGTCAAGATTTTTGTTTTATGCACTTCTCCTTCATTTTTACACTCAGGCTGAGAGTGACACTGGAGAGAAGCATGTCATGGTCAGATTGGTGCCAGTGCAACTTCCAGCTGCTCCTTTAGTGCGGTAGCTCTTCTGCCTGTTCTCAGCAGTTGCCTCCACACGTTTTAAATGCGGGACCCAAAGATCTTCACTCACTCCCAGTAACCTATTCAACTTACAAAGAAATCAGAAGTCATTAGAAGGAAACTCCCTTTTTGTGGAACCTATAAACTCCCTGTACCCTCTGTCTACTGCACTAAAAAAGGCGGTTCTTTGTACTACCCAAGGTTGACCACTTCACCCTGCCCTAGGCCCACCCATCCAGCCTCTCAGAGGCCTCATGTTATTGATCATCCTCTCCTTCTCCTGTTATAGTCAGCCTGTGTGTCTTTCTGATAGTTATAAGTGAATAAGGCCTGACTGTGTCTGGCAATTAACCCTCAGCAGACAGGAGCAGTTGGCCCCATCCTCATGGACAGGAGGAGGCTGATGGATGAAGAAAGAAACTATTGTGGCACCTGACCTTAGGCAGACTAATTTCTGTATCCTGGGCCCAGGGTGCTTTGTCTGTGAAGTGAGATAGGGGGATTAAATGACCTCCTACTCCCTGCAGGCTCCAGCACTGTGTCCGTTTCTGCCCCGTTGATCACCCGGTTGGCTTTCTAGACTTAACACACCTTCCTGTATTTATGAATACTGTGCCGTCATGTTGCAAAATTTCCTTTTGCTGGGTAACATTTCACTATAAGGAGGATACCATGATATACTTATTCCCTTTCATTGTTAGGCATTTGGATTATTTCCAGTTTTTCACCCTTCTGCAGATACAGAAGCAAGCCTCTTTAAAGATACATCCTTGAATGTTATCTTAATCTTTTCCCTAAAATTAATTCTAGATATTTAATTGCCAAATAATTGTTATTTATACATATTGCCCCAAACTGATACAGGAAGTATCAATTTTTCTATTCCCATAAAAACATTTGTTTCCTAATATTCTCTTCAACAATCAGTTATTTTAAACATCTGCCAATTTGATAAGCAGAAATAGGATCTTATTCTGGTTTTAACTTTCATTTCTCTGATTACTTCTGAGCCTAACATGTTGAATGGTCAGTTGCTTTCTTTTTATGTATTCACTCATCTCCGTCAACTTTTCTTTGTTTTGACTTGCATATCCTATACTATATGAATTACAGTAACCCTTTATCACATGCAGAATATATTGTCTCAGTTTATCCTTTGTCTTACCATCATTGTCTTGGTGATTTAAGAAGTTACTCTGAAAAATTTTAAACGTAATACAAAGGTGGATCAAATAGTGTGTCAAACTTCCATGTATGCATACAAGCTCCTGAAGTTACTAGCTCATGCCTAGTATCATTTCATAAATAATGTTGATGTTACTTTTTGAGATAGAAACTTTTGAATGCTGATATGGTTAATCTTCACTCTTTCCCTTCAAATTTCTGCCTTTGGTATATTCCAGATGTAGCCTTGGCTGCAGTCCTTGTCCCTGTGCTCGTCATGGTGCTCACCACTCTCATTCTCATATTAGTGTGTGCTTGGCATTGGAGAAACAGGTCAGTATGTGAGTAGTTCACCTAACTGGTCCTAGAGGGGGTGTTTCCAAGTGCGAAATAGAAACTAGGTACAGAAGATGAATTGTAGCTCATCTTTTTGAGAGGGAGAATTAAAATAGCCATTAAAGTAAAATACATGTTTCTCCTTTATTCCTATAAAAATGAGTATGTCAATACTGAGTACCTTTATTGTATTAAATTTTGCATTATACACTGTCATATATACATTAATAAGAAAAATTTCATAACACAGTAAATAGGTGCTTAGTAATACTTACTGAAAGAATGAAACACACTTACTGTCTTCAAGGTATTTAGCAGGTTTGGCACAAAATGAAGAACTGTAGTGTAGTTTGATGAGTTATTTATGAAGTGCTGGAGAACACAAATGCAAGAACCCTGAGAGTTTTCTGAAATCTTTTTTCCAGGAAAGAGTATATTTTACTGAAAAGAAGGAATTGGATTTGGCTAGATAGTGGAAGGTAGAGAATGGCCCAGACTGATGCAACTGCTTTGAGCAAAAGCACAACTATGTGGGATGTCGACAGAATAGTGAGTCAGCTCATGGGGTTTGGCATGGGAGAGCACTGAGAAGGAACCACAGAAATACAGCCTGGGCCAGGATCAGGGAGAGCTTTCTGGGGGAGAGAAATTTGGATTTCATTCTGTAAATTGAAATCTACAATTCAATCTACATTGGAGTGTGTTAAGCACACAGGTGGTATTACCAGATGATTGTAGAAAAATAGTGGCAAGAGTTTTGCAGAGTAGTTTAAAGAAGAGGTATTAGAAGAGACAGAAGAATTAGAAAACAACGAAGAGTGGGCAAGAACCTATTGCAGTAATTCTGGAAAAAAGAAAAGTGAAGAGGGAGAGATGTCCCAGTCTCAGCAGCGGGATGCATGACTGGCTATCTTGCCCAGGAAGTAGGAGGGATCTAGGATGATCTGAAGTTTCTGGCTTCTGCAGTAAGACCAGTAGGGATGTCATGAGTTGAGGTAACAGAGCAGGAGAGAGAGTTTTGGGGGAGCAAGAGAATGACTTCCTTTGTCCATTCAAGAAGTATTTGAGCACTTGCCCCGAGCCTAGTATTGAGTGATAAACCCTAAAATGTACAGAATGGAAGAGGATAGAGTGCAGAAGACTATCGGCCATGGTACTGACATGGATCCCAGTGGATCTCAGATTTATAATGTTGGGAGTTTGTCAAAGCAGAAACCCAACAAGTTAGTATGAGGGCATTAGGGGAGGGTGGAGGGGGACAGGGCTTTAGGGAAGTGCAGGAAAGATACTCCTGACACTTCCAGGTAGCTGGACAGCAACAACAGTAACAATGACAATAGCAGCAACAGTTCATTTTTATAGAAAATTAAATGCTGATTTTAGGTATAACTCTAAATGCCTTACATGTTTTAACTAATTTGATCCCCACAACAACCTATGAAAAAGGTACTGTTATAAATCCCATTTGACAGAAGAAGAAAGTAACATAGGAGTGTATATAACTTGCCTAAGGTCACCTGGCCAGTACATGGCAGAGTAGAGTTTTGGACCCAGATGCAGAGCCCATGCTCTTAACCACAGCTGCCTCTGAACATGTGATTGGTCGGTGAGGTCAGATGCACTGTGGTTAAAGCACAGGGATGTGGGAGTGAGGATTGAGGAGTAGAACTGGTGAGAGGGAGGTAGGATGCAAGTCTTCAGATCAGTTCAGGTTGGTGTTGAAAGAACACTGTGGACATTCAGACTCCCAGGAGGCAGGTGGAATACATGTCTGTTCAAAACAAAGGTCTGAGCTGCAGAATTGAAGTTACTTCTGAGCATGGTGGTTGAAATTGCGACAGATGGCTTCACAAGAGTAAAGGAGGAGATACTATTAAAGGGCTGTGGAAAAGATTGAGAAGGAAAGTAATTAAAACAGCTGCAACTTTTGGGACCTTAACTCATGCCAAGCACTGTTCTAAGCACTTGACATATAATGAATAAATAACCTGAAGCTTTGAGAGTATATAAAATCTTTTATAGTAAAACCCTTGGCTAATACATCAATACCATTCAATTAATTGTCCTAGCCATGTAAGGCATCTAAATTGCATTTAGAAATTATTGTTGATTTCCTTTTATTTAGAAGTTTTATGGTAATTTGAGGATTTTCCAGGAGAAAAGTTACTATTAAACCAGCATTTTAATATTACATTGCAGTTTTTCATTAATACCTTCAGCACCTGCCATCTCTTCCACAAATTTTACATTGTACTTTACTTTGGGATAATGAAATGTTTCATTTTAAATACAGTCAGACTCTAAAATAAGGAAGTCTTTAATATCAATACTATAAGCATAGTTTAATTCTGGAGAAGAGTTTTTAAGTAGGACAAGCACATAGCTTGGGCTCTTTGAAAAAGCCACAGTTGTGATCTTGAGCAGATCACACAACCGTCTTGTCCTGTTTCAAGCACTGGTATATGTCTTTCTCTCTAGCTTACAAAGCTTTAACTTTAAATAGATTCACATCCTTCAATCAGAAACTCCTTTGTAAAAGGCTCTTGGTAGGTGGTAATTCTTAGTGGAGGGATAGGAGCTTCTTCCTGGGGTAGGAGGATGTGTCAGAATTCTGAGGGGTGGACTGGGAAGAATCTTTTCTGTTGTACATGTAGCTCTCATCTTTCAGGCCTGGAGAATCCTGTTTTATTCCCTCAGCTATTTGTCACTATTGATGACAGAGTTGATTTATCTTGGATGGTTGGGGGAATTTAGTCTACACAAATAAGGAGGCCTGACACTTGAAAATTCTCTGAGACAGAGGACCATAGATGAAAAGTAGGAAATTAGAAGAATAACAATGCAGAAGAAAAAGTGGGATTTTTGTTGTTCTGTGAAATTTGTATTTGAAACCAAATCAGACCTACTGTGATTTTGTCATACAAACCCACACATCAGGGCTGGATCTCTGATTTGATTCGGTCTTTTTACCTATAGATGGAGCCTTTTTTTATTTATTCCTTTTGAAACAGTTGGGTAATGAGATAACTCTCTCAGGAGACAGTTAATATTTATTGAGAATCCAGAATTTATTAACCTCAGCAAAGTCAAATGGAGTAGAGGACTCTGCCAGGTGAGCTGCAAGTGGAAATGTGTGCTCATGACTAATTATTAACTTTGATGTTTGTCCTGCGGTTTCAGGGCTGTTTTATTAGTGAATTCACTCTATTTGCTAACTTTTTTCTGTACTTTTCCAGAAAGAAAAAAACTGAAGGCACCTATGATTTACCTTACTGGGACCGGGCAGGTAACTCATGACTTTGTACCTCTTTCTGTCAGCAGGAAGTCCCTCCACTCCAGGTGGCAGTAGTGAAAGGAAAGTTGTTTCCAGGCCCACTTAAATGCCTCAGCACTGTTAGGAAAACACATCTCTGTTCCTCTTCTGTTCTGTTCATTTTTACTCTTCTGTTAAATCTCTTCTAGTCACTAAGTAGTGAAATGGAAAGGAATTCTGTTTCTTCTGGAAAACTTGCCTGGTTTTTATCATCTATTTCTCTTGAGGAGACCAGCTTTCTGTAAGGCCCATATGAACACTGTAAGAAGCAAAGAATTTGGGTCCTAGTAGCAAACACCTCTGCTGTGGGTATTTACCAGGCGGAGTCCAGCAGTGTAGAAATCCGTGAACTCTGCCATCTCTGCCATGCTGAGCTGTCATACTCTGAATTCCAGCTCTGTGTGGCAGGTGGCAGATTGCTGCGAGTTACACCAGAGGCCCCCTATAGGTCTCCCACTTCCGGACGCTACTAAAGCAAATCTTAGGAACCAAGGGTTCACCACTGTGACCAGGGTTAAAAAGAACAATGGTAGATGTTGATCACATGCTGCTAGCCCCCCAAGGTGGATCTTAGAAAGTATCTTTTGGGGGAAAAAAACCACAATATTAAAAATCACCCCTACCACAGACAAACTATATCTGGCTAGTAATCTGCTTCTGTATATAATTTTGATAGAGATTTCTACTATGTTCTGCTTTTGAACAACTTAAGGAACTGGAAACAAGAAAAACTAAACCCAAAGCTACCATAAGGAGAGAAATAATAAAGATCAGAGGAGAGAAAAACAAAATAGAGAATAGGAAAACAATAGAGAAAATCAATGAAACCAAAAGTTGGTTATTCAGAAAGATCAACAAAAGTGACAGACCTTTAGCTAGATGGACTAAAAAAAGGGGGGAGAAGATTCAAATTGCTAAAAGTAGAATGAAAGTGGGAACATTCCTACCAATTCTATGGAAATGCAAAGGATTATAAGACAATACTATGAAGAATTGTACACCAAAAAATCGAATAACTTAGATGAAGTGCATCAATTCTGAGAAACACAAAACCTACCAAGACTGAATCATGAAGAAATGGAAAATTGGAACAAACGTAAAACTAGTAAAGAGGTCGAGTTAGTAATAATAAATCTCCCAACAGAGAAAAGTCCTGGACCTCATGGCTTCACTGGTAAATTCTACTAAAAATTTGAAGAACGAAACCTTAAAGATCCACCACAAGAAGCTACGTTTTAGTGCAATAAATGCATGCACTCAGCGAAGTGGCTGACACAGAGTCAACCTGCAGAGACCAGTTGCGTTCCTATACACAGTCAAAAATCTGAATGGAAATTACAGAAACTACTGCCTTGGTAATAGCATCAAAAAGAGTAAAATAGTTAGGAATTAACCAAGGAAGTAAAAGACTTATACAATGATGAAAATACTGCTAAAAGAAAAATTTAAAAACAGAAACAGAAACACATCCTGTGCTCAGGGATTAGAAGATTTAATACTGTTAACATCACTACTACACAAAGCAGTCTGCAGATTCAGCATGAATCCCAGTGATATTTTTGCAAAATCAGAAACATTCATTCTAAAATTCAGACACTCTAAATAGCCCAAACAGTCTTTAAAAAGAACAAAATTGGAAGACTCATATTTCCTGATCTCAAAACTTACTCCAAAGCTACAGTGGTCACAACGGTGTGTGGTGGGGGGACAGTGTGATAAATAAAGAGAGAGATAGACCAATGGAATAGAGAGGCCAGAGATAAACCCTCATAAATATGGACAAGTGATTTTTGACAAGGGTGCCCAGACCATTCACTGAGGTAAGGACTGTCTTTTCAACAATTGGTGTGGGGAAAACTGGATATCCACATGCAAAAGAATGAAGTTGGACCCTAACCTAACACTATATACAAAAGTTCACTCAAAAGGGATCAAGGACCAAAATAAAGATCTAAAAGCAATACAACTCTTAGAAGAAAACCTAGGACAAAAGCTTCATGACATTAGATTTGGCATTGATTTCTTGATATGACACTAAATGCCCAGATAACAAAAGAAAAAAACAATTGGACTTCATGAAAATTTCTAAATTTTGTGTATCAAAAGACTATCCACAGAGTAAAAATAACAACCCACAGAATAAAAGAAAATATTTGCAAATCATATTTGATGAAGGAATAATACTTAGAATATGTATGGACTTTCTAAAACTCAACCACAAAAAAAAAACAATTCAAAAATAGGCAAAGGACCCCAATAGTCATTTTTCAAAAAAATATCTACAAATGGCAATGAGTGCATGAAAAGATGCTCAACTAATCATTAGGGAAATGGAAATCAAAATCACAATGAGATACCACCTCATTCATACCTATTAGGATGGTGCCAATTAAAAAAAAAGTGTTGGTGAAGTTGTGGAGAGACTGAAGTTGTGCGCTCTTGGTGGGAATGTAAAAAGTTACAGCTGCTGTGTAAAACACTATGGTAGTTCCTCAAATAATTAAAAATAGAGCTGCCATATGATACAGCAATTCCACTTCTGGGTATATACCTATGATAATTAAAAGCAAGGTCTCAAAGAAATGTTTCAATGCCCATTTTCATTGCAATATTGTTCACAACAGTTAAAATGTAGAAACGTTGACTGATGTATGTGTAATATATATATACACGCAGTGGAATAATCTTTTAATTTTTATTGTAGACACTATTACAGATGTCCCCCATTTATCTATTCTTAAAAAGGAAATTCTGCATTATGGTACAACATGGATGAACCTGAAAGACATTGTGCTAAGTAAAATAAGGCATCACAAAAAGACAAATACTGTAAGATGCCACTTATATAGGGTACTTAGTTAAAATCATCAAGACAGGAAGTAGAATGGTGGTTACCAGGAGCTGGGTGGAGGGGAAACTAGGGAGTTACTGTTTTAATAGGTGTGGAGTTCAGTTGTACAAGATGAGTTACAGAGATGGGTAGCTGTGATGTTGTACAGCAGTGTGAATCTATTTAATACCACTGAACTGTATACTTAAAAGTAGTTAAGATGATGAATTTTGTTATGTGTATGCTACCACAATAAAAAAGAAGCTTGGCCTTGGTTGGTTGGAGCATCATCCATGCACCAAAAGTTTATGGGGTTGATCTCTGGTTGGGGTGCGTAGAGGAGGCAACCAATCAGTTTCCCTCTCACATCAATGTTTCTCTCTCTCTCTCTCCCTCTCTCTCCCTCTCTCTCTCTCTCTCTCTCTCTCTCTCTCTCTCTCTCTTCCCCTCTCTCCCTTTCTCTCTCTCTAAAATCAATTTTTAAAAACCCTCGGGTAAGGATTAAAAGAAGACGCTTAATACAAACGCTAGTTTGTATAGATATTTGTTATAGAAATGGCTTAAATGGAACAGGGCTTCATATACTGTCACAATTTCAGGCACAGGTTTTTATTTAATGGTCTCTTTTGCTTACAATCACAATGAAGGTTGGTGGAAAGGAATGAAGCAGTTTCTTCCTGCCAAATCAGTGGAACACGAGGAAACGCCAGTTCGCTACAGCAGTAGTGAGGTTAATCACTTGAGTCCGAGAGAGGTCACCACAATGCTGCAAACTGACTGTGCAGGTAACTACGTGGCAGCCTTCAGCCTGGTAGAAGGAGAAACTGCTATGCTTGCTGTAAAGTGCTTGGGGGTTTGCAGTATCTTTTATGTTTTTCCTGTGTGAGAGATTAGCTACTTTCTGAAGGTAGAGCACTTTTTAAAAAGTTGATCTTGAGCCATTTTTGTGCCTCAGATGTTCTAGCCATAAAATTGGGGTATTCACTTCTAAAAATTATGGACATTTTTTGCCTTTTTACCTGGAAATTTGGTTTTATTGTGGATATAAGCTGAGCAGGAAAGATATAGTGAACCTTACTGTATTTATCATATTAATCTGGTATTGTAAATATTCCCCCAAAATTATATTCAATATAATTTCAAATATTCAAATAATGGAACATTTCTTTTCCAATAAAATACTGTCTATATATCTGAAGAACGTATACAAACACTATTTATGTAATAGCACATGAATGAGGCTTTCTAGAATATTAACTGATTACTGTACCACACAAGATAGCATCTTTCATTTAAATTTTGAAGTTAGTTCTTAACAGTGTGTTGATAGCAACAAAAGTTCCATGAAGAAGTGTTTGCTTTTGGTGTAAGCCTGAGGCTTCCGCCCTAAATTGTATAAGCTGTGTATTAGTTAGATGACTTTCCTGTTGTTTGTCTTTCGGAATATCCAGAGTATGCACAGCCACTTGTGGGAGGAATTGTTGGCACACTTCATCAGAGGTCTACCTTTAAACCAGAAGAAGGAAAAGAAACGGGCTATGCGGACCTCGATCCTTACAACTCCCCGATGCAAGAAGTGTATCATGCCTACGCTGAACCACTCCCAATTACTGGGCCAGAGTACGCAACCCCAATTGTCATGGATATATCGGGGCACACCACAGCTTCGGTTGGTCTGCCCTCAACATCCACTTTCAAAGCTACAGGGAACCAACCTCCTCCTCTAGCGGGAACCTACAGCACTCTTCTCGCCAGGACTGATAGCTGCTCCTCAGCCCGGGCCCAGTATGATACCCCAAAAGGGGGGAAGCCAGGTCCCAGTGCCACAGACGAATTGGTGTACCAGGTGCCACAGAGCACACAGGAGGCATCAGGAACAGGGAGGGATGGTGACAGTGGTGTTTCTAAAGAAATCCTTTGAAGGTGATGCTGCTCTTTACAAAGCATCGTTTTAAAGCACATGGCCTTTTTGTCCTATTAGTGGTAGTAATATATAGAATGTACTACATGTCTGTCATGAATGTCATTGGGGGGAAATGGGGTGACCGAGGTACAGAAACTACTAATCTTGTCATCTTGCTTTAAAAGTGTTACTGTGGCACACTTACTGCTTGCCTGTTTTGAACATCCTGTTTGTTACTACTGTAAAACACTATTTTTAACACAGAAAAAGCTCCCTACTATGCACTTCAAAGAAATTAAGTGTCACTGAGTCAATATTTATTACCAATGCTGCAGGTACATGTGATAAATTCAAGAAGTGGCTTTGTGAGCCTGACTGGCAATAATGCATGGTACTGTTCTTGAAACGCCTAATGGCTTGAAATTTTGTTCTTTGTGAAAGATGGGTACTGCCATGATTTCCTCCTCTCCTATTCCTGTATTGCATTCTGGGTTTTTTAAAAAATAATGATGAGTGATAAAATCATTGTTTTGATGGAAGTCACACGTACTTGTCCATTTTTCTTAGGAGAGCTCTAGGTGAGGAACTCTGACTTGTGCTGAGCAGGGTGACTGATTTTCACTTTTTGAGACTCTTAAGTGCTTTGACATTCACGGTACATGACCTGGCCCATCCCTGCTCGTTCCGCCCAGGACCCGTAGTGGCCAGCCCCAGTCTTGTGTTTATAAAACGGTTGGGTTTTTTCAGGGGGTGATTACTGCTTTATCAAACCTCACAGATTCACATGTTTAAGTTTACTTCTCTATGTGGAAACAGGAACTTTACAATTTAAAAAAGCTGTAAAAGAGATGCTGTTCCTCCCCTCCAACTTGATTTGCAGTGGGATTTTTCCTGAGATAGTTGGGAAAAGTTGAGGGTGTCCAAGTAGACACTGTAAACATGACCCACTTAATATTTATCACAGTGAAGGGCAGAATCATTCTTCAGAAGTCGTATAAATTACCTTTAAAAAAAAAAAGTAACCGGAATTTGCTCTCTTTCATTTTATGTATAGGTAGATTTTTTTCTTTAAATCACAAGGTATTTCTTATTTTAATCAAATAAAAAAAACTTTAATTTCAGTTTTCCATAAACTGTTATAAGATCTGTAAACCCAGTGTGTACTCTTCAGCTCTGTGTGATTGTGCCTGCTGTGTGGTGAGAGGTGTGAGTAGTTCTCTGTACTGTGTCGCACCTAGCGAAGAGGTGTTCCAGCATCCCAGCACAGGACCATTCACATGTAGTTCTTGATGCCTCTGGGCGACTTGTTAGCGCCACTTGCCCAGAACTAGTTTTAGGTTTGTGAAATAGAAATCATCTGCAGTTTACCAGCCTATAATGTAAAAACCATGTTTAAATGTCTTTAGACTGGCAACATGACATAAGCTAACTATGGGATTAAAATTTGACATCCCTTCTGTAAACCTTAATTTGTGGACTTAATAGAAATGTACTTTTCCATCAGGTCCAAGTCATCTTTGTTGGCTTGGGCCACCAGATTATGTAGTTGCCAGAATTTGCTAAATTTGACCAATGGTGAACAGTCTTCATTTGTTTCCTGAGTCACTGCTGCAAAACAACTGTTTATTTCTGCAGCCTCCTTGCCCTCTACTCGACATGGTTGGTTTTATTTTCATTTGCTATTGCTTCTCCAAATACACTATGAGGCATAATTTTATTCATAGAAAAACCAACACATACTTTGTTTCAAAACATTTGAAACCAAAAGCACAGGTATTGAACTTTTATTAGAACATACGAATGTGTGAAGCACATGTATTAATGCAGTCATCCCCTTTCAGGTGGGAAGAGAGTAAACCAGTTGCTTTATTTTTTTAATTCATCCTTAGTACAGAGAGAATATACTTTTCCTAAAATCATATACCTGAAGCTTTAAATGTTTTCAGTGACCATTTCATTTTCCTGAAGATGCTCGCTATTTTTGTGTAATTGTGTGCACCTACTTTTCCCATGGAACTTTTTTTTTTTTTTGAGAAGCCAGTGTTTTCTTAAACGACGCGTGTTTGAAGACTTGATTCATGTTGCCACTGCGCTGGCCTTGAACTGCCAATGATTTTTACAATTACTGAGTTTTTACTACTTTTATATATTTGACTTACCAAATGAAGAGCTGAGCCTGATACAAAGGGTTGTTCTGGTTTTGTACTTTTAGTTTGTTTTCATAGTTGAGTTTTGGGGTTTGGTGTGTGTGTGTGTGTGTGTGTGTGTGTTTAACTACATTTATATATATATATATATACACACAGCTTTGGAGACAATCAAGTAACAACTGAAAATGTGAAAGCAACCATTCTTTACAAAATTTCCTTGAATTTTTATTCTTTGCTTGAAACATGTAAAAGACTTAAGTCACTGTGGTTTATTGAGTTAAATGTTTTTTCCTGTTAATACAGCTATAAAAATAGAACCAGACAATAGTGCAACGAGTTTGGCCATTACATGTTTCATAAAATTACACTGACTTCACTGTTCCTTGATCTGAGGAACCAGCAGTTGAAGATAAGGTATTGTGGATGCCGATTATATTTTATTGAAAGCTATAAATCCAAATAGACCCTTTTGTATGCAGGGTCTAGTCCAGTTATTTAAGTTCATGTCTCACTGTTTGCACTTTGCATTGAACAATGGTTTTAGTTCACTGATGAAATGGTTCTGGTAGAGAAATTATATAGTAACTGAAAACACGTCGTGTGTGTACTTGCCCTTGCCCCCACAGGGGGAGGGGCAGAAAATGAGCTCATCTAATATTTATGTGGCTAAAATTCCATGGGAAGTGATAAAGCCTGAACTTACTGCCTTGGCTCCACCTTGTCATCTGGAGAACAAATGGGCTATAGCAGCACCATGTCAGATGACACGATTAGAAAGAACTAACAGATTATGCTTTTCAGACTTTAAGAGATATCGGTGAAAATCAGTGAAGCTCTACCTGAAAGTTACCTATTAGCTCTGCCTTTCAGTTCTGAACTGGAAGTCCATAAACTGCAAAATCTAAGAGTTGGATGGTTGTTAAAATACTTTTTAGGTCATATGTGGCCCCAGTTCTCATTTAATCCAACTTGTGACTAGTTTCTTCTCTTTTTTGTTCCATTTGTTTGGCACTAGGAATGGTGGAAACAAAACATATTGAAATACGTATTGGAAATAAAAATGGCTTGAGTGTCAGTGATATTCTCCCAGAATGTACTTTTCTTACCTCGGCATGTACTGTAGTCACTCAGTATTTGTATATGTTGCTAGAGTTTAGACTGTATAAACAGTGAGATTTGAATGTGTTCATGTGTTTTAATAAATTGTATATATGTGTCTTGCTCAGATTTTTTTTTTAGGCTTAACTAAAACCACCTTGCGATTTATACCCTTCCTTACACTACACAAAATGCCAGATTCCTCAGTTTTAACATCAGTCAAAAATTTTTATGGCTAGTATTATAGTACACACAGTAACATCTAGAAATGCCACCATTGGTTTTTGACTTTGACTTTTTCTGTAGGCAGCAGTATTCTTGCCGAAGCTGGAATTACTTCACATCAAACTGAACTTCAACAGCCAAGCTGCAGCCTCTGGCTGGGCGGTGTGGTAGGAGGGAAAGGTCACACTAACACGTGGACTCCAGTCTAGTGCCAGCCTTTCCCACCGCAGAGTTACTAGGAGAATCACATGAAACTGGTACCGTGCAAATGTATGCTACTAACAGAATGTCATCCCCATTTAATGTCTGGACCTGGCTTAAATCAACTACTGACTTTCTTCCTTTACCCCGCTTTGTCAGTACTTCATTTATTCCTGTTTCTGGTCTAATATTTCACCCTTTATACACTTTCTTCAGAGAGGCTGGTTGGTTTTCAGTAACATCAGCATCTCCTGGTGATACTAATTTGTTCAACTCGTATCTCTTCCAGTACCTTATAACTTGTTATCTTCCCTTCTCCTTTACCACTTATCCCCCACCCCACCCCACCATAGCCTTGAGTCATACACATTAAAATGGGAAGGCAGACCAGCTCACCATATTTGTAGGGCTGGCTCAACTTGTAGGATTCTTCTCTGGTGAACCCTAAGTAGCCAGGGAAGCTTTCCATTTGAAGATGAGAAATGAAAATACCATTTAGATCCAAAAATACCTTGATTCTTCTTAAGGGGTTCCTTGTGCCTTTCTCATCTTTCTAATTTACTTCAAATAGTAAATTTTTAAACTTAATGAATTAAACCAGGCAACACACAAAGTTTAAGGATTTTCTCCTTGAACGTGTCTAACTCAGCTTCTTTGTATAAACTTTATTTCTTTGAAATAACGCAGTTGCAAGACTTTAAAAAACTGCATTCTTTGGTTATTTACTCATCTAGAATTTCATGGTTAGTCTATTTCCACTTAAAAACAAAAACTACCATCTTCTACCTAATTACTCATAATAATCGTGGTTTACTTAATTGCAGGACAAAAAAGCCTAATTATACCATGTGATCTTGGATTTCCATTACCATCTACACTGCTGTATTCAGAGCTGGTTCAACACTGAAATCAGGTTCCTTAAATAAAACAAACTAAGCAGCCATCCAGATACAGACCTGAAGTGCTTCTGGTTTGCCACATCAAGACTCGGCCACATGCCAGTTTCCCCCAATTTATTAGTAGCCGTATCTCCTCTTGTACTTCACTTTGTTGCAGTGAATTTACACTCCCATACTTACTAGGAAATCACATCCCTTCAAAAGTTTAAGATGAAATAACTAAAAAGATGTTTAAAAACACCTCAAAAAACTAGCTTATTTTGATTAAAATGCAATTACAACTTCTTTCCCTGATATCTTAATATCTCTTGGTTTTCATAAATTAAATATAGTCATAGAAATTAAGCTGGTGGTTATGAATCACCAGGCAGCAATAAGCTTAATGTACAGGGTCCAGCACAAATAACGCCCCCCTTTTATTACAAAATAGTAAGCATGTAATTCTGTAATATAATTATCACCTTCAAGCACACCATATGACATTTTAGGTGAAATGTTCAAATTAAAACTATAAATTACTACACGCATATGGTCCCCAACATATCGCCCTACCAACCACACTCAAGCAGACATTACTTCTGCCGGACCCTATACCTCATTTCTTGACAAGTACATACATTTAAAAATAAAGTTGCAGTATAAAAATAAAACTATACTGTTAGTATTATCTTCTCTTTCCGTAGGGTCAATCTTGAATCAAGTTGACTACAAAGTTCTTTTCTGTAATGTCCTTCAAAAAGAGCTGTTCTGCAGTCACATTGTGATATGCACTCTAGAAAATAAAAGTGAAATAAAATCACCATTTATCCCAATCTCAGATAACAGCAGCCATGGAATATGCTGTATCTAAAAAACTTCTGAATGAAAACCTCAAATATGGCAAGTGGCTGGGATTTAACTTGTGTTAACCTTTCTAATTTACTCTTCTTTGTTCATTCTTGTGCCAGAGCTTTCCCAAAAGTCCACTTTTTTCACTTAAACCATCACATAAGAGGCTCCCTCACATCACCCTCTGGTCTACTGAATCGTGGTAGAAGTCTAGATACCAAAATTGTAAATCCAAATGGGTTGATCACTTTGATAAAACCATCACCTAGAACTCATGTTTAAAAAAAATTACCCTACTCTGTTGATGGGTAGCCTGACTTCCCTCGGGAAGGTGTTTTGATGTTTTGTTCTTTAGGTGACTGGAAAGACCAAACGCGCTGCAGGAAAAATGAGGGCTGAGAAGAAACGAGCCTGAAGTCTGTCCAGGCCCCTAACTACTCAAGTGTATGTCTGGTGTCATAAGGGAGGGCACAAAAAGGCAGTTTTAAGATCTCTAACCTGAATAATTCCACTTCTTCAGCATACATAGCATTTGGAGATGATGATTTAAAAGGACTGATTTCATGGGATATAACCATATACTTTATGGAAATCACATTTCAATATTAAAAATGTACAGATAATACCTTAATCCTATCACTTAGGATGTGCCACTAATCCAAATTAGAATTAGGAAAATAGAAAACTCCTTCCCAGTCTGCTAAATAAAAAATTGAAGAATCAAATCAACTACCATTTACCCCTAATTCAAGAGAAGCATGATCTCCTATTAAAAGATTATAACCTTTCTGGTCATGAAGATTCTTTCATGGAGTTTAAATGTTATAGACCTTCTTGTCTATTTAACTGAACAAATAACAAAATAATTACTATGGAAATGGCAATGCTTTTAGGTGAATTTGTAATATCTCCAATGGATTACCTATATGTATATTTAAATAGTGCAAATTTGGGACAGTATCTAAGGCTTGGTCCCTATGTGGGTCTGATGACACTTGACAAAAACAGATTCTCCCAAGGGTCTGAGGCCCACAAACTAGGAATTGCTACTGTAGAAAAAAACTCTGGACTTGAGCCCTAATTTCTGCACTTGGTAGCTCTGTAACCCTATCAAGCCCTCAGCCTCTCAAAAGCTCTTCACTCAGGAAAATGACAGGGTGAGAAGAGAGAAAATGGGCTTTTCAACTCTAAAAATCAAAGATTATAACACACATATATATTACCTTATTCATCAAAGACATGGTGGCATTCCCATAGTAGTGCAAAGGACTCTGGAGGTCAGAAAAGTTGTATTTAAAACCAGCAAGGTGAACTTCATGACATATATGAAATGCCAATGTGATGGCAATAATTCCAGTTGTTGGGTGTTGGGGCTTCTGGGGAAGGAAATTAAGATTTTTCTTAAAATCCAAATGAGACACTTGTTTCCAAAACCTATGTGGGTGTCCTAATCTTACAAATCTTATAATCTAACTAGCTCTAGGGAAAGACTAACATCAACCAAGTAACTTCAATGATAAGTTGTACTAGTAAGTATCTCACTAGAAAATGGATTCCAGACATATGCATAGTAACATCACAGTCTCAACTGGATCCTTATTAATTTAAAAACAAAAAGAAAAAATCATATATACATACATTTAGAAAGTGTGCTATAACAGGTGTTTGATGGGAAGCTCTTGGCATTCAAAGTTTTAATTCTCAGTAGCATGGCCTTCAAAGGCATAAACAAAATGTATCAAAGGGTTGGTTTATTTTTGGTTTTTTTTGGGGGGGGGGGTTAGAGGAAGAGGGAAAGAGGGAGAGAAACACTGATGTGAGTGAAACATCGATTGGTTGCTTCTTGTACCCACCGCAATCAGGAGACTGAACCCACAACCCATGCATGTGCCCTGACTGGGAATCAAACATTTACCTTTGTGGGATGAAATCCAACCACCAAGCCACACCAGTGAGGGCTGTATCAAAGTTTTATCACAACAATTCAAGGAGGTTTCCTTTTGATTAAATGTTTTTTACAGGGCCCATGGAAATTACATGTGACTAATCAGGATTTTGAGGAAGGAAAAGAACACCAAAGACGCACAATACAATCAGGTAAACATCGGGAGGCAAAGAAAGCCTAACAGTCTTTCATACAAGATTTTCTTTACCCCATGCACTACCATGACTTCACCACAAGCCTCATCATATGCTGGAAAAGGAGGGTTGTGGCTGGGTTAGAGACTCACCCATCCAACTTCACTGATGCATCCCACCTCTGTTTCCATCTCCTGCGCCTCCCCATGTCCTGACTTCCTTTCATCACACCTTAGAGCACTTCGTTATTATTCCCTTCAATTCTCTGGCACCTGTCACCCACAGAACCTGCATTATACCTGACAGAATCTTAATCCTGGTTAAACCCACACCCAAGCAGCAGAACGGGGCAAGAGAAACAGCGTACTTCCCTGGCCACATGTAACATTTATGACCAAAGTTTGAAACAGGTGTTCAGTGGTCCAACAATCCAATTCCATCCCCTAGTAAATTTCCGTTCCTACTCTCCAAGATGACAGTTTTAGTCCTCTCTCCTCCAACAGTCCTAGCCTTCCTCCTACTTGAACAATTTAATCCTAGTTTCCTAAGAAAACAAGAAATCACATAAAAACTACATCATCTTCCCAACTCCAAATCTACCTTTGTACCCAAATCTTCAGCACTCAGTCCTCTTAACGGGGCTGAAGTGTCCCCGTTTCCGCCTACAGCCAGCTCCTCCATGAGTACACCCGCTTGTCACATCTCCTCACCACTACTCTGCCACTGCAGTCAGCCACTTCCTCCGCGCTCTTCCGTCAGCACACAAACACACCCTTAACAAAATCTGTCCTTGATCCTATGTTCTCTTCCAACCATTTCTCTGGTCCCTCCTAGCAAAACCCCATTAAAGATTTGCCTCTGCTACTTGTGTCCCGTGTCCTCTTTCATCTGTTTCAAACGAGCTTTCTTCCTTTATTCTAGTTCATACGCCCTGTATGACTCCACGTTTCCAGAACCGGGGTTTACTGTGTGTGCTCAGGCTCTGCATGGCACCTGACCTGGGCAACCTCTCTAAAATACAGCGGTGTCCTCATTTGGGCTCCTGGGACACCCTGTCCTCCTGGAACTGTACTCTAGTTACAGCTAGTTCCAGTACCATCTCTAAGGAAGACTAGGGTCTCCTGCGCTTTCGGAGTTAAGACGCTGCCTAAAACCAAGCACAAGTGATAAATCTGATCTTACCTTTCAGGGAAATAAGACCTGAAAAGTTATAAAACATATTCATACACTCAGAAGCCTTTTCACCTCAGAATTACTAAGAAATTATTAAAAATCTATCCTTTCCTCTCAATACTAAGAAATAGGGTTTAAGTTTCAACACACTTACATTTTTTGACTTGGAAATTGTGCTTTGAGGGTCTATCCTACAGAAATCATACAAGTGTGCAGAAAACCCCTGTGAGCACAAGCATCTCTCTGGCACCCATAGAGGGAAAGGCTAGCACAAATCTAAAATGTCTCTCAATAGGGGAATCATTGATTAAATGGAAGGGCAATAGAACTATATCTATGGTACAATTATAATTATATCGAACAAAAAGTGTATGTGTTCATAAATACATAGAAAAGTCTAGAAGGATATAAAAGGCAAAAAATCTCAGGAGATAATGTGAGTTATTGAGGGAAAGGAAGGATATCCTTTTTTTAAATATCCCTTTGTAAGTTACTTGATTTCAAGCACGTAATACTTAAGAATTCTTTTATTCTAAAGAAAAGACACATCACGTGTGTTTCTTGGGATTTTCCTTGATTCCCAAAAGATAAAGGAAAACCCCCATTTCCACGGTAAGAATATGTTACATAGTAACTCAGGCTTCAAATGAAAACACACCTCTGCCACTGTACAGACCTGGGCATCGTTTTCCAGGGACTGTAGACACACAGAGCCACTAAAGTCACAGTCGATGAGCTTTCTTTTAACTAAAGAATTGGGAGTTTCAAGAACTCTCAATATTGCTGTAATGACCATTTTCTGAGAAACCAGTACCAGTGTCTCTATGACCACAGCAGTATCTCTGAACTACCTTACTGTCCTTCCTCACTTTTCCTCTGGTTTTCCTGTGATATTTCTGTTACAGGTTGCTTCAGACCACTCTTTTTAGCCTAAAAGCCATGCACTGTCCTGAAACTTGTCCTGCAGCTCCAAACACAGCCAGCCCCCAGCACCCACCAGCTGCAGAACATTGAAGACAAGGTTATCAGAGGTGAGCCATCTGGGCATCCAGATGGAGTCCCCAGAAGGGCCCCCAGAAGGACAGAAAAAGCCTTCACTAAGGGTTCTTTTGCTTGCAACCTGAAAAAACACAAAGATAATATCCACAGATATCTAATTTCAGTGACTCCAACGAGGCCCTCAGAAGCCACCTCATGCATGAGTCTCGGTTCTCATAGTTTCCAAGACACACCCCTTGGGTTCCCCTGGTCTATACTAGCCAGAGTTTTAGTTTGAAAGAGTGCACCAAAATACGTACCTGATTTTTGGGAAACACTTTTGGAAAATTAAGCAGCTCATAAGCTGCCGTTCTGATAATGAAAGGATCTAATATTCTGATTTGATATGGTTTGTAGATCAGGTTTAAGGCTGGTTTCTTCCAAAAACTGTTAGTGTTCTGAAATAAAGAATATAAAAAATAAAACTTAGTAGTTGTCGTTTTCATGGGGAAAAAAAACCTGAAGGTAATCGGAAGGCAGATCAATGTGACAACTTACTATTTTGCCGCCGGTCAACAATTCCCACAGCCACTTTAAATCATGTGGCTTAAAAGCCGTGAGAATCACCGTAGAATTGGGATCATTGTGTTTGGGATCTGAAAAAACAGATTCTGGATAAAAAAGTCGGAAGGTTGTCCTTCTCCCAACTTCCTCTTCGTGTCCTACAATGGGACCGTCGTTCATTCTGTGGAGAGTAAAACACCAGCCATGTAGACCACCGGCAGCGTGGGCCACCTCCACCTCGGTCCCCAGAGTCTCAGAGCGAGTCAAACCACCCACCACGCATCCAGTCCTCGGAGGCACAGGCAGTCCATCAACCTTTCACACAGAACGGCCGAGAAAATAACTCCCTTTTCTGAAACAGCTGCTTGATCAAAGCACAAACTTGTGCTTGTATTTGAAAGTGAATTGCGGTGGGGCACTAGTAATTGAGCCTTACCTCCAGGAAAGCTGAAGGCTAAATAAGACAAATGTGAACCTAAGAACCCCAACAGTAGAATTAAAAGAGGACTTGGAAGACACTCCAACAAACCTCTTGAATTTACAGATAAGGTTCGGAGGCTGAGGTTCGGAGAAAGCTACTTGCCAGCGTTGCACATTCATGTAGCATGCAGACGTGTGTCTAAGTGACTGACAGGCAACAGTCACATTGATGATGAAGACCCATCAAAACCATTATGCTCTGAAATTAAGTAACAACATACAATTGCTGTATATACCCCACCACAACCAGATGAGCACCTACGGCTGGAGGGAACTAAATAAAGAACCACAGGGGACCTGCTGGGTTTGTGTATGCTCAAAGCCAAGGTTGGATTTTGCACATGCTATGCAGGCATTCTATGAAAATGAATGCTTTGTTTCCAAAACATTGTTCCAAAGGAGAATAAATACTATTGTACCCTTTGCTGCTGATTCTGTGTAAGAAGTCAGTCTTAACGCTTGAAACAACTTTCATCACATTGTCCCCATGGCATTTCCCCCAAGGGCTTGCTGTGGCTCCCTTATTCCTGTCTCTGCTCTCATCTAATACATTAACAGACCCTGATAACACTCCCTCCGAAACACATCTCAGTCTATCCACTCTCCTCTGCTAAGACAACCCTGTTCCCAGTCACCATCACCTGCCTGTATATAGCAACCTAACTGGCCTCTTCGTGTCCACCCTTGTCCCTCATATTCCATTGTTCATGCCACAGTCAGAATGTTTTGAAGGTAACCAAATCAAATTGCTTTCCTGCTTAAAAATCTTCAAAGGTTTCCGGTCATACTTCAAGTAAAATCCAGGCTTGAATGCTAGCTTACACAGTCTAAGCCTGGCTTGCCCACCCCTCTCTCCCAGCCTGTGCCCTTCTGCCTCACTGGTTTCCTCCTGAGGACCTGCAGGAAGCATTCCCTCCGTCTACACTGCTTTTCCCTGATCTCCACAGGGCTTAGCTTTGACTGGTCACTTGGTCCAGCTTAGATGTCTCCTCCTCAAAGTGGCCATCCATCCTAAAGTAGCCACTCAACCCTTATCAATCACATATTTTGAATTATATGTATGGCACTTATTACTATCTTTCCTTATTTAATGACTGGTTTCTTCCCTTATTAGATTGTAAGCTTCATCGAGAACAAGAACATTGTTTATTTACTGCTATATCCCCTGTGGCTAGGACTGCCTGGTATATTAAGGGAACTTAATAAACATTTGCTAAGCGACTGACCTGAAATCTAGCCTTACTCTGGCCGACGGCTGGGAGACAGAGTTGTGCAATGCCCTGAAGATCAAAGCGGTCCCTCCTCCTCCTAAAGCACAGCTGTCCTCAAGTAGGAAACCACATTCTTTTGAAACCATTCCAGTTTAGTTAGCAAATGAGAAATATTTACCTTATTATTACATCATAGGAGTCAATTTTTTCTCCTAATGTCTTATTCTTCAAAACTCCTCCGTTACCAACCACCACGCACCTTTTACATGGCACACTGTCGGGCAAACAGACAAGTGAGAGATTGAGTCATCAGTGAAAACACTGGGTGAGCGCAAGAGCCCATTCATACTTTCAGGAACCCAAAGCCAAATTTCACTTACTGCAAAGCAGAAATACAACCAACTGTGACTTACAGGTCTAAGGACGGATTAGAAAGACACAAACTTCAAGAAGAACAATCTGTAGGTAGGAAGTACATCATCACTAGCAACTATTAACTCTTACCAGCCCACTCACGTTCCCTCACGTGATTCTCATAACCACCCACTGAGAGAAGTAATCCTGATAGTTCCATTTTACAAATGAAGAAAGAGGTTCAGAAAACTGTTAGGTAACATTTCAAAGTCATACCCTGAAGAGATACAAGGTAACATTTCAAAGTCATACTCTGAAGAGATACAAGATCTTGAATAGAATTTGGATCCAGATCTTTGAGCTACAAAAACTCCCCTCAACACAGGATTCTGTGTGTTAACATTGATGCCCGTGTGTTTTCACAGTACCTGTGTATACAGTTTTCACAGTGTCACTCATTTCCCTGCGCTTCTCGCTCTGGGTTGCTACTGTATCTACTGTACTGTATATGAGTGTACAGACAGGCTGGAATCAGGTGGGGACAGTGCAGCTTCTTTGTACCTGCCCACGTCTCCTAATTTCCCCAAATACGTACTGGTCCTTCCAGCCTAACCAATATAAATTAAAAACTCATTCGGTATTCCTGGCAAGGGGCTTTCAAGTAGGGCACAGTGTGACTTCCTGTTGCTGGCTGGGACCAGCCAAGGACCCAGACTGGGTCCCGTCAGCTCTCAGCAAACAGCACAGCCCATCTGTCTCCGGGCTCCCACCACCACCCCGCTGGACCCCAGGAAAGGACGAGACAGGTCATGTAGTTCTCCTCCAGGGATGAAGCTACAGAGGGGAGGGCCGCTGAGACCACCCTCAGGACATGGAAGTATAAAGAAAAGACTTTTTCCAGGAACCAGAGAATCAGCACACTAGATGAACTCCAGACTGTAAGGCTTTTAGAAAACGCCAAGCAGCAAAATTGCACAAATGCTGTAGAATATTTAAACAGAGAATGCGCTAATACAGGAACCACAAAAAAAGGCCAGGTGTTGGCCCTGCCATGTTAGGAAACAAGGTGCACATTCCTATATGCGTAAGTTTACCTGTTATATTTAGAATTTGTTTAGCTCATCTATTTGGTATTTTCAACACTAAGTATTTTAAGAACACTTTTTACATGTTTTAATTTGAGACGCTTAGCTCCCAAAATTTAAGAGTCATGTCCAAATCAGTGTCTACTTTGTTACGAAAATAAGAAGACCCAGAGTGTCCCAGGTGCAGGGTCTAAAGGGGTTGGCGGGGCAAGGCAGGTGGGGGACGCTGTCCCACAGGCCTTGAGGACATGCCACAAAACCTCTATCATGGAGATGTCATGATGTGTTCTAGAGATGTTTATTTTTAAACTGTTGGTCTTTAACTATGAAAGTAATATCTCTAGATGCTTTTCTATGTGAGTTTGACATTCTTCCTAATTCCAGGAAGGCAGCTTTGTCAACGGTGCCCTGTTCTGCAGCCAGGTGGAGGACTGGAGCCCTGATAAACATTCAAATCCCTTCCCTCACCCAGGCAGGTGTGGCTCAGTGGGCTGGGCGTTGTCCTGCAAACCACAAAGGCCACCAGTTTGTTTCCCCTGTCAGGGCCTGTGCCGGGGCTGCAGGCCAGGTTCCCGGTTGGGGGCGTGTGAAAGACAACTGGTCCACTCAGTGTTTCCCTCCCTCGGTTTCTCTCTCTCTCTCTCTCTTTCTCCCTCCCTCCCCTCCCCTCTAAAAAAATAAATAAAATCTAAAAGAAAAAAGGGAAAGAAAACAGGAATATTGCCATGTTTCTGACCAGATCTATCCATGAATGCTCTGTAGCAATTCCCACACACACAGCTTATTTGACCTTCCCTTCCATAACTTTGGGGTTGGCTTAATGCAAATGAGGCTGAACTTGAAGCTGGCTCCATGGCCCCAGTGGAATGCTAAGCATACTGGGCAACAGGCAGGCAGTCCTAGGAATGGACAGGATCAAAATAACAGCTGTGCTGCTGCCAGGTAAGCTTCCCAGGGGTGGAGGGGAATATCTCTAATTACGGTAGCTAGATGAACCCTGTGCTGTGAATGAAGGCTGAGGCCACCTCCCTGTCAAGGGAAAGGGCAGACTTGCCCTGGGGTCAAGTGGCCCCAGGGCTACAGCTTCCATCCTGGTATGGGGCCCCCAGCCTGACCCAAGCTGCCATCACCAACATGCCATGGTAGGAGCAGGAGCACAGGCCACCAGCACGTCTCAGGGTTCTTATCCTGGAGTCTCCACAAAGAACTTCCGACACCAGTAGGGGTTAGCTCAGCTCAGTTCCAGACACAGCAGTGACATAAGCACTGCTCGGCGGTAGACTGACAGGCTGAACCTTGGTGCTCACAGGAGTTCCCCTCGGTGCTATCTGTATCAGACTGGATTGCAGCTGGTCATCAAGCCCTAGATCATGTGTGGCCAAAGGAGCCACACATAATAAAAGCTGCCATCTGTCATACTACTATGTCCCATCCCTGCCCTGGCTGGTGGGGCTCATTGGGACTTTACCAGAAAAGTCCCTCATTGATTGTGAATGTGTCTCGGCTCAGTGTTCAGAGGACAGAAAAAAAAAGCAGAAGCTTCCCCTGGCTGTGGGGAACCACCCAGAAAATTTGGGCTCTGCCAAAAATTCCAGAGCCTCAGGACCGAGTGCCCATCCTCACAGGAAGCACCTCTAAGCACAGCCACATGTGTCCTCCCCGCTCCTCACTGAACCCGAGGCTCCAGGAGCTCACAGGTTGTTGTTTGTTCTGTTTGCTAACAAATCCCAGCACCTGTGCCTGGCACAGATCCGGCCCCTGCATGCATTTGTTGAATGCGTGAATAAATCCAGCCACATCCTTTTACAGCTGATGGGGGCAGCTGGACAGGCAGGCTGTGCTTCTGCCTTCTCTGTGTGGCATTTGTGTCTCCAAACTGTCATGGTGCCCTGCATGCTAGATGGCCTGGGAAGACCCCCACCAAAATCCCAGTGGGTACAGAACTGCTTTACGGCATCAGGTGATGTGCCCAACTCCTGGGCTGCTCAGGTGTGAATCATCTCTGCCCTCTTCCAGGATTAGTGTTGCTGCAGGGACCCAGAGGGTCCTAGCGGGAGTCTCAGCTGTCTGGATTAGGGATCCCTTTCCTCCGACAGTGGACCAAGCTGGAAGGGTAAGTCCCAGGTTAGTGGGAGCAGAGTGCTGGGAGCATCCTCACCGGAACGTCCACCTCTGGGCTCACAGTGGGTGGGGAAGGTCACCTCCTCACAGGCCCAACACACGCTAGTCCCTGATTGGTAAAGGAAAAAACAGAGCATTTCTACATTTCTGTTCCCTCTCACCATGCTATGGGCTAAACTGTGCCTCCAGCCTGTTCATCTGTTGAAGCTCTGACCTCCAGCACCTCTGAATGTGACTGTATTTGGAAATAGGGTCTTTGAGTAGACTATTAAATTGAGGTCATTAGGGTGGACCTTAGAGAACCCCAGTTCTAAACATGCTTTACAGTTCAATAATCATCACATTTTCAGAAATTTCACTTTCTATTTTCTTCTCTGTCAGCTTGGAAGGGGGCAGATGGAAGGTGAGAAGGCCCTTCGCCATAGGAAAAACTTTGCCGGTGCCTCCAAAAGGAAGCTTGTCAGTGAAATTGCACTTTTCACTGCGTGTTCTCCTGATAAGGGATATTGCAAAGACCCACACATTTCCCTGGGGTTCATACATAACACTAGAAATGGTTTTAGCCCCTGGCTGGTGTGGCTCAGTGGGTTGAGCATCATTCTGCAAACAAAAAGGTCGCCAGTGCAATTCCCAGTCAGAGCACATGCCTGGGCGGCAGGCCAGGTCCACGCCCGCCACCCCCAGACCTCACCTGCCGATTGGGAACATGTGAGAGGCAACCGAACGATGTTTCTCTCACATCAATGTTCCTCTCCCTCTCTTTCTGCCTCCCCCCCCCATCTCTCTATAAATAAATAAATATATAAGTAAATAAGTAAATAAATAAAATATTTTTTAAAAAAAGAAACAGTTTGGGGGGGTAACCCTAGGACTACTCTTTGGCAATAATATCTTATCTACAACTAGTGTTCACCATGTTGCCGTGACTCTGGGAAATATGTAACACACCAACACATGGTCTGAACCACACTATAGGAGATCATTCTGCGTGGCATGGGCCCAGCTCCCACTCAGAGATGCACAGGACCCATGCCCACGGACAGGCTCTCCCATGGGGAATCAGGCCTGCCTTGTACCTAGGCCACTTTGAGACTTCCTTTTGCTAAAACGCCCTCCCTGAATTGAGGCAGCAAGTGCTTACTGTAACTTCCTAAAGCCTGCGCTAAACCTCCCAAGGATGAGTGTAGCCAGTTCAACCACTTTTCCCTTTGCATTTGCAAATATCCTTCTTCTGTGATGTGATTAGCAGCATCCTCTCCTTTGTTTTCTGTAAAAGGTAACCACCTAAAGCCAACCTGTGCATAGTAAATGAGGACCATCATGTAATGTGCCCAGAAAAGAGATAAAGGCTGGTCAAGGCAACAGCCGAGGCTTTTTCTCCCCTTGAGAGAGAAGCCATGTCATCCCTTTTCCTCCACAGGACTCGGTAGTCCCTGTGAATTTATCATGTCTCATCCACAATGTGGTGGACCCCAGGGGGTGGGGTCTGCATCACCACATGCCTCGAAACTCATCACTTCCCTCTCTCCCCTGCAGGCACCCACCTACCACCAAAGGAGTGATGCATTCTCTCCCTGGTTTCAACCACCTGGGCTAGGTTCCCGGCTTTCCCTGCTTCCCTAGATGTGAAACAATAACTTCCAGTGTCCTTTGGGTGAGTATCTAACTTCATCATCCATATTTAATTAACACAACTTTCATGCACAAATAGCCACAGTGAACTGTGTGTCCCTAGGAGACAAGAATAGTATTATTTGTATTTCTGTAGTCTCCAGTCTAAAACTTCCATTCACGGGCTGCACATTTTAGAAACCAGTTTGGTTGTTACATTAAGTATGGTGGTCATTTTCCTGCTTTGAGTCTGGAAGCAGGCAGTGAAATATGCATTTGTTTCCCAAACTGCTCGTCTGGAAAACAAAACTATTCTGAGAGGGCCAGAACCCATTAGTGGGAAATCTGGAAAGCTGCTGACGCCATAACATTTGTGAGATTACCCTTCCCCCAGGTGAAAGGTGTGTTACTCATCAAGTCAGACAAATGCCAAAGAGTTTCTACTCTGTGTGGAGGGAAACAGCAATATCAATGTAGAGAAAGTAAACTTCAATTGTCCATTTCAAGTGATCTGTGATGTCTCCTCTTCCAAAGGCTTTCTGACATTCATTTTCCCTTCAGCAGCATCCTGTGCATTAACATATCACTCCATCTTCCACAAGCTACGACAGATCCCAGTGCTCGTATGACCAACAGCCAGTGTGCCTTGTGGCTTGCTAGCAGAGCCCTGCTCTCATAAGTCTCACAAAGGTGACTACATTTCCCTGCCAATGGTTGGTCTAGAGGTGGCCATGTGACCCATCCCTGGGCAATACGATATCAGGGAAGTCTAGCCCTGGCCGGGTGGCCAGGTGGCCAGTTGGTTGGAGCATCATCCCATACACCAAAAGGTTGGGGTTTGATTCCCAGGCAGGGCACATACTTTGGTTGCAGGTTTGATTCCCGGTTGTGCACATATGGAAGGCAGCCAATCAATGTTTCTCTTTCTGTCAGATCAATCAAAAACATATCCTTGGGTGAGGAATGAAAAAAAAGATATTGGGGAAGTCTATTAGTTGCTCTGGAAAAGATTTTACTCCTACCAACAGAATGGTTTGAGCAAAACACTTTTTTTACCCACCCCTTCCTTTCTGCTTAGATGTTAACATGTGATCACACTGAGCTGAAGCAGCTGCTGTCATCTCGCAACTAACAGGAAATGGCAGAGAGCACCACAGAAGGTGCCCCGACATCCCTGCCACTGGTTCCGTCTCATAACCAGGGCTGTTCCTCACAGATGTGCAGGCTACACCCAGTCCAACCACAGAGCATGCCACTCCGTAACCACGTGTGTGAATTGGTACTTCCCACCCCTGCCAGGGGGACCACCAACCTGCAGGGCAGGACCACCAGAGATACCATGTATCTCTGTGATGTGGGAGGTAACGGTCTGCTTTATTTAAATCACTCCTTAGCACGCAAGACTGCTGCCTGCTGCCCAAAGATCCCAAAACAGCATGCAATGGCCTGTGGCCGGAGATCTGACTGGTGGTTCTGATCCCTCTATCCAGCACCTTTGGGCCCTTGGCCTAGTGACATAACCTTTTGCCGCAGTTTGCCCTTCTGTGAAGCAGTGACTCACTGAGGTTTTTAATGTTGTTATTCTGTGCTGCGTGTGACTATTTCTTCCCACACACGTACCATGTGTCTGTGGCTCTACCCAACAGCTAGTGACTGTAGTAGTTGCCACTAAACTGGAAGTGGCTGCTCCTGCCCCTTCGTCACACATGACTCACTCTGTTGACACAGAATCACAGCTTCCCCTCACCCTCAACTTCTCCAGTTGGCTGAAAATGCTGCCACGTAAAGAAACCCTGCAAACCAGCAGGATGTCCAGAGTGGACATGCAGGAATTGGTGTCTCTAACAGAGTCCGGGCTCTCTTTAGTAAATACACTGTTGGCATCTAAATCCTTTTCTTCTTTTTAAGTTGCCCAAGGCCATGCACCTGCCCTGGCTGGTTGCCAGTCTAACCAGGCTCAGCTGATGCTGACATAAAGGTTTCTGCCTGGGTGAGCAACTTGGCAGCCTTCACCAATCCCCACCAGTGAGAGACAACTAACTTAGCACAGGTGTTTCCGTTAGGCAAGATGCTTGTGTCTAACCAGCTATGCAGGCTGCACGCACTCTTCACAGAGTCCAGTGTGCTTTCAGAATGTGATGTTGGCTGTTAGGGATGGGGAGCTAGTTCATGCCTCATATTTATTTTTTAAATTGTTTTTGTAACCTCACGTGAGAACACACTTACTGACTTCAGAAGGGAAGAGAGGGCGAGGAGGAGAGAAACAACGATCAGTTGCCTCTCATACATACACACCCTGACCAGGGACCGAACCTGCAATCTAGGCATGTGCCCTGACTAGGAATGGAACCCATGACCTTTCGGTTTACAGGACGACACTCCATCCAACTGAGTCACACTGGCCACGGAAGTTCATGCCTTTTAAGTGGGAGCTGAGATTTTGTATGTCAGGGTTTCTGCTGCTCTAGCTGTGGGAGAATGTGCTCCCACTGAGGAGCGAGAAAGCAGCAGCCCCCAGGGCCAGGGTGCAGCTGGGGAGCGTCAGAGCCCTGCAACATGGGCACATTTTAAGAACTGCTTTTCTGCGATGCAATCCCCTTAAAGTATCCTCAGTCTTTAGTGAAATTTGTAAAACATGGCTGCCTTGTGTGAGCTGTGCTTTGGAGAATAAAGAAAGGAACCCGAGGCCTGAGAAGTCAACCATGGCATCAGGATGTACATGGAATGACAAGGGAATGACACTGTGTCACTCCAAATGGTTTCGAGGTGTGGCCTCGATGTGCCCTCCCAACAAAGTACTGTAGAGGCTAGAAAGGAAACTAGGGGTCACCTCAACCACCTCCGCTTTTAAACAAATTCTTTCATTGAAATATAATTCACATGCCATAAAATTCACCATTATACATAATAAAATCAGTGGGTTTTAGCATATTTACAAAGTTGTGCAACCATCACCACTATTACAGGTAAATTCAGAGCATTTCCATCAACCTGCGAAGAAACCCACCACCTGCACCAGGCGCTTCCCATGCTCCCCTTGCCCCAGTCCTGGCAACTCCTCCTCTACTGTCTGGCCCTGCAGATCCATCTATTCTGGCTACTTCTCATAAGTGGAAACATACATCTGCCCTTCTGTGACTGGCTTCTTCCACTGAGCATAATGTTTTCAAGGTTCACCCAGGCTGTAGCACGAAGCAGCATGCCGTTCCTTTTTGTGACTGAATAGTACACCATTACATGGCTACACGTTTAGCAGTTGTTGGACTTTGGGGTTATTTTGAATAATGCAGCTACGAACATTGATGTGTAAGTTTTGTGTTGTCATGTCTTCAACTTAGGCTTTCTATTTTGAAAGAATCCTAGACTCACAAAACAGCACCGAGGAACCGTGCACGCCCTTCCCCCAGGGTCCCTGGTGGCGCTGACGCGACTCTCGCACACCGCGGCTCCTCCAGCTTCACTCTTCCCAGTTAAAACTGGCGTCGGTGCACGTGCACACGCAGTTCCACTCCCCCACTCCCCCACTTTCCCTTACATGGAACCAAGGTTCAGAAACTCAGAAACCCGCCCAAGGTCACAGAGCAGTGCAGTGCTTTTTTACCCAAGTGCTGCCCCCTCTGTCTAGTTGGCGCACGAACACCCACCCCTCACCTTCACCCCTTCGCCCCTTCTCCAGAAGCACAACCAGCCGTTTTCAAGCTGCCCTTTCCTAGCAGGTCTGTCACCAGTCCTCTGCTGCCAAAGTCCTGGTCTGAGAACTAGTCTGAGTGTTTCCATAAAAGGAGGTACATGAAGAGAACAAAATTAAAAAGACTGCTCTAATAATCATTTTTACATGGTTTACTTTTTGGAACTAGCTCGAGGTAGTGGTAGCACAACCTTGGGAATGTGCTAACTGCGCCAAATTGCTCACTTTGAACAGTTCATTTTGTTATGCAAATTTTACCTCAATTAAAAAACACATCTGTCAACATCTCTGTGAGACCTTTTTCCTTTCCCACACTTAGCAGGGCCCTCTGGCTCAGAGGCAGGCTCGGAGAGAAGGCCAATCGGCACACTCGCTATGTGGGATCTTATTTTCAGGGTGAGAGCCGAGGAAAGAAAACACATTCTTCTGTAGTGTCTGTTCAGAGAACATTCTCTCAAGAACAGGTATCTTTAAGAGGAAAAAAGAGAGCCTATTTAACATACATGTTTTCAATGAACTCACACATGTACCCTGGAGAGGTTTTAGTTTAACCCTGTGAGAGTACTAACAATCAGATGGTGAAAAGTGGCTTGTGGTAAAGGATGAAAGCCTAAGGCTGCATTAAATAATGGGGACAATTTTTAGCCCTGGAAACCCTAAAGAGTATAACCAAAAGAGTTCACAATTCCAGAATTCTCCTCCCCTTGCCTCTTCAGATGGTGCTCAGCTTAAGACAGTCGATCGTGGCGTCATTCCTGTCCTTTCTGTGCTTTTCAAAAGGGGAAGGAGGGGACTGGAGAATGGTAGGAGTCTGGAAGCCTCTTAACTCTGATGTCATGTGACCCTTTTGACCTTGGTTTTCTCATCTTTACAATGAGGGGGTTGGACTCGATGATCTCCCTCCTTCCTGCCTCTGACCACCTCGATGACCTCATTACTTGGCGCCTGAGTCTGGCTCAGTCCACACAACACATCAAGGACAGGCTAGCTTAGGTAATTAGGATTCTTTAGAAAACAAGTCAGCAGCCTCAACATTTACCCTGCCCCAGCCTGCTGGGCCACTGCTCAGGAGAGAAACGCTGAAAGACTATAAAGGAAAAAACCCAAGATTACATCTTCTGTTAAAAACACATACCAAAAAATAAAATAAAAATGGGCAGTGCACATGCCCTATGGCATGGTATCTTTTTACAGAGAACACAGAACTGTCAAAAAATTAGGGGAAGGACAATTTTCTATAATGTAAATGTTTTTCTAACAGAAGTGATTATAGGAAGGGAGATAAATTATTATACTTATTACTGTGACAAAAAACTGTGAGGAAAAAAACATGTGGGTTTTTGTTGTTGTTGTTTTGGGGGGAAGCGTGGACTGGTCGGGGAAGGGAAGAGGCAGAGAACAAGCATGGAACTGTCACATCTCCAAGGCTCTCTCACACGGTTTCTCACATGGTTTTATAGCCAAACACACACACTCCTGTTCCCTTCCCTCTTTACTTCTGGCCCAAGTTCTTCATGGTATTAACCATGAAGAGAGAAAAAGGCTTTCTCTGCCTCAGAGTTACTCACTAAAATTACCTTACAAAATAGGGCATAAATTAGGCCTCCATAAGAGACGCCACCGCAAAATGACTGACAACACCAGCATGCTTCCACAGTCCGCACAGCGGATCAGTGCTCCAAGACAGAAACCAGGGCTGTGTGGAGCACTGAGCTCAGTCGCTCCAGAGTTACATAGCAACTGAGTCAGAATCCTGGCTGTCCCAGGAACAAACAGGTGGGGACTAGGAGAACTCGGGGACTGCCAATAAAGGCCACTAGTTTCCCCTCAATAATCATGTTTCCTTTGTTCATTAAAACAGAACTCTTTTTTAAAAAAAAAAAAGGTGAGCACACAGCCAGGTAGAATAGAATAAGGGCTACAACCTCCAATTTATAGCTAGGTGTGGCCTTGTGACTGTATTCCTAGTCAACTGGATGTAATCTGTATTTGCTAGCAAATGTTTAACAACCATGACTCTTTGGGAGGAGGAAGTGGATGGGAGAATATGTTTGTTATGTTTGCCAGTTCCCATGGTATCAGTTATCCCACCATGGGTAATTTCAAGCTTCCACCCTCATGGCACTGAACACAGAGTTGGGAAGAGCTGCAGCCCCTACCACTTGTTACCAACGGGCTCCAGCACATCACAGAATGTAATGAAGTGCTTGTTATACATGACTTCTGGGAAGTGTCCTGAAAAGAGGCAAGTCTTACTGGTTGGGAGCATGGCCTTGCTGCTTCCTCCTCCTCGGTGGCCAGAATGTAGATGAATGATGGCTGAAAGTACGGCCCTCAGAATGGACCAAAAGGAGGAAGCTGTGTCTGTAGAAGTGGCCGAGTCACAATGGAGAAGCCTTCGCCCCGATGCTCAGAGCTGCTGGGCTGTCCCTGGAATACTCACCTGCTGACTTCATTTATTAACAACTGTGAGGAAGTAGAAAATTTCTATCTTGTAAATGCAACTGGTAGAATATTTAGAGTGTTCCCATTCACAGTGGAATCTCTCATAAATGAGGGTATCATGCATGCTGACTAGATAACTAAACAAAACTAGGATTATATCTGGTAGGATCATAAAGGATTCAGATTTGAAACAACAAAAAAAGTGTCTGCACCTTTCTGGAAAGGACAAAGAGGACAGAGGAAGAACCACATGCTGGTGAAGGAAGAAGCCGAAGAAGAAATGAATGTGAGAGGATGGGTCTCAGTTCTCCCCACCTCAGCCCCTCCTGTCTGACCTACACACCCACCACAAAGGGTGAGCACATTGGCTTGTTCACACAGGTGGGGCCAGCTTCCCAGTGCACGGCCCCCCACTGAGGGCAGTCCAAATCCTCTGCCTGAGAAAGGAAGACTGTTATCAGACAGAGGTCTTCTAGAGCATTTTCCCCAGGTCTAGAGGAGAAATAGTAACTGGAGGTCACTAGGGGGACAGTCTGAGTTGACTTGGGCACCACTAAGACAGGCTGGTGTTCCAGACCTGCCTATCTGGAATGTATGTACAATGGATTGCTCAGGCATAAGCTGGTCTTTGTGTGGTACAGTGGGTGCCAGACAAACATAGAATGACTTACTTAAAATATAGATGAAATTTATCACATGTGAAGCCCTGGCAAAAGTTAATCTGCAAAGAGAAGGTAATAGCATCACAGGTATCTTCTTATTGTGGCCGAAGAATGGGCCATGCAATAAACCTGCCAAGCTCCGTGGGGCACATGGCTGACCTAACAAGGTCAGTGACCAAAAGTTACTACCCGGCATGGTCTGATCACAGATTCCTAACTGGGTGGGTCATAGCAGGTGATCATGTCCCAGGCTGATAGCTTTCTTAGCAAAGGTCAATCCTTACCTAAAGTGAGCCCTGTCCATCGCTCTTAGGCATGTAGGATAACATGCCTTTGAAATGCCAGAGTAATTTTCTTTTCCAGCCCCTGAGGGCACAACCGCTGGCACCAGAGCGCAGACCACAGAGTCCCCATTGTTACCTAGCTCCTTGCACGCTCTCCCTCTCTCTGCTATAAATATTCATTGTTGCGTGCTGTAAACATCAACAGTTAACTGTCCTGTACCCACCCATATAAAAGTATGTGTTTCTCTGTGTTGTCTTTTATGCAGTCCTAGAGATTTCCCTGCTTTGCTTTCTCCCACCTCCTTAATCTACCGCCAGTGGGCTTCATGCACCTTCCTTAGACCTCTTTTTATTCTAATATGTAAAATATGCTGCAGAAGTGCCGTTCTCCAGACCATTTGAGGTCTTGCTCCCAAGCATTTGTTGTTGGTTTGGCTCAAACAAACTCATAAAAATTCTCTACAGGTTGGATGTTTCTGAACTCAGTCAACATTATCAAATTTCAAAATACGCTTTCTGAAGTCCCTAGGGAGTGGGTGTGTGTCGCACAGGCAGTTCAGCAATGCCGAGTGTCTGAGTGCCTCCTATACTCACTCTGGGGCCCCTAAAGGATGTCTCCGTTCACTCTCCATTGAAGGGTCTCTGACTGCATTTAGCCAACCTCTGTCTCTTAACAACTTCAGACTGAAGGACTCTTGTGCAGTTAACGTGAGTGTCAATCTCTCTTCACGACCCATACCCACCTCCCACCCAAAACAGGAGATGCTAAGAAGCTGACATGGGTTGATGGTGCAAGGACAGGGCACTCTCAGTGACAAAGAACGGAAGGGCGGGGAGAGGAAAGACCAAGTCAGCAACGAGAGGAAATAGCCTGGCCCAGGCACACAGATGATGAACACCTGTGACTAGAAGTGGTTCTGACAGCAACTAAATAAAACACAGTCTGGTCCTGAGATAAAAACAAGGCAAAAACAACACTTTCACCCCCATAGCCTCAAGTATCCTGATAGTCGTTGCTCACATTTACAGGGCCAAGAATCTTTTCAAATATTTGCAGATACTTGCTGCAAATATTTAAGGTATAAGCTTATCATGTTTAAGTCAGAACTCCAGGCACTGGATTAATCTCTCTAGGTTACATCCTGGCTCTGCATTTACCAGCTACAACAAAGTATGTATGTGTGCCTGGCCTCAGTTTCCCCAGCCAAAAAGTGAACACCACCAAGCATACTTTGCAGGGTGGTTGTAAAAATTAGAGAGAACTGACATAAAGCACAGATGCCAACGGTCTGTGCAAAACAGTATTCTCCTAATGACAGCTATACAAACTTTAGGTTAGAAAAGAATATGTGTTGTTGATATGCAATCAAAAATTGATACTGAGATAGGCTGATGGCATTGTTTTAAATTATAACAAGGACAGGGTTTAGGGGTCTGGGTAAAAAAACCGAAGGGATTAAGCAAAGAAAAAAAAGGAAAAAACTCAGACACAGACGACAGCACGGTGATGACCAGAGGGAAAGGGGCTGGGGAAGGGAGGGAGGGTAAAGTGGGGGATAAAACACAATGGAAGGAGACTTGACTTGGGGTGGTAAACACACAGTACAATATACAGATGATGTGTTATAGAATTGTACATCGGAAACCTACATAATTTTACTAACCAATGTTATCCCAATAAATTTAATAAAAATAAAAAGGAATCACAAAGCAAAAAAATAAAATAAAATAAATTATAACAAGTACAAACTGAAATGAGCTAACATATATAACATAATCCACATGTCAATAATCTGGGCCCCCAAAAGAGAAAAATGAGATAAATTCAGGCAAAATCTAGCATTATTTCTGCCACTGTTGTGTAAGCTCTGTCTTCACTGTCACACCTCTGTCCACTGGCCCATTTCTGCATCAATGTCCCTGCCAAACAGCACCTCTGTTCTCTTGAGCAAGAAGGCATATTCTGTATTCTACTTTTTAATGGAAGTCTGACATCTACAGACTACCCATATCATCCCTAGACCACTGGCCAAATTCTGAAGGGCGGCTAAAACTTTGGAAATAAGTTTGCCTCTGTAAAATAATTCAATTGGCAATTCAATACCAACAGGGTTAACTTGACATAAAAATTTTCTAAAAGCCAAATTACTATTTGTAGTCAGAAAATGTGTATCTAAGCAAGCTGTTTGCTTCCCTCAAATATAATTCTGAATAAGTGGAAGGGAGCTGCTTCTGAAATCCAATATTCAAATAAAATAGAAAGGATCCTTATGAGCAGTTTAAAAAATACATGGGAGGGTGTGGGAGACAGCCCACAGAGGGAGACTGCAAGCTGATCACCAGGGGGTGTGAATTAATTCTTCAGTAACAACAGCTTAGAAAAGACGAATGTGGGTTAAAAATGTCCTCATTTTGCACCAGCATCACACATCACAAGACCTTCTGCATCTTCTGGGCCAACCAATCATGCAGCTTCTAAATTAACTTTGTAGTTTATTTCAAGTGTCCTAGAAATAACTACTAGATGTGTTAGTTATACACAAATGCTATGGAGTTTTCCTGAGTGACCACATTTTACAGTGGGGTCTTGGTTTGAATCACCTCAGATGAAACTGAAAGTCAAACAGAAGCAAGGAAATGAACTCACTTGTCAAACTCATCATCGAAGAGGTCACAGCTCTGCAGTTTTGAAAGAGCAAGTTGAAAATGTCCCGCTAGAAAACAAAAGGAGTACTGTGAGTGAAAGCAATCATGGCTTCTTAGGTACATAGTAAGCTACCTCACCCCCTCGCTTCCTCCAAGGCCACTTTCAGCTAGTATGCCTACATTTCATTTCTTCTGTGATGAAGCTTCATGATCCAATTGTATTTAGCCAGCACTACTTAATAGGCATACTCAAATGGTAAACACTCCAAGGACACGTGCCGAAAAACTCCAGAAAAATAAGAAGCTCAATGGGAAAACAATCATAAAAAAGTAACCCCCAAATTAGAAGTACCAAATGATTCTGAAATTGACATCAGTATAGAAATCAATATGCAAAAAGTTTAAACCTTACTGAATTATCAAACCATCTACAATATATTTTTAAAAGACTCACATACACATACACACAGGAATAGTTATATAAGCAAAATCTAACTCAGAAAACTGTAGGCTTGTCACCTTCTAGGCATTTAGAGTCTCTCAGAAATTGAGAAGGTAAAGAGGTATCAGGCCAATCACATGCAAGCAGGGGAAAAAGTGTTTCATCATTAATAGATGGAATATTTCTCTAAATTTAGCAAAAATAAATATCCATCAATAAAATTTTAAAAATTGATCAAGGAGCTAGAACTTGCTGATAAAATAAATAAAACTCACAAGTCAAAAGGTGAAATGGGAGATCAGAAGGAATGTAACACACAAACTTATCCTGCTAATTCCAAACTGGATTAAGGTAAGGCATCAGAACTCAGTGAGGATACGGTGACAAAAGTAAAAAGCAGTGTCTTAAGCATACAACAGCAAAACCTCCCTTTTTCCCTTTATTCTTTATTCTTTTATTCTACATTCCTCAAAGGGATTTATATGTTAAAATTGATTCCCTTCTTCCCATTCCCAAATCAAATTCTTTAGGAAGCATTATGAAACAGAAAGATTACATGGCCTTAAAATTATATAAACATGTGGTTCACATCAAACCCCATTCACATGTCATAGGGCAGGCAAGAATAACATTACTGACCTGATGTTCTTATCCCATAGGGCAAATCGAACTTATCACTACCATATAAGGAAGCAAGCTTTTTAAAGTCAGCAGCACAAAGAAAAGGATGGAACTGATGGAACCTGGAAGACAAGGATAAAGAATGAGTTTTCCAAATTCCTCTAACACCTCTAGGCTTTTAAAGTCACAACTGAAAATCACTGCAAGCGTATCACTCATATTGTTATATTGACTACCTGAATGTATAATTTTTTAAAAAATTCTTTAAAATCACTTAATCAGTATTTAAATATTACATAGAATGGGATACAGCATAAAACTACAAACCAGCATGGAAACACGTTCCAGGTGGTGGAACCAAAATTATATCACAGCTAAGGGGGTGGGGTTTGGGGGAACAAAATTTTAAAACAAACCAACGCCAAGTGATAAAACATTAGCCATATACAGGAAGAAAGAAAGGAACTAATAAGGGAAAATAACAATATTGATGCTGAGCCACTTCCAAGTGTAAAGGCACCATATGTATGAAAGTGTCAGCTGTGAAAATAAAAAAATCATTAAAATGAGATGTAGCTAGAACTACACTCCTGATGTCATTATATAAAGATCTACTCCAGAATAAGAACCAGGGGCATTTGGCCTCTTGCTGCCTGCTCTGGCCTGAAGGCAACCCCTGCTCGGGGCCTTTCTCAGACAAGAAAGTTTGATGAAGGTAGGGGGTGCCTCTGGTTTTTCTCACTTTTAGTGCCTGGCAGAGTAGGCAGGCAACATATGCTTAATAAGTGACTGAATGAATTTGAACTCCAAATTAATTCTTGAGGCAACCATTATCTAATAGAAAATAATTTTTTAATTAAAGAGAAACAAAATAAAAACAGAAAATTTGATTTTTGATCCTGAATAGATAAAATGGTATAAAAAAACATACCCATTTTACACAAGCATGCCCCAACTAAACCATCATTTATTCCTTTTTTATCTAGAATTATTTTGACTAGCCTATTAAAATTGAGGTGACGGGGAGGGGGGGAATACTTGTGAATGGAAGAAAAAAATCCCTGCAAGTCCTGACAACCATAATGAATAATCGTTATTTACATCCCATATAGATGAATTATATAGATCATTAAAGGTCAGTGAAAGTCAGGAAAAATTTCTAAATGTAAAGTTTAACCTACAGGCGAGGGAGAAGAAGGCACAAAATAAGGATAAAAATAATGTGGGAAAACAAGAGGGTGGAATACAACCCTAAAAACCAGTTCACTTTTTTGTGATCAAACACAAATAGACCTCTCTAATTTCACCTTTGTGAACAGAACACTAGTCTGATTGAGTTCTTCAATGCCTTTTCTTAAAATATGCACAGGGCTCTGACTAAAAGCACAAAAAGAGACAGGACAGTCAAGCTCCTCCTTAAATGCAGAGTGTCCACTTTCTACTGCTAAGAGTTGTATGAAAAAAAGTAAACACGTGTGGAAAAGGACTGCAGACACATACTGAACCTTTTGTATGCCATGGTTTCTTTTATATGTTTACCTTAGGAGAGAGGCAAAAGCTGGCTTTGAGGGGCAAGGCTGGATCTTATGTCTCCGTTTCATGTCCACAGGTGGCACCCTGTAAGACAGAAACGCCGGTCAGAAAGCAGCACCAGGCAGCCGGCCCAAAGGGAAGCAGATGCCCTGGAAACCCACTACGCGCCACCACTGAGAGGCTTATCAGGCAGGAAACAAAAGTCCTCACAGCCACCCCTGAGGCAGGACAGTAACTTCTCCAAGTCCTGCACACATCTGAGGGTTCGTGGAGGCAAGGCCAGAGAGAGAGAAAAGGCTGAGGTGATGAACCCACAAGTGGATCAAAGAGAGGTGAATCAAAGGACCCTCCCAGAAGGGCCCGGGTTACCACCCTGTGAAAGCCACAAGCTGGCTCGCTTTTCAGAAGTCCCCCAAAGCCTGAAAAACCCAGTTCACCCATGTGCACATGGCTGGAGATCCCCCACGCCCCATCTGGGTCACCTACCAGCTGCAAAGAGCACAGACACCCCAGCCTAAGCAGGTTGCACACACCCAGCCTTGTGATCTGGTGACTCCACAGATCACACTACTGAGAGTCATATCTAACTCTCCTCAGTTCTTGGCACAGGTTGGGCCTGTGTGTCTCCTGAATGGAGCACTTGTCTCCACAGTTTAAAAGGGTATTGTGAAAGACAGAGAAAACAAAAACAAATGAAGGGGATAGGGTAGCAGGATCCAGATTTAGCTAGGAAAGAGGAAAACAGCTTAATCTAACAGCATATTAATGGCAATCAATTATGTGAAAAATCAATCTAAAAAGAAAACTAATCCATTTTCTTCTATAACTCACAGGATTCAAACTGAAATAGTCTAAACTCCCCATGGGTAGACCCAATTTTCAACTTTGAGGCAATACAGAATCCTTATAGTTAGAAGTGCCAAGTTCCTGAACTATGAGGGGGGACCCTAAAAAAACCAGAATTATCTTCTGGAAAGTAGGCTCCTTGTAGTACAGAATACCCCACTAGGTGAGTGTTCTAGGAGCCCATCTGTATCAGTGTACCAACTGGTGTTGTTGTGAGAGGTTGTGTTCTGCTTCAGTGAATTTTTTTTGAAGACTCTTTCAACATGTTTGCCCATTTCATGATGGATGATTTACGAGTGTACCTGCCCACACCATGCTGAGTGTCCAGCAGTTTTTGACCAAAAATGGCATGAGCCCCATGCCCCACCCTCCCTGCTATCTGGATCTCACCCCAGCAACTTTTTTTGTTTTCCTGGATGAAAACAGTTCTCAAAGGGAAACTTTTTGCCAATGTGGAAGAAGTAAAACAAAAACGGGAGAAGCACTAAAAGGCTTCAAAGTTGATGAGTCCAAAAACTGTTTTGAGCAGTGGAAAAAACATCTCAATAGGTGTATTGCATGAAATGAAGAGTACTAAATTGGCCAAAAAGTCCATTTAATTTTTTTTCCATAAAATAAAAGCCATTTTTCATTTTCATGAATAACTTTATTGATTTGGATATTTTGAGTATGTCGGCTATCTCCCATGTGGCATAACACTGTTCTCAATTAATGTCTCAATTAATGAGAAGTTTGATCACTATCAACTTCAACTGGTCTACCCAACTGTGAGCATTATCCAGCAAGAAATCTCCAGCATGAAACTTCACAAGCCACTTTTGACACATTTGATCAGTCACAGCACCTTCTCCATACACTGCACATATCTTGTTTTGCATTTCAGTTGTGTTTTTACCTTTCTTGAAATAATAAAGCATAATGTGCTGAAAATGTTGCATATTTTCTTCCATCTTCAATATTAAAATGGCTACACCAAAAATTCACTAATTTTGATTTTTTTTTTGGAGGCAGGGGAGTCAAGTCCCATTCTGATTTCAGAAAAATCTAAGCAGTTGGCTAGTTTTCTTTTGATAAGTTTCTTTAAACACACATAGACATGACAGCTGTCACAATACAATCTAACAAGATTGTTTTGAATAAAGTTAAAGACAACTAAGTGCTACTAGAGCCATCTTACAGGGAAACTGAATGAACTTTCTGGCCAGCCCAATACTTTGAAGGTGACTTAAGTTTAAACATACAAGAATAAATACACTATTTTTTAATAAATTCCATGTTTTTTTGGGTCCCCCCTCATATGCAGCTAGGAACACCCACATGCAAAGAAACATCTTTGGTGAATACCATAAATGGCAAGAATTCCTTGATTTATACATAAGGAAGATACATGAATATGGTGGACCAACACATCAGATCATAAAAACTATATTCAGCCCTGACTCGTGTGGCTCAGTGGATTGAGCACCAGCCTGCGAACCAAAGGGTTGCCAGTTTGGTTCCCAGTCAGGGCACATGCCTGGGTTGTGGGCCAGGTCCCCAGTGGAGGCATGTGAGAGGCAACCACACATTGATGTTTCTCTCCCTCTCTTTCTCCCTCCCTTCCCTTCTGTCTAAAAAAATAAATAAAATCTTTTTAAAAAACTATATTCAGAGGCAAAATAAAGGTTATTTTTAAAGTTGTTAGGAAATATAAAGCAAACTATTTTAGATTGTGAAGACAAATTTTGGGTGGCTTTAACAAAAGACTATGATCTGTCTTAATAGTTGTGTGTGTGAAGAAATCTTTTTATCACCAGTGCATTCATTACATCTTTTTTCAGAACAAGTATAATTTACAGAAATTATACATGGCAGCTTTTTATTAAATATCAATATTTAGCATTGTTTTGTTTAGCTGAAATGTTATATCAATTGTAAAAACCACCTCTGGTTACAAAAAATAATCAAAACCCTTACTGAAGTTCATTTGCTTCTATAAGTGCCCTAAGAAGTCTTAAGCTAAACAATATAATATTTCAAGTAGAAAAACACTAATTTTTAAATAGTTTGGTATACTATTTCTCTGGTTTATGTTACCTGGTTTCTTTTATAGAAAACCTGACTAGAAGTTTATCACATTAAGCACTGTAAAATAAAGGCAAGAGCTAATCACCGTTTGACAAAAATATTCTATAAGCAACAATTACAAATATCAGAGATATTTTTTACTGGTTGATAATTAACCACTACAAAATATGAAACAGAATACATTTCCTGGATTATTTCTCAGAGTGCAACTGCCTTTGACACCCAAAGTGAGGATTTCCCATAAACAAAAGCTGCAAAGCAGTTCATGTAGCAGTTCCTTTGGGTCAGTGCTTTCTTTCCCACTTTTCTTCCTCCCACCACCCCCACCTCTGCAGCGGCCCCACATTACAAACATTAAGTACCTGGGATTTACACCTCAGATAAAGACATCACTTGAGTAATTTCAAGTGACATACAGTTCCTCCTCATGTAAGAAAGACTTTTTGTGGTCACAATTACTTCAAAAAGTAATTATATTCAAATAACCTAACATCTCATGCTTTAGCAATTACGGAACCATAATTTCACACATGGTAATTTATAGGTTAGGCAAATGTAAATTACCTAAATGCTAAAAGATGTCAACAGCTGCCTTCTGTTTAAGTTCAGAGAGCTGCAAAATTCCAGCAATGACCTATTTTTTTTTCAGTTAACACACCCAGCCCATGATACAGTATACTAAGTCATAAAGTACAGACCCAAGGAAGGTAATGCCTTCACTAAGTTACAAAACTTGGGCCAATAATACAGTACTCTTTTAATACAATAAAACCATATTTTTGAGTTATATATTACTTGAGTGATAATTTTCACTACAAAAATGTCACTCAAGTACCAAATTAAAACACCGTCTTTTTGGCCCTGGCTGGTGTGGCTCAGTGGATTAAGTGCCAGCCTGCTAACTATAAAACACTGTCTTTTTTGTTAATGGTAGTTTAGAGAAAGTTATTTTATACACACTAATATATCTTTTAAAACTAAAAAATTTCTCTTTTGAAAGTGAGTTCCCTCTTGAAGTTTACTGCAGCAGGACAACTGTGTGTGTTTAGAGGTGGCTCTGCTTTGTTCTGGGGCTGGTCCAAAGCAGGTAGAGCTCCAGTACAAGAAAAGCATTAACGTTCTACCTTAAGGAGATTTAATATGCAATTTCCAAGTACTTTCCCAAAAGTGTTAAATTGTCACATAAATAATGGAGCCCTCAAAACCAAACAGTCATTTCAAACAACACTAATAATTAGAAACCCTGTACCTCTTCATTAAGTCACATAGCCTTTCTTCAGCTTATTTTTTTTTAATTGTACATAAAATAGAGTTGTGGGGTTTTTTTGTTGTTGTTTTTTTTTAATAACAAGTAAGTATAATGCCGGCCAGCAGAGACCCAGGGCACTGGGTGTTGTACATCAACATCCATCACTTCTCTGCAAAGGCTGCTGCTGCGTCCGTGTCCTCATGTTTCCTCTCATGGAAGCCGTCAACCCGCAATCTCAGTATTTAACTTGGTGTGCATCACCCATTCCATGGCTTCTCTGCCTCTGTTAGCATTGAAAGGTACTAGACTTGCCATCAGGTCTTCAAGATAATTAATTTCACAGTGATCCTGGCCTCTTGAGTCAAAACAACTTTTTCTAGTTCCTGAGGATGTGGTTTGCATACAAGTCTCTCATCTACTGAAACCATTTTTGTAAATAAAATTTAGTGGGTTTAAGTTGCATTGTTTTCTCTACAGCATCAACTGCAGAATGTTCTTGCACATTTGTTTTGGTTCTTGCTGTACCCATAAGAGACTGCACAGTAGAAGGCAACCCCTGCTCTGTGCTGAGAGTGTGTGCCTGTGCAACTTTCCAGAAAAATCTTTGTCCAGTACATTACCCCAAACACGCCTGGGCTCTGCACCTGTTGTAACAGTTTCCCATGGGTGATCAAAGATACGCTCTGAAGTTAAGATGTTCATGGTGCTAGCAACCTGCACGGTGACCATTGGTGCAAAGAGGCCAAGAGGCCACTCTGGCCACTGCCCTGCCCCCTAGCCATTGTCTTAATAGCTGTTAAGGAAGCAAGTTCACAGCAACATGCATTTGAGGTGATTTCTGTGTCTAGAGAGATGCATTAGCTTAGGAATCACATGAACATTCCTCAAACCCTGATAACAAAAAACTGTGGTAGCCTTGGCCAGGTAGCTCAGTTGGTTAGAGCATTGTCCTGATATGCCAAGGTTGCAGGTTCAATCTCTGGTCAGGGCACATACAAGAAGCAACAAATGAGTATATAAATAAGTGGAGCAACAATCTATGTCTCTCTCTCCCTCCCTTTTTCCCTCTCAAAATCAATCAATAATTTTCTTTAAAAAAAGATTGCTGAACTCAGACCTTTTCCATTGTCTTCATCATTTCCCCTATGACCAATAACACCATTAATAGGGAAGTAGCTTCTTTTTCTTTTGTTCTTATCTTCTATTACTAAGCGTGGGACAAAGACAGGATGTGGAAAAGCTGAAGGGAGATTCCTGTGGTATAATTTTTATGTACTGTATAACCAGACTAAGTTCTCTAGCTCAATATTTAAGTTCAACACCTAAAAGTTATGGCTATACCCACCCACCTGGCATTGGGTGTTTTTCAGTGACCTTTTGCTAACTTCCTTCCATGAACAGCATTTCAATTATTTTTCAATCAACCAGTGATGCTATGAAATGCAGAAGTATTGATTTATATTTTTATTTAGGAAGCACAAGCTAGAAACATGATCTGGGATCTACTACTAAAACACAGGCAAAAAGAGCTAACCTTCCTCTAGAACAAGAAGTTGTCGTGTGATTTATTTTGATATAATCATATACTACCACCCATTCAGGTTTGAAGATCATCAAAACTGTATTCCTAGACAAAGGACTGAAAATGGGGAAAAGGATAAAAATCTTATTGCAGAACTTTTCTCTGCAATAAAACTACCTTTACCTCTTCAAAGTTTTATATAACATTACAAGTCAAAGTTGTTCCAAAATATACACATATCATCATTCAGCAAATACCTTTAAACAAAGGAAACTATATGTAGTATCTACATTTTATCAAACAATCTCTTATCCAAGCATTTTAGGCTCTTAAAGTCAAGTACCATTGAGTCCAAGAATTACTCCACCAATTCAAGGACATAAAATAATATATGAAGAATGCTATATTCCAAAGACAGTCAACACCACTGCTTCACTGGAGAGTCAATAAAAAGGTATCGCATATCAGTTTATAAACTGTGAGAGATAAAATATACAGTGCAATAGAATGGTAAAACCTCAGTTTATAATGGAAAGCTAGAAAAGTTTCAAAATGTTACAGGGCTCTTTAATGGGTCCCTCTAATATTATTTGTGTGTCTGTGTAAAAGGCTAGTTTGGAAGTTATTTCCAAATAGCAAAAATGAAACTTACCCATAGACATCTGTTCTCCATAATATGCAGTACAGCACGTAGTAGAGGAAGACAGCACTCAGGAATATGGCCACGAGGTACCCTCGCATGGCTGGCCCACCTGGAACACAAGGGACGGAGTCCAAAGGCAAGGCTGTCATACAGATGGCTTTACCCACCGGCTCCAACATCAGCACAGTGAATAAACATGTAGAAAGGGAAAGCACAAAAAAATGATACAGGCCTATTATTTTCAAAATACCCACTAAATATGCAGAAAAAGAGTATTTTGTTCTATTTCTCATCCTCTTATCTTTCATCAACACAACATATCACATGTGTAGGCCACTCAATAGTTCCACTGTTTCAAAGCCAGTGGCTTCCCTACCACTTTCTCATGTTAGGTGAGAAAGAAATCATTCGGAACAAAATTTTAAACATCTACTCTGTACTGAAAACCTTTTTCCAGAAACATTGAAGAATATCTGCTTTCTCTCAGTAGGAAGTAGATGTGTGCCCTCAGACGTAAACGGTCACTCCCGTGCTTGAAATGACTGTTCAGTGCTGCACATTACAATTTTTACAAGTCCTTTTCTAATTTCATAAAAAAAATGAGAAAAAAAGCCATTAAAAATATTTCTCACACCCTGGCTGGCATAGCTCAGTGGATTGAGCATGGGCTGCAAACCAAAGTGTCGCAGGTTCGATTCCCAGCCAGGGTACATGCTTGGGTTGCAGGCCATAACCCCCAGCAACTGCACATTGATGTTTCTCTCTCTCTCTCTGTCTCCCTCCCTTCCCTCTCTAAAAGTGAATAAATAAAAAAAATCTTTAAAAAACAATTTCTCACATTCTTAACTTTAATACTTTAGATGCATCTTTGTGATTTTTCAATATCATAGCACAGGTAAATTCAGTTAACTACTTGCCTGCTTTTGTATTAAATGACAGTATAGTTCATTGCACATTGGTAGGCAGAAAAACCCTGACACAATCCTTTCTCAAATATAAAGGAAAAAAAACCTTTAGAGAATATGTGTGTGTGTGTGTTTAAAATATATATATATGTAAATATATATATATATTTTAAAACCTAAAACATATTTATTTGGCTCCCACTTTTACTTCAAAGACAGAAATAAGTTCTCATTTCCACATGCAATTAAATACAAAACCCCCCAAATGTATTATATATGGCTCCATAATAGATCTTCTATTTCAATGCACGTGACTTTAAACAGATATATTTTTCTTTGCACCTTTCTTCAAGTTCCTGGTGCATCTAGACAACTGCACACACCACTCTCTCACTGCTAACTGTTAACTTCAACTAAGGCAACACAGTGTAGAACGCATGAGACTAGTTGCAGATATTTCCAAATACGTAATTCCGCCTCCGTTTCAGTGGTTAAATAAGTATAAATGGAAATCTTAAAATAAAGCACTCCTTTGCCTTTGTAAGTAGAATACACTGAACAGAATTTAAACTTTCCTTGATAATGAAGGTCATCTTAACAAATGTCGTAATTGTGCTGGGCTCTGTCAGAGTTGGAACTACTGCGTGTGGAGGGCTGTTTGCTAACCTGTAAGAACAATCCAGTGAAGGCTGCTAACCTCGCCTCCCGTGCCGTACCTGTTGCTTAACACCGCTATGAAGACAGCCACCACCCCATGTGCCACTATTATAAATCAGTTAAGAATGAAGGCTAAGTCAGAGGAAAGCAAATAAACTAAATGAGCCAATTTTAGTATACACATACTTCTAATTTAGTATACACAATCCCTGTGAAATCAAACAACAGGGTTTACAGCCCAACTCCACACAGTTCCTGGCTTGGCAGACCTTAGGTGGTAGCATGCTTATCGGTTAGGGCACATGAGCTGTGTCTCTGGGCTTCCAGATGGACTGCCCAAAGCGACAGGCACAACACATTACACAAAATATGTGCTGAGTATGTTTGTGTATTTTATCATTGTCTGTTTTCTGAATGTACAGAATAGAAGAGAGACTGTTCTATAACATGAATGCTACTGGATTGCCAAACTGGACCCAGGACAGAAGTGGGATATTGCTTAGTGCAAACCCCACTTAGAGAATGTCTGATCAGAACCCATGTTCATTCTGACATAAATCAGCATCCCTTCCCCTGCCTCCCACTACATGCTGGGTCCCAGAACAGGCTGTTGCCCCGACCTGGTCAAGTACATTATTTCCCACACTTGGTAGTACTGTGGCTACCCCCTCCCCGCCCCCCTCCTTTTTACCCTATATAATTCTTTGGCACCTGCCAGGTGGGCGCAGGAATCTGTTTTGTCTTGCAGTTGCCCTGGACATATCTCCTATGTAAGTTTCCCTTAATAAACTCTATTAATTACCAGATTGGAGTGGCCTGCCCTCCACTTGTGAAGGTAGATATTTATTCTTAGAGCTTTCCCCTGAGTCTGTGTATACTGACAATTGGTGATCCAGCCAGGAGACCAAAGAAATGAGCTTGGGGGGGAGGGGGGAAGTATCTGCAGGGGAAACTGGTAAAAGAGCTACATTTAATTGGCTTACAGGAATTAAGCACTTATATAAATTAAGGATTGGGTATTCCAAAATTTTCAGAAGGATAGAAACCAATCAAAATGCTTTACAGGATCAAGAGATCTGGGAAAATACCTGGTATTAAAACTAGTTTAAGTTTGTTGGTTTAATTAAAAGACATGTCTTTACCTTTACTTTAGCTAAGGTTATAAATTGATCAGCAAAAATGATAACTTAGAATGAAGGCTTATTTTGTCTAAAGTCTCATGAAGTTTTGTGGGTAACCTAAACATAAATGTGAAGAACTGATAAATAGATTTAAGTAGAAAAAAAGGATTTTAGGTGAAAGCTTTAGCAATAATTGTAGAAGGCTTATGAAAAGAAATCTTTGGAGAAAAAAACTTTTAATGCATGGTCTGGCTAAGATTAAAATGGATTTAATTAAGTAAATTTAAATAGTATAAGTCAGGTCTTTAATTACTAAAGAAATCTTCTCAATAGTAAAAGCTAACCTTCTGCATTTGAAATGCCTGAGCTGACTTTCATCAAAAGGCAGCAGCAACAAAATCTGTAGACACTGTGGCACATACAGATAAAGTTCATCCTCCTTCTGCAAAAATGACCCCATCACTGCCAGATTTTTGCCATCCTGATGTCCTTGTAATATGACAATACTCTGCCCCGGAATCAGGAAAACTAAAATAGGTAAACAATGGTTGTCAATTAAATGAATAGTTGGGGCTATGGGGAACCCAAAACAGCCACTTGGCTCTTACAGGCTCACTGGAAAACCCCAGGCTCACTGAAAAACCCTGTTTCTCAGTGCTTGCATTCCTTCATTCACTTAGGGCATTTAAGCTGGACTTCATTCAGCGGCCACTCAGTGTGGGGTATCCATTATGTTCTTGTGTGGATATCTTCTGGAGTGTTTGGAGCCCTCCCCTGCTGCAAGGCTGATAGCCTCACAGTGACAAATCGTTAGAAAAATGGTTCCCACTTGGGGCGTACCATCTAAGTGTTCCCTCAATGTACTTAGCCCTACCATATGCCATGGGATGGTTGCTTTGAACTTCGCATTGTTTTCCTTCCTGATCTCTGTGAAATGGGCTCACTATATTGATGACATAATGTCAACCTGTGAAGATTTACTTCTGCTACAGAAAACCTTGCAGGCTCTACTGGCCACCTCCAACAGAGAGGATAGACAGTGCATACACGGAAAATTCCAGGTCTGCACACCACAGTCAAGTCCTTTGAAGTGGCTTGGTTGGGTAAGACCAACATTGTCTCTGAGGCTGTCACAGCCAAAATACTAGCCTAACCGATCCAAAAAAAAAAAAAAAAATGAAAGAGGTACAGGATTTTGTGGGAATTGTGGGATACAGGTAAGCATTTATACTCCACCCAGCATAATGCCTTCACCCACTGTGTCACCTAGTTAAGGGCATATGTGGGACTAGGGGGCTGAACAACAGGCTGCCTTTGAGAAGGTAAAAATACTGGTGAAACAGATTCAAGTTCTTGGAGTCTTCCAGGCTAGGTTCCCATCTGAGTGAGATGTCTCAGTAACTCTGAAAGGCACAGGCTAGGCATTCTGGCAAAAACGAAAGGGAAGAATGCCCCTTGGGTCTTGGTCCCAATTATAGAAGGAAGCAGATATCAGATACACCCCAATAGCACAGCAATTATTGACAATGAATGCAGTGCTCCTACAGGTGGAACCTCTTACCAAAGAGCAGCCAGTTACCATACAAACTTCCCTTCCCATCAAGGAGTAAACAGACAACATGTTCCACTGACCTGCCTCTCCCCAGCTCAGACTCCTACACTCACTAAGTGGCATGCTTGCTTACAACAGAGGAGCACTCTGCCCAAGAGTCCTTTTTCTTTAGAGATGCAGTAATTATTAGGCTCTGTTGAATGTACAGATCCTCCAAGTGCTCCTACTTCTATCCCCGAGTCTGCAAAGAAGGAATATGGGAAGTTCCAGCTGGAGCTTGGTGGACTACGGCTCTAGCCAGCATAGCCCATCTACCTAGAGGGCAGTTGCCATCCAACCATCCGCCAGTGCTATCTGGGTGGAAACAGGAACAAGGAGCTGAATTAGGAGTTGTCTGGGTGGTAATCATGCATGACCTTGACCACTGATGCTGTATACTAACAGGTGGGCCACTTTAAAGTGAGTAACTTTATGGTTTGACAATGGAAATGGAGGAGTGGACAATTATGAACACACCTTTATGGAGACAAGGTTTGGGCTCACAAGAGCATGATCTTGCCTCCCATATGCCTGACCAAGAGGCATCTACACCTCAAAGAAACCAGGAAGCAGATGGTCTGGCAAAAATACACACTTTAACAACTAGCCCATCAGCTGACATGACAGTTTGGGCACACTGGAAGAGTGGGCATGGCTAAGGACCAGCACTGCCTTTAAAAATGCAGTGACCTGGTCAATACAGTTGTTGAATGAGGTTCCATCTCGCATATCAGCAATTTTCAACCTTTTTCATCTTGTGGCACAAATAAACTACTAAAATTTTGCAGCACACCAGAAAACGTATTATACTTGCAGCCAATGTGACCAAAAAGGTTGGTATATATTTGATTCATTCACATCAGACAGCTACTGTTGTGTTGGTTTTGTCATTTTTTATTTGACAGTTTGAGGGAAAAGAGGTCAGTGCCCCTGACTAAATAGTCAGGTGTGTGTTTTAAAAATTCTTGTGGCCCACTGGCTGAAAATTGCTGCCCTATCTCACCCATAGGCAGCTGGGTAGGTGGAATGGAAAAATGGAGACCTTAAGCAACAGACTGAGTTACTAACTAGAAAACCCACTTTGTCTGGTGGATGAAGGTGCTTTCCCAAGCATTGATACATTTAAATGACTAAGCTGTGGGCCCCACTCCTCTGTACACCAGGCTGGCACCTGAGACTGAGGTGCCCAACAGGCTAAAGGGGTGGAAAACAAAGGACACAGCAATAGTCTCAACGTTGCCCTAAACCAACAAACCAGGATAAAGAGAGCACCAAGCCCTACAGTCTGTGGGATGTTCCCTGAGGATGAGTCAGTTACTTCACACCCATGGGTGGGGAGAATCTGCTCAGACTCCGGTGGGTTCATTACCCTGATGTAGTCAGGACGCGTGGAGACACACTCACATGGACTGGGACACACACTACTGAAAGAAAGGAGAAGTACCTCACGCCAAGAAGCACCACCTCCCTCGGCCAACTGCATGTTTAAACAACCTGGCCGGGTTCCCAAGACTGTGGCCACATTAACGACCAAAACTCAGGCTGCACGTGTAGTTCTCACAGCAGGAGAAGATCAATTCAAGTACCTACTAAATATTTTTCTTTCTGATCTTGGACTCTTGCTGTTCTGGTTGCATCCAGTTTGTCCTACATCATATGTCCGATTCCCTTAATAAACTCTCTTATTACCAGACTGGAGTAGCCAGCCAGTTTCTTTGGTCTTTGCCTGCCCTCCACTTAGGAAGGCAGATTTTTGCTGGGTCTACATGCATAAACAAAAAGTCATCTGTTCTTTTTTGCTATGCAGCTAAATGCATGTGTTTGGAGAAAGCCAAATTGTTATTTGGCCTATCCCGCATACAGCCCGTGCTGTATTCTTATTGGTCTGACAGGAAGATGCAATTGGGTGTTGCTCCAGCAGAAAGCCCAGCATCCGAGGATGCCAAAGGGGGCAAAGCATGTGACAGACATACAGGGCTGCTGCTTCCATCCCCTCGGGCCTGTGCCTCTCTTTCCACTTTGGTCTGTCTTCCTCACCCAGTGTGATGTACACTATCTTGATGTATTGTGGGGTATTTTAAATATCACCTTAAATTTATCTTGGTAAAAAGCAAGAAATAAATTACATAATATTTAGTGGGAAAAAAATAGTGTGGTTCTCTGTTTCTTGAGAAATCATTGGTAAAAAAATCTAAGTGATAGAGAGAATTAAGGCTTGGGACTGCCAGAGTAAAAGTTCAAGATAGTGAGGTATTTGGGGTATCAAACGCATCGCTGAAGTGGCTAATCGATGACTCAGAGACAGACAAGATAGCAGGCCCAGAGGGTGGCCCTTACAATGTGTTCAACAAACAGTAGCTTTCCTTCCTCCACGTGTGCTGGATGAACTGAGAACAGTCCAGGAACTGGACTCCAGCTCGGCACTAAAAGGCAATTCACTGTATGTGTGAGAGAGGTGACACCAGTAAACACTGCGCCAGATGCCATGCGCCATGCTTCATGATGACAAGAGAGAGCTATCAGCGCTGACTGGGCGCTGAGGTGGGCTTGGCTTGGCTCCTCCCTTTGACAGACCTCAGCAAAATGCTGGTTTTTTTCCATGTAGGTATCACACAAACATGAATGTAGGATATGTTTAAGGCTGTCCTGGAAGGCATTTTACCATGGGCCAAAACGGTCCCCAAACAACTACTTAAATACTCAAATTAAATACTTAAGGCTCTGCTCAGAATAACATCATTTATTCAAACACCCAACAAAGATGACACCAGTATCAGCAATTTTTAAAAAACATATTTACATCTAAGATAAGATAGCATGTGACCTAGAGAAAAAACTCAGCATTTACAATTCAGTTTGCTTACCAGTCACCCAAAACATATAGTTTGGGAAATTTATGTATTATTTTACAGACCTCAGAAGTTTGAGTAACAGACATTTTCATTGTTTTTCCTACACAAATGTTGTTTAGCTGAAAACAAAGTGTAAGAGAATGGTTTTTTTTCCTTCAAATAGTAAAATGAACCCAGTCTTCAAGAGCCACTGTATACACTTACATGAGGAAAACTTCAGAGAATTAGTCACCCTCTCATAGTTTATGAGCAGTTCAAAGTGTCCATATTCAAGTTGCAAAATAGCTGGACCAGCCACAATATCCTTGTGATAAACATATAGTTCCTCTGCTTGCTCATAGGAAAAAGCTTCCATAAACAAACAAATTCTCTAATTATATTTTATAAATAGAATGACCATTTTTCTTCAAGCAAAATTCTTCAATGGAAAACCAGATAGAATGCCTTTTTTTTTTTTAATTTTTTTCTTTAGATTTTATTTATTTATTTTTAGAGAGGGAAGGAAGGGGGAGGGAGAGAGAGAGAGACAGAGAGAGAGAGAGAGAGAGAGAGAGAAACATCAATGTGCGCTTGCTGGGGGTTATGGCCTGCAACCCAGGAATGTACCCTGGCTGGGAATCGAACCTGGGACACTTTGGTTCCCAGCCCGCGCTCAATCCACTGAGCTATGCCAGCCAGGGCTTGAATGCCTGTTTTTAAAAAAAAAATTATAAGGCCCTTCAATATAGCTTCATTTACTAAAACAAACAAGTTTTCCAGTTCTTGACATTAAATATGACCGACGCCAGCTTCCTGGCTGCAGCTGCTCCTAAAGCCGGGTTCTCTAAGACATGCTTTACAGTTATATCAGAAAAGCAATTATTCATCTGAAGTGTGAGCAGAGGGCCTCGAGGGAGAGTAGGACTCGTTGGCAGAGATCACACATTCATTTCTTCTTAAGTTATATGTAACACAATATATAAATAACCTACATATGTGTAAGGGAGCTCAGTCTTGGCCACAATCTTTTCTTCTCTTTAAAAATGAAAGTACATTTTATTTGTTCATAGAACACTGTATGCCCACTTCACTTAAGGATGAAAACAAGCTTTATAACTGGGTGTGGGGGAGTGCTCTCGATTACTGAGGGAACCGAAAGTTTCTGAAGTTAGTTGCCCCAGGTTTGTCCCAGTTTGAGAGACAGAAATAGACTTAAGATCTGACCACTTTATTCTCAGGGTTCTATTTCTGGTGCCATTCTGTCTCTTAAAATAAAAAGCATTAGGGGAACTCAAAAGACAACATTCTAATCTGGAACTTCCTGACAGGGCTCCAGTCAGTTACTGGTGCACTCGAAGTGGCTCTAGGGCCACGTCTCCAAGCGGACACAGCAGGTCTGTGGGTCAGCACTAGCTTGGGCTTGTTAACATTTCCTACTCGATCTGAATGTAAGGCTCAGGTAAGTGTGTTGAAACAAGCACCCTTCAACTTGGTTCTTATGCACACTAAAGTGTGAGAATTGCAGCTCTAGGACACTAGAGCATGGAGGGAAAGAACCGTGGGGGTGGTAATGGAGTTACTGAAACACGGAGACCACAACAGAAATTACAGTGCTTACCCTGCTGGACAGAAAGCTTTGTGACAGCAGGACTGTCTTGTCTATCATTTTATTTCCAGCACCTCTGATAAAACCTGTCACATAGAAGATGATAAGTACATAGTTGTTGAATACAGTTACAGATCCCATAACTACATGCCCATATTATTATTTTTTTATCCAAAATGCCTAGCACATGTAAAATGCCCAGTAAATAATGGCTGATTAGAATCATTGATATAAAAGTACTAAATTAAAAAATAAAAGAGCCCTGACCGGTGTGGCTTAGTTGGTTGGGTATCATCCCTCAAAGGGAAAGGTCACCAGTTCGATTCCCAGTCAGGGCACTTGCCTAGGTTGTGGGTTTGGTACCCGGCTGGGGTGCATACAGGAGGTAACCGAGCAATGTTTTTCTTTCACATCAATGCTTCTCTCCTTCTCTTTTTCCCTTCCCTTCCCCTCTCTCTAAAAATAAATAAATGAATAAATAATATGAGTGTTTAGTATGTACCAAGGCCTGTAATAAATGCTTTGGGTGAACTGTCTCATCTAACCCTCACAATTGTGAGGGGTGTGGTAAACTTACAATTCTCATTGTCAGATGAGGAAAACAAAGCTCTGAGCATAGCAGTAACTTTCCTGAGCTGATAAGTAGCAGAAACAGGACTCAAACCTTTGTCTACCAGACCAGAGCCCATGCCTCTCCCCAAACGTGAGCTTTTACAAATGCGCACAGGCCTAGCCTTCCAAAACCACACTAAACATTACAGAATGTTTCTCGAATCTGTCTATCCCACCAGCTCCTTAAGCAGTATCAATTCTAGGGGTTGGTGAAATGGAGAGAAAGGTTACAGTCACAAACTGTGCTGAAATTAAACTGTATTACGCCCAATCATGTTCTTCCCAATCCCATTCTTTTGGAATTGAGCAAATCCATTATTGTTTTCTCTGTGGCTCTGTTGAGTGTGTCACAGAGGTGAATCCCAACCTTTAGTATGCACTAGAGTCAAACTAGAGGGCACCTGGCTCTCTCTCAGTGCACGCTCCTGAGGCCCAGCGCAACCGCGGCAGCAAGGCTTATAGAAACAACCACACAAAAAATAACCTATGGAATGTCACTTGAAAATGGTCTTATTTTTATTTTAGGCTCTCCTGCTGTTTGTTTGTTTGTTTTCCAACAATCTACTATAAAAAAGTACGTTCGGCAATAATTCTGGAAGCATTTTTCTATCTACCACGTGTAAAAACCCTATGGGTATCTCAGTACCATACAACACCAGGGAAGAAAATCTTTCAAGTTCACTTGTCCAGAAGCTCAGCACATATGCACAGACCCATCCTGCCTGGCCTCTCTGCACCCAGTTTCCTTTAGATCTGGCTACAGGAGCTTCCTATGATGCTCACATGCATTGTCAGCCCCGCTCCAGGCTGTGGAACAGATCCTGGCCCAATGAAAGGGGGCCTGAGGAACCCCCCAGTAACAACTCAACAGCTTTGTCAGGTTCCTGCTGATTCTGTTAGGCTGGATAGATTGCAAACCAAGGCAGGGAAGGGGAGGAAGACCTGTCTCACTCATTCATTCAGCAGTCCTGAGTCTGGTCAGATAAGATTGCCATGTGTTCTGAAAATCACAAGAAAAAAATCCCATGAATGCCCAGGAAGGAAGCCCTTAAGATTTTCTATATACCATTTCCACTATCTGGGAAAGACAGCCTCTGAAACTGTATATTCATCCCAAGGTCTGGGAAGGGAGGAAGAGGGGAACCTAGAAGTCAGAGCACTCAGACTAGCTGGGTGCCTGCACGCAGCTTCATGCTCAAGTATATTTCATAAAACTTGCTATCTCATTTCCACAATACGTGTTGTCTCTGGCTTGAGTTCATCTCTCACAAACAAGACAAGAACTGAGGAGGGGGCATCCCCTAACTCAGGTCTCCCCAGTAACAACTCCACCCTGACTCTGGACATACCTACTGGGCCTGGGTTCCTGCTGCCAGGTCCTGGATTCAATCCTAGCTCTTCAATGTCTGCATTCTTCTCTTTCAGCCACCCTGGTAGCTCTACAGACAAACTTCAAATTCCTTAGTAACTAGAATCCTAAACCAGGCCTTCATCCATTCCGTCCCCTTATGCTGTTTCTTCTGTGACAGGTGTCCTGCCCTTCTGCTGCTCTGTCTCCTCTCACCCCTAAAACACTGCTGCTCAACAGTAACACCCAATCACTTCATCGTTGTGAAAAATAGAAAAGGACACCCCTCTGGCTCTACACAGCCCCATGGCCATAGAACTTGGCACAGGCAGGATTGCAGCCACAACCTTCCCCTTCGCCAGGTGCCTCTGTCCACACTCATCCCCTCAAACATACCAGGTGGCCCTGCTGGTGGTCTGTGTCCATTGAGCTCTGGAAGAGGCCCTTCTCCACTCTGGTGTCCACCACTCCTCAGCTCACAGTGCCCTACGCTCAAGACTGTCAGAACTTGGCCAAGAGATCTTACATCCTGCCTTCCCTCCTCTTTGTTCAAGGTCAGGCACAAATAACACACCCCCCCCCCCCTTAATTACAAAAGTATAAGCATGTAATTTTCTAACATAACAATATAACACTCAAGCACACCATATAACATTTTAGGTGAGGTGTTCAAATTAAAACTGTAAATTATTACACCCATATTATTACCCTACCAACTGCACTCGAGCAGGCGTTACTTCTGCCAGACCCTGTATGTATTACTTAGCTCATGACTATTCTCTGTAATCACATGCTCGTGTGAGTAATAGCTCCAGCTCTAGCTGTGCAATAATGTCTAGATTCCGGTCCAGCCTCATGGGTCCCCTAAGCCTCCTAGATGTAGCCACCTTCATATAGCCAAAGCCTTGACAGAGACACAAAGGACCCCCCCATGACAGATGCAGAGACCTCAGTCCTCTTCAACTTACTCACTACCCCTCTTTTAAGTGTGGTCCTTAGTACTAATTAGATGACCCAAAGGTGTCCATAATCTTATTGCTATACCAAGGACCTCCACCCGCTGGTACTGATAATCCTATAAATGACAGCACAGATCATTCAGTACTTACTAAATCCCCAGCACTGAACTAAGCCCTGGGCACACGTGATGAGGAACATGGGGGCATTATCAACCCCATGCTGGACATGCTTAATTCCCAGAGCAGTGGCCAGAATTCAAACTCAGGTCTGTCCAGGGTTTTTACTTGTACATTATAGGAAACTATAAACCTATACTTTTAAACTATAAAACTATGTTTTTAAACTATAAAATCATGAATGTAATATATTCACTTAATAGCTTTTAAAAGTAAAGCAAGAGAATGATATACAGTAAATGTATGCATTTACTAAAACATACTTAGAAAAACCATAATATGAAAAACTGTTTATTTCACAATTAAAGGGATAAATCTTAATGAATCAGTAGTCTGGCTGATGCAATTTTGTTAGAAGGACCTGAAAATGCTCAATAGGCCCTAGTTAAAGTATAAAATAGCATACATAAAATTAAGTAATATGCAATATTCCACCTGAAAAAGCTAAATTTAAATCTGAAGTGTTGAGCTATTGCTACTTGATACAAATTGAGAAGGTAAAAGTCTGACATTGCTGAGTAAATTAACAGAGAATTATAAGTTGATTTATGTGCCCTCCAAAAAAACTATTTGGATAATTTCAACAAGTTGAACCAACTGTAACACATTCTGACTGATTTCTAAATACGTCAATTTTTTTTTCTTTCTGCAAAGCAGAACATGTACAGTTAATTTACTTTCTCTCCTTTTCCCCAGTTCTGTGAAAACAATGAGATGCTGCTAGTTTCTACACACCTACACGAGCACTTTTCTCCTTTGGTCTGTCAAGAAAGCCAGGGCTGTTGCTAGACTTCATCCTTAGCACATGCAGGCAGATATTTTCACCTAATTAGAGCTAAGCCTTCACTGCCAAAGTAGAGGACTGAATCCTCCCCTGAAAACTGGGTGTGCTCACTGCAAAGAATAGAAAAAGGAGAAAAATGACATTTTGGCAGAATCTGGGTGTTTTAGTAGCACAGCGGGACACATTCAAATCATCCCACTAACAGCATACTACACTGGGCGATAAAAATAAATGAACTGAACTTCCTGTTTTTGAGATTTTTCCCTTTAGATTCAGTGGCATTGAAAATACACAAAGAAGTTGTTAAGGGAACTTCTTATGTTCCTACTGTTCATTCATATTTTCTGCCAGACTCCCATTTCTTCTCCCAGAGTGGACACTTTCTCTATTTCCTTATATTAAAATCCCACTAATAAGATGGCCTCCAAGAAGTATTAGATAGTGTCAACAGTTTCATGATTATGGCCAGTTTTTTTCAATTAACTTTACCAAGATAAAAATTTTATACAATAAAATTAGCCACTTTATCATGTATAGTTTGGTGAGTTTTGACAAATGCATATAGTCATGTAACCACCACCAAAATCATATTAAACATTTCCATCAACCCCTGTTAGCCGACTTCCTCCCCCCATTCCTGTCTCCTAATCTGTTTACCACTGTAGTTTTGCTTTTTCTAAAAGTTAAGTATAAATGGAATCATACAATATATTATCTTATTTATGGCTTATTTCAACTAGTATAATGCTTTTGAAAAAAAGTCCATGTTGTTGCTTCTACCAGGAAAAGTCCTTTTTATTTCTAAGTAGTATTTCATTGTGCAGCTATACCAGAGTTTGTTTATCATTCCCGCAGTTAATGGACATTTGGTTTCTCCTCAGTTTTTGGTTACTGTAAATAAAGCTACATTGACCATTTAAGTACAAGTCTTCAGGTGGGCATATGTCTTCATGGGTCATATAGTAAATGTATGTTTAAATTTATATGCAAATTTTATATTGCATTCTGATGCCTATTTCTAACAATAGATTTGCTTCAATGCCTCAGTTAAAAGAAAAAAGGCCCTACCTATAACAATTCAAATTACTGACACAACTGAATAACACAAGCCAATGAAAGAGGTAAGAAATGATTAATCTGTTAATAATATCCAGCACTCATCTACTTCAGAATATAGGGTACAGAGTTCACAGTCTGGTGAGGGAGCCAAGTTACACTGTTTCAAAATGAGTGTCTGTTGTGAGAATAAAAGCCAAATGTCTTAGACCCCTGCTACTCAAAGTGTGGCCCACTGGCCAGCAACATTGGCATCACCTGGGAACCCAATAGAAATGCAGCATCTCAGCTCTACTGCTTTATCCAGTGAGTCAGATCTGCATTTCAACAAGGTCCCAGGTGATCTGTGTGCTGGAGAAGCACCCCTGGAGGTCTGAGGAGAAAAGGAATTACTGCCACTAAGAGGATCAGGGCTTCACAAAAAGTTTTTCAGAGGAACTGAAGCTCATTCTAAATTCCATGCTAGCTCTTTTTTATTATTATATTTTATTGATTATGCTATTACAATTGTCCTGATTTTTCCCCTTTTGTCCCCCTCTACCCAGCAACCCCCACTCCCTCAGGCAATCCCCCCACCATTGTTCATATCCAGGCATCAGTCATGTTCCTGGGCTGCTCCATTGCCTACACTGTACTTTACTTCCCCACGGCCATTCTGTGACTACCTATTTGTACTTCTTAATCCCATCACCTCCTCACCCAACCCCACACCCATCTGGCAACCATCAAAATGCCCTCAGTATCACGGATTCTGTCTCTGTTCTTATTTGCTTAGTTTGTTCTTTAGATTCAATTGTTGAAAGATTTGTGGGGGGTTTTTGCCATTTTATTGTTTAGAGTTTTGATCTTCTATTCTTAAATAAGTCCCTTTAACATTTCTTATAATAATGGTTTGGTGATGATGAACTCCTTTAGATTTTTCTTGCCTGGGAAGCTCTTTATTTCCTTTGATTTTATCTCTTTTAAAAGTCCTTTGGGCTTGATCTTCTAAAATTTCCACTCAACAGAATTTTCTCTTAAGAAGCTAGTCAGACTCTCTGAAAAGTAGCGAAAACTTTCCTTTGCCATTGTAGGGGATGTTTACAGTTTCTTTATAAATTCACTAGACATTTTCCTTTGTATATTGTTTTCTTATCTTCCATTTATGACCAGTGTCACTAAGACACTGCTGGTATGTCTGAGAGGAAATACAGAGCAGTGGGCAAGAGTAGGTTTACAGTTGTTTTTGTGGGAAAAGAAATTAATTGATAATACGGGAATGAACTCCATCTTTCGAGTATTCGCAACTGTAAATCTATTTTGCCCCGCCTGTGTAGAGGACTCATTTTAGATCATACCTACAGGGCGCAGACTTCATTCTGCATCACCCTCCGATTCACCTGCAAGTTTTAGCCAAAGCGCCAGCCAAACCTCTACCAATTTCCAATTATTGCTATTCGCAATTTCCACCCAAGCACAGCGGATCTGAGAGCTGGAAAACCTCCAAGGATTCAGGGCATTTAATCCAAGTAAGGTCTTAAGTCACCATATTCCAGGAGAGGCAGCCAAGCCTTAGAGGAATTTAAAACCTTGCCAAAGGTTACCTCACTTAGAAGCAGCACTGTCTGTAGCACAGCGGAACACTTTCGTGTGGCTTCCCCTGCAGAACATTCCAGTCTCACAGTGAGTGCGCGACAACTGCTCGTCTTTGCGTCGTTCCAGTCCTCTCTGCTCTCTGTGGTCCTGAACCACCTCCCTCGGGTGGCACTGCTCCAGCCTGGGTCTCACCCTCTGACTTCTCGTCCTGGGTCCTAGGTCTCCTCTTCCTCGTCAGCACACCTAAATACAGGTGTTCTCAAGCTCTTATCTTCATCCGATTTCCTAAACCCATGTTCACATGACTTCTCAGCTACTAGCAATCATTTCTGATCTTTCTTTCCTTTCCTTTCTTTCCTTTCTTTCAACATGTTGCACCTGGCATGAAATCCTCTACGCCCAACTCTCACATTGTCACCCACCCCACAGGGGCTTTCATTGTCTGACAAATACACATAAAATCACTTAGTCTGGCACTGAACACTTCTATCAGCTGTTACTTCTTCTTCTCATCTTATTCTTCAATTTATTCTTTGTAGGTAGCAGCATAATTAGGGTCAAGGTTGTCTGCTTGGCTATCAGCCCTCAGGTTTGAGCCTCAGCCCTACTTCTGACGGGTTCTATGACCCTGGGAGGTGGCTTAACCTCTTTATACCTCAGTTTCCTCTCCTATACAATGGGAATAATGGTGCAACCTAATAGAGCTATTGTAAGTAGTAAATACAGAGCACTTAGATATATGTCTCCCACATGGTAAAGACTGTCCTAATCTTGTTTTAATTCTTCTTTTAAAAATAATGAAGTATTGGGTTGGCCAAAAAGTTCATTTGTTTTTTTCTGTAAGAAGGCTTGAGTAGTGTTTATTTGTCTTTAACTTCATGTGAAACAATTTTGTTAGATTGTATTGTGACACTGTCATATCAGTGTGCACATTAAAAAAAACTTACCAAAACTGGTGAATTTTTATATAGCAATTTTAATATTAAAGATGGAAGAAAATAGACAAGATTTTTGGCATAGTTTGCCTTATTATTTCAAGAAAGGTAAAAATGCAACTGAAATACAAACAAAAAAAAAGATTTGTACAGTGTAAGGAGAAGGTGCTATGACTGATTGAATATGTAAAAAGTGGTTTGCAAAGTTTTGTGCTGGAGATTTCTTGCTGGGCAATGCTCCACTGTTGGGTAGGCCAGTTGAAATTAATAGTGATCAAACTGAGACATTAATTGAGAACAATCAACATTGTACCACAGGAGATAGCCAACATACCCAAAATATCCAAATCAATAAAGTTATTGGTAAAAGTGACAAATATGTCTTTTATTTTACAGAAAAAACCATATGGACGTTTTGGTCAACCCAACATTAGCTGCCCATTCACCAAGACCTCATTAAAAAACTATATAACATCCTTAAAAAGATCCTGAAGAACTTGAGGCATTGTGTGAATAATAGCCTCAGAAAAACTAAGCTTCCATTACTATTGCTAGCTATTATTTCTGCACATTCATTTCAACATTCTAAAATATCTGTGATAGGAAGCCGTATTTATCTTTTTCTGAATGTGAAATGAAAGTTGTTCAACATAGCAATAATTCACTAGCAAAACTTGTCTTAGAATTAGACCCTATTTCTGGCTATAGGACCCATACCTTTTTATGTTTTTCATAATAAAACTGCTCTGAATCCATAAAAACAAATAATCTAAATTTGTAATCAGCATATCAAATCGAAGCAAAAAAATAAAATCAAGAACTCTACAAATAGTTTGAGTTGTAGAATGGGTTTCATCTTTCACTGTGCTCTGGATTCATTCTGTTGAGAAAGATTCAAACGTTGTGTTCCAGGCTCAGAAGCAAACACCAGGGTCAATCAGCAATGTCTAACAAGGTGAAAGGAGCTGACTATTCATTGCCCCTAGACTACAGAATGAAGACAGAAGAATAACCGCTGCAATGGACAGCAATAAAGTGTTTAAATTTTCTGAACACTGTGTGACGAAACTATTTTAAATGCTTTAGATGAATAATCCTTTTAATCCTCAAAACCACCCTTTAAAAGAGGCACTAACTGGCATCCCTATCATACAGATGAAGCCCAGAGAAGTCATAATGTACCCAAGACCAGCCAAATAGTAAGCAGCTGAGATTTGAACCCAGGCACACACCAGAATCCATGCTCTTCACAATTATGCTATGAAGATTCAAAACATTTCCATGTTCTAGATGCCAGGAGATGTAAAGATGGACAGGAAAGTCAGTTCCACAAATAACTAAGATGATTAGAGCCCAGATTCCACTAAATTACGATGTTTCTGTCAGTGAGAAACCTGAAGATCCAGCCCTGCGTCCAGCCTAGGTTCACGGTTTCAGGAGTTCAGCAAGCCCTGTGGCTCAGGTCACTGGGGGAAGGCTTTACAACCACTCACAATAATTTTGGTTTGAATAACGAAACAATCAAAAGAATCTCAAGGACTAAATCCCAAAACCATTATAAAAGTCCACATTTGCCAGAACCACTGAATCATGAATTTCTCAGTCAATAAGTGCCCTTCACAAAATGATTCTCAAATAAAACAGTAATGAAATAAGTCCACTGCAAGGATAATTGCTCTCTGACAAACCTTAACAAACCAGGAAGACTGTATGGATTCACTGGTAAAACATCAAGCTAATTCTGGGTAGACATTTGAGCTCCAGAGCATTCTCAGAATAAACTTATAAATTGAGGTTCCAGGGATACTAAGGAGAATATAGCTCAAAATTATATTAAAGTACTTTAATAATAAAATTATTATTAACAGTAGCATTTAAAGACAGCAAGGTAATTAAAGTTTATTCTACTGAGAAAAAAAAGGCACAGAAAGGCTAAGCATCTTGCCCAAAGTTATACACAGCTTCTTAACTGCAGTTTCTGTAATACTTGTGATTCATGTAACATTCTATTTTCAACTTCAGAATTTTCTTACTCTTTCACTTCCAGATTGGTTTAAAATAGTTCCAATAAAGGCCCATTCAGACTGAGAATAAAAATAATATTTAAAACTTCCACAGCTCAACTTTGGGGTATGCTCTAGTAGAGTCATTGGTCATATTAATAGTTTCACAGGCCCTTTGGCCTCATGTTAAACTCACAACAGATAAGCAGACAGTGATATACAAAGGAGAGGGTATTCTAAAGTCAGCTGCTTGAAATAGAAACATTGTATCATTGTATATGAACATTTCAAGTGTCTAAGCTTACTTGAGACAATGGCAGTGGTGCCTTTGCTTACCTGCACTTTTAAGAAATCTGTTTCCCAGCGGCCCTCTGGTCCTGAAGGTGAAGGCTGTGGAAAGCGTGCAGGAATTTTCAGGAGGCTGTCTGCGAAATTGTTGTACCACTACAAATTATCCAGGACAGAGGCTGTGCTGCTTCTTCTCTGGCAAGATCTGAAATAAAACACAGAGACAGCATGTTTGTAAGAGTGGCTCGGCTACCCAAGAAAAATTTTAATCCATTAGAAACATTTAAATAAAAGTACTTTTATTAAACTCACTCCTGATCCTTCCTAAAATGTTTTACAGGATAATGAAGTTACCAAAAACAAAACAAAACAAAACAAAAAATCCAACAGCAAAATCAGCAATATACAAGTATATTACATTACTGTAGTTCATGACTGGTTATCCACAGGATCCAGTTCAGTCTCCTTAAAAAAAAAATAACATATCCAGCTCAATTAATCCAAAGCAACCTGGTAATGAAAGAACCATCTGTCTTATTTTTCAGCTTCTCTCCACACATACACACAGCTTTATTGTTAAATGTGGAGGTGAGAGGTGGAGCTGTTGCTCCGAAAACTCTCTGAAGGGGAAGGGAAGGGAGGGGATCGAGAATGAGGAGGAGGTCAAGGAAAATGAAAGCATCAAGAAGAAAGCAGCAAGAGAAAGAGTGGGGAAATCAGTAAAAATAGGAACTAGTTTAAGAATGTGCTGTGGCCACTTTCTCAAAAAATTTTTGAAAAAAATCTTTAAATGCTCCTGCGACAGCTTGTCTTATATGAGACTAACCAAGATACGAAAACCACCATCAACAGCAAGACTTGCAGCTCTGCATTTCCTGTGCTGGCAGAAATGGTTTTTTTTTTAATTCTTGAGAAACAAATATGAAAACCAAAGGTTTTACGTCAAAGGTTTTATTTCAGAAGCCACCTATGAACTCTAAATGTTATACAAGGAAATAGTTATGTTTTATTATGAAAATCATATAGTAACATGAAAAAACGTTTAGATTTTACCAAGAAAGAAAATTTTCAAAAGCTGAGTGCACTAACGTTATTTCTACATGTTTGATGTGCGTGCAATACATTACTGAAAGCCGCTAAAGAAAAACATAATCAGTTCATGTGCTGATTTGTGGACTAAAGCAATTTTTCTCTGAAAAGTTTAAAAATCTTAATCTCAATCTAAAATCTAAATCTTAAAACTAAAATCTTAAAATTTAGAAAAACAGGAAAATGCTTATTTTCACATATTTCTACATATGCACTTTTTGTTGTTTTTTAATATATTTTATTGATTATGCTATTACAATTGTCCCATTATCCCCCATCAATCCCCCTCCATCCTGCACACCCTCCCACTCACATTCCCCACCTTTAGTTCATGTCCATGTGTTATAAATTCTTTAGCTTCTACATTTCCCATACTATTCTTGCCCTCCCCCTGTCTATTTCCTACTTACAATCTATGCTACTTATTCTTCATACCTTTTCCCCCTCTCTCCTCCTCCCAATCCCCTGTTGCTAACCCTCCATGTGATCTCCATTTCTCTGGTTCTATTCCTATTCTAGTTGTTTGCTTATTTTGTTTTTGTTTTAGGTGTGATTGTTAATAATTGTGAGTTTGCTGCCATTTTACAATACATGTTTTTTATCTTTTTTCTTATCTTCTTTTTCTTAGACAAGTCCCTTTAACATTTCATATAATAAGAGTTTGGTGATGATGAACTCCTTTAACTTGACCTTATCTGAGAAGCAGTTGATCTGCCCTTCCATTCTAAATGAAAGCTTTGCTGGATAGAGCAATCTTGGATGTAGGTCCTTGCCTTTCATGACTTGGAATACTTCTTTCCAGCCCCTTCTTGCCTGCAGGGTCTCTTGAGAAATCAGCTGACAACCTGATGGGAACTCCTTTGTAGGTTACTGTCTCCTTATCTCTTGCTGCTTCTAGGATTCTCTCCTTCATTTTTACCTTGGCTAATGTAATTATGATGTCCCTTGGTGTGCTCCTCCTTGGGTCCAACTTCTTTGAGACTCTCTGAGCTTCCTGGACTTCCTAGAGGTCCATTTCCTTTGCCAGAATGGGGAAGTTCTCCTTTATTATTTGTTCAAATAACTTTTCCACTTGTTGCTCTTCCTCTTCTCCTTCTGGTACCCCTGTAATTCAGATGTTGGAACATTTAAAGATGTCCTGGAGGTCCCTAAGCCTCTCCTCATTTTTTTGAATTCTTATTTCTTCATTCTTTTCTGATTGTATGTTGTTTTCTTCCTTCTGGTCCACTCCATTAATGTGAGACCCAGATTTGTTTCCATCACTATTGGTTCCCTGTGCATTTTTCTTCATTCCAGTTATTGTAGCCTTCATTGTTTCATCTAATTTGCAACCAAATTCAACCAATTCTGTGAGCATCCTGATGACCAGTGTTTTGAACTGTGCATCTGATAGGTTGGCTACCTCTGTTGCTTAAAAGTATTGGTTCTAGGGCTTTCATTTGTTCTTCTGTTTGAGCCATCTTTTGTTTTGTTTTGTTTTTTTGTCGCATCTGCTCTGTATGAGGGGCGGAGTCTTAGGTGTTCACCAGGGAGGGTCAGCCCAGTCGCTGGGTTGTGACGCTGTATGTGGGGGCAGGGTGTGTGAGGGAACAATGGCGCTTGCTCTGATCTCCGTTGGCCTTCAGTCCCTTCTGCCGCTTCCCTCAAGCAAACTAGGCCTTTCTGGTGCTAATTCTTGTGTGGGTGGGCTTGTGCACCCTTTGGGTCTTTCCAACGACCTCTCCTGTGAGGCTGGGAGTCTCCCTGTGCCTCAACCCCCACAGGTATTTTCAATCAGTGCCCCGAGGCTCTATTTCCCAGCGCTGGGACCCTGGGACTGCCCGGTCAGCCAGCCGCCTAGCATGCAGTGCCTTGCTTCACAATCGCTGCCTTGTGGGGTCTGCTCATTACCACCCCTCGGCTGGGGTATGCCAGTTGCTGCTTGCGCACCCAGGGCCCACCCACTGCGGTCTAGCGCACTGGGGATGCCTTATGCGGGTCCCAGCGCTCTTTGTGCCGCAACCCCTCTCTGCCCGACTGTCCGACTCCACCCCTCCTGCCCGTCTGGATGAACATGTTTATTTTAACTTCTTGGTTGTCCGACTTCCATATAGTTCAATTTTCTGTCAGTTCTGGTAGTTATTCTACTTCTAAATTATTGTTGTCCCTATCTTGGTTGTGCAAGGAGGCACAGTGTGTCTACCTACACCTCCATCTTGGCCGGAAGTGGTCTGCACTTAACTTTTGAAGTGCTAAGTAGTTGACAAATTTATAAATTGTAAAGCGGCAAACCACCTTAGGGGCCAGGGGCCATTGTTATAACAGAAGTCTCCCAAGTCTCCACCGTGACAGACTTTTGAACCTAAGGAAATTATGGCTAATGATAAGTGGGCCTCAGCAGCATTCTGCCTAAGTGTATACAAATACAGCTCCTAAGTTTCTACCTTCTGCCTACTGTTCTTCATTACCAGCTGATGTAAAGGGGTCAATCACAATATTGAACTTGGAAGTGCCCTTTTAAGATTTTCTAGTCCAAGTCAGTGAGTAAAGAAACCTCAGTGCTCTACCAGGAACAAATGGGGGAAGTGGGATTTTGTTACACTTGGAGAAGTTCAGCTCAAGGGAGGAAATAAAAAAGCCCATTCTTGTGTTTAGATGGTCTTCATAAAGAAGAGGCACTAGCCAGGTTCTGAAGGCTACCAGTGATTAAGCCAGGGCCAGTGAACGCAACATTCAAGAAGTTAGCTTTGAGCTCTGTAAGGAAGAGCTTGTTAATAGTTAGGCTGCCTAAAGATAACTACATGCTGCTTTGCAGGATAATGAGTCACTTGTTACTAAAAATATTCTGTTTTAAAAACCACTTAGGAGGGATTTGGAGATCAGTGCTTAATAAACTTGAATATTCATTAGCATCACATGAGAATGTGATGAAATCACATTCTTGTTGAAATTTGGTTCAGTAGGTCTGGGGGGCCTGAAAATCTGCATTTCCACAAGCTCCCATGGGATGCCAGTGCTGTGGGTCAGAACTGTGAGTCTTGTCAAGGCTGTAGCTTGATTACAAGCACTAGAATGTTATTTAAACCAGTGTTTGCCAAAGTGCAGTCTTCAACCAGATGGCTTTAAAAGTCCTCTTTACCCCTGATTTGGGGGCAGATGATTAATAAATAGGTTAACTGGTTATAAGCAGGGTTTTGCAAGTGCACACATTCAAGTGTCCAAAAAAAGGTATCTTAGAATCTTGCAGGACTGGCCAGGTCATACTTCTGAGCAATAACTAATTTTGCACAATTCTAAGGAAGAGATAAGATGTTTCACTTCTATTTTTTAATACTTAACTTTTTCTCTTTTTTATTTTTTTAAAGATTTTATTTATTTTTAGCGAGGAAAGGGAGGGAGAAAGAGAGAGAGAGAAACATCAATGTGCGGTTGCTGGGGGTCATGGCCTGCAACCCAAGCATGTACCCTGACTGGGAATGGAACCTGCGACACTTTGGTTCACAGCCCGTGCTCAATCCACTGAGCTACACCAGCCAGGTATATTTTTAATGGTGCTCTTACTGCAAGTTTGGCAGATAAATAAGCATATTCTGATGAATGAATGAATGAATGAATGAATGATGTATGAATATATGCATTCAAAATGCAATTATTTATGATGTCAGTATACTACAGTTAACAGTAGGGTGAGACAAAATATAGCTACAAAGTAATATTTCCCAGTGATTTGTGTTATAAAATCTCCAAAGGTGGGGAGGGGGAAAGTCTTCCAAGGCTATAATTTGTAGGGTGCTTTATCAAGGTAGAGCTTTGCATTATTTTTCTAACCTGGTAATTTCACCTCCCTACCACCCATCTGAGTCATAAAAATTCCTTCAATGCTTAGAAAGTCCCTGTCCTTGCTTGCTCATATTTTTGCTCTGCTTCCCTACTTAGCTAATAAATTTGGGTTTGCAATCAGTTCAAAATCCCATGTGATATCTTTCCTGGATAATTATGCTAATATTTGAACACAAAGACCTTCCTCAATTTTTAAAGCATTCTTAGGTTTTTCTCCCAGAGTAAATAAGCCCACAACTAAGGGGGAAGCAGTTTCTTGCCTTTTCTTCAACTCTGAAACTCTCCTTTCCAAAAAGCTTACTGTTTTAGTTTGCTTAAAAGTTGTAACAATTTCATTTGACTTACGAAAGCCCTTTTTTATTACATCAGTTTACTCTGATTGAGCCTAGCTTATTCTGCTCCCTGGGAAGTATCATCTCTTGTTTGCTAATTCCTCTTTGGCTATTTTTAAAACAAAAGAAGTGATGCCCTGGCTGGTGTGGCTCAGTGGATTGAGTGCCAGCCTGCAAACCAAAGGGTCACCAGTTCAATTCTGTCAGGGCACATGCCTGGGTTACAGGCTAGCTGCCCAGTAGGGGACGTGCAAAAGGCAACCACACATTGATGTTTCTCTCCCTCTTTCTCCCTCCCTTCCCCTCTCTCTAAAAATAAATAAATAAAATCTTAAAAACAGAAAAAAAGTGAGTTAATTTCACAATAAACAATCTGGTAAAGAAATCAAACCTTAAGATTAAAGTGCTGGAAATGTTCCTGCTTTCCTCAGGATCACCAAATGATCCTCTAAAACTTCTAAAGCTACAAATATGATGCAAATCTTCATTTGGGTTACCTTATCATTTATTATGGCAAACAAACCAATACGTGTAAAGTATATTTTTTATAAAATTATATAATCCGAGATTTATTTCTTTTAGGCAAAGCACATTGAGTCCAGTTCATTTCCTGAAAATATTAACTCTAAAAGTTTTCGCCTTCTGGGGTAACTTTATTCATCTAGTCAATAAATAATTTCCCAATGCCTACTCTAAGTCAAAGATTGTTGTAGATACTAATGAAGTATCCAGAAGAAAAAAGTTTACAATCCAGGACAGGGTAGTTCACAAGTACTGTATTTTGCCATGTATAATGCACACTTTTTGCCCAAATTTTTGAGGGAAAAATAAGGATGCACGTTATATGTGGGTAGTAATACTTTCATATCTATATATTTTTAATTCTTTTGTTTATGCTTATGCATTAAAAGTGTTACTCTAGAAAGCAATAATGATATCTGTGTACAAAATAATACCCTGAAATATGATAATCAGTTTTGTTCCTAAATATAAATTAATAAAAAATTGAATTAAAAAATTAAAATGAAAGATTTTTTGTCCTGCAAGTTTGGGCCAAAAATGTGGGTGAGCACTATACACAGGAGTACATTATACATGGCAAAATACATAACTTTTTTTATGAGTATAGTAATGTTTGCTCTATTATTCTCTTTATTTTTTAAACTTTTATAATTTAAAAATAATTATAAAAATCATTTTGACAGGTTGTGATAAAATGTTAGATTAAAATAACATAATACAAAAATTTATAGTATAATTGCAATAATATACTATGTATCACTTTAACTAGGATGTTTTTTAAAACTACCTTTTTATTGAGCAAATATTACATGCTAACGGGTTTAATGAGAGGACAAATAACCTATATAAAGTCACAGAACAAGCTGTGAGTGGAATTTTACTTTGAATTCATGTGTCTGTAACTCCAGAACCTGTGCTCTTAACCCCCATGGGTAACTTTTAAAGGACAATTGTGGGTTGAGTAGGAACTGGCCCAAGGTGGGGAAGAACAGGAGGCTTCTCTGAAGAAGTAGAGAGAATTCTTAGAAAACCCCTCTGCAAAACTCCTCTGCGAAAGAGTTCACCAGATTAAATTAGGGTAGAAATAAAAAACATTCCAGGCTGAAGAAACGGCATTCACAAAGAGTTGGAGGTGGAAATGAAAATAGTACACCGAAAGAAATGAGGCTGCTCATAGGAGTGATGATGAAAATATTGATAGCTAATCTTTGTTGCATAGCTACCACAGGCATAGACTGATATGATCCTCAGAACAGTGCCAAAACCGGCATTGTTGTTCTCATTCTACAGATAGGAAACTGAGGCTAAGAGGAGTTCACTTGTTCCAAGATCTCAGAGCTAGAAGATGTCAAGCCCAGGTTTGGCCTAGGCAGTCTGTTTCTGGGGTCTTTATTTATAACCTGTGAGCTGTTAGAGTTTCCCAAGAGCCAGGGCAACTTGGAGGTTTCCTCATGTTCAAGATTCATTCTGTCAACTTTCATTTTTCACAGAATAACATCATAAAATACAGCTGTATTAGAATAGCTTCAGTCTCCTGGCTTGCATAGCTCAGTGGATTGAGCTCGGGCTGCGAACCAAAGTGTCCCGGGTTTGATTCCCAGCCAGTGTACATGCCTGGGTTGCAGGCCATAACCCCCAGCAACCGCACATTGATGTTTCTCTCTCTCTCTCTCTCTATCTCCCTCCCTTCCCTCTCTAAAAATAAGTAAATAAAATCTTAAAAAAAAAAGAATAGCTTCAGTCTCATTCTGGGTCATGACAAATGTATGGCTCCTAGTTGGAACTTCTTTCCTTAGGAAATACTACATGGAATGTTTTATCATGAAAATGTTAATAGAAGCATAAATGTCAATATAACAAATGCCCATGAACCCCCAAAACCAAAATAAACATATCTTTTCAGGAATTTTTTTAAAATGTAGATTTAATTCCCCTCCCTACCCCAGTTACTCTTCTCCCAGAGGCAGCCAGAGTCATGAATTCAATAGAGAGCCCACCTACTTTTTATTCATACACCGGCACAAGCACATACATTCATAAACATCACATGGTGTGCAAGATCGTTTTCTGTGATGTTTAATATTTACATACATAACATTCTAAAATTTGTGTTTTTCACTCTACACTTTTGGTTCTGAGGTACATCCATATTGATGAATAAAAGTCATTACAAATATAGGATCACTAGCCATTCTTCACTAGCAGACATTTGTTTTCAGAGAATTGCGTATCTGAATGTAATTTTTGAGTCAAATTTCTTTTTTTCCAATCTACAAAATCCAGTTTACAAAGTTGATGAATCTTACAAATTGCTAAAAAGAGTCTCAGAAATTTCATTTTAAGTACAGGAGTTTTTTCCCTAAAACATAAACCTTTAATAAGTCAAGTCATATAAAATTACCCAAATATTTGAAATATAATGAATCTCTGAAAAGGGAAAATAGTGTTTTAAATGAGACAATAAATTTCTAGTTAAGGTAAATCTACAATAATCCTGTTGAAGTGAAACATTGAAGAGAAAGTAGATGCAGAATATAAGTCTTATAACTGCTTTCTCTTCCAGATAATCACACTGACTGAGCAAGAATAATCAGAGTGTTTGAGCAAATACATGAACCAGAAGTTCCTCTGAATGCTTTGTTTTGTGCTCTGGCCAGAAAATAATCCAAGGCACAACTCCACAGAAAGATAACCAAAACTGTTTTTAGAGTCAAGGGGTTGGGAAGTGCCAGAGTCAATATTTAATAAAGCAGACAATCAAAACAATATAATGCTGGCTTTTGATCTTTAAATAGTTATACCTATAAACCATGTGATTGTAAATGTTCTATTTTCATTAATGAAAACTTTTAACTCAAGTGTATCATAACAAGGTTTATTACCAAGCACAAACTAAAGTCAAGTCTAGAAATATGTGAAGATCCATCTATAGAATTCCTATACCTTTAACATTATTTTCTATTTTTTAAAAAATAAAAAGAATCTGAGCTCTGACCAGTATAACTCAGTTGGTTGGGTATTGTCCCGCAAAGCAAAAAGTCGCCAGTTTGATTCCCCATCAGGGCACATGTGTGGGCTGTAGGTTCAGTCCCCAGTTGGAGCAACCAACTGACCTTTCTCTCTCACATCAATGTTTCTCACCCTTTCCTTCTCCCTTCCCTTCTCTCCAGAAACAATACATAAAATTTTTTTTAAAGAATCTGAGAGAATTTCAAAAAGCAAATGTTTTAGAAAATAACTGTTTACTAACAGCTGCATTCTTCACACTATAAAATAACCTAGCCTAGACAATACCAAAGAAAATTTAAACAGGGGCATTTCTCCTTTTTTTTTTTTTTTTTTTAGATTTTATTCATCCATTTTTAGGGAGGGAAGTGGGGAGAGAGAGGGAGAGAGAGGGAAAGAGAAAGAGAGAGAGAGAGAGAGAGAAACATCAATGTGCGGTTGCTGGGAGTTATGGCCCGCAACCCAGGAATGTACCCTGGCTGGGAATCGAACCTGGGACACTTTAGTTCCCAGCCCGCGCTCAATCCACTGAGCTACGCCAGCCAGGGCTGGCATTTCTCTTCAGGAGGAGGGAAAAGTCTCTTTTTCCAGAAGATTTCCAAAGAATTGTACAGCATCCTCAAAAGGGTAAATTTCAAATATAGATATATATCTCGGTTTCCAATGGAAGAAGTAACTGCAGCATTTTAGGAGCCACAATGAAGTCATACTATTCAGCCCCGTTTTCAAAAACAGCTACCCAAATGTTTTAGTATGTTCATAGGCGAGACAAAGAGATATCACTTCTAGATCCCCAGTTTCCAGCCCACAAAATCCTCTTGGGCTTAGAAAAACCCTCCCGGGCTTCAGGAGGCAGCCATGAACTCTACTGAAATTTATCCTACCAGTAATTCAATGAAATTACTGGCCAAGAAGGTAGAGCAATGCCATCATCCATTTGTCCATCTGTCCATCCATCCAACACAGATATTTATTACCCATTTGTCACATGGCACAAGATCTCAGGGTACAAGGATTGTCTGAGCTGAGTGAACACAGGTGTACAAAAGGCAAATCCACATAGCCACACATTTGAACAGACAATCCAGACATAATCTTTTGCCCCAACGTAACCTCTTAACTACAGCTTCAGAGCTCACTATTTTCTTTTTCAATTACATAAGTATATTTTACAGAATATGTGATTACCATAAAACATGCAGCTTTTCTGCATTTTCCCCTCAAAGGACAAAATATAAATATTAATATAGTGTGAAACCAGCAGAAACTAGAAGTTAAAGAGGCTTGGCAAGAGAATAAGGAAGCACAAATAGACCCAAAACAAAAACAAAATTTTGAAACTTCCCACATCTGTAATTTTTTTTAAATGTTCTGAAGACTTCTCCACATTTCCTAGCAGTAAGCAAAGGCTTCTGAAGTGAAAGAAAGAGGCAGTTTAGGAGCGCACATCCCCTCTGCAACTGAGCTAGGCTCTGGACATACGAGGCTACGGGGCAGAAACTGTGTTAACAGCATTTAGGACAAAAGCTACCCGAAGTTCCCACATCCCAAAGGGCACAAAAGAAAAGTGCAGGAAGTGGCCCGACTCTGTGGAGTAGCCCTGGGGATTTCAAAGAGCATAGTCCTTGTGGTTCCCCTAACACCAGAAGCTCATCCCGGGGTGGGGGGGGGGGGGGGATAGATGAATGGTAAGGCAGTGCAAAACCAGTCCTCTGCTGCTGTAAGTACTGGGTCATCTGCCATGTTCTTCTACATAGTTCCTTACTACTGTAGCCTCATTGTCAGGCTGCCTTTTGGTTCAATGGCTTTCTTATTTTCTCAATTGAGAACAGGTCTTTGATATGCCTACATACAGCAAAACAAAACCTTTATTTGCAACATGCCAAACTATTTGAGAGTAGGTATTTCATTTAAAAAATAAAGTTGCATTTTTTTCCTATTAAAGGTGATTCTGGACCAGAGCAACTGGGGAAAACTGGATGGAGGATGTGGCCCCAGTTTGAGTCTGGGAGGGTGGGTAAGGACACCTCAGAACAGACCAGACGAGAGGCAATGACAGGAACCCAGCGAAGGTGGATTTTCAAGGTTTGCTCTGGGGCCTGTCAGTAAAAGAAGCTGGCTGGGTCTGAACATGCTAATGAAAGGCAGAGTTAAGAAATTAAGAAAAAGCCGTAGAATGGTAAGAAACCTCTGTCCTCCTATAGGGCACATCCCAGACATGGAGCAACCAGGGGCAAGGGAGGGCACTCTGTGAGCCAGTCCAGACTGTGAGCCAGTCCAGACAGCAGCTTGGACAGGGTAGAGCCAGGGCAACTCCAGAACCAAGGGCCAGGTGTGCGCTGGGGGAAGCAGAGCAGAGGGTTCAAGGTGCCAGGCCCACCGTAGACCCTCCGCATTCATTTCCTAGGGCTGCGAGAAAAAAGTACCATAAACAGCGTGGCTTCCAACAGAAGTGTATTGTCTCACTACACACTTGTCACACAATACACTGTTTCTGGAGGCTAACAATCCAAAATAAATGTCTTGGCGGGGTCATGCTCCCTCCGAAACCTGTAAGGAAGAATCCTTCTTTGCCTCTTTGTAGCTGCTGGTGGTTCACTGGCACTCCTTGGCGTTCCTTGGCTTGTCCATGCATCTCTACAATCCAATGTCTGTCCTCACATAGTGCTCTGCCTGTGTCTGTCTTCACATGGATGCTTCTCATGTGGACATCAATTATACTAGGGGCCCACTCTACTCCAGCATGACCTCATCCTAACTCATTATATCTGCAATGACCCCATTTCCAAATGAGGTCACATTCTGAAGTACTCGGAGTTAGGACTTCAACATGTCTTTCGAGGGGACACAGTTCAACCTGTAACACCCCTCCTGGGTGGCCCAGTTCTCGTCCTCAACCAGAAGGACTCGGAGGCTCTGAAGCCATTCGGAACACCTGGGTGCTGCTGATTCAAGTTTCGCCAGAGAAAAATCCCCCTGTGGTGGAGAAAGTCCGAGGAGTGCTTACGTCTAAGGATAGAAGCTGTGACCAGGTGGAGCCTGTGGTGCACTTCCAGAGGGCAGTAAATGTTCTAATTCTCTCAGCTGGAGGAGGTTTATGTGGGTGTGTTCACTGGGAGGAAATGTATGAACTATACGGACACGGTTTGTGTACTCCTCTGAATGTCTGATATTTCCGTAAGAAGTTTACTTTAAAAAAACATTAGAGAATATGAGCTTCCTGAGAAACAGGGGTCTTAGCAGCCTAGGTAGACCCTCAGAGAGGAGCATTATCTGGGAGGGACCACAACAAAGGAGTTAGCCACTCAGCCCTGCTGGTGCAGGACATGCCAAAGTAATTCACTTATAAATAAAAATATAAATGATAAGGGGTCTATACATTTGAACTGGTAGATGGGCAACTTCTGTAGGCAATCCCATGGGTGATAATTAAAAAATTGTTTGATCCTGGCTGGGAGGCTCATTTGGTTGGAGTCTTGATCCATACACCAAAAGACTGCAGGTTCAATCCCCACCCCAGGGTGAATGATCCATGTTTTTCTCTCACTTCGATGTTTCTCTTTCTCTCAAATCAATATAGGCTGATTGATGTTTCTCTCCCACATTTTTTCCCCCACCCCTCTCTCCCTCAAATAAACAAACACAGCATCAGGCAAGGATTTTTAAGTTATTTGATAAGCACAGACCCACATTCAGGGCACTCCCTCCCTCAGCAGAGCTGGCACGGTGCTCAGACACTGCTTCCCTGGCCCTGTTTCCCTGGCCTCCTTGCAGACCTCTCCCGCACATTCCATTTCAGGCTAATTACAGTTGGAGTGAGCTCCAGTGTTTTTAGTTTCACATCTAATTCCTCTCTGGAAATTGTAAGCTCTTGTGGTTAGGGTATTTTGTGTCCTATTGCTTAATTTGCTACCAAGAGATATCAACATAAAAAAAAGAGTTAAAATTACTGGACACCACTCAGACTTAGTAGAAAACATATTTTTGGAGAAAAAACATATAAGATTTTCTAGAATTAAATATAACTGAGACCTTTAACATCAGCTCTTGCATAAACTCTGAATAATATATTGATATATTAAAGACTGAGTAATGCCTTAAAAATGAGAGAGGGGGGGAGCCAAAATTTGATGGCAATGCAAACAAAGAAAAATCAAATATTGATCAAAATTTTACACATAAGACATCAAGCACATAATTATAGAAAATAAAGTGGTGATTGGAAGCACTTGGCTTTCTATTCTGTAAAATGTGTTTAGGGAGGGCCTGAAAGAAGGCCATGAACTTGCAGTGTTCCTCTTGGCTGTTCTTCAATGTCTCTATCCTGCTGAGGACCATCTCTACTATCAAACTTCATAGAGAATCCCATGCTTCAAAAGTCTCAAATTATATTTAATATGCTTGTATTTTAAATACTTGGGTTATTAAAAATGAGAGCTCCAACATCAATTATATATTACCGTAACTGTTTTCATCATTTTCTTATGAAAACAGCAAATGGAAGAGATGTATTCCATGCCACACGTACATCCAAGTTCAACTTCAGAAGCAATGTGCAGAATTGACCGGTTATAAATTGTCTATATGGACCACAGGTGGCAAACACAAGGCCCACGGGCTGAACCCGGTGGCAGCACTGAGCTCTCACTTAACTGTTAAGGAGCAGTTACATTTATACAGTCCTTAAATTACATTCGGCCCTTTGAAGGCAACCGCGAGGCTGATGTGGCCCCTGGTGAAAATGAGTTTGACACCGCTGATACAGACCCACATGCTGTAAGGCACATAGCCTTAGAGGGAGATGTAAACGCATACACCGTAGGTGTCTGAGTCTGCTCGAGCAGACTCCTACATTCTCCCCTGCATCATCTCCCAAAATGCGTGATTCTGAGTGTTATACTCTAAGAACACCAAACTTGGAGTGGTTCTCAATCATACTGTTTCATGCTGCAGCACCTTTGATCATGCTGTTCCTGCTACCTGGAATGCCCTCCCTCCCTCTCTCTCTTCCTGCCTCCCAGCCTCCCTCTCTCCCCACCACCCCATCCCTGTCATAAATTGGAATCATCTGTTGGGATTCTGCTCTTCAATGAGGACCTCCCTTCCTATCTCCACCTTGCATTTGGATGAGGATACAGGACTGTCTAAAAAAAGAAAGCATTCATAAAGCTGTCTCAAGAATAGAAATAATTCTAAATCATATTTTTTAAATTATTAAAAGCTCTAAAAGATATTAAGTTTTTTGATGGACATCTGTGTAGTTTTTGCTTCTTAACCCTAGTATATTCTGAAAAACTCATAGTGCTATTCTATCATCAGATTTCATCCCCAACTTCACTAAAAGCCCGTGTGCACATGTACGTACATAAAATGCATGCATGCACACACACTGCACCCCTGTACTGTGTGCCCGCAGATCCCCGTATGAACTACATTATAGATTCCTGAGCCCGGCACAGAATAGGTGCCCACGGACTTGCTGCTGTTCCAGGAAGAATAATGAAAGAAAAACAACCACATGAGTAGATTAATGCAGTCCACAGTGAAGTTAGATGCTAAAAGGAAACTGACCTGAAAAGAATTAGAGCTAGATAAGATCAAACAGAAAGATATTTTGGAAATAGTTAATTTTTAACCTTTGAGGAAGAATACCATTATAATACTAGCTATAATAATAGAGTTATAATGGCAAGTAACAGTAACATGATTAAATGTTTGATATTTGGCAGAAGCTATGCTGAACTATTTATATGTAATTATTTTTAAGTATATTTTATGATTATACTATTATAGCTGTCTATAGCTGTCTATAGCTGTCTAATCTTGTTTCTTTCCTTTGTTCTCCTCAACCCTGCACCACCCTCCCCGCAGCATCCCGCCCCCCTTAGTTCATGTCCATGGGTTGTACATAGAAGTTCTTTGGCTTCTCCATTTTCTATACTTTTCTTAACCTTCCCCTGTCTATTTTGTACCTACCAGTTATGTTTCTTATTCTCAGTACCTTTCCCCCCATTCTTCCCCCTCTCCCTCCCCACTGATAACCATCCATGTGATCTCCATTTCTGTGAATCTGTTCTTGCTCTAGTCGTTTGCTTAATTTGTTTTTGTTGTTTAGGTTCAGTTCTTGATAGTTGTGAGTTTGTTGTCATTTTACTGTTCATAGTTTTGATCTTCTTTTTCTTAGATAAGTCCCTTTAACATTTCATATAATAAGGGCTTGGTGATGATGAACTCCTTTAACTAGACCTTATCTGGGAAGCATTTTATCTGTCCTTCCATTCTAAATGATAGCTTTGCTGGATAGAGTAATCTTGGATGGAGGTCCTTGCCTTTCATGACTAGGAATACTTCTTTCCTGCCCCTTCTTGCCTGTAAGGTTTCTTTTGAGAAATCAGCTGTTCGTCTTATGGGAAGTCTTTTGTAGGTAACTTTCTGCTTTTCTTTTGCTGATTTTAAGATTCTCTCCCCTATCTTTAATCTTAGGTAATTTAATTCTGATGTGCCTTGGTATGTTTCTCCTTGGGTCCATCTTCTTTGGGACTCTCTGAGCTTCCTGGACTTATATGTCTATTTCTTTCACCATATTGGAGAAGTTTTCCTTCAATACATTTTTAAATAAGTTTTCAATTTCTTGCTTTTCTTCTTCTCCTTCTGGCACCCCTATGATTCAGATGTTGGAATGTTCAAAGTTGTCCCAGAGGTTCCTCAGCCCCTTCTCATTTTTTTTGAATTCTTGTTTCTTCATTCTGTTCTGGTTGACTGTTTATTTCTTCCTTCTGTTCCAAATCATTGATTTGAATCCTGGTTTCCTTCCCTTCACTATTGGTTCCCTGTATATTTTTTCTTTATTTCACTTTGTATAGCCTTCACTTCTTCCCCTATTTTGCATCCATACTCAATCATTTCTGTGAACATGCTGATTACCATTGTTGAACTCTGCATTTTATAGGTTGTCTCTGTCCTTGTTGCTTAGTTCTTTTTCTGGAGTTTTGATCTGTTCTTTCATTTGAGCCATATTTCTTTGTCTCAGCACACCTGTTACATTGTAAGGGGTGTAGCCTTAGGTATTCGCCAGGGCTAGGCAACCCTCTTTGCTGCATTGTGGGGCTGTCTGTCTGGGAGGGGTCAAAGAGGAAACAGTGCCACTTGCTGGCCTCTCACCCACTTTCCGTTACCTCCCCTGCTTCTGACAAGCAAATTGGGCCTTTCTAGTGCTGATTCCCGAGTGGGTGGGTTTGTGTACATTCTAGGACCACGTGGGTCCCTCCTATGGACTCTCCTGTAAGACTGGGAGGTTCTTCCACTGCCACAACCCCCACAGATTTTTACAGTCAAGGTTTTGAGGCTTTATTCCCCCATGCTGGTACCCTGGGTTGCGCAGTCTGTCTCGCTTCCTAGTTGTTCCCCTCAGTTCATCTGCACACAAATGTGGCCACTGCCTTGCCTGCCTCTCCACCCGGCTGCCCTTCTCCACCCCTTCTACCAGTCTGGATGAATGTTCCTTCTTTAACTCCTTAGTTATTGAACTTCCATACAGTTCAATTTTCTGGAAGTTCTGGTTGTTTTTTGTTTTTAAATTGATTGTTGTCCTTCTGTTGGTTGTGCGAGGAAGCAAAACGTCTACTATGCCTCCATCTTGGCTGGAAGTCCATGTAATTACTTTTTAATTGCCATATTAATTGTGATGTGGACATAACCATAAATTTATAGATAAGGAAAGTGATGTTCTAAAGTTAGGCAACTTGTTCAGGCGCAGGCTGTTATAAACCATGAAACTGGAAAATATAATCTGGTTTGGATGTGGGAGTGTAGAATGGAAGGAAAGAGGTGCTAAGTGTCAAAAGCATATCCCAAACTAAAACACTGAGAGGCTTGCAGTGACTAGTGACTACAGGTTCAGTCACAAGAGTAAATAGAAAGTCAGCAACATAAAGTGGCAGAACACGAAGACCAGTGGGAGAAATTCTTTAGATTTTCAGCAGGAAGAAAAGTTTCCTAATGAAAACCACACTTGAAGAATGTTATTATAAAAGGAATAGACAGACAGGTTCATAGGTGAAGAGCTTAGGAAGAACACTTTTATAAGAATATGATTATATTATTTTATGGTTAAAGCAGAAGAGCCCTGTCCACCAAATCTGTAAAAAGAGTTTCTTGGGTTTTGTTATAGATGGATCAGATTTGTCCTCCAAAAACTTCAGTGTCTGGACAACATTTATAGGTATTTCATGATCAGAAAGTACATTTCCTAACATCCTGCTTATGAAAAACCTAATTATTTCTAATTTATTTATAGTATAGCTGGAATCTAACAAGGGCGATTTGCTAACTTACTTTGACATTTCCTGAAAATATTCTGTTGGAAATATTTAGGCCAGCACCATAGAAGGTGCTGCTTTAAGAAAATTTTTTTATAAGAGTGTATTTGAGTCAAACTGACAATATATGCCAGGGAGCAGGATCTCAAATGCTCCCAAAGGTGATGCCTTTATTAAAATGATAAAATATCATAGTCAAATAAAATGTAAAATAAAAATAGTATAATAAATGAAGTGAAATGAAATTAGATTAAATGCTTTTATTCAAAACTGTGTACCCCTTTAGTAAGAGTCCTTGGTACATTAAGGGATGGAGGAGGCAAAGATAAGGAAATATGTACATTTTCTATGTTCAGCATAGAGCCAAAGAATAAAAAGAGATTAGAGACTTCTTTTTAAATTCTGTAACTCCTTTTTATAGTTAATATAAAGTTCATATAAAATGTAGATAATATAATATAATATATACTAAGTACAATAATTTCCAAATGTCCACAGTATTTTGACAGCAGTTGTGAGTATGTGAAGCACAGTTTATTCTCATATTATTATTTACTAATTATTAAATTATTTTCTATATGAACACCTGTAAACCTACTTTTTTATTTTTTGAAGATTTTATTTCTTCTAAGAGAGAGGGAAGGGAGGGAGAAAGAGAGAAAGAGAAACATCGACTGGTTGCCTCTCACACTCTCCCATCCAGGGACCTGGCCCACAGCCCAGGCATATGCCCTGACTGGGAATCAAACCAGCAACCTTTCATTTTGTGGGCCAGTGCTCAAGCCACTGAGCCACACCAGCCATGGCTGCAAACCTAGTTTTGCCACACCTTATATATTAGTGATGTTAAGAAGCATGCAGGGTAAAAATGGGCAGGACAGCCCTAGCTAGTGTGGATCAGTGGACTGAATGCTGGCCTGTGAGCCAAAAGGTCACCAATTCAATTCGCAGTCAGGGCACATGCTTGGGTTGTAGGCCAGGTCCCCATTTGGGGGGTGCATGTGAGACAACTACACACTGCTGTTTCTCTCCCTCTCTTTCTCCCTCACTCCTGCTCTCTAAAAATAAATAAATAAATAAATAAAGTCTTTAAAAATGAGCAGGGCACCTGGCTACAGAATCCCAGAAACAAGTTTCTCTCTAGAGAGTACACCAAGCTTCCCCAGAGAGTAATATCCTGGTAATGATGAACTAACCCGGAATCAAAGGATAACGGATAAAATGCTAGGCCTTCTCTTCATTTCTGATAAACCAGCACTACTAGGATTTATTAACTTGGACATAAACATTCATGTTTTAAGAGCTACTCTAAGACTGCCAAGATCATCTACAGAGACCAAGAGAAATGAAATTGCAACAGGCATAGCACATTCCCCTGAGAAATATTACAAGTCCTGCACATTAACACAGGAACTGGACTTTAAAAAGAGCATGAACCTCCCATAACAGACAGACTGCATACAGGGCAGCCTGGGAAAGAGGGATTGGGAGTTAAGAAAAAGGCAAGACTTTTGGATTATTCAGATTATCGCCTCTTGCAACAATAATTTTCTTGCAAAAGATTAATTGTGATATATTTAACTAAATAATTAACTTCATTTTAAATATCTAGTTTCAGATGTTACCAGCCAACCAGAGACTTCTTAGAGACAATAGATATTCAGTTTGGAGAGAGGGTGAGATATCAGACCTAGTGATGAAGAGTTTTATGCATGAAGGTAAAATTGAATATATGGATCTCAAAGGATGAGAGGAACATTGTGCAGGGTCCCCTGAGCCCTGTCTGCTTCTCTGTGTGGATATGTCTGTGCCCTGGCCCAGAGCAAGGAAGGGGCAATTGGTGATGGCCATTTAAAGGGGAGAAGAAAAACCAACTGAGAGTGAAAATCTGTGTGGGGCAGAGAGGTAGGGAGGGAGAGAGAGAGGAAAACCAATCGCCCACTGGGTAAAGACTAAGTCTCTAATTAAAAATCCCCAGTGTCATCCTGTTCTAATTAAAACACAATTCATACTCCTTTCTAAGATTTGAAGGCTTCACAAAAGCTGACTCCCACCTACCTCACTGACTTCATTTCCTCCTACCTCCCCTTTTGCCCTCTTCTTCATCGAGTTCTTCAAAGCCCTCGAATTCATTCATGTCCCTAGCATTTTGCAGTTGCTATTCACTCTGCTAGAATGCTCTTCCTTCTGCTTTTCACTTGACTGGCTCTTTCTCACCATTCACACCTCAGGTCAAATACCACCTCCACAGCAAAGCTTTCTGATTGCCCTAAAGTAGCTTCCCCCATCCCCTCTCTAGCCACCCCAGGCTGTATTGTCTTCGTAACACTCATTCTATCTGAAAGATGGTTTTCATTTATTTGCATCTTGTTTAATGACTCCATTTTCCACAAAAACATAAGCTCTATAAGAGCAGAGGCTTTGTTTTGTTCAACACTGCACACCCTATCCCCACCACCAGCACCGAGAACATGTCCTATTACATGGTAGATACCCAGTAAATATTGGCTGAATCTCAAGTCCCACCTTATGCATGACCATGCAGAAAGACACCCGTGATCCACTGGAAAGCCACTCTCTGCTCCCCTGTCACCCACATTTCCCAGCACAGTGACTGTGACCCACAGCCATACCAACTCTGCAGCCATTTCCACAGCCTGTGGAAGGCAAGAGTGACGCTGCTTCCCTTGGAAGAATCTCTAGCTTCCTTGCCATCTCTTTATCTGGAGACCATATTCTCATCTTCTACAGATCTTTCCATCGTAGGAAGTCAGTGTTTAAAGAACCCTACAGAGACCATCATTACATCATTACATGAACAAAATGATGCCATTTGCACACTGAGTCTGAGATATAAGGGGGAGGAGGGGACAGGGAGGAGGAGAATCTTTACACTCCGATTTCTGGTGTTTATGACAAGAAGGTCTCCTACAAGTTGGCTGCTCTCCTTCCCTTCTTTCCCAGCGGTCCAGGGAGAGGAAAGCCCCTGGCCAGATACGGAAGGTTGTAGAAGTAAACGGTAAGCCAGCCTCTCCCCTCTGATAACCAAAAGCCCTCCAAGAAAAAGAAATGTGAATGTGGAGAAGAGACTCAGATCCTACTTCTCCCTACTCTCCTCTACCCTCATAACTTCACTCCCAGGATCTCACCCATTTTTATCCCACCAGCATGGCAGCCAGGCTTCAGACCATGTCTGAGACACTGCTGACTCCCATGCCGAAGGCCTGTGCTTCTGACACCCGACATGGAACCACAGAGATAGTTTCCTACTGCAGCCCTCTGATGTCTAATGCATTCATTCTCTTCTACACATCCAGCTTGCTCCAAATCAAACACAGTTTTATTTTTAACCCACAAGACTTCACTTGGAAATTGTGATGTGTGCTGTCATCCACTGTAGTTGGGATAAACAGGAGAGGTTAATTTTATCTGTGAAGGTGAGGACGTAGACCTGGGAAGCCTTCTAGACAAGAAGAATATGTAGGAACTGCAGTGAAACTATACGCAGAATGAAAAACTTTTTGGGACACAAGCTATTGGAGATGACATAACCTCCTGAATTTGTCAAGACACAGCATACCTAAGCAGCATGCCATAAATGTGGAGAAGACAGAAAACGTCTAACTGGTGAAAGTCTGAAGCGATCAGACGGAATGGCAAAGTACGCAGACCAGCTGTTCAAGAGCCCAGCCTAACATGTAATTGAGAAAGTGTATTCAGATCGGGGGATATAGAAGTTGCGTGTTCATGACAAAGAAGAAAGACATGCACACAGGATGAAAGAATTTTTGAGTGATATATACCACGGAGGCCTCCTAGAATTGTACAGGGCAGAGGTGAAGCAGACCTTCGTGTAATCCACTCTGAGTCACTTAACCTAGAGCAGACTCCGGGTTTTTTGTGTGTTTGTTTTTTAACTATAAAACAGGACTAAGCATTCCTGTCTCGTAGTTCTGTCAAGAAAATTTAATAAAGTAGCATATGTGAGCACACTGGGGGTCACAGTGGGTGCCACACCACTTCCCTGCTGTCTTCACCTCCTGGATGAGCACAGCCTAGAACGCATGTTAAACAGAGCTCTGGTCTCCATCCTTGGATGGAATCAATTTCCATGGAAGTCAAATGGTGATCTGTATGGTTAGCAAATGATGCTAATCAGTGAAGTATGGGAAGCAGCATTATTTCATTGCTCTCCCATGATGTCCCACACGATGTGGAACACTCCAACAGAAGAAAGCAGCTGCTACTAAGTTCTGGAATGAGAAAACTTGAGAATTCCAATTTTCACAGAAGACAGACTGATGTTTTTAATGTTACATCTCTTGATGGCATTATTCTGTCAATACTATCTGTTCCCTTCTGAGCCTCGAAGACTTTTATTGATTTGGTGTATGTCAACATAAGAAACACCAAATCTTTAATAATTTTTTCGTTTATTTGAGCCAAACTGATGATGATTACTGGGAAGCAAAATCTCAACAGAGTAAATACTCCAAAAAATGACACCTTATTTTATACATTACAATCAAAAGAGTAGGTGGTAGGGGGTCATGAAATCCACTGGAGATAGATTAGGGACACAGGAGAAAGTAAATCAGAGGAATCTCTGGGATTGGATAAAAAGTAACATGAATAGACATATACTTCTTTTACACAGGTAGGTATAGCACAATTACCAGTCAACAATTAACGTGATAGCAGTAACAATGGGGGGATTTGTGGTCTCTGCCCTGGCCCACCCATTGTACTTTCAAAGGTATGTTATCAGGTAGGTTAAAGAGACAGGCTCAGTTACGGTGAAGACTGTAACTGGTAGAGAAGAACACTGCCCTAGGACATGGTGACCTGCCATAAGCTGCTTTTAGTTAGAACGTTTTAATTTCAGACCGTCCTGTGTGGTTACTGTGGTCTCTGAGTTTGTAAGGCCACCATACAGGTCCCTTTTTGTCCAAAAGTATAAGAATACACTATGTCCAAAAAAGCTACAGAAATGTAGTCAACAAAGTAGTCGTACTTTATTGCACCATTGTAAGGAAGCGTGGGACAGTCTGGGACACTGACCTTCAGCAACTATGGTAAAAATATCCCTCAGGGAGACGCCACCATGTAACCAATGAAGACTTCCTCTCTGGCTCCACTTGAAAGATCAAGGACAGCTTATGAAGCCAGAACTGGGTAACACAAAGAGTTTCTAGGAAAGTTCTCTACTTATAACCCAAAAACTGTCTCATTCAGAGACAGCAAATGAGACGAAGAGTGTGTCTCTCTTTTTCAGATCTGAGTATGAAGAGCAGTCTTTGGTGTCGGGAAAAGACAGTATCACAAACCAAGTTACACATGTCAAATCAGCAATCTTTCAAAAGTAAAATAACCCAGCATCCTGACTAAAGTGTCCCAAATATTTAACATCTCCACGTAAATAAAAAGATAGCGTCGTGGCCTGCTGCCGAGAGAGGAAATGTGAAAACCAGTAAGCCAAATATCCAGGCCCTGCAGACCAGGGCGGACATGTGGCCTTAGAGCCATGGATGGAGAAAAGCTTCTGGCCAACCTATTTTCCTTAACCGTAACTAATCAAGTAATCATACCACTCAGGGGTGTTCCTTTTAAGTACATGTGACTTTGAGTTTAGAACCTGTGGCTTATGTGGTTTCTGATACTCTGGCATTGACGATATTCTTCTTACCCCCACTCCTCCAGTTTTTAAAACACTGCCTTTGAATAGCAAACACCAAGCCCCCACCCGTAACCTCTCTCCCGCCCCTTTCTCCTGAAGATCACGAAAGCAGCAGCTTTGGGTTCGTTTGCAGTTTCTGGAAATCGCTTTTTAGAATTTTTCTTTAAAGCCAGTATAACAGCACACAAGGAACGGGGCTGAAATGTCGGCCTCAAAATGACAAGGTTTTTTTCTCCCTTATCTTGAAAACTAACTCGCCAAACACCACAATTTTCTCACCGCCTCCCTTAACCCCAAAGCGCCTCGGGGCTCGCTTTGTTAGGTCTAGTTCTCCTGTGGCGGGAACAAGGGTTTCTCGCAAATTGTTGTCTAAGGTCTAAGACGGGAAACAGGCTTTCAGCCGTGTTCGAGTGTGTAAGAAAACAGTAGTGAGCGAGGAGCCCACGACTCCTCGAGCGCCCAAGCTCCCCTGCGATTAGAGAATAGGCTCCCGTAGCAGGGTCCACCCCGCTCCCAGCGCCCCTCGGCCCGCTCGCGGGCCCCAGCCGGCTCCATCTCTCCCGCCCTTGCTGGGCGGGCAAGGGCTTCCGAGCGCCCCGCCGGTACCTCCCAGCGCCTGAACCCAGGCTGGTGGGGGGCGAACGCACGCCACGATCCAGGGTTGGGAGGGTGCGCAGGGGGCAGTCGTAGCAGCTACAGAGGCTGCAAAACCCGGGGTTCCAGGCAGCACAGACCCGGGCCGCCCCGATCCTTGTCTGGAGCTCGGTCTCCCAGCACCCCTGACCTCCCTCCCTCCCTCCGCAGTGCAAACCCGCCGCGAACCAGCCAGGGAGAGTTACCCGCCGAGGCCCAGGAGCGAAGACCGCAGAGGCTTGCCGGGTTTCGCCGCTGCTCCCTCCAAGCCGGCTGCTGCCTCTCGCGCGGGTCCTGCAGCATCAGGCCGCCAAGGCCCGCGGCCGGCAGAAACCGGAGGAAGGTGGAGTGGGTCAGGGGCGGTGCGGACACGATTCGGTCCCCCCTGACCAGACCTGGGAGCAAGGGAGGGCGCAGTGCCGCCCGCCGTCCGGGGCGCCGCCAGCCCGCACTCAACCCGCCGCGCCCAGGAGACTGCTCTGAGCGCCCGCGGAGCCGTGGGGAAGCTCCTCCTGCTCCGCGGCTCGCGCCGTGTGGGCGGTGGCCTCGGCCGCCCCTGAGTTCGCAAGGAAGGTGCAATGCGGCGAGGGAGGCTCCGGATCCCCGGAGCAGATGCGAGGCAGGAGCCGAGCCAGCCCCTACCTTTTGGGCTTGGCGGACGCCAGCAGCGCGCCCTCGCAGGGCGCCCTGGACAGGAAACTCAGCACGGAAGAAGGCTGGGGAGAGCAGCGGAAGGCTTCACGATAGGGTATGAAGATCAACTTTCACAGTCGAGAAGACAGTCCATACCGCCCTGGTGTGTTTGGAAAACTGCCTGGGCAAAGGTGAGGGGCTGCCGGCGTACTCCCCTTCCCCGCCAGCTGGCGAGTGGCAGAAGTAAGCACGTTTGGCGCACCATCTGTGACACGAGCGGGGCAGGCGGTTTGGTTCCTAGCATGAAGGGAAGGGCATTGAGAGAGCTCTAGAATTCCTGGACGCTATCCATCAAGGGCAAACCTGTTCGTGCTTCTTATCTTTTTGGAGGTGTTGTTTTAAGGAGAAAGAAGGTGGGACGTGCAGTTTAACAAGTAGCTCTACCTTGAGGAAAGCATAAAATAATGTCCTCACACTTGGATGGCTCCGAATACTTTTTAAATTTCAGCGTTTGTGTAATTCATTGTCTAACAACATTCAATTAATAACGCCAGCGTTTGGGAACTGTGCATCATCATCACATGCCATCAGTAACCCCAGGGAGAAGAGCCACAGACTTGGGTGCAATCCAAAGCGGACAATGTGTCTTGCGCTGAAACAAAGTCCTTCTGTGACGGACCTTACGGTATTTGTCTTAATTTCAACAACAGCCCTAGGAGGCAGCACATGTCCTTTTCCCCAGTTTTACTAGTCAAAAACCAACAAATACACCAGGAGAGGGCTCAGAAAATCCCTTTCCTTTTCCTGAAATTGCCTTTGGAGTAACCCACACAGGTTTTGTCATTTTAAGATTTTATTTATTTACTTTTAGAAAGAAGGGACGGGAGGGAGAAAGAGAGAGAGAGAGGGAAACATCAATGTGTGGTTGCCTCTTCTCCTAGCAACCCAGGCATGTGCCCTGACTGAAAATTGAACCTGTGACCTTCTGGTTTGCAGGCCAGCACTCAATCCACTGAGCCGCACCAGCCACAGCCAGAGTTTGCCATTTTATAGGCGGCTCTGGAGACATCAGAGTAGTGAAAGATGTTTAGGAAATTTGTACATCTGAGCCAATTTTTCCTGAGGTTACTTTTCTAGTTTCAGGATTAAACCAGTGCTATACCTTCCTAGGTACATCCTTCTAGCCTTCCAAGGATTTTGGGATCTGCAAAGTCATGTGCAGACAGAAGAGGAAGACATCGTCTGCCCGTCCTTACTTCGCATTTGTGCTTCTTTCGGGTCAGTAATGGCCAAGAAGGCGCCGTTTACCCTAAACCCAGTTCACAGTCCACCTCCTCCACTGGCCTGCTGTGCAACCTCCTGCACATTTCCCAGCCCCCGCACCCCGCACTTCCTTTTTGTCTCCTAAAGAGAAATAATGCAACTTATCTTCAGAGTTGTTAGGATTAAGAATAAAAGATGAAATATAGAATTCTTGGCCAGTGCTTGTCACAAAGACCGTCTGTTCAGGAGGCAAGAATATTGACGACCAGTCATTGTACACGGTGAGTCAGCCCACCATGAGGCAGCGACTGTGTGTGTCATACCATTCCACAGGCCAGGAAAATCTCATTTCATGGTGAAGAAATAGAGTCAGGAAGCCAAGTAAGGTGCCCAAGGTCATACCAGCTACATTGTAGCTACTATTCAAACAAAAGTGCCTGGGGCAAAACCAGTTTTATTTTCGGGATATCTCACCACTCTGTGACCATCTAGGGCAGGACTTTTGACCCCAGGCAACATCACCTTTCTAAACAGCAGGATGTATTGTTGTAGGGCACATGATCACAATCATGTAAAAATTCTGAATTCCTTTGGAAGGTGTTGAAGAATAAAGCTGGGTGGTGGGATTACAGGTTTTTATCCCTCTCTGGTTGTTTGGGGGGAAGTATTTTTACAATGTAACTCGGCCCTTTTGTAGAAAATTTATTCTAATAAGGTGTGAGGGGAGGGGCCAGGAAGTAGGAGAGAACTCTGGGAACATGCAGGGTCTTTTAAAGACCCCTGAAATCATGATATTTAGGCCATGTACATGTAGGACTGATTCTATTTTCTTTACCTGTTTTTCAATTATGGATGCTTCACTGTCTGTAAATTAAAATGACATTGTTTAATGGGATGTGGCCTCAGAGCTCCCAGGGACAGGTAAAAGCCATGTTCCCCACCCCACCCTGGGTTGCCATTCAGCACCTGTAGACTCAATATCTAGCATGAAGTTAAAGAAAAGTAATATGTCTTCCTCATCCCCAACATAGGGCCTGTCTTTTAAATTCCAAACACAGGCCTTCGTGGCATGATTGAGGTAGGACCATTCTCGCAGAGGGGACCTACTAGCAGGATGAGCTCTCAGCAGGACGGTCACGTCAGATCAGAGCAGGTGCACCCCAGGACTGGAGAACCCCACAAAATGACGAAAGGCTGCTTTCTTACCATATGCCCTTGTATGTTAATAAAAAGTTGTTTTGTTGTTTTTTTCATTGTTGTTTGAACATTTCTTAAGACTTGGGGTTTTCTTTTTCTTTTTCCAAAGATTTTTATTTATTTCTTTTTCGAGAGGGAAGGGAGGGAGATAGAGAGAGAGAGAAACATCAATGTGCAGTTGCTGGGGGTCATGGCCTGCAACCCAGGCATGTACCCTGACTGGGAATCAAACCTGCGACATTGGTTCGCAGCCCGCGCTCAATCCACTGAGCTACTCCAGCCAGGGCTTAAGACTTGGGTTTTTCCATTTTAAACAATATCTGGCTCAAGACTGAGCTTGGCCAAGCTAATCCTCTTCACATAGAATTTTTCCTACTGTCCTAGGTGAAGATCCTGCCAGCGCTCCTTCTAGCTGTCTTGGGGTTTTATCTCCTATAATCAGTTGTTTCCAGAACAGGTGCATAAAAATAAGCCACAGTGCCTACGTAGTCTAAATCCTAACTCAGAGCTATGCCTTTGCCTACATTGTGGGAAAACTACTACATTAGCAGAGAGCAGTTCACTCTTTCAAGCAGAGATATAACTACTCCAACATCTCCACTTCAGGGCAGAGTCTCAGCTATGTGTTTGCATATGTTAGCAACCATCCTATTGATTTCCCCAGTACCATGCTGTGTGTGCATGAAAAAGGAATTGGGGTTTCCCAGAAAGCTCATTTGCAACTTCATACATGATAGTATCTCCATATTCTACTTGTCCTGTCAGGCTTTCAGAAGTCTCAGTAGCCCAGGCTCAGGAACTTCATTCGCTCTCCTACAGGCTGGAAGGTGAGGCGTGGTGGGAGGGTGGGACTAGGGGTAAGCATGTCCTAAGCACACGAAAGTGTAAAACATCTGTGTGGTGGAAGCCATAATTAAGACAAACGATAGGAAACAATGGAAGCATATTATTTAAAAGGGTTAGTATACAGAATGCATAAAGGATTCCTATATACCAGTTAAAAGAAACAGACAATTCTCCCTGGTCATGTGGATCAGTTGGTTGGAGCAGCATCCTGTGCAGCGAAAGGTCATGAGTTCAATTCCCAGTAAGTAAACATGCCTAGATCTTGGACTTAATCCCTGTTAAGGGCAAGTATGAGAGTCAACCAATCACTGCTTCTCTCTCACATTAGTCTCTGTCTCTGTCTATCTCTCTCTTTCTCCCCCCCCTTCCCTCCCTACCTCTCTCTAAAAAAAAATCAATAAGCAAATCCTTGGATGAATATTAAAAAATAATAATTTTTTAAAAAAGACAATTCATTTTAAAATAGGGCACAGACCATTAAGAAAGCAATTCACAGACATATTGTCCACAAACATGTGCAAAGATTTATCTTTTTATGACACTGTGTAAGAAAATGTAAACAATAAAAAGAAATCAAATTGGCAAAACTAAGGTTAATGAGTTTTGTCAAAGTTGTCAAGGAAACTATTCAAGAAAGTGCAAAGCAGTACTTCCTTTTTAGAGAACCATTTGGTGATTGCTATCAAATTTACAAGGTTGTTCTGGGTTTGAATTTCAGAACCCTAATTGAGTTCCCTTAACTTTCCTCCTCTGAAGACAGTTTGGCCTCAAGCTAACAAGTGAGGTAGGAAAGAGTACAGGGAAGGAAGAGACAGGAACTCTTGCTGACTCCCTGTACAAAACACACACACACACACACACACACACACACACACACACACAGTGGCAGGGCCTCTGGGGTTGTGCAGGGCAGTCTACAAAGCTGCCGTGTCTGGAGAAGCGTGCTCATTCTCCTCTTCGGTCTTGGGAGGTGTTAGAAGCTGGGGCCTCTGTCCACACTGATGAGTCCCACTCCATGGAGAGAAAACAGAGGTCCCACTCTCCTCTTCTGTCTGTGCGGATGCTCTCCTAGTTTCTACTCTGATACTGCGGTGATCCTGTCAAAGCACAACAGGTAATTTTTTTCAGTCCACTATTATACCTAACACTTTTAGCTGACATCTTTGTCTCTGTTCTTATGTGGTTTACAGATAGAGCTATACTATTTATAAAATAGATCTCTAAAAGTGGAATTACCAGGAGAAATGTACACAAATCTACATTCAAATAATTCCCTACTTTATATTTCCATGTTCAGAAATTCACATTGTTAAAGAAAACTGTTTTCCACAGCACCCCGGGAGCAGAGTGCAAGGTAGAGTCACTGCAATGAGCTGAGTGGTCCACAGGCTTCTCTGCGTTTCCCAAACCCCAGTCTGCTGTGAATGCGTGTGTCCTTCAGACCAACAGTGCGATTTTCTAGGACTCCATCCAGTAGAAATAATGACATATAAACACAAAAATAGATGCAGAGGTGGTCAAGGCAGCATTGCTTGTGTGTGGTAGAAGCAAACGTTCCTCTCTCCTCAAGGTTCTTCTGACTGGTCTAATAATCATACAGATTAGCAAGAGAAAATAACCAAATTTAACACGTACATATGTAAGGGAACCCCCATACATGAGAGAGACCCCACATGCAGGAGAGTTTCAGACACGGAGAGAGAACATGGATATATAAGACATTCTGAGCTAGGGATGAGGTAAGATGCTTCCGGGAATTTCAAAAGGCCATTGCAGGATGATAAGAAGAGCAGACCTTTCATAAACAGAAGTTTGCACTGCCATATAGAAAGGTCAGAAAAACAATATCTGATCATCTGTTACGGCCTGTAATTTAAATTCTTCTAAATAGTCACAGGGTGGGGAGGGAGAGAAGTCTCTCTTGTGCCTTCTGCTAAAGTTGCCTTCAACGCAGTGCAGTCTGCATCCCACAGAGGCACATGTTGGGGTGCCTCGTTCTGGACCCCCACACTCACAATGTTAAAATCAAGAAAGTTGTGCCCAAGAATAGAGTGACTGGTTAGATTATGGTACATCCTACTACTGAACACAGCTACTGCAAAGCTGTTACAAATGTGACGACAGCCACCACACATTGGCTTTAGAAACTCTAAGGTCAGAAAATATTTACTGTGCAATTCATTTAGATCAAGCAGAAAAAGGAAGGACCACTGACATGTGTGAACGCATTTGTGCATACACAGGAAATGGTTCTGAAGGCTACACACCGAGATGTGGGCAGATGTTTCTTCTAGACAGTGGAACTGCAGGGCCAGAGAAAGGAAGTGAGGGAGGATGTTGGCCTTGTACTCTATGTATTTCCAATAGATTCAACTTTTTATAATGTACGTGAGTTACTTTTGTATTTTTTTTTTTTTTTAGAAAAGTGTGTTTGACCCTGGCTGGTGTAGCTCAGTGGATTGAGCACGGGCTGCGACCCAAAGAAAAGTGTGTTTGGGCAAAGAAAGTAAAAAACCCAAAATGAAAATGCATCAGTATTTTGGCACAAATTTGAACTCTCTAATTTGGGGAGTCCCTACCTGTGTTCTCTTCATCCTATAAAATACATTTTTTTCAGTTGGTAGAGATCAAAATAGAAATATCAGGTGTAAACAAAACAAAAATAAAACCCTTACAACAACATTGAAAGAATAATTAAAAAACCCATGTGAGTCCTGTTTTTATTTTGCAGTGGGAAAAAAAATAGGCATGGAAAAAGCTTGAAGAAAAAGGTTAGTATGTTTGACTTCATAAAAATGTAGAGTTTATAAATGGCAAAACACACCAAGAAATAAAAAGATAAGCAGGAAAAAAATATTTGCAACACATGGCAAATGCTTAATATTCATATTATACCAGGAGATCTTTGGGTGGGGGGGGAGATAAGTATTTAATTTAAAAAAAAATAGGCCAACTACATAGATAAGCAACTCTCTGAAGAGAAAAAAATTTTTTAAAAATTTTATTTAATTAAGCAAATAGGTATGCCTACTGTTTCAGACACTGTTCTAAGCAGTTATGTGGCAGCAAAGGACACAGGTAATAATTCTTGTCCCCATGGAGCTTACATTCTAGCAGATTTGAAGAGTCTTGAGTTTACTGATAAAATTTAAAGTTATATATAATTTGCACTAATTGGTAAAAATTATAATTATTAAAACTCACTGTGGCCCTGGCCAGGTAGCTCAGTTGGTTAGAGCATTGTCTAATATGCTAAGGTTATGGGTTCAAACCCTGGTCAGGGCACACACAAGAAGCAACCAATGAACATGTAAATAAGTGAAACAACAAATCTCTCTCTCTCTCTCTCTCTCAATAAAAATAAATAAATAAATAAAAACTCACTGTGGAGATAGAGATACTTTCCTGTGCTATTGGTGAGAATATAATTTGGTGCAGACTTTTTGGAGGGTATTTTAGCAAAAGCTGTTACAAGTTTAAACATTTACATACTTTGATGCAGATACCTCTGATAGAATTTCTGTTACAGATTTTCTTGCACAATGATACAAAGTATATATAAGAATTGCCATTTAGCCCTCACTGGTGTGGCTCAGTGGATTGAGTGCTGGCCTGTGAATCAAAGGGTCACTGGTTCAATTCCCAGTCTAGGGTATATGCCTGGGTTGCAGGCCACATCCCCAGTAGGGGTGCACAAGAAGCAACCACACATTGATATTTTTCTCCTTCTCTTTCTCCCTCCCTTCCCCTCTCTAAAAATAAATAAATAAAATCTTTAAAAAATTGCCTATAATCTAAAGGTAAACTAAATCTAAATCCAGTAAGCTGCTGGAATTACTGGGTACATGTATACTGTAGTTTAGTTCTATACCTAATGACTTGGAATAATGCCAAAGATACTATTAAATTTAAGCAGTATGTTGCAAAAAGAGCTTACCTGGTAAGATCCAGCTATATTGCTAAATATAAAAAATATTAAAAACAATAATGATAGCTATAATAGTGTGCATGCTTATGTTAGCACACACAAAGTGTCTGAAGGAATGCACACAGACTGTGAACATTGGCCACCTGTAGAAAACGCATTCATGGGGGGACTTGCCTTTCATTTCGTTCAGAAATGTTTCATTTCTGAATGTTTCATTTGCACAATAATCGCCTACTTATTGGTAACTGGAAAAAGGGGCAGAATTTTTAAAACAATTTAGGTGTTAGGAATGTCCCAGTGCATTGCTTAGAGACACAGCAAAATGAGCTTTGCTTGTGACAGGAGTGGAGGTGAGCAGCTTTTCCAAGAAGTAATGACAAAACTATGTTATAAAGGAGTGATGGTGCATCGTTTTCATCAGAACCTTGATAGTGACAGTGTTTTTGGTTTCTCTTGTTCTCAACCTCAGAATTCAAGGAACGCACCCACTGCAGACTTGCAGGGAATCCTCACATCACCTGTGGATATTTGTAAGACACTGACTTATCAAGCCAAGAGATGCTCTGACACAAAACTGGTTTTGGAGAACCCACCAGGAACCACTGCCTGTGCATGCCCAGGAACCTCTCCCAGCAGTTTGCCATAATGCCTGAAGCTGAACAGAGGGACACAAAGGGAGTGGGGGTCGGGGGGAGAAAGGCAGTGTGGTGGGCACTGGATACGCTCAAATGAGAGCTCATATTTGTTATTCTCTTGCCAGATGCTAATTGAGTTTATACAGATTATGTTGTTTATCACACACACAGAACCCATGTGGGCTGAGTATGATTACCCCCATTTTCCAGATGAGGAATTAAAGACAGAGAAATGCCATGGCCAGGTGGCAGCTCAGTTGGTTAGAGCTTTGCCCTGTACACCAAAAGTTTCCAGGTTCAATCTCCAGTCAGGGCACATACTTAGGTTGTGGGTTCAATTCCCAGTGGGGCCTGTATAGGAGGCAACAAATTGATGTTTCTCTCTAACATCAATGGTTTTTTTTCTCTCTCTCTCTCAGTCTCTGTCTCTTTTTCAGTCTCTCTCTCTCCCTTTCTCTCTCTTAAAAATCAATAAAAACATAATCTCAGGTAAAGATTAAAAACAAATCTCTCTCCAAATTTAATAAATAAATATATAAACAAGTAAGTAAGTAGGTAAGTAAGTAAGTAAATAAAAGTAGCCTTGGCTGGTGTGGCTCTATGGATTGATCACCAGTCTGTGAACCAAAAAATTGCTGGTTCAGTTCCCAGTCAGGGCACATGCTCGAGTTTGGGCCAGGTCCCCAGCTGGGGGCATTCTAGAGGCAATTGATGGATGTTTCACACATTTACATTTCTCTCCCTCTCTTTCTCCCTGCCTTTCCCTCTTTCTAAAAATAAAAAATAATCTTTTTTACAGTTTTTAAATAAAACTATTTTTAAAAAGTCTCAGCCCTGGCTGGCATAGCTTGGTGGATTGAGTGTGGCCTGCAAACCAAAGGGTTGCCAGTTCAGTTCCCAGGCAGGGCACATGCCTGGGTTGCAGGCCAGGTTTCCAGGGGGTGTATGTGAGAGGAAACCACACACTGATATTTGTTTCCCTCTCTTTCTCCTTCCCTTCCCCTCTCTCTAAAAATAAATAAAACCTTTAAAAAAAACTCTTGAGTAATCATACAATTTGTCCAAAGGCCCAGAACTATATGTGTCAATGCTGGGATAAGAACCCAGATTAAACTCCAAAGCCCTGTTTTCACACCAAGGCACAGTGCCTTTCTATTCAAGAGATGAAGGATGTGAGAAATTACTGACTTGTAGGAGACTGTTCTGCATGGCATGGGCCCAGCTCCCACTCGGAGATGCACAGGACCCACGCCCATGGGGAATCAGGCCTACAATGTGCTTAGGCCACTTTGAGTCTTGCTCTTACTAAAAAACTCCCTCACCCTGAATTGAGGACATTTACTACAAAGTAACTTCCTAAAATCCATGCTAAACCTTCCAAGGATGAGTGTAACCTGTTCAACCACTTTTGCCTTTTCATTTGCAAATATCCCTCTTCTGTGATGTGATTAGTGGCATTGGCTCCTTTGTTTTCTGTAAAAGGTAACCACCTAAATCGAACCTGTGCATAGTTAATGAGGACCATCAGGTAATGTGCTGAGAAACCCAATAAAAGCCAGTCACATCAAGAGCCAAGGCTTTCGCTCTCCTTGAGAGAAAAGCCATGCTGTCCCTTTTCCTCCACCAGACTCGGTAGTCCCTGTGAATGAATGTCTCATTTCATCCATAATGATGTGGATGCTGTGGGCTGGTGTCTACATCACTGACTCTTATTGCTAGGGTGCATGGTTGTGTTTTCTGGAAAACACAACCATGATCAATTGCATGGGGATTCTTTAAAAGATTAATTGGCCTTTAGTGTGTGGGTAATCAAGCTATTGACTGAAATGGAATTGCAGTGAGTTCCAGCCCCATTATTCCCATCGTGGTTCTCCAAACCGGAATGTTTTCTCCAGATATATAGGATGTAGACTACAAAAACCTTTCTTCAGGACCAGTCATCATTTCTCCTCCCTATTTTGGCTCTCTCTTTTACCCCTGAACCCACTTCCGGGGATAGATCTCATTTTTAAGATGATAATCACAGCAGAAGTAGTAACTATAATGGCATCAGGGTCATCACAGAGAAAACACGTGAAAACAGCTTCCCAAGAGGATGCCAGTCCAGGCCTTCTACTCCTTATCTCTGTTCCTCACTGGACAGGGATCACCACACAGCAGGACATCATGAACGCCAGAGAGCCAGTGTCAGTCGTAAAGAGCTGTAGTTACAGGAACCACTCATTAGCAACTGAAGTAGAAATAAGGATTAAAACTGACAACTGTTTCTCAGTGACTTGAACTAGTTATCTTACTACAATTTTAGTTTGTACAATATCTTCTTATAAGCTTTTGCTTTTTTGTAGTCAGAATGCCATGTTGGCAGCAGTTTTTCCAAATCCTGCACAAAACTGTCAGTTGTTACAAGTGTCTTAGCCACATGATGATCCACTGGTCACCGAGACAGCTGCCTGCAGGGCTTCAGAGGCGATAAAACCAGCACTGCTATCTTCTGTCTTCATCGTTTTACTATTATTACATAAACTTGTGGGTTCTCTGAATCTTGCCTAAGGGACTAAAAAGAAGCATATATAATTTTCTTTTTGCTTGAAGAGATGGGAATATGCAGGTTTAATTGTATGCCTCTGTGGCTATGACATAGTAAATTAATTTAACTAAGTCAAATAGGTTTTGAACTTGGGAATTCATAAAATTTTATGTAACTGATAAGAGTTTTATTGGCTATGGATTAAAAAATTACTACCACTGAATTTCCTGGGCACTTTAGAGCCAAGTCCTGCCACTGAGAATCTAATCTCAGACAAAATTCTAATTCACGATGTGGAAAGCAATAAAACTCCAACAGGAAATCTTGGGAAGTTGTCCCTAAAATCTATTTAACTCCATGAGATCCATAAATTCATTTATACATCACTTCAGAAAATGTGCATATCGCTTGCAGCTCAGTCACCCCCTCCCCCCCAACATACACTTACTCTATATCTGAGATCTCTCAGGCATTCATGCACAACTTCCATAGAGGAGCTTGGGAATCTTCTACTTCTAGCTCTGACTACTTTATGATTTCTCAGTTTTCTTTCCCAATGGCAATAATTTTATTTTTCATACAAGGTGCCATTGCAGATAACCATCAGAGAACACATTGATGTTTTCAGATACAGAGAATTGAACAAAACCATTTTATTTTTTTCCTTTCATTTCATTTTTTTAGCCCTCACCTGAGGGTATGTTCATTAATTTGAGAAGGAGGGGGAAGAAAAAGAGCGGGGGTGGGGGGAGAGACATCGATGTGAGGAACACAGATCTGTTGCCTCCTATATGCAGCACCCCAACAGGGAACAGAACCTGTCACCTAGGTATGTGTCCCGGTCAGGGATCAAACCTGCAACCTTTTGGTGCAGGATGACACTCAAACCAACTGAGCCATCTGACCAGGGCTGAACAAAAGCATTTTTAGCATACTGCCTTATTGTACATAGAAAACTGGTGAACATTTTTAGACATGATGACTAAGAAATAAAATGTGGTAATGCCATTTTTTGGTATGTTTATGAATCACTCAGCAATGTCGTTATAGGGTATCTTTACCTGAAAGCAGAATTACAATCACTCTGATAGCCTCTGGGCAGTTCCTAAATGCAGGTCTAGTGAAGGGTACAAGCAAGAGAAGCCAGAGACAGATAATATGTCCCAAGTGGAAGGGTGACCATTTGGAACCTGGCTTGGCACATTTTGAGAGTTGATATAGCCATGTTAATAGCTTCAGATTGAACTCAATTTGGAAATATTAAAGATTAAAACTCAACTCTTATCACATCCGTTGGCAATCAGCATAATTGAGAATTTCTGAAACACTAGCTAAATAAACCTAGGGTTAAAAAAAAAGTCCACCCCTGGCTGGTGTAGCTCAGTGGATTGAGTGCGGGCTGCAAACCAAAGTGTCCCAGGTTCGATTCCCAGCCAGGGTACATGCCTGGGTTGCAGGCCATGACCCCCAGCAACCGCACATTGATGTTCCTCTCTCTCTCTCTTTCTCCCTCCCTTCCCTCTCTAAAAATAAATAAATAAAATCTAAAAAAAAAGTCCACGTAACAGAATTGTTACTTCACAACGTTTGTCTAGTTTTCACTGGTTGTCTTGCAAAAAAACCTCTTCATCTAATGAATTTTAGTGAAAGCCTCTAGCAACTGTAACCTTTCTTAACCCAGCTCTAGGTACCGAGTATCAGAAACAACTGCCTGGAAGTGGGTGCTGCCACAGGCAAAGGCCACGTTTCTCCTGCAGGTAAGGCTCAAGTTTCCCCTTGATGTCATCCCGGGACTGCGCTCCACAAGTCATCAACCTGGCCTGTTCCCACAGCTCCTTCTGTTCCGAGGACAGAAAAGGCTGTGTCATCCCTGGGAACTCCCCTTGGGATGGATGTGACATCTCCCACATTTAGGCATGAGTGTCTTTGACAAGGCCAAACTGTTGAGGTCTTAATCCTCAAATTCTTAGTCTTATGCCTCCGACTGCTTGCTGAGCATCAGTGCAGTGTGTATTTATCCGCACTCACTGTATGCAAAGTACTTTACAAAAAACAGAGTCAACAAATCCAAAACCCAATTTTTAGACTTCCACCCTAATCAACCTTTTCCCTTAACTTGCTCATTTTTATTACTGATAATGCCTCTCTCCCACTTTGAAAGTTCAGAATCATCCTTGACTTCTCCCTTTTCCCCATCTTACCAGAACATCCATCCTTTGTGTGATTAACACACTCCATTTTCATTAAATACGTATATATTAAGTGCTTTCTAAGAGATACCAGGCACTGCTCTAGGTGCTGGGAATACCTTAACAGGAGAAAACAGACAAAAAGCCTTGCTCTCCTGGAGCTTACCTACTAATAATTAAAAGTGTCCTGAAAGAGTCCTCAAACATCATTTTATTGAGCCCTTCATCTCCATTTCACCTGTGCCTCTCTCTCACACAGAGTCCATTCCACTCCCCCAATGCCAGGCCTGGATTCCCTGAGCCACCCCGTCAGATGTCCCATACCTAGAACTGCTTTCTGTGTAACAAAATCCTGGAGGTGCACAAGTCACTCTTCCACTTCCCATTCTTGGGCAGATCTCCCAAACTCCAGTTAGGTTTCTTTTCCCTTTCTCTCTAGAGCATGCTGCCTCCCGACACCCCACCCCACCGACACAAAGACAACAGTGGACTCCACCCTCTGAGCCTCCATCAATCTAGGCTTTTGCAAACAAAAACAGCAGAAGTTGAGTTGTCTTCTAGAGATCTGGTCAATTTGTCCATTACCCTGTAATGGTGTTCTGTGTCACAAGCCCACAGAACACCAAAGCTTGGGCGTCTTCTTCAGATGGAGGGGGGATAAATATTTCCAGCAGGGGCACATGGGGGAACATAGAGAGGCGTAAGACAAATTCCTTTGCACAATCATCCAACAGCACGAGGCAGCGCATGGCAGCCCCACATGGATACAGGCCTTGGACAGACGTAGGATATTTGGGTGAAGCAGAAAGTACAGTGTGTTGAGCAATAAGGGAGGGCTTCACATTCATTATCACATTTAATAGTAACAAGCCCAAGAATTAAATATTATCAAGATAATATGGAGATTTAAAAAGAGGGCAAACAAAATCACATTCACACTTAGGCCTGGGCAGGTCCAAGGCCCTGACACAAACATTCATTTGGCAGAGGGAGAGGAATCTAATGCTTTGGTTAGAAAATCCCTCAACTGACTCTGACATACACAGAGAAGACAAAATAAGATTAATTGAAGAGAATGAATAACACTTAATAGAAAAGTGCTTTGACAAAATTTAAATAAAGTAATGATTCATTTATGTCTTTAACCTTTTTAAAAAGATTTTGTTTATTTATTTTTAGAGAGAGGGGAAGGGAAGAAAAAAGAGAGGGAGGGAAACACTGATGTGCCAGAGAAACATCAGTCTGTTGCCTCTCGTGCACCCCCAGCTAGGGACCTGGCCCGAAGTATCACGTGCGCGTGTGCCCTGACCAGGAGTTGAACGGGCAGCCTTTCGTTTGTGGGAGGGTGCCCAACTCACTGAACCACACCAGTCAGGGCTGTCTTTAATCTTTAAAAATTTTTCAGACTAAATTCAAAATTTTTATTACATTGATATTTCTTTTTTGTCCTAGTATAAATGTGCTCCTCTTAACTGTCCTTACAAAATCCATGTAGTAGCAGTCTAACTATTAAAATCAGAGTCTGTTGCAGTAGCCTGTGGGCCTCCCTAGCTCCTCTCTTTAAGAGTGGTATTTCACAAAGGACTAAATATCTGCTCTCAGAACTGAGCAGCCTTTCCCAAACTGTACCTTGGGAGAGGCTAAATTGAGTTCAAAGAACAAAAGATTCCTAGGAAAGGAAGATTGAAACCTATTCCCTTCTCCCCACCCAGGCCATGTACAGCACATGTTAGATATTAAAGAATCAGATAAATACAACTATAAATAAAGGTGTTTAACTTTAGTTAATGGTTAAACAAATTTAAACAAGCTTGTTTGGGTGGGGAATACTCTTTTCAGTATCCTATTATAATCTACTCTATCTCCCAAAACAAGCTAAAACAAGAAACAATTGCTATAGATTTAATTCTCTATATATCCAATTAGAAAACCAAGGGCTAGGGTCATTTCATGAAATCAGCCATGAATGTGAAAGAATGGACATAGATGTCACTTATATCATGAAAAATATATTCAGAGAAAAAAATTGCATGGCAAATTTTCAGTGACAGATTATAATATAAAACCATCACCATATTGTTCTTGGAACTATACAGTTATCAGCATTTCTTAAAATTTTATTATGATCAGTTATTATTTTAAACACAGTAAGTTAGAAGGTGAATCAGTTCTGTGGACAAGAAAGGGGTGCTGTAATAAATCATAAATTCCTAACCAGGCAGGTCAAGGTAAGCAGTTACACCCCTATCACATAACTTCTGTAGTGAAAGGTTTTAAAGCCAGCCCTGTCCCATTATTCTTGTGCACCTAGAATAATACACCTTTGAAATGCCAGAACTAATACCCCTCAAAGGTGTAACCACCCTTAAGAAAGCACATAATTGTGTAATCCAAGCCCTGCCTTGCTTTCTTCCACTCTCATGTAATCTTCCTTGTATTCCCTGCTTCATTTCAAATGCATAAAAGAAGCTGCAAAACGTTATTCTTGGAGCATTTGAGTTTTTGCTTCCCAGTACATGTCATCAGTTTGGCTCAAATAAACCCCCCGAAATTCTCTACAGATTTGGATGTCTCTTATATCAACAGTTCAGACATAAAGTGGATTCTGGTCAACATTTAGCTTTAATTTCTGAAATAAATTTTTGTCTTTTTCTGAGATGATTTTTCTTTATGCCTGCAGAAGGACCTTGTGCGATCTGCTCTGAGGTCAAGTACTTAGTGCAACTGAAATTCCTTTGGTACATGTCCACTTATTTCCAGCAAAACTTTAAAATATATCAGAATATGAATTGATTGAGTAAACAATGGGGATTGAGTTTGATATTTATATAATGATTTTATTTGTTTATTTTTTCAAAGAATTTATTTATTTATATTTAGGAGAGTAGAAGGGAAGGAGAAAGAGAGGGAGAGAAACATCAGTGTGTGGTTGCCTCTCACACACCCCCTACTTGGGACCTGGCCCACAACCCAGGCATGTGGGCCTGTTTGATTCCCTCTGACTAGGAATCAAACAGGCAACACTTTGATTTACAAGATGGCACTCAACCACTGAGTCACACCAACCAGGTCTCACTTATTTATTTATGTTTATTGAGAATTTATTGTTGGTATAAGAACATCCAAACTTGTAGAAACATTTTATATAAGACTTTATTAAAGTCTATTTGGGCCAAACAGGCCACACTGGAAGCAAGATCTTAATGGTCTGAGAAAAGCACTTGGCAGTTCTGGTTTCTTTTTTACATTTGGAATTAAGGAGGAAGCGTAAGGAAGATTACAGGAAGGTGGGAGAAGGCAAGGCAGGGATTGGATTGCAGGATAGTTAACAAGATTACGTGCTCTCTTCAGAGTGGTTATGCTTCCCCTTCCTGGGGTTCTGAAAAGAAGCATTTTAAAGGTATATTAACCTAGATGCACAGTGAAAAAATGGACAAGGCTTGCTTAAGGCAAAGTTAAACCTCTTACTAAAGAAGTTATTTATATACCTGAGATGTGGCTGCCCACCATGACTTGACAAGTTAAAAATTTATGATCAGATCACCACGTGACATTACTTTTGGTCGCTGGGCTTTTCAGATTTATTATAAAGCCCCTTCGTCATCCACACTGTAGTGGGTTGCTCAGCCAGATTGCTGGAAAGCAGGGAAGAGATCCCCGAATTAATGGAAAAAACTGCATTTCTGGGGAGGGGCTAGTGAGGTGGGGGAGCCAGAAAATGCCAAGGGCTGAGGGTTAATTGAGCAGCCTGCCAGAGCCTGTGCCTTACCAGAGAAGGGAGGAGCTGTAGGAGGAGGCTGCTGCCCAAGGCGACAGTACACAGTCAGTGTGCACAGCCCCAGCAGCTTGAGCAGCTCGTGACCCAGCCAGAGGGAGCTTGTACTAAGCCTGAGCCAGCCAAAATGGTCAAAACAAAAGGGGATGATGTAGATCAGCAAGCTGCAGCTGGTTGTGCAACACCCCGCCCCGGCTGAGATGCAGTGTCCAGTGCATGACTGGAGACCTTGCCTTCTTGCAGAACATGGCAGCTGGAGGAGGGGTGAGAACACTGGAGAAGTGACAAACATGGCTGATGAGCCCACATTGGTTAAAAAGCCAGAAGCACATGGTGGACATTGGCTAGAATTGGCAGGCACAAGGACACTCCCACAGTGCATGGTGTTTGGGGGAAAAGATTTAAAACAGAATGCATGGAGAAGCCTCATCTCTTCTTTTGCCCCACACAGGCAGGCACACTCATGGGACCAGCAGATGCCAGGCCCAGATGGGAGCCAGCTCACAGAGGTGGGGTCCTTCCTGTGCTGGGATGTGTGTCTCACCAGGCTCCAGCCCCTGGGATGCTGTGACCCTGTGCGGCACGGCACACAGGTCCTGGACAGCTTTTATTCTCTCACCCAGAGAGCAGCACATGAAAGCCCAGACTAGAAATGAGCACTGGCCCATGGGGTGACCACAGCCTGGTGTCCTGGGCCCAGAAGACTGAGCCCTTTGCACAACTGGTACAGTGACAGGGCAGCACATTCCAGATCCCGGGAGACAGAGTCTGCTGCAGTGATGGCAACTCTGGAACCCACAAGTGTGCATGAGAGAGAGAGGGGGAGAGAGAGAGAGAGAGAGAGAGAGAGAGAGTGCCTGAGGATGGAGACCTGTTTGTGTAGCTGTCTTGAGCTTGAGAAGGACAGGTAAGAAATAATGGGGAACTTCTGGGTATGGGTTTGAATTTGAATTTCAGTCTTTTTGAAAACAAGGGAATTTCTGTGCTTTGAGGAAAAGGTTGGCTCAGAGCAGGAATGCTGCCAGCCCCCTCAAATTGGGAACCCTGTTAATAAAAACCTTTTTTCTTTGCCACAGATCTTCATGTTATGTTTATACATGGCCACAGGGGGCAGAATCCCAGGCTGCCCAGTTACAACACTACTATGTACTTAGCACAGTGGCATCCGAGGCATGGGATATACAGAATTCTAGACAGTGGAGTTCCTGCCTTGAGAAGCTAAGGCAAAGGGGAAATAGGGATTCAGACTACAAATATTGTGAATCTGTACGTGTCGTGGATTAGGCTAGATTTGAGAACACAGTAGGGAACAGATAGGATCTCTTTTGATGATGCTTGCAGACTAGCAAGCTTATATACAAATGCTATTTATCAGGGTATTGTAACTCTTAGTCATAAACAGAGTGTGGTGGAAACTGGAGGAAACCCCTTCCTAGGAGCATCTAGAGAGACAACCTTTGTGATTTGCTTTGTACCGAAAATAATTCTCCTTGTTTATTTTTTTCTTAAGGATTTTTCCTGACTAGTGTTACCTTTGCTCAAAATAAAACATGCATGTACTCAGGATTTGTCAGAAGAAAATTTCTACCCAAGGATTCTGAGGCACTGATTTTTAATCTTTTCTAAATAAGCCTTGTGGGTCTACCATCAAGCTTGAGGCCCTCATAGAGGTTATGGGGCCCTGCCCCAGGGCTGCTCTTGGGCAGGACAGAGATGTGGCCTGAGCATTTTCCTTTTTGACAGGCTCCCAGAAGCTGTTGATGGTGTTGGTCCTGGGACTGAACTTTAAGAAGTGTGGTTTAGGGGGTTAAATACTCCAGCTTCCAAAGTTAAAATTATTATGAAAGGACTGTGAGACAGATAATATATTTTCTCGGTTTCACAGGAGGACTAACAAGGCATAGGCTACTTCTAAAATGCCAAGTTTTAAGTGAGTAGTCAAAACTAAATAATATTAATACATAATTCATATCCCAAATACAATGATCTATTAACTTTAAATCAGGAACCTTCTTCTAACACTAACTGTCAGGATTCAAAGTGCTTGGAACTTGAGATGCTTTATCATTGGACTTAAAATAACTCTTCTGTTTCTCACCCATAGGCATATGTTTTAGGAATTTAGATTTTAAAAAATTCTCACCGCAGTTAAGCAGGTAGTATAATGTTAGATTTTATGATGAGAAGGCAGCGCCAAGGATGTGGGGACACTTGTTATCTCTCGTTAATGGGTCTCTTGAGAAACAAACTTCTTCTAAGACAGCATCAACGAGAGCAATGTGGTAATAATCCAAAGGACTGGGCAACATGAGGTTTACTAAGATGTCAACTAAGAGGTTTGAAGAAGAAAAACAAAGTGAAAGAAGAGAAAGGTCTATATTCTTAGACTGATCTACTTGCAGTCTGAAAACTCAACATACCTAATATCAGGAGGCCTACACTGATAGGCTGAGTTATTAATAGAAACATAATAACCTCATCAGGAAAGTATCTTTGCTGTATTATTACCTCCTGCTGCTATACTTTGTTATAGCAAATTATAATTTATTGGCTTAAAACAAGACAACTTTATTTTCTTTACAGTTCTGGAGGTCGGAGGCCTAAACTCAAGCTGTCACCAGGTCTGCACTCCTTCTGGAGGCCCCAGGGGAGAATTGGTTCCCTTGCCTTTTGCAACTTCTTGGGGCTGCCTGCACGCCTGGGCTCACGACCCTTCCTCCGTCTTCAAGGCGAGCAGCACAGCATCTTCAAATCTCTCTCTCTGACCATGACACCTGCTTCCCTTACTACTTGTCCTTTTCTGACTCTGACCCTCTGGCCTCCTCCTACTAAGGACCTTGTGATTACATCACTTGGACCAACCCAGATAATCCAGGCTTATTTCCCCATCTCAAAATCCTTAACTTCATGCCATCTGCAAAGTTTCCTTTGCCATGTAAAGTAATAAATTCACAGTTTCTGGGGATTAGGATGTGCACATCTTTGGGGTACGGGAGGCATTATTTGGCTTACCACATATGCCATTTATTTTGTTCTGGTCAAAAAACACTTGGAGTAGTGCTTTCAGTACTGAACATTACATTTGCAGAAGGAGATTGATGAACAGTGTTATTGAGAAGAGAATGACCACCAATTACTCATTCACTTAAACATTTGTTAAGCAGCACATAGGGGTTTGTGCCAGGCACGAAGCAAGGAGGACTCTGTGGGGGTGCACGTAAGAACTCTACAGCGTGCACTGCTTATGAGCCAGGGGTCTAATCATCTGGTTTTGAATCCTGGCCTCACCATTTATACACTGTGTGACTTTACCAAATTGCTCAATCCCTCTGTGCTTCAATTGTGTCACTTATGAAACTGAGCTAAAGTTATAACTACTGCATAAGTCCTTGTGAAAATTAAATGAGACTCTTGGTAAAGCCCTTGGCACACTGACTGGCACACAGCGTTCAGTAAATGTTAGGAGGAGAGGAGGCGGACTGCAAACAGGCAGGCAGCAGTAACAGCCATGGGAGGACTTGGAAAGGCTTTCCAGCGTGAGGTCTTGAAAACTGAGTTGCTTGTAGTTAGCTGAGGAAAATGAGGATGTGCAGTGAGAAGGCTCAGTGAAGGATTCAGAAACCATGAGGAATGAAATGGGTGAGGAGACTGGGGGAGTTTAGCAGGGAAGAAAAAGGGCTTAGGAGACACATGTGAGCTATATTTAAATACTGTTCGTGGGCATTTGACACAAAAAAGAAATCAAACTTACTTCCAAAACCAAGTGGAAATGACAAAAAAAGATGTTCATCTCAATATTTGGATGAACATGTAAATACAAAGGATTGACTTGTTTTCTGAGGACAATCTAGCTCTTCTCTGCGCATCACTGCCTGTCACAGTACACGGCCTTCTCTGAGGGATGGCCTGTCCTTCATCCATTTTCCCCTTTGCCCTTGTCAATAGAAACCGAAGTACTTTCAGAATTCAGTGGGCTGTGGAGGATACTGGCCAGCAGTACCCATCCCTGCTGCAGATGCTCACTGAAACATGAGAAAAACATACACAGGGACAACCAGGTCCTGTGGGGAAATAGGGACGAAACAGCCATTCTCTCTAGTGGAGAGTGCCCCGTTTTCCTGCCCAAGCAGGTTTTTATTAAGAATACAGACATAGTTTGTGGATTAACAGTCTGGCAGGGAAGATCAAAAGGAATAGGTAATTTTCAAAGGGTCTGAAAAACTGCTGGGATTCTGGGCAAAGTTTGGGGGTTTATCACTTAAAAGGACTACAGGACTTAAAAGGCTAGTTTCGTTTCTTGCCCGTGCCTTCATATTCTAATCCAATAGCATCCTCCAGCAAGTAGATCTCACAGAATCTTGCATATTCTATGTCCCAGGCCTGATTACCCTGGGGGTCTGCCGACTCTGGTCTGGGCTGCACCGCCCCTGCTATTTCCGCAGGCCTGAGTTGGGCAGAGGAGACAAAGGTAGCCAGGAGACTTGGATTTCTTACAACTAAGAACAAGGACTCAGGCTTTGACAAAGCTGAGGGGGCAGGGATTGATGTCCATCACCCCTTCATTTCCACAGCCCCCTAAGTCTCTTTCCTGAGGCCTCCACATGATCATGCCTGTCTTAGGCAATTCCCCTCCATGGGAAATCTTACCCGCCATTGGCTAACTGATCAAGCATTGGAGGCCAGGCATAGAACAGGCAGCGTTCATGCTGGGGAAAGAAGTTTTATCTCCTTAGTGGCTCCTGGTTCGGAGGTCTCTCACTCAGCCTAAGTCATGGGGTGTTACAGCTTCCTGAGACCAGGCAGGGCGGGCCCCAAAAGTGGGCCATGAGCTTCAAGGGAGTCTGGGCTTTTCTTCAGCCTCAGGGCTCTGACTCAGGATTGCTGTGAGCCAGCTGTGGTAACCACTGCTTTTGTCATTGGTTGGGTTAGGAGTAGAGAGTCACACAGTTCTTGCCAATGAGATAGGAGAAGACCTTTGGAAAGGCGTTCCTGATCTCTTCAAAGGATAAATGATACTATCGGTAAAAGACAACACATTTATAAGAATCCTTTCATTAAAAACTGAGAAGAACAATAACATTTGATCTGTCATCCCCAAGTCCAGGGAAGAATGTCAGGTCAGACCGTAACTGCAAAACCTGAGACATCGGGACAAGACTGGCTGCCCTGTTTCTCTCAGGCCTCTTCCAGAGAGAAGGTGGGGGCTTCCAGAAGTCTGCAGCTAGCTTCCAGTCATCTTTATGGAGTTTATAGGACTACCTTGTATAAACTGTATTTTCTTATTTTTTATATTCTTTTTTTGGTAATTTTATTTTTTAGTCACAGTTTACATTCAATATTATTCTGTATTAGATTCAGGTATACAGCACAGAGGTTAGACAATCATGTACTTTAGGAAGTGATCCCCCTGATATTTCAAGTACCCGCCTGGCACTGTACTGGTTGTTACAATATTGGTGACTAAATTCCTACACTGTACTTTGCATCCCGTGGCTATTTTGTAACTGCCAATTTGTACTTCTTAGTCTCTGCACCTTTTTCCCCCAGCCCTCCAACCCCCTTTGTATGCGTGATGCTACGGCACTGGGGGTCTTGCTGACTGTGTGATATTGTGATTTATAATAAGATGTATATTTGGTCTTAGTCCCCATTTCTGGCACAGAGTTCCTAAAACCTTAGGAATGTCCTAAGTGACCAGAGTGACAAAGGTGTTTTTCCTAATGTTATGAGGTGGATTTGGACTGATCCTAAGCATGGGGTTAGTTGCCAGGGGAACCAACCCTGTGATTAGAGGGTTGGAACCTTTATTCCCACGACCTGGCCGCTGGGGAAGAAAGAGCGACTGGAGACTGAGTTCAATCACCAACATCCAATGACTTAGTCATTCATGCCTCTGTGAGGAAGCCTTCATGAAAACCACAGAGAACGGCTGTGCAGAGCTTCCAGGCCAGTGAACATGCAGACTGGGGAGAAGGCATGGTGGCGGCGAGCCCTTTCCCCTACCTTACCCTATGCATCTCCTCCATCTGGCTGTTCCTGAATCGTACTCTTTTATAATATGCCAGTAATCATAAGTAATGTATTTCTCTGAGTTCTGTGAGCTTCTCTAGATAATTAATCAAACCAAAGGAGGGAATCATTGGAGCCTGCCATCTATAGCTGGTAGGTCAAAAGTACAGGTGACAACCTGGACTTGATTGGTGACTGAAGTGGATGAGTGAGTGAGTCTTGTAGGACTGAGCTCTTTTTTTTTTTTTTTAAGATTTTATTTATTTATTTTTAGAGAGGGAAGGGAGGGAGAAAGAGAGAGAGAGAGAAACATCAATGTGCGGTTGCTGGGGGCCGTGGCCTGCAACCCAGGCATGTGCCCTGACTGGGAATCGAACATGCAATGCTTTGGTTCACAGCTCGTGCTCAATCCACTGAGCTATGCTAGCTAGGGCAGGACTGAGCTCTTAACCTCTGGGATCTGATGCTCTCTTCCCTTCCTGTGCCTTTTTTTTTAAATGTTTTCAGGATGGGATGCAGAATGATACCTGTCCAATTTATTTCAAAATGTTTTAGAAAACAAAGATGTTAATAAATACACACTAGTGCCAGATTAAAGCCTTTGGAGATGCACAGCCCCCAAATGTTATTGAGACCATTCTCAATGTGAAATTCTATATAAAATAATACTAGGCCATAATATAAGTGGAAGGGAGATCACCAAGATCCTGTTTTTTTTTCCCCACATGACTCCTTCTGTAGTTTGAAAATATGATTTTATGTGTGTGTGTGTGTGTGTGTAAATGATTACTGCCTCTGTTTTCCTGGTGCCCTAAGAATATACCTAATCTGCCTTTGGGTAATTCAGTTCTGAGCACCTACTGTGTGAAGCTCTGCACTTCATGTTGGATGATGTGGGGGTGGGGTGGGGGGACATGGCAGTGAATGAGTGAGTGCTGGGCTACTTGATTAGGTCATCGGAAGAGGTTTCTCTGAGGAAGAGCCTTTCCAGTTAAGACCCAAATGATGAGAACTGAGCTATGCAAAGATGAGTGAAAGGAGCAGTGCAGTGGGACGGTAGAACCAGTTCAAAATGGTCCTATCCTGCTTGTAACAAGATTAAGTTACAAGAAGATTGAGTTGCTTTTCAGATATAACAGACCAAAACTGCAAGAAATGCAGCCAAAAAAACACAAGCAGTGGAGAGAATTTTGACTTCCAGATGCACCTGAAACCAAAGTCTCTCCTCTGCCAGAACCTAAGGACCAGAATATGACCAGAAGTTGAATACCAGGACCCTTTTAGAAGCAAAGGGTCACTGTTCAAGAAGATCCAGTGCCGAAGCCCTTTACAATATCTTATCACAAATATCCAAATTCCAAAGTCCTGCAGTCAAACATCCCCACCAGTACTTCCACATACCAGCCTGCTCCCTCAGACCCCTTAAACTCATCCCAAAAATTTGTATGGGGGAGACAGATTCGAGGGCATCTCCTGTCTCCTTACTGGGTGATCCACAAATAATAAAAGCTCTTTCTTTATCTCAAAAGCCCGTGTCGCAGTTTCAGGTTCTGTGAGCACTGGGCAGCCGGAAGAGGAAGTCAAAAAGAAACAGGATCCCGGACACCAAGTCGCTTGCCAGCTTCTCAGTGAGACGGACACAAACCCAGGGAACTGTAACACAGCAGGGCTCCTGCTACACTAGCCAAGACAACAGCACTCCAAGAACCCAGAGGAAGGGGTACTTAATCAGAGCAGAGAATTGTGAAAGGGCTGTGTCAAACACGGTATATAAAAATGTAGAGTAGCACTGTGAAGACTTAAAGTTTGCTTTTATCAGAGACATCTCTTAGAAACAGATTTCTGGGCTCCACTCCACACTTATTCAGGATCTCTGAGTGGGCTGCCTGGAAATCTATGTGTTTAACAAGCACTCTACTGAGGGGAAGACATTTCGAAACCCTATGGCTTAGGGAAGAGGCCTTTGGAGTCAGAAAAATGACTTGTCCAAGTTTACATGGTTTACATCTCACTTTTCTCCTCTGTCAAATGAGGGTAATAATACAGAATACAGTCTTCCTCGTTGTGTAAATATGAGAATTAAGTCAGATAATATTTGTCAAGTGTCACTATTATGGCTATTGTAAGAAACGTATAGCTTTGGCCACAACTGAGTATAAAGAGCAGACCTAGTGTCCCAGAGCTCACTTAACATGTCTCCAAATCTTACCCTACGGGGGAAATGACAGTGGCAAGGTCACAGCTGTTGGGATGAGAGAGCGGGAAACTGGAAACGCAGCAGTCGCAGCTGGGCAGGCGCCAGTTTCCACTGGGGGTGGAGAACAGTGAACAGCTGTGAAACTCAAAGGTTTGTAGGAAGCAGCTGGCTTTGCTTCTTTTTAAAAAAACATTTTTATTGTTTATGCTGTTACAGTTCTCACTTTTCCTCCCTTTCCCCACCTCCACTCAGCCTCACCTTCCCCTCTCCCCAGGTCAATCCTCATGTTGTTGTCCATATCCAAGGTTTGCTTCTTTATTGTTTTCTTCTTTTTTGGCACTTCCTCCTTTTATATGCAAATTGTTTAATGTCTTTCCCTCCCTAAGACCCAAGGCTAGTCTTTGGCTAAATAGAAAGCCATCTTGTTTAAAAAAGAGGACCCCGTATAATATTGAATGTCAAGTATAATGGGAAAAATACAAAACCATTTTTTTTAAAAAAAAGAATCCAGATGTAAACAATAGCATAAATGGAGCCACTTTAAGATGGAGCCAGGGCTGCCATACCAGAGGAACTACCTTGCACGTATTATACTGCAAACATTAGAATGTTCAAAACAAAGTAAAATAGTCATTGGACTGGGCATAAGCAACTTTATTTTTCAAGAACTGTTTGCACAGATAAAAAAGCCATTACTATGACAATTGGACTGAAAATTTAAAACTTGGTTCAGAATTAACATCATTATGTTATATTATCTGCAGCAGTAGAAATAAATGTCTTCCTTTTAATGGTGTTGTAATGGGTTGCAAAGGAGGGGGTGGGGGGGGGGGGCTAAAAGTAGCAAAACATATTCCTCACAGCCCTGTGGGGAATGGTGGGGGATGGGGAAAGAGGATGAATCAGCAGTTAAGACACTTTTCATAACAAAGACAAGTTAACAGCTGTGCTGCTGCCCTAGGTAAAGGTCTCTATGACTTTCAGACCAGTCTTATGGGAACTCCCCAGAAGGTAACTGCTTTCCTCTTGCTGCTTTTATGATTCTCTCTTTATTTTTAACATTTGGCATTTTAATTATGAGTGTCTTGGAGTGGGCCACTTTGCAGCCATCTTGTTTGGGACTCTCTATGGTCCCTAGACTTGCATGTCTATTTCCTTCACCAAATTAGAGATTTCTTTCACTATTTTTTTCAGATAAATTTCCAATTTCTTGCTCTTTCTCTTCTTCTGGCACCTCTATAAGGCAAATCTGGGACCTCTTAAAGTTGCCCCTGAGGCTATTTACACTATCCTCATTTTTTTAAATTCCTTTTCTTCTTGTTCTGCATGGTTGTTTTTTGGTTCCTTATGTTCCAAATCATTGATTTGATTCTTGGCTTCATCCTCTCTACTGTTGTTTCCCTGTAAATTGTCCTTTATTTCAATTAGTGTATCCTTCATTTCTGACTGGGTCTTTTTTATGCTGCTGAGGTCCTCAGTAAGTTTTTTTGAGCATCCTTATAACCAGTGTTTTGAACTCTGTACTGATAGATTGCTTATCTCCATTTCGTTTAGCTCTTTTTCTGGAGTTTTGATCTGTTCTTTCATTTGGGCCATGTTTCTTTGTCTCCTTATTTTGGCAGCCTCTGTGTGCTTGTTTCTATGTATTAGGTAGAGCTGCTTTGACTCCGTGTCTTGGTAGTATGGCCTAATGTAGTAGGTGTCCTATGGGATCCATTGGAACAACCTCCCCTATCACCCAAGCTGCTGCACCTTTTGTGTGGGCTGAGCACACCCTCCTCTTGTAGTTGAGCCTTGGTTGCTATTGACAGAACAATGGGAGGGATTTATGCAGGCCAGTCAACTACAAGAACAGGCTGTGACCACTGTCCACCAACCTTCACCATCTGTGGAGGATCAGCTGTGCAGGAGCAGGGTGATGGTGCTCTGAGGTGGTCTGTAGCTGCCCACTGGGTGTGTTGGCCCTGGGGTTTCCTGGGTGGTACAGGCCAAGGTCAGCCCCCACTTATGGTTTGCCCATGGCACCCTGCCTGAGCTGTAAAGCAATCTGAAATGGCTGCTACTTGTGATGGGCTTGGAGATTTCCAGGTGAAGCCAAGCTGTGATTCTAATCTGGTTACTGCTATAGGGCTCATTGAACCCAACTGTTGCTCGTTTGATAGGATTTAGGAGACAAGACCAGCTATTCTTATGGAAAAGCAGCTAAGATGGACCCATAAGTTGGGTGGGGCAGAGCCTCTGTGTATCTCCAAAGTGGGTTACACAGGGTTAGCCAGGTTGATGGAGTCTCAGTTATGGTACCAGCCCAGAGACTCTGATGGTGGAGGGCTTAGCTAAGGGACAATGGCCTCTGCTCACCCCAATGCCAGAACTTCAGTCTCTCCCTGTGTATCACTGGTGCCCTTCAAGCTGCCACCACAGTGCTGGAGCTCAGAGGGAGCAAGTCTGAGTAGATGAGCCCATGTGTGGGTTCCCAAAGAGGAATTGCTTAGGGCTCCAGCAGTCTCCTCCAATGACTCAATCACCACTGGTTTTTGAAGCCAGAGTTGTGGGAACCTATTTTCCTGACACTGGAATCCTGGGCTGGGGGCCCTGGTGTGAACCTGGGAATCCTTGTTCCCAAGATATCCCTCCCAAATTTTTATCCATGTGAGTGTAGGGCTAGCCCGTTCTGTGTCTGTGCCCCTCCTACCAGTCTGGATGGATGTAGTTTCTTGCATCTCATGGTTGTCAGACTTCCATTCAACTCAATTTCTAACATTCCTGAGTGATGGTTGTTCTGTATTTTAGTTGTATGTTTGATGTGGTTGTATGAAGAGGTGAGCCATGTCTGCCCATGCTGCTGTCTTGACTGGAAGCCTCCAGAGTCAATGTCATCATACTTTTGATGGGGAAACTCAAGAGTTAAAGATTTTAACCTTATTTGATTTGGTTTACATGACTAATTCATGTGGAAAGCTATTATTCCAGGAACTGGAATAACATGATCATGTGACTCCAGGATGTCAACAGGCCATTCAACCATTGTGCCACAAAGGGTCTGGAAGCTGCAGAGCAGGTAACTGAGTCATTGTGTTATGGGAGGGAATGCCAGTGATGCCAGGATGCAAATAAAGAATTGTTGATCAACAGATAAAGAACTATAGGAAAATTGCTGCAACTCTTATTTGACTAACCTTTTCTCTAAACCACTTATCTATCCTTTTATCCAATTAAGTTTTTTTCCAAACCGCTTACCCTCCTTTTCTTCTCCTTATAAAAAGGTCAGCTTGAAATGAGATGCTGAGATGGGTTTTGAGGGTACATAACCTTCTGTCTTCTCAGATTGCTGGTGTCTGAAGAAAGTGCCCATAAAGATTAAATCCTTGTCTCTACTTAGTGCTTCTGGTAGTAACAGGCAGCATGAACACTGGCCTTTCTGGTTTTACTTTCCTCTTTATGCTTTGCAACCATTCTGAGGAACATGAGATTACTATTCTATCAGAAAAACATAACGCATGAAGCCATTATTAGTTACTAATGACTTAGGGTAACCAACTATCCCATTTCAACAAACAGTGAAGCAGTTCCCAGGATGTGAAAATTTCAGAGATAAAATTGGGGATCCCTGGTCTAACCAGGATGAATTGGTCACTGCAACTTAGTGGGTAACCCTTTTAACCTCTGACCCATATGTTCCAGTCTATGTATAAAGTCTTATTAATGGAAGCCTAGACCAAATATCTATTAATAATAAAAATGGAATTACATTCTAATTTGCTGCTTTAAAAATGTGTTAAAGCTGATTCTTTAACTATGCCAATATGAACTTTTTAAATCTTTTTCCCTCTTCCCAATTATCTTATACCCACATTACTTCAGCTCCTTTCATTTTCCCTTAACTTCCAAAATTCTCTTATTCCTATATTGTGACAATAACCTCTTTCCTTTCTCTTCCCACCTCTTAGATTCTACTTTTATTGCCATCTTTCAAGATAAATTCTGAGGACTGATTTGGCAGTGACAGAGAAGACTCTCCCTGGCTGGGTGGGTGCGTGTTGCAGGAGAGAAACTAAGCAGTCTTTTTCACCATTCATTTCCATGAGGGAAGAAAAATCCCAGAATTATTTACATGTAATATCACATATGTATTCATTTATGAGGTTTTCCCTAGTAAGAATAGCTAGAAATGAAAGCAGGGGAATGATAATATCATACTTGTTGGGTTTTGATTGGATGTGAAAATGCAAAGGGAAGATAAATTCTACAGGCTGCTGCTCAGAGCAGCCGCGGGGAGGCTGTAAGGCTGCCAGTGCTCAGTACTAGTTCTTGAGTACTTAGTAAGGGGCACAGGTGAAAAGTAAGGTCACAAAAGGGAAATACAATTTGCTGTTGTATAATACTGGATAAAGCCAATGTTACCTTCTTCTGGTTACACCCTTATCTTCAGCTCCTTTCTCCCTAGCATTGAGTCCTTTTAAGCCTAGTTACCATTTGGCCAACTCTTTTGCCTTCCCTTCGAATGTTTTGAAGTCACTACACTATCCACTACACAATCTTTTATTTAGCAAAAGTGCTCTAAAACATAGGACATAAGCTCTGAAAAAAACTATTAAACTATAAGGTCACTGCTATAATATTAAATGCCAATGAAATTAAATGAGGATAAAAACACTTCTCATAAATGCACTTTAGAAAAAAGAGACAGTAGTTCTGGACTCTTACTCTGTGAACTTAAGTGGTTTGTTGCATTTCCTATGCATAATATTCCCCCAAATAACTCTCATGATTCATAGTTTGAATGCCATAAATCAGAATCACTTATTTCACTTACAACAATGACTTCTTTCACTTGGGGCAAAAGATCAGAGCATCTGAAAGACAAGGAAGGAACCGGCTGTAGACAAGGGCGTCTGCATCTATTTATGGATTTTGACTGTGCAGGATGACTGAGGTTGTTTTCATATTTCAGGCTCAGAGTGGCGCTGCTCTTTCTTTTTCATACATGTCATTCTTAAAATAAATTGCCCTGCCTTTTCCAGAGGCAGAGGATACTTTTCATTTGATTAAATCCAATTCAATAAGTAAGAGTCTGTTGAACATCTGAGTGGATTGATTATGTGTTTCATCTTAAAATTTGTTATATAAATTAATCTATTATCTCCACAGCCATAATTTTCTTTTACAATCCTATATTGAAATGTTCTGGAAATGTCTTCTTGATAAGGACTGCCTAGTTCTGGTGACAAGACAGAGTTAGGGTCTAGTAGGCGGGAGTCTAGTAGCAGCACTCCCTGCATAGTCATGAAAACAGAAACTCAGACCCACTAGGGGTCTGGAGATGCCCTCAGACAAGTGCTGGTTTCCCTTCTTGCTTAACTCTTAGGTTTCTCATTTTACAATGACATTGAAGTTATAGATACCATAGTTTTCTTGCCATCTCAAAGAAACACTAAATATATCTCGTACTTTTTTTCATAAAGATTGAATTGTTTATATTGAATGGAACATTGAAGACAGCAAGTGTTCTGTGATGCCAGAGACCCTACTGGCATTTTCTAAGTTGTTCTTAGAAAATAAAAGTTTGGTCTGGTCTAGTAATAATTTACCTCCATTTCCTACCTGTGTAATAACAAAAATACATACTTATCTGAGTAGCTACTCCGTTCCCCTCAGTCTATTTCTGACTTGCAAAGTTATACTATAACAAGGGGGCATTTTAGGCTTTTTTTCTGTTTCTTCCAGTATTTGCAGCTGTTACTTAAGATTTATCCACTGTCAAGCACAAGGGGAAGAGAGAAAGCTGTTTTCATTAGAGTATTGTCAAATAGGTAAATTCAAATATGAACTGACATATATGAACAGTCTATTATTTCATCTGTGCTTTCATACAGTCATTTGTACTTTTATGCAGTCAGTGGAAAAATTAGAAATTTTAATTTATATTAACACTACAAATATAAAATATTTGAGTCATCTGTAATTTGATAGTTGGAAAAATTAGAAATTTTAATTTATATTAATAATAAAAATAGAAAGTACTTGTGAATAAATCTAAAAGAGATATACAAAATATTTGTATAGAAAATTATAAAGAAATTATTAGAAGAGACCAAAGAACACTTTAATAATGGAGAGATGTTAAGAAGAGTCAGTATCAAAAATATGTCAGTTCTTCCAAATTTATCTATAGTTTTTTTAAAAGATTGTATTTATTTTTAAAGAGGGGGAGGGAGGGAGAAACAGAGGGAGAGAAACATCAGTGTGCGGTTGTCTCTCACACTCCCCCTACTGGGGAGCTGGCCCACAAACCAGGCATGTGCCCTGACTGGGAGTCAAACTGGTGGCTCTTTGATTCACAGACCAGCACTCAACCACTGAGCCACAGCAGCCAGGGCTTATCTACAGATTTAATAAAATTCCCAACATAGTGTTTTTGTTTCCTATTGTACTTGATAAACTCATTCAGAATGTACAGAATTAAACAAAAAGGTGAAGATTAACCCAGACTCTCCTGAAGAAGGAAAAGCTATGTTGGGGGATGCCTGCCCCATCAGTTATCAAACACAGAATAACATAGTGTTGAACTGGTACAGACACAGACAAGTAGAGTACTGAAAGAGACTATGGTGCCCAAAACAGACCCACTACTACATGGATTTATGGCAGAGAGAGAATCAAAGACCAGAGGGCAAAGTATGGAGTATCAATAAATGGTTCTGGGACATATGGGTGTCTTTATCACTTACCTACTGCTACATGACAGCATTTCCCGTCTCCTGTTTTGTGCTTAAAATAAAAACCATTTGTTGATTTCCATAATTTGGGATGGGATCAATTGGGTACTTTTCTCAACTGGCTCAGTTAGCTCACTCATTTGTCTCTGAGCAGCTAAAAATTCAGACTGATCTGCTTCGATGTGGGTTGGCTGTTGCTGGAGTGGCAAGCCCAACTGGGCCGCATGCCTCTCATCATGCAGCGGGTAGTCCACGTGTGCACACGTGTTGGCTGACATGGCCACAGAGAGCAGAAGTGGTCTAGGTCTGAGTTAGCACTGATGGTGAAATAAGTCGCCAGACCAGTCTGAACTCAGGGGTGGGGAAATAAACAGCTCTTTATGGGAGAAGCTACAAAGTATTACGCCATCTTTGCAATCTAGTACAGCCTGTCCTTTGGACAAAATAATTATCATTCCTTCCACATGTAAGACCCCCCAAATCTTATCTAATTATGACATCAGACTAGTGTGGGATCTTGTGATCTAAATTAGATCAGTTGAGTCTCCTCAGATGGGCATGTCTTGTTCTAGAGACCTAGGAACTAAAAAATACTAATTATCTTCTTGCAACATACCCATAATATACAATGACGAGGCAGGGACGGGGTCATTACAGCAGACACTGCTATCAGAAAGGGAAAAAGTGTAAATCACATAGCAGCCGCTGGTCTATAACAATTCTGGCATCATTTGGGTATCTGTTGCCAGGTCTCCCCATCTGGGGCCAGGAACTATTTCTTGATTAGGTCTAGTTTCATCTCCCTGCTCCAAGGCTCTTGGCTATACCTTCTGAACTGGCTCTAACTTCTGAGGTTATTCCTTTTCCATAAGGAAAGACCCATATTTGGAGCTAAATCACTTTCTCTGATTGCTTCCTACCAGTACAGACTGAGGATTCTAGAGGCTATTTTGTAATTTGAGCAATCTCAGTTTCCTCAATCCCAGCACATGATAATTATGCAGCTCTCTTAAAACTTTGTGGTTTCCTTAGGGACCTGACTTGAATCTACATCCACACCCACAATTCTTTTAAGAGAGAATTTTGTGGGTCTGTCAGGCTGGTGTGGGATAACACCCTTAAAATATTTGGACTCACTCCCCCTTTTTTAATTGAGAGGACCTATTAACTGTCATCTTAATCCTTTGAAATGCTCTAGTAAGATTTCAATAGCCATACTTTGATATGATCTTTGGCCTCAGGCTTCTTTTACCTGGAGGATTTTTACTGGCTACGCTCCCCTGGGTGTCCAACCTGAGGCACTCAGGTTGCATGCAGCCCAGGATGGCTATGACTGTGGCCCAACACAAAATTGTAAATTTACTTAAAACATTGTGAGATTTTTTTTGTGATTATGTGTTGTGGTGTATTTAATGTGTGGCCCAGAGATCCCAAAAGTTTGGACACCCCTGCAGGATTAGTGGTGAGAAGCAGTTTTATTGTCTGCATGTTCCCTCTCAATTCTTTCTTCAGCTCTTTTCTTTCTTCCTAGACAGTTAAATGAAGCCAATGAATACTTTCAACCTTTTGCTAGGAAAACTTCTTGCAAGGTCCATAAATTCATTAGAAATATATATATTTTTAACCTTCCAAGTTAGTACAGGCAGTCATTTTGCCAGTTGTTTTTAACTACGTGATACTTATTCTCACTTTTCTGGCCTGCTATAGAAATTTCCTCGCTCTTTTCCAGCTACCACTAATAGTTTGCTCACCCTTTTTCCAGTTTTTGCTATTGGATTCTGAATGTTTTCCCAGCCTTTGTCCAATTCAGAGACCCAAGGCCCCATGTCTTAAGTTTTTGTTACAACAGCACCCCACTTCTAGGTACTGATTTCCACATCAGTTCATTTTCACTGTGTAACTGAGCACTCCAAAACTTAGTTGCTTAAAACAACAATTGTTTATTTAACAGCTCTTGATCCTGAGGGTTGGTGTTTTGATTGGACTCAGCTGGGAAGGTTTCCTGTTGGTCTCAGGTGGCCTTACGCTTCCCTATCAACTGGTCGTCAATGGCCTCACTCTCATATCTGGCAGGTAGATGGCTTCCATGTGACTTCTGGCCCAGGGTCATCCTCCAGCAGGCTAACTCAGGCTCATTTACATGGCAGTGGCAGCAGGGTTCCCAAGAGCAGCAAGAGAGCTACTCCCGATGCACAACCACTCCTCAATCTCTGTTTTTGTAATTATTTCTACTATTCCTTTTTCTACATGGTCAAGTCCAGATTCAAGGAATAGAGGAATACACTTTACCTCTTCTTCGGAGTAATGGCAAAGTCAAATTGTAAAGGATATGCATACAGGGCATGAATAGATACCTTTACAATCTATCGATAAAATGAAATAGAACAAATATATAAAATAGTAGTGTTTCTTTTATTTTGTATATTTACCCATACATCATAATGATAATGCACATAAATTGATAATTTAGTAATATTCTTGATAATTTGTAAAGTGCCTGACGAGCTTGTGTTACAGATCAGGGCCAAGGTGGGTAGGAAATACTATTACCAAAAGGACCTCCCAGTAGGTTCACTATGCCCGCCACCAGAGGAAAGACATCTCATTAACGCCAGAGATTTGTGAGAAGGAAAGGAAATGTTTATTTAAAGCTATATAGACTTAGAGTAGTGACCTAATGTCTTCAATAAAATATCAAAGTCCTTTAGGATACCCACAGATACACACTCCTTCTTTCTCCCTCTGCCCTAAACTGGGGTACCGTAACTCAGGAAAAGAAGTAGAGGTCCATGATTCATGCTCCTGGCACCATCCGCTGTGTTGTCATCAGGATCTTCAGTTAATCGAAAGCCATGTGGCACCTTCTCATAGCCCACCAACAAAAGTCCTTGTACCCCTTTTCTTCCAGGGAAAGCCTCTTCTACTTCCTAAGCCACATGATCCTCACTCTTGCAAAGCTGCAGAGGTCTCCACTCTGTCAAAACCGAGTGATTCTCTTCTCGCATGGCTGCAGGGGGCCCCACTCTGGCAAAACCGTGTGGCTCTCTCTGCTGCGTGGTTCCTTTTTTATTTCACATGGTTGCCAAGTCGGGGTTTAAATCCCCATGCCAACCTTCCTCTAGACCCCCATTTCTGACTCTTCCTACAATCAGTTACACCTGCCAGCATTCCTGTATTCTTTCAGATTTTCTGGGCTGCCATCATGAGTCTGGGCAGGTGTGTCCCCATGCCATGGAGCCAACTTCTCCCATCTCTCACGCAGGCACTGTAATCAGGGGGAGCTGCCCCCCAGTTACATCTTGGATGGAAGTCACTTCCATCCCCCTGGCTCAAGGCATGGCCACAGCTATTTAACATATCTATGAAACCAGTTAAAGGTTATAGATGTGTTAAATGACCATGCCAGAGGTTAGCTGCAAAGCTGTTGCTGTGCAAAACAGCCCTGCGTGTTCCTGTTCCATGTGTCCCTTCCCCCAACTCACACCTGTGGGGCGAAGGGGTGAAGACATCTTACATATCTTTCTAATATTTCCTGGACACCTTGAGTTCTGGACTGCATTCCAAATCCCTATTTGGGGCCTCCCTCTTGCCTGCACCCTGTATCACTTGCACTAGGAATAGGAGTGTCAACTGAAGTTTTCTTACTATTTATTTGTACATGCATTATTAGCATTTTCAATTAATTCCTAGAATATGGGGTTTTTTCTTAAGTCACCAATACTTCTTTCTTGGTCAGTCAAACTAAAAGGGAATTTATGAATTCCCTTCTCCCTCCCAGTGGCCTATATGAAAGGACCAGCACAAAGCCTGATCTCACAAATTACTGTACCTTGGTCTGGCCAAACAGGCTCGGGAGTACTTCTTGGTGCACTGACCCTAGAGCAGCCCTGATAACTAGTGCAGAGGGCAAAGCAGGGTGGCTGGGAGGCTCTGTGGGTGTCCCCTGCTCTCTAAGTGACCGATTTCCCATCAGCCAGCCTGTTAGTACTTTTCAATCAGTGCCTGGCCTCACCAGACACACTGCCAGCATCATTTCCTATTTGGCTTTACTGTGTAAAATCCAGAGGAAACCTGTTTATGTCACCTTCCAGGAACCAGCCACGCCATAGGCAGGAATGGCATGGGGACAGGGATGCAAGAGCTGAGGACTGGGCATTGGAGGCTGGTGGAATCTGGGCAAGCTATTTGGAGCAGGTCCTTGAAGGGGTGTAAGAAAATAAGTTAGACTATGCCCAAAGTGCCTGAAACTGTACAGGGATTTTGTTGTAATCAATAGTCCAAGCGCCTGGAGGCAAACAGGAAGTGGATGTGTCCCTGAGAAGGTGAACTAGGGCGATGCAATCTGTGATAGAGGTTGGGTTTGGCTCAGTCCCTGCTAGTCCTGTTGGCTGGCCAGAAACACTGTGCTATTTTCCTGGTCTGCTCTAGAATGTATTCTGTCACAGCAGAATTGACAATAATTATAGCTCTGTCCACTTTTCTCTTCCCTTGCCCCATATATACATTTCTTTTTCTTCTTCCCTGCTTTCCTCCTGTCACAGAAAAGAAAACGTCCATCTACCCAGCGCTAGCAGAGTCAGACGCTAGACACCAAGAATTGCAGTAGAGAAAGATCGGCTATTTTATTATGAACGGTGCCATCCAGAAGAAGTGGAACCTAAGTCTCAAAAACCCAAACTCCCTGATCCAGGGTTTGGGGCAGGTTTTTAAGGGTATATGGGGAACAGGTATGCAGAAGTGCTGGTGAGGCTAGTTTTAATTGGAAGACTGGGAACTGGTCATTTATGGTAAAGGGTGTTGACACAGGGTCTTCCGGAACAGTGGACCATCTGCTTCTAAAAAGGGAGCAAAGGGACTTAGACATTGAGCTTAGTGAAGTGGGGTGCATAATTGTGTTTGCTTCACCAGGAAGCCACACCTTTTCATCTTCCAGGGAACCACAGGCATTGTGCTCTGCAAAGGTGAGTAAAACTCCTCCCTTCCCCCACTCTGGTACCAGATTGTTGAAGGTCACAGGAGGAGGTGCTGGACCATAGAGGCCTGTCAGTCTAAGTAGGGGGTGTGGACCCAACCAAAGCTTGCAAAAACCTGGGAAATTGATTGGTCATTTTGAAAAAGCATTTGGTCTATCCCAAGCCCAATGTAATAAAAAAGCTCTGGTTCTCTCTCTCTCTCTCTCTCTCTCTCTCTGCCCTATGACCCACAGCCAAATGGCATACATGCCTGCCTTCTCCACAGCCGTGTGGTCTTAGCAGCCACATGGCCTGTGGCCATGCACACTCCACACGCCTCAGGCTCCAGGAGGGGCATAGCAAGCAATGGGCTACAGCTAGAAATGTGCTAAGCTAGACAGATGCTGAACTGGACTGTATTTTAATATGGAGCAGAAATTCGGGGCAGTGGCCTTTACACCAGCCCTACTGAAGATAAGACTGGAATTTTCCTTTGCAAGATGGATGGAGATGGGACATTGGGGAGCCAGGAGGGGAACCCCCTTAATTTTACATCATCAGTAGTTTACCACAGAGCCCCATCCTCCCATGTGGGTTTTCAGGAAATTCTTTTTCTCTTGACACTGCAAGAACTTATTCTCCACTGATAACGTTATGAGAAACTGAACTTATTCTAACCTTACTGAGAAATAATGAAGACAGTGAGTAATTGTGTGTGCTAGGTACATGGTCAGGGCAACTGTAGGAAGTACTGATAAAGAATTATGAAGAACAAAGTGTCAGAGTAATGGAACCACCCACACCAAGAATTATGATCAAGAATTAAAAAAAACAGGATGTCAGAGTAAGCTCAGTGTAACTACTGATACAATGGAATAACTGCTGAAGTTTTACTAAAAAGGAAGATGACGAATTGTAACTTCAATTCCAGAAAAATAAAGCTGAAAGTCCATGATAGCTTTGCAGTCATTTGCTGGCTACCCACATGACTTCAGGTTTTTGTTTTGTTTTGCTCAATAATAAAATCGGCTCATTTACATTTATAAATTGGCCCATTCAATTGGGTTTAAATGTATTTTTTGCTCCAACAATATAGAATAAATATCATTATGTCTGTTGGTTTGGGAATCAGATCAGTCTGAGCTCAAATATCCTTTTCTGCAATTTACCAGCAGGAATGTAGGGTAAGTTTTAACCTCCCTGAGTTTCAGTTTCTTCATTTGTAAAATTAGAATGATAATAGCCACCTTGCAGCATTGTTCTAAGGTTTAAAGGTACTTTTGTAAAGCCTCTGGTCTGTGGTGCTTACTACTTAGTAGGTATTTCATAAGTGAAAGGAATGCTGCTTATCACAAATTAAATGAATTAGGATGTGTTTTTTTTTTTTTGCATGGAATATTATGTCACCATTTAAAATAAAATGTCCAAAGACTATTACTATGGAACAAGTGCTTATGGTAAAATAGTTTTTGTGTGAGCTGTCATCTAATTTATAAAAAGATACAAATATTAAAATGATACAAAATATCATTTTCAAAACAACATTAAAAAAAGTGAGTATATTTGCCCTGACTGGTATGGTTCAGTGGTTTGAGTGCTGGCCTGTGAACCAAAGGCCGGTCACTTTGATTCCCAGTCAGGGCACATGCCTGAGTTGTGGGCCAGGTCCCCAGTAGGGGGCATGTGAGAGGCAAGCACACATTGATGTTTCTCTCCCTCTGTCTCCTTCTCTTCCCCTCTCTCTAAAAATAAATAAATAAATAAAATCTTTTTTTTAAAAAGTGAGTGTATTTAACCATACTCAGCTCATAACAGAGCAAATGGGTGAGCGGAACAATAATAACTTATTCTGTACCATATTTAATAAAAAGGCAACAGAGAAAGTTAGTTGAAGGAAACTAGAGGAACTTTGTCTTTTAAGCATTAGAACCGAGGGGCTCCATAATCACCTGGCATCCACTCCATGTCGTTCTTATGGTTAGAAATGTACATGATGGGAACTCCAGGGATCTTCCTGATTCTTCATTTGAGGTCCCAGTCAACTGTGGCCACAATTCAACTCTTGCGTTGAGTTACTCTCTGTACTAAGCAGTCATCTGCATAAATTCATTTGTGAGTGCATGGTAATCATTCAAATCTTGGATCCCTGGCAATCCTCAGAGCCACTCGATGTTTCTCACTCAATTTCTCACCTTCAGCCATTACATAGTCAGTTATACAAGGGATATATACTTGGCTTGGGGATGTTCCATCATTGACTATACTAAGTCCAGTTTAGCCTTAATGGAAAAGTTGATAAAATTGGTATCAACCAGGATGTGATATGACAGGCCCAGTTGTGTGTCATATTGGGAGTATAAGAAGGAAGGGTCTTGGGAGACTTCTCTTTCCTTGAGTGCACTGGGATCTTTCTTTTCTTCCTTTTTTGGTTTTAATCTATCCTTTTCTTTAAGCCTCTGCCCTCTCATACTAAGCATTCACTTCATGGTCACATGGTTCCTTGTTTTCTTTTGCTTGACCATGTTCATGCTGCACTCTTGTTTCTCCTGGAATATGGTAAAATATTAAGTATAAAGGCAGGCTACAAAAGTGGCTATGCAGTATGATTTAAACAATGCAGATATAAAAGAAAGAAATGGTACTGGTACCGATCAGTATTTAATTGGAACCCTGGAGTTGACCCTTATTTTTGCTGCAAATCCAGAACCTTCTCCTTATTCTCAGTGGGTCATACGTTGATGAAATGCCAGACTGTGGTAACTTGGTGTTCATTTTTTGAAAATAATTAACAATAAAAATGTTACCTATATAATTTTTTTAAAAAAAGACAACTAAGTCACCAATTAGTTTAAGCAACCAGTAAGAAAAAAGAACTTGCTCAGGATCCCAAACATAATTTGGAGTTAGGTACACAAGGCAAGGACAGGTGAGTTAGGTAAATGCAGCAGAAAAAAAAAAGCCAATCTGGTATTTCTTAAGAGTAGTCAGCTGCTTTGGGAAAAAAATGAAAAAAAGAAATGTTTGGAAGGACTCAGACCGACATGCCAAAGGGTGTGCATTGGCTTTGTGCCCCCTCCTCCCTGTTGGCTGGGTTTGGCCCCTGTGACAGGCTGGGTATGGCTGGTGCTGCCTTGGAAGACACCTTGCAGCTGGGGCACGGATAGAGTCATTTCTGGCCAGTAGAAAATAAGGAGTTTGGGAAAGGGTTTTCTCTATAACAAAAGTGACACAGGAAAAAACCATCCATTTATTGTCCTATTTACACGGGGTGCCTGGAAATGAAGGAGCCTTCTGCAAGAATGAGGATATAGAATCAATGTATCAAGGATGGTGTCTGGGGGCTCCCAGCACCTGAGGAAATAGTTGAATTGCTCTAACAAACCTGGAAACATTTCCCTCAGACTTCTTAGCTGTAAAGTAACAGCCCTCTATTTTTTTAGCTACTTTTATTAGTGTATTCTGTTACTTGAAGCTGAATGCACACTAACTGATTTGAAAAATAAAGCTATTTTAAATTTTAATTACATTTTTCTTAACTTTTCACTTTTGAAGGTTTTCAAATCTTTACATTGGGAAAAGTATTTTAAGCAGTAAGCTATTGAATCTTAGTAAGTTACTGGTGTGATTTGGCCTTACCTGAAGGGTGTTTTTCAAGAGCTACTGAATAATTATTTCTTGTCTTCCTTCCACACCCCTCCTGACCCTCCACAGAATATTTTAACTCTGTGTCACCATACTGATTGCTACCATGGGGATCAGTACAATGCATGCAATTATCATTTATGTAAATTAACCATTTTATTTTGTTAAATTTATTTATTTTTTGAGAGAGAGAAAGAAAGAATGAATTTATTTCTGCATTCACTGGTTGATTTTTATACAGGTCCTGAATGGAGATTGAACCCGCAACCCTTGCATATAGAGATGATGCTCTAACCAACTGAGCTACCCAGCCAGGGCTTCCCACTATCTTTTGATTATCTCAGTTTTGACCAAACTTCGGGCTGTGGCATATATTACACAAAAATATTACAGCATAACAAAGATGAATACCATCCATTGACTTGGCATTTATGGATGACTATTTTGTTTTATTTTGCTCAGTATAATCACCTATCATTATGGCTCCTGTCACTTATGGTACCAAGTAAAACTCAACAATCATGAGTAATGTGTGAAATTTTTTTCTAGCAGAGTATTAAGAAACCTTAAAATATCATTAATTTTAAAGTTCCTTATATCTAATTGTTATCACAAGAACTCCCTGCCTTGTTTTTCATAACTGATACAGTCCTAAGATCTTTGCAAACATATTGCCCAAACCCTCATTTTACGGTTCTGAAAATAAGACCTGGAGAAGTTAGGGGCTGGGTCTCAGGTTGTACAGCTGACAGAGTGGGAGCTATAACCCAGACCTGACAACCGCCAACCCAGAAATGCTTTAACTAAACTTTGAGGAAAGAATAAAGCTTCACAGCAGCAGCATTTCCTATGTAGGGTTTTTTTTGGAAAATTTTTCTTATTAAATGAAGGGTGACACAGATGTCAGGTATTTATGGTGACAATATTAAGATTCTGGGGCCAAACAGTTTTCAATTAATTTTATGCTTTTCAGAAAAGTGTTTTGTGAGTTCCTTTTTTATACCTTAGTGCAATTTTATATATAATAAATTTTCAATATAATATTTTGAAATTCATAATGCAATTTTAGTTTGGAAATATGGACATGGTATTAATGTTAGACCCAGCATTTCTCTATATTAAGTTATTCTGAGCCTTATTAAACCTGCTTGCTTCACAGGACGATAGAAAATAACGAGTAAGTAGAGGACATCAGAGAATGAGCAGATATTCTGTTCATTTGTTTTACTGCCTGGGACGATCTGACATCACACCCACAAGAAGACAAATCAGGCGAAAGTGAGGCTGATGGACAATTGGGCTTTCTGGGACATAACACATTAGAGAATAGCAACATGGGATCTGGAGACAATCGTTCACCCCTGAGAACCTCAGTTTTCTCATCTGTTAAAGAGGGACAATAAAATACCAATTTCAAAATACCAATACCAAGGTTGTTCTAAAAATTCAATGAGACAGTTTTTGTAAAGCACTTCACAGAATGCTTGGCACATGTCAGTAACATTGCATGGTCCTTGTAGATGCCACTCTTCTAATTGTCACTTTCCTTTTATTGTCCTCTTTTCTCTTTCCTCCAATTAATCTCTATATCCCCTTCAATTTTTCCTCTCCTTTACATTTCAGCCTTCTTTTCTATCTTCTACTTTTATTTTGCTCATCTTTTTCCTCCCCAGATATTTTTCCATTCGTTTCTGCCCACATTATAACCAGAGCCAATCAAAAGCAGCAGTGACAGATGAAGAGAGATTTCAGATCCCTCATATTCCCTGACCTTATAGTTAGCATGGATTTTTTCTTCCCGTTCCTATTGTGCTTCATTTAAAAAAAGGGCAGACATCCTTAGTAGATCATTTGGTGCCTTTGTAGATCTGTGTATTTTTTAAGGCTCATGCCTTTAGATGCAGATATTTTAAATTCTCAGTTTATGAAATCCTGATTTTATTTTTCTGTGCAGTAAATGTAAAAGCTAATATATATATATTTTTGGAAAACAGACTATGTCCCACATCCTGTTCTATACCTTTTATGCTTGTTAACTCACTCTGTACCTAAAAGAGTACAACCCCTGACAGAACAGCTTTTAAAAAAGTTTTTTTTAGAAAAAATTACATGCCCATTAAATAAAATTATGAAAATACAAATTAGTGGACAGAAATTAGTATGTACTCATAATTCCATAATTCAGATATAATTAGTTAACATTTTAGTATACATCCTCACACATGGGTATGTTTTACAGATATACATTTCATATAATTGAGATTGTACAGCACATATGTTTCCTTTTATTCCATACGCAATTTTGTGCTAGAACAGTATTTTTTGATGTTGACATGGGGGCTTTAATTTAGGGAACCACAGTCATGCATATTACTTTACTGAAGAAAGGTCCTCTTTTCTTTGGAAATGTCATTATTTCCTATTGTTTTCTTTTTAAGTTATAGTGATAGGAATGACCCATGGTTGTGATAAATGACAGCTTGGCAGAAAGTAGGTAAAGGTTACTATCCTAAAATATCTGTGAATTTACTATGATTTTGAAGGAAACTAGTGAAACATCTCTGGATTTCCATGAGCTGTATCATTAAGCATGCATCTATTAATATTCTCTGAAGGGTAATCTTTCTATTAAGAGGCATATCAAGTACTCGGAGAAGTAGCAAGTGGAATAGAAGACCCTATTTAGAGCTCCTAATACTTCCTGTTTCATAGTATATAAAAAATATACTGCAGATACAATGGTAAACTTTTATAAGGACTAATATTTTTGGCCTAATATGGAAGTGACTAAAACTTCAGGGTTCATACAGGTAAGTTGTTTTGAAACAACAGGTGAGAAGATTCTGAAATTTTTGAAGTGTTTTGCAGAGCTGAATCATAGACTGTAGGTTAAACCAGAGGTAGATTTGTAACTAGAAAAAGGAAAGAGATAATGATCAGTCTGAGTTGAGTATACATGTTAACATGTAACAAATCATCTGTATGGGGAATGGTGTAATTGGTAAATTTGGTGTCCTTCTTATATGGCCTCAACAATGATTAGTGTTTTAGTGCTTTAGTTAGGGTAGAAATTTCCACTAGATGAGTAATAAAATTAATGATTGATATGAGGACATTAATAGCAACTAGACATTGAAAATATTGATTGAATATTTTCAATGAATAAGCTCCCTGTGGAGCTTAAGCCATGATGCTGAGCATAGCTGGAAGTTCTTTCAGTGATTAAACCTAACAGACAGGCAGCTCTCTGGATATTTTGAGACTTGAGCTGGCATGCCCCAGAAACTGTGCTGTTAAAAGCTGGCCTTGGTGCAGAGCTTGGTCCTTACTGCATGCACCCATGCCCAGCAGAGGAACCAACAAACTGTGCATCACTGATAGCTCCATTAGGTGCATATGGCCAGTCACAGGCTGTGTCTGACATAAGCCTTGACCAGAGTCTTTGCAGATATACCTAGTATGTAGACAAAACACAAAGAAGCAGCCAAAAGGAAAGGACTTTAAACAAAGGCCCCAAATAAAAGAATGAGATAATTCTCCAGAAGGGCCAAATGAAATGGAAGCAAGCAATTTGTCAGCTATAGAGCTTAGAATAGTGAATATAAGGATACTCAAAAGCATAAAAAAAGACATAGAAACTATACAAAAGGACAAGTCAGAAAAAAGCATGTAATGTCTGAAATAAATAATACACTGGAAGTATTAAAGTGTAGATTAGATGAAGTAGAGGTTCAGGTCAATGATTTGGGAGACAAATTGTCTTCCAAAAACACCCAAGCAGAAGGTAAAAAAGGAAAAAATTATTTAAAAATGAGAATCTTTAAGAGACATCTGGGACAACATGAAGTGTAACAACATCCACATCATAGGATACTGGAAGGAGAAGAGAGAGAGCAAGAGATCAAGAATTTATCTGAAGAAATAATGACCGAAAATATTTTAACCTGGTGAAGGAAAAAGATACACAAGTTCAGGAAGTGCAGAGTCTGAAACAAGATGAATTGATAGAGGCCCACACCAAGATATACCATAATTAAAATGGCAAAGTTTTAAGACAGCAGAGTATCTTAAAAGCTGCAAGAGAAAAGCAGTTAGTTTCCTACAAGGGACCTTCCATGAGACTATCCTTTGATTTCTCAACAGAATGATTTCAGACTAGAAAGGATGGGCATGAAATATTCAAAGTAATGAAAAGCAAAGACCCACAGTGAAGGCTACTTTAAACAGCAAGGCTATCATTTAAAATTGAAGGAGGAATAAAAAGCTTTCCAGACAAGAAAAAGCTAAAGGAATTTATTAACACCAAACCAGTACTCCAACAAATGCCAAAGGGCTTGTTTTAAGAAGAAAAAGTAAAAGAGAAAGAAAGAAAACAGAGGAAAATAGTTTAGGGCATTAAATATGTATCTATCAATCATCACCTCAAATGTAAATGACTTAAATACTCCAATCAAAATGCATATGTAGCTGAATGGATAAGAAAAAAAGACCCAACATATACTGTTTAAAGGAGACCCACTCAGAAAGAGATATAGACTAAAAATAAAGGATGAAAAAAGATATTTTATGCAAATGGAAGGCAAAAAAAGCTGAGTAGCAATACCTATATCTGACAGAAAGGACTGTATAACCAAGGCAGTAGTAAGAGACAAAGAAGGACACTACATAATAATAAAGGGACAATCCACAGGAGCATATAATCCTATGTAACCCTAGTAAACATTTATGCACCCAACATAGGAGCACCTCAATATGTAAAGCAAATCTTTGCACATCAAAAGATACCTTGAAACAAATAAAACTGAGAAAACAACAAAACAAAATCTGTGGGACACAGGGAAAGCAGTCCTAAGAGAGAAACTCATAGCATTACAGGCCAAATTCAACAAATAAACAACAAAAAGTTCAAATAAACACTCCAACTTTACACTTAAAGGAAATTTAAAATGAACAACAAAGCCAAGAGTGAGTAAAAGGAAGGAAATAATGAAGATCAGACAAGAAATAAACAAAATACAGTCTAAAAAAAACAGTATAAAATATCAATGAATCCAAAAGCTGGTTGTGTGAGAAGATAACGAGATTGACAAAACTTTAATCAGACTCTCTAAGAAAAAAGAGAGAGGACACGAATAAATAAAATCAGGAGTGAAAGAGGAAAGCTAACAACTGACGCCAAAGAAATGCAAAAGATTATAAGAAAATATTATGAACAACTATATGTCAACAAATTGGACAACCTGGATGAAATGGGTAAATTCCTAGAAACATACAATCTTCTGAAACTAAATCAGGAAGAATCAGAGAATCTGAATAGACAGATTATACCTCATGAAATTGAAGCAGTAATCAAAAATCTTCCAACAAACAAAAGTCCTAGACCAGATGGCTTCACAGTAAATTTTTCCAAATATTCTGAAAAGAACTAACACCTTTCCTTTTCAAACTATTCAAAAAAATTCAAGAGGAGGCGAGGCTCACAAGCTCATTCTCTGAGGCCATCATTATCTTAATTCCAAAGCCAAATAAAGACACACAAAGAAAGAAAATTACAGGCCAATATCCCTGATGAACTTACAAGGTAAAATCCTCAACAAAATATTAGCAAACCAAATACAGCAATACATCAAAAAGATCATACCACACGATCAAGTGTAATTTATTCTAGGAATGCAAGGCTGGTACAATATTTGCAAATCAATGAATGTGATTCACCATATAAACAAAACAAAGGATAAAAACCACATGCTCATATCAATAGAGGCAGAAAAAGCTTTTGGTAAAATCCAGCACCCATTTATGATAAAAACTCTCAGCAATGTGGGAATAGAGGAAACATACCTAAACATAATAAAGGCAACAAATGACAAACCAACTGCCAACATCATACTCAGTGGGCAAAACCTACAACTGTTCCCCTTAAAATCAGGAACAGGACAGTGATGTATTCTTTCAACTCTCTTATTCAACATAGTACTGGAAGTCCTAGCCACAGCAATCAGACAAGAAGAAATAAAAGGCATCCATATTGGAATGGAAGAAGTAAAACCATCATTACTTGCAGATGACATGATACTATAAATATAGAACCCTAAAGATTCCACCAAGAAAGTACTAGAACTGATCAATGAATTCAGCAAAGTAGCAGGGTAAAAAATTGATATCCAGAAATCAGTTGCATTTTTAGACATCAATAAGTATCGGAAAGGGAAATTAAGAAAAAAAAAACATTTACAAGTGCTTCAGAAAGGATAAAATATCTAGGAATAAATGAAGGATGTAAAAGACCTATGCTCAGAAAATTATAAGACACTGAAGTAAGAAATTGAAGAAGATACAAAAAAGTGTAAGCATATACCATGTTCATGGATAGAAAGAATTAACATTAAAATGTCCGTACTACCAGAGCAGTCTACACATTCAACATAATTCCAGTCAAGATACTAATTACATACTTCACAAAACTAGAACAAATATTTCATAAATTCATATGGAACAACCAAAGATCCTGCATAGCAACAGCAATCCTAAGAAAGAAGAAAAAAGTTGGGGGAATCATGCTACCTAACATCAAACTATACTACAAGGCCATAGTAATCAAAATGGCCTGGTACTTGCATAGATCAATGGAACAGAATAAAGAGCCTAGATATAAACCCACACCTTTATAGTGAATTAATATTTGACAGAGGAAAGAAGCACATACAATGTGCTAAAAATAGTCTATTCAATAAATGGTGCTGGGAAAATTAGACAGATATGTGCAAAAAATGAAATCAGACCATCTTCTTACAATATACACAAGAATAAATTCAAACTGTGTTGAAGACTTAAATGTTAGACCTGAAGCCATAAAAATTGTAAAAGAAAGCATATGCAGTAAAATCTTGAACATTGCTCATAGCAATATTTTTTCTGATATATTTGCACAGACAATGGAAACAAATAAAAATGGGACTACACTAAATGAAAAAGTTTTTACATAACAAAAAGAAAATCAACCAAATGAAAAGGGAACACACTAAATGGGAGAACATATTTGCTGATACTTCTGATAAGGGTTAATACACAAAATTGATAGAGAACTTATAAAACTCAACACCAAAGAAACAAACAATCCAATTAAAAAATGGGGAAAAGGCCTGAACAGATATTTCTCCAAAGAGGACATACAAATGGCCAATAGACATATGAAAAGTTGCTTAGCATCAGTAATCATCAGAGAAATGATAATTACAACCACAAGGAGATATCACCTCATACCTGTCATAATGGCTATCATCAATAAATCAACAAAAACCAAGTGCTGGCAAGGATGTGGAAAAAGGGGAACAATTCTGCACTGTTGGTGGGAATGCAGATTAGTACAGGCACTGTGAAAAGCATTAGGGAGATACCTCAAGAATTAAAAATGGAACTGGCTTATGATCCAGAAATTTTATGTCTGAGTTTTATCTGGACAAACTTGAAATACTAATTTGAAAGAAAATAAGCAACCCTATGTTCATTGCAGCATTGTTTAAACTACCCCAGATAAGGAAGCAGCCTAAGTGTCCATCAGTAGATGAGTGGATAAAACAACTATGGGACATTTACACAATGGAATACTACTTGGTCATAAAAAAGAAGAAAATTTTACCCTTGAGACATGGATAGAACTGGAGAACATTACGCTAAGTGAAATAATGCAGTCAGAGAAAGAATACAATATGATTTAACTTGAGTGGAATCTAATGAACAAACTGACCTAATAAGTGAAATAGAGACAGACTCATAGATAGAAAGCAGCCTGACAGCCCTGGGGTGGGGGATGGTGGGTAGAGGAATTGAACAAAAAGAAGAACTCATGGACACAGACAACATTGTATTGATGGCATGGAAGGGAGTGTGGTGAATGGAGGTGGAAGAGGGTCTATATGATAGTAGAAAAAAACACAAAAAACTATTAAAAAGCAACAATGAATTTTATAAGAGAGAAAATATTGACTGAACTCATTTGAAGAGTAAATCTAAAGAATGATTTATATCCACAGGTGAAATTCTAACTCTGGTGTTCCACCAATTTTTCTGTGACACTAAAATCAACTAGTTTTAGCTATGTTTGAATGTCAGTGGTACGTGAATGCAATATTCTATATTTTTGTAATAAAATCTTTAAATGATAGCAGTGTTTTTTTTTCTTTTCCAATAATGTGGAGTGGTTTGTTGTAGATCAAGCCTTCCCTTGAGAATTAGAAATGCTGGACAATAGATAAAACCGTCATTTTGAAAATGTTAGAGAACTACAAGGCCATCAAGGGCTTTGAGGGGTCTAGATTCCTAGGAAAAGGTGCACTGGATAAATTTAAAAACCTCTTTAAATCTTCTAGGTCTGTAACCAAACAAACTGGGGCTTGGCCGTATGGTGCCTTAAAATGTGACCCAACAATTAGTGTTGAAGGAAACAGGTTTTTAGTTACAGGATTCCAACCATGGGGAGGGGAGGGGTGCTGAGAGCACTCCTGCTCAGACCCCTCCTTCCCCTGGAGACCCACCACTTTCCCTGCTCTCTAAAAGGCTATAAGCCAAAACCGCACCCAGAATATCCCCATATCCTTATCTGTTCTTAAGCCAGCTGTACAAACAGGTTTCCACCCTCTCTGGAATGTGCACTTGTGGGTTTCAGAGTTGCCATCATCTCACAGCAGCTCTCTCCTTCAGGATCTGGGGTATGTTGTTCTCAGTCTGCATGTGGTGGTTTAGGGAAACATGTGCTATGCTTCACTGGGTCATGGTGGAGTCCAGGGAGGCACACGTCTAAAGAGAGTGGCTTCTCCATATGTCCTTGAGAGAAGCAGAAGTCTGCAGCTCAGCATTCCTGGTCACAGTTTAGTTCAGCTCCAAGCATCTCCCATGAACCTGTGGTTGGTTAGGCAGGTCCCGCACAATTCCATCAGCTCTGCTGGGTCCTTGCACAGCTCCATCAGCTCTCTCTTTACACCCTTTCCCCCTGCATGGCTTCTTCCTTCTCTTTCAGGCCTCAGGGTGGAATGCCTCGTGGCAGACCACATGACCTCTTTCATTACTATCCCAGGCCACATGGCAGAGTCTGCTTCTTCCTTACTACCCCCAGGCCACATGGAGGAATCCCCTTCTCTTTCAGCCCACCCTTATTTTTAAATGCTCGGCTTGGAACTTCCTATGTGACCTCATATCCAGTCCTTCCTATGATGTGCTACTTGTGTCAGTTCCCCCATATCTTTTACCTTCTTTCAGCTGCCACCTTTAGTCAGGGAAGAGTTCTCAATGATGCAGGGGCATCCAGGTCCTGCCTCTTGTGCAGGTACTATATAAGCTCCCCCGGCTATGTCATGAGCCCTTGAATGCTCTGAAACTCATGTACACCTTTTGCCAGGGGTGGCAGCACAGGTATTAACTTGCTGTGGTTATGCAAAGTATATTAAACGCTGTATCATCATCCACTCTTGCTTCCCCCAGTCAATGTTTGTGGGGAATATGCTCTGCTATTTTTGGGGACCCCCACTCTGCACCCTGATACTGGTCCTATCTCCCTGATCTTCAGATTTACCATAGATATGAGCTCACCACCATTTTATCAATAAGCTTAGCTGATGCCTGAGCCTCTCACAAGGTAAATGGTAGTCTCTAGCATGGATTCAATTGTACCTGATGTAGTATGAGCCACTGCAGCTGACTCAGACAGTGGCCCGCAGTGTCTGCAGCGTTATGGATGAGATACGAGACAAATTCACATGGACTGCTGAGTCCTGTGGAGGAAAAGGGATGGCATGGCTACCTTTCAAGGGTAGGGTGCCTCAAAATGGCCTGGAAACTTTCTCAAGAGGAGAGGGCCCCAATCATTCCCTTCACAGGTTTTTATTGGTTTTTAAATTGCACAGGAATACATGTAAAGTTCATTAATCATTGTCAGACAGTAAGGATCAAACAATAGATAGCATACAAAGAACTACAAGGGCTTATTCTGAGTCAGGGTCTATTAGCTAAAGGGCTACAAAACTTTGAGAAATAAACTCATTTCCTGCTTGGGCCTTTATCATTTAATTAAGAGCATTCTTAGCAAAGCAGGTTTCACAGGAGTTTATGAATTCTTTCTCAGGCCTGATTACCCGGGGAACCTGCCCTTTTCAGCACAGTGCTACACTGCCCTCTGTCATTGTTTGATGATTAAGTCAGGCATAAAAGGCAAGATAGCCAAGAAACTAGGAGACTTCTCACAGGCAGAATGAGGACTCAGGCTTTGTCAAAGCCAAGGGGCGAGGGTCCATCACCCCCTTTTGCTGTAGCCCCCCAAATTCTTCCTTGGGGGCCTCTCATGTGATCATGCCTGTCTTAGGTTGTTGCCCCCTTGGGGAATCTTGCCCATCATTGGCTAACCGACCAAGCATTGGGGGCCAGTTATGGATGAAGTAAAAGGAGCAAGAGTAGCACTCTTGCCAGGGAGATAAGCTTTGTCTCCTTAGTGGCTTATGGTCTGAAGGTTGCTCACCCAGCCTTAGCCGGGGGGGGGGGGGGGGTGGTTACAGCTCCTGAAACCAGGCAGGGCAGCTCCCAACAGCTATGGCACCAGGCCCCACTGTAACCTTCAAGCATCTGATTTCTGTCACTTCTGGAGTTGGATGAAGAATGCTGTAGGGTGTGGGATGTTGTTAACGTAGTGGGTCTGAAGAGGCCAGTTGAAAATCTGGAAACACATAGATGTTAATGTCTTGTAAGGTAAACAAGAGACAGACAGAGGGAGAGAGAGAGAGAGGGAGATAGAAATGGACTTGGTGTTCTGCCTTTATTAGGGTTGAAATTATGGTACCCTAGGGTTGTCTGAGCTCACTCTTTTTTGGTGAATTTAAACATAATAGCCAAAATTAAACTGTAGGAAGGGAAAAGCAGGGTCACTCAAAAGGTCAGTGATTGAGTCAACCAGGGCTTCCTAAAAGGGGAACTTTTGGGGTGGGGTAGCCTGGCTCTTCATCCAGTTGAGTAGCTGGCAACATGTTTATTCAAAAGGGATGTCTTTGAACTGGATGCACCAGCAATCAAAATCTTAATGTCAGGTACTTACATTGCAATAAAAAAAGCTAATTATTGGGCACTTAAACTACAATGATTCTCAAAATAGCCATAATAGGAACTGATGCTGGATATCTCAACAAAAGCAAATAAGCCACAAACATCAAAATGGCAACCAATGTCAGAGCTACAAAAAAAATAACTGTACTAGAATTCTACACCCACTGAAAATATCTTTCTGAAGTGAAAGTGAAATAAAGGAAATTAAAAGAAGCTAGTTGTGGTTATGATAGAGGATGAAATGAGCATATATTGAAGACTTTTTACCCATAGTATGTATTCATTTTTTCTTCACCATAACCTGATAGAAAAATATGCTCCATGTGTCTATTTTACCTAATAACAATAATAATCACTCAGAAACGATCAGTAATAACATCACATAAGAGAACTGGGGGTAACAAACACGAGCACCATGAATCCAGATCAGGTCCGGGTTTGGGAGGCACCCAGCCTAGCCAGTCAGAGTCCTGCAAGGCAGAGTCGGAGGGAAGGAAGCACAGCATCGGTCTTCCTCTCCCACGGCTGAACATGCAGGGACGTCTCAGAGTGACTTGCTCTTTGGATGTGTCACGGATGGTCTGAAGTCCTCTGCTTTTTATTTTACAAATAAAAATATCAAGCCTGAGAGAGAGTAAGCAACTTGTCCAAGGTTTCACAGCTTGTTTTTCTGTCTCCAAAGGTTTTGTTTTCTGCACTATATTTTGTCAATGTAAGAAGTGTCCAAATCTGTTAGAATCTTTTTGTTTGAGCCGTGTGAAGAGCAGAACCTGAAGTCATGCTTAGAGCATGTGCAGTACAGCATGGCAGATGACACGCGCCATGAAGGGCGATACCGCCCTCTCAGAGAGTGAAGTAGAACAACATATGCCTGTTAGAGCTGATGTAAACGGGTGTCTATCAGAGCTGATGTGTATAACATGAGCCTCATGGGACTGCAGAAAACAACATGTGCTTTTCCAAATTAAGGAAAACATGTATACGAGAAATTGTGCAAAATCAACACGACTTTGCAACGAAAAGAAGCATAAAAGCAGAGGACTTCAGGCCATCAGTGACATTTCCAAAGAGCAAGTCACTTTGAGATTTCCATCCTGCATGTTCAGCGGTGGGAGAAGAAGACCCGCACCGTGCTTCCTTCCCTCTGACTCTGCCTTGCAGGACTCTGACTGGCTAGGCTGGGTGCCTCCTAAACCTGGACCTGATCTGGATTCTTCGGGCTCATGTTTGTTACCCCCAGTTCTCTTATGTGATGTTATTACTGATTATTTCTGAGTGACTATTATTGTTATTAGGTTAGTATAGATTTAGATTCAATCCACATTAATAAAAGCTGGGTGAATAGCATAGTCACCTGTGTTGGCCCACTGTTATTTCTCAGTGCCGATGTCACCTGTAGAGTTGGTGGCCGTAAAGACAGTGCTTTTGGTTCTTAAGGCTTGGGTCAGACAACACAAGTGGGGTCCAAATGCTGACTTACAGGAAAGACTCTATCACAAAACATAAACTCAAGGTGAGCCAAACTTACAACAATTACCAGAAAGTAAAAATCTCAATGGATTGAGAAATGCTCCAGAGAATAGCAGTTTTGTACCTCATTTCATACGTTAGAATCAAAAGGGAAGACTTAGGGAGGTTACCTGAAACCCACTGGTGATAGATTAGGAAGATGAGAAAAAGCTAAATGGGGAAATCTCTGGGATTTGGATAAAAAGGTCAATAGATACCTCTTTTACCTAGGTGGGTTAATACGATGCAGTAGCAATGAGAGGTTCCTTGGTCTCCTACTCTGGTGCAGTGATTGTGCTCTAAGGGGTCTGGAAACAGGAAGTTACCTTGACATTCCAGAGATATGTTATCATAGATGCACAAAGACAATAGACAGGCTTAGTTAAAGTAAAGATTGACCTTTGCAAAGATCCACCGACCTAGGACTTGACTACCTGCTATGACTTCCTTTTAGTTAAAAGGTTTTTAATTTCAGACCATCCTCTGTGGTTATTGTAGGTCTCTGAGCTTATATGGCTGCCATGCAGGCCTCCCTCTGAGCTTGTCTGGTTTAGTATGTGGCCTGTTTTTCACCCACAATTTACTGTATTTTGCCATGTATAATGCACACCCATGTTTTTGTGCACATTGTACATGGGATTATTATACCCATGGCATGTAATCATTATACCTATGCAAAATGTGCATCCTTATTTTTCCCTCAAAATTTGGGCAAAAAAGTGTGCATAGTATGTAGCAAAATATGGGGTATATTATGTCTTGTAGTTTGCTTCAGAGTTCACAAAGTTCCCTGTCAGACAATATTTCCTTTGAATAACCTAGATGTTGAATATAATCATGTAAACACACCCACAAAAGGATAATTGTTTTATGTAAGTCTGTCTCTGATTTTCAAATAATCCCTTGAGAATGCAACTTCTCAAGGTAACAGAGAAGTTAATAGAACTTCTCAATATTGAGCCTGGGAATACATACTGGAGCCAAAAAAGTTGAATGCAGCTGAAATAGGAAAGTAATCAATCTGATTCATTCAAAGTAAAATGTAGCTTTTTTAAATTTTAACTTTTCTACATCAAATCAGTCTGTTCTCTCCACACACATCTATCAAGGTTGGAAGAAAATCCAACTTCTTTCTGGCAGAAAATTTAACTGTATTCATGGAGTAAGTGGGTGGGACCCATTTTCTATATTAGGATTCTGTAAAAAAATACTGGGGCTTATTGGAAATCTGAGATGGACCTCTGAGCTTGGCTTTCATTGTCACTGTCAAAATGTTCATTGTCCAGACGGAGCTGCATATGCCACACCAAACCTCACAGCCGCTGGACCGCACAGGCATCCCCATGTGAGAGCTGGGCAGCCCCTGCACTTGTGGACTCTCTCCCACCGCTCCCCTCCCTGGAGTCCAGCCACTCCACTCTTTTCCAACCTTGACCTTTTCTGACAGCTCCACTCCTAAACTCCATTCTGGGGTTTTGAAACAAAACCTTTAACTTCTTTTTTAAGCTTTTATGTACTGTTTTAAATTTTGTTTTTCAATTAAGGTTTACATTTAATATTATTTTGTATTAGTTTCAGGTATAAAGCATAGTGCTTAGATAATCATATACAAAGTGTTTCCCTGGATATTTCCACTACCCATGTGACACCATACATACTTATGACAATATTATTGACTATATTCCCTATGGTATACTTTCCACCCCCTTGACTATTTCTAACTACCAATTAGTACTTTTTAATTCCCTTCACCTTTTCACCCAGCCCTCCTACACTATCCACCCCCCTCACCCTGCTCTGAGTCTGTTTCTATTTTGTTTGTTTGTTTTCTTTTTTAGATTCCACATATAAGTAAAAACAGATGGTATTTTTTTCTTTCTTTGACTTATTTCCCTAAGCATAATAGGTTGACCCATACTGTGGCAAATGGTAATATTTTGTTCTTTTTTATGACCAAGTAGTGTTCTATCATGTACCATAGCTTCATTTTATCCACTCACCTATTGATGGGCACTTGGGCTGCTTCCATAGCTCAGCTGTTATAAATAATATGGCGATCAACATAGGGGTGCTTATGTTCATTCATATTAGTGTTTTGGGATTCTTTGGATATATACACAGAAGTGGATTTACTGGATCATAAGTCAGTTCCATTTTAAATTTTTTGAGGAAACTCCATACTGTTTTCCACAGTGGCTGCACCAGTCTGCATTCCCACCAATGGTGCACGAGGTTTTCTTTTTCCCTTTTCTCCACCTCTTCGCCAACACTTGTTGTTTGTTGATTTACTGATAATAGCCATTCTAACAAAAGCCTTTAAATTTTTTCCTAGAAAAAGTAAAGCTTGGGCTTTCAACATCCAAAACCTGGCCAACACTCTTAAAAACAGGAAAAAAAATGTTTCAGAGCTCATATCTAAGAAACATGCGCACGCGCGCGCACACACACACACACACACACACACACACACACACAGAGTTACAGGAATGCTGTTAGAAGAACCTGAGGGATTTATTACCAAAATACTTTGGGCAGCGCCCTGGGGACATCTTAAAACTGCCTGGAACACAGCTTAAGCAGACATTATATGGGTATGAGCATGGAAATTTCCAGCAAATAGGTTGGGGGTGCTCTTGCTGAGGCAGAACTTGAACTTTATCCTACAGTCACAGGCTTGTGTGGCTGGGTTTTCCCCAAGGACCAAGATCAATCTTTTAAAAGCTGTGGTTGGGGAAATGCGGACCCCTGTGCTTGGGATGGGAATGGTACTTGGGTGGGGCAGGTCATCAGCACCGGAGACAAGTTAGCGGCAGGGGTGCTGGATACAGAACAGCTACGTGGATGTGCATGCAAGCATATGGAGAAGAAGGTGGCGGACTCCCCTCTGCTCTGGAATGGTACATGGCCTGAGTGGTGGTGCGAGAAGGTCCTAGAAAAGGGTGGTGGGGTGGCACTGAAATAATTCCTTAGGAGTCACTTATGCTCTTAGTTGGTTTTCTCAGGGTTGGTGTGGTCTGAGAAATAAGGCTGGTGTGTATTGGGGTTAATGCTAATATAACAGGTTTAAAAATTACAGTAATTACACCAGTGAGTGAACCTCGCCAACGTTTCACTATTGTGCTAAGTGCTTTATATTCATCAAGTCAGTTACCACCCTGAAAGGAAGTGCTATTAGCCCAACTTTACAGGTGGAATAACTGGGGCAAGCATGCCGTCGAGTAGTTTAGTAAATAGCATAACAGGGATTCAAATCCAAGTCTAAACCCAAACTCTTTGTGTTACTATTATTCCTCATTCATTCTTAAGAACAAAGCCAATGCTATTCCTCCCTTCTTCTTACCAAAGCAGAATGCACTAGAGACTGTGGGCCCTGGAACTGATGTTAGAGGTGGTGGATTTAAATGTTCAAGGACCAGTTGGCAGAGAATGCTAATCTTATGTGAGCTGGAAAATAAAGAGGTAATTTACTGCCAGCAATGGATTTGGATTTTAAGAAAATTAAAAATTAAAAATTGTTAAACTGCCTGCATACCTATTTGGATATTAGGCAGAAATTTATGTTTGCTGTATGGGTGTAGTAGCAACAAATTTTCAGCATTCTTAAACAAAGGAAATGTGACTCCTCTTTGTTTCAGGCAATTAGATCTGATCTCTTGCCTCATCTTTAAAAACAAAAAGAAAAGTTTTAGTAATTATAAAATATAAGCACTCTATAAAGGTACTTAAAACCATTGAATTGTACACTTTAAATAAACATCTTATGTAAGTTGTAACTCACTTTATTTTTAACAATAAATTGTTAAAAATTTAACAATTGTGAAGTAAACTTTCGGATCGAAGTAATTTATATCTCTATATAGCTTCTTCAGTAATATAGTACATACATGCATTGACTTCAGTCCTAATTAATTATGTTTGTACTTACATTACTTTTGAATTTCCTTTTTTCCAGTCATGTATTTGTGTTGTTAATGGTTGTACAGATTATTTCATGTCACTTGTCATTGCTCAATCAGCCATTCTGCAGCTGTTGCACAGGTAGATTGTTTTCAGGGCTTTGCTCTTACAAATGCCACTGTTTTACAAAGGTATTTATGTCAATCTTAGACTCATTAAGATAAGTTCCCAATAGTGGGAGGGGGGAAGCTATGACTCTTTTTAGGTTCTTGTTATATATTGCCTGGAAGTGTATCAGTTTTCATGCCACTGACATCTTGGAGATCACAGATATCTTGCTGGTTTTTCCAGCCTCTTCCGTGGTTGATGTGGTTAATACTCTATAATTTTGGAAGAGTTCAGCTAGTATTGCTTGCTTTCCCCCCATTTACAAAGAAGTCTTCTGCAAGTAAATATTTTAAAGATAAAGTATTGCTAACTCTTGGTTAAGCTAAAATGATACACATTTTTATAAACTTTCTAGTATTTAAAAATAATTAAAAAATTAAATCCTTTACTTTTCTTTCTTACTCCCTCCACCCCTGTGTGTAGTACAGTTCTCTCTTTCTTTGTTGTGACAAAGATGTTTATAGCATGTGCAAGCAACTAAGACAATACTGAAGACTTTAAAAATATAAGCATCCCATTTTCCACATTGCATTAAACATTAGTACAAATGTCCATCAGTGTTTGTTATTCGGCTGTTACCTTCACTCTATGAATTTAAATAAGAATTAGTTTATTAAAAAAGTAGAATACATTTAAAAAGAGAGTGGGAAATTAATGTGACTTTTGCCTTAGGCACTGAGGAGTTTAAGATTAAGGTTCCAGAGTAAATTGTGGCAATGCAGACTTAAACAATGTTTTATTCTTATCTTGAAATCTTCAAAGTACACAGTAGATGCTTAATAGGTTCTTGTTTTTATCCTTTTACTGTTCTGTGATGTTTCCCTTTATCATCTGTTGTCGATTAATCTCTCTGACAGACCACAGAGCACCATAAGATTTTACGAAGTGAGCAGAGAATAGATGCTTCAGTTTATCTACACTTTGTGAACATAAACATACCGAACAAATAACGCTGTACCCCAGGGACTGATAAATATCAGTTCTAAATAAATGGTAGCTCCAAATCTTACATAAACACTTACACAGCTTACTCTACTAAAAAGGACATAAAATTCACTTACTGAATTCTTATTTTATTCTTATTCAGCTTTCAGGTTACTGCATAATTGATCTTCATGGTGCTTTAAAACAAAACAAAACAAAAAACCCAGATATTTAAAAATATGCAGTCCATGCCCTGGCTGGTGTGGCTCATTTGGTTGGCACATCGTCGCATAACCAAAAAATTGCAGGTTCAGTTCCCAGTGAGGGTGCATGTCTAGGCTGGGGGTTCCGACCTCGGTTCTGGGCCCATGTGGTCCCTGGTCTGGGTGAGGGTAAAGGCTTCCAGTCCATGTCACTCTCTGCCACTGATGTTTCTCTCTCTACCATCTTTTCTCTCTCCAGAAGCAATGAAAAAACTGTTCTTGGTTGAGGATTTAAAAAATGCAGTCCTACTTACTACCTCAATTAGGAGTTGTCTGTGTCTCTGGGTCTCAGCAGGGCAGAGAAAAAGGTGGTAATCTGGAAAAACCTGGTGGGGCACATGGTTCTGATGTCTCCTTCTGGTCTGTGAAGCCCAGAGGACATCCCCAGACCAGCCCGACCAGTTGTGCTTTCTGCTGTGGCTACTTGTTTGTCTTTATTATTGCCCCTTCCTTTCTTTAGGGAGCTTTTCTGCTGCTCATTTTTCAAGGACGCGCTTGCACAAGGAATCTTAATTCTTCTCTGTTATTTTCCTGAATGTCTTACTTAGCTCCTTCTAGGAGATAACATTTTACTTTCTAAGTGAGAGTCCGCTCAGACTGTCAGTGTCAGTCAGAGACAGCTGGGTCTCAGCTCATGCTTTACCAAGAGCACTGTGGACAGAAAAGGGGGCTCTGTGATAAATCCGGCTAATATAACCTCACAGGGTGATCTGATCATAAATTCCTAACTGGGCAGGTCATGTGGGTGGTCATCTCCCAGGCCTCTAAAGAGATTTATCTCTGCCTTAAGCATGCCCTGTCCATTGTTCTTATGCATCTAGGTGAACACACCTTTGAAACACCAGCGTAAATCTCCTTTTTTGAACCCCACACAGGTGAAACCACCCTCAAGGGAGCATACAATCTTGTTAATTATCCCACTTTCATGTAATCTTCCTTCCATTCTCTCCTTAACTCCAAATGTATCAAAGAAACTGTAACACTGTCATTCTCTGGAGCATTTGAGATCTTGCTTCCTGGTATGTCATCAGTTTGGTTCAAATAAACTCATAAAAATCTCTACAGGTTTGGATGTTTCTCACTTTGACAGCATGGAGCAGTGAATCTGCTGCTGAAGGAAGGCTGTCAGCCTGCATGCATCAGAGAGACAACCCAGAAAGAAAACATACCAATTCCTAATGACCATTACATGAGTTACTATTTGTGAAACTGACACTGAGAGCCCAGCAGGCCTGCTGGGAACAAGCAGAGAAGGCAGGAAACAGGAGGGGCTACCAGAGGAAGTTGTGAACCACTTGGGGCCCTGGTAAGGCAGTGGGCAGGGCCGTACTGCCCAGGTAACTGAGCTTATGCCTTGCAGACACTGTGCCCTGTCAGGGAGCATCATACTCCTGAGGGCAGATTCCCCGCCCCCGGGGCAAGATAATGGCAGGAGGAAATGTTCCACTGAGCATGTGCAAGGCTAGTAAAATAATTGGACAGCGGGGAAAGGCCTCCTACCCCCTTCCAATACTTGATTGGGGTGGAACCAGGGGAAGGCAGGCAAGTGTGCCATAGAGGTTAAAATGGCAGCAGGAGGAGGTGCTGGACCAAAGAGGCCTATCAGTTTAGCCTGGGAAAGAATGGATTGGTTGGGGTGGTGGACCCTCCCAGAATATGGAAATTTGGGAAGTTAGCTTCCCATTCTGAGAAAGCACATGGTCCATCCCATACCCCAAACTTATATAAACCCAGGGCAACAAAGAAAATTCTCTCTTGCTTATGACTGCTACTTGGGACCTGCACCCAGTGTGCAGACTCAGTGTGGAGACCCATGGCCTCCATGAAGGAGTCTCTCTCACAGACCTAGCAGAGCACTTGCCAGTGCCTTCATCAGCTCCACTGCCCAGGAGCACAGGAACTTGCTGCTAGAAGCTGCATGGCCAGTGGTGGTGGCAGCTCCACATGCAGCCTCCAGAAGGGAGCCTAAATCCAGAGAGCAGCTGGGAAAAGCTAAGCTACCTGGATGACTTCTTAGCTGCCTGGGGCTCCAAAGGACAGTACTCTAAAATGGAGCAGGAGTTCTGGGCACTGTCTTTGGTTTTGGTCTTGCTGGGGACAGTGGGGTTTTGTCTGTGTTTTGTGGAAGAGATGAGCCTGGAGATGAGGAGTCCCACATCCTCTCAGGTTGTTGAACATTTGAATAAAAAACTCTTTCCTTTCTCACTGGCCTCTGCCTCTAGAGTTTGCCTTTTGATGGCAGTGAACAGCCAAATCCCACTTTGGTTCAACAACAAAATGATTAGAATAGTGGCTGCCAACATATGTTTAGTGAAAGTAAAACGTATCAATTTAGGGAAGACAAATGGGGCTGCTAGGGTCTTAGCTACAAAGAGGCCTTATAGATACTACACTAGGTTAAATAATGCCCCCCTTACCAAAATTCATGTCCACCCAGAACCTTATGTGATCTTATATGAAATGAGGGTCTTTGCAGATGTAATTAGAGTAAGGATTGAGATGAAATCATACCCGATTAGGGGAGGTCCTAAATCCCATGGGAACTTTAAGAGAGAGAAAAGGAGAAACACAGGGAGACAGGGGTGTGAAGGTGGAAGCAGAGACTGGAGCTATGCTTCAACGAGCCAAGGAATGCCAAGAATTGCTGGCAACCACCAGAAGCTAAGTGGTTGAGCTGCAAGCATGAAAATGATATTTCCCTCAGAGCCTCCAGGAAGAAGTAACCTTGCCAATTCCTTCATTTTGGACCTTTGGCCTACATAACTGTGAGAAAATAAATTTCTGTTGTTTTAAGCCACCCAGTTTGTAGTAGTTCGTTGTGATGGCCCTAGAACTAATACAGATTTCTGGTGTAAGTCTTGATGAATTCTTTGCTAGGTCATAGAAGATTAGAGACAAGTTTTGCTCTGGAAGGGTAGGTTGAAACAGTATATTATTCTACAAATATCCTTGTGACTTTAATCCAAAGAGACTTGTATGTGCAAAGGATATCAATGCAGTGAACATATATACCAGTCTAATTATAGATGCATTTTGGGCTTTTGGCCAACCCACACATTTCTCTGAAAACTGAAACTACCATCTTTTTTTTAAATCCCTCACCCAAGAACATATTCATTGCTTTGAGAGAGAGAGAGCAAAACATCAACTGTTGCCTCTTGTACTTGCCCCAAACAGGATCAAACCTACAACCTAAGCATGTGCTCTGACTGGGAATCAAACCTGTGACCTTTTGGTGTATAGGATAATGCTCCAACCAACACAGCCACCCAGCTGGGGTGACTGAAAACTATAATACCTTCTTGAACCTTGAAAGCAATATCTATAATGTGTAACCTTGTCTTCCTCCCATAGCCATAGCTGTTTGTACCCAGGAGCAAGGGACCCCTGAGTTCTTAGAATAATTACCGTATTCTACCATGTATAATGTGTACTTTTGTGCCCCAATTTTTGGGGGGAAAATAAGGATGCATATTATACATGGGTATAATGATTACATACAATGGGTATAATAATAGGTATAATAATTCTGTGCATAATGCATGCAAAAACATGGGTGTGCATTATATATGGGAGCACATTATACATGGCAAAGAATGGTAAGTCTCAGAGTACTTTGGAATTGGGATCCAAAGCCTGATGTGATGTAGTTTCACCTTTCTTTTTTCTTTTCAAAATTACTTTGTAAATAGTGTATGTAACTTCATCAGGAGGCACAAAAGGC